>NC_083281.1:56533898-57733898 GCF_963506605.1 Zootoca vivipara
GTGAGGAGGGCCAGGTAGCATTTTTGTGCATTCTTAGCATGAATTTGATAAGTGGTGTTTTAATTCGTGTATTTTATTGGCTGTATAATGTTGTGTGTTTGTAATCCACCTTGGGCTTGATAACAATGAAGCGTAGGATAAAAAAATTCTTAAAATAAGTAAAGGTAAAGGGACCCCCGACCATTAGGTCCAGTCGTGACCGACTCTGGGGTTGCAGCGCTCATCTCACGTTATTGGCCGAGGGAGCCAGCGTACAGCTTCCAGGTCATGTGGCCAGCATGACAAAGCCGCTTCTGGCGAACCAAAGCAGTGCACGGAAACCTTCCCGCTGTAGTGATACCTATTTATCTACTTGCACTTGACGTGCTTTCGAACTGCTAGGTTGGCAGGAGCTGGGACCCAGCAACTCGAGCTCACCCCGTCACGGGGATTCGAACCACCAACCTTCTGATCAGCAAGCCCTAGGCTCAGTGGTTTAACCCACAGCGCCACCCGCGTCCCTCTCTTAAAATAAGTACCCTGCCCTCAAACCTGGAGCTTACCCCACCTATGAATGCCACACTCTGGTTGCCTCCAACTTTGGAAGAGAGGGCAATAGCAGGGGCTAGGGACTTCCTTTGCGATGGTATCTTGGCTGGAGAGTTCTTCTCCCCAGAAGGATTAGTCAGGGACAAATGCTACTAACATTTAGGCACCATGATAATTTTCATTATTATTCTCCTCCCCACTCAGCATACAGTGGTGTAGTAAACCATGTTTGGAGGGCTGTGTTTTGAAGACAGGAAAGTGTTTGGACAATGAAATGTAAGAAGTGAGGAATGAAAACAGCATGAAATGACAGTTACTGGAGGTGGAATTCTGTCATTTGACAGTCTCTGCAAAGTAGATCACTCAGTCGGCAGAGCATGAGACTCTTAATCTCAGGGTCATGTGTTTGAACCCCATATTCGGCAAAAGATTACTGCATTGCAGGGGGTTGGAATAAATGAGCTTTGTAGTCTCTTCCAACTCTACGATTCTATGAAAAAGGGAATGGGCCAGTGGGGATTAGCTGTGTGGGATTGGGTTTAGGTGAAGACTGGGGATCTGTGACCCTTCGGATATTGTTGGATCTCAACTCCCATCAGCCCCAGCCAGCATGGCCAGTGGTCAGGAATAATGGGAGTTGCTGCATTTCAGCAACATCAGGAAGGCGACAAGTTCTCCACCCCTAGTTTAGGAGGCTTCTAGTTACAACTGCATTTGCAGTAAACCAAAGACTCAGACCAATTGTTTCCCTTGTTCCTCAAATAAATGTTGCTACGCCTGAGTAATTGTCAGTGAAACCCACACTTAAAGGGCTTGAGCACCTACTGCCGATACCTACACCTACACAGTGCTGTTAGCACAGAAAGTGTGGCACAGCTATTTGAGTAATTAATTGTGGTGTGTCCGATGTTAACACTTGCTCCAGGGGTCATGTCAATGTTCAATTTTATTACTAATATTATTTTTAAATGTTTTGTTTAAGCTATCCTGGAGACCTTCCAGTCAAACAGCAAGATAATAATGCTGTAAATAAATGAATGAATTTAAGGCACCAAAGCCCCTATTCTCTGTCACCACCAAATGAAAGCTATGTTGACAAGAAGTTAAATTCTGTGCCTCAAACCATAGTGCACACGTGTGGGCTATGTGCACACACAAAATTAGCTAACAAAAAACATCCACCTAGCCCCAGACTAGACACCATTTGGTGATAACATGAGCCCTCCTCGTTGTGCTGCAGCTGATGGAGTATTTGTTTCATAGCTACCAGGAGGAGGGCAATTTTGGTGGTGGTGCCTTTTAAATGGAATCACCTGCCCACTGAGCCTAAATGAGTGCCAACATTATCTCCCTTCTGGCACTTGTTAAAAACACATATAAGCTGTCAGACTTGTGCAGGGTGCTCAATTTCCAGCAAGCTGGTTTGATTTTAAGCCTGCTCTAGGTTCTGGCTGCATTTAATGTATTGTAATTTTAATATCCAAGTTTGTGTTTTCAATTTCTTGTTCTTAGTTAACAAACAAACAGGACTTTCCTCCATAGCATCTTGTTCTATTTCACTGTCCTTCTATCCCAATCCAACAGTGACAATCACAACGCTGTGTTAGTGAAAGTAACTTTATCTCCATTTGTAAGGCACTACAGGTTGTTTAAAACAATACATTTATAGCATTAACATCAGCTCCAGAAATAATGAAGGTCATCCAGTAAGACTTGTGGTTGAATAAGAATCATAGAGTTGGAAGAGACCACAAGGGCCATCCAGTCCAACCCCCTGCTAAGCAGGAAACACCACCAAAGCATTCTTGACATATGCCTGTCAAGCCTCTGCTTAAAGACCTCCAAAGAAGGAGACTCCACCACACTCCTTGGCAGCAAGTTCCACTGTCGAACAGCTCTTACTGTCAGGAGGTTCTTCCTAATGTTTAGGTGGAATCTTCTTTTCTTTTAGTTTGAATCCATTGCTCCGTGTCCGCTTCTCTGGAGCAGCAGAAAACAACCTTTCTCTCTCCTCTATATGACATCCTTTTATATATTTGAACATGGCTATCATATCACCCCTTAACCTTCTCTTCTCTAGGCTAAACATACCCAGCTCCCTAGGACGTTCCTCATAAGGCATCGTTTCCAGGCCTTTGACCATTTTGGCTGCCCTCCTCTGGACACGTTCCAGCTTGTCAGTATCCTTCTTGAACTGGATTCAAACTTAGTCCTCTTTAGTCTAAGTTAAACACCATTACTCCAACTCTTTCCTCTTTGGCCCTACCACCACTACTACCATCACCATGCCTGTATCCAGTCATACCTCTTCCAACCAGTCACTACCTATTTGTGAACACCTTTGGCAACCTCCCAACTATCCTGCCCAGTACCTAAACAAAACCAGGAATGAGGCCTGGCGAGTATCACCAGCACTCCCACAATACTTCAGATCAGGTCAACCTATATATTAGGGATAACTGGGCAAAGGAAGAGGAAGAGAATTTGGCTCACATGTGAGCACCAGGAACATCTTATCTGCTTACAAAACAAAAGAACAAACAAACAAAACAGGAGCTTGAAAGCCAGGTTTCACTGCCACTGTCTCTGCTATGTGGCCCCAGGCCTACTGACTCACTCCCTAGCAAATACTGGGGTGCAGGGTGTGCACCTTACAAGATGCTAGAATCTCCATCCCGAGATTCAGCCAAGAATGAGCAGCTTTGTGCCCTAAATTCAAAAAAGCAGAAATGAGGCATCCCTGAAATTCCTCCAGGGCTCTAACTTTCTTCCCCTCTATTTTACTGATTTATAACTTTTTAAACAAAAACCTTTTTTGTCAACCATAGTAACAAAATTCAAACAGTAACAAAATACTACAATCCTACAATTAAACAACAGGCCATTAAGCAAGAGACATAGTTAGTAACTCATATGCCACAGAAAACAAGCTTTTTACCTGGCACTCACTTAGCCAGGTGCACTGAAGCATAGCAAGAGAGAAAGTCACCACTGGCTCACCTGGGTGGTTCCTATCTCCTCTCCAAGCTCTTCCTTCCTTGTTATCCACTGGGATTTACGTAGTTTAGAATGAGCCATGCAGGCTAACATCCCACCTACTGCCTTGCCTCAGGTTCAAAGTTTGTCTAGTATTTACATAGTGCTTTAAAAGTTTTCTAAGGTCTTCACATGCATGACTGGAGCAATCCTCAAAAAAAAAAATAATCTTATCCGGCTGCCTAGTCAGTTTTATCATATTGCACATTTGAGGGTTGCTGAAAAGTTGTAATTTGCCTGAGGCCATGTCCAAACTTCATGGCAGAGGTGATATTTAAACCAGAGAAGTTCCTGGCTTACAGTTCAACATTTTTCAGCCTGGAACCTGCTTCCCAAGACTTTCATTTTAGGGATCCCATCACAATGATTTGGAAGTCAGGAAGAAAAGAGAACATATTCTGAGACCATTACCTTTGTATTTCCCTTTCATCTTGAAGCTGAGGTTAGTGCATCACCCACACTGAAGACTGGAGCAAGGCCTTGAGTATCGGTGTTGCTTGCTCTCATCCTTATCCCATGAAATGTGGCAGGGACAAGAGTTTCCAGCCAGCCAGCCAGCCGAACAGGGCAGTGTGTCTCCTCCCACACTTCCCTCCTTGCAGCCTGACATCACTGCAGTTCCTGCTGCTCCCAGAGTGAGTCAAAGCCACACAGCCATGGAGAGGAAAGAGAAGGGAGCCCTGCCTCTGGAGGAGGCGGGGAAGAAAGAAGACACATCAGGAAGACAGAGAAGACTGTCTAAGAACTTTCAAGAATGTCAACCGCTGGGTTATTTTTCTCTTTAGCCAAAATATCACAGCCCTGGAACAAGAACAGAAGCCTTCATTCTTTCAGAATTTTAAGCTTCAACATGAGGTCCACCTCCAATTTTTCTTAGCATATATAGTAGTAAATGTTGAAGTTCAAGCACTTATCATGACAACCCCCCCCCCAAGCAGTAGAGCATCTGCTCTGCGTGCAGAAGATTCCAAATTCAGACCAGGTAGGGCTGGCAAAAACTCCTGCCTGAAAATCTAAAGGAGTGTCATCACCAATCCATGTATGCTGAGCAAGATGGACCAATGATATGACTCAAGTACTGTATAAAGCAGTTTTCTGTGTTCCTTTATATGCCCCCAAGGTGAGGCCAGAAACGCATGCAGCTATGTTTCTCTCTCTCTCTTTTACACACACACACAGGCACGCACACCAGTAATACTACCCATTGCACACTACCCAGTTTATTAGGATCACCTGACATATCCCACTTCATCTATATAAATTTGTAAAAGACAACAGTAACGCTTAACGCCTCCTATCACCTCACTCCCTTGCCAGAGCAGAAAGTTCTCCAATTAGCCTGGCATTCAAGGTGGTGTCATCCTAGAGGTGAGACTTTGTGTGTCCCCGCAACTAACTTGTTCTCTGCTCTGCCCATCCCACCCACCACTTTAGAGTGACCAGATGCAAAGGAATTTACAGATCTACAGCACTGTATTTATACGATATCTTGGAGATATTAACTCAACAGCAGGGGCAGCAGATATAAAAAAACCTGTCTGCCCATCGGCTTTCTTGCTGTGCCACAAACGTGTCCAGTGTGTTTCCTTTGCACTCTCTGCTTTTAAAAAGTCTTTAAAGCTTTCCCTTCCCAGTTCAAACAGCAGCATTTGGCAGTGGATAGCTTTATGAGTGGATAACTTTATCACCACTTTAGAGTGACCAGATGCAAAGGAATTTACAGATCTACAGCACTGTATTTAATAACTCACTGGATCGCCCAAGGAAACCAGAGATTCCACACAGGGGAGTGAGTGGGCTGACAAAGAGGGGTGGATCTCTCCATTCCTCCTCCCACCAACCTCCACTTTGCTTCCTCTGAAGCCAGCATGAAAACCAACAAGTCTGTCTCTCGTCCACCAGCCTGTATAGCAGAAGGCACTTTCTTTAACAAGCCTGTTGAGAACCTTCCTCTCCTCTGTGGTCATCATGGAAACAACAAACTACTAATTTCCACAGCAGGTTAGTAAAAAACACTGCATGCTAGTAACTTTTGTGGGCTTATTTACAAGGCTATTTAAATAGCTACATAAGAGGCGGAATGTTTACAGAGACAGCTTGTCATGCAGGAGTGAGAAAACCACACCTAACTATTTCCCCCCTCTACACAGCTATTGAAGATAAAGGAACTCTGCCTCCTTAGCATCTGTCATCCCCTTTACCTCTCTTTCCTTCTTTAAGAAAAAGCCCCAGTCAGTCACCGCCAAACCACAGCCCACTCATGCAGCCCACCAATTGAAGACCAATACCCAATATATTTTTAATAAACGAATCTCGTGAGCATGTCTAGATTGCCCTGAATACAGTGATTATGTTCTTCATAGCATACACCCCACAACTCTGATTGTGAAGCAAGTTGTCCATGTAAAAAGGCACAGGTCACAGCTTCCTCTTTGCAAATTAAACCACCAGTTCTGTTTCCTTATGGTCAAGCAAAGCTGCGAATCCGCAGGCTTTCCTGGAAATGTCACCTAGTGATGCACCCAAGACATGGCTATGGGTCAGACCTGAAGGGCGACACAATGCTTGTTTGCCTGAGCTCAGCTCCTTCCCTGCATCTCATACACACATCTTCATTTCCACATTCTTCCTTACGGCAGAGAATTAGGTCTGTGATACAAAGAGATGTAATTTTGAAAAACAGTGCTCTTGGTTGGCCTTAACAATCTGGGCAGGTTATAGTGAAGCAAGGGGAGAGCCGGTCTCTTAGCTATGGTCTCTTAGCTGCTGCTGCTTCTTTGGCGATCACTCGTAGCCGAGTAAGATTGTCTTCCATAAACACGGTTTTAACAATGAGTCCGTAAGTGACTGTGGAGGCCAATTCTGGATCCACACATTCTTCCACAGTGGGTACATTGGTTTCCGGGCAGGAGTTGATCACAGTGTGGATTTGCCAAGTGTGCCTTCCTCTTAGCACGTTTCTCCCTTGCTTCCTGAGTTCGAGTGTCTTCAAAGCCCATGGCACCTTTGGTAAAGGCTGTTCTCCAACTGGAGCGCTCGCAGGCCAGTGTTTCCCAGTTGTCAGTGTTTATACTACATTTTTTTTTTAGATTTGCCTTGAGACAGTCTTTAAACCTCTTTTGTTGACCACCAGCATTACGCTTTCCCGGTCCTAAAACACTGCACTTCAATCGGGAGAAAGTCGCACTCGCAGAGCTCAGGTGATGCTGGATTTCAGCATCAATGTTGGCCCTTGTGGAAAGATAACTGCCTAGGTAGGAGAAGTGATTGACATTTTCCAAAGTTACACCATTGAGTTGGATTTGTGGCACTGCAGAGGGTTATTTTGTACTTGTTGGTGCGGCACTTTGGTTTTTTGGATGTTGAGTGATAGGCCAAGCTTTTCGTAAGCTTCTGCAAAGATATTTAGGATGGTTTGGAGGTCATCCTCTGAGCGTGCGCACACTACGTTGTCATCAGCATACTGAAGCTCTATGATAACACAGCTGTTATGGGAATATGTCAGAAGACAACAATGGGGTACCACTAAAACCTTACCCAGAACACAAAGGCAACACCCAAATCCTTTCAAGTAAAAGCTTTTGTCATCCTGTAGAAGGAAGGTTCCCTCCCAGGCTGCCTTCCTGTACTATGGCATGAAAGAACTACTTAAATGTCCACCTTTACTCCCCGGGCTTCTGCTTGTATGCAGCACATAGCAATCAGCCTAGTGTCCCCCTGCCTCCAGGGGCTGGAAATATATTCTGATGCTACAAAGTGCCACAAACATCCCTAGTGCAGCTTCCCCACAGCTAGCAGCATGCAAAACCCATTTGAAATCCAGCTAAAGCACAGTCGCCTCTAGCATGCAAAGCCAGCAGGGTTTCTCCCTCCACTTCAACCCATATCACCTTAGATACACAAACATCTTTCCATGCCCCAAGTTTACAGATGAGCTGGTAAACCACAAACTATCCACAAACCTTTAAGTCTTGAATCCTGCAGAGAGAAAGCCAAGGCCTGACCAGTTGCCTACACCTTTTCTGTGTGAGCGCAGATTTAATCAAAAGTCGCCTTTCCCAAGGAAATAATCTTGCAAGGTGGAAAGCCCCTCAGAGAGCTCACTGTTGTCCGGAAGTAGCACAGTTAAACTCAAAACAGGCTCCTTTGAGTTCTTTGAAGGAGTCCCCTCTCTCTCTCTCTCTCTCTCTCTCTCTCTCTCTCTCTCTCTCTCTCTCTCTTATTCACTCATGGCGCCATCTGTAGGGTGGCAATTGCATAACAACAACAGCTAGGCATATTACAAACAGCATGTTTTTGAGCTCACTAGAACTTTTATTCTTATTTTTACCGGTATATTTATAAGAAACCCACATTCCATCCTCCTATCCATCATTGGTCATATATAGTATAAAGAAATATTCAGGTTGGATGCAAGAATGAAAAGAAGAGGGCGGGGAAGGAAATGTTGTTTTGAGGTGTGATGAAAAAGACAAAACTGGCAGTTTGTAGTAAACTTGAGATGAAGTGGAGGAGGTAGGCAAATAAATAAGATGAAGATTTAATTAGGCTGGACCAGATACCCTCAGCCTGGCACCCTCCAGAAATTGCTGGACTCCCAATTCCCATCAGAACCAGCCAGCATGGCTAATGGTCGAAACCTCTGGAGGGACTCAGGTTGGCAAAAGTATGGGCTACACCATAAAAGGTAAAGGACCCCGACAGTTAAGTCCAGGCACAGACGACTCTGGGGTTGCAGCACTCATCTCGGTTTACAGGCCGAGGGAGCCGGCATTTGTCCACAGACAGTTTTTCCGCATCATTCAGTGTAAAACAATGCTCGTGCCGCACCAGAGTTTATTAGAACAAAGTAGCAATGACAGCTCTTCCTTTGAAAATAAAAGCCTGCGGATACTATCAGAGTTGAGCTCTATAAGGGATGCACTTAAATACCACCTAACTAATCTGTCCTGATAACTAGCCCCCTTTTGTTGACTTTTTGGTGAACATATCTAGTTACAAAAGGAGGAGTGCCAGAGATGTACATGGAGATGGAAACCAGAAGCCCATCGCCACCTGCCAGATCTCTGGAAAGCATAGCCTGGACCTTGCCTGCTCAATACATCCAGGGCGAGATTCCCTCCATTCATCAGATTTCAGCAAAAAAGGAAAGGCGTTCCCTCTCTTCCTTGAACCCAGCCCCAATGATAGAATATTCCACTGTGATTCAGCAAAGTCCATCCCATTTCCTGCTTCTGTATGCCTTCACTTTAAATAGCTGGCCAAATAAGAAACTGGGAAGGTGGTTGTTGTTTTTTAAGGCGCCTTTAGTTCTTGTACCCTCATTTCCTCTCCAGCCTGTGTTAGCCCAGCTTTCTCCCTCCAGTTCCCAAGTACAGTTCAATCCTTTCAGTGTGGCTCAAGGGGACCCTGATTCTCCTCTACAAAGCCACCCAAACAGTGTGTATCACCAGACACCTCACTGGCCACACCAAATTCACCCCCAAAGCCCCTTGTGAAATGCCAACACACACACAGATCCATTTGGCCTCCCATCAGAACCACTGACTCTTTCCAACAACGTGTCCTCAAAACCCAAATTTGACCTGTCTGTGTGATGCAGATGACTGGGTGACAACATACTAGTCAGACAGGTATTGCCAGCTTCATGGTAGCACGTGCAGCACTTCTGTATAGGGACAGGTGCTGAACACTTGGAATTCCTGTTCCCCAGCGGATGTTGAGCTTCGCCAATTTCAGGACAGAAATTCCTGAGTGATTACGTATGACCCAATCTGTATTTTGGCATTTGGTAGGATGTGGAACAAGACTCAGTGTGCCAGACCTTGGTAGCTCTCAGACTAGAAACAAAATGTTTGTTAGTATTTCTGTTATGGGTGTGTTGAGAAAGTGAGGGAACAGCTGCTATCTGCTTCCAGTGTCTTCAGGAATGGCAGGAGCTAGTGAACTACCCTTTTGCAAGCTGCTAGTTTTTCCTTTTGCAAGTTGCTAGTTTTTCCTTTCCTAAACTGAAAAGAACCTTACATACATTACACGAGAAGAGCACTTCTCAGCTATAACATGCAACATTTTCTTGGATCAAATCGAACACACCCTCTGAAGCATACCCTTTCTGTGACCATACTAACCGATGGGAGGACAGCCACAGATAGGTCTATTAGCCCTGACAGTTAAATTGAACCTTAATGTTCAGAGGCAGAAGAATACCAATGAACACCAGTTTCTGGACAGCAAATGACAGCGGAGTGCTGCTGCCTTCATGCCCTACTTGTGGGCTTTCCAGAAGCATCAGACTGGTGGCTGTGTAAGACATGATGGTGGTGGCCTGTCTAATCCAGCAGGACTCTTCTAATGCGATAAACTAGAATACTAAGAAGGCATGTGCTGGTTGCATCCTGCCTTCCTGACCTTTCCCAAGCCCAAGCATCATCCAGAAGAACATGGAACCTGTGGCATTTCACATATTGTTGGATTCCAACTCATAACAACTCCAGCCAGCACAGCCAATGACAAGTGGTAATGGAAGCATAGTACAGTACAACAACATCTGGAGGATCTTTTTTTTTTTGTATAAAAATGTTGATTCTGCCACCGTACTAATACGGTAGTAGTTTACTTATTACGGTTTTATTATTTATTTATTATTTCCAACAAACATCTTTGGATTGGGGGAGACTAAATTTTCTTTTTAAGCTAAAATAAAATTAAGGAGCTTTGTTGGGTTCCCTAAAACTCCAGTTCTCCCAAAATGGTTCAGCATTTGGGACTCAGTGGTACAGCACATGCTTTGCATCCATAAAGTTCCAGGTTTGATCCCTAGAATCTCCAGTTCGGGACTGGCAAGATTCCTGCCTGCCTGGCAGCAGATCTCCAGAACTTAATATAGAAAATACTATGCCATATAGACCAAAAGCGTGACTCTGTATAAGGAATCTTCCTATGCTTCAGGAATGAAGAAGAAGAAGAAGAAGAAGAAGAAGAAGAAGAAGAAGAAGAAGAAGAAGAAGAGGAGGAGGAGTTTGGATTTGATACCCCGCGTTATCACTACCCTAAGGAGTCTCAAAGCGGCTAACATTCTCCCTTCCCTTCCTCCCCCACAACAAACACTCTGTGAGCTGAGTGGGGCTGAGAGACTTCAAAGAAGTGGGACTAGCCCAAGGTCACCCAGCAGCTGCATGTGGAGGAGCAGAGACTGAACCCGGTTCAGCATATTAGAAGTCTACCACTCTTAACCACTACACCACACTGGTGTTGAACTGAAGGCTGGCAGTAGAGGGCAGTGTAGAGCAAGCCAAGCTGCTGCAATCCTTGCAAGAACAAGAACCTGTTACTTCGCTCTCCCCACAATGCCTAGGGGCTCCCACAAACCACTGTTTCTAAGAACATGAACTAAGGTGCCCTCCACCTAGATGAATGAATGAGGACAAATTGAACTTGAATTTGGAAATTCCATTTTAGCGACCAGAACCAATGCATAGAATTCTCTTTTGCACCTCCAAAATAAGTTGCAGATCAGCTTCGGTAGTGGCACACCTCCACAGATGGGCCCCTGCGCACATATCTAGATGCACAAAACCCATCTCACTCAGCCCACAGAGGCCATTCAATAGGTGGCGAGGGCAATGCTCCCCCCCCCTAAAAAAAAAGAAAGAAAGTTTATGGGTACTCACATTTTCCTACTCATATTGAAATACTGCCCCTCAATGAGGCCAAACATAGATTCACAAAATGTTTAGGGGTATGTGTACCCCTGCGTACCTCCAGAAAAAAGCACTGGGCTAAGGTATCCAGAGGATGGCAGATGAGGGTACAATGAGGGCCATGGATGGACTACTGCTTTTTCTGAATACGTACTATTCAAACTGCAGTCAGGTAATCAACATCAAGTATTTCCGCCCCCCCCCCCGTCCCCCAATCTTGAAAAAGCCTTGTTTCCAGTATCTGAAACACTACAAAAACCATTGTTGTACAAGGTTCTGCTTCAGGTTGCTACAGAGCCAAGGCCTAAGCATGTTTGTGCAGATATTAAATCCCCAGGGAATTCAATGGGACTTGCTTCCAATTAAGGATGCTTTGGTTTGCAGGATAAGATTCTGATCTAAGTACCAGTGATAGGCTTAAAGAAGCTGAAAATGAAAGGAGCAATAAAGCAAAAATATAAGAGAAGGCAAACTGGCTTCTTTCCTTTTTTTGAAAGCCTCTTTTTTTATACTAGCTGGAGAAAGACAGGAGGGGGGAAGGGGGGGACTATCGCAACCAGAACTAATGATTTAAACTTACATTCACATTTACATAATTTATTTTAAGTGCCAGATTTGGGCCTGCCTGCTTCACCTTGGACTAGCAGCTAATTAACCATTTATTCATAAAGCACTTTAAGGTTTGCAGATCTGTTTTTCTGGCCATCTTTTTTCCCATCCACAGAAGGAGCTTTAGATTGAAACAGGCTAAGCCATCTCTCTTGGGAGAACACGGTGACAGGCATGCGAGGAAGACAGCATGCACTGAGCTGCGACTAAGGTTAATGGGCTCATCCAGACTTCCCTCCACCCCCATCACTCTTTCAGCTGGAGAAGAAGACCCTTTAAAAGAACTCCAGTGGTTCCCCCGCCCCCAATTGAAAGGCTGCTCCCTGAAGCATCATTTGATGCTAAAAGCTTTCATTTCATTCGGGATCTCCAATGTGAGTGCAAGAAAGAATTTATTCATGGGTAAAAAAAAAGAGCCTGGCACACACTCCCTCCTTCCCCCATCTGCTTCTGCCCCACCACCCCACAATCTGGGCTGCCTCATATTTAGAGCGTTTAATGCCTTCTTACTGAGGAACACAGAGTGTATATGGGAGACAAAGCAACAGTTGAAAGGAACACACAGAGGGACAAAGCAGAGAGAGGAAAGAAAGAGTGCAATCCTATCTGTTTGAAGAGACTGGGAGATAATGAAAGAAGAAAATAAGTGACTGCTTTATTTCTTACATCGATACCTAGGAAGCTACCTTATACTGAATCAGATCATTGGTACATTATCTCAGCACCGTCTAAACTGACAGGCAGCAGCTCTCCAGGGTTTCAGGCAGAGGTCTCTCCCAGCCCTACCTGGGAATCCTGGGAATTGAACATGGGACCTTCTGCATGGAAAGCAGATGCTCTGCCACTGAGCTACGACACTTAACACTCAAATCCACCTGTCCTGCTATGTCTATACTGGGTCCTCCTCTCTTGGCCTAGAACAGCAGCCTCCAGGCTTTGTTATAGAGATGCATGCAGGTCCTGGAAGTTGCTTAGGGTTCCACCCACCCACCCCAGTAATATGCTTCTAGGAGTTATCCTCCACTTAAATGGTTGTTACCCTAGGAGAATTGCTCATGAAGCCACTGGTGTATCTTCAAAACACGGTCTATCGCAGCCATCACCAACCTGGTGCCCTCCAGTCATTTTGAACTAAAACTCCCATAAGCCCCAGTCAGCACAGGGAGAGATGTAGTCCAAAACATCTGGGGGGCACCAGGTTAGTGAAGGCTTGTTAATCAGAAGTTGAAACCTATATATTTAGTTCTATAGAAAATGTTTCAGGCTGCTTACCGGTATCAGCTATGCAGACCCTCAAAATGGCTGAAAATAAAACAATAACAACCCTTCATAAAAGAATTCATTGGTAAAACACACATACTATCCATACTATCAGCAGCTTTATACCATATTAAACATAAACAGTCCTAGTTCTTAAAAGGCTTGGTGGAAAAAATGTATTCACAGACCACTTGGTGATTGCAAGAGAGAGGGTCTTGCAAGGGAATTCTACAATGAAAGCCCCCACCCACCCCCCCCAAAAGCTCAATTTCTGGTTGTGGATGGTGACAGCACCTATAGCAACATCCCTCCTTGTGCACCTTAATTCACTGTTGCAGAGTGGGGAGCGGGGAGCCACTCTGGGAATGTGTTTTGAGAGCAAGATATATCTCTGGAGAAAGCCGTTCCTTAAAGCCTGTGGCCTTCCAGATGTTACCAGGATCCAACATCCACCACCCCCAGCCATCTAGCCCATGAAGAGGGAGTCATAGTCCGGGAGGGCCAGGGGTTCCTCAACCCTACCTTATGCCACACCAATGACAGCAAAATACCACAAAAAGAGGCAACACGTCGACTGATTCCAACGGTATCTATTTTTATCTTTATACACTATAACGACATGTGAGACAGTGATCCAAGGTAATCGTACTGTTTCAGTTTGGTCTTCTTCAGTTTTTTAACTACAAAAAATAAATCAAATAATTATATATCATTAATTATGTCATACATTATATTAAGGTCAATGGCCAGCATGAACACGAGTCTATACAGTCCATATCTTAACATTGAAAAAATACAGAAAAATACAAAAATAAAACATACCTTAGTGTTTGTATACAATCTGTGGAACAGGGGTCATAGACATATGTATCCCCTGCTTCCTGAAGCAGGAAATAAATAGAAAGCTTAATATACAGTTCCACCACAGGTAACACCCTAGTTAATCAAGGCTATTTAAATTTTAAAGTTACATGCAACCTCAAGATCCTGAAAGTAATATAATTAGATGAAACAATTCAAATCTAACTCAGAGTTCAATCCTTCTGGATGAAGCGTTCTGAACATAAAAATAAATTGTGATTCTTTTTGTCTTAATAATTTTACATAATCACATTTAGCGTTCACCTAGCATAGACCAATTACAGCAGCAATGGGGGACCAGCAGCATTAATTTGGCCTAGAAGCAAATTGATAAACCCGTACGTTGACAAGAGAATAGGTGAAATGAACAGGAAGCAAATAGCCCTTGATGCAAGCAGGGTCCACTGACAGGTAAGCTGCTGTATGGCAGGGCTAGGTGGGCTTCAGGCTTTCAATTTGCTTTTTTAAAACACACACACACACCGAGAAGAGCCACCAACTGGAGACAGTTGCAAAATACTGTATACACATTCCAAGTTAAAGACGCCTCTCAGCGCATCCCAAGCCCAATAATTTGTTCACAGCATGAGAACTGAGCTCACAGTGCTTCACACTAAAAATTAACCCCTGGTTAAAGTTTCTTCTTTTCATCAGCCTTCCTGATGAAAAGTCGGAGTCAGAAAACCTTGCCAATCTACTATGAATGGCTCTGAGATCTACCAGCAAAGCTGGCTCTACCCTGCAACATAGGGCAAGGACACTTCAGGCTACAGGTATCACCCCCCCTCAAGGTTAAAGAGGTCCTTTGCCCTCTCAAAAACCAAGGGACTTCAGGAACTCTTATCAATACCACACGTCTCAGGGGAAAGTTTCTTCCTTCTTCCCGCTGCACACCAGCTCATTTGTTCTCATTAAATTTTAACAAGAACAGAGCTCTAGAGACAGAGGCAGTGTATGTGGTGCTCTCCATATGCTTGTAGTTCTTCAACTACATCTGGGCAGCCACAGGTCCCCCACCCCTGTAGTATACAGTTTGTAGTATACAGGAGGTATACAGTTTGCTACCAGAAGACTATTCAGTGCATCTTCCTGTTTTTTATCTGCAAGGGTCGCCTGGTAATATATTCAGATTAAAAGCCCCACACCATTCTCTGCTCAAAGTTGGAAGACTAGACACAATACTGTGATACAAAATTCACCCATGCCCTGCATATAATTTGAGGCACAAACACAATGCTGTTATCCCCACCTGCACACCACTTCCACTTCTAAGGCTTGGTGTCTCTAATCTTTTCCCCCAGAATGTTACCATGTCTTTCTTTTAGAAGCAATCAGTATTCTCACAGCCCTGCTGCTTCCTTTCCAATCCAAAACGGCGCAAAAAGGAAGACAGGTAAGAAGCAGGAGGTTTCCAATACACTCAGAATTTCTCTCTCTGGTTTTGCTACTGCTATTCAAAGAATTTGTACGCAATGTGTATCCACAACAGAGAGAATTGTGGGAAAGGGAATTACCTTCTAGGGTTCACTCCCATCCCTAGCCAGTAGCACCATCTTGGAATCGATGCAGTGAGGAATGGTTGAAAGAACTGGATATGCTCAGCCTCAGTTATAATAAGTTAAGGAAATACATGATTGGAATCTTCAAATATCTGAAGAGCTGTAACACAGAAAATGAAGCACTCATTCTCTCTTGCTCGAGAAGGCCAGGCCTTGAAACAAAGGCTGGGAACACAGGGAAGCAGATTTCAGCTAAGCCTTGGGAGAGGCATAACCAATGATATGAGCTTTCTGATAGTGGAACAGACTGCCTCAGGAAATGGTATCTTTCCTTTTCTGGGGGCCTTTTAAGCAGCAACTGGATAGTCATCTGTCAGGGACTTTGCAGTAGTTTCACCCCGGGCTGCATATTCTGAACTGAGGAGGGAGGTGAACTAGATGCTCTCCAAGACACCTTCAAACTCTTATGACTCTTATCTCAATTTCCTTGTGCAGATCTCATCCAATGAGCAGGTCTATAGACTGCTCTGCACATGGATGCACTCAGAACATCCTATGCTCTTTATTTCATGCATTCAAAGGCTCTCTAGGACAAAGCTGGTTAAGCCCATGAGTAAAATGTGGCTTACCAGGGCTCCCAATTTGGCTTGTGAGGCCATTTCCCCTAAGACATGCTCACCACCCCACACTTGACATCAGATATGAGGCCGCAGGCACTCATGTGGCAACAAATAAACGTTTGGGAGCTCAATGCAAGCTCCCAATTCTTCCTTTCAGGTAGAGCAAGGTGAGCTCCCACTGCCAATCAGCTGATGGGAGATAAAAGCAATTTCCATTTTGCAAACAGCCCTGCACTACTCCTTGGTTTTTGGAAGCTCAAAAAACAGTGCAGGGCTGTTTGCAAAAGGGCTTTCATACAGTCACACACTGAGCCTTGAAGCCCCAACAACTGGGCTTCAAAGCACAGTGTCACCAAACATCATAGACATACCAAGGTGATTGACAGAGAGACAACTCCACTCACCTGTCAAATCTGGCCTGCTAAGGGTTGGAGAAGATCAGGATCTAGGCCAGAAAAGATTCCCCACCCCTGCTCTGAGCTCCACCAGTGACACCGTACACTACAAAATGGCATCTATCCTGATGTGTTCCCTGCATCTTGGTGTCTCTGCTCGTTTCACCAGCAACTGAAGCCAACTTTTGTAGCTCTGAAGTCTTGCAAGGCCCTCAGGCTGTACTATAGCAGGTGGGCATTAAGCATGGAAGCTCAATGGCCTCTGCACACTGCCAAACACTGATTAACATTGGCCTTGCCAAGAGCAAGATGCTTGCCAAAGGAGCTGGGGACAATGGGACTGTGCGAGCCAGACTGCCACTGCTGCAGTGGAAAGAACATGAAGCAGAAACGAGTTAAATTTATTGCTGCCCATGGCTGTGAGGGAAGGCTCCTCAGACCACTACCAAGAAAACAGGCATCAGATTATGCTGCAATAAAATATATGGGCAAGTGACGCCTACGATGCAAATAAGAACGCCTTACTCATTTATTGTTGGTAGGAAACAAGCAAATAAAGGAAATGCATATTCTTTCTGCAGCAAAACCATTCCAGCATCTGTCTGGCACTCAGGAAAATAATAAAGGTAGACAGAAGGAAAAATTCTAAATCCAGAATTTAAAGTCTTATAAATCGTCTGAATGGCCTCTATCCTTAAATTATGGTACTCATCAAGAAACTGATCCTTAAAACTGCAACTCATTGCTGCACCTCAACACCAGCACAAGCTGGTAGCAGCTAACAATGTGAACCAAGATGCCCCTACGTTGTGGCTCATCTCAACCATGAAATCAACAACTGACCACAAGAGAAGGCATATTTTCTCATCCTCAAACATCCAACCCCGCCCCCCAAATAATACTGATTTATTAACAATGACCTACCTTACCAGATTGGATGGCCTTGGACTGCTGGTTGCCATCTGTCAACCCTACCTATTTCACCTGGTTCTTGTAATGATAAAAAGTACACCCCACCCCACCCCACCCCGAGCTCCACTGTGGAAGGGTGAGATAAAAAAGTAACTAATAAATATACACAGACAAATTACATCATTCTCTAGAGATGTGGATGTTTACTTTGAATGAACCAACAGACACACACTATTCCCTTTCCTTGTTAAATAGTTCCACCCCCACCCCCCGCTCTTGTAGTCTTAAAAGGTGAGGTGAGGAATCTGTGACCCTCCAGATATTGCTGGACTACAGTTCCCATCAGCCCTAGCCAGACTGGTCAATGGTCAGGGTGATGGGAGGCAGAGTCCAACAACAGATGTTCCCCAATTCAGTCTTCAACCGGTGTTATAAATAAGGCATGAAGTGACACTTGCCCATCCTAGGTTTTTCCCCGCAAGAGGTAAAACGAGCACCAACATTTAGCTGATCCTTTGTGATACTGACACCAACCCCGATATTCCGCTGCAGTCTTACAGCAGAGAGCAGAGGCGGCTTCCCAAGGGCACATTTTTAGAGCAGCCTTGCTGGGAGCAAACTCAAAGCAGAGGTCAAAAGCGGTTAGGAGCTATTTCTGGCTTTAACCTGGACTTGGTCCATTGAGAGCTGCAGTGCAGCATGCCCATCCTGCAGTCCTTTTCGCCTGGGCATTGCCAGCCTGACCTGTCAGCAGCCCAAAGGACAGATCCCAACAAGACTATTACAAGCAGCAAATCCATCACAGGTTCATACAGAACAACTGAAGTCACTAGAAACACAATTCTATTGCAGCACAGCAGCTACGAGGGAGGGCAGGAGTATCAAGAAAGCATCATGTTGAAGTAACTGCATCCCATCTGCTGAAGACTTATATCAGTGACTTGGCACTAGGAGTGGGCCGATCAGTCCATTTCCAGCCCATATAAACTTTGTGCATGTTGTTTCCATATAGATGTTTTTTACCAGTTTTATACCAATTATTCTAAATATATTCTACCCTAATATAACTCATTTTGGTCCATTTTTGTGCTGAGAACTACTGCAAATCTCAGAAAAGTGTTGTATCCAGCATTAGTCCTACTGGTCGCACACCCACTGAAATTAATTAACATAGATATATTAATTTCAGTGGGTCTACTCCCAGTTTAACTAGGCTGAATGCAACCCAAGGTGTGAAATCTGAAGGATAATTACATTTCGATCTATGTGTTGGTCTGGGAGGCATGAATTAGGTCAGTTCACTTAAAAATGCAGACTGCACAAAATTCTTCTCCATCCCTCCTTGGAACTTATGAAGTGTACAGCACCATGGAGAATTATGCAAAAAAAGCGCACCACTACAAAACACAGACTTGGGGATCTCATAAATGCTTAGACACCACAAAACTTGGAAGGAGTTTTATTCCTTTGTGGAGGGCTTCTGCCTATGCCTATGCCTACACATAAACAAGCACAGATATATACAGATACCACGAGTTCCTGAATTGCTCTCTTCTTCGCCCACCTCTCAATTCCAGCCCAGCCCACAAGCAGCTTTGCAGCAATTATTTCAGCTAATAAGCTGTCATTTGGCAGAATCCACGTGGCTTTTCTACATAATCAACCAGCACAGGCATTGTTTGCTGTTGAAGGCTCAGGAAACGACTGCAGTCTAATTATTCTACAGACCTCCCATTAAGGGGAGGAGGGAGAACTTGCAAGATTAAATAGGATCCTTTAAAAAAAAAGCCTTCAAGAAGCCAAGAGACAGAACAGATGGCCTCCTCCATTAAACGCAATATAGTTTCAACTATATAGCCTTGGTGTCTGTTCAATCGCATAGGTTCCCAAAAATTGCATTAAACATCTGTTGATCACATTGGTTCTGGTTATTAAACTCTACAATATACTCGTTGTCCAAACTGCAATTATCCAAATGGCTTGGTGGTCTGAAATAGCTGTATGTTCCCACACCTGTTGATGTAATCCAATGTAAATAACTACACTTGCATTCATACAGACTTTTGCTAATCCAAACCCATTGATGGGGTTAATAATGATAAATATTTAAAAAACAAACAAACCAAGATTTTGCACACATTTATCAGCAAAAGGATTCACCTTTTTCTCCTTTCTACACATTAGTGGGCTATTTCTCACTAAGGCAGTGTTTGGCCACTTCCACCCAGGCTGGGCCAGGAGCAGAGATGCTTTACCATACAAAATAAATAAATCCCTGTTCTTAAGAAGCTGTCATATCAGAGAGGTGGCTTACACTAAAAACACTTTCCCTCAAATCTAGTTTACTATATGGAGGGCTTGTTTTGTGAACTACTTATCAGGGAAAAAGCTTCTAGTGCAGCCTTCTCCTTGGCATGCTACATTTCTAAGGGCAAGGATTTGTTTGTTTGTTTGTTTGTTTGTATTGAGGAATGTGGAATCCTATGAGTCGGAATATGAAGTAAAACTGCCCAGATGCTAAGCTACAACCCACATCAGTAAGAACTAGCTTTCTTCCTTTCCTTTTTCCTTTTTTCTTCATTTTCCCGCAACACAATCTGCGTTAACAAGCCTTCTTCGTATCTAGCTTGGCACCTTACTCCCACAGCGCAGAAAATCAGATGTGGGAATCAAGTTATCTTGCTGTGAAAAAGAGATACATGCTTTTGCTTTACTGGTTGAATTATTTAAATTTAGTTTTATTGTAAAGCACTGTGATTTTGTGTTAACACTTTTAAAAAATGGGGGGAATCAATACATTTTATAAAGGAATAAACAAATAAAAGCCACCCTTTTCACAACTAAAAGGGACATGAATGTATTATAAGATGTGGAATTTCTTATGTCTTTTAATCCTCACCCAGCTAAGGGGCTGTCACATGGAGGATGGCAAGCTTGTTTTCTGACAGTAGGAGCAGTTCAGCAGTGGAACTCTCCTTCACTGGAGGTTTTTCAGCAGAGGCTGGAGGACCATTTTTCATGGATGTTTTAGTTGGGATTCCTGCATTGCAGGGGGTTGGACTAGATGACCCTTGGGGTACCTTCCCACTCTACAATTCTATGATTCTACGAACACAGAGTAGCTAAGAGAATGCTAAGCTTACAATCAATAGTCTTAAACAAAGGAAGAGGGGTGATAAAATCCAAGGGTGCTATAAAATACGGTGTGAATCAAAAAATCTAGTGCACTGAAATAATATATGGACTACACCAGGGAAATTTCTGCAATATTTTCAGAGCAAAGCTCTGCCCAATGAGTGTTTTTCTTTCTCTTAAAAAGATTTTTGGCAGAAAATGAAAGAACAATTGCTTGCCACTGAAGAGGCTAAGGTCAGATGGTAAGGATTATAAATACAGCGGCTGGCAGGCTGACAGCTCTCCACAGGTGAATATGCTGGCGACTTTGCCATAAGCTTTGCCATATTGATGACTACTAAACCAGACAGGTTTGGCATTCTGTACTTGAATTCATTAGCTCGTGGCTTTAATCACAAGTTCAACACACAGAAAAACCCTAAAATGCAGGCGTTTGACCCTATGCCTAAGTTCTTTTCAAAGCCACGATTTGCTTGGCAAAATAACCTGTCCCATTTGGCCCAGGTTTACACCACATACAAATGTCACAATCTTCTAACTCCAGATCAATTAATCCACAGAAACTACCACACCCCGATAATGTATACCAGGAATCTTAAAAGCTGTAAAGAGAACTATACCACTTCAGACTGCAACTGGGCAGGAAAAGCAATTCTGAATGCTCTGCCATTTAAAAACAGCCACCACCCTATGCTAAGACTCTTCCCTGTTGTGGTACTTTTCTATTTGCTAGGAACTTTTCACATTTTACAGCCACCATGTCTAAAGTGGCAAATTCTATTCTACCGTGTCAAGAGGAAACAGGATGCAACAGAATGTAGGGCTTGGACAGCAAATCCCCCACCAACCACAAAACCCACTACAGAATGGTGCTTGGGCAAACGATCATCACTTCCCTTAAGACTGTTGACAAAACAGAATAAATCCATGTGTGGTGCCCTGAATCCATTACCCTGGAGGAAGGAACAAAATGTGATTTTAAGAAGTATTAACAAGCCATCACGTGGGTCTGAATCCCCATTTCACCCATAAAAGTCTACTAGAGAAACAGAACTTTTCTCTTTCCAGAGTTCAACCACTATGGCAGCAAGCAAAAATAGGGAGGCCGAAGGATGCCAAGGCAAAAACTAGTCTGTTTCTAAGGATCTTGAAGATGTGCTCTTAGAGAAGCAGAAACAGAAATCTGGGTTCTTCTGCCTTCCAGAGACACCCCTCAACCCTACAGCAAAGCAAGCAAAGAGAAATTCAAGCTCATACCCACAGCTGGCAGGACCATAACAAAGCTCTCCACCCATCATCACTAGTCAAGAGCGATAACCAGTTTCGGTAGCTGCTTCCTCCAAGTGCCACAACCTTTGCACCCTATCCTGCGACTGAGGTAATGTATCTGGTCAGCGGTTGCATCTCAGCCAGCCCAGTTACAAGCTAAATGCATACTGCTCACCAGGTATAAAGTGGGGGGGGGGGGAGACACTCCGCTATCCCAGAGCTATCTGCCTTGTCTTTAAGTTTCACCTGTCAAAACGTTTGCGGAGCCCCTGGAGACTTACATGTCCAGGTGTCCAGGCAGATCAGGCAGGGAGAGAAAGCGTGTCCGGCTCTTGTCGCGTTTCCTTTGTTCCACTCCCATGGACAGAGCGAAAACACTGAAGTCTTAAAGGCACTCGCTCCGAAGCACCCACCCCCTCCCGCCTTTGCCATGGAAACCGTCCGAAGCCATGTGATTGAGACAGGAAACCAAGGGGAAGCGCCTCCTTCCCACACCCCTCCTCACCCACACGGGAAGGAGACAGGAGACTGCTGCCATGCTGAGTAAGATATAACAAGGGGAGGCTGCATTAAGGCAGGCCCCCATCTCTCTCACACACAAGATTCCAGACCAATTCCGGGCAATCTGTTTCAAGGCAAATCTTCCTTTTGAGTCTGGCATCTCTTTGCCATGGGATCAGATCTCTCCAGCTTGGGAGAACAGTGTGGAGAAATGTTGGCATATTGCAGAACAAGAGTTTGCTTAACGCTAGCGGGGCCAGGCTTACTTTTGGAAGATCTGTTGGGCAGGTTTTCCTTCTGCTCAGAGTCTGGTTGAATACCATATTTGTGGCCAGGAAAGAATTGAAGCTCTGTCTCAAACTGGCTAGGGACCTAAGGTTTGGGTTTGGGCTTGTTTTGTGTACACATGGGGTTTCTTTTGGCATCCCACTGCAGTATGTGGCTTGGCTCACTTCCTTAAAGCTCATCAGATATATTTGTTTTGTTGGCATATTTCTGAAGTGCACCTCTTCTCTGTTTATGCCATATTGTCACCTTGTTTAATGGGTGGGTGTCCTTTCTTTTGGACAGGGGATTGAGCTGTATGGATCCTCCAGCTTTTATTTTTAACTGGGGGGGGGGAGAGGGGATATTCTCCACAGCCTCTCATGAAAGGGGTAGGAACTTGGACCATTTTGTTTTGCAGCCTCACTAAGTGATCTGGTCTAGTGGTTCCTGAGCATGCTTTAAGGAGAACGCAGGGGCTGTAGCTCAGTGGTAAAGAAAATGTTTGCATGGGTAAAATTCCCAAGTTCAATTCCCAGTGTCTCCAGTTAAAATGATCAGGTGGTTGCTAACAAAATGGACCTCTGCCCAGGACCCTGGAGAACCACTGCCAGAGTAATGATGAGATGGACCAATAATTCGGCTCAACGAATTTATGCCCTTCATCTTGGGGGACATGCAGAGATTGGATATGCACAGCTATCAACAATGGACACATTTAGATGAACAGCAGCAAACACATCACAGAGGCTTGCAACCCTATAGATGCGCAGTCCAGCTTTGCTGATACAGGAAGGAAGGAGGGTGGGTGGAAGGAGGGTGGGTTTGGGTTCCTTCTAAGGCTACCCACAATGCTGTCTCCCTTGGCTCAAGAACCAGGAAGCCACTTGAAGCTTTTCTACTAGGCTTACTGAAGTTTAAATTTACCACTTGACTGGCTGAGGACTTCCCTGTATGTAGCTCAGATTCAGTTTCAATGCCAGGCAACAGGAGAGTTTTAAATGCATGTATGGAAATGGAAAATTTGAACCATTTTGTCCTTTTATTCAGAACAGACCAAAAGTGCCAAACGTGGGACTACAACCAAAGACATTTCACATTCCATTGGTTACACCCCAGTTTTCCTTTGATTCGGCTGGGCGATTCTAATCCTTAGGAAGCTTTAGAATTGCAGTCCCTGGCAGAGGCTTTCACAGCAGCCGAAGATAAGGACCAAGCAGAAGGCGACTCAGCAGTCACATCCCCAGCCCCCAATCTGAGTAATCCATTGGCTCATCCTCTTGCACGACTAAGAGCAACAACACTCTGGAGCATCCTAGAGGAGACCAGGGAAGCAGCATGGCTAAGGTCCAATACCTCCTTCCCAGTTATGCCATGAGTCACTGTGACCTGTCCATTCTCTCCCCCCTCTTCTCTGCCAAGCAGTGCCTGAGACTCCCCTGTGCCTCAAGGTGCTTCTGCACTACCTCCCCCCTCCCCCCGGAATTGTGTCATTATGAAAAAGTCCAGACAAAATGGCTGCCAAAATGTCATATTCCAGCATCATAAGAAATAAAGGACAATTTTTCTGACCTTCAAATTCAACACAATTAGAGGGCTAGCTTTTCACTTGTGTGGACTGGCAAACATCTGGAACGAGAAATGGCATGCCAGGCAGCTGGCAATGTGGCTGGCGCATGGCTTCACTTGCAATCATTACTTTTTTAAAGCACATATGGATCCCTTTTTAAAATAAATACAGTAAATAAAATAAAATTCTGCATATCAGCTGTTCAAAAAGATCATGAAACTACATTCAGCCTCCCTATCTCCCCAACCTCTTTCACACTAAGATGCTCATCAGCAGTATTTTAACTATCTTTGTATGTTTCAATTCCACCATTACATGTTCTGAAAGACAGTCCCTGTAAACGGTATCACTTTTCAACTGCCAGTACTGGCTTGATCTTCTTCCTTTTTTCAATTCCTTTCTTCCCGAGAGTGCACATGCATTAATAAAAAGGTCAAAGCAAAACAAAGCAAAATGAATGTTCCAACTTTTCACTTGGAATTTTACAGCTGACACAGGCAACTTTACCCTAGTGAAACATGCAAAGCTGACTACATACACCAAGTGACAACGAAGTTGGAAACTGGGCATTGTGAAGTCCAAGTGGAAGCCTCCTTAGTGTTATTTCCAGGCTTCACAGCTTTGGGCCTAGCTGGGGAAAGACCACAGCAAATTTATAGGGTTGCTATAAAGAGAAACCAGCAGACCCTTTGCTTGGAAATTAAACAAAGGGTCTGCTGGTTTCTCTTTAAGGTTTCCAGACTCAAAAGAGAGCAGGGCAATTAAAGGCACAGAAGTCCTGTCCTCTATTGAGTCTGGAAACGCTACAAATTTAAGGAGCACAAATGAAAGAGATTCTGGATATCAGTTTAACTGTTGACCAGATGACTCCAGGGCACTGCTACCGTGTTTCCCCTTTTTTAAGACACCGTCTTATAACTTTTTTTCCTCAAAAAAACACACGGTGTCTTATTTTCAGGGGATGTCTTTTTTATTATTCTTATTACAGTACCTTACAGCTGTTCTTGGTAATATATGGGAAGCCAGAGCAGGTGGAGAGCATGCAACACTGTCCAGGACAGGGGTCAGCAAACTTTTAATGTGGGGGGCCAGTTCACTGTCCCTCAGAATTTGTGGCGGGCTAGACCGTGCGCGCGTGCACACACACACACACATACGCCCATGCCTTCCTTCCCTCCCCGCGTTCAGATGGAGCAGGCTGGGCTGAGGAGGGGGCATCCCGTCAGCGCTGGGTCTCGGCTTGTGCTGAGGGGCCGCAGCCACCCTGCCAGGAAGGGCCCCTACCCCGGGGTGTCCATGATCATGCTGCTAAAGTGCCACCGCCAAGCAGCACAGAGGAGTCCTCCTCCTCCTCCCTCCTTGCAGGCTCTCTGCTTCCGCGGCGCTGCTGGGCTCTCCGAGCGCTCTGCGCTGCAGCAGCCGCCAGTTCTGGGCTGCAGGGAGAGCAGGCAGGGCGTGTGCGTGCAACCTGCAGGAATCAATGCACTCCCATCTGCGGCACGTGAAAATGGCCCGGGAGGGCCACCTCCGCCACCTCTGCTGCTAGGTCAGGTCCCTGCCGTAGCTGCAGGCTTCCCGCGGGGGCCGCCTGCGAAGCGCCGCACCGAGACTCCCCGGGAGAAGGCGCGCGGGGGCTGAAACCAGAGGCAGCGGGGAGCGGATTCCGGCCCCGCTGATGTCAGGCGTGTGGCAGTCCCCTGAGCTGAAGCGCAGCTCGGGGGACTGGCGGCAGCAGCGGGGCTTCCTCGGGGAAGGCAGGCAGGCAGGCAACAACAGTCCCGGAGCCGAAGCTCAGCGGGCGCTGCTTGCCGCCTGCCTGCCTGCCTTCCCCGCCAGTCCCCCGAGCCGAAGCGCAGCTTGGAGACTGGCGTCGACAGCGGGGCTTCCTCGGATCGGCAGCTGGGCGCCGACTCGGCAGGCCACCGGATCAAGGAAGTGGCCTGCCGGGTCGGCACTGATCAGTGCTGCGCGGAGCACCAGATCGAGGAGCCGGTCTGCAGAGTCAGCGCCCAGCAGCGCCGCACAGAGCATCGCCTCCCACGGCGTTGCTGGGCGCTGACTCTGCAGACCGGCTCCTCGATCCAGTGCTCCGCGCAGCACTGATCAGCGCCGACCCGGCAGGCCGCCGGATCAAAGAAGCAGCCTGCCGGGTCGGCGCCCAGCACGGGTTGAGGAAGCTTCCGGGGGGGGGGGAGAGAAAGAGGAAAAAGGTGTCGGCGGGGAGGGAAAACGCGCAAGTCCTCTCCCCTTTCTTTCCTGCTTAGCCGGCTTGCGGGCATTTTACAGGAACAAACAACGTGAATAGAAAAAAGAGGCAACGAGCCCGGTCAGCGGTGTCTCCCTCCCTCCAACTCCCCCCCACACCAAATGGAACTTCCCGACCCCCCCCCCCAACTTTTCGCCAAAGGCATCCTCGGCCCCGTTCCCACTTTCGCTGCTGGGTGCCTGCATGTCTTATTTTCGGGGTATGTCTTATATTTTAAAAATCTCAAAAATCCTGCCATGGCTTACTTTATGACTACGGCTTAAAAAAGGGGAAACACGGTATATGCAGGCTCCAGCAGGGAAGGACCAGTTTACACATAGACTTCTATGGCACATTACAAAATTTCTGACTTCAGTGTGAGTCAGCCTGGTTCCTATTTCCAATGAAATGTACTCTGGAATGGAAGATTGCTATGGAAAGCCAGCTTTTCTGTCTACAGTATCACGCTTTACTACCATTTCAAGGGTGCCCAGCTAAGATCAGAGTCAATAGGAACAACTGTAAAAAGCAAACACTTTTCAGTTATGAACTCAGGCTTTCCCTTCTGTTGAGTTTGGCAACAGGCAGCCTCTGAGTGTCTCCTGCATGGCTGTGTAGTGGCAAAGTCACTTTAAAACTAGACCCTGTTCATAGCCATTCTCAGCCAATGAACAGAAGGGAACTCCATAGAAGGCAAAAGAGTTTTCAGCATTTATGCTTCCCCTTCTCTCCCCTGTGCACAATCTGGAAGGAAGAGACATGCAAACTGGGGGCAGGGGAGGAATGAGGAAGTCTGAAAACTGAGGTAGTTATAGAAAAAGAAACTCGCCACCTGTTTATAAACATAAATAAATATGCCATGTGGTACAGAGCAATATCAGGAAAATTAAATTCCCCTTCCGATATAGGCAACAGCATTCTTTTAAGTGATATACAAGGTGGAGAAATACCCTGAATAAACTTCCAAAATAATTCATTATACTTTTGAAAATAGGCTTGGGAAATGTGTAGACCAAGCAAAACATATATCATTTGTGCAGTACGTGTATTTCCCTTATTCAGAATACTAAATTTAAGTAGTGCCCATCTTTACAAATCAATGGAGATGTTGCTATTTAACCTATTTAAATTTCATTTAATAATCTGACAAATATCTGCTGGAACCAAGATCGCAAAATACATTAGAATCTTTGGGCACCAGCAAAACCACCACTTAGCATAGAAAGCAGGCAATTTGTGATCGCCCACTGGCATTAATTCATATTTTAACCTTTTTCTCGTATATCCAGAAATTCTACTAAATTTATCAGTTAATCTTATTAATTCCAAAATGGATGTTTTAGGTCTACCAACAAATAGTAGCAAATCATCTGCATACAAACCTAATTTAAATTCCACTTGCTCATGCACAAAACCATAGATCTTCCTGTTCTGTCTAACTGCACGTGCCAACAGTTCAAAACATAGATCAAATATCAATGGAGGAACATTGATATTTGAACATTGAAAGGAATCTTGTACCTTTCTCTATTATCAAACAAATCTGAAAGGATTCCATTTGCCCTTACCTGCGACTTAGGAGAGTAGTACAAAATTCAAATCCACTTTATAACATCATGAGGAAATTCAAAATTTTCCAAAGCAACATAAATGGTGTCTTATTTATGGCCCATCAGCTTTGAGTATTCAGCAGCCCCTTAACAGCTGGAAATAATAATTGGATCATCATAAAATGCCAAACCAGTTGCTACTGTTTATAAATGTTTATTTGAAATGTATAAAGTAGAAGATCAGAAACTTATGGAGCAATGGAACCATGAATTAGAGTGTGCCATGCAAGCTAAGCTATGGAAATTTGCTTTAGAACAGGGGTCCCCAGACTTACCGAGCGGCGGGCCGGTGCCCGCCGCGCCGACCGCGCGGTGGGCCGGACTGCAGGGGAGTGCGCGCGCAGCGGGCCGGAGGGCGGGGGAGTGCGCGCCCGTGCGCATGCGCATGCGCACACGGGCGGAAAAAAAATCGGCGAAAATCGCTTGTGCGCATGCGTATGGGCCTCCCCCGACCCGGAAGTGCACCAGAAATGACCTCTTCCGGGTCGGGAGAGGCCCGTACGCATGCGCACAAAGGATTTTCGGCGATTTTTTGCCGATTTTTCAGATCGCCGCTGCGCCGCACGCCGTGAGAGCGGGCGGCGGCAGCGGGCGGCGGGGGTCGTCGCGGGCCGGATTGGAAGGCCGATTGGGCCGCATCCGGCCCGGGGGCCGTAGTTTGGGGACCCCTGCTTTAGAATATATACAGAATGTTTCTTTAGATTTAAAATTGAGATTGAGTCAGCAACAAAATTGCATTTTGGGTATACTAGACTCCACAGCAGTTGTATAAAAAGGCCCTGTCAGATAGATGCTGGAGGTGAAATGTTGGAAATGCCTCATTGAGACATATGATGTGGGTGTGTCCTTCTTGGTTTGAAGTTGCTGTTCATATTAATCTTGTACTGGAGAAATCATTAATATTTGCAGGTGTTCATGTACTTTTAAATTATATTCTTGTACATGAAGACTAAAAGCAGTACAACAGAAACAGACTTTATGGATGCTTGTGGTTGCTAAGAGACTTACACTTCCTATTTATCTTGGAAGGATAAATATTCACCATATATTATGCAATTGTTTGAAGGCCTTAATGCCCTTGCTACATTTGAATCTACTTTCTATAAACACCAACTTTGTTTGGGTATATACTCAGACATTTGGAGGGCGTATATCATTATGTATGTGTATATTCGGATGGATGTATTGATGTTTATTGTTCTGTGAATGTGAGCTGACGATTTTGCTTTTCTTACTGCCCTCTGTGTTCTTTTCTCTTTCTTTAATAAATTTGCAAAAATAACAGTTATATATGTGAGTGTATAAAAAGGCACTAAATCTGAGCAATGAGAAACAGAATGTGATTATTATAATGTACCTCTCATGTGAGCAGGAACAACATTAATCTCTCCCTGTCTCTGAAACATAAGCAAAGTTAAATGTAAAGCTTGAGCAGTATGCTGCCCAATTCTTTGCTGAACATATTTCTGGAGGCGGTTGTGGTGTACCCACTGTTCCTGCGCTATAAATTATAGCAGCTGGAGTCTGTGGGCATCAGTACAGCATTGCTAAATGTACTCCCTTCTGTGCAATTAGCAGTTCCCCTTAAAGTCTGAGGACATTTATAGGACTTAGGAACAGAGATAATGTGCTTCAACGCTGCACATGACCCAAAGGAAGACGCCAACTTTTGCTAAGGTGTGGCTTAATCATCTTTTCCCACATGACAACAAATTGGGGGCAGAGGGGGAGAGAGAGAGCAGCTGAGTAGCATAGCACCTGCTTTGCAAGTTGCCGATCCAGTGATTCCTGGCATCACCAGTTAAAAGGATCAGGTTGCAGGGGGTGGGGAAAGACCTCTGTTGGAGACCCTGGAGAACTGTTGCCAGTTAGAGTACTGTACAATATAAGGAAGCTGCCTTCTACTGAGTCTCATCATTGGTACCCATCATTGATTCAGTACTGTCAACACTGATGGGCAGCATCTCTCTTGGGTTTCAGACAGGTCTCTCCCAGCCCTACCTGAAGCTGCTGAGGAGGATTAAACCTGAAACTTCTGCATGCAAGGCTTGACCACTCAGTTATGGCCCTTCCTAAACTGGCTAGAGCAGAATACTGGATGAAATGGACAAATAACTTAACCTCGTATAAGGGAGCTTCCAGTGTTCCTCAGACATGTAAAGAACACCTTTCTGCCACCATTAACTTTAGGCAGGTAAGAGTCTGCAAATATTCTTTTACTCTCACCAAGACAGGCAAAATTTCAACTAGGAAAAAGTTGTGAGCTGCTGGATGCTGTGTCAGCTCACCTTGTATAAAGATCCTACTTCGACAAAGCTATAGTTAGCTTAACCTTGAGCAGCCTAGATATTTATAAGTAAAGGCCATATGATGCAAATTAAAAGACTAAATTATGCAAATGCATGCTTTTCCTAATTGTACAGTTCTGTAAAGCAGCCAGAATTAATAGAATTTGTGAAATGTGTTTACACAAGTGTTGAACTGAAACAGCACATTCAAACAGAAAGATTATTATAAAGTGAAGATTCACATTCAGGTTTTTACAAGACCCAGTCGCTCACACTTTTAAGACATCCTATGCACTGAAGCATAGAAAATTATCTGCCAACAAAACTACAATTCTCTAGTAAGAAAACCAAATTCAGTACTTCAGGAAATCAGCACAACACATACTTGGCCTCCAAGGTCCAGCACCACTGTCAACCCCAAAGAGTAATGTTTTGAGAAGAGGAAAGCTTTGAGTGGTTATGGAATACATAAAGTACACAGCCACCTTGTACGGAGTTGGATCACTGACCATTCCAGCCCAGTAACATCTACAGCACTCTGAACAGTAGCAGTTTTCCATGGGAACATAGGGAGCTTTTACCAAATCAGACCATTGGTTCATCTAGCTCAGTATTTTCCGCACTGGGCAGCAGTGGCTCCCCAGGGTTTCAGACAATGGACATTCCCAAGCTCTGCCTGGAGATGCCAGAGATCGAAGATGTGACAATAGGCATGCAAAGCAGATACTCTTCCACTAAGATGGGGAAACGCATTGGCTTTGCATGCAGAAGGTTCCCGGTTAAACCCCCGGCATCTCCAGATCAGGCTGACAGACTCCGTTATGAAACTCAGGAGATAAGTTGCTGCTGGGGAAATGCTGCAATGTGGACAAAACTGAGCTAGATGGCCCGACAGTCTAACTCAGCAGCTTCATTTTCTTTCTCTCTCTCAGGTTTTAGCTTACTTGGTTTGCATGCAGAAGCTCTCTGCTTCAATCCCTGGCACCCCCATAAAAGGATCTCAAGCAGCAGGTGGTGGGAAAGTTTCTCTGCCTGAAACTCTGGAGAGCAGATGCTACCCAGAGAAGACAATACTGATCTGGCCTGGTATTTTCTAGGCCTGCTACCATTTTACTGGAAATGCAAGGAATTGAACCCAGGAGCTTAGGCAGGTATTCCACTATTAAACCACCTTAGTTCCAGAAGCTTATAGTTCTAAAGAACACCTCAAAGTACATTGTACTTCTTGAAGCAGAGTTAAAGAAAAGTGACATGAAGGCTGCAAGGGAGCCAATCACACAGACTTCACAAGTTCCACTAAAGCCCTTTTCAAAGCACAGTGTACTTGATTCCAAATAAGGGGTGGGGCTAGATTCTTCCTCTTCTCTAATAGTAGTTGGAGATTCCTATGATAAGGCAACTACTGTCTGAGCATGGGATTCTGAAAGGCTAAGAGTCCTACTTACTATTGCACTGCTGGCTCAAGGTAAGGCCCCCACTCAACAAGACCATCCTTCTCTCACCTTTTAAAAACAAGCTTGACAACTGGGCCTATGTAAATGTGGAAGTTAAGAAAGGGCAGAAAGGGCACACCTTCTCTGATCAGGGGAAAGGACTGTAGCTCAGTGGCAGAGCACATGCATGGCATTCAAACGGTTCCAGGTTCAATCCCTGGCATTTCCAGATAGGGCTGGGGGACTCTTTTCTGAACCCCTGGAGAGGTGCTGACAGACAGTGTGGACAATACTGAGCTAGATGGACCAATAGAATGACTCAGCTTTCTACATTCCTATCAGATGTGAGGAACTATTCCAGAATTGACAAGAGGAGAAACTTTGTAGGAAAGGGTGTATGTACAGGTCAGCGAGCAGCTTGTGCTCAATGGGAGACAGGGGTGGGGGGAGCGAGAAATGTTCTAGTGTGCATTTCTTGCATAAGTCGCCTGCCAATCCATGGTCAGCACTGGACTTGCAGAGGTGTTGTACCTGCATTAGCTGCCATCCTCTGTGCAGATGGGAAATGTCTGGTCTCAGCTGACCTGGAGGCCCAAATCTCAGAGCAGCAGTCACTCTCACTGGATAAACATTAACTCTGCTGAGGCCTCTCTGTCACAGGCTGTCACAGGCAGAGAGCACAGGCTGTTCTAAGCTTCCTGGAACCCTTTCAAACCAACCATCCACATTAAAGTGAGCCTAGGGAAGAAGGTAGCCAGGACACTCCAAAGCAATCACATGCAACAAGCACCCAAAGATTTGAGGGCAGAGGGAGAACAGGGAGCGGGTTTGTCAGAGCAGCTGCATTTTCCATTGTTGTGTTAGGTGGTGGTGGTGTGCGCAAGGGAGTTTAATGGTAACTACACCAGACACTACGCCAATGAGTGATGCTGTCCAGCCTGGCTTAGGGATAAGATGGCAGAAACATCAAAGGAAAAACGGAGTCCCATGCTAAGCAATGAGGCCTTTGCACAAACCTCTGTTATACCCGTTATGGCAGCACATTCCCCATAAGCATGAAAAATTTAGCAGCAGTGCCTTCGTCAATATTTCTCAATAACCAAGCATCTTCCTCAGTATCAACCATCAGTATTGTACCCTACAACAGGCAGGTGAGGTGCCACAACTGGGCTATCAGCATTTACCCATGACATGGCCTTAACAGTGGCAATTTCCTATCTTAGAGCACTCTCCCTGGTAAGCTGTGCCGGTCTCCCTCATTGTTGACTTTCAGAAGAAACTTAAAAACATTCCTGTTTACCCAGGCTGAAAAGCCACTGTTCTTAGAAACCCTGACATCACTGGTTGAGAGAATCTTTTATTTTTAGAAGGTTTTTTTAAAAACAAAACAAAACAAAAACAAAAACAAAACTATTTTTGGCTATTTATATTATTGATATGTTTGCCCCCCTGTGCTCCTTCAGAAGGAAGGGTGAGATATAAATTGGTTTTTTAAAGGAAGATAAATGAAAAATAGGCACCAAATGGGGCCACTTTAAAACAGCATCGGACAAATTAATGGAGGGCAAGGCTATGAATGGTTATTAGCTGTGATGGCGGCATAAATATCACTTGCTGGAGCACAAAAACCTGCTTATGTTTGCAACCAGGAGAGGTTAAAAGTGAAACAGACAATAAAGCAGCAAAGCCTTCCTAGGCAGGTCAAAGGTTGTGCCCATTCTGCACACTCTGAGGTCTGTTCCTCCTATATGCTCTAGGAACATTCACATGCCCTATTATGCCAGTCAATTTTTGAATTGATGGTTTAGATATGGACACAGTTGCCATGCTTGTTTTTTTAAAAGATGAAAGAATCTGACGGGAAAGGATGGTCTTCCCTTGCTTTAGGTGGGGTGGAAAAATGTCTCAGGGTACAAAAATTCATTCCTGGACTGCAGGATCACAACCAAAAAGCAGTAATTCAGGGTGGTGAATTTCCCAGAGTTCTGTTTTTTCCTTAGAAAGCTTTCGGTTTTCTACGTTCATTAGTAACAGTGGATGGGCACCAACTACAAATAGAGTTTAGCCTGGCAGCTTAAGTTTTTCACTTTGTTTATGATACCAAAGAAAAATAAACACTCTAAATTAGATCACTCTCTTCTGAGACATCAGAAAATTTCCTGATGCAAACTCAAAATTACCCCATGCAAATTTAGGCTAATTTGCATAAGAAAATTTTCCAGGTCAAATTTTTCTGGAAAGTCCACATCACTGCTAAGGACAGAAACTTTCCGTGTAATGCAGGGCCACACAACTTTTTCCTCTGTGGATCTTCATCTTTTCTTCCTTTGACTTCTTCTCTCCTCCTCCCAACCCCTCCCCATGCTGTAAAGCTGCTTTTATCCCAACAGCTGTCTCTGGCCTGGAGAACAGTTTTCAGAAGGTATAATGTCTAAACAAGTTTGCTGCTGCCTCAGCATGCTAAGAGCCAAGAATAATCTTAGCCCCACGCCTACCCTGACCTTCCACATTGTAGTCGTCCTCCTCCATGCCTTCACTAGCCCTGCAGGGAACACCTCCCACCACGAAAAACACTTGGTGAGCTATGTGGGCTTCACAATGAATGAGATTCTCCCGGCATTCCAAAGGAAGGGCTGAGAGACAAAATTCCACAACAATCAGCACGCAGAAAAGGGCCCAGGCCAGGCTACAAGGAGCAAAAGGGTTGCCAGAGTAATTGCTTCTCTCTTGATCCCCCTATAGGGGTGGGGGAGCCCTACAGGTGTCGCTGAACCACAACTGCCATCTTTCCTGACTACTGACCATGTTGGCTGGGCTTATGGGAGCAAAATCCAACAGTATCTGGAGGGCATCAGGTTTTACACTCCTACCCCAACATGAACAGGGTAGGTGGGTGGAATACCCACGTCACGCATGCAAGTTACAGTACAAAAGAGCAAAGGCGTTACATGTGCAGAGCTGAGAAGGCATCCTCCTCCACATCATTTTCGTGGGAGGAGAGGCAGATGGCATCAAACAGATAAGCTGAGAGAAGTTTGGCACCAAAATGCTTCAAGTCCTTTTGAAACGTGCAAATTTACCATAGGAGATTTCACACTCTCATTAGCAATGATGACCGAATGCCAACTGAAAATAAATATGCAAGCTTGGCAGTTTCAAAAGTATTCAGCTTTGTTTACTAAATATACAATAAATATAAAATAAACATTCTAAGTTCGATAATTCTTGAGGACACCTGAAAATTTCCCCCAATATAAATTACCCTATGCCAGTTGTGAAGAATCTTTAGCCCACCAGATAGAATCATAGAGTCAGAGTTGGAAGAGACCACAAGGGCCATCCAGTCCAACCCCCTGCCAAGCAGGAAACACCATCAAAGCATTCTTGACATATGGCTGTCAAGCCTCTGCTTAAAGACCTCCAAAGAAGGAGACTCCACCACACTGGACTGATGTTGAGGACTACAACTCCCTTCAGCCCAGCAAGCATAGCCAATGGCCAAGGATGATGAGAGTTGTAGTTCAGCAATATCCAGGACTGGTTCAATATATTTCGGCACCTGAAGTGAACCACAAAATGGTGTCCCATCCTCCCATGGCCAGGAAAGAAGGGGTGAATGTAGATCTACGTCAGGACCAAGGGGAAAAAAAATAAATATCTACTCAAACGGGGGGGGGGGGGAGATAAGCAGTGCCTCCTGTTGCCCAAAAGGTCACTGTAGAGGTAGCAGGGGGGGCAGATCTGGCCTCCAAGGAGCGTACCACAGTTGCTGCTCCTACTGCAGCAGTGGCAGGCAATCTATTACTTAGAGAACAGGTCTGCTGCCGCTGCGGATCCTGCCGGCTGAGGCAGTTGCCTCACCTTGCCTCATGAGTGGCTTGGCCCTGGATACATCTGAAGCAACAAATATTCCCCACGCCTGCCCAATGCAAATTAGCCAAATCACTATGACACTGGACAGGGCCTAACCAATTCATAGCATACAGTGCCAAGGAGGCAAATCTAGAATGTGTAAACTGTGAGGTGATGATAATGGCTACCCCAATTTGCTCATCCCTCCTTGATGTCCATATCTACCCCTGAAATCAACAAAACAGGCATCCTAGGGTCTGGCTTTCACAGGTGGTGATGCAGCAAACATAAACGGAGGAAACCCAACCATTATCAGTTCCACATTTGCAAAATAGGAAATGCAGTATGCTTTTCATAATTATATAACACTCACAGACACAACAACTCGTTCATCAAGACCTTACAGGGAGCATTTTGGTGGATGAGCTTCCCCAGTGCTTCAACAGCCACATGTGGTTTTGCAGGCATACATTTATTGACAGGCTGATGTAGCATGAGAGGGCAGAGCTACACAGACTCCCCAACTCCTCAGGAGTGTGGAAGAGAGCAGGATTCCAAATCCTGAGGGGGGCACTACACTTATGTGTATGGGACAGGATTGTATTTCAGTCATACATACTTTGCATGTAGGAAGTCCCAAGAATCAGCCCCTGAAACCTCCAGTTAAAAGGATGAGGTAAGAGGTGATGGGAAAGACTGTTGGAAAGCTGTTACCAGCTAGAAAAGATGCTACTGGGCTAGATGGGCAAATAGTCTGACCTGGAATCATAGAGGAAGAAGGGTCATCAAATGTCATTTAGTCAATTCCCCTGAAGATGCAGTAAATGTACTGGAGTAAGACCTGGTATAAGGCTGTTTCCACATTTCCTATCAGCAGAAAGCTGCCTTCTATTGAATCAGACCATTGGACAATTTAGCTCAGTATTGTCTACACTGGCAGCCAGAGGCTCCCCAGCATTTCCAGCACAGAATCTTTCCCATGTCTACTTGGAGATGCTGGGGATTGAAGCTGGGACCTCCTGTATGCAAAGTAAATGCTCTCCACCCCTTCCCCTAAACACAATGCAGCCTCCGAGGTTGAAATATCATGTGGAATATCAGTGTGGAAGGAGAGAGGATTTTAATCCTTTCTCCTTGCAGCTGCGAATGCACCTGCTTACAAGGCGCAAAATCATCTGGAGGGGGGTATTCTCAGTGTAGGAAATGGCGCAAAGGGGGAAGGGGAAAGAAACCCCTTTCCTCTCATACCAAACTTTGAGTTCATATTGTAGCCTTGGCAGCTCCTGTGTGTTTGTATATTTTAAAGACAGTCAAAAATGCATAATGCTTAAGAACTGCCCTGAGAATCTCAGCTTCCACATTTTAAAGCAAAGGCAAGGACCCAGTTCTTATGACTGCAAAGAAAGGCTGGGTAAAATGTATGGGAAATGCCACATGAAATTACACAACCATAACTGAACAGCAACAGAAGAATAGGATAGGATTTCTGGTGATTGGGGGGCTGAGCTCCAGTGCCCTGCATAGCTTAAGCATAATAAGTTATGTTAAATAAATGCAAATGTGCTTGATCTGCATAAATTATACACAACACAGAATCTGGGCAATTCCAATGTAAACTGTATTTGTTATGCAGAAAACATATTTCCCTTTGATAGGGAAAAGGCAGCCCACATAACTAGTGTTTGCCCCAAGGAAGGCAGAAAATCCATGCAAGACCCAGACTCCAAAGGCTCAGAACATAGCAGCCTCTGCTTCCAGCTTTTAATGCTCTCTATACCAAATTCACTTACCATCAGCACCTCTTATGACTTCCAAGAATGTCCTAAGCACTCCACAGGGAAGAATAATCATGAGGTTGTAAAGGCCATGGATAAAAGTAAATAAATGGCCGTTCAAGGCACTCCTCTTATTAACCATTGGGTCCCCACAAGTCCCACAAATAACATGAGAAAGCAGGCCTATTAGATTAAATATGAATAATAACATTTACAGCCTAAACAGGAAAACCATGTTTTTATACTGTGTAGATAGATAAAATGCAACAGGAACACACAAACATACAATCAACAGGAAATGGCTTTTAATAACCTCCTGCCTCTTCTGGACAGCAGATGTCCAAACTGCAAACTCAGAAGTCACATGGCCTAGGAAAGATGTCATGGAACAAAACACAAGGGGGGGTATATATTGCAAAAGTTCCCAAAGATGCTGGGGAGAACTGAGGTTCAGCTTCTCCGGAAATTATTTACAACACATTTCCACACATGTGAGAAGCCAGAAAATAAACAAGGGAAAAGAAGCAGGCTCCCTGGGATTGGAATCAGTTAACAATGGGTCCACCTTTCTACAGATTGCCCCTTTCTGTGTGAAGTCCTTGCCTAACCAAGCAGTAGCAGCCGGGTCCCAAGAGGCGGGCAAAGTCTGCCTCACCAGACATCAAAAGGAGATTGAGACTGTCGAGCAACAGCTACTGCTTGTGAAAACACCAGACGAAAAGGCAACCTACCTCAGAGGTGCAACAACCTACACTTGAGGGAAGAAACAAGGAGAAAAGTGAGCACAGAGTATGCCTATGACCCAGCCAGTTTCCATACTAGCCTATAACACTGCCTGGCATACAGGAGAAGTCCTTCTACTATAACACATCTTAGATCTAAAGAGGCCACCTCAATCCTGTAGAAGCTGAATAGGGAATGAGGCCCCAGGGAACTTAGTAGCGTTGACTTCTGAATAAATATGAAATGGTAGAGCTGGAAGAGACTTTGGAGGTCATTTATCAACTCCCCTGCTCAGTGCAGGATAGAACTACAGCATCCCTGATAGAACTGTGTTGCATTAACTCCAGCGTATAACACTTACATTTGAACTCGTGAGCAGGGTTAGTTCATCAGCATTATCATTTAAAGTTAGTCCCCCAGCAATGTGAATATTAAAAAGAGTAATCATGCACTATCCTGATCCTAGGGTTTTGTTTTCCCCCAGAATTTAACTGTGCACATACTTCATCCAGAGACTGCCGTTGTTACTAAAGAGAAGCTTAGCATCTGGGTTCTCCTCCAGAGAGCTGGGAATTGGATATGCATGACACAAGTAAATATGATGCCATCTTAAGTGTATTTGGTGAAAACAGCTCAGCTGTTCTGTTTGCTCTCATTGTAGCTTGGCTCTCTGTATTTCCTTATGCTTCTTATCCAGTTCTGCTTTCAGAAAGGCATTCACTTGAATTAATAAAATACAAGTTAACAGCGGCCAAGTGAAAGCTTCATTCTCAGATTTCTGCCCACAATCTGTCCCCCAGTCTTCTCTCTCTGCTCCACATTGCTTTACATCGGGGGGGGGGACCCCAGGCCCATGGACTAAATACTGTACAATCCCCTGAGACTCTTCCCCAGGCCACGCCTTATCCAAAGGGTAGCCCTGCTCTGCGCACTCCTCAACTGCTTTTGTCTGGCTGGGAAATGTCATCGAACTGCAATAATGCCTCTTACTTGCCTGGAGAGAAGATAAAAAGATGTGAAGGGTGGGAGTTTGTAGAAGCTTCTGGCTTTGGTGTGGCTGCAATGTACCCTACTGTACAAAAGTTAAGAGTCATATCCTTTGTTCTACCCACTTTTGCATCTGGCCCTGCCCACCACTAACACATGGTCCTTGGTCTGGAAAAGGTTTCCCACCCCTGGCTGCATCAACCATATCTCAATATGCAGCACTACAATTTCTACGCCCCAGTGATGGAGAGGCTCACATGCTTCTTGAGGAAAATGAAACAGAAAGGAATTCCCTTTCCTTGCTTGATCACATAAAACTTCCTCATAAAACTTCCAGATATAAAGTCTCACAAACCTATTTGGATATGGTTAAGTACAGAATACACACTTGCATTAGCATCTGCTGAGAAACAAGGTTAACTTGAGATCTGAACTTCAGACTAAAAACAAGCCTTTGGTGCTGCTTTAACAGGAGATACACGACCCAAGCCTAAGGATCCAGAAACTGAAAAATGCTCTGGATCCCTTGGGCACTCCTCAAAGGCAGGCACAGCTGAGAATTCACTAAGATCTAAAGTGCAAAAGCACAAGCACCATCTAGGAAACAGCAAACTGGTTCCTAGGCTGCTCTAAAATATTCAACCCGCAGGACCAAATTCCTCTTGCCATTTACAAAGCTGTTATATAAATGGCACAAGGACACAGCAGAGAGAGAAAAACACCATTCTAGATAAAGTGCTACTCATTTCACAGTGCTGGCCTTAACTTTGGCACCCTTGTCAAAACTATTTAAACGGGCCTCACACTTGGCCAAAAGCCCACTGGAATATTCAGGCTGGTGGCAGGACTGTGTTTGACCCTTTTCCTAGTAGTCCGTTCTCACCTTCCCATCATATCAGATCTCTCTCACAGCAGTCCCAAGAAGCACCATATATATGCCAAGTAGCTCTGAGAACAGAAAGGCCATTCCATCTACTGCAGCAGCAAGAATAATACTGCTCCTGCTACGAAGCACTGCTCCAGGCAGCCACCAGGCATTACTTAGTGCATTATTCCCCAAAATGGCCTCATCATCTTTAACCATTTGCTATATTGGCTGGTGCTCATGGGAGCTGGAGTCCAAGAACACCTGGAGGATAATAGGCTGGGAATATGGTCAGCCCTGCCAGTTCAGGTTCATCATGCCCAGGCAAAGCAACTCCCACTGTAATTGGGAAACACGAGGCTTATCAAATTTGTTTCCTCAATGCATCCCATAAGGTGCTAAAACAGAAACCCTATGCCTTTTCATCTTTTTGGAGATACAAGTAGAAAGATCCTTAGAAATATGAGGCAGGTTAATATCAGCTTATTTCTATATAGCACAGGGAGCACTATGTCCAGTTCAAGGTGCAACATTTTAAGAAGCATTTTGATGAACAGGTGCACGTCCAGAGGAAGAGGAGGATCACTGATTCTCCCAAGTGTCCCTATTTTCCAGGGAAGTCCCTGATACAGAGACAGGGCCGTCTTAAGCACCTTTGGCGCCCTGGTGCAACGGATCCCTCCGCCGCCGCCCCCCCCGCCCCATTTTCCAGCGCGGCGGGCGGGCTCAGCGCTGAAGGCGCTGCTGCGCAACGGGCGGGTGGGTGGGCTTGCTGCGCGGCAGAGCGGCCAGCGGGCGGGCAGGCACGGCTGCGTGGCGCCCCCTCTGGCAGGCCGGCGCCGTGGCACCCTGCGCCACCCAGCCTGGCCGTAGAGCCGGCCCTGTAGAGAAACCATCCCAGTTTCTGATTTGATCCCGGAATGTCCCACTTTCCCTTAAGATGTCCCTATTTCCATTGGAGAAATGTTAGAGGGTATGGAGTTATCCAACATCTGAGCCATCTGAAGCCAATCCTGTATAGGGAAGGGTTTATTTAATGTTTAATGTTTTATTATACTTTTATATATGTTGGAAGCTTCCAAGCATGGCTGGGGCAACCCAGTAAGATGTGTGGGGTACAAATAGTAAAATTATCATTATGGAATGGGACGTCCCTATTTTCATCGGAGAAATGTGATCAGCCTATGTGATCAGGATGGCAAGGGATCTGGAAACCAAGTCCTAAAAGAAATGGTTGAAAGAGCTAGGTATGTTTCCCCAGTGGTAGAGAAGATTAAGAGAAGATATTATATCTACCGGTATATGCAAATATTTGAAGAGGTATTATGCGGAGGATGCTGCTCCAGAGGGAAGGGCTAAAACCAATGGGTGGAAATGGAAAGGAAGCAGATTTCAGCTAAAGATCAGGAGAAGCATCCTAATGGTAAGAGCTGTTCCACAGTGGGACAGACTTCCTCAGGTGGTGGTGGGCTCTCCTTTGTGGTGGGTTTATTTAAGCAGAGACTAAACAGCCACCTATCATGGATGCTGTAGCTGCATCCTGCACTGAGGAAGGGATTGAACTAGATCTTTTTCAGTTCTATGATTCTGCACATGCAAAAACTGAGGCATCTTCCTCTAGACCACACCCAAAAGGACAAAACATTCTTTTGTTATTACAGTATTATTATTATTATTATAAATCCCCAAAATTTGGAGTTCAAGAGCTGAAGGACACTTGGCAGAAACTGACGTCTGCATTCAAAACAATTTAATCAGTTTTTAACAGAGGTCAGCCTTGAAGCCAGAAACATGAAGATGACATACTGCAAACCCACATGGTCAAACAATTGAGAGCCTCCGTATTCAGAAGCAGTCCTTCCAAATTATAACCCAGATTATATATTAGTGAGCCACATGCAACAAATAGATGCAACTGTCAAAAGTTGTCAGCAACAAATGAACAAATTCAGTACAGTGGTACCTCAGTTTACGATGACGCTCCCCGAGTCCGCCGCTTGCCGAAGGCACGCTTCTGCGCGTGCGAAAATCGCCGATAGAGTGCTTCTGCGCACACGCACGCTGCACAGATCACTTCTGCACATCCACGCGCACGGAACCCGGATGTAAATACAGTACTTCCGGGTCCGCAGACCGGTCGCTCTCTGAGTTTGTCGTAAACGGAGGAGGTTGCAAACCGAGGTTCCATTGTACATATATCAAGATGGCCAATGTGGTGCTATACATCACAACTAAAATTGAGGAGGGTACCCTAAAGTCCTCAGCCACCATGTTGAAAGTGAAAGATAACATTTCAACCATGGTACTGTTACGCTTATTCTTCTTACCCTGTAAGAAGTTACAGGGTTTATTCAGGAAGGTCACTGGGGGCTTATTTGTGCTTTGTAGCATTTGCATTATTTGCAAATACTAATGCAGTTGAGCACACTACTTAAGCACTCCAACAGTCACAACCCACTACTTTTGCATCATATCTCTAGGGAGACAACCAGCACCCCAAGCAAGATGCTTACAGACTCCAAACTAAGCTCTTTGTCTCACCTTTTTCAGTCTGACAAAAGTCACTTCCAGACAACCTGTTTATTCAAAATGCTTTGTTTGCATGAATTTAGTGGGGCTATTTACTAAACATTCATTCCTAGTTGACTGTGGTGTTGTTACCCCAGACTTTCCAGTGCTTGCAAACTGAAGTCTTCTCTCCACACTTATACTTGGATTACATCATCCTTAGCTAGGGTGCAGGGGGAGGTATTTTCTTTTGCCAAAAGAACCCTCCAACTATTTCCTAGTCATTATGGGCCAGCTATTCAGAGGAATGAGCCAATTACCCTAACAAAAGGAAGACACTTAGCAACTCTGCTGGGATAGTTAAGGCAGCCGCCAGGTCTTCTGTCCAACCCAGAGAGTTACCTGTACAAGATAAACCCTTCTAGCTCATATGCCCAAATAAACAGGCTATAAGACCCGAGAGATGCAGGGTTAACTTCCCACTCAGTCAGGAAGCTGACCTTGGCCCAATTTCTTTTAGCCTAGCCTACCTCAGAGGCTGGGGGGGGGGGTGCAGAAGAGAAGAACCATATGTGCAGCCCTGAGGTCTTTGGAGGAAAGGCACCATCAAAATGTAATAAACATATAAGATTTCCCATGATCTATAGGCGTTGTTCAGGACTAGAGGCCACATCTTGATAAAATAATTTAACAAATTTTAATGTGGGTTGTTAAACCTGAGATTAGACTAACTGTAATGCTGTTTATGGAATATTACCACTCCCCTCCTCTCTCCCCATATTCTCTCTCTCTTTTCCTTTCTTTGCTCTTTCTTTTTATTGTTGTTATTATTGCTTTTTGTGCATTAGAAAATGGAAATAAAAACAATTAAAAAAAATGTACCCCAGATTAGACTGAGGAAGAGGTAGGAGCAGTTGCACCATTCTGAAGAGTTTGCATAAGGACCACGGCATCCACTTCTGGGAGCACCTTTGCCAATCTCAGAGATAATGGCCACTTCCTCTCAAGAAAAGAGAAGTGAATTGTGGTATATGGCTTTTCTGTTGACAATCCTTCTTGGTAGGAAATGAATACTGATTTGAACATACATGGACAATAAAAAGGTATGGTACTTTCTCATAAACCATCATCAGATTTCCCCCCTTGAATTAGCACCCTGTAACAATTGTCCTTCACTACAATATACTCCTGAAAGTGTGAAAAAGTTAAATTAGATGTGTGGATCAGTATCTTTTTGTGGGGAGAGGGGCTGACTAACCATTCCCCTTCCCCGCCAACACAAAACTCCCCCCACCCCCGCCGCCATGCAGCTTTTCTTCTCATGGAATAAAAATATGTAAGAACCATGCATCTTTTCCCCAAATGGGTATGGATGGAGGTAATTTTGAGCAGAAAATTGCAGGAAGCTAGAGCTGCCCCTCCTACAAGCCGCTTCCCTCCATATGTAGGAAGAAAAAGACAGTATCCCCATATTTCCAAAGAGGATGGTCAAAGCAAGTTTCTTCAAATTATCTCTCCAAGTTTTCCCTTCCAAAGGTACGGTAACCTCTGAAACGGGCTCCCCATTTAACTGTCACTGTTGCTGTTTCTTAAATAAGGTTCTCAATTATACATTAAAGAACAATCAGAGGCAAAGTCCACCTTTAGGCTCTGCTTGGCAGCTCCTACCTGATCTCTCTTGCTTGCAGCATCCCAACACCAGCAGAGACAGAGACTCAGCCTTGGTATCAAAGTTACTCCCTGAGCTTCCAGGCCTGGGAGGGCAAGTGGAAGGGAGCAGAAAGCTTTCATCTGAAAATTACACCCTGCTAACCTCCTCGGGAGAATGTTCAGGCTGTGAAACCCACACTGCAAATTACACAAATAATGCAACAAGCTAAGAAGCGGGCAGGCGGCAGGCAAATCACAGCCAACTGGCAACCAGACAGCGCACTGGGGAACTGGAAATTTAATCAAGCGTTTGCAGAGAATGGCTACTCAGCCATGAAATGGAAAATGAAGATTACCTGGTATTACCAACGTGGCTACTGCCCACAGCAGAGCAACCAGAAGAAACAATGCAAGGGGGAAAATAGAGCCAAGTTCCAGCAATTTGCAAGTTCTTTAAGCCTGTGCATCTCGCTTCTCCCAGAACTGCATGGAAACCCTTGGGTTGTGAACATGATCCATGTGGGAAGCACGTTCGCAACCTGCAGCATTCGCAACCCGCAGCGCGCACATGTGTGATGCAATTTGGCGCTTCTGCGCATGTGCGTGATGTCATTTTGCTTTTCTGTGCATGCACTGAAACCCGGAAGTAACCCGTTCCGGTACTTCTGGGTTCGGCGCAGAGCGCAACCCGAAAACACACAACTTGCAGCGTTCGCAACCCGAGGTATGACTGTACTAGCCATCCTCAGCCACAACCCCAGATCATCAAATCCTGTCACTTTCTTTTGTAACCACAGCTCCCAAGCTTTCTCTGAACATTTTGCCACTACCACAGTCTCCTGCCACCTTCTTCCACTTCTCAGCATAGCTGAAAGAGGAAATGCATGAATGTACACTATATGCGCCACAACAGCATCAATCTGAATTGGAGGGTTTTCAGCGCAATCCTAACCGTGGTCTGCTCAGAAGTAAATCCTGTTGAATTCAGTAGGGCTTACATGCCCAAGTAAAGGGATCAGGATTGCAGCCATCCTATGGCTTAGCCCAGCAACACATGATGCAAACAAAAACATGCAGCACCTGATCATAGGCAGAGTGCTGCTCACAGTGGTTCAACAGTAACGTACATGTATAGATATATACACACACTGAGATTCTATGGGATGTCTCTCCTTATGGAAATCAAGCACTGCCTCCATTGAACTTCAGAGGCAAAAAGTTTTTCTATCTCACAGGTGGTAGAGGGGCAGGGAAGCAATGGCTGCCACTGCAGCTGCAAGATGCATCCTACTCAGCACTCAAATGAGTGTCCAAAATCCTGATCTGGAAACTGTACCATGCTCTCCTCCCACTACCATCACATGCTCTGAAAGATTCCAGGAAAGGGAATACTGGGAGTAGGAGGAAGAGAGAGGTTTTCATATTATAGTACTGTATTCCATTAACACTAAGCAAAATAAAAAATAAGAAATTAAACAAGGTTGTGAGTGTCCGCGACATCCATTCTGGAGGAAATTCAAGATTAAGAGGTCTCTGAACGATTGCCATTCCCAAGTTAGGAAGTGACTGGCTCAAGCTGCCTATAACATTCTTACTCATCAAGGGGGTCTGATGAAAAGAGGGTTCAGAGGGGGAAGAGTCTGGGATGCACTTTGGGAATATTAGCCTCAGGCCTTTATAGTCTCACAAAGGGGGACAACTTACAGACATTACGCAGAGCTTCACATCCTCCAAAATGTGGCAAACCAGTACTTCTGCCTTTATGGGGCTGAACAGTTGCCCCAAAGTCCCTTCATGCTGATGCCTCCTTGGGCCCTGGAAAGATCCCCCGTTTGTTTTACTCCCATGGGGAGCCCAGAAAGTGAGTTGGGGGACAGATCTCAAAGCATACACAGCAGGCACACCATCCCGAAATATCTCCGAGTCTAGCGGAAGAAAAGTGAGAGGTAAAGAGAGCTCCAGCCTTTCTCCATGTAGGGACAACTTATCAAGAAAAGGGGGGAAAGATTCAGGGGTGGAGGATCTTATATTTTCCCCAGCAAAGGACGACGGAGCGTCCCCAACCCCTACACCTTCTCAAACCATGTAGGAAAAGGGTGAGGAGGAGGAAGCAGCAGGGACCCCGTCTCGCCCACTTTTCCTCAGGGTGCCCCATGCGCCCAAGACTGTCTCAAAAAGCCAACCTTTAGCAGAAAAGGGGGGGGGGTAAGCCGTTCGCCGCCAGCGCGCCCTCCCCCAGCGCCTTGCACTTACATGGCTGCTAGTTGAGTCCCCGTCGGTCATCCGCCCCGTCCGTATCCGGACGCCGCTCCGCAGCTTGCCTGGCCAGCCACCCACCCGAGGCGCACGGCAACAAGACGGGGAGGAGGAGCCGGCGCGGGACGAAGCGACGGGCCGAGCGCGGGGAGGCGGGGCGCAGCGTCTCCCACCGGGAAAGCGGGAGGAACAAGAGGAGGAGGAGGAGGAGGAGGAGAGAGAACTTCGCTTGGAGGGCGGCGTTTCCCCTCGCTATAACGCCGAGCGGGGAACTCGGCGGCGCCGGAGCCACCCGACCAGCACTTCCCCTTACAGTCATCAATCATCCTTCCAGACGTTACGCCCGTAGGGGGCGGGGACGTGCCTGTTGGGGTTAACGCTTCCAAAAGTTATGTCGAGCGTTTTAGCGCGGGGGGGGGGGGCAGCGGAAGTGAACATTTCCCTCCCCCCACCCCCCCACCCCCACCCCGTGCAGGCATAACATCTGCACAAGGCTCATCATATAAGTGCTTTCGCTATTTGAATATATAAAGCTCATTTCTTCTCCTTTGCTAGAATTGCTAGAATTCTGCCTGCTCGCATCAGCAACATTCACACGTGCACACAGACGTACGCCTTTAGAGCTAACGCGTCAAAGCATCCATTTGTTTTGCTATCCTAAGAAAAAGAGCTGATGGAGCCACCGCGGTGACGTCTCCTTCTGTTGTCATATTTTAATTGTAAGTTCACCGGTTGATCAGCTTTGTATTGTTTTTCCTCTGCATTTTGTTGACTGCGAGTAGCTTTGAGGTCCATTGCGGAAATACTGCCATAAAATATTCGGCTCAGGACCCTTGGAAGGGACCAGTGAGGCCACATACTCCACCCCTGCTCAGTGCAGGAGCTGCAATGCAAGATGCAACTACAACACCTTTGACGGTAGGCCACCCAGCTTCCGCTTAAATGCCACCAGCGTAGCAGAGCCCACCACTTCTTGAAGCAATCCCTTGTACTGCCAGGAAGCTTATAGGCCTCCTCTTAAGTTTCTCCCTAACGTTTAGCTTAAATCTGCTTCCCTGCAATTTCTACCCATTAGTTTTAGCCCTGATTTCTGGAGTGACATCCTCAGCATGACAGCTTTTCCAATATATTTGAGAACTGATATGTTATTATGTAATTATTGATGGACAATATATTTTTAAGCATAGCAATCATACAAATGCTCAAGCCCAGGGGTCGGCAACCTAAGGCCCATGGGCCACAATCAGCCTACGGGGGTTGTTTAACCAGCCCACGAGCTGCCCCTGAACCGAGCCGTCCGCTTGGTGAGTCCCCATGTGCAGCACGGCACGGGGACTCACTTCTGCAGTGCTGAAAACCGAGCCGTCCGCTTGGTGAGTCCCCATGTGCAGCACGGCACGGGGACTCACTTCTGCAGTGCTGAAAATCGTGGACGCACGCACGCGATCCGGCCCACAGAGGGATTTCCGCTGGAGTGAACCAGCCCAGGCGAGGGAAACCTTGCCGACCCCTGCTCAAGACGCTTCATATGGAAAAAACCTGCAACATGCAGTATGTCAAAAATGTTGCCAACCAAGGTCAGGACTGAGATTTGGCCCCTACTCCCTCCATTTAATTCAGGCACAGAAGACCCCCTTACAGCTGGCAAACTTTTTAATGTTCACATCCGGAATATAATTGCCTTGCAATCCCTGTGCCCTGCCAAGCCTGGAAAGCTGTGGCACCTTTGAGGGCCAGAGCTTCACACAGGCTCCTGCTTGTCATGGGTTTTCCCCTATGAGGGATAAATACACACCTCTCTCATCCTTGCTACACGTTTCTATTTACAGAACAAGTCTCCAAGGGTTTGGGCTTTGTTGTTCTTGCAGCTCTTTGCTGCTGCAGTTTCCATGCTTCCACCCTCCTCCAACCAGCAGATCTCCCACACATTGAGGGGGGGGGAGGAGCTGCTCCCATTGGACAACAGCCCAGTAGGAGCTTGGCTTGATTAGCTGGTTATGGTGTCAGTATTTCATTTTGATTGACGGCAGATGTCCAGCATTTGAGCCAAGCTGCAAAGCACGTTGCTACAGCGCTGGAGCACAAAGAGAGACATTGTGAGCATCTTGAGTTGATAATTCCTATGAAACTCATGCCCTGGCTATATAGATCAAGAATATGGTCTTTCTTTGGAGTGGGCTGAGAACCCAAGAAAGGCCACCCCGGTCTACACCCACATGTGCTTTCCCATATTAACTCATTGCAAGTCACAGCAAACAAAGAAGATGATCCCTCAAAGGGCAGCTGAGAGAGGTGGAAAGGATGAACAATAAAACTGCCAATATCAAAATGCCATTATATAAATCTATGGTGGGACCACGCTTGCCACATTCGGAGGCAGTATGCTTCTGGATACCAGTTGCCAGGAATCACATGTGCAGAGGAACACAGGTATTAATTGTAGACTTCCAATAGGCACTGCAAAAACAAGAGCCGTGACAATTTTTGTCCCAGGCTTCTTAGATTTGTCTACCCATGTACTATCTGAAACAAAATAGGTGCATTGGTTGACAGGTGTGATTCCCCCCCCCCACTATTAAGTGTATTAGGAGCTGTACTTCTGAATTTGTCTAATTCTTTTTTAAAAAGTCATCTAAACTGGTGGCAATCATCACATTTTGCAGTAGTAAATAAGCAAGCATGCAAGCACAGTGGTTGAAAGGAATTGCTGCTAATCATGACGACCGTACATTTTTCCAGTATCAGACACAGTACTACTCTTGGTACCAGTCACTGGGATCCAGCAGAAGAGGGCTCTTCTACTCACATTATTGTGTTTGGGAACTGATTGCTGGACTTTAGTCTGATCTTGCAGGACTCTTACTTTCTTAACACAGTCAGTCAGTCAATACTAGTTGCTAGCCTCTTTTTGTGCTTAGTTTTGTTTTCATGCAGGCTGTAGGCTAGCTGGCTGTTACTCCTCCCGGAAAGCAGACATTCTTTCAGCAGGGAGGACTCTTTCTGCCCACACTGTCAAACACACGCTGCTCTTGTTGTGTCCCCTTTGTATCCTCCAGCTCCTTTATAATCCCCATTCCTGCAATAGGATGAGTCATGTTAGCTTTCTTGCTCTCTGTGGTCATTTTAATGCTCAGTAAGCATCCAGGAGACAAGAGATTTATACATCTATTAAATAAGCTTCCAAGGAGGAAAAATATAAAACTCACTGCAAAATGCTACATTTCATAATTTCTCATAATTATTGTGTAATTCATGATACTCTATCAAAACCTATCAAGGCTGATTCTTCTCACTCTCAGTGTTTCCATCAACATAGTTTAGATACCAATTTAACTTAAATACAACACATGGGCACATTGCATTCAGTTCAATTAGAATACTAGATAGATGACTATACATACCGTATAATGCAAATACTACCATGCCTGTCTAACTGTGTATTTGAAATTAGTGGGACTGATTCATTTGGGGGGGGGGCTAGGACTGGGTTGTAACATTCATCAGTTCCCAGACATAATTGCAAGATCTTGCAAGACCACCTGTGTTTGTTGATAAAATTTCAGCAAGAGGCAAACATGGTAGATGTCTTAAGAGATTAACTCATATTCTTTCCAACTTATCTGCAAGTGAGGTCAATGCAGTTCCAGAGCATTTCCCCTCAAGTATACCCAGATTGTTCTTTGGAGTGGAGAGGCTAGGTTTCTTGAGTGCACTTTCTTTAGAGGATCTCTCTGAAATCTACTGAATCTAAGATACTGTCAAAAATGCATGACCTAGCTGTATCGTGTGTTCAAGGTGTAGGCCGCATACAAACTATATTTAAAGCACATTTTCCCCAAAACATCATGGGAACTGTAGTTTACCCCTCACAACACCCTTAAACAACAGTTCCCAGGATGCTTTGGAGAAACTAATGTGTTAAAAGCATGTATTGTGTGCACGCGGCTTTAGTTGCAAGAAGAAGAATCAAGCCCCAAACTGTGCATGTTACCAACCCTTGGAAGTCTCACTCAGCCTTAAATTGGCAGCTTGAACTTCCTTGGTAAAAGAGGAAACATACTTTGCACATCATAGACAATTTTCTTTGCTACTATACCTTGCCACATTGCACTGAAGACAATACCAACAATTATGGTAGGATTACTACAATGTTGTCTTCCCTCATCCGAGTTTCTCAAGTTTCCTGTCTTCTCAAGCTCTGCCCTGTTACTGCTGGACCACATTCCTAGGTTCTGCCTAAGCATCAGATTTTTTTCTTTTTAAATAGTTGACTGGCCCATGGCATCTCAGGTATCTACCCCATGACACCACTAAATGCTATCCCATGTGTCAGGTAGAATGGCTACTTATCCATAAAAACTTTTTTTAAAAAAAGACAAAAGACTGCCTGGATTTACATGTGCTGGTTTACATGTATTATTGCAAATTTAGAAATAATTACTAAAATAAATACATCTCACCATAGGAAGGAAGACTGGCCATCTGTCATGGATGCTTTAGCTGAGATTGCTGCATTGGAGGGGGTTGGGCTAGATGAGCCTTGGGTCCCTTCCAACTCTACGATTCTGTAATTCTATTATTCTACTGATCAGGAGATGTGTATGTCTGCTTAGTGTGTTGTCCATGTGTTGTTAATGGGCAGTTTCAAGGCCTCTGTTGTCCAGGATTTTCTTTGCAGTGGACTTGGACTAATCAGCCCTTCAAACCAAGGACTGCTCTCTTTGAAGTTGGAACACATGGCTACCTAAACCTCGGGCTTTAGAATTCCAGAGATCTGTCAAACCTTAACATTGCATTGTGGACATGAGAACTTCACTGCAGTTACTGTAGTCATAGATCCAACCAGCTGCCCCTCCAGATCTACGGAGTGTTTATAATAGTGATAATATTCAGAAGAAGTAGAGAGAAACATGCCCATTTCGGTGAATGAGTGGTTCAGGAGGTTGCCTGTATTGCATGTGTTGGCTAGCTAGGTTATTCCTCCAGCAATGTCTCTTCTTTGAACTCCGTTATAAGCACTTGGCAGCTGAAGCATTGGGATTGCAGCTGTTCCCTAAGGCAGGGAGCTTCAGAAGGAGCAAGGACACTGTGCAGAGAAATGTTCCATCAATAAACAAGACTCTGTCAGGAAGTCATGCTAGAACAACACAAGACCAATTTATCTAGAAAGAAGACTATGCATCACTGAACATTCAGAGACACACTCACAGGCCTATCTCCTCAGCCCTTTTGCTGGCCATAGTAGTTGCTCTCTCTCACTATCTCCCCGCTGTGACAGAAACAGGTGGGCCCACTGGCTCTGCCAGCAGTTCATTAGCCAGCGAGTATATCACTTTGTGTATTCAGAAGTTCAGCCTTGTGCTTCGGGTGTGGTGCATGTCAGTGGTGCCATCAGGGCAGGACTTTGGGGCAGAAGTCCAGAGCTCCACTCAACAAAACAAAACCTTGCAAAAACATGAAGTATGCAAGCTAATGTGGTTTGGTCCAAGTACTGCTGAAATACTGGCAGGGAGGAGGCAGAAACACAGGCCTTCTTTGGCTCATATCACCTGGTGCACTTCAGAGCCCAGCTGGGATGAACTAACTACGTGTGGAATGCATTATATGCTAGGCCAGGCAGCTTCCAGGAGACAAAACCCAACACATTTTGGTGCCCAGCAGCTTTTGGCATGAGCAATATCGTAGAAGAGAAAACATATGAGATTTATGAAAGCTGGATAACAGCTGGACAGATGGGCAGCTTCCTGTAATAGAAGGAAGCACAGCCAAGAGGAATGAGACTGAGCAACAGGGACAGGAATTGAGGTGATGGGCAAAAACTAGAATGGGAAATTATGCAATACTAAAGAAGAATCACCAAAAGAAGACTACAGAAGAGGACAGAGATTTGCATAAGAGGTACATTTGCTAATTCATAGATGGAAATTTAGAAATAGTTTGTTGTTGTTGTTTAGTCGTCTTCGACTCTTCGTGACCCCATGGACCAGAGCACGCCAGACACTCCTGTCTTCCACTGCCTCCCGTAGTTTGGTTAAACACATTTTAGTAGCTTCGAGAACACTGTCCAACCATCTCGTCCTCTGTCGTCCCCTTCTCCTGGTGCCCTCGATCTTTCCCAACATCAGGGTCTTTTCCAGGGAGTCTTCTCTTCTCATGAGGTGGCCAAAGTATTGGAGCCTCAGCTTCAGGATCTGTCCTTCCAGTGAGCACTCAGAGCTGATTTCCTTAAGAATGGATAGGTTTGATCTTCTTGCAGTCCATGGGACTCTCAAGAGTCTCCTCCTGCACCATAATTCAAAAGCATCAATTCTTCAGCGATGAGCCTTCTTTATGGTCCAGCTTTCACTTCCATACATCACTGGGAAAACCATAGGTTTAACTATAAGGACTTTTGTCGGCAAGGCGATGGCTCTGCTTTTTAAAATGCTGTCTAGGTTTGTCATTGCATTTCTCCCAAGAAGCAGGCGTCTTTTAATTTCGTGACTGCTGTCACCATCTGCAGTGATCATAGAGCCCAAGAAAGTAAAATCTCACACTGCCTTCATTTCTTCCCCTTCTATTTGCTAGGAGGTGATGGGAACAGTGGCCAAGATCTTAGTTATTTTGAGGTTGAGCTTCAGACCATATTTTGCGCTCTCCTCTTTCACCCTCTTTAAGAGGTTCTTTAATTCCTCCTCACTTTCTGCCATCAAAGTTGTATCATCTTCATATTTCTTCTAGCAGTCTTAATTCCGGTTTGGGATTCATCCAGTCCAGCCTTTCACATGATGAATTCTGCAGATAAGTTAAGTAAGCAGGGAGACAATATGCAGCCTTGTCATAATCCTTTCCCAATTTTGAACCAATCAGTTGTTCCATATCCCAACTGTTCCATATCTAACTGTAGCTTCTTGCCCCACATAGAGATTTCTCAGGAGACAGCTGAGGTGATCAGACACTCCCATTTCTTTAAGAACTTGCCATAGTTTGCTGTGGTCGACACAGTGAAAGCCTTTTGTGTAGTCTAAACATCCCCAAACTTCGGCCCTCCAGATGTTTTGGACTACAATCCCCATCTTCCCCGACCACCTGTCCTGTTAGCTAGGGATTATGGGAGTTGTAGGCCAAAACATCTGGAGGGCCGCAGTTTGGGGATGCCTGGGTAGGCAATGAAGCAGAAGTAGATGTTTTTCTGGAACTCTCTAGCTTTCTCCATACTCCAGCACATGTTTGCAATTTGGTCTCTGGTTCCTCTGCCCCTTCGAAATCCAGCTTGCACTTCTGGGAGTTCTTCGTCCACATACTGCTTAAGCCTGCCTTATAGAATTTTAAGCATAACCTTGCTAGCATGTGAAATGAGCGCAATTGTGCGGTAGTTGGAGCATTCTCCGGCACTGCCCTTCTAGGGTTCTTATATTTAAACTGGACTTGGACTGAAGAGCAAGCTTTTGCGTTCTCCAGAACTCTTCAACAGGCTAGGTGGAGGAGAGGAAAGTCGGCTAATATTGGAACCATGGAGTCTGTGACTAATAGCAGACTCCATGGGCGGGATTTAAAGTTAGTGATACTTAGAGTAGACCTACCAAACTCAGTAGACTGAAGTAACTTGTCAATTTATTTCTCTGGGTCTCTCTATCACCCCATGGCACCCACATCAGACAATTTCATTCCTTACCCCATCCAATCTTTGGATTGTTTAGCAAAACCCCCAAAATATCTGCAGAATTCTTTTAACACCTGCAGACTATTTTTGTAATGTTTTGATTGGTATGTGGATTTTGGAATGAAAATAAATGACTGCCATCACATTTTGTTTGTTGAGCTTTAATTGCACAAACCTAAATTTCTGGTACGCACATGAATCGCTCCTGCAAAATATAATGACAGTCTGGAGGCACCCAGGAACAGTTGAGTGAATAAAAGCAGCCGCCCTTTCCTGAGGAAACCACCACCAGACTGGTCTGTGCAGTGTTATTGCTGCCATCTGGTGCTCAATAACAGTACCACTCAGGATGAAATAGATTTCACAAAACCAACTAAGACGGGAAAAATGGTTTGGGTTGATTTTCCTCTGGGTTTGATCTCAAGGGCTTGCCGATCAGAAGGTCGGCGGTTCGAATCCCCTCCCGTTGCTTGGTCCCAGCTCCTGCCAACCTAGCAGTTTGAAAGCACGTCAAAGTGCAAGTTTATAAATACAGCGGGAAGGTAAACGGCATTTCTGTGTGCTGCTCTGGTTCGCCAGAGGCGGCTTTATCATGCTGGCCACATGACCTGGAAGCTGTACGCCGGCTCCCTTGGCCAATAATGCGAGATGAGTGCCGCAACCCCAGAGTCGGTCACGACTGGACCTAATGGTCAGGGGTCCCTTTATCTTTACCTTGATCTCACTTGCTTCCCTCACGGAATGCAATTGTTAATTTACACCTGTCAGTTCAAGCCACTTTGCACTTGTCTCAAGTATCTTTGTTACATTAGTCATAGTCCTTCAGTGGAAAAGCAACCACATGAACCCACCTAATAATACAAGACAAATCACAAACCAAATAAAACAAAGTTATACCTTTTTCACATTTCTGCTCCCAAAGAGATAGTCATGTTAGTCTGTTGCAACCAAAAGAACAAATAGTTATTGCTGTGGCACCTTAAAGGCAAAGGCAACTAGTTTTTTACTCAAGAGTTAATAATGCCCATTGCTTTTCAATGGGTCTACTCCAAGTATGACTAAGGTTGGATACAACCCAAAGAGACTGAGGCTGCGTACATATTACCATTTACTCTGGCTCTGGTGCACTCCCACCGCTTGCGTCTGAAACCAAGTACCCATGACGTTAGCCATAATCCACAATAGTTTGAGAAATACCCTCTTTGGATGTATTTCCCCTCAAACCAGTTTCCAACTGATTTGGAAATTCAAGACAGAAATAAGTTGAGGCGCATACCATTCAGACAGCTGTGGTGCAGCATGCACAGGCGAAAGTGCATGCACAGATGACACAGCTGCCTTGAATAGGAGTTTGGGTTTTTTGTTTTGCAGGCACAGGGAAACAAATCAGGTAATGTGCATCGGACGACGACATCCCTACTCTTAAGAAGTTTCTACAACTCCTCAGATTCTTCTATCTATATAATTACATTGTGAGAATTAGCTGATCTTAGTGAATAACAGGAAGCAAGGACCCCATTGTTTCTCTGCAGCATTGTATGTTTGCTTTCATACATCCAAAGCTGACCACAGTTAGACACATGATATTGGATTAGATGCTCCTTGGTCCAGTGCTACCAGGCTTTTTCTATGCTTGAAACAAAAATAAAAGTTGGGGGGAACCAAAAGCGCTTTTAGTTTAACTCTCTAGAACAGAGGTAGTCAAAACAGTACTCTCCAAATTTCTGGACTACAACTCCCACCAACCTCAGGGAGCAGAACCAATGATAGAGAATGATGGGAGCTGTAGCCCAAAACATCTGGAAGGCACCACATTGGCTATCCCTGCTCTAGAACATAAGAAAATGCCTTATACATCAGTCAAGATCAGTACCATCTGCACTTACTATCTGCAGCTCTTGGGGGTCTCAGAGAACATTATTTCCTAGATCTCACTGGAGATTACAGAGAATAAACTTGGGACCTGCTGCAGGCAAAGCATGTGCTGTACCACAGAGCTACATCTCTTTCTTATAACTAATATGGCAGAAACAGTTAGCAGTCCACCAGCTCTACAAAAAAGAATTCAGAACATAATGTTCCATCAGAAGCAGAGAACAGACTGGCCATGACAGAAAGATACACAAGCAGCAAATAGTTCAAGGAATCTCATGTGAGCAAACAAAGCATCATGCTGAAAGGAAGAACAGAGACAATCAACAGGTCCCAACACGTAAGGAGAGGAAATTTACAGTATGTAGCTCTGAAGTCTTATTGTCAGGCAGAAGTAGTCAGACTCGTGGGGTGGGGGGGGGGAAGATAGCCCAGCTTACCACATACCCCTTCCCACTAGGTCCCATATTCCAGGAGAAAGAAACCTTTCTCAATCTCAGAGCTGCATTTGTACCTGGATGTGGAGTAGGGGGGTGGGCTTCCTAGGTCCATATGCCAGTGGTGGGTATGGCCTGAGGCATTCACAGGTAGAGCAGCTGCAATGACTCTTACCTTTCTATGATAAAATGCTTCCACACACACCTCTCTCTATCCAGGTATGCATGATGTATTATCACAGGACACCTTCAGGTAAAAGGACCCAAGGAGGATGCAGAGAACAGCTAGAAAGATGTATGGCCTGGGGAGATTTCCAAGACTCTTCCAGGCAGCCTGAGATTCCCCATCCTTACCCTATTCCCTCCTATTTGCTTCTCCAAAATTCTCCCCCTCCTTCCTCCATCCACCCCAGCCTGCTTATAAACCACCTGGAAGAGTCTGGAAACTCAACTGCAGGCTATTCAAACTGATTGCTAGTCATCAGGTTACTCACAAGTAAGCAGTTGGCCTAACTGTTTTTAAGAGTTGTTTTAATAGTTGCTATTCTTGTGCTTCTCTAGACACAGATTATTATGAAGAATATGAAGAAGAAATAAATTTAACAAACCCATCCAAGCTAAGAATAAAATTGACCCATCCAAGCTAAGAATAAAATTGCTTCCTTACTCCAATATATATATATCTCCCCAAACATATTTTATTTATTTATTTAGACCGTTTCAACTCAATGCCAACCTTCATCCTTAGATTCCTGTCAGTTTACAAACTGCCATTTTATTGCCACTTTACAGTACATGCAACATGCAAGAGCAAAGGAATTCCATAGCTAAGATCCCACTGGAGAAAAAGCCCTATTCAAGGTCACCACTACACATTGAGCAACACTAAATGGACAACAAAAGCCTTGCCTGAAGACATTGAGGCATTTGGGGGGGGTTGATATAAGAATATGTCCATCCTATGTGCTAAAATACTAGATAGCTGCATCTCTTCTGCTTATTCTGGCTATTTGAAGGCTTTGTAATTGCCATCAATGGCTGAAAGAAGACAATCCGTTTTCGCCCAAAGATAGCTGGTGGCACTAAGCTATTCAGGCACAGTTTGTTTTTCCAACAGGAGGCAACAGGAAAGTATCCAGGACATGGGGTGGGGTGGTGATGGAGCAGGAGCCAAAAAGAGATATTTTGGTTTTGGAAGAGCATAAGAACAACATGCAAGCAGGAGGAACTGCCACCTCATTGATCAAATAGGTGGCCAGTATATGGTAAAAGAGAGAGTGATTAGTTTCACTGCCTTTTGCTTGTTAACTAGAGTCTTTGCTCTAGACCAGGCATGTCCCAACTTCCAAGAGACTGAGATCTACTCCCACTTAAAAAAAAAACTGGCAGTGATCTACTGATTGGATTGACCAAAGTTGTTGAGTTTGTTGTGTTTTATGATGGGCGTTAAGCCGAATAAACATCTTTGCTCTTTGTTGAGTTTTTTTGGGAGTCAGAGTTGTTGAGCTTTTTTGGGGGGGGGAGCAGGATCATGCGATCGATTGCGACCAACCTGTTGGTCATGCCTGCTCTAGACCAAAACCTTGTGGTGTGTAGACAGAGCTACATTAGTCCCCAGTTTGAGGCTGCACATACACCATCATTACCACAAAGAATCCTGGGAACTGTAGTTTGTGGAGTGTGATGGAAACTACAGGTCTGATAGTGTAACCTACAGTTTCCGGGATTCTTTGGAAAGAAAGACCCCTAGCTGCCTTTCCGTGTAGGAACTATAATACAGGGGAGCTACATCCTGGATTGTGAGGAAGAGAATAGGTTTCTTCTTTTCCCCTTCATGGCGCATATCTGATTTTCCCTCTGGGAACTGGGCATGCTCAGTGGCCACGGAATGCTAGCTGTCAATCAGTGTAATGGTGGGAAAATGCAGAATGGAGAGGGAAAGGGAGTGGAGTATGCAAAAGACAAGCACTCAGTCCTGCAATGCACATTCCACTTACTATAAGCCATTAATGGCTTTTGCAGGCCAATTCCCTTCCCTTTGTTTCCCCCCACAACCTCCAATTTCATCCTCCCCACTCAGCTGACGTGTCAGCATTTGTATGTTTCAGTGTAGCTTGGTAGTCCCTTGAGGATGTAAGAAACGACTACCATACATGTGAGTGGCCCTGTTTTGCTTCAGGTTGGTGGGAGTGGACACTTTAGCACCAGGGTTTGCTATCATCATCATCTTGCTATTGGTATTTGCTTTTGTCTCCCATTTGCAACTGCTGTTCCTCCTTTTAATTTGGCAGCAGTTTTTTTTAAAAAACAACAACACCAGCCTGCCTTTATTGCTGTTTTATTTTTTAAAAATTGTGCTGGGTGCGTATTTCATTTCATTCCATTCCACATATTTATACATTTTTTGTCAATCTGCTTCATGTTTCATTTGATAAAAGATGGGAAATAAACAAGTAGATAACAATTTGTTATTAGCTGGGATTTTGCTGTGGGTGGCTCAAGGGGCCTGAGCCCTGGATAGTTTGCACTGAGCCCCAAACTTTGGTAATAGGAGGCTGGGCATTCTGCAAAGTGCAGTGCTGGTGAGACCCCAGTCACCATAACATATGCCAATTTGTGCCATGGGTCTGTAGCCCAGCTCCTGCTAAGTAACTTGCACTGCCCCTGTTATTAATTAATTAATTATCATTTATTTATTTATTGCATTTCTATATCCCACTTTTCCTCCAAGGAGCTCAAGGAGGCAGACATGGTTCTCCATCTCACCTTTTTATCCTCACAACAACCCTGTGAAGGAGGTTAGGCTGGGAGTGAGTGATTGGCCAAAGGTCACCCAGTAAGCTTCATGGCTAAGTGGGGATTTGAACCCTGGTCTCCCAGGTCTTAATCCAACACACTAACAGCTACAGTGCTTTTCTACATTAAATTATGATTAATTTGAGTCAGGTCTCATGAGATATTAGCCGGATGAGTGCCAAGGTTCAGGCTTGTAAGTCAGGGGTTGCCAAAGTGTTGTATGTAGATGCACATGTGCCTACAGAGGACTTCCTGGCTTTCCTCCTCCTTGCTGAAATGAGGCTTGAGATAAACATTCTGTCGTAGCCTATATAATAAGTTACAGTGTTCTTGGTTGCCGTGTGTGTGTTTTGCAAATTATGCCCGTGGACCCAATAAGGCTGCTGCTAACCCTCCTCACAAATTAAGAACCAGGCAACTCTGATCATGTGCAATGTTTCTTTCCTGCAGTGCACTTTTTTCAGGGCTTGGATCTCACACAAGAGCACGGCCCTGAAAAAAAGCGCATCTTTGTGGGGCCACAATCTCACGTGGGTCACATGACTTGCGCAGAAGGATGTCCCCGAAAGAAGCACATCTTGGTTTCTCGCCTCGGCATGTTAGAAAGTATGCATTTCGAAGGTCACAGGTTCCCCACCCCAGCTCTACATGTTTAGGATTATCATGCAAAAATTGCCATATAATCAAGGCCAGTAGGAGCATGAGCATCTACAGCAGGCATCCCCAAATTGCGGCCCTCCAGATCTTTTGGCCTACAACTCCTATGATCCCTAGCTAACAGGACCAGTGGTCGGGGAAGATGGGAATTGTAGTCCAAAACATCTGGAGGGCCGAAGTTTGGGGGTGCCTGATCTACAGTATCATGTTAGAAACTAGTAATTGCTTATTCACTTGGATTTTATTTTTTAACCTAATCCTGTCCCCAGAGCTGCAGGCATATAACAATATATTAAAAACACACATACAGCACCCTTTTCAATCGGAATGGAAACAGGCCAAACCCATCTAGAGTCAATCAAAAGCACAAGTGTGCGACATACTTTTGGAGAAGAAACAATGGCATATCAAGCTGCAATCTGAGAGCATCTCAACCCTCACAGGATCAATTCCCCTTGGGCAAAATGTACTCTTAAACCAACAGAACAAGTAGCCCGTCATATTAGGCTAATGGATTTAGGTTTATTCTGTTTTCATGTTGACATAGGATGTACCACTGCATGAACTCTTAACAGCCACTCCCTCCCTAAATGCCTGGCTATGTGTCTGCTATTCTTTCTAGTGTGTTTGAAATCATGTGCATGTCAGGAAAGCAAGTGAAGTGGGAATGTCTTATCTCACTTTTCCTCTGCGCAGCTGGGCAGTGTAGAGTTAACTTTTGGGAGAGCAAGGAATTTGTTTTTTTGCTGAGGCACTTCCTCTCAGCTAACAATAATAAAAAACCCAGAAGGAGGGATACACGTGGGATCTGTGCAGCAGATAGAGGCCGGGTGACCCAGTCCAGGCCAAGAGGAAGCCTTCTGCATTATCTGCTGTTCCCATTTGGTCTCCTTGGCAAACTCTCAATTTGCAGCGGCTGCAGAAATCAAGATGTGCTTCCTTCCAAACAAGGCCAACACTCCCCAAGGCTTGTATCTGCCATGGCAACCATCCCCTGCCCCCCGACACACACACACACACTCACTCACTCATGCACTCAATATACACATAACACATGCAATGCTATACTGGAGGCCAGATGGACACAAGTTCACACACGCTTGCATTCAATTCACAGAAAAGCCGTTTCTAAAGTTATACTCTTCCCTGCAACTGGGGTGGTCCTCCAGACAACAGAACTTGACTAGATGGAGCAGAGTTCAAGAGCCCTATGTGTTCATACCCAGGAGCAACCTTGGCAATCAAGTGTTCTCCCATATGCCCTAAGATTTGACAAAGGAAAAATGGGCACTGGTTTTATGTAATTAGGGAAGGCCAGCATGGGTTCTTACATGAAGGATAGTCAGAGGGTTCAAAATAAAACAGCAGAAAATAATTTTGAGGTGCTGAATTTTGTGTCTTTTCCAGGGGGGGGGGAAGAGTTTGTTGCAGTTCAGATATTTGTGATGCAATTAACAAACCAGTCTATAGGACTGCTGTGGTGACCCAGCAAAGCATTATTAAACATATTCACAGTAATACATATTTTTACACAAGCCATTATATTAAATTCCCCACTTCAATTAGTTCGCAAATTGGTACACACTGGGAAAGTTGTGAAGTCGGGCTCCCAAACTTCAAACAGCAAGATAACCACAACGGCTATGAGAGATATATATATACCACAGTAAAAATCAAAAAGTAAAAAATATACACCAACCACCTGTACAGATGAGGAAAAATAAACAGGTACTAGGCCCTTAAATAAACATCACTCTCATATACGTACATGAAGAAAATGCCCCGCAGATAGCAACATTATGAACCCCAAACTATGGCATTAGATTTAGGATGGGTTCAAAAATCTGTTCCACAATTGTTCCAGAGCAATTCTGTTGTACTTCTCACTGTGCTCTTTAAGCTTCACTCCTATGAATACCGAGATGAAGATCCATTTGGGTGGCCCATGCCCCTGTGGTATAGGGCCTATTCTTTAGCATTCCCCTTTTTAGTGAGGTTTAATGACTTATGGTTGGCACCTTCAAATCACAAACTGTACTCACCAATCCCAGAGGTTCAACCCAGAGGCTAGAAATCTAGTATAATCCTGAGTTCAGTCAGACCTTGATCAGCTGCCTTGTCTGGCCATCCGGAGCTCTTCCCTGAGCTGGGTGTGTTAGCTAAGAATTCCCTTCCCCTGATTAAGCTGGGCAGGCTCAAAGAGTTTCATTGCTCTCTGCATACTTATGACCTGCCTCTCACTTGGTGCTCCACCTCCCACATAGCGGCTTCGGCTTTGACCCTGTTAATATCAAAGGGACATTTCCTGTCAGGACTGCGTAGAGTATGCCACATTTTAAATAATCCTTTTCTGTTCTCCTACATAAGCACATGTCCACTCCTAATACTTTGTTTCAGACTGCCCACTGCAAAGCACATCACACATATAGGAGCACCCATATTGATAAGGAAAAATAAGACTTGCAGAGTGGATTGCAGAGTGGATGTGATATGCTTTCCCCTGGAGTCACTTGAAGGACATAACCTCCAAGCTGTGTTGGGAGAGAGCTGGTTCATCAAGGAGCCACAATATAGTTGACTGTGGCAGCCATGTTTGCTGCTCACATGTTCTGTACTCTCTCCTTCCTGCCACCATGGTCAGGGGCGGAGCAAGGTGGGTGCAGTGGATGCGGTCCGCCCCGGGTGTCACCTCCGAGGGGAGGTGGCAAAATGCTGTGCAGCACTCAACCTCTGCAAGAGACGCTGTGGCTTTGGCGCGTGCAGGACTCTGGCTCCTCCCCCCCAATATATGAAATAAAGTCAAACCATTTTTGCAGGCAAAAAAAACCAAAATCAATGTGGGGAGGGGTGACAAGATTTTTTTTGCACCGGGTACCACCTGACCTTGCTACGCCACTGACCATGGTTACAACCTTGCTCACTGGTATGTGGCTGGGAGAATACTGCCTGAAGTGATTGGACACAAGGAGGAAAGGCAAGGATAAGGACTCAGCTCATGCCATCCCAGTGCCTCTTTTGATCTGACAATTAAAACTGCCTCATCTCTTCCTCCCTCCCCCGCCCCCATACATACACACACCACACACTTATATGTACCGGTACATGTACATACATTCAGACACATTTTACAACAAAGTTAGCTTGGTCCAAAATGTTGCAGTAAAGACACAGGCCTAGGTCAGAGCTTTGTGAGTGTCATCTGAGGGAACTGAAAGAAGGGAGGCAAGAATCTAAAGACAACATGGCTGCTGTGCCACTTCTGGCAGCAGAAAAATAGCCTCCTTGTCTGGTCCAGCAGAACAGCTATTATGTTGTTGTTGTTGTTGTTGTTGTTGTTGTTGTTGTTGTTGTTGTTGTTGTTGTTGTTGTTCATATTCTTATTACTATATTAGAAATATAGATGAAGAGGGGTTGTTAATCCTTTAAAAAGTTGTATTATAGTACCCAAAAGGAAATAAATAGTCAAGAGATGCCAGGGCATAGAAAAAGACTAGAAATTTCAGGTTTTCCCAGGGCAATGGACATCTCTGCTCCCATTAAATTATTTGATACAGTCTCAAATGCAATAGCATAAGAACTATTGCTACTCACAATGGTATTATCAGGGCAGAAATCTTGGAGGCAGAAGTCGAGCTCTCTGCTCAGAAAAATTAGGCCCCCAAACACAGCAGGGCTTCATTTTGAAATGAAGTAACAAACATTACCATCTAAAGAAAAGCCCCCTCCCCAAGACAAACCAGTTTCCAAAATTGCCTAACAGCCCCACTAATTATCCACTGGTATGTGTGTTCATGTTTTCCTTAAGTTCTGAAGGTGTGAGATTAAGGATGGTGGGAAGCCCCTTTCTCTGTTCTAAAAACAATAGAGTCATTCCCCTCCCATGTCTTCTCAGGATACAGTAATGTCAGCTGGGCCTAACTGTGAACAGCAAGTGGGGGTGGGAAGCCCCCAGTAAGAAAGCGAAGTTATTGCAAGAGAAAGAGAAATGCCAGTGTTCAGAATCAGACATGTTTAAGAAAAAATTGTTCTCAACATGCAGACAGTGTGGAAAGTCAGTCTCAAAATAGCCATTGGAATACAATATTGCCCCATGCATGCTAGAAATGATCGATGGCCAGCATACCTTTCCAACATATTAGTTCTCCCTCCTTTATTTATATCAGGGATGGGAAACGTGTCCCTCCAGTCAGGCCTATGCAAAGCTTGTCTGAAGCCCGGGGAAGGAGTCTTGTTAGAATAAAGTTATAAACTCAACCAAAAAAGCAGTTGGTCCCTGGCGGGGAGCCCCAACCAGCTTAGTCCTCCGAGGCCCAGGGCAAGCTGCCACCGCACCCTATACACAAGTCTGCCTCCAGTTATTGATGGATCTCATCGGACCCAGCCAGCAAAGCCAGTACTTGTAGTCAGGGATAAAGCTGGGTGGCAGTAAGGTTGGAGCTGTACAGATGCACTGGTGGAGCCAATATGGTGCTCCCACCAATGAACCTGTGGTGTTTTGTCTTCGACGCCACCTTAATCTGGTAAATGGCAGTGATACCTCTACATGGTATCACTGTAGTGCCACCCCACTACACCAGCCACTCCTGGTTGCTGTAGTCCAGCAACATATAGACTTTTATAGAGGGTCACATGTTTCCCATCCCTGATTCTTTTGAAATTGTCAATAGGGGCTCTGTTAATGGATGGGAGACACCGAGATCCCTAGCACTACCTCTCATCTAACAAAATAGACAATGGTACTGTACTGTGTCTCTCTCTTTCTGCATAGGATGTATACTACAGATCTTTACAGGAATTAGATAGGGAGAAATGAGTAGGGGATTTTGTACTCCATATCTTGTTTCCAAAGTATCACAAGGAAAGTGGTGCAAGGAGAGCAGTTCCAGCTGTTGGAGAGAGTAAGCCAAAAGTATGTAGCAAGACGTTTATCCACTTACCCAGGAAATATGCACCATTGAACTCTAGCATGTACAGGATTGCATTGTTTGACCTGGATGGTCTTTGAAACAGCTGCCAATAATATAACATACAGAGTTTTTAGTGTAGCATAGTGATTAAGAAGCATAAACTGGCACCCTCCAGTGCTGATGCCTTTGGACCCCATCTCTAGTATGTGGATAACACTTTGCGAGATTGCGCATAATACTTTGCTTGCCTGCTTTGCAGATCTGTTGCAATCAGGGCCGGGATCAGAACAGCTGCCAAGGCCCACTGGTGATGCCTGCCTTGAGCCTTCTTTAAAAAAAGAAAAGAAGAACTAGGCAGCTGGATAGCCACTTCTTAATTTCCTACAATGTCAGTGACCTGGCATCACTCAGGCATTATGGGAAATTAGGATGGCTAAAGCCAGCCAGCCAGCGGTGTTCATAGTGCTGTCACCGTAGCAGGGAGGGACCATTGACATAAGAAAACACTCACCAGAGGACATTTTGCCACTGGCCATGTTGGCTTGGACTGACTGCAGTTATAGTCTAACAACAACCGGAAGGTCAGAGGTTCCCCATCCATACTTTACAATACCCCAAGATGCTTCTGCTGTTTTTGCTATAACAGATTAGCAACAGATGAGTTGAAATGACTACGACTTAGAAAAAACACACTCCCACTTTTGACCCAGCTGAGTCAAAAGTCACTTTAGCAAACAGACATAGTCCCATTAGCAGACAGACAGAAGATTCACTATCCGACGAAATTTCTACATCAGACTTTCCAGTCACCTCCCCAATTCATTGAAGTGTGTTTTATTTTGGGGATATTGATACCACCATGTGGTAAATGTGTATATTGCAGTTTAAAACTTTATGCAAGTTTTCAGCAGAGACAGAAGCCTTGATGTAAGTCACTACATCTATTTCTCTGGTCTCCATGTTGCCCAGAGGTCATTAAAACACTGTCAGGTATCACTGTCCTAAGTGAAAAGCTAGCAGAGAGAAAACTAGGCCCAGCAACAGGACTGGTGACCAGATAGCTCATTTTATTTAGTATTTATTTCACAGATTTATAAACCACTTCAAGGTCTCATAGAATTGTAGAGTTGGAAGGAACCTTGAGGGCCATCTAGTCCAACCCCCTGCAATGCAGGAATCTCAGCGAAAGCATCCATGACAGGTGGCCATCCAACCACTGCTTAAAAACCTCCAATGAAGGAGAGACCACAACCACCTGAGGGAGTCCGTTCCACTGTCAAAACAGCTCTTACTTTCAGAAAGTTCTTCCTGATGTTTAGTCAGAATCTCCTTCCGTGTAGCTTGAACCCAATGGCCTACCCCTCAGAGCAGGAGAACTCTAGCTTGCTCCATCTTTCATGTGACAGCCCTTTAGATATTTGAAGATGGCCCCTATACATAATAATGCCTTACATCATTGCCAGACTTCGACAATACAGTCGTACCTCAGTTTAAGTACGCCTCAGTTTGAGTATTTTCAGTTTAAGTACTCCCCGGACCTGTCTGGAACGGATTAATCCACTTTCCATTACTTTCAATGGGAAAGTTCGCTTCAGGTTAAGTACGCTTCAGGTTAAGTACGGACTTCCGGAACCAATTACACTCATACCTCGGGTTAAGTACGCTTCAGATTGAGTACTCCGCGGACCCGTCTGGAACAGATTAATCCACTTTCCATTACTTTCAATGGGGAAGTTCACTTCAGGTTAAGTACGCTTCAGTTTAAGTACTTCACAGATCGTCTGGAACGGATTAATCCACTTTCCATTACTTTCAATGGGAAAGTTTGCTTCAGGTTAAGTACGGTTCAGGTTAAGTACAGATTTCTGGAACCAATTGTGTTTGTAAACCGAGGTACCACTGTACCTTAAAATACATTCTAGCCTGTGTTCTGCTCATTTTAATGGGCTGCACTTTTTGCAGCTGCTTTTAAATTTCTTGTGAAGTTGATAGGGTATTTTATTGGTGTAAATCAAGAATGGGAAACTTCCAAGTCTCTGGGCCAAATGCACCCCTCCAGGCCTCTCCTTCTGGCCCTCAGGAATCTCCCTAGTCACATCCCTCAAAGCTGTTTTGCAATGTCCTTAACTGTTTTTGCCTGGCTAGAATTCTGCCCTTCATCTGAAAGTGCTTCTTGCTTGCCTCTATGGAGGATAGAGAGGGATGTGTGAGTGTGCGCATAGAAACCTTTGCTTCTGGTCTCACCCACCACTGGCATGTGTCCCTCAGAACAGAAGGCAGCCCTCAGGGTGAGAATAGATCTCCATCATCATCTTGTGAGGGCCCAGCACCTTGAATGGCAGGCTAGAAATCCTTTACATAAATGAACAGTTTGTTCTAGCCATAGCGCATTTCACTTCTGCCAACTTGCTTTCAAATAGCTGTGGAATTAAACCATTATGTTTGAAAGTGAGCTGGCAGTTAGCCAGTGTAGAAAAGTAGAGGACTCTAGTGCTGAAATTGCAACTAGAGTAAACTATTGCATTTTTACAGCATTGGTGCAAACATACTCCCAGATGAATAAGTGAAAGGTATTCTCACTGTGAGAATACCCACTGTTACTGGTTGTGTACCTCAACTGAGAAAGCAACTGAGATGCAAAAGAGGTAGGGAACTGGAGATTTTGAGCATCCAGGTCACCAGTTTCTTCATCCCTTCCTTAAAACATTGTTGGCTCTTGTAACAGAGGACCCAGGAACAAATACCCGTAGCTGGACAGATGACAGAGCAACTGTGGAATCCTACCAGAATATTGAAAACAAGTGTTCAATGGGCCTCCAGAGTTTAGGAGTATTTTACTGCTGCATCCATTATTTTCTTTTCCATTTTTCCATTTTCCACATCTTTTACATTTTCCTCTAAAATAATCCAACACAAATAGCAATAACAAAATATTAAAATATTAACACAATTACATATTAATGCAATTAAAGACAATATAATAGCAATAATGCAACAGAGTGCTATTGGGATAAAATACCAAAGATACAGGTTCTAAAAACAGTTTTTTTAAAATTAGTATTTCATAAATAACTAGGTCAGTGATAGAGAGGAGGGAGAAATTAAATACAGGTTTTTTAAGCCAAGTCTATAAAATTCTCACTTTCTGAAACAATATAACAACTGAAACATGGCCATTTTTCAAAATTTAGTCTCATCTGAATATTGCAATGCAGTTCTGCAACCAATAAAATGCAGCTATGAAGTGGAAATGAATATACAAGTGAAAATAGCATACTGAAATGCATTATTTCAGGAGAAACTGCATACAGAAATAGACTTATTAGGGTAAATTTGCACCAAAAAAGCTGAATAATTTCTATTAGGATTTCTTGGAGGGGGGGAGTCACTAAAGGCTGCAGAATTGTGGAGAGATAATTTAAGACTGGAGGAATGAGAAACTACAGTAGGATAACTGAAACAGAATAATCTTTCAGTCCCTAGTGAGGGAAAGCTTTCACCATCACTTTATCACTACATAGCAGCAACTTGTCTACAAAGAAAAAAACAAAGATTTCATTACAGAGGAAGGTATATTAATACTGTGAGAAATGGCATCCACCTAAAAGTTCTGGCACTCAAGCATTGCTGCCTTTTTAGAATTTCTTGGGCGTTTTGAGCATCTGCCTTGGTAACTAAGTGTAACACTGTCCAAATCTCAGCCTGTTACTGATCTATTGAAAGACCTTCACAAGGAAGTTAGTTTCCCTTCCAGTCAACAAAAGCACTGCTGTGTTCATCACCAGGATTGAAAAGCACATGGAGAATCCCTCACATGTTCTCATCTACAATCAGGTCAGTCTGCAAGTGACGAGCAAAATCAGGGTGAGAAGCACGGGCAATGGCACTTCTCTGTGGATGGTTTTTTTACTCTCTCATTATTTTGGAAGGGACATATTTTATTTACTAAAATGTTTATAGCCTACAATCAATCTGGTTTGATTAGGCATTATAAAACCATAGCCCCCTGGAATTTAAACTATTGTTGGGCTTAGACAGCATTGCTCACTTCAGATATTTGGCTTCTGCTCATAGCATTTGACCTAACTCTGTCCTAGACCGCACTGCTGATTTCCAGCCCAGTCTCTGCCTGGCAATCCCCCCCCCCCCGGTACACCAAAGCAGAGCTTGAGAACTTGCGATTTTATAGAGGGAATTAGAATCCAACAACAATCATCCCTGACCATTGACCCTGCTGGCTGGGGATTATCCAAAATGGATTCCAACAACATATGTAGGGCCATCAGTTCCTTATCTCCACCCTAAATTATCTCTGGAGCCCAACTTTAAAAAATATATATCAGTGGACACAGTAGTGCAGGCCAGGTCCCTGGCCTCGATTGGCAGTTTCATGAGGCACCCTGTCCACCCAACCATAATTGAGGTGTATTTTCTCAAATTCGTGGGTGAGGTTCTGTGACAAATTCGTGGGTGAGGTTCTGTAATAAAACTTGGCACCGTGTATCATGCAGTACACATTGATATTGTAAATGTTAACCAGGGATTTAGGAATACAGTACTGTACTGTCTATTGATACCACCGTGTGGTCAATGTTTGTATTGCACCTTAAAACTTTATGCATGCCTTCAAACAAACTTGCAAGCTTTGCTGTAGCTCCACCTGCATTTATTCAAACACTGGAGTTTACCATGTGTCTGCAGCTATTTGTGTTCCCATTTAATTTGCATAATCCACATGATATTACCCTCAAACAACACCAGTCTCAATTGCTCTCCACCTGTAGATTTGCATTTATCCAACACGTGGACAATCCGAGAAACTAGGCTTCAAACTGCTCCACTTAGGTTTGCAGACAAATTGTTTTGATGTTTAGGTGAGGGTGGATCAACTGTCATTTTATGCTATTCACCTTTCCACACCCACTACTTCCTCAGTGCTTTCATTTCTTTTCCGGCAGTGTTATTTCCAGCGTGCTCCTGCGCAATACCAGAAGATTGCACAAACAATTTTACAGTTGCCTGTGCCCCGTTCCACACTTCCTGGGTAGGATTTGAACAAAGAAACAGAAACAGAAAAAACAAGCAGCACACATAGTTATCTGTGTGCATTCTCTGTTGCTACTTAATTGGTGCAGCAGAATTAACAAATTAGGAGTTAGGGGGAAAACACAAAAGTGAATTGCTGTGGGTATGAACCAGAAAGGCCAAAGTTGCTCCCTGTACACATTCAAATGTGTGGGGCAGGGAAAGTGGACAAGGCCAAATGTGGACAAGTCCTATTTGGGGAGGAAATCGGCTCTGCTTGTGTACCTTTTGATGTTTTGTTTATTGTTTATTGCTACCGGTACTTGTTACTACTTTATTACTACTTTCACTCTGGAAAGGCGACACACAAATAAAATGATTGATTGCAAAAAAGTGGTATGCAGTCAGTATATGCTGCACAATTATAGGGACAAGGAAATAGCAGCAGGTATAAAAAGGTATGCATTGTTCCAAACTGTAGTCTCTTAATCTACTAAAAGCTTCAAAAACTCATTCCAAGTGGTAGTTTGATTAGCAGAATTATCACTGGTGGTTTCCCTCGCTCCCTCTCTACTAGATCACCCCATCCATATACTTCTCAAAGAACTCCAAAAGGTTAGACAGGACTTAGCTTTGCAGAAGCTATGCTGATCCTTCTTTAGCAAATCTTGTCCTTCTATATCGGAGTGCGGGACCTCAGGCCCAGGGCCGGATGCAGCCCTCTAGGCCTTCACGATTCTCCCCAAGCATGGTCCATTCCACACCCCACCTTTCTGTAGGCCTCCTCCACACCCTCAGCTGGTTTTGCCTGAACTGTGTCCCTGAATTTTATTAATGCCTTTTGCTTGCCTTGATGGAGGATGGAGAGGTATGCATGTGTCAACCTGTGGCTTTTGAATGGCTAGTATGTAGCCTATTGTACAAAGGGCAAGAGACACATCAATTGCTCTGCCCACTTTTGCCTCTTGCCCTTCCCACCACTGGCATGTGGCTGCCAGGTTACCCCTGAGGGAATGTGGCCCCTGAGTTGAGAAAGTTTCCTCCCACGTGTTCTACATGCTTTGTGGATTTTCCTTTATTGATGCATTCTATCAATTTTCCTGGAAGAGATGTTAAGCCAACTTAATCTAAAGTGATGAAGTAAGCAGAGTGAAAATTAGGCCCAGGAACAAAGCTTGTGGTAAGATTGCTCCTGCGTTAGCAATGAATATCAGCATCAGGTCTACAAAGTGATTCTGGCACTTGAGCGATGCTGCCTTTCCAGTATTTATTGAATGATCTGAGCATCTGTCTTGGAAACAGAATGTCACCTTCTCTAACTCTCAGGCTGTTACTGATCTGTAGAAATACCTCCACTGTAGTATCCCATGGGTTTGGGAAAGGTGCGAGGAAACTTAGCAACAGGTCTGCCCTAAGAAAAAGAAGCAGGAGAAGTCAGGATAACTTCAATAGTTGTATTTATTTGTGAACAAATATCAGCAATTCAGCATAGCAGATACATAGGCACAACTATGTTCCCACTAGTTCCCACTCACCATAATGAGGGCAGAGCAGTTTCTACTAGAGACTCAGTACATTCACCAAGGTAGTTTCTTGCCCTTCCAGTTAACTAAAGTGCCATTGTGCTCATCAGCGAGGTTAGGAAGCACCTGGAGAATCCCTCGCACGCTCTCATCGACAGTCATGACAGCCTGTGAGAGACAAACAGCAGTGAGAAGCACAGCCAATGTCTCTTCTTTGTGGACAGCTGGATTTATCCTCCTACATGTTGGGTGTGAAGGAATCATTTATTCATTCATTCATTTAAACATTTATAGCACCAGATTTTGCTCTGTTGTCTGACCCCAACGACCAATCTGGCTGTAAGAGGATAAGCAGCTAGTCTCACTGGAAAAGGCCCTGCCTGGCTGAGGGCTTGCTTGCTCCCCACAAAGTGCTGACCTCTTGCCAGCCTTTGACAACATTGCCCACTTTGAGTCCTTTGGGCGCACTTTTTCTGTGCCGAGAACTTGACCCTAACTCTACCCCCTTCAACCCTGAATCAGGGTTTAATGTTGAGTGTCTCTGAGTTTTGTACAAAATGCCCTGGATATATTTGATAATGTATGTATCATGATAATTGGTGCAGCTTTTATCATAGAACCTCACTCACAAGGTCTGTAAGGGTGGAAAAATAGACTTGTGGCTCCTGGACCACAGTGGAGAACAGAGCGGCCCATGAAAATTGCCAAATCTGGCCAACCTAGCCTACAGCAGAGATGGGGAACCACCAATCTGTGAGCCAGACCTGGTCTGCATTACCATTCCATCAGCCCACTGTCTCTTACCTTAGATCCCACCACATGTAAGCCCTTGACTTCACTTGCCTCTTCTGCCATGACAAACAAGCACACACTTTCCTGCCTGCTGGTCTTTCTGCTGTGGAAAACAACCCACCTGGAACTATCTCTCCTTTTCCTCTGGGAGGCGATGAAGAGAAGAGACTGCCTGGCAGGTGCATACATGAGCTCAGAGGCTCAACCATGGAATGTATCAGTTCAGCTAGAGCAGTCTCCTTGTGTCTAACAATCTTCAATAGCTTTGCTTATGTTATTTAACTATCTTTTAAAGGAGCTCCTCCCAAAAATTGGCACCCACCTCCTGGGTGCCCATGTCTGTTTTCACCCACCCTGGGTGAACTGCTGTACACAAAATCCCATCCTCTTTGTAAGTCAGAGACTGGCACATTGTCAGCATGTTGAGAGCAGCCTGAAAGGGAAAGAGAGAGAAAGTGGGTAGCAAACATCACCATGGAAAGGTTAAAGCCCTATCACTTTTGTTGTGGAACATCAGCAGGACCACCTAGGCTTGCCAAAGAGTCGTTCCCAGTGGTGGAGCTTCATGCTCCGGCACCGGGGGCAGGGCTGTCGCCCGTTCTGGGGGTGGGGTGCGCCTCCCGGAGGGCCGTGGCACGCATTCCAGGGCCGTGCTGCGCCTCCCGGAGGGGCATGGCACACGTTCCGGGGGCGGGGTGGGCGCCCGCAATGGCACCCCTTGGAGCCCGCCGCTTGGGGCGGCCCGCCCCCACAGCCCCTATCTTCCTATGCCCCTGGTCGTTCCCTCTGCGGGAAGCTGCTGCAAATCATACTTCCCTGATAATTCTGACTTGTATTTGCAAACCTGCACTTCTTAAAATTCACATCAATAGAATATGATGTGGCCCAGTTTCCTATATTTGCAAAAGAAAACTAGGACAGTGAACTCCCTTAGATACAGCCACTTGTTTGGATAGGCAGTGTGCCCAGTAGCAGGGCACACTCCCTAGGTGCAAGAAATGTCACCTACCTTGCTGCAGCGGTAGGCAATTACAGGCTTAGAATAGGTTGCAGGGACTAACTCAATACAGCCTAATAGAGAGGAGATGTTGACAATAGCTGCCTTGCTGCAGCTCAGCCCCTTCTGCGAACTTCCTTGGGCTGCCTTCCTTAATAGAGGCAGGAAAGCCTGGAATGAGGAAAGAGAGGAAGAGAGAAAATAATCCAGGAAAACTCAGTGCCCACTTCATTTGCCTTATGTATTTATTCTCATGTAACAATCTACACTTGTACTGTAAGTAATGCCATTTTTACCCCATCCTCCCCCCAAAAAGTTCAAGCCATTGTTAATGATTCCTCCCCCATTTTGTTCTACCTTCTTCTTGTGCCAAAAAAGATGGGACACCGTTGTCTAGCTAGTGCACTATTCTGCCTTTTTATTCCCAGCAACACTTCAACTTCACTAATTCAAATCCTGCATCAAAGTCAGGTGACACAAACTTTTCAGTTTGCACGACGTGTTACACACGTGGAATTTGGAAAAGGGAGACAGAGCACCTGCAGCTCAAGGAGCTTGATGCTAACTTTTTGTGCAGTTCAGCCAGCAGCAGTTCTCGTGCCACTGTGGCTCCAGCATATTTGAGATTTGTGGAGACTCCTTCATTAGGCAATGGATTCAGTATGTCAATGGTGGCCCCTCCTACCAGAATTTTCAGGAAGCGTACATGTCTTTACATTCAGAAACCAGTGAAGAGTACTTTGATTACCCTGACACTCTATTGTGAATGGTCATTATGCTTATTTTACATATATTTAGGATATACCTAACTGATGTAGCATGCATTTCTTACTTTTAGTGATCTTTTGACCCAACTGTTTACACTCCCCACACAAACCCCTGGATATATTTACAGTACTGTATCTGCAAAAGACACTTCATGCATCAGATGAAGTGATTCATTTGACTGCTCCGAGCCAGGCATTTGCACCCTCAAGCAACTGTACCTTGCTCACTAGCAATGGCCCAGTCACATTGGTCTTGTATACATCTTCCATGTCTTCCTCGCTCACAGTGTCTAGCGTCATGCCTTTCAAAATGCCAGCATTGTTTATTAGCACATTCAGCCCTGTGTCTTTCAGGTAGTCCCCAACAAATGCTGCAGCTTCTGTAACGCTTGCAAGATTTGTAGCATCTGCAAAAGCAGAAACAAAAGAGATGGTTAGAAGCAGGATGAGTTGGGGAGCACTGGGAGCAATTCTGACCATTCTAACTCCACCTACAAAATGCAGGGACAATCTATGGACTTCAGCTACAGCAATGCAAAAGAAAGAATGGTTCTCAAAGCGCTCCCAATAAGTTCATTGTAGCTGTTAATGCCCAACTTGATTCTCTTCTTCAGGAGGTAATCTGAACTACACAGAATTATACATTAAAAAGAATTTGGAAACGGTCCTTAAATATTTTTAAAACCTCTTAACAAACGCATTTTAGAACAAGAGTGGCCCATGTGGTATTCCAGCAACATCTGGAGAGCAAAACTCCCATCATCCCTGACAACTGGCTGTGCTTTGGGGGGCTGATGGGAATTGAGAGTACCATGTGTTCAGAGGGCAACACATTGAGACCCTTGCTTTAGAACAGGCATCCCCAAACTGCGGCCCTCCAGATGTTTTGGCCTACAACTCCCATGATCCCTAACTAACAGGACCAGTGGTCGGGGAAGATGGGAATTGTAGTCCAAAACATCTGGAGGGCCAAAGTTTGGGGATGCCTGCTTTAGAATAACCAACTAAACCTTACATCTCTAACTCCAATTCACAACTGTGCAACACAAAACCATTATTAGTATAAAACAAACCCATTAACATAGAGCACACAGTGTTAGCGAACCCACTTATATTCAGAACAACAAATAAGCTTTCGAAGCAAGCCAAAAAAGAAAAGGTGGAGACACAGACTTTTTGTTGGAACACTGCAGGAAAATACCATTGAAGCTTCTTTTTTGGCCAGATGCAGTTAAAAAACCAAATGACCTATCTTGCCCCTATAAGATTATAGATTCTGTTATGGGCAAAACCATTGTAACCCAATGGTGTTTTGTTTTGTTCATTTGGCAAAATCCACTAAAATGGGTAAAACTTGGTTGGTGACAACTCTATATCCTTTCTTGGACAATGAAGCACAAGCCACTGGCTTCTTGATGTTTATTGTCAGTGAAGCAACATGTAATCTGCTTGCAATCAGGATCATCATTCTTATTTGAGGGAAGATCAATACATTGTTAGTCAGAGAACCGTGAGCTGTTAGTAACAGACTGGCAAGAAGAAATGGTTTTTCAAGATCCCTTGAAGCTCTTGAAAATGCAAACTCCTGTATATAGTACGTAAACTCGTCTGTCTTCCTGTATGGGCAATAATCTACATTTTCAAAGGAGGCTGGAATTTGGTAGATGCTTTTGTTTATTGAATCATATGCAGGAGGCACCCTTGTTTAATGCTTTATATATAGAATCATAAGGCACTATTTACTTACACTGGTCTTCAGCTTTGTAAAGGATTTCGTGAGAATGAGTTCTTATTTCTTCTCTGATTAGCCTACTGTATATCACTGGGTTTATCTTAAAAAAAAAATCAAGAATGATGCCTGGTGTTCTGCAGCAGCAGGTTAAAACCTCCTGTTCTAATATATGAAGTTTAGAGTACTCATTTGTTGTTGTTGTTTAGTCGTTTAGTTGTGTCTGACTCTTCGTGACCCCATGGACCAGAGCACGCCAGGCACTCCTGTCTTCCACTGCCTCCCGCAGTTTGGTCAAACTCATGTTCGTAGCTTTGAGAACACTGTCCAACCATCTCGTCCTCTGTCGTCCCCTTCTCCTGGTGCCCTCGATCTTTCCCAACATCAGGGTCTTTTCCAGGGAGTCTTCTCTTCTCATGAGGTGGCCAAAGTATTGGAGCCTCAGCTTCAGGATCTGTCCTTCCAGTGAGCACTCAGAGCCGATTTCCTTCAGAATGGATAGGTTTGATCTTCTTGCAGTCCATGGGACTCTCAAGAGTCTCCTCCAGCACCATAATTCAAAAGCATCAATTCTTCGGCGATCAGCCTTCTTTATGGTCCAGCTCTCACTTCCATACATCACTACTGGGAAAACCATAGCTTTAACTATACGGACCTTTGTCGGCAAGGTGATGGCTCTGCTTTTTAAGATGCTGTCTAGGTTTGTCATTGCTTTTCTCCCAAGAAACAGGCGTCTTTTAATTTCGTGACTGCTGTCACCATCTGCAGTGATCAAGGAGCCCAAGAAAGTAAAATCTCTCACTGCCTCCATTTCTTCCCCAGGGGGCATGATTGTGACTATCATGATGGGACCCTGCACTTCTAAAGTAGCCACTGTACCCATGACACTAGGTAACAGAATTATGAAAAGCTACAAATTGTGGAGGGAGGAACTGCATTAAACTTCCTCCCTCTATAGTGGGCCAATGCCGTATTCCAGCTAAGATGCAAATGACTGAAGAAAAAGGGCACAGATCTCTAGCTACCAGGATCCAAACCAAGAGGCTATTTCCTCCATCCTTTGGGGAGAAGATGGAATGATACAGAAGGGTTTGCTGCTAATGAAGGGAGAGGAGTGAAAGTGGAAGAGTCCCAATACTATTGGCTGGCTGTATGAAGGCTAAAAGGTAAGTGGGAGAGAAGGCATACCCAACTTCACTATCACAAGGTTTGGATGACTGGAAGCCAATTTCCTCAGTTCCTGAAAAGACATAAAGAGCAGGACAATAAACATTAAGAAGTAAAATTATGTTAGGTAGGCTGCTGTTGGAGTATGCCCTATTACTTCAGGGTATTATTATTATTATTATTAACAAAATACTGAGGATGATCCAGCCATATTTAAGCACTCATTGGAATAAGTAGGAATTAAAACATGTTTGGACTTTTTCTATCCCTACTGATTCTTGAAGTGGGTCTAAGTGCTCTGACACGATTGGAAGACTGACGGGCATAGCAATATTTTGCATTCAAATAAAATATTGATCATGAATATGGTGGTTTTGCATTGGCAGCTGGGAGGTCAAGACAATTTTAGATTAACGTTGTCATAAGAATGATTTGTGGATAACCAACTCTTAATGATTTCACACCTTGTTTCATTACATATTTGCCTTTAATGATGCTATACAAGTGAGACTGATCATTATCTAGCTCAGTACTGTTTTCTCAGTATAAAACAATTACTTACCAATAGCTAGCTCTCTCTCTCTCTCTCTCTCTCTCTCTCTCTCTCTCTCTCTCTCTGTGTGTGTGTGTGTGTGTGTGTGTGAGAGAGAGAGAGAGAGAGAGAGTGAGAGAGAGAGAGAGAGAGAGAGAGAGAGAGAGAGAGAGATTGTTCTAATGAACTATGGTGAAGATTATAAAACCATGGTCTACTAACAGTGCAGTCATAATAATAATAATAATAATAATAATAATAATAATAATTTATTAATCTTACCCCGCCCATCTGGCTGGGTTTCCCCAGCTACTCTGGGTGGCTTCCAACAAAATATTAAAATACAATAGTCCGTCAAACATCAAAAGCTTCCCTAAACACACATTAAAAGCTTCCCTATGCACATCTTACTCCAAAGAAAGCCTCATTAATTTAAATGAGACTTACTCATTGGTGAAGTGTATAAAGGATTTCAGCCTAAAAGTGCTTTCCACCATGGCTGGTTCTTGGCTACTTTCCTTGCTATAAATGCATTCAATCAAAGTCTCATGCCAGTGCTGATGAGACTGATAATTCAAGGTTCATCTCCAGTTTTCTGCTCAAGCTTACTTTATACCCCTCTTCTTGAGCTTTTAGCTAACCTAGGAGTTTAAATAAACACAATGAGTAATGATATCCTTCGCCTTGCTTCAACACGTTTTTGGGGTGAAAGTTCCTACCTAACAGGTGACAGCGATAACTAGTGCAATATAACTTCCCGCCTCCTACGCTTTGATTCCCGGAAAGTGCTGCTCTTCCTCCTTCCCTCAATTCCCAGTCACCCGACCAGCCCCAATCTCCACCCGTTTTCTCGGAAATAAACCCTGCTCAATTCAATGGGGCTTCCCACCGACCAAGGCTGCATTCCTGCGCCAGTTTACCGGAGACTAAGCCCCAGGGACCAAAGCGGGACTTGCTTCCGAGAACCCTCCTCCGCCCCTAAAGAAGCGGCTCCCAAGCAGCCCATCTTGGGGCTTGAGCCTCTCACCTGTCCGCGCTCCCCGTCCGGAGACCGGCTGCAGGCAAAGAGCCACTGCGGCGGGCTGGGCATATCCAGGAGCTGGCGAACCATCTCCAGGCCGATGCCACGGTTGGCTCCGGTCACCAAGACGCTGCGCGCTCCCAAGCCCTCCATGTCCATGAGCATCTGCTGCACCGCCGGCCCGGGACTGCCTCCGACAGAAAACCTGCCTGTGGGACAACACCCTTCACGCCTTCTCTACTACCCGCCACACACCGCCCCCCTGGGGCCGCTTGCGGGAACTGGAGCCTTTCCTCGCAGCCTAAAGACTGTGATTTTTGATAACAGTGTAAAAGAAGGGGTACTCTGCACTTTGCGGAAGGCGTGCCTCAGTGGCAGAGCATCTGCTTTGCATACAGAAGGATCCACGTACAATCTCAGGCATCCTCGCTGGGAGAGAACCTCTCTGAAATCCTGGAGAACCGCTGCTGCCAGTCAGTGTAGACAATACTGAGCTGGAAGGAGAAACAGTCTGACTCAGTGTAAGATAATTTCCCGTGTTCCTCTGTAGGCCCAGCATGGGTGAAACAGCTGCTCATGCCAATATATCATCTAAGGCTGTTGCTGTTTACTCGGGATCTAACCTGCTCCCACTGCCTGGTGTTTGAAATTGTAGACAATCACTATCTTTCCTCTTGTAAGTTTGTGAGATATATTTCTGTTCAGTGTATATTCCTTCAAACCAGCTTCCATGGGCGTAGCCAGGGGGGCAGCTGCCCCCAATAAGTAAAAATCAATAACAATACATCGCCAACTCAGGTTTTGCTCCCCCCCCCCAAGAAAAGGCCTGCTTCCCCCCAACAAAAATCCAATTTGAAACTGTAACCTACATCCACTTTGAGGTTAAGGTGTTTACATTTGGGACGTCATTTGCAGGTGTGTAGATGACAGCTTACTGAATAGGAGTTTGGTTTTCCCTCCCCTGCAACACCTCCCAATAGGTAAGTGAAGACATCCCATCCCCCTCCCTGGACAGCAGTGTGCAAATGCAACTTGAAACACAGCAAGCCCCCCAGGCCCCCAAATAATCTCACTGTTTTAAGCAACCCATGTGTACATAAGCAAAAAGTAGGGGGAAGCATCTTCTAATGGAAGGCAATATGATCCAACATCCTGCTTGATGCAACAAATGGGGATTTGTTTGAAGATCTCCAATAATCTTGAGCTCATTCACCTCCTTTGGGAATAGGTTGCATCCATTGTCAAATGGCTCTTAACTGTTTAGAATGTGGGGGGGGGGACTTTTTCAGAACAAGGAGGACACTTGCATCTCAGCAACCTTCTAGAGGGCAAACATCTTGTTAACATGACGTTTTCACAATGGGTTTCATACATAGCTGTCAAGTTCTCCCTTTTATAAAGAGAAATTCCCTTATGCTGAATAGGATTCCTTGCAAGAAAGGGGAAAACTTGACAGCTATGGTTTCATATAAGAACAGTATGTCTGGCTTGGTTTTTTTTTTTAAAAAAAAAAGACTCAAAATGAGCCTTCTTTTAATCAGTGAAGCCAACCCCCTTACACTAAACATTTTTATCTTATACAATGATGTCATTGTAACCAATCAATTTAACCTTTCTGATTTTTAGCTTCAATTCATATTTTAAAAGTTGTTGTGTGCTTGAGCTAATCCTTGTGATTAAATCTATGTTATAGCCAAGTATATAAAATGGTTCATAACTCACTTTGATACCATGTACCCTGAACAAATGGACACTTCATAATCCTATCTAAACTTCCTCCATGCTCCTTTGCTCCTCACCATCTCCAGACCTCACTGTTTAAGTCAAGATCACCATTTTACAACAGCCCAACCTGGAGGCAAAACATTTTTAAGATGAATTGGTGAAGGTTCCCTAAATGTAGTAGAGAGAGATCCTGTTAACAGGAATAAAAAGAAGTACTGTAAACAGAGAAACCTCCATAACCAGAGACCAGAGGCAACCTCCCGCTCAACCTACAAACAATAAACATATACTGTATCTTACAATAAAACTGCCATTTTGCAGACAAAAGCTCAGCAGAGAATACAAGTATTAGTCCAAAATAACAAGGTATATTTTAACAGCTGATTCTAACAAGGGAATTGTAATTTTCAGTTTTCATTTCACATTTCTTTTTCTTGTCTTTTGGAGTGTTAAGCCTCCAGTCAAAAATATCTGCAACCTGCATCTTGTTCTCAGCAGCATGTGTCATGAAAGACCACAGCATAAAAGGAAATCCACATTTGTATCTGATGTTAGCCTCACTAAATTTAGCTGTGCAGAAATATAGTGGATGTCTTTTTTTTTGCAGTCATAGGCTTCAAGTTTTGGTAAAGTTCAGTCTATGTCCCCTTCAACTTTATCTGGTCAATTTGCCTAGTCAGTTTCAAGATGTTCCTTTATAGCACTGTTTGTGAATTAATGATTATGTCCTATGTGAGAAATCCTTCTTTAGGCTTTGGGACTAGGCTAGGGCTCAATGGGCATATTCAATTTGATCTACAGTGAGACCAATTTCAGTGAATTGTTTAGAGAACCAATCTGCCCATCATATTTTGTTTCTCCAGACCTTCTTCATCCCATCTGGCCTTCAAATTTGATCCGAGATCTGTTTTCCAGTTACTCAAGCTGGGCATCTATTTAATGTATAGCCTCTTCCATTTAAAAAAGGCTTTTTTTAAAGACTTCATTGACATATTAAATGCTTCAGAAGCTGTTTTAGTTCTTTTATCTTTCCTGTCAGTTCTGTCACTTTTTCTTCCAAAGATAAGTCATATTTAATTTAAGATCTTTTTTACTAGAAATAGCTGCAAAGTGAAATCAGAGAGAAGCTCTTGGGTATCTTTTGACAGTTTTCTGTATTTTTGGTGCCATTGTTAGGTCACTGTCAATTCTTTCAATGAAAGAATCAGACTCTATCTGTCCTTTCTTTAACATATGTCTCTAGGGTCATTTCTTTACAATTTAAATAGTACCTTGCATATCCTAGAACAAGTCAACTTGCTTCTCTTCTCTTCTCTTCTCTTCTCTTCTCTTCTCTCTCTTGTTCTGTTAGGCTGTGAAGAGTGAAGTCTGGGCAATTGTCCCCACTGATTCTAAATCTAAGAAAGTGGGGTAGCCTGTGTCACTCGTTTCTCAAAAGAAGCCTAAATCCAACCATCTTTCACCAGTCCTGTAAAACCCTACTACAGTATACACACATGGTTAAATATTTGCCCCTCCACTGGTGGCCATAGCAACACGGTTCAAACCACCAATCTTAAAGGCAAACATTGACATTTTATACCTGTAATTACGACAGAAGTAGAAAGTAGATTAGCAGCAGAATCTTGCGCATGTCGGCTGAGAAGCAAGTCCTACTGAGTTCAATGATGCTTAAGTTATGCCTCAGCAAGTGGTTATGAAACTGCATCCATGTCTCTTTTCATTATCCAAGACTGCAGTTAGCTTTTGGTTTTATGTCTTATTTTGTGTTTCAATTGTTTGTTTGTTTTTTACTGGGGTGGGGAGTCAATGCATCGCATCTCTGGTGCACGTACGCATAATGCACACAAACCACTAAGGCACCTTGCTGTGTACACCTTGCTGTTTCATAACCTGCAGTTGCTGGGGTATACATTTTAAATCATTAGCCTCTTGGAGGGCATTCAGTTTTTCTAGTACTGTATGGTCTTCTTCAAGTTGGTGCCTTCCAGATAGTTTGGACTCCAGCTCGCAGTAGTCCCAATCAGCACAGCCATGCACCTGCAGGGTACCAGCTTGGTGAAGGCTGCTCTTCTTATATATCTTTAACAGCTCCCCTGGGTATGATAGTTTTACCTCCTCATACTGTTCATGCTACAGAATGGTCCCTACTTCTGCACCACATGCTGAAGGACCATTTGGGGCTGTTTTCTGGGCTGTAGGCTTTGTGTTACATCTGTTGCAGGCATCCTGCTCTTCTTCCAAGACAACATGCTTCCAAGACAACATGATAATCCTGGGAACTAGTCAACACCAAGAGAGGCTAGCCTTAAAGGCTCAGTGGGTATTTAATCCCAGGATTCCTTGATCCAAGTTCAACTCTCTGCCTAGTGCTGAAATTATGCAAGAAAACAGAAGGGAGTGTGCACAAGCCCTATTTTGGCCAAATCAGAGTCCTGTGTAGTCTTCTCAAGAGAGGAGCTGAAGGGACTGTCAGAAAATGTAATGGGGGCAGGCCCATTCTGCACCACCTGTAATTAAAGGATGGATTATGTCCACTGCACTGCAATGTAGCTCATGTATTTTGTATGCTTGAGTGATGGGGAGTGGATTTGATAAAGCAGGAGTAGGGAGCAGGATCTGGCAAGCAGGGCCGGATCCTGTGTTCCCTCACTCGCTGCATGTCATGTTGACGGGTGAGTGGGAGGGTCCTGGTAATGCATAAAAGGTAAATTGAAGAGAGGCAAGGCAAGAGTTCAGGACGCAGATAGCATTAAGCTGGAGGCTAAAATGTCACTCCAGAAATAGGTAATCCCAGAATGAGCATTAAACAGAGCTGCAGCTCCACCTGGGTTACCAACTCTGCCTTTGGTGAGAGAAACCTCTTCACTTAATGGGTGACAAACCATAGACTCTTGATGGTGAAGAGGGATAGTGGTTCTGCTGGAGCTTCTGGTTTGGAGTCAGAGTGGGGCATCTCAACGTTTTTGGGCTAGATGCTGACAAAATGGGCTCCTGCTCTGTTGTTGCTTACAGTTGAGCGGGGACATTGAGGGCTGAAAAGTACCTCTCCAATCGGATGCCTCTTCCAAGTGCATGGATTCATTCCCCCAAAGATGGGGAGTTGAACCACTGGATCATTACATCAGGAGGGAGTCTTATGCCTATCTCATTCCTGGGGGCAACAACTGCCTATTCCTGTAGTGAAGCATTGATAACATCCTGTACCAAACTGTTCAGAGTAATCTACCTGGTAAACAGGCAAGGGCTCACATGGTTGGCTGAACACTTCCAAAACTGCATGCATCTTATGGCTGGTACACTAAATCTCCAAGTGGGTGCTTGGGTAAACAATCTCAAAGGCAACAATTGAACTTTTATATCTCATTAAAATGGAACAAAAGATGGAGGCAGATTAACCTGGGTCCCTTGCCAGTCTAAAAACTCTTTTTCCACTTCAGAAGTAATTTAATCTATGAGTACTTTGGCGTAAATAACATACGTAAGTCAGCAATGTAAGTCAAAAGTGCTAAGCACTTATGCCCAATATCTTTCCAAAATTTATGAGCATAACACTCATTTTTCCTTCTTAAGAGATTCTTATATGCACTTCACTGTACTAAGAGCCTCTTAATTTGATCATTAGATTTCTCTGTCCTTAAAGATCTACCGGTAGCAGCATTTACCAATGACTGTTATTCAACATTCTGCATCTAACTAAGTTTGTGTGAGAAATTTTGTTTCCTGATATCCAGGTTTTACGAAGCATGGGCTTAGGTTTTCTACAAGGGCTTGATATAAACTAGTTACTTTTCTTATTTATGAGTTAGCGTAGTCGTGGTCTGGTTCCCTAAGATCTGCCTTATTTCACCTGCCACAGGTAATGTCCATCTAATATGTCTTCCCCCGATGGAGACACCTTGCATAGGATGTGTGGCAGTGTGCTGTTTGCTGCTCTTTATGTAGCCTACCTATACCACCCATGAAAGGTGATTACTATCTGCCTGGTCTTCTAAATAGAAAGATTGAACTTTTGAATATATATATATATATATATATATATATATATATATATATGAATTCTTAACACTCAGAACTCCCTTGATCATTTAAAACTTGGTTGGTTCAAACAATTAGAGCATGTTTTTGTTATCTGCCTTCAGCCCTTTAACGATTTTCTCTACTTAAAGCTAGAATGTAGCTCACATACCAGATATAAATTTCAACTGGCAGACAGAGAAACCTCTCTCAGTTGCAAATAATAACCATTTCAAAGATAATTAGAGAAAGGGAAGCTTTTGTGCACCCAAAGCCCATCAGTGTTCTTACATGGCTTTGGGGCAAGATTTTGATTCCTCTAGTCTAAGTTGCTCAGCCCCGTCCAGATTCCTGGGAGCTGACAGCTTCTCAGTCTTCTGACGTAGAAAATAGCTTTTTCAGAGCATCAGAGGCTAATCTCCTGTTCACTCTTATCTCTATTGTGAATTTGGTAGCCAAGATTTATGCCTGGCTATCATCAATCACCGCTTAATTATGTCCATTGCCGACTTGCCAGTGTTTCCTTTGAGAATAAGGTAAAATGGAGGCTATAATGTATTTAAAATATGTGATTTGTTTACACATATACACAACCTGGAGTTTTCACTAGAGGGCTCAGGGCAGCAGCAGCAGCACCCCAAAACGTGCCAGCTTATTTCATAGTAGCAGCAACAATGAGCCCAGCACCATTCTTTCTCTGCAGCCTATCTTCCACTGTAGGGCACAACTCATAATAATGGTTCCTCTCTGTTTCCTGGTTGCATCACCCTTAATTCCAACCCTTTTCCTGTCTCCTTGTCTAAGTTTTGGTCTCTTTTATATCCCAGAAGAGGTCCCCTCCTTTGATGTGCTAAAGCTCATTACTGTAGCTTTTTGCACTTATTCACACTTAGCCCTTGAGAGAGGGAGGAGATCCACACATTTGCAAATGAGATTCATCCCTACAGTCACCTCACCAAGAATTCTGTCTGACTTCATTAAAATTTGTTGATTTGGCTAAGGTTGTTGTTGTTTAGTCGTTTAGTCGTGTCCGACTCTTCGTGACCCCATGGACCATAGCACGCCAGGCACTCCTGTCTTGCACTGCCTCCCGCAGTTTGGTCAAACTCATGTTCGTAGCTTCGAGAACACTGTCCAACCATCTCGTCCTCTGTCGTCCCCTTCTCCTAGTGCCCTCAATCTTTCCCAACATCAGGGTCTTTTCCAAGGATTCTTCTCTTCTCATGAGGTGGCCAAAGTATTGGAGCCTCAGCTTCACGATCTGTCCTTCCAGGGAGCACTCAGGGCTGATTTCCTTAAGAATAGATAGGTTTGATCTTCTAGCAGTCCATGGGACTCTCAAGAGTCTCCTCCAGCACCATAATTCAAAAGCATCAATTCTTCGACGATCAGCCTTCTTTATGGTCCAGCTCTCACTTCCATACATCACTACTGGGAAAACCATAGCTTTAACTATACGGACCTTTGTCGGCAAAGTGATGTCTCTGCTTTTTAAGATGCTGTCTAGGTTTGTCATTGCTTTTCTCCCAAGAAGCAGGCGTCTTTTAATTTCGTGACTGCTGTCACCATCTGCAGTGATCAAGGAGCCCAAGAAAGTAAAATCTCTCACTGCCTCCATTTCTTCCCCTTCTATTTGCCAGGAGGTGATGGGACCAGTGGCCATGATCTTGGTTTTTTTGATGTTGAGCTTCAGACCATATTTTGCGCTCTCCTCTTTCACCCTCATTAAAAGGTTCTTTAATTCCTCCTCGCTTTCTGCCATCAAGGTTGTGTCATCTGCATATCTGAGGTTGTTGATATTTCTTCCGGCAATCTTAATTCCGGCTTGGGATTCATCTAGTCCAGCCTTTCGCATGATGAATTCTGCATATAAGTTAAATAAGCAGGGAGACAATATACAACCTTGTCGTACTCCTTTCCCAATTTTGAACCAATCAGTTGTTCCATATCCAGTTCTAACTGTAGCTTCTTGTCCCACATAGAGATTTCTCAGGAGACAGATGAGGTGATCAGGCACTCCCATTTCTTTAAGAACTTGCCATAGTTTGCTGTGGTCGACACAGTCAAAGGCTTTTGCATAGTCAATGAAGCAGAAGTAGACGTTTTTCTGGAACTCTCTAGCTTTCTCCATAATCCAGCGTATGTTTGCTATTTGGTCTCTGGTTCCTCTGCCCTTTCGAAATCCAGCTTGCACTTCTGGGAGTTCTCGGTCCACATACTGCCTAAGCCTGCCTTGTAGAATTTTAAGCATAACCTTGCTAGCGTGTGAAATGAGCGCAATTGTGCGGTAGTTGGAGCATTCTTTGGCACTGCCCTTCTTTGGAATTGGGATGTAGACTGATCTTCTCCAATCCTCTGGCCATTGCTGAGTTTTCCAAACTTGCTGGCATATTGGGTGTAGCACCTTAACAGCATCATCTTTTAAAATTTTAAATAGTTCAGCTGGAATATCATCACTTCCACTGGCCTTGTTATTAGCAATGCTTTCTAAGGCCCATTTGACTTCACTCTCCAAGATGTCTGGCTCAAGGTCAGCAACCACACTACCTGGGGTGTATGAGACCTCCATATCTTTCTGGTATAATTCCTCTGTGTATTCTTGCCACCTCTTCTTGATGTCTTCTGCTTCTGTTAGGTCCTTACCACTTTTGTCCTTGATTATGGTAATCTTTGTACGAAATGTTCCTTTCATATCTCCAATTTTCTTGAACAGATCTCTGGTTTTCCCCATTCTATTGTTTTCCTCTATTTCTTTGCATTGCTCATTTAAGAAGACCCTCTTGTCTCTCCTTGCTGTTTTTTGGAAATCTGCATTCAGTTTCCTGTATCTTTCCCTATCTCCCTTGCATTTTGCTTGCCTCCTCTCCTCCGCTATTTGTAAGGCCTCGTTGGATAGCCATTTTGCTTTCTTGCATTTCCTTTTCCTTGGGATGGTTTTCGTTGCTGCCTCCTGTATAATGTTACGAGCCTCCATCCATAGTTCTTCAGGCACTCTGTCCACCAAATCTAAATCCTTAAACCTGTTCCTCACTTCCACTGTGTATTCATAAGGGATTTGATTCAGATTGTATCTTACTGGCCCAGTGCTTTTTCCTACTTTCTTCAGTTTAAGCTGGAATTTTGCTATAAGAAGCTGATGATCTGAGTTACAGTCAGCTCCAGGTCTTGTTTTTGCTGACTGTATAGAGCTTCTCCATCTTTGGCTGCAGAGAATATAATCAATCTGATTTCGATGCTGCCCATTTGGTGATATCCATGTGTAGAGTCGTCTCTTGTGTTGTTGGAAGAGAGTGTTTGTGATGACCAGCTTGTTCTCTTGACAGAACTCTATTAGCCTTTGCCCTGCTTCATTTTGAACTCCAAGGCCAAACTTGCCAGTTGTTCCTTTTATCTCTTGATTCCCTACTTTAGCATTCCAATCCCCTGTAATGAGAAGAACATCCTTCTTTGGTGTCATTTCTAGAAGTTGTTGTAGGTCTTCATAGAATTGGTCAATTTCACTTTCTTCAGCACTGGTAGTTGGTGCATAAACTTGGATTACTGTGATGTTAAAAGGTCTGCCTTGGATTCGTATCGAGATCATTCTGTCATTTTTGAGATTGCATCCCATTACAGCTTTTTCCACTCTTTTGTTGACTATGAGGGCCACTCCATTTCTGCTACAGGATTCTTGCCCACAGTAGTAGATATGATAGTCACCCGAACTGAATTCGCCCATTCCCTTCCATTTTAGTTCACTGATGCCCAGGATGTCGATATTTATTCTTGTCATCTCATTTTTGACCACATCCAGCTTACCTCCACTCATGGTTCTTACATTCCAGGTTCCTATGCAATATTTTTCTTTACAGCATCGGACTTTCCTTTCGCTTCCAGGCATATCCGCAACTGAGCGTCCTTTCGGCTTTGGCCCAGCCGCTTCATCAGCTCTGAATCTACTTGTACTTGTCCTCCGCTCTTCCTCAGTAGCATGTTGGACGCCTTCCGACCTGAGGGGCTCATCTTCCAGCGTCATAACTTTTATATGCCTGTTGTCTTTGTCCATGGAGTTTTCTTGGCAGGGATACTGGAGTGGCTTGCCAGTTCCTTCTCCAGGTGGATCACGTTTAGTCAAAACTCTCCACTATGACCTGTCCATCTTGGGTGGCCCTGCATGGCATAGCTCATAGCTTCTCTGAGTTATTCAAGCCCCTTCGCCACGACAAGGCATTGATCCATGAAGGGGTTGGCTAAGGTTACAAGGTCTAATACACAACCCAGGAAGTGTGCCTAGATTAATTACCTCTTCACATATGCTAATTCCAGGGGGATTAACAGTGGCTAATCCACATATTAAATACACATGAGTCTGACTATTACCAGTCCTAACATACCAGTTCTAATACAATCCTAAAAATTTATTAAACCCAAGCATTTAGCACCCACAAATCTAGAACAATATAAACCTATATGAAAGTTTCTTACGGTAGATATAGGCATAAAAACTCATATGTGATACTTATAGGGGTTTAGAGGCTGTTTTAGGTATTACATACCTTAGTTCAGGATGCTTGACCTGAGTGGAAATTGCCCATTAGTTATATACCTTAAATAGAAGCATACTAAGAGCATGTATTGATGTTTTGTTTTAAATTCTAAATTTTAGTTTCCTATGACAGAGAAGATAAGAGCACATTCTGTGGTTTGAAACATGTGAAGGAGATAACTGACGTGGTTAGAACAGGTGCAAAGCATGCCGTAGAGAATGTTCTGTGGTTGTGAAGATAGGTCAGAGAGTTAACATGTCTTGTGCTGAGGCAAAATCATTGAAAACCAGATATACTGTGGAAAATTTGAAGATTTTTGTGATTTTAGGGGCTGTATATGATTAGCCACCTGTATTGCCAGATTTTGCACAGATAATTACAAGGGGTGTATAGGGGACGAGTAGGAACTCTGGTGGTTCCCTCTACCCTACCCTAGGGCAACATACAAAAACATACAGGACAGACCTTCGAGTCTACTTTGGTGGGGGGAGGATTGTTAGAGATCTAGAGTTGGAAATTAGCAATGTGGTAGCATTTAGATAATATTTGGGACATGGATGGGAAAATACAGGTTGCAGCAGTTCTCCTGAACTGTGCCAAACACGGAAATCCCCGGGTTTAGCCTATGTAAACTAGCCTGCCCAGGCTAGCTGACTGCAGGCTAATATGAAACAATGTCATCAACACATAAAATAAACATCCTTGGGTCTAGGCAAAACATGGTTCCTGTGGACAGAGAAATGTTTGTGATTGAAAAAACGTCAGAAGGCAGGCTGTGCCAACAGGGGGGAAGTGTCATTTTACACAGAAGCTTAGAACAAGGAGTTCTGGGAAGGAGGAGGAGGAGATAGATAGCACTCCAAGTGGGGGCCGAGGGGCAGAATTTGGCAGGCTGGCTCAAGGCAGGCTGGGACAGAGGCATGGAGATGTCTTGGAACAAGCCCCTCTTGAGAGGCAAATGCTATAAACCAGGGGTCAGCAAACCTTTTCAGCAGGGGGCCGGTCCACTGTGCCTCAGACCTTGTGGGGGGCCGGACTATATTTGGGGGGGGGGAAATATGAACAAATTCCTATGCCCCACAAATAACCCAGAGATGCATTTTAAATAAAAGGACACATTCTACTCATGTAAAAACATGCTGATTCCCAGACCCTCCGTGGGCCGGATTTAGAAGGTGATCCGGATTTAGAAGGTGATCCGGCACCCGGGCCTTAGTTTGGAAACCCCTGCTATAAACTCTGCACTCCCTCCACTGAAAGCTTCCAGTGCAAATATGAGTAAAATATACCATATTTCTTAAATGCACAACAGTCTGTGCCATGTCTTGAATTCCCAATGGAAACACAACCAAACACAACCCTGGTTAAATGCCCAGAACGCCCTGGACACTTGCTACAGCTCTGCAGAGACTGGGGGTGGGGTGCGCAACCTTTGTATGTGCTATGCATTCATAGCACATGCAAAGGTTGTGCACCACATTTACAGAAAACAAAAAACAGCAACCCTGCCACTAATTTTATGGGAATTGTGCATATTGCTAAGGATATGTTTGCATCCTGCTAGTGACTGTGGCAAAAGCTGGAAGATGTTTCAGCAAGCTAGCACTCCTGAACAACTGCTGCCATTCTTCTGCAGAACAAGAATAGGTAAGACGTCTAGCTAGTTAGAGTGTGAACTTGCAATTGAAACTGACTTTCCACAGAGGTGTGTTTGCTTTCTTCATTGTACAGCTTTTGGAGAATGTTAAAGACACATCTCTTTGCCCTGGCTTTTGACACCTGAGCTGTATGTTTTGGGGACCCACCTTACTTTTTCAGTTGTTTGTTATTCTTAATTGTTTTTAATGTTGTTTTAATGCTGTAATCTGCCCTGAGACCTTACGGTGAAGGATGGGTACTAATAATAATATTCATGATTTTCAATGAAAAAGGCCAGAAAATGAACCTGTTAATTGGTCTATTAAAAAAATGTTTGCAGCCATGTTGAATAATAACAACAATAACAACACCGAAAGGACAATGCCTTTAAACTGGAACCAACCAAAAGATTATGGAAGAGGCAGTAGCCTTTGTATTTGCCCATTGCCTCATAACATGAGAAACACCCCAGTATGGGTCATCATATAATTTCAGAAATGTAGAAAATAAAAGTTTCAGAATTAAAATAGAAACTTTTCTTTCATGACTCAGGAGATTGTTTGTATAGAATAGGATTGTGGTATACAGTATGTGTGTGGCAGAGGACTCGAATTACAATACTTTACTCCCCCCCCCCAAAGAAAGCCCTATGATACAACCTATCATAATATTGGGAGGGACAATAGATTTGGTTTTCTTTGGAAGAGAGATCATTGGAGCCTCATTGCATTTTTTTTTTATAAAAAAAGTACTTGCCCATGAACAAGTTGTTATTTTCTCACACAGATCGAACTTACAACATCCCAGCAAAAGTGGAGTGGGAAAGATGCCAGCTTCCAATTTTCTCTTCCAGTGAGACAACAGTGACCACTTTTGAGCAATGAGCCAACAATACCCTACCTAACAAAAGGAAGTTTATACAATGCAATGTGATCGTATATCATTTTTGCATTGAGATACCAGCCCTTAATCCTTAACGTAAAACCTTGACAACTTTGCTCAAATTGCGAATCAGCTTCAATCCTGATCTCTCCAGCCTCTTTGCACCTGTCAGGTCCTGGCTTTGAAATGTTCTTGCTCTTCCAGAAGTGGTGTCTGGGTGCCATTTCACACACATCACACTCAGTAGGCAGCTGTAGCCATGATTCATATACTCATAGTGTATATTTTAAAGCATTATGGATGTCTATCTCAAAATGTAGTGGAACTACTATGCCAACCCTAAAAAGTTGCAACTGGGCACAACAGGAGACATAAACCTCTGCTCTGTCCAAAAGGCATCCAGGAAGCCAACACCAAAGGACTTCCTTCCTTCCTTCCTTCCTTCCTTCCTTCCTTCCTTCCTTCCTTCCTTCCTTCCTTCCTTCCTTCCTTCCTTCCGCAGTGGGCACATAAGGGAATTTGAGAAAGTGCCAATGCATGCCCTTTATCAAGCAGGGAAAGACACCTACATCAGCCACCACTGCTCTTTTCACCTCTCCTTCGTCCTTCCCAAAGTGTGGTCCACAGACCAGGAGTGCTCCATTACCTTCATTCAGGTGGCCTGTGGTTTGTCTGTATGAGCACAGTTAAAAACCATACAGCTGCTAACACAGTGCATTACAATTGCTACAACAGGCAGAATAATCATCAAGTGGTCCTCCAAGACACGCAGCAATTTTCAAGAGGCTAGTGCGGGGGGGGGGGAGTTGGGAGATCACTGCCTTATATGTTGCATAAACTTGTACTATCCTACCATTTGAATAAGTGATAAGCAAGCAAGGCTCAATTTCCCCATAAGCCTATTATCATTTCATCACCCTTCCCTTATTCTAATCGTGTTAGTAAGTTAATTCAACCAAGTACAGTGAATGAGTCCCATAGTCTGAAAAGCCATTCTTGCATAGAGGATGGGTCAAAGTTACTTGTGGACCCAGTGCCCCTCCAGCCTGAGGGTGCAGCGCTGCCAGTCTCAGACTGAGAGGACTCCATCATAGATACCCCACCAAGACCAGAGTCTTTCCTGCCCCCTCAAAACTGCCCCTTATCTGATCTTGCTCTCCTTCAGTTCTTTACCCAAAGGCATTCCTTCAGTGTCTCGTCAGCAAATGTACCTTAAGAAAAATATACAGCAAGCAATGGTATACAGTTAGCATGATTAATTAATTCTAATACGCATAAATAATTGATGTTTCTAATTTTTGTAACACTATGCAACCTCAGTTTGCTGGTACTGCCCTGGTAGAAACATGAAAGGTTTTACTTATGATTTATTTAGTCCTCACGGTAAGAGACAAAAAATCCAGACATCCCTCAATGATGGAGTTGCTCACTCTGGCTCCTCCCCCTTCCCTCTCTCCCAATAGATTCTGACCCTACGGTGTCCACCTGTGGTCAAATGCCTCTGCGTCCGTTGCTCTTGCACTATTAACAAACACCAAGTTCTAGGAGACGGTGGATCATCTATGCCAGGCATGGCCAAACTTGGCACATCAGCTTTTTGGGGACTACAACTCCCATCATCCCTAGCTAACAGGACCAGTGGTCAGGGATGATGGGAATTGTAGCTCCAAAACATCTGGAGGGCCAAGTTGTTTGGCCATGCCTGATCTATGCTGTCTAATGAAGTGTCTGCTGGCTGCTCTGCCTCCCATATCCTTCTCCTAACACCTCATAACTTGGCTGCTTACCTGTCTCTAAACCAGGGGTCCCCAAACTAAGGCCCGGGGGCCGAATGCGGCCCAATCGCCTTCTAAATCCGGCCCGCAGACGGTCCAGGAATCAGCATGTTTTTACATGAGTAGAATGTGTCCTTTTATTTAAAATGCATCTCCAGGTTATTTGTCGGGCATAGGAATTAATTCATTTATTTTTTTCAAAATATAGTCCGACCCCCCACAAGGTTTGAGGGACAGTGGACAGGCCCCCTACTGAAAAAGTTTACTGACCCCTGCTCTAAACTGTTATCTCCCTCATAGTTCTGCTGTAATTCAATCTCCACTATTCCTCCTCTTTCAGTCTCTGACACATTGCACTGTTGCGAAATGCAGAACATGGACCAATGCAAGAGCCAAGAAAGTTATATAATCCTGGTTGGAGAATCTGAGGGCTAGATTTGGCCTTTGGGTTGGGCTGGCAAAGGCCTTAGTCAGTTTGGCACAGGCTAGGAAGAGAGATGGCTGTGCTGAATGCACGCAGTGTCCTGGTGACTGGGTCCAATCGGGGTATTGGCTTTGAGCTGGTCAAACAGCTGGTTGGGAAAAGCAACCGGCCAGAATGGATCTTTGCCACCTGCCGGGACCCAGAGGGACCACGTGCCCAGGTGAGCTCCAGGGTGGAACTTAGGGTGGGTTTCCCTTTGATGCCAAGGAGATTGTGCCCTGGTCAGTAGAGGTGCCTCACAAGGCTTTTTAAGTTTCACATTCCTGGGGTAGGTTAAGTGGCTTGGAGATAGTTTGCATGTCTGCTCAAGCACAGGTTGTTTATCCCTTTTGGGGTGCCCTTGCTGAAATTTTTCTGTGCAGAGTTAGAAATGAAAAGCTGGAAAGAAGTTAATTACTCCCAGCTGAAGAGCATTTAAACAGAGAAGTAAATATCCTGGTGAGTCAGTGTTGGAGGTAACTCAGATTCAAAGCTTCTGAAATGCATAGCATGGGATGAATATTACTAAGGAGTCAGTTACATTGAGCAGAGTGATTATTATTTTTCTGGGTCAAATTGCTTAGGATTAGAATAGCGCTAAAAATAATAATTTGTATTGAAACAAGAGTGCCAGGAAACTGATTTGCTTTGCGAGTCCATAAACTCGGAAGATTAGAATATCGTCAAAAACTGCATTTATTTCTGTAATGCAACTTAAAAGGTGAAACCAATATATGAGATAGATGCATGACGTGCAAAGCAAGATATGTCAAACCTTTATTTCTTGTAATTGTAATTATTTGTCATTAGGCGGGTCAACTATAAATGGAATGTAATTAATGAAATGTAATAGCAATGTTTATTTTGTATTATTGTAACTATTTGTTTTACTGTATTACTGTGGAATTTCCAAAAGAAAGCATTTGTAAAAATTAAAAGAAAAATAATAATAATAAGTTGCATTACTGAAATAAATGCAGTTTTTGACGATATTCTAATCTTCCGAGTTTATGGACTCGCAAAGCAAATCAGTTTCACCTGTATTAAAGTATAACACTCTGTTTTTCATCTGGGTAGTTCCTCTCCCCAGCTTAGCAAGAAGCCCTCTTTCTCCAGCTCCTTGCTAGGCAGTCCTTTCTAGGGACTCCACAACAAGCCACAAACCCCTCTTTTGCTGTAAACAGCAGCGTAGCATTGTGACATAGAAAGTCGGAACTGAGAAATGATTGCAAATATGTTGTTTTGTATTCTCCTGTTGACTGGCTTTCTTGGTTGGAATAGTTTGTTCTTTTAATTTAGAGAAAGAAGTGGTTTGGAATTGATTTTTTGGTGGAGAAACAAAACTGCATGCAACCAGAAGCAAGTGTTCCTTGCGATCTTTTCTGAAAATCATACTTGGACCCTCTTACATAGAAGCTCTTTCTATGTTCATATATTAGAGAATAACATTGTTTTTCATCTGGGTTGTTGTTGTTTAGTCGTTTAGTCGTGTCCGACTCTTCGTGACCCCATGGACCATAGCACGCCAGGCACTCCTGTCTTGCACCGCCTCCCGCAGTTTGGTCAAACTCATGTTTGTAGCTTCGAGAACACAGTCTAACCATCTCGTCCTCTGTCGTCCCCTTCTCCTAGTGCCCGCAATCTTTCCCAACATCAGGGTCTTTTCCAGGGAGTCTTCTCTTCTCATGAGGTGGCCAAAGTATTGGAGCCTCAGCTTCACGATCTGTCCTTCCAGTGAGCACTCAGGGCTCATTTCATCTGGGTTACTCAGTCATATATAAGCACATGCTTGGTAGCCAAAGGCAAGAAGGAATTGCAAGCAGGCAAGTGAGCACTCTGTCCTTCCTCTATGCCTAACTGATAGAAGCCACTAATTATATTGGGTAAGACTTGTGGTTCTCTTGGGTAGGTTTGTTTTATCTCTAGTGGAGAAATCTGGTTTCTCAGAACTGTATGCAAAAAGTTTGAGTTTGGAAATTGCTAAACCATTTTTTTAAAATATAAGTTTGTATATAAGTAGTGTAAGGAAAACAAGAAAGTTGATCAATAAAATGGGGAAAGACAATAGTGCTGCCCTGTCAAATGATTGAGTGCATGCTGTTTGTGACAAGAAAAACTTAAGACCATTAATAGTTCTGGTTACAGGTAGGCAGCCTTGTTGGTCTGGGTCGAAGTAAAATAAAAAAATTCCTTCAGTAGCACCTTAAAGACTAAGGTGCTACTGAAGGAATTTTTTTTATTTTATTAAGACCATTAAATGACCCATATATCATGCAGTCATGAATTCCGTAACTACATCACTGGTGCACTTAGGGAGTGTTGCAAGTGGTTAGCATTGGTATGGGTGATAAATATTGCTTTAAAAAATATGAAGCTCACTGGCCCATTGGCAGATCAACTCTGCATAACAGAGTTGTCTGCAAACGTGACATTGAAGGCTGGCAATATTAACCCTGCTGCGTGAGAGAATCCCTTGGAGACAGGTTGTGTAGCTACTGCAGTGACCAGAGGAGGAATGGCTGCTGAGAGGAATGCAGTGCAATAAACAAAATCTGCCCTTACTCCCTTATGGGGTACACAAGAGCTCTTGTAGAGTGCTTTGTAGGCATTCCTCCTAATGCTTAGGTGGAATCTTCTTTCTTATAGTTTGAATCCATTGCTTTGTGTCCACTTCTCTGGAGTAGCAGAAAGCGTTCATAAACTGAAGCGAACTTTCCCATTGAAAGTAATGGAAAGTGGATTAATCTGTTCCAGACGGTCCGCGGAGTACTTAAACTGAAGCGTTCATAAACTGAAGCGAACTTTCCCATTGAAAGTAATGGAAAGTGGATTAATCCGTTCCAGACAGGTCCGCGGAGTACTCAACCTGAAGCGTACTTAACCCGAAGCATGGGTGTAATTGGTTCCGGAAGTCTGTTCATAAACTGAAGCATTCATAAACTGAAGCGAACTTTCCCATTGAAAGTAATGGAAAGTGAATTAATCCATTCCAGATGGGTCTGCGGCGTTCGTAAACCGAAAATTCATAAACCGAGGTGTTCATAAACCGAGGTTCCACTGTATAATGTAGCTACAAACTCTGCACAGTGTGCTGCTGTGAATGATCACACACCACCTTTTTTGCTCTGCTTGCTTTGCAAAAATAAAAAGCTCTTTTCTCTGAAACACCTGGTGTCGTTTGACTCCTTTCCTCCTCCACGGGGGCATGCTGAACTGGACTCAGTCTGTCAGCCTACATTTCAATCAGAATTCTAACTTAGTTTTAGACTTTTTTCATTCTGGTTATACCTACAGTAATTCTGTTCAGATTTGCATAAACTCATATTATTTCATTCATTTTTATATTTCATTTCACTGTTTGTAAAGAGGAGAGACCTTTCCTTTGTTATAGGGGCATGTTGTGATATGTCCAGGAAATTCAGCATTCTAAGTGTGTTTATTTTGTAGTTGATTTGCTTCCAAGTTCACTATTTCTATTTCTGCTACCTTGCCTTTGTTTTCTAATGATCTAATGGCTGGGGACAAATAAATAAATCTGATATGACAATCAACCATTTATTGGATTACTCTTACTGCTCCAGTTGCTCCTGTGGTTTATTGTGACTTTGGGTTTGAGCCCCATATATCTGTTCTTTTGTGTCACACAGAAGGAAGAAACATGGTAACAACATGAATGGCTAATGGGAAAGCACCCTCTTCTTCCTATCCTGTCTCAAATACAGTGGTACCTCTGGTTACGAACTTAATTTGTTCCGGAGGTCCGTTCTTAACCTGAAACCGTTCTTAACCTGAGGTACCACTTTAGCTAATGGGGCCTCCCGCTGCCGGCGCGTGATTTCCATTCTCATCCTGAGGTAAAGTTCTTAACCCGAGGTACTACTTCCGGGTTAGCGGAGTCTGTAACCCAAAATGTTTGTAACCCAAGGTGTTTGTAACCCGAGGTACCACTGTAATCCCGTATGTAGGACTTGCAGTTCTATTCTCTCTCTCCTTTTTTTTAATATTTCAGGAATTGAAGAATTTGGCTGCTAAGCACCAGGGAGTAGAGATTCTTGCACTGGGTAAGTGCCTGCTCTCTCCACCCACCCCACCTTAAATTCCCTAATCCTAAATTACTGTCTACTATAGCTAGATAGCTAGAATTCAAGGCCATCTAATTCAAGGTATGTTGCAGGTTACATGTGCATTGTTTCTCCAGTGAGCTCACTTAGGGAGCTTCTAGATGGGGGGCTCAATACTGCAAATCAGTCATTTAGATGTCACAAACAGGTTGTTGGCTGAAATAAGTATGGTTGGTTGGTTTGCTTGCTTGCTTGCTTAACTACTTGGATTTTCCACAGAAAGGGGAAAATCTAGACTAAATTGGGTAGTACGTAGCAAGGGGAGGGGGGGGGGAGATACAGATTAGCATTCTGATGCCAACAATGTCATGTAGAAATTGCAGGGGGGGGGAATGCATGTATGAGGAGTTCTAATGCCACAGTAAATGCCTTCTCAAATCAACTTTAGAATACAAGAATTAAAAAAAAAAAGTGTTGGATCCAGGACCAAAGCAAAAAAGCTAATATTCTGCCAGGTAGATTAAAAAAGAGAGAGAGCATGTTCCTCTATTTGGTATAAATTCAGTATGTTGCAGCAACTGGCATGCATAATGAGTAAATAGGCAATGTAATAGAACAAACACAGGCAGTGAGTACTGGCAACTGTATAGTCAAAGCCTGGCCTTGAGCATTCTCAGAACAACAAATATATTTTTTAATTCTATATAAAAAAAGGAAAATCCCAATGAGGACTGTAGTTGTGGAATGCTGGGTGTCAGTTAAAAATAAGTAAAAATTGAAAAACAGGGAAATGAGACTTTTTTCACTTTCACAAGTATAGCAACACCTACAAAAACAGCTAATGCCATGTCACCTGAATCTAGTAGTAAGCCAGACACAGGTTGGGAGGCTGCAGAGATAGCAGCTAAGAAACTAGACAAAGTTCAAGACTCTGAGGGGCTTGTTGGGGACCAGGGGAGCATTGTGCCTAAAGCCAGGGCACTTATGAGTGTCTTCCCCCAAGTCTGAGGAGCCAAATGCCTCCCACCACACTTTGCTGGTCCAGCAGTGCACCAGGAGGAAGGAAAGGCTATGGAACACAAGAGAAGTGTCCATCTTCAGGTTAGAAGGATAGCCCTTTAAGGCTCTGAAGTTGTTCACAATGGGGTGGAGGCTAGAATAGGTAGCCTGGAGGTCAAGATTTAAAAGGTTTCAGTCTGGTCCTGACCTTCATCTGAGCAAGTAGATCACCTAGAGCTATCTGTGGTACTATTTCTGTCCAACACATGCAGACAAAAATTGTTACTTAAAAGTAAGAAATACATTTATTCTGTCAGGAGTATGGGCAGGAGTCAGGCTCTGGGGCCATTAGTGCTTTGCAGGACTGGGGCATGCCTCAACTTGTGCTGGAGAAGCAAGGCGTGGCCACACAGGTGAAGTCCTCAGCTTGTGCTGGAGAAGCAAGGAGTAATCACCCAGGTGAGGCCACTTGAGATCTCACTGCACCTGGTGGCAGGAGCTGGGAGGGATAAAAGCCCAGCATTTCCCTTCAGCTCTTTGCCACAGCAACGCTATCCCTGCCTGGTTGCATCTGGCCTCCTGTTCCTTGGACCCTTGCCTTGTTGCTGCCGTGCTTCTTGGACCCCTGCCTCGCCTTCGCCTTGCTCCTGCCCCGTGGACCTTCGCCTTGCTTCTCGTTCCTGGATCCTTCGCCTTGCTCCTTGCTCCTTGGACCATTGCTTCGCCTTCGCCTTGCTCCTGCCCCGTGGACCTTCGCCTTGCTTCTTGTTTCTGGATCCTTCACCTTGCTCCTTGGACCCTTGCTTCGCCTTCGCCTTGCTCTTGCCCCGTGGACCTTCGCCTTGCTTCTTGTTCCTGGACCCTCGCTTTGCCTTCGCCCTGCTTCGTGCCCCGTGGACCTTCGCCTCTGCCTTCGACCCTGCTTCTTCACCACCATCTTACCTCTGGTCCTGACGCCCGCCGACCGGACCGTGACATATTCAGGTAAATAATGGTGCAGGCTCAGCAGCAGAAATATTACTCAGGAGTTCAGAAGTTCAGGAACAACAAAATAAATTCAGAATTGGACAGGAGTGATGAAGATGTCCCAACAAGTTTCCATGCCCCACCTACCAAGCTTTTAAAGGCTAAGTGTGGTGCATTTACTCATGAGACTTGCTTGCCTTGATGGAATGTTGGGTTTGCAACCATGTGTTTAATTGGGCTGGGTGAGTATGCTCCTGTCTACAAAGGTGGCACCTGGTGCTAGGCATGCTCCTGTTCAACTGCTGCTTCATCTGTCTTTGGTGGCTAACAACCCTCCCCAGGCTCAACTGGGAAGCAAGGTCAGGAGGGAGAGCCAGCACCCGTTTCCCCTTCTGAAGCACCTGACACTGGGGTAGAAAGGGGAAATATCCTCTCCTCTAACCCAGGACCCCACAATTCAGCCCCTCCAATTTTTCTTCTTCCCCTTGTGTCAGGGCTTGCTGTCCCAAGCTTGAACCCAAGGTGCTGCAGAGCTCATGACACCTTGCTGCCTTCTCTGTGGGATACCTGTACAGTTCTGGCAAACATGTGCTTGTCCACTGCGTGCCTTTTATCTGATATACATAATATATATGGCATTTATGCATACAAAAGTGCCAAGTAAATTGATCCATAGTGCTCTGGATTTCCAGAGCAAGAAGAGTGCAGGTACAGAGCAATAGCAGTGCTGGTGAGGTCTGCAGGGTTAGATCTTCATTCACTTTCATTTCCTTTAAAATATTTTTTGCTACTATAGATACTTCCGAGCCATCTAGTGTCAAGGCTGCTGCAACCCGAGTCACAGAGGGGTTGAAGGGAGCTGGGCTAAATCTTCTGATAAACAATGCTGGGATTTTAAAGCTACGGACTCTGGAAACAGAGACACCAGAGAGTATGGCTGAGGTATACAAAACCAATGTGATTGGTAGCATGTTGGTGACTCAGGTAAGACTCTTTGTCTCTTTGTTACATAAACTTTTTGGCATGTTGCAGAGCCCTTGACTTTGGAAAGTCATGATGCCGTTGCTTTCTGGTTGTTGGGGTGATGGGTTTGTGTCCCTTTTGCATTATGAACAGCAGGAACCTTTTATAGCGGCATGACACACCAAAATTTAACTGATGTGGTATTTCCGGTTATGGAAGTAAAGTGATAAGAGAAGGTTTCACCTGATGGACAGATGGAGCTATTGTCTGGGTAAGCTGCAAGAGAACTTTGTCATGCTACTGCATGTAACTCCTGGGCTTATGTTTGTCCTCACAGTGAGAACGTTGAACTGGAGATACCCTGACCTTCTCACTGAGGCTAAGGCTATATATATACACTGAGCCTGTATGTAATTATCTAGACCCACTCCAATCCAGGTTCAGAACTTGATTTGGGACTGAATCATCCTTGGTTATCAGTAGAGGGACAGAGAGAGTGCAACCCTGCTGCTCTTGCTTGATCTCTCATGGCCATAGACAGTCTATAGGAGATTGGTATCAGCAGCACTATTCTGCAGTAGTTGCAGTCTTATCTCATTATTCTTGAGCTATGGAGTGCTGCAGGCCACTACATGTCTCCAGAGTTATTTAACATCCATATGAAACCTTTGGGTATGGCCATATGGAAATCTTGCACAAGGTCCAGCTCTGTTTGTCTGTAACTTCAGAATCGGGAATGGTGGAGTGGGTCCTGGACTGGGGTCTGGATGCAGTGATAAGCTGGATGAGGGCTATTTGAATCCAGTTTATTTTTCTTGCACCTGGGAGCCATAGCCACATGGCTCTTTGTTCCAGGAAGCAGGAGAGAGAGAAAGGGAGGGAAGCAAGGCTGCTGGAAGCCTGTTAAACCACACACACTGGCAACTTGCGCTCAGGGCTCAGGTTAACCATTTCAGGCATGCAAGCATGAGTCAATAATTGAATATCACAAGAGAAGTCTCTTTCTTAGGTATCCATTTTTTATTGGTTTTAAACCTGTATTTTGCTGGTTGGGGGGGGGGGGGCCTGTTTGAAAACCATTTTTATCTGTTTTCTGGTATGTTTCTCAATTGCCTTTAGATGAATGGAAAAGGTGATTCATAAATTAATAATAATAAACATTCATTCTTCCCTTCCCTTCTCCAGGTATTCCTGCCCTTGCTGAAGAAGGCATCCCAGGAAAGTCCCCAGAAAGGGATGAGCTGCAGCAAAGCTGCCATTATCAATGTATCCAGTGAAGCCGGTTCCATTAAAAATGTCCTTGTATGGAGTGAAGGGCAAATCATTGGTTACCGTTGTAGCAAGGTATGGAGATAACAGTAGTAGGCTCTGCAATCCAAAGTTTGAAAGTAACTCTCAGTTAATTTCACCTTAGGGTGCTGAAAAGGTTCTTAGAAAATCCATCCTATCTAGACTGAACACATTTTTGTTAGTAACATTCAGACACTTTCATCTGTTCAGAGTTAGTGCATGCTGGCCTATTTATTTAATTTAACGGAATATAGATTGATAGATTTTAAAAAATCTCTAAGCATATTACATATGGGACACAGGTGGCGCTGTGGGTTAAACCACCGAGCCTAGGGCTTGCCGATCAGAAGGTCGGCAGTTCAAATCCCCGCGACGAGGTGAGCTCCTGTTGTTCATTCCCAGCTCCTGCCCACCTAGCAGTTCGAAAGCACATCAAAGTGCAAGTAGATAAATAGGTACCGCTACAGCGGGAAGGTAAACGGTGTTTCCGTGCGCTGCTCTGGTTCGCCAGAAGCGGCTTTGTCATGCTGGCCACATGACCTGGAAGCTGTATGCTGGCTCCCTCGGCCAATAATGCGAGATGAGCGCCGCAACCCCAGAGTCGGTCACGACTGGACCTAATGGTCAATGGTCCCTTTACCTTTACTAAGCATCTATATCTATAAAGTCCAAGTGTCCCTGCGTCCAGTTGTCCCGTGTGTCCCTGGGCTACTGCGCATGTGCCCCAGGGACACAGGGATTGGATGCAGAGATTTGGAACGCACGCACACGCATGCACGCTCTCCCCACCCCGCCACCGCTCTGCCAACCGCCGCTCCCGGCCGGACAAGCGCCTCATTGTGCTTGCGCTAAAGAGCGAGGAGGAGGAGGAGGCTGCTTCCCCCCCTTCCCCCCCTACGACCAGCAGACCAAGGGGGCAGGGAGGGGCGCCGGGGGAAGCCGCGGGTTCTGCTATCCGAGAAGGGGCTCAGTACCTTGGATGCCGGTCTGGTGGGACATGACGGCAAGCTGCCGCCAGGAACTGCCGCCTCTCGGGCCGGCGGCAAAGGCAGGAAGCGGCGCCGGGGAAAGAGAGCCGCCACTCAGCGCCTCGCTTGCCTTCGCCCCGGCGGAGGCTCCTTCGGGCCAGGCAGCGGCGCCAGGACTCGGGCTGGAGACACCGGGGAAGTGGCAGAGACACCGGGAAAGCGGCAGAGTCACCGCTGCCATGTGCAGCTGAGGAGGCGGCGGGCTGAGGAGGGCGGGCCGGGCCGAGGCGGTGGGCGTCGAGCCGAGGGGGCCGCCGGGGAGGCCGCCTCGAGCTCCGGGCTCCTTCCTTCCTCCTTCTCCTCCTTCTCCAGCAGCAGTAGCAGGAGCGCGACAATGGTGGGACCCTCTCCTCCCATCTCCCGGCAGCTCCGGCCGCCCCTCGCGGCTCCTCTCGGGCGTCGCCATAGCCTCTGGCCGGCTGCTGGAGGAGGAGGAGGAATAGGCTCGCTGGCCCCGGGATCCACCCACCGCTGCCTCCTTTCCACCCCTTGGCTGCCTGAGCCCCGACACTTCTCCTTCTCCCAGCGGCGCCCATGGTGTCCTGGCCGAGGAGGCGGCGCTGCGGCCCCGGCTTCTGCCGAGACACGCGCTCTAGTGCCCGTTTTTAAACGGGCTGAATTCCACTAGTATTACATAAAATAATAGATTTTAAAATAAATATATAACATTTATTTAAGATACTGATAGCATACTTTTAAAACAAACTGGCATAATTAAATAGTTATATTTGAAAAAGGGTATAGATAATTTATATATTTTTTAAAAAGTATACATAATTAGGAATGGACAAATGTCCCTGATTTCTGGTTTCTCGCAGCTTCTCATTTTCCCAGCCTTAAATTCAATCATCTTCCTTTCTGCTGTAATGTGATTTTTCATATTAAAAATCTTCATGAAAATATCACTCTGAATTTCTCTTAATCGACACATTTTTGATGCAGTTTTCACTGATATACACGTATGTTATTTTTACAAATATAAGAATTTTATGTGCACTTTTCTATGTATGCTATATGCCTTTTTGTACATATTGGTTCGAGAACGGAGCCACAAAATTTAGAGATTTTTGTATTTCAGTTTGTGTACTGGTTTGAGTAGCTTCTCATCAAAATGCAAACAGAACTGAATTTCTACCTGCTTCTGGTATGTCTCTCTCCTAGGCTGCTCTGAACATGCTCACCCGGTGCCAGTCTCTGGGGTATGCCAAAGACAACATCCTGTGCATTACATTGCATCCTGGGTGGTTACAGACAGACATGGGAAATACATTGGTAGGTGGTTCATGTATGGGATGTTAGGGGAGGAGTAGTACCTCTGGCGGGGGACATGTCATACTCCTTCTGGACTAGTTTGTCCACCTTTGCTCCCCACCCTGCACTAAACTCTCACCAGTGGTTCCTAGAAACTGTCAGCATGCGACCTGACACATATAGACAACTGCAAAACAATAAGGTCTGTGCTGCCTTTAAAAGTTTTTTTGTGCTTCTGGAATTTGCTTCCTTACTGTGGGTGGGTGTTTTAAACTTCTTTTTAAAAATCCATCCACTCCTTTTACTTTCCTAACCAACTCAGCACTATATGGCTTTCCATTATTAAGAGTCTCACACAATGGCAGCCCCTCTCTCAGCCATTCAGATACCTTTCAGATACCCAGCCAGATGGGCAGGGTATAAATGAATGAATAAATGAAAGAATTCTGACAAACCAGTTTTACCAATTTTGTTTGTAAAATAACATCTTTTTCCTGTTTAACTGCAAGTCGTTGTGTCACTTTTCCTATTCTCTTTCCAGGGGCAGCCCCCACTGACTGTGGACTACAGTGTGCAAGAAATCCTGAACACCATTTCCTCTCTCTCTGAGAAAGACCATGGCACATTTGTGAACTTGGATGGGAAAGTCCTTCCCTGGTAAAACACCAAACAACCTGCTTACCGTATCTGCACTGCAGAAGGAACCCCTCACTACCACATGCAACATAAACACATGAGAAGACATGCTTTTTTTCCTTCTACTTCTTTAAAAAAATACATATTCAGCTGAAACTCTCACCATCTAGCCTTCCTTTGAACTACTCTGTGTAATGAGGTTAATTCATAGTGACTTTTGCAGTCTCACTTGCTTATATTTCTTTTTAACAGTGCAAGTCATCTGTTAACTCATTTATTCACACTTTCAAGATATAGGTAGGTATCAAGGGTGCTAGTTAGCCTCCACTGCACACATGTTATGGATGCTTCCAAATGTGGGTGACCTAGCAACAGCCAGTGGTTGCTGTTCTGCTTCAAGCAAAAGGCAGAATAACAACTATTCTCTGAGATTGCTGGAATCCAAATAACATTGTCTGGCTGAGTAGATAGTCTCCTTTCCCCCAGCCTCAAATGTTTGGAAAGGGTTATTTTGGTGGACTATGGCATGTGGAGGCCAAACCAGTCAATGGGGCAGTCTTCCTCTTCCCCCACCAAAGCATTTGAAGGGTCACAGCTAGAGATTTGCTATATCTAATGCAGATATTTGGAGAAGTGCTGAAACAGCTCAGCGGCAGAGCCTCTGCTTTGCATGCAGAAGGTTCTATGGTCAACCTGATTCCTCCAAGAATATAGAATCATAGGAATGCCCCTAGTCTGAAAACCCAGAGAGCCTCTGCCATTCAGTGTGGACAATACTCAGCATGATGGACACAGTACTGTATACCGCAGCTTCATTCCTATGTTCCTCCCTCAGGGGCTGGCCGGCTGTTTGGCAGAGGGAGGCAGAAAGTAAACAAAGCTATGTGAGCCATTCTTTCTGCGTGCCCTGTGCCCTCTAAGCTAACTTGGTGCCCTCAGATGCATGTGGTGGTGAACTCTGTCTCATCCTTAGTGTTGAAATAAGAGTAACCACCCATATGATTGGCTTTTGTACACTGAATGGGGGAGGTACCATCTTTGCCTCAGGCAGCAAAATGTATTGAGCTGACCCTGCACTTCCTTCACCCCTAGTGTGGTCCCTATCATGATTTGGAATCCCTTACAGATGCAACAAGACTGAGAAGTGCATGTAAAGGCAATTCTGTTTGGAAAGGGAGGGGTTAAAGGGATAGAGTTGATTCTTAGGGCTCATCCATACCACAACTTAAAATCCACATTGTTCTAAACCCATTTTGTTCTCCATAACCTTTTGTGCTTCCCAGGGGTGGGGGAAGGGGGCTGTGGTGGATGCAGACCATCCCGGGCATCACCACTGAGGGGATGACAAAATGCTGGGCGGCACTCACCACAGGGAGCGCGCCCAATCCACACATCTCTCCTGGGAGTGACACGGTGGCTTGGGCACGTGCAGGCTCCGCCCCACTCAAACGGTCCACCCACTGCCTCCCCCTCAGCTGTAGGGTAGCTGAGTGGGAGGAGGCAGGCCCTGTGGTACATCCCGCCCCTATGGGCAGCTCGCCCCACCTCTGGGCACACTGCCCCAGGCGCCTGAGTGGCTTCTTCCACCACTGGTGCTTCCATACTGTCAGATTTGTTAATGCTCTGTGATTATCTATTAGAGAGGAACACACACACACACACAGAGAGAGAGAGAGAGAGAGAGCGCACATGTAGCCTACTGCATTTTTCTTATCCCACCCATGGAGTGCAAGTACTTTGCCTTGAGTACTTGAATGACAGTATCTAGGAATGAGGCTCTGTTTGCAAGAAAGACAGGTCATTTGTTCTGTTAAGACAATGCAGATTATGCATACTATTCCCTTTATGCTCACTGGGATCAGGAATCAGGTGAATAAGGGCTAGCGTGGCAATGGGCAGAAGTTATTGTGTGCCACAGGTAAGAAAAAGGTGGCAACCATGCCAGCAGCTGGAAAAAGGAGAAAGTGAAACACATCAGAATGCCAGAAAACAGTGCCTATATTTATAGTTGTTCACTTCTAGGCTAAATATATATATATTAAACAACATATCAACACATTTACAGAGTTATGCAAAAGAAGCTGCAGAAACCAGCAACCCTCTCCCCCCACGAAAGAAAACAGTAAGCCATGAGGGGCTTCTCTTGATAACTGCTGTGAACAGCATCAACATAAAAAACTAATAATTAGGCAGATCAAATTTAGAATGGGTGAGAGTGGGGAATGGGGTTAGGTGCATGGAGGAGTTTCAAGATGGGAAAAACTGGGATAAACAAAGAGCAGCAGGATATGTGCCTACCCAAGAATCATTTGATTTTTAAAACCTTTCCACGTTTTTAACAGGTAGTGAAAAATTGGATTTGAGAGGAGGAAAAAGACAAAATGTCAGTTTTTCAGTAAGAACATCATATGGTTCATGCAAAATTGTTGATGGTACAAATGGAGAACAATACAGATTAAGTGGCAGTATAGATGGGCTCCTAGAGAGCAGGGCCAGACCACAGAGAAGGCAATAGCTGCTGGAGTAAACTGGACAGGCCATAGCTAGCTGTAAAAACTTTTGGACGTCCCTATTTTCATCAGAGAAATGTTGGAGGGTATGTGTATAGTTTCTCCATTCAGTTTTCTTGACTGATCTATGGTTTTGACTTGGTTCTCTGTTAGTGATTCACATGCCGGCACTGCCCTTAGAAGTAATTTCTCTACACCTCTACTAGATTATGGTAGATTGATATTGGAGCCTCAAATTGCCAATTTCACTCCAAATTTATGTAACAGCCTGGGAAATTTATGCAAATTTGCACAACCTTTATGTAGACTTTTATTCCCATATGGGCTTAATCAGGTGAACATACATTTAGTAAAGCAAAATTTGTAAAGCATTGCCCAAGGCAGGCTTTGCCAGCTTGGTGCCCTCTGTCATGCCACACATGTACCCTCAGCAATGTGGCTCCTGGCACCACCCACATTTTCACCTCAACTCTCCATACCACTTTGTCATTCCCTTGGCCCAGAGCTGCGTTTCTGACAGGTATGTCTAAACTCCCTTTGTTCCTACAACAGACACTCTGTACCTGCATATTTCCCACCTCTAATGTAGTCCATCAATTTATTAAAGCAGAAATATTAAAAGCCTTTATGATCATTTAATGTATGGAAGAATATGGTTTCAGTTTTGTCTGATCTTATTTTTACTTTGACTTATATAAGATGATGGCAAATAACAATACTGACCCTGCTGTATCAAACCAACTCTACTACCGTACTACCCTCCACACACTCTCCACAGCTACATACAACTCTCACGCTCCAAACTCAAACCCACCAGTTTTTAAACTTCCTTTCAAACACTCATCCAATCACCAATCATTCCAAGCTTACTCTCTCCCTCTCCCAACCTAGCATTTACCCTCATATACCGGTAGCTAATATACTTACCTACACATTTCTCACAGATGATTTTACCTTAATTACTCTAATATTATTACATATACACACAATTTTATTTACGTAAGAAAAGCTAAACCACATTATTAAGCTCTCCTCTAAAAGCAAACTTACTACCCAAATCTTTTTTGAGGATTTGTTAAAATCATCAAAATGATTGCAAGGAAGAAATAATTCAAGTAGGTTAACTGTTTAAGTATGAAATGGTTGATTGCAGTAATAAATGATTTTTTGAATTCTGAAAATATTAGGTAATTTTTAAATTTTAGTAACCGTAAAAACATGATTAGAACTTATTATGATTTGCAATTTCCTAATATTGTAAGCTATTTCTTTTGCATTTCAATAAAGTAAGTTTGTCTATCTAATGACCTGCCATTTATCCTCATTAAATAATACTAAACAATACATTTATTATGTTGCTATTCCATGTACCGGTAATTCAATATGCTACCGTATGTTTCCTAACAGCATTTGGGCTAAGGTGCAGGAGAAGGCCCCTAAGTCTACGTTTGGGCCAGAGCCAAGGCTACTTTTGTTCAGCCCTGCATCATACAGTACTGTAGTTGTCTTTCTCGAAGTGGAAGGGTTAAAGTGGACTTTAGGACCCACCCACACTAGCTGCAAAGTATATAAGAGCAATAGCTGAGCATAACAGGAAGAGCCAGAAACTCCACTCTGTCCAAAGGTCACCCAGAAAGCAAGGTATAAAACAATGGCTTTGCTGGTATAGCTACCTTTTCCCAGCTTCTCTCTTTAAATAGGCAACAAGCCTCTTGCTAAGCCAGTGCATGAAGGGAGCTCCCAACAAATCTCTTTATCATTATTTCCCGTCATGTAGTATCTGAGCTGCTGCTAGCCCTTCCCGGCTAGCTTTTATTAGCCAGGATGGGCAAGGGTCAAGGAGACAGGTGGTTGGTTTCACTCGTCCAAGCAGCCTGTCCACATCCTCGGAGGTAACAGATTGATCCCATGAAACATGACTAGACAGGGCTCCAGCACTCAGACACCGTCCGTGGCCTCCTAACTTCCTCCTGATCCTGCATCCCTGATGAGCCGTTTCTGCTTTTTCCAGCCTGTTGGATGTTTCCAGTTTCCACTCTGGCATGGCTGGGCTAACTACAGTCGTACCTCGGGTTACAACCACCTCGGTTTGCGAACAATTCGGGGTACGAACTGCGCAAACCCGAAAGTGTTTTTGCCGCGCGTGCATGCGTAGAAGCGGCGCGCGTGGTCTGCACATGCGCAAAGCGCGAAAATCACAAAAATAGCACTTTGCGCATGCGCAAAATGGCGCTTCGGGTCGCGTTCGGGTTACGAACTTTTCGGGTTATGAACTGCGATCCGGAACGGATCGTGTTAGTGTTCGTAACCCGAGGTATTACTGTATAGACACTACGGCAGTGTGACCTGTGTGCTGAACAGATTAAATGGCAGCATGGGGACAGCTTGGTGTGGAATGAGTGACTGCTGCTGGTGCAGTAGCTGCTGAACCCTCATCCATGCATCCTTTTTTTCTTGAGTCACCACCTCGCTGCGCCTCTCAGCTGTTTTTTATTTTATTTTTATTTTTTCTACTTTTTATTTTTTTCTATTTGATATTTCTGTTTTTTTCTATTTTCTTTCTTTCTCTTTCTTTCTTTCTTTCTTTCTTTCTTTCTTTCTTTCTTTCTTTCTTTCTTTCTTTCTTTCTTTCTTATTAATTGGGGGCGGGGGCACCAGAAGGTGATCTCGCCTAGGGCACAAAAAACCCTAGCACCGGCCCTGGATATGTTTGCATCCTGCTAGTGACTGTGGCAAAAGCTGGAAGATGTTTCAGCAAGCTAGCACTCATGCTGGCCACATGACCTGGAAGCTATACGCCGGCTCCCTCGGCCAATAATGCGAGATGAGCGCGCAACCCCAGAGTCGGTCACGACTGGACCTAATGGTCAGGGGTCCCTTTACCTTTAGTGACTGTGGCAAAAGCTGGAAGATGTTTCAGCAAGGTAGCACTCCTAAAAAACTGCTGCCATTCTTCTGCAAAACAAGAATAGGTAAGACCTCTAGCTACCCTGTTTCCCCCTTTTTAATACGTAGTCATAAAGTAAGCCATGGCAGGGTTTTTAAGTATTTGAGAAATACAAGACATACCCCCAAAATAAGCCATACTTCCATGCCGCGGAAACCAACCTCCACAGGCACCTCCACTCACAGAGTCACTCCATGCAGCCAGCACTGCAGGAGCGCGATCAGCTATGAAGAGGCGCTCCAAGAGCTCCGCTTAACAGCTGATCGCGCTCCCGCCTTGCTGGCTGCAGCCCCGTGCTCTGCCTTCTCGTCCACCGCCATCCCTGCCACTTCCGTGCTTGCCGCCACTGCTGGGCTCACTGCTTCTTCCTTGCCTGGCCCGGCCAAGGAGCTTGGAGCGCCCTGCAGCGGCGGGCGGAGCGCATGAGCCAGCGGCCTCTGCCTGGCCCGGCCAAAGACGCCTGCCACCCCGCCACCCGGAACTGGGGGCTGCTGCAGCGCCGAGCACTCAAGACAGCCCAGCAGCGCCCTGAGCCAGCGCCCTGAACCGTAAAAACCGTACCGGTAATAAAAAAATAAGACATCCCACCGAAAGTAAGCCACCCTGTGTTTTTTGAGGGGAAAAAAGTTATAAGACGGTGTCTTAAAAAGGGGGAAACACGGTAGTTAGAGTGTGAACTTGCAATTGAAACTGACTTTCCACAGAGGTGTGTTTGCTTTCTTCATTGTACAGCTTTTGGAGAATGTTAAAGACACATCTCTTTGCCCTGGCTTTTGACACCTGAGCTGTATGTTTTGGGGACCCACCTTACTTTTTCAGTTGTTCGTTATTCTTAATTATTTTTAATGTTGTTTTAATGCTGTAATCTGCCCTGAGACCTTACGGTGAAGGATGGGTACTAATAATAATAATCATGATTTTCAATGAAAAAGGCCGGAAAATGAACCTGTTAATTGGTCTATTAAAAAAATGTTTGCTGCCATGTTGAATAACAACAATAATAACAACACTGAAAGGACAATGCCTTTAAACTGGAGCCAACCCAAAGATTATGGAAGAGTCAGTAGCCTTTGTATTTGCCCATTGCCTCATAACATGAGAAACACCACAGTGGGGGTCATCATATAATTTCAGAAATGTAGAAAATAAAATTTCAGAATTAAAATAGAAATTTTTCTTTATGACTCAGGAGATTGTATAGGATGGGATTGTGGTATATGTGTGTGGCAGGGGACTCGAATTACAATACTTTACTCCCCCCCAAAAAAGCCCTATGATACAACCCATCATAATATTGGGAGGGACAATAGATTTGGTTTTCTTTGGAAGAGAGATCATTGGAGCCTCATTGCATTTTTTTTTTAAAAAAAGTACTTACTCATGAACAAGTTGTTATTTTCTCACACAGATCAAACTTACAACGTCCAGCAAAAGTGGAGTGGGAAAGATGCCAGCTTCCAATTTTCTCTTCCAGTGAGACAACAGTGACCACTTTTGAGCAATGAGCCAACAATCCCCTACCTAACAAAAGGAAGTTTATACAATGCAATTGTATATCATTTTTGCATTGAGATACCGGTACCAGCCCTTAATCCTTAACGTAAAACCTTGACAACTTTGCTCAAATTGCAAATCAGCTTCAATCCTGATCTCTCCAGCTTCTTTGCGCCTGTCAGGTCCTGGCTTTGAAATGTTCTTGCTCTTCCAGAAGTGGTGTCTGGGTGCCATTTCACACACATCACACTCAGTAGACAGCTGTAACCATGATTCATATACTCATAGTGTATATTTTAAAGCATTATGTATGTCTATCTCAAAATGTAGTGGAACTACTATGCCAACTCTAAAAAGTTGCAACTGGGCACAACAGGAGACATAAACCTCTGCTCTGTCCAAAAGGCATCCAGGAAGCCAAAACCAAAGGACTTCCTTCCTTCCTTCCTTCCTTCCTTCCTTCCTTCCTTCCTTCCTTCCTTCCTTCCTTCCTTCCTTCCCTCCCTCCCTCCCTCCCTCCCTCCCTCCCTCCTTCAGCAGTGGGCACATAAGGGATATTGAGAAAGTGCCAATGCTGTAGGCATGCCCTTTATCAAGCAGGGAAAGACACCTACATCAGCCACCACTTCTCTTTTCACCTCTCCCTCGTCCTTCCCAAAGTGTGGTCCACAGACCAGGAGTGCTCCATTACCTTCATTCAGGTGGCCTGTGGTTTGTCTGTATGAGCGCAGTTAAAAACCATACAGCTGCATTACAGGCAGAATAATCATTAAGTGGTCCTCCAAGACGCGCAGCAATTTTCAAGAGGGTAGTGCGGGGGGGGGGGGCGAGTTGGGAGATCACTGCCTTATATGTTGCATAAACTTGTACTACCCTACCATTTGAATAAGTGATTAGCAAGCAAGGCTCAAATTTCCCCATAAGCCTATTATCATTTCATCACCCTTCCCTTATTCTAATCGTGTTAGTTAATTCAACCAAGTACAGTAAATGAGTCCCATAGTCTGAAAAGCCATTCTTGCATAGAGGATGGGTCAAAGTTACTTGTGGACCCAGTGCCCCTCCAGCCTGAGGATGCAGCGCTGCCAGTCTCAGACCGAGAGGACTCCATCATAGATACCCCACCAAGACCAGAGTCTCTCCTGCCCCCTCAAAACTGCCCCTTATCTGATCTTGCTCTTCTTCAGTTCTTTTACCCAAAGGCATTCCTGTCCCTCAATGTCTCGTCAGCAAATGTACCTTAAGAAAAACATACAGCAAGCAATGGTATACAGTTAGCATGATTAATTAATTCTAATACGCATAAATAATGGATGTTTCTAATTTTTGTAATACTATGCAACCTCAGTTTTCTGCTACTGCCCTGGTAGAAACATGAAAGGTTTTACTCATGATTTATTTAGTCCTCACAGTGAGAGACAAAAAATCCAGACATCCCTCAATGATGGAGTTGCTCACTCTGGCTCCTCCCCCTTCCCTCTCTCCCAATAGCATCTGACCCTACGGTGGCCACCTGTGGTCAAATGATAAGATAAGATATCTTTATTGTCATTGTCCCCTTGCGGGAACAACGAAATTACTCGGTTGCTACATCCACTCAGATAAAGCATTCCGCATAATCCAAAATTACAAAAAGCTAATTAAAAACAGTAATTATACTACAAAATGACAAGTAAAATAAGATGACTTCAAAGTCCGGGCTTTCCATTTAAGGCCAAAATTGCTCTAGAGAAGAAACTGTTCCTGAGACGGCTCGTTCTTGCCTGCATTGTTCTATATCTCCGTCCTGATGGCAGGAGCTGAAAGAAATGGTGACCAGGGTGCGTTGGATCTCTTGATATATCTAGTGCTTTTTTATGGCACCTGGTGGTGTAAATTTGTTCTAAGGTGGTGAGTGAGCAGCCAATAATGCTCTCTGCTGTTTTAATAATTCTACACAGCCCTGCTCTGTCCTGGGAAGTACAGCTTCCGTACCACACACATAAACCGTACGTGAGCACGCTCTGTATGGCACAGTGATAGAAGGCAAGCAGCAGCTTTTGTGGAAGATGGTTTTTCCTTAAAATTCTCAAAAAATACAGTCTCTGCTGCGCCTTCTTCACAAGCCCCCTTGTATTAACACTCCAGGACAGATCCTCCTGTAACTCAATGCCTAGAAATCTAAACGTTGTTACCCTCTCCACACAAATTCCATCAATCAAGAGTGGCTGGACCTCGTTCTTCTGTCTCCTAAAGTCCACCACAAGCTCCTTAGTTTTCTTTGTGTTTATGAGCAAGTTGTTGACTCTGCACCACTCTGTCAGCCGCTCCACCTCATCTCTATACTCAGTTTCACCCTCCTTATCAGAGATGAGCCCGATGACGGTTGTGTCATCTGCAAATTTGACAACCCTATTTCTAGGGTGGGCAGCGACACAATCATATGTATAAAGAGTATAAAGGAGCGGACTAAGCACTCTGCATCCGTTGCTCTTGCACTATTAATAAACACCAAGTTCTAGGAGACGGTGGATCATCTATGCCAGGCATGGCCAAACTCCCATCATCCCTAGCTATCAGGACCAGTGGTCAGGGATGATGGGAATTGTAGTCCCAAAACATCTGGAGGGCCAAGCTGTTTGGCCATGCCTGATCTTTGCTGTCTAATGAAGTGTCTGCTGGCTGCTCTGCCTCCCATATCCTTCCCCTAACACCTCATAACTTGGCTGTTTGCCTGTCTCTAAACTGTTATCTACCTCATAGTTCTGCTGTAATTCAATGCTGCCTCCCTCTTCCCTGGCAACTACAGTAAAAACGGGGGACAATCTCCACCATTCCTCCTCTTCCAGTTCCTCTTCATTCCAGTCTCTGACACATTGCACTGTTGGGAAATGCAGAACATGGACCAATACAAGAGACAAGAAAGTTATATAATCCTGGTTGGAGAATCTGAGGGCTAGATTTAGCCTTTGGGTTGGCCTGGCAAAGGCCTTAGTCAGTTTGGCACAGACTAGGAAGAGAGATGGCTGTGCTGAATGCACGCAGTGTCCTGGTGACTGGGTCCAATCGGGGTATTGGCTTTGAGCTGGTCAAACAGCTGGTTGGGAAAAGCAACCGGCCAGAATGGATCTTTGCCACCTGCCGGGACCCAGAGGGACCACGTGCCCAGGTGAGCTCCAGGGTGGAACTTAGGGTGGGTTTCCCTTTGATGCCAAGGAGGAGATTGTGCCCTGGTCAGTAGAGGTGCCTCACAAGGCTTTTTAAGTTTCACATCCCTGGGGTAGGTGAAGTGGCTTGGAGATAGTTTGCATGTCTGCTCAAGCACAGGTTGTTTCTCCCTTTTGGGGTGCCCTTGCTGAAATTTTTCTGTGCAGAGTTAGAAATGAAAAGCTGGAAAGAAGTTAATTACTCCCAGCTGAAGAGCATTTAAACAGAGAAGTAAATATCCTGGTGAGTCAGTGTTGGAGGTAACTCAGATTCAAAGCTTCTGAAATGCATAGCATGGGATGAATATTACTAAGGAGTCAGTTACATTGAGCAGAGTGATTATTATTTTTCTGGGTCAAATTGCTTAGGATTAGAATAGCGCTAAAAATAAGAATTTGTATTGAAACAAGAGTGCCAGGAAACTGATTTGCTTTGCGAGTCCATATACAGGTGAAACTCGGAAGATTAGAATATCATCAAAAACTGCATTTATTTCTAGTTACAGGTAGGTAGCCATGTTGGTCTGAGTCAAAACAACAACAAAAAAAAATCCTTCAGTAGCACCTTAAAGACCAACCAAGTTTTTATTTTGATATGAGCTTTCGTGTGCATGCACACATCATCAGATACATTGAAACAGAAGCCACCCGACCCTTATGTATATTCAGAGGTTGGGGGGTGGGGGTGATGGGAATGGGTGATGGGCTGATAGGAGTGGTAAACCTGTTGATGACTGTTAACGACTTAATGACTGCAATCGGTCTTGCGGGGGGGGGGGGGGAAGCAAGGGCTGAGGTGCTAAGGAAAGCTTGATCATGTATAATGAGATAAGAATCCTATGTTCATTCCAGGTGGCTCCATGGTTTTAAGCTTGCTAATGAGTTGCAATTCAGCAACTTCTCTTTCCAGTCTGTTTCTGAAATTTTCCTGTAATAAAACAGCTGCTTTGAGATCTTGTATAGAATGTCCTGGGAGATTGAAGTGTTCTCCTACTGGTTTCTCTGTCTTGTGGGTCCTGATGTCAGATTTGTGTCCATTTATCCTTTCCAACCTAGCAGTTCAAAAGCACGTCAAAATGCAAGTAGATAAATAGGAACCGCTACAGCGGGAAGGTAAACGGCGTTTCCATGTGCTGCTCTGGTTTGCCAGAAGCGGCTTTGTCATGCTGGCCACATGACCTGGAAGCTATACGCCGGCTCCCTCGGCCAATAATGCGAGATGAGCGCACAACCCCAGAGTCGGTCACGACTGGACCTAATGGTCAGGGGTCCCTTTACCTTTTTATCCTTTTGCGTAGGGTTTGGCCTGTTTGTCCAACATAGAGAGCTGAAGGGCACTGTTGGCATTTGATGGCATACACAATGTTAGAAGATGAGCAATTAAATAGTCCTGAGATGGTATGTTGGATGTTGTTGGGGCCAGTAATGGTGTTGTCCGGGTGTATGTGGCAGCAGGACACTGGTACCAGAGCCTGCAATAAACCCAAATGCCAACTTGGGGGAGGTTTGTTTTATCTCTAGTGGAGAAATCTGGTTTCTCAGAACTGTATGCAAAAAGTTTGAGTTTGGAAATTGCTAGACAATTTTATATATATATATACGTTTGTATATAAGTAGTGTGAGGAAAACAAGAAAGTTGATCAATAAAATGGGGAAAGACAATAGTGCTGCCCTGCCAAATGATTGAGTGCATGCTGTTTGTGACAAGAAAAACTTAAGACCATTAAACGATCCATATATTATGCAGTCATGAATTCCGTAACTACAGCACTGGTGCACTTAGGGAGTGTTGCAAATGGTTAGCATTGCTATGGGTGATAAATATTGCTTTAAAAATATGAAGCTCACTGGCCCATTGGCAGATCAACTCTGCATAACAGAGTTGTCTGCAAACGTGACATTGAAGGCTGGCAATATTAACCCTGCTGCGTGAGAGAATCCCTTGGAAACAGGTTGTGTAGCTACTGCAGTGACCAGAGGAGGAATGGCTGCTGAGAGGAATGCAGTGCAATAAACAAAACCTGCCCTTATTCCCTTATGGGGTACACAAGAGCTCTTGTAGAGTGCTTTGTAGGTTCTCCATCGAGAATAACAGAGGCCAAACAGAGAATATTGAGAAGCAAAGCAGTTAGTAAGCTTGATCTTTATTGAACTGTTGCAACATGGTGCTCCTCTCCCAGGCAGGAGGAAAGAGGAGGACCTAGAACAAAGGCGTGCCTGCCCTTATATAGACATTTAAAATTGCCCACCCTGGAGTCCAAGACCTGTTCGGGTTTTGCAAAGTGCATACGGGCAAAAGAAAGGATCAGCTTCTTTCTTCTAGCAATTAACACTGGGCAGAAAGCCAAAGTCTGCTTCTACCATAGTAACTATAGGGACCCAGGTGGCGCTGTGGTTAAACCACTGAGCCTAAGGCTTGCTGATCAGAAGGTCGGCGGTTCGAATCCCTGTGACGGGGTGAGCTCCCGTTGCTTGGTCCCAGCTCCTGCCAACCTAGCAGTTCGATAGCACGTCAAAATGCAAGTAGATAAATAGGAACCGCTACAGCGGGAAGGTAAACGGCGTTTCCATGTGCTGCTCTGGTTTGCCAGAAGCGGCTTTGTCATGCTGGCCACATGACCTGGAAGCTATACGCCGGCTCCCTCGGCCAATAATGCGAGATGAGCGCGCAACCCCAGAGTCGGTCACGACTGGACCTAATGGTCAGGGGTCCCTTTACCTTTACCTTTACCATAGTAACAGCTCTCTCATTGGTTGATGATCAGCACTGAGTTCTGTTATCAGAGAAAGCTAGCACAGTAGGCGGTGTGGTGAGTGTAGGAGGAAAGGTGCTGTATCGGTTGTGAGAGAGACAGAGACAGAGACAGAGACAGAGAGGAAAGGATTAATTTTACTTTGTTTTTGAGTTCTAAAGTTGTACATAGAAACTCTGGATTTCTTTTATTTAATAAATCCTGTATATAGTTATTCTGCGTCCAGACGTCTAGTCATTTAAGTTACCGCCAGAAGCTTCCGGAAAAACCTGCGCAAACTCTGCTGTGTTCAGGCTGAAGTTACACCTGACACTTAAAAACACTAAGAAGACCACCCCCAGAAACATCATACATTCAGCACAGAAAAGAGCGGTCTATGAGAGAAATCTGAGTCCGTTGTTTATCCCCTGTCTGGCAGGTTACCTGCTTGCATTATCTGGGGCCTAGCCACTCTTTTGTTATTATAACTACTCAATTCCGGAATCCAGGTCACAGGTCCCAGACTCACCCCATTCACACCTTAAATGTGTCCTTAAGGCAGAATCTGTGTGCACAGAGACAATGGGGAAGTTTTTCATTTCCTCCCTCCTTTCAGGGAAACATTTGGTCAGTTTGGGAGAGTCAAAATGGCTTCAGGACTGTCTTCCTGTACGTGTTTGCTTGCTACATTTATGAACATTTATTATATACTGTACATATATAAGACCTAACAAAATTTATTTCAGCAGAAAGAAGAAACATTCATGGTATACCTGCATCCGCAAAACAGGACACCTTCATTTGCCCCAGCTGCAACAAAAGAAAATTATTTCTTAAGAAAAGTTGTGTGAGGGAGAATCAGAATTCTAAGTTAGTTTTAGGCTTTTTTTATTCTGGTTACACCTACAGTAATTCTGTTCAGATTTGCATAAATTCATATTATTTCATTCATTTTTATATTTCATTTCACTGTTTGTAAAGAGAAGAAACATTTCCTTTGTTATAGGGGTATGTTGTGATATGTCCAGGAAATTCAGCATTCTAAGTGTGTTTATTTTGTAGTTGATTTGCTTCCACTGTTTCTATTTCTGCTACCTTGCCTTTGTTTTCTAATGATCTAATGGCTGGGGACAAATAAATAAATCTGATATGACAATCACCCATTTATTGGATTACTCTTACTGCTCCAGTTGCTCCTCTGGTTTATCGTGACTTTGGGTTTGACCCCCAAATATCTGTTCTTTGGTGTCACACAGAAGGAAGAAACATGGTAACAACATGAATGCCTAATGGGAAAGCAACCTCCTCTTCCTATCCTGTCTCAAATACAGTGGTACCTCTGGTTATGAACTTAATTTGTTCCGGAGGTCCGTTCTTAACCTGAAACTGTTATTAACCTGAGGTACCACTTTAGCTAATGGGGCCTCCTGCTGCCACCACACCGCCAGCACGAGATTTCTGCTCTCATCCTGAGGTAAAGTTCTTAACCCAAGGTACTACATCCGGGTTAGCAGCGTCTGTAACCCAAAATGTTTGTAACCTAAGGTGTTTGTAACCCGAGGTACCACTGTAATCCCGTATTCAGGACATGCAGTTCTATTCTCTCTCTCCTTTTTTTTAATATTTCAGGAATTGAAGAATTTGGCTGCTAAGCACCAGGGAGTAGAGATTCTTGCACTGGGTAAGTGCCTGCTCTCTCCACCCACCCCACCTTAAATTCCCTAATCCTAAATTACTGTCTACTATAGCTAGAATTCAAGGCCATCTCATTCAAGGTATTTTGCAGGTTACATGTGTATTGTTTCTCCAGTGAGCTCACTTAGGGAGCTTCTAGATGGGGGCTCAATACTGCAAATCAGTTATGTGAGGGACAGAAGTTACAGGCAGGTCCCTCCCATCTTAAGTACCAGCTCGTCGCCCAGCGCTAGTGCAAGTGGGGAGGGGGATACCTCCAGCGGCGACTCAGGAAGTGGTGACCGAGGCTCAGGCAAGGTAGCGGAGCCCATGCTTAGTTTGGGAAGGGAAGCGGGAGGCAAGGGAAGAAGGCCGATCCCGCCGACCCCGGAATTGCGCAGGAAACGGCGGGGGCGGAGATTCAGTATCCCTAGACTACTTTGCTGGAAGAAAACGCGCGAACCTCCATTTGGAGGTTCTGACCCCTGACTGACAACATGTACATAGCACTGTTCCGCACTGTAAATAATCAGCACTGAATAAAAGCATGAAAAGACAACGCTTTGAGGAGTCGTTACTCTAGAGTAGCCGCTACCGCGCCTGTGACAAGTTATTTAGATGTCACAAACAGGTTGTTGGCTGAAATAAGTATGGTTTGTTTGTTTGTTTGCTTAACTACTTGGATTTTCCCCAGAAAGGGGGAAATCTAGACTAAATTGGGTAGTAGCAAGGGGAGAGGGGGAGATACAGACTGGCATTCTGATGCCAACAATGTCATGTAGAAATTTCCGGGAAAAATTGCATGTATGAGGAGTTCTAATGCCACAGTAAATGCCTTCTCAAATCAACTTTAGAATACAAGAACTCAAAAAAAGTGTTGGATCCAGGACCAAAGCAAAAAAGGTAATATTCTGCCAGGTAGATTTAAAAAAGAGAGAGAGAGTAAGTTCCTCTATTTGGTATGAATTCAGTATGTTGCAGCAACTGGCATGCATAGAGAGTAAATAGGTAATGTAATAGAACAAACACAGGCAATGAGTACTGGCAGCTGTATAGTCAAAGCCTGGCCTTGAGCATTCTCAATCCAACATTGAGAGTTTCTCAGAACAACAAATATATATTTTTAATTATATATATAAAAAAGGAAAAGCCCAATCACCCAGTGAGGACTGTAGTTGTGGAATGCTGGGTGTCAGTTAAAAATAAGAAAAAATTGAAAAACAGGGAAATTAGACTTTTTTTTCACTTTCACAAGTATAGCAACACCTACAAAAACAGCTAATGTCATGACACCTGAATCTAGTAGTAAGCCAGACACAGGTTGGGAGGCTGCAGAGATAGCAGCTAAGAAACTAGACAAAGTTCAAGACTCTGAGGGGCTTGTTGGGGACCAGGGGAGCATTGTGCCTAAAGCCAGGGCACTTATGAGTGTCTTCCCCCAAGTCTGAGGAGCCAAATGCCTCCCACCACACTTTGCTGGTCCAGCAGTGCACCAGGAGGAAGGAAAGGCTATGGAACACAAGAGAAGTGTCCATCTTCAGGTTAGAATGATAGCCCTTTAAGGCTCTGAAGTTGTTCACAATGGGGTGGAGGCTAGAAAAGGTAGCCTGGAGGTCAAGATTTAAAAGGTTTCGGTCTGGTCCTAACCTTCACCTGAGCAAGTAGGTCACCCAGAGCTATCTGTGGTACTATTTCTGTCCAACACAGGCAGACAAAAATTGTTACTTAAAAGTAAGAAATACATTTATTCAGGTAAATAATGGTGCAGGCTCAGCAGCAGAAAAATTACTCAGGAGTTCAGAAGTTCAGGAACAACAAAATAAATTCAGAATTGGACAGGAGTGATGAAGATGTCCCAACAAGTTTCCATGTCCCACCTACCAAGCTTTTAAAGGCTAAGTGTGGTGCATTTACTCATGAGACTTGCTTGCCTTGATGGAATGTTGGGTTTGCAACCATGTGTTTAATTTGGCTGGGTGAGTATGCTCCTGTCTACAAAGGTGGCACCTGGTTCTAGGCAACCATACTGCATGCTCCTGTTCAACTGCTGCTTCATCTGTCTTGGTGGCTAACAACCCTCCCCAGGCTCAACTGGGAAGCAAGGTCAGGAAGGAGAGCCAGCACCCCTGCTTCCCCTTCTGAAGCACCTGACACTGGGGTAGAAAGGGGAAATATCCTCTCCTCTAACCCAAGACCCCACAATACAGCCCCTCCAATTTTTCTTCGTCCCCTTGTGTCAGGGCTTGCTGTCCCAAGCTTGAACCCAAGGTGCTGCAGAGCTCATGACACCTTGCTGCCTTTTCTGTGGGATACCTGTACAGTTCTGGCAAACAGAGGGATCTCTCTGAGTGTTTAGAACTACAGAATTGCTTTGAAGTGCTCTCCCTTAACATGGAAGACGAGGAACAGACTCCATTTGAAGATTTCTCCCTCATCATAGTTGATCAGGAATATGAAGACGAGCAGCAAAGTCAGTCCTCCAGGAATATGCAGGTAACCTTGGAAGGGACAGCACATTGAAGAATCCCAACCAAGCCTATGAAGAGGCGTGTAGTGGTGATAGGGGATTCCCTACTGAGGGGTACAGAAACAGTGATCTGTGGGCCTGACAAGATGTCTTGAGAGGTGTGCTGTCTCCCTGGGGCCACGATCAAAGATGTAACAGAACGGCTTCAAGGAATCATAAAACCCACTGACAAATACCCCTTCCTTTTGGTCCATGTGGGAACCAATGACACTGCAAGGCATAGCCTCCAGAAGATCAAAAGTGATTATGAGGCTCTGGGCAGGAAGTTGAAGCAATTAAATGCAAAAATTGTCATCTCATCTGTCCTCCCAGTTGAACGACATGGCCCAGGGAGAGAGGGGAAAATAGGGGAAGTGAACAACTGGCTTCGCAAATGGTGCAGACAGGAACGGTTTGGATTCTTAGATCATGGTCTGCAGTTTCTTGAAGATGGACCTCTGGCAAGTGATGGGCTGCACCTCACAAAGGTTGGGAGGAATGTTTTTGCCATGAAACTCAAAAACCTCATCAGGAGGGCTTTAAACTGACTTATGTGGGGGAGGAGACAGTGGTCCTGAAGGCAGGAGTCTGTCAAGTGCTGAAGATGATCATCCAAATGTCAAGGACCAAATGGAGCAAACAGCACGCAGACCTAGTGGTGGGAGGAAAATATCCTTAAATAAGAGACATGGGGGAATGCTCAATGGTCTTCAATGTCTGTATACTAATGCACAGAGCATGGGAAATAAACAAAATGAACTTGAGCTCTTGGTACAGCAAAATAAATACGACATAATAGGCATCACTTAAACCTGGTGGGATGCGTCTCATGATTGGAATGTAGTAATAGAGGGATACAATCTATTTCAGAGAAATAGACCAAACAGGAAAGGAGGAGGAGTAGCGTTATATGTCAGGGATGTGTATACCTGTGAAGAGATCCAGGATTTAAAACTTCAAAGCCAAATTGAGAGTATCTGGGTCAAAATTAAGGGAGAGAAAAATAACAGTGATCTCATTGTGGGAGTTTACTATAGATCCCCAAGCCAAACTGAGGACACAGATGATGCCTTCCTGGAACAGATGACCAAGCATTCTAAAGGAAGTGAGATAGTAGTAATGGGGGATTTCAACTATCCTGATATTTGTTGGATGTCAAACTCAGCCAAGAGCATAAGGTCGAACAGATTCCTCACTGGTCTTGCAGACAATTTCATTGTCCAGAAAGTGGGAGAAGCAACAAGAGGATCAGCCATTTTAGATCTGGTCCTAACCAATAGTGATGACCTGGTTAGTGGGGTAGAAGTGGCAGGATCATTAGGTGGGAGTGATCATGCTCTTCTGGAGTTTATTATTCAGCAGAAAGGAGCAACCAAGCATACTAAGACTAGGACCCAAACAATTACCGCCCAGTCAGCCTGACATCAATACCAGGAAAGATTCTAGAGCAGATCATTAAGCAAACGGTCTGTGAGCACATAGAAAGAAACACTGTGATCACTAAAAGTCAGCATGGGTTTCTGAAAAATAAGTCATGTCAGACTAATCTGATCTCATTTTTTGACAGAATTACAAGCCTGGTAGATGAAGGGAATGCTGTGGATGTTGCCTATCTTGATTTCAGCAAGGCCTTTGACAAGGTGCCCCATGATATTCTTGTAAAGAAGCGGGTAAAATGTGGGCTAGACAATGCTACCATTCAGTGGATTTGTAACTGGCTTACTGACCGAACCCAAAGGGTGCTCATCAATGGCTCCTCCTCATCCTGGAGAGTAGTGACTAGTGGGGTGCCACAGGGTTCTGTCTTGGGCCCAGTCTTGTTCAACATCTTTATCAATGACTTGGATGATGGGCTTGAGGGCATCCTGAGCAAGTTTGCAGATGACACCAAATTGGGAGGGGTGGCTAATACCCCAGAGGACAGGATCACACTTCAAAATGACCTTAACAGATTAGACAACTGGGTCAAAGCAAACAATATGAATTTTAACAAGGAGAAATGTAAAGTACTACACTTGGGCAAAACAAATGAAAGGCACAAATACAGGATGGGAGACACCTGGCTTGAGAGCAGTACATGTGAAAAGGATCTAGGAGTCTTGGTAGACCACAAACTTGACATGAGTCAGCAGTGTGATGCAGCAGCTAAAAAAGCCAATGCAATTCTGGGCTGCATCAATAGGAGTATAGCATCTAGATCAAGGGAAGTAATAGTACCAATGTATTCTGCTCTGGTCAGACCTCACCTGGAGTACTGTGTCCAGTTCTGGGCACCACAGTTCAAGAAGGATACTGACAAGCTGGAACGTGTCCAGAAGAGGGCAACCAAAATGGTCAAAGGCCTGGAAACGATGCCTTAGAATCATAGAATCATAGAGTTGGAAGAGACCACAAGGGCCATCCAGTCCAACCCCCTGCCAAGCAGGAAACACCATCAAAGCATTCTTGACATATGCCTGTCAAGCCTCTGCTTAAAGACCTCCAGAGAAGGAGACTCCACCACACTCCTTGGTAGCAAATTCCACTGCCGAACAGCTCTTACTGTCAGGAAGTTCTTCCTAATGTTTAGGTGGAATCTTCTTTCTTGAAGTTTGAATCCATTGCTCCGTGTCTCTGGAGCAGCAGAAAACAATCTTTCTCCCTCCTCCATATGACACCCTTTCATATATTTGAACATGGCCTTATGAGGAATGGCTTAGGGAGCTGGGTATGTTTAGCCTGGAGAAGAGAAGGTTAAGGGGTGATATGATGACCATGTTCAAATATATAAAAGGATGCCATATAGAGGAGGGAGAAAGGTTGTTTTCTGCTGCTCCAGAGAAGCGGACACGGAGCAGTGGATTCAAACTACAAGAAAGAAGATTCCACCTAAACCTTAGGAAGAACTTCCTGACAGTAAGAGCTGTTCGGCAGTGGAATTTGCTACCAAGGAGTGTGGTGGAGTCTCCTTCTCTGGAGGTCTTTAAGCAGAGGCTTGACAGGCATATGTCAAGAATGCTTTGATGGTGTTTCCTGCTTGGCAGGGGGTTGGACTGGATGGCCCTTGTGGTCTCTTCCAACTCTATGATTCTATGATTCTATGTGCTTGTCCATTGCGTCCCTTTTACCTGCTATACGTAATATATATGGCATGTATGCATAAAAATGTGCCAAGTAAATTGATCCATAGTGCTCTGGATTTCCAGAGCAAGAAGAGTGCAGGTACAGAGCAATAGCAGTGCTGGTGAGGTCTGCAGGGTTAGATCTTCATTCACTTTCATTTCCTTTAAAATATTTTTTGCTACTATAGATACTTCCGAGCCATCTAGTGTCAAGGCTGCTGCAACTCGAGTCACAGAGGGGTTGAAGGGAGCTGGGCTAAATCTTCTGATAAACAATGCTGGGATTGCAAAGCTAAGAACTCTGGAAACAGAGACACCAGAGAGTATGGCTGAGGTATACAAAACCAATGTGATTGGTAGCATGTTGGTGACTCAGGTAAGACTCTTTGTCTCTTTGTTACATAAACTTTTTGGCATGTTGCAGAGCCCTTGACTTTGGAAAGTCATGATGCCGTTGCTTTCTGGTTGTTGGGTGATGGGTTTGTGTCCCTTTTGCATTATGAACAGCAGAAACTTTTTATAGCTGCATGACACACCAAAATTTAACTGATGTGGTATTTGCTGTTATGGAAGTAAAGTGATAAGAGAAGGTTTCACCTGATGGACAGATGGAGCTTTTGTCTGGGTAAGCTGCAAGAGAACTTTGGCATGCCACTGCATGTAACTCCTGGGCTTATGTTTGTCCTCACAGTGAGAACGTTGAACTGGAGATACACTAACCTTCTCACTGAGGCTAAGGCTATATATATACACTGAGCCTGTATGTAATTATCTAGACCCACTCCAATCCAGGTTCAGAACTTGATTTGGGACTGAATCATCCTTGGTTATCAGTAGAGGGACAAAGAGAGTGCAACCCTGCTGCTCTTGCTTGATCTCTCATGACCATAGACAGTCTATAAGAGATTGGTATCAGCAGCACTATTCTGCAGTAGTTGCAGTCTTATCTCATTATTCTTGAGCTATGGAGTGCTGCAGGCCACTACATGTCTCCAGAGTTATTTAACATCCATATGAAACCTTTGGGTATGGCCAAACATAATACTCTGCATGGTCCATGGGGGTCACGAAGAGTTGGACACGACTAAACGACTAAACAACAAAGGAACCATAGAGATGTAGAGGGCTAGAAGGGACCCCTCAAAGGTCATCTGATCCAACCAGTCTCAAGGTGCTTAACATTTAAATTAATTGCAATGTCATTAAGGCAGGCACACACTAAGGCAGGCACACACATAGTCCTAAATCGGAAACTAATACTGAAAGTTGGGGTCCTGTCATTTTATCTTTGCTGGAGAAGAACACCCCCTTCACTTCTTACGTTCCTCTGCTTTGGTTCCATTTGTTTGTTTGTTTCTCCACCATACTGATAAATTTGCCCAAGTTCTGTATTTCCCCCTACATGCAAAGTTTCATCCTTTTCTTCTTGTATGACAAAAATGGTTCATTTTAAAACCTTTAAATAATATTTTATTATTATTGTTGTTGTTATAGTAACATTTTCTCTCTGGTCTTCCTCTGTCATTGTCTGAAATTATCCTACCAGAGTTCTTTTGCTTCCTTTATTTAAGAGGTCATTTCGTTTTATTGTTCTGTTGCATTTCATATCATAAGAACACAACAGAACCCTACTCAGAACAGAGCCCATTGGGTCTGAAAACCAAGCCTTACGTTGGGGGCATCATATGCCTGTTTAGCTGGGAGAAGAGTAGACTGTGCAGTGATATGATAGCCATCTTCAAATATCTGAAGGGCTGTCACATGGAAGATAGAGCAAGCTTGTTTTCTGCTGTTCCAGAACCAAAACCAATGGCTTCAAGTTAGAAGAAAGGCAGTGGATTCTCCTTCTTTAAGAGGTTTTTACACAGAGGTTGGGTGGCCATCTGTTTTTAGCTGTGATTTCAACATTGCAGGGGGTCAGACTAGATGGCGCTTGGGGACCCTCCCAACTATTATTTTAGTCCAGCATCCTGTTACCCATAGTGGGTCATGGTAGATGCTACTAGAAAGCCGACAACAGAGCATTAAGCCCCTCCCCTTCCGTGCCTTGGTCTCGCCCCTGAACGACCATGGCTTGCACCCCCCCCCCCCCAGTTTTGATCCTGGCTATGCCCCTGATAATCAACATTCATTCTTCCCTTCCCTTCTCCAGGCATTCCTGCCCTTGCTGAAGAAGGCATCCCAGGAAAGTCCCCAGAAAGGGATGAGCTGCAGCAAAGCTGCCATTATCAATGTATCCAGTGAAGCCGGTTCCATTAAAAATGTCCTTATATGGAGTGAAGGGCAAATCATTGGTTACCGTTGTAGCAAGGTATGGAGATAACAGTAGTAGGCTCTGCAATCCAAAATTTGGAAGTAACTCTCAGTTAATTTCACTTTAGGGTGCTGAAAAGGTTCTTAGAAAATCCATCCTATCTTGACTGTACCCATTTTTGTTAGTAACATTCAGACACTTTCATCTGTTCAGAGTTAGTGCATGCCGGCCTATTTATTTAATTTAACAGAATATAGATTGATAGATTTTTAAAAATCTCTAAGCATATTACATATGGGATGCAGGTGGTGCTGTGGGTTAAACCACAGAGCCTAGGGCTTGCCGAACAGAAGGTTGGCGGTTCGAATACCCGCGACGGGGTGAGCTCCCGTTGCTTGGTCCCAGCTCCTGCCAACCTAGCAGCAGTGGCGTAGCGTGGGTTGTCAGGACCCGGGGCAAGACTAGTAATTTGCGCCCCCTAACCCGTGGATTTTAGCACTCGAGTCTCTTCCACTAGATTAGATGACTGGTGGTGCGCAACCAGCCACCAAGCCCCACGGCTCCGCCGCTGCTACCCCCCACCCCGATTGGCGCACGCCCCCCTCCCCAACCTGCCCCCCTTTGATTTGACCTTAAAAGCTGCCACTCAGAAACTAATCTTTTAACAAAAAAATAAATCCAGTGGGTTTACGTATGCCTAACTCTGCATCAAACTGGAATATAAGCATCATGGATCTAATTCAGAAAGCTTTTAGATGGTACAACTATAGGTGAAGACCAGAAGCACAGCATCAGTTGTAGGCCACTGGGATCCCCACCAAAGCAAAGCAGGACACGCTGAGCCGCCTGCACAGCCATGCAGAGAGGAGCGCAGCTGGCCAATGCAACCCTTGGTGGGCAGGGAGGAGCATCGGGCCACGCTGGGGGTGCCTGGTTCGCCCAGCCCTCCTGGCACCCGACACACTATGACCCTGGTGAAGACTATGATTATAAAGCTAAACACACTTCCTACAGTGCCCTATCTACCTCAGTGGTAATAATTCCACATGGTTATGTATTGATCTTTTACTCACTGTAAACTCCTGTACACAATTTGATACTCAAGTCATTGCATGGGGGTGAGGTGAGAAGAGAAAGCAAGTGAGCATTCATTTAAATGAACAGCACAGAAAATATGCTCATCAAATTTGCAGATGACACCAAACTGTTAGGGGTAGCCACGGATGACAGAATCGGGAATCAAGAAGACCTTAACAGACTGGAGAACTTGGCCAAAACTAACAAAAGGATTTTCAATAGGGACAAATGTCAGGCTCTACACTTAGCCAGGAATAACTAGCTGCACAAATATAAAGATGAGTTAACAGTGTGATGCAGCAGCAGCAAAAAAAACAACCCTAATGCTATTATAAGCTACATCAGCAGAAATATAGTATCCCAATCAAGTAGTACCACTGTATTCTGCCTTGGACAGACCACACACATGGTGAACTGCAGTAGCATAGCAAGGCACTGCAACAACTTTGGCTAAGGTTTCGACGCCACTGGAGAACTTTGAAAACCTTGTAGCTCATGACTCTTGCCCACTGCAGATCACACTGCTGCCCATTGACAAATATCCTTTCAAATCTTTTTAGATAAGTGATGATAATTCACTGCCTCTGTTGCTACTATTATACACATGTTCCAGCCCTGCAGGAAAACTGAGAGCAGGAGGTCCCTCCCTGCACAGCAGGTGCACTGCTAGGTACTTGAGAGCATAGGTTATCATAGAATCATAGAGTTGGAAGAGACCACAAGGGCCATCCAGTCCAACCCCCTGCCAAGCAGGAAACACCATCAAAGCATTCTTGACATATGCCTGTCAAGCCTCTGCTTAAACCTGCTTGAGAGCAGTACATGTGAAAAGGATCTAGGAGTCTTGGTAGACCACAAACTTGACATGAGTCAACAGTGTGATGCAGCAGCTTAAAAAACCAATGCAATTCTGGGCTGCATCAATAGGAGTATAGCATCTAGATCAAGGGAAGTAATAGTACCACTGTATTCTGCTTTGGTCAGACCTCACCTGGAATACTGTGTCCAGTTCTGGGCACCACAGTTCAAGAAGGATACTGATAAGCTGGAACGTGTCCAGAGGAGGGCAAGAAAAATGGTCAAAGGCCTGGAAACGATGCCTTATGAGGAACAGCTTAGGGAGTTGGATATGTTTAGCCTGGAGAAGAGAAGGTTAAGGGGCGATATGATAGCCATGTTCAAATATATAAAAGGATGTCATATAGAAGAGGGTGAAAGGTTGTTTTCTGCTGCTCCAGAGAAGCGAACACAGAGCAATGGATTCAAGCTACAGGAAAGAAGATTCCTCCTAAACATTAGGAAGAACTTCCTGACAGTAAGAGCTGTTCGGCAGTGGAATTTGCTGCCAAGGAGTGTGGTGGAGTCTCCTTCTTTGGAGGTCTTTAAGCGGAGGCTTGACAGCCATCTGTCAGAATGCTTTGATGGTGTTTCCTGCTTGGCAGGGGGTTGGACTGGATGACCCTTATGGTCTCTTCCAGCTCTATGATTCTATGATTCTAACCCCAAGGCAGCTGTTTTCAAAATATTTTTGTACACCTACAAACCTTAGATTTCAGGTAGGTAGGTGTGTTGGTCTGACGTAGTTGAAACAAAATAAAAAAAATTCCTTCCAGCAGCACCTTAAAGACCAGCTAAGTTTTTTATTTTGGTATGAGCTTCTGGAAGGAATTTTTTTACTTAGATTTCAGCAAGGCAGCTCATAGCTCTCCTGTGGTGGTACAGCTCCCTGAGAATCAGATCGACATTAGTATTTATGATATCTTACAGTAAATAGTTTTTATAGTTGGTAGAAATGCATGTGCAAATTAACATAAAAACACCCTGTCATAGGAGAACAGCCACAGAAGAAAATATATACTGCCTGGTTACAAGTAAAAACACAGAATACATTTTTTAAACCTTCTTGGCATTCAGACTTTTTCTGTACGGCTCAGGAGCAGCTATGGAAGATGGAAGAAGTGCTCACTTTGAAGGCGATCTCTTCTTCTCCCATTCCCAGGAAAGTGGGGCGCTGGGCTCCCTTTTGCTCCTCCTGCCCCTTTGGGAGAGTCTCCTGCAGAGGGTCGGGAGATACCAGGGAAGAGGAGCGCGATGCGGGGCCGGGAAGAGCTTCGCGCTCTGCTACTGGCCGGAGCCGAGGCGCACAGCTGGCGGGCGGGAGGCCATGGAGCTGCCGCCGCCGTGCACGCCAGGCCGTGCATTGCAGCCTCTGTGAGGACAAAGGCAGCCGAGCCAGCGCAGCTCCCGAAGGCCCTGGCGGGGAAGGGCGCTCCCTCGGTCCCGTCGCCCCCAAGGGAGCCAGGATGGAGGCGCGCGCCAGGAAATGTCCTCTCGGGCACGGCGTGGCGTGGCGTCACTCTTCCTGTCGGCCGGCCTTTCCCTCCCTCGCCTGGGCGGAGACTTCTTTCCTGCCCCTTCTGATTGGCTGCAGGAGGCGCTTCCTGCAGCCAATCAGTAGCGTGCTGGAAGGGGCGACTACGCCCTCCCTGCGAACGCGGGAAGCGGCCTCAGGCAGCGCTGGGTGCAGGGCAGCGACGGACAGAAGGTGCAGGGCGGCAGCAGGCAGGCGGGCCAAGCAGCGCCCCTCCAGATGTTGCACCCGGGGCTGCATGTTGCGCCCGGGGCTGCTGCCCCCTCTGCCCCCCCCCACGCTACACCTCTGCCTAGCAGTTCAAAAGCATGTCAAAGTGCAAGTAGATAAACAGGTACCGCTCCAAGCAGGAAGGTAAACAGTGTTTCCGTGCGCTGCTCTGGTTCGCCAGAAGCGGCTTTGTCATGCTGGCCACATGACCTGGAAGCTGTATGCCGGCTCCCTTGGCCAATAACGCGAGATGAGCGCCGCAACCCCAGAGTCGGTCATGACTGGACCTAATGGTCAGGGGTCCCTTTACCTTTACTAAGCATATTACATAAAATAATAGATTTTAATATATATATATATATATAAGATACTGATAGCATACTTTTAAAATAAACTGACATAATTAAATAGTTATATTTGAAAAAGGGTATAGATAATTTATAATTTTTTTAAAAGTATACATAATTAGGAATGGACCAATGTCTGGTTTCTTGCAGCTTCTCATTTTCCCAGCCTTAAATTCAATCATCTTCCTTTCTGCTGTAATGTGATTTTTCGTATTAAAAATCCTCATGAAAATATCACTCTGAATTTCTCTTAATAGACACATTTTTGAGGCAGTGTTCATTGATACACATGTATGTATGTTAGTTAGTTAGTTAGTTAGTTAGTTAGTTAATTTATTGTTACGGTTCTCGACCAGCACACACATTTATACATCAAACAATCCAATATACAATTTAAAATATATACAATAATTATAAACTATAGCCATTATAAAAATTATTAGATAATAGAAATTATCACACACATGTATGTTATTTTTACAGATATAAGAATTTTATGTGCACTTTTCTATGTATGCTATATGTATGCCTTTTTGTACATATTGGTTCGAGAACGGAGCCACAAAACTTAGAGATTTTTGTATTTCAGTTTGTGTACTGGTTTGAGTAGCTTCTCATCAAAATGCAGACAGAACTGAATTTCTACCTGCTTCTGGTATGTCTCTCTCCTAGGCTGCTCTGAACATGCTCACCCGGTGCCAGTCTCTGGGGTATGCCAAAGACAACATCCTGTGCATTACATTGCATCCTGGGTGGATACAGACAGACATGGGAAATTCATTGGTAGGTGGTTCATGTATGGGATGTTAGGGGAGGAGTAGTACCTCTGGCGGGGGACATGTCATACTCCTTCTGGACTAGTTTGTACACCTTTGCTCCCCACCCTGCACTAAACTCTCACCAGTGGTTCCTAGAAACTGTCAGCATGCGACCTGACACATATAGACAACTGCAAAACAATAAGGTCTGTGCTGCCTTTAAAAGTTTTTTTGTGCTTCTGGAATTTGCTTCCTTACTGTAGGTGGGTGTTTTAAACTTCTGTTTAAAAATCCATCCACTCCTTTTACTTTCCTAACCAAATTAGCACTATAAGGCTTTCCATTATTAAGAGTCTCACACAATGGCAGCCCCTCTCTCAGCCATTCAGATACCTTTCAGATACCCAGCCAGATGGGCAGGGTATAAATGAATAATAATGATAATAATAATAATAATTAATAATAATAATAATTAATAATAATAATAGAAAGAATTCTGACAAACCAGTTTTACCATTTTTGTTTGTAAAATAACATCTTTTTCCTGTTTAACTGCAAGTCGGTGAGTCACTTTTCCTATTCTCTTTCCAGGGGCAGCAGCCCCCACTGACTGTGGACTACAGTGCGCAAGAAATCCTGAACACCATTTCCTCTCTCTCTGAGAAAGACCATGGCACATTTGTGAACTTGGATGGGAAAGTCCTTCCCTGGTAAAACACCAAACAACCTGCTTGTCTGCACTGTAGAAGGAAACCCCTCACTACCAGGCAACATAAACACATGAGAAGACATGCCTTTTTTTCCTTCTACTTCTTTAAAAATTACATCTTCAACTGAAACTCTCACCATCTAGCCTTCCTTTGAACTACTCTGTGTAATGATGTTAATTCCAAGTGACTTTTGCAGTCTCACTTACTTATATTTCTTTTTAACAGTGCAAGTCATCTGTTAACTCATTTATTCACACTTTCAAGATACAGGTACCAAGGGTGCTAGTTAGCCTCCACTGCACACATGTTATGGATGCTTCCAAATGTGGGTGACCTAGCAACAGCCAGTGGTTGCTGTTCTGCTTCAAGCATTTGAAGGGTCACAGCTAGAGATTTGCTATATCTAATGCAGATATTTGGAGAAGTGCTGTAACAGCTCAGCGGCAGAGCCTCTGCTTTGCATGCAGAAGGTTCTATGGTCAACCTGATTCCTCCAAGAATATAGAATCATAGGAATGCCCCTAGTCTGAAAACCCAGAGAGCCTCTGCCATTCAGTGTGGACAATACTCAGCATGATGGACACAGTATACCGCAGCTTCATTCCTATGTTCCTCCCTCAGGGGCTGGTCGGCTGTTTGGCAGAGGGAGGCAGAAAGTAAACAATGTTCTGTGATTATCTATTAGAGAGGAACACATAAACACACACACACACACACACACACACACACACACAGAGAGAGAGAGAGAGAGAGAGAGAGAGAGAGAGAGAGAGAGAGAGAGAGAGAGAGAGAGAGCACATGTAGCCTACTGCATTTTTCTTATCCCACCCATGGAGTGCAAGTACTTTGCCTTGAGTACTTGAATGACAGTATCTAGGAATGAGGCTCTGTTTGCAAGAAAGACAGGTCATTTGTTCTGTTAAGACAATGCAGATTATGCATACTATTCCATTTATGCTCACTGGGATCAGGAATCAGGTGAATAAGGGCTAGCGTGGCAATAGGCAGAAGTTATTGTGTGCCACAGGTAAGAAAAAAGTGGCAACCATGCCAGCAGCTGGAAAAAGGAGAAAGTGAAACACATCAGAATGCCAGAAAACAGTGCCTATACTGTATTTATAGTTGTTCACTTCTAGGCTAAATATATATATTTTAAACAACATATCAACAGATTTACAGAGTTATGCAAAAGAAGCTGTAGAAACCAGCAACCCTCTCCCCCCACGAAAGAAAACAGTAAGCCATGAGGGGCTTCTCTTGATAACTGATGTGAACAGCAGCAACATAAAAAACTAATAATTAGGCAGATCAAATTCAGAATGGGTGAGAGTGGGGAATGGGGTTAGGTACATGGAGGGGTTTCAAGATGGGAAAAACTGGGATAAACAACAAAGAGCAGCAGGATATGTGCCTACCCAAGAATCATTTGATTTTTAAAACCTTTCCACGTTTTTAACAGGTAGCGAAAAATTGGATTTGAGAGGAGGAAAAAGACAAAATGTCAGTTTTTCAGTAAGAACATCATATGGTTCATGCAAAATTGTTGATGGTACAAATGGAGAACAATACAGATTAAGTGGCAGTATGGATGGGCTCCTAGAGAGCAGGGCCAGACCACAGAGAAGGCAATAGCTGCTGGAGTAAACTGGACAGGCCATAGCTAGCTGTAAAAGCTTTTGGACGTCCCTATTTTCATCAGAGAAATGTTGGAGGGTATGTGTATGGTTTCTCCATTCAGTTTTCTTGACTGATCTATGGTTTTGACTTGGTTCTCTGTTAGTTATTCACATGCCGGCACTGCCCTTAGAAGTAATTTCTCTACACCTCTACTAGATTATGGTAGATTGATATTGGAGCCTCAAATTGCCAATTTCACTCCAAATTTATGTAACAGCCTGGGAAATTTATGCAAATGTGCACAACTTTTATGTAGACTTTTATTCCCATATGGGCTTAATCAGGTGAACATAGTTTTAGTAAAGCAAAATTTGTAAAGCATTGCCTGAGACAGGCTTTGCCAGCTTGGTGCCCTCAGCAATGTGGCTCCTGGCACCACCCACATTTTCACCTCAACTCTCCATACCACTTTGTCATTCCCTTGGCCCAGAGCTGCGTTTCTGACAGGTATGTCTAAACTCCCTTTGTTCCTACAACAGATACTCTGTACCTGCATATTTCCCACCTCTAATGTAGTCCATCAATTTATTAAAGGAGAAATATTAAAAGCCTTTATGATCATTTAATGTATCGAAGAATATGGTTTCAGTTTTGTCTGATCTTATTTTTACTTTGACTTATATAAGATGATGGCTAATAACAATACTGACCCTGCTGTATCAAACCAACTCTACTACCGTACTACCCTCCACACACTCTCCACAGCTACATACAACTCTCACTCCACCTGCACTCCACACTCATCCAATCACCAATCATTCCAAGCTTACTCTCTCCCTCTCCCAACCTAGCATTTACCCTCATATAACTAATATACTTACCTACACATTTCTCACAGATGATTTTACCTTAATTACTCTAATATTATTACATATACACACAATTTTATTTACGTAAGAAAAGCTAAACCACGTTATTAAGCTCTCCTCTAAAAGCAGACTTACTACCCAAATCTTTTTTGAGGATTTGTTAAAATCATCAAAATGATTGCAAGGAAGAAATAATTCAAGTAGGTTAACTGTTTAAGTATGAAATGGTTGATTGCAGTAATAAATGATTTTTTGAATTCTGAAAATATTTGATAATTTTTAAATTTTAGTAACTGTAAAAAACATGATTAGAACTTATTATGATTTGCAATTTCCTAATATTGTAAGCTATTTCTTTTGCATTTCAATAAAGTAGGTTTGCCTATCTAATGACCTGACATTTATCCTCATTAAATAATACTAAACTAAACAATGCATTTATTATGTTGCTATTCCATGTACCGGTAATTCAATATGCTACCGTATGTTTCCTAACAGCATTTGGGGTAAGGTGCAGGAGAAGGCCCCTAAGTCTACGTTTGGGCCAGAGCCAAGGCTACTTTTGTTCAGCCCTGCATCATACAGTACTGTAGTTGTCTTTCTCGAAGTGGAAGGGTTAAAGTGGACTTTAGGACCTACCCACACTAGCTGCAAAGTATATAAGAGCAATAGCTGAGCATAACAGGAAGAGCCAGAAACTCCACTCTGTCCAAAGGTCACCCAGAAAGCAAGGTATAAAACAATGGCTTTGACGGTATAGCAAAGCTTTTTCCCAGCTTCTCTCTTTAAATAGGCAACAAGCCTCTTGCTAAGCCAGTGCATGAAGGGAGCTCCCAACAGATCTCTTTCTCATTATTTCCTGTCATGTAGTATCTGAGCTGCTGCCAGTTTGCCTGACAAAGAGCTGAGGGGCAGAGCTGCTCCATCTATGAGGCAAGGTTTGGTACCTGGGGTAGCAGGGTCCACAGGGGCAGCAGAGCCAGACATAGATCTTTATTCCACACCCCATGCCCCCTTGTTCCTGATGTAGATCTTTCCTCAATCCTCCTTCCCTGACAGGGAGGGGAGTGCCATTTTGTCATTCACCTCAGGTGCCAAAATGTCTTGGGCCAGTCCTGCTAAGTGGACTTAGCAGCAAAACACTTCAGGAAAGAATTGCACACCACCCAACATTCCTCAGATGAAAATAGGGACATTCTAGTCTACATCAATAATACTTCGTTCCGCCCGCCCCCTTCACTCCAGCACCAGATTTAGGATGGTGCAGGTAGTTCAACCGCACAGGGTGCTGAGCTTAGGATGATGATGTCTCTGTACACCTGGGATGAAGAAGGTTGGAAACACTTCTACGGATGAGACTCTGGCACTTCCCACTTGAAAGGACCAAGGACTTGTGCACCCACTCCCAGCCCACTTTGCCCACCCCCACCAACACCCCTGGTATCCATGGCAATGCCTGCACCCATGCAAAATACTGACAAGGCCCAGGAGGTGGAAGCGTGGGGAACATGCAGGCAGCAAAACACAAGTGCACACTCCAGGATCACTGGGCGAGGTGGGTGGATGGGAGTGCAATAAGCAGCAAAGGATGTGGAGGAGGGCTTCTTGCAGTGGCGATCAGGGAAAGCCAAATGATGAATGAGAACAGGTTGAGGGAAAGGCGGAGTCTCTTGGTGTGTGGCATGATCCGCTCTGGGATCTGGGACTTTCAGGACAAAGTCATGGAGTCGTGATGGCTACAGTGTTTCTGTGGTGATCCTGGCAAAATCAGGGCAGTTGGAGGGTATGGAACTGGGTGTCAGAATTAGCTATCCTTGGGTGCCACTGTGTTTTCTTAGGCATGGACCAATAAATGACTGCTGTCTCTGCCCTGCCAGCCTCCCTTCCCCAACAGGCAACAAGACTTGTTAATCTGCTCCTGCCTGCTAGTAAAAACCCCAGCTTCTCTTCCTTTCTCCTCTGCATGAAGTCACTTGCCCGACACTGGATTTTTGCCAAATGCAGAGCACACTCTGATAGTAGCATTGCTGGAGAAACTGAGGGCGGGAGTTAGCACTGGAGCTGAGCAGACAAAGGGCATTTTCAATCAAGCGCAGGCTGGGAAGAGAGATGGCTGGGCTGAATGCACGCAGTGTCCTGGTGACTGGGTCCAATCGGGGTATTGGCTTTGAGCTGGTGAGGCAGCTGGTTGGGAAAAGCAACCGGCCAGAATGGATCTTTGCCACCTGCCGGGAACCAGAGGGACCACGTGCCCAGGTGAGCCATGGGATGTACGTTGGGATGAGTACGGAAATGAAGGTGATGCTGAGACACAAGTGCCCCAGGCAAGTTTGTTGCACTTCCCATTCCCAGGGTCTGACTGCTTAAACACAATTTAGTGGCCCCCTTGTTTGCTTTGACAATCCTTTCTTTTACAGAATTAGGGAAGAATGAGTAGGAAAGAGATTTGGTATCTCTCACCCATTGATCTGAAGAACATTTAAAGGGAGAAGTGATTATGCTATTGGGGGTTGGCTACCCTGTTTCTCTGAAAATAAGACGTAGCCATAAAATAAGCCGTAGCAGGATTTTTAAGCATTCAAGGAATATAAGCCATACCCTGAAAATAAGCCATACTGATAGGCAGTTTAACCTTGTAGGTTAAACTGTACCATATTTTTAAAAAAAGACATTCCCTGAAATAAGCCATAGTGTTTTTTTTTTTAGAAAAAATAAATATAAGACGGTGTCTTATTTTTGGAGAAACACAGCATTACAAGAACAGCTCAGATTATGAAATAAATAACATGAGGTAAACATTACTAAATAGTCGCTTCAGTGAGGATTTTGTCTGTGTCAATGTGCTTACAATTGCAATGTTTGTTCATATGCAATTGGATTGGAAGAGTGTGGAAAAAGAGCCTTACAACTTGTCAAAGTGGTAATGTAATCATTTAGCCTGCAGGTATGATAGGGACTGTCTTCTTATAGTGGGGGTGTGGGTAGCGGATTCCAAGCCCCAAGAGGTGTCTGATCCCAAGGAAGTCCCTTGGGGTTAGGGGGTGGAGATCCAACCTCTGAAGGAGACTCAGGCAAGCTCTCAGAAATGCCTCCCTTTACCTCCCTTCCAGATATCCCCCCCCCCGTTGCTTCTCTACATCTGTCACCTTCCCCTATTACGTAAAAGCCTCCCCCTTCAGGCGAGGCTGGTGGGAGTAAATCTGCTAGTGAGCCGGCACCCACCCTGCTTCCATTGTCTAGGACAGAGACACCAGTGCTGGCCCATCATGTCCTTCAAAAGGAAGGTACACAAGGCATGTCCCTTGTTGGTTCATAGCTTGTGTTTAGCCAAGTCTTTAATCTCTTATGTAACCCACTGAACCTTGCAACCTGTGACTAATCTGAAAATAAAAGCTAAAATCACAAGTTCCAGTTAATTGGGTGGGGAGAGGCAAGGAACACTTATGCAATCAAAATCAAAACCAAGACAAAAAATATTCAATAGATCTTGATTGTTTGTGGAAAACATAGAAAAAACAAATACTCAGTTTCCCTTGATTCTTTAATAAAATGTGTGTTTGCAGCCTAAGCCTGCGTATACACTGTACCTTTAAAGCACCTTGAAGCACTCCCCTCCCCAAGGAATTATTGGCACTAAATTTTGTAAAGGAGCTGAGAACTGTGGCTCTGTGAAGGGTAAACAACTCCAACCAGAATTCTTTGTTTGGTGTTTCAAATGCCTTTCTAGGGTGTAGAGTGTTCACCACTTCCTTCATGATTACCTAATCAAGGGGAGGTATTTCAAAAGCATATCTTGTAACCACCTCCACCCTTGTGGACAGCAGGATCTAGAATCAATCTAGACTGAAAACTGTTAAGGATGAGAATAAATTATTCCAGACTGAGGAAAAACTACATTTTTGTGTTACGAATGAGTTAGTGTATACACAGCCCCAATCTTCTACTTTCTTCTCTCCAATTTTAAATAATCCCACCTCCAGGGCTTGATGTTGCATCCTAAATCTATGGTCTGTGCATCTTCCAGGTCTTGAAGGATTTGGCTGCCAAGCACCAGGGAGTGGAGATCATCCCACTGGGTATGTGTTTGCCTGCCCCCCACCAAATTGCCTTTGCCCCCTCCTCCTACATTGTCAGAGACAAGAGGTGAGATTCAAAGTTATTTCGCAAGACTACTTTCCTGCAGGATATGTTCTAAAAAACAACTTAAATATATAAAAGTCAAATCCATTGTCAACAGTTGCTGAGAGGCACCCTCACACTTAGGATTCATCTCTTTTCTCTTTAACTCTTTCCTTTCCTTTCTGCCACATCAAATGATGAACTGCATGATGTGAGAAAGGGCCAGTCTCCTCACGGACTATAGGCAGAACCCCCAAACAGTCCGAGCACAATCCAGTTCAGCGCTAAATAGAAAGCAAAACTCAATATCATTGAACCTTTCTATTTGCATTATAATTTTCCATTATATGACACACTACAGCATTCCATATCTAGGCACCTTTGTACTCCTACCAGTAGTGAGGACCCCACCTCTGATATTATGAGTAATTTGTAGGTGTTGCAATATTGACAAAATATGTTTTTATACTAGTTCAAAGAGTTCTGGGCCTCTGCCAGAAAACTACACCTTAATCCTTTGTGGGATTGTTGCTATTGGGTAGCTGTGCATTGCACTTAGGCAGCTACAGCTACTGAAGAAAAAAAAATGTGAATAAATGTATTGTTTCATGCACCCCAGTCTCTGAGCAGTGAGAGACTCCAGGTGTTCCAGTGCTTTCCTGAGATTTGCTTTCCTTGGAATGAAGGTCAACTAAAACTGCAGTGCCTTTGGAATATATGGTTTTATTTACCCATATATACAACCTGAGCATAGGATGGATGGGCTCACAGTGTTAACACTCCACAGATCTGGCCTCCCCATTAAGTTTCCAGGGAGATTGTCAAGGCACATCTTTGGGTCCAGCGCAGAGCAAGGCAAGCCTCTGTCTCCAGCTTCCAGTATCAGCCAAAACTCTCTCACACAAAGAGCTTCCCTTAGCCTATTGTTCATAGCTGCCAAGTTATCCATTTTTTTAAGGGAAATTCCATTATGCTGAATAGGCTTCCTCACGAGAAAAGGGAAAACTTGGCAGCTATGCTATTGTTCTCCATCCATTACTGAATCTCAACTGGGAGCCTTCTCAATGAAGGACCTTCCAGACTGACTTTGCCTATCCAAGGCTCTCTATTGTCACTAAAGGTCAAGGTTGCCCAGCTGTGGTTTATTATGTTCATTATCTTTGAAAGTGCATGTAGTTCTTAAACCTTTTCCAACATGGACTTCTTATATTTAAGACAGGTAACTTGCAACTTATGTGTGCTTAACATGTGCGATTTCAACTTTATGTGATTGAAGGCCAGCTGGTTGAAATCACACAAATTAAATGAAATCACACAAATTAAATGCTCTCTGACTTCTGAGAGCTTAAAATCTCTTTTTGTGCAGGGTTTTCCCAGCATGGAAAGAGCCTGTAAGCTCTCAGACTTGCCTTGCATATACATGTCATCCCTGGAATGTAACCCCTGCATAAAATGTGAGTTACCTGTATCCATTTTCTTCCAGTTTCTGGCAATAAAATATCAGGGGGTGGAAATGGAACAATATTTGATGTATATCAAATTCCAATTATTCCTTCTAAATATTATCATAAGAAAAAGGCTTATAATGTGTTGGTTTGTAGTGAGAAGAAAAGTTGGACTTATGAAATTCTTCTCTTTGCTCCTGAAGACATTTCTGAGCCCTCTAGTGTCAAGGATGCTGCAACCAGAGTCACTGAACGGCTTAAAGGGGTCGGGCTGACGCTTCTGATAAACAATGCTGGAATTGCAAGGGTAAAAGCTATGGAAGCTGAGACGCCGGAAGACATGTCTGAAGTGTATAAGACCAATGTGATTGGGCCCATGATGGTGGTCCAGGTAAGGCTACCTGGTTGTTCCTCCTTCAAAGAGATTTCTTGTCGTGTTGCAGATCCCTTAATGTTGGAGAAGTTGGTGGCCTGATGTCACTGCTTCCTGGTGATGGGGTGATACCGTAGGCAGCTGTGCCTTTTTCATGGAGAAAGGATATGGAACCAAACTTGTAACAGCTGCATGACAGAATAATATTTAACAGTGCAACCTTCGTGGTAATGGAGGTGATGGGGGAAGATTGAACCTGTTGAAGTGGGAGTTGTAGCTGTTATGTGCCCCCTTGGCTCAGTGCCCTGTGCGGAGGGAACTGCCTGCACTACCCTAAATCTGGCACTATGGCCAGTCTTCTCTACAGCATGTGCTGCTGTGTGCAATTCTTTTATCTTCTTCTCCAGGCATTCCTGCCCTTGCTGAGGAAAGCATCTCTGGAAAGCCCCCAGAATGGGATGAGCTGCAGCAAAGCTGCCATTGTCAACATCTCTAGTGAAGCTGGCTCCATCACAAATCCCTTCCTGTGGGAGCAGGCACATGTTGTCAATTACCGCTGCAGCAAGGTATCAACACATCACAGACAAGTAGTCAGTTTAGTGCAGTGTTCTTCAACCTTGGGACTTCAGGTGCTGTTGGGCTTACAATGCCCTGTGCAACACTAATATCCAGCAGCCCACCCCCACCTCTCGCCTTCCATTGGATGTCATAGTTGCGGCACCTAAAGTTCTGCACCGGGTGCAACTGAACTGGTCATGCTCCCCTAGATCCATCTTTGTCTCTGATGATTGAATAAGTAAACTGAGGATTATAGGAGTTGTGGTCCAATAAAATCTGTTTATCCAATTTAAAGAACACTGGTTTAGTGGTCAGTTATCCAAGTGGCATGTTTCTTTTGCCTTGAAGGTGCTGACCAGGTAATTATACATTATTATATAAGTATTTACATATCTCCTGACCTTCGTAACTATGGGCCAGTCTCCAGTTGGCTTTTGGGGGGGGGGAGGTTCTCAAGAACCAAGAGGCTAGACAACTTCAAAGACTCATGGATGAACATTTCTGGCCCATTTTGGGACACTGCTTTGGCTTCCCTGGCTATCTTCGCTGGGTGACTGACAGAGTGACTATGTTGATGCTACTGGATATTTCTGTGCTTTTTATGATATTGTTGGTATTTTGTTTTGTATTTTGCTTAAAAGAAAAATAAGATAAGGTATAATCATAAGAAGAGAAATCCCTCTATCGCTAGATCCAGGTTTGGGGTAAGTACTCTTTGGTGAGAGAACCCCAGCACAGATTTAAAATAACAAAATATGCAGTAACATAAAGCAGGGAAATATAGGTTGCTAGACCTTTAAAATACCCCCATCTAAGTTGCTTCCAAAGTTCCCCACTTCCTTTAGCATGGAAAAAGACCACACATTTGGTAAGTTAAAAATGGTTTACTTATAACCTCTTCAAAGGTGGTCTTCTTCTTCTTCTTCTTCTTCTTCTTCTTCTTCTTCTTCTTCTTCTTCTTCTTCTTCTTCTTCTTCTTCTTCTGCCGCTCATAGCCAAGTAAGATTGTGTTCTATACACGGTTTTAACAATGAGTCCATAGGTGACTGTGGAGGCCAATTCTGGATTCACACATCCTTCCACAGTGGGGACATTGGTTTCCGGGCGGGAGTTGATCACGGTGTGGATTTTCCAAGCACGCCTTCCTCTTAGCACGTTTCTCCCTTGTGTCCTGAGTTCGAGTGTCTTCAAAGCCCATGACACCTTTGGTAAAGGCTGTTCTCCAACTGGAGATTTGCCTTGAGATTTTAGATTTGCCTTGAGACAGTCTTTAAACCTCTTTTGTTGACCAGCATTACGCTTTTCATTTTTAAGTTCGGAATAGAGTAGTTGCTTTGGGAGACAGTCATCAGGCATCCGAACAACATGACCAGTCCAACAAAGTTGATTGTGAAGAATCATTGTTTCAACACTGGTGATCTTTGGTTCTTCCAGTACACTGATATTAGTTCACCTGTCTTCCCAAGTGATGTGTAAAATTTTTCGGAGACACCATTGATGGAATCTTTCGAGGAGCTGGAGATGGCGTTTATAAGTGGTCCATGTTTCACAAGCATATAGCAAGGTTGGTAGTACAATAGCTTTGTAAACAAGCATTTTGGTTTCCCTGTGAGTGTCCTGGTCCTCAAACACTCTGCACTTTAATCGGGAGAAAGCTGCACTTGCAGAGCTCAGGTGATGCTGGATTTTGGCATCAATGTTGCCCCTTGTGGAAAGATAACTGCCTAAGTAGGAGAAGTGATCAACATTTTCCAATGTTACACCATTGTGTTGGATTTGTGGCGCTGCAGAGGGGTTATTTTGTACTTGGTGGTGCAGCACTTTGGTTTTTTGAATGTTGAGTGATAGGCCAAGCTTTTCGTAAGCTTCTGCAAAGATATTTAGGATGGTTTGAAGGTCATCCTCTGAGCGTGCGCACACTACGTTGTCATCAGCATACTGAAGCTCTATGACGTGGGGTTACAGTAACCTTACTCTTTGCTTTAAGCCTGCTCAGATTGAAGAGCTTTCCATCCGTTTGATATATGATTTCTACTCCGTTGGGGAGTTTCCCTTTGACAAAGTGTAGAATCATGGCAATGAAAATAATGAATAGTTGGGGCAATAACACAACCCTGTTTAACACCTGATCCCACTGTGAATGTTTCTCTTTGAGAGCCATCGTTATCTGCGATTGTTGCTGTCATATTATCACGGAGGAGCCGAATGATGTTTACAAATTTATCTGGGCAGCCGATTTTCAGAAGGACAGTCCACAGGGCATTATGATTGACAGTGTCGAAAGCCTTAGTCAGGTCAATAAACATCATATACAGGGGTTGGTTTTGCTCTCTGCACTTTTTTTGAAGCTGTCGAGCAGTGAAAATCATCTCCACTGTCCCCCTAGAAGGCCGAAATCCATTTTGGGATTCAGGAAGGATCACCTCAGATATTGTTGAGAGACGGTTTGCTAAAATCCTTGCAAGAATTTTGCCGGCCGCAGCTAATAGAAAGATGCATCAATAGTTTCCACAATAAGTTCTGTCACCTTTTTAAAAGAGATTGATAATTTCGGCATCCCTAAAGTCTGCTGGGATCTCTTCTCTTTCCCAGATTTTTTCGATGAGCTTGTGAAGTTGTTGTATAAGTTCAATTCTGCCCACTTTGAAGATTTCGGCAGGTATCCCATCAGGTCCACTGGCTTTGTTGTTTTTCATTTGGTTAATAGCTGTACACAACTCTCCCAGATTTGGAGATACTGCAAGCTCATCTCTAACATGTTTTTGCGGAATTTGTGAGAGGACCTCAGCAGCTACGGGGCAGTTGCGGTTAAGGAGATGTTGGTAATGTTCTTTCCAGCGCAGTGCAATAGCTTCTTTATCTTTTAGAAGTGTGGTACCATCTGCTGAACATAGGGGGCATATACCATGGTTTATTGGCCCATAGATGTTCTTTGTGGCTTTAAAGAAACTTTGTGCATCATGAGTGTCGGCTAAGTGCTGGATCTCTTGAGTTTTTTTTTTTTAATCCACCAGGTGTTTTTTAGTTCTCTTGTTCTTCTTTGAACCTCAGCCTTAGCGTTGGCATAGGTTTTTTCCTTAGTGGCACAGTTTCTATCTCTTTGCCAGATCTGAAAGGCCTTCCTCTTCTTGTCAATCATGTGTTCAATCTCACTGTCATTCTCATAAAACCAGTCCTGGTGTTTCTTGGTTTGGTATCCAATAGTTTGTTCACAGGCTTCAATAATGGATGTTTTTAGCTTGGTCCAGTATCCCTCGATGTTATCAGGGAATTCTGAAAGCAGATGGTCCTTCAGAGTCATTTGGAAGCAATCCCGCTTAATGGGATCTTGAAAGGCTTGAGTGTTCATTTTGCACCTTGGTTTACTTCCTTGAAGCCTGCGTTGAGGAGCGTATTAGTCGGTGATCTGTCCAGCAGTTGTCGGCACTCGTCATAGCTCTGGTAAGGAGCACATCATGGTGATCTTTAGCACGGACAATAACATAGTCTAAGTCGGTGCCAGTGGTTTGACCAAGGATGCCTCCATGAAGTTTTAAATTTATTTTTCTGTTGAAAGAGTGTGTTGGTAGTAACAAGGTTGTGCACTGCACATATTGTCAAAAGTAAGATTCTGTTCTGGTTGCTGTTGCCAACTCCTTCTTTCCCAATTGTCCCAGGCCACAGATTGTCAGATTCATACAGCAGTAATAACACACAGGAAGTGAGAATTAGGTTCCTAAGTGGTGAGAGTTTCTAACTTATTTGTATAGAAACACAAAGGTGGCTTGCTTCAGCCACACAGTCTGAGCTTGGAGCATCCAGCTTAGACCTCCTGACCGGTAGAGTACACATGGTAGAATGGGGGAAAGTGGGAGAAGAAAGAGCTTGATAACCCTTCCTCCCAAGGAGTGAGCTAGCTAAGCCTGGGAGGACAAGCTTCCTAATGTAGGAAAGGTCATAACTGGTAAACCCGCTGTAGATGGAAAGCGGTACAACTAGCTACAGAAACCACCTGTGTCTTTCATGAAGGACTACATTGTGAAATTCACAGAAGTGCAGACTTCAAAAGAATGCAGCATTTCAGTTGAATATTGGTTTGGTAAATGGAAATAAGATTGGTTCAAATTAAAATACAAAAGGGAAAAAAATTATCCCCCATCCTTAGTTGTATCATTCAGCTACCTGCTTCTGGTATGTCTCAATCCTAGGCTGCTCTGAATATGCTGACGCGATGCCAGTCCCTGGGATATGCCAATGACAAAATCCTGTGCATTGCACTGCATCCTGGGTTTGTGCAGACAGACATGACAGGTGGAGGGGTAAGTTATTTGTGTCAGAATCAGATCACCATACAAAGAGCATTACAATTATCTAACTCGTTTGGCCTACATTGAAATAGGGTCAGGATGGAGAATGAGTTTATTACAGTAACTTGTTTGTGTTTCAAAAGAATTTTAAAAGACATTCTCTAGTAATATTTTTTTAAGAATAAAAAATCCATCGATCTGATGATCCAATCCAGCAAGAAAATAGTCACACACTCACACACTGGTGGACTCCAATCCAGCAGTATTAGGAATGCTTAAGCCATTTAAAATTTCAACTCTCTGCTGAATTGTGGCTGGATTGACAACACTGACCAGAAAGATGATTCTGATAAGTCGAGCATCAGTCTATGGACTCAGCTACATTCATCACAATAATGCGATTTGAATGTGTTTTAAACATGCAACCTCAGATGGTGCCAGAGAGCGAGAATTGTTCAACTCTCATTAGAATTTTTTTCTTTTGGTAAAAACAATCTAATTTCTGATTCATTTACAGTGTTGTATTCACCACCCTGTGAAGGTAGTGCCAATTCCCTACTATTTATTTCCAGAGCTACTGGTAATTGTCTAGACAAGGGCTATCGTGGCTGATAGCTACTGACAAGTGTTAAAAACATACAGTGTTTCCTGACTATCATCACTTTGTGGGAAGGATTCAAGTACATCCCAGAACTCTTAGTTCTGATTAACTAAAGGGAATTAAAGGGTTCTGTTGTCCTTGTGAAACATAATCACTTTTTTAAAAAAAGAACCTGAATTTTTGTGGTTTGGAAAGTGATGGGGAGGTGTATTCAAAAGTGTGTGATGAATGAATGAATGAATAACTGTTGGGAAGACATCTGCAAAGGAACAATATTACCAAGCTGAAGGATTGGGCTTTGGTTTCAAAGTACAGAAAGTACAAGAGACAATTTGATTTAGCATTTGTTTTTCAAGGTAGTTATTGACAGAAGAAATTCTAACCCTGTCTTGCTCAGAACTAGTTCCTATTGTGTTCAGTGGGGCTTACTCCTAGGTAAATGGGGTTAGTGATTGCAGCCTGATTAGCTGGAGTGGGGATATTAGAAGTGTGTTAAGAGGAGGGGAAGAAGACAAGTTAAGGTATGGCAGATCTACTTAGGAGTATGCTCAAGTGAACATTGTGGGAGCTGACTTTTGAGTAAAATAGTAAGGAAGGGAGAGAGAGAAAAGAAAATTTCTAGTTGATTTCTAGGAGCCTTTGGTGTCATTATGAAATGCTTGTGGAAAGTACATATGTGTTTATGTATTGCATTTTATTTCCACCTTTTCCTCCAAGGAGCTCAAGGAGGTACATATGGTTCTTCCTCTCCTCATTTAATCCCCACAATAACCCTGTGATGTAGGTTAGGCTGAGATGAAATGAGTGGTTCAGTGATCTTCATGGCCAAGTGGGGATTTGAACCGTGATCTCCCAGGTCCTAGCCTTATACTCTCACCATTGCACCACACTGGGTCATTCATGTCTTATTGGATCACCCTTATCCACAGATATAGAGAGCAGCTGTCCAGAATGTTTCTCTGTTTGTGTTTGATGGGCGGTGCATGAATGCTGTCCCGTGTACTCTCAGTTGATGTTACTTATGTTTTTTGTCTCTCTTTTTTCTTTTCTTTTCTTTTCTTTTCTTTTCTTTTACTCACAAGACCCTGTGTCACTCTTTAACCTGTTCTTTCTTTCCAGTTACTCACAGTGAATGAGAGTGTGCAAAGCATCCTGAAGACCCTTTCCCATCTCTCGGAGAAAGACACTGGGACTTTTGTGAATTGGCAGGGGGATGTACTTCCTTGGTGAACCCAAGCTATTTAGCTACCTGATGTGGAGTAGCAAAGTGCCTCAGGGTGCACAGTCCCAAAATGGGTCACATTATTTTGACACCAGAGGCAGAAACACACACAAGCTCCCCTCTGTCTCCCCCAGCAGTAATAAATTACAGAACTATGAAATACACCTAATTTGATACAGTCAGAGGTGGGACAATGCATTTTGTTGCATGTGACAGACCCCCATTGATTTTATTTTATTTTATAAATAATGTTTTATTTGGTTTGTAACAATATAGCAACATTCAACAATGCATGACACCAATACATTCTCAATCTAATAACAGAGAATAGAAAACTAAAGGGCGGAAAAGGGGAGCAAGATAAAGGATCCGTCAGTTGAAAATCATACATTTCTTATATATATTAGTTAACATAATAAAATGTATAACATTTCATATATATATATATATATATATATATATATATATATATATATATACATTTCATATATACAGTATTAACATAATTAAAACTTAGAGACTCCAATGAATCTAGATCAAGGATGATTATTAATAAATTAAATGCTTCCTGTATTAGTATATGAAAGTTAGCTATATTTATATAAATGTGAAAATAAAAAAAGAGTATGAATACGATTCTGAATGTGATAGGAATGAACCTGGGAAAAGGAGACCTGGATGCCCAATATCTTTTCCTTTTGTAGTTATATCAAGTTGTTCTTGGGGATTGGTTATTATCTGGAATGCTTTCATGGGCAGGCTATAAATAATAAAATTATTATCATCATCATGCCAAATTGTTGTGAAGTTATCCTTTTGTTTCTGATCTGTTAACAATAATAATTTATTCAATAGTTTTTCCAATAGAATGATATCCCATACACTTTGTACCAGTTGTCTACATTCCCCCCAGAGAGATTTTTCAAATGTTTAGGTGTAATAAGAGTAAATTCTACACAAATCCAGTGGGGAGTCCCTAAAGTGTTTGGATGGCACCTTGTATGCCTTTTTCCAGAAAGTCCTGCAGCCAAGCTGGTGTTGAATCTATTGCTCTGACTTCCTTTGGACTACCATCAGTGAGGCTGAGAGGGGATATTGTCATCTGGGCAGCTCAGGACCTCCATGCAAGTTTGCGCCCTGAGGTCCCTTGGGCAGTAGCAAAGGAAGACAGAGGCAGGGTGCAGCAAGTGTTGGGGGATCACAGGGGGTCATGCAGGGTATGTAGGGTGGCAGGGGAGCTGGCACGGTCCGTCCCTCAACAACTTTGATGGATCTCCTTAAAAAAGCTCAAGAGCTTTGGTCCCCTAAAAAAACCTCTGTCCCAGGTGTTAGTGGCGGTTGCTATGCCACTGCTGGCCTCGATGCTGCTGACTTCCCCCCCAGAAGTGCGCTCCATCGTCTCTCAAGACAAAAAGATGCCAACAACAATTTTGTTGGATAATCCACAACAAAATTTGGAGAAGGGCAAATGAGCAAGAACTGCAAATTAGACGATTTATTCCCCATCCCTACTCAGCAACACACTTGAGGACAACCAACTAGCTTAGCAGGTGTAGGCAAGGTACGGTAGTTTAGTGGGCTCAGGGCGAATGGCAGAAAGACTGCTGCTATCAATCCACCCGCAGCATGTGTCACTTTAAGTGGCTGCCTCACCGTGTCTAGTGTTAAGTCCAAGCCCTGCATGTATTCCTAAACAGATTATTTCTTTATTCAATACATATTTTAAGGCTGTCTTTTAAAGGTTGTTCATTATATCTCAGATCAGTAGCATGAAAAATGTGTTATTCCATGCTCACAATGTAAATAATATGGAATTTATCTCTTCCCTCTCACCACTGCCAGCATGTACTGTACATGATTTCTGTTGCTTATCCCAAGCTGCAGGTGTGAGCAGTAGACTGGGGAAAACCAACCCTGTCCAGCTGTACTGCCACCACCTTTGTAGTAAGAACTCTTTACCAATAAAATACAGTTAAGAATGTTCAATATAAATATATATTTGGAAAGCCAAGTACAGAACAAAAGAAGAAAGGTAGCTTGCCTCATCCTAATACAGTGGAACCTCGGTTTATGAACACCTCGGTTTATGAATTTTCAGTTTATGAACGCCGCGGACCCATCTGGAACGGATTAATTCTCTTTCCATTACTTTTAATGGGAAAGTTCGCTTCAGTTTATGAACGCTTCAGTTTATGAACAGACTTCCGGAACCAATTACACCCATGTTTCAGTTTATGAACGCTTCAGTTTAAGTACTCCGCGGACCCGTCTGGAACGGATTAATCCACTTTCCATTACTTTCAATGGGAAAGTTCGCTTCAGTTTATGAACGCTTACTTCGCGGACCGTCTGGAACGGATTAATCCACTTTCCATTACTTTCAATGGGAAAGTTCGCTTCAGTTTATGAACGCTTCAGTTTATGAACAGACTTCCGGAACCAATTGTGTTCATAAACCGAGGTACCACTGTACTTACAATCAGAATCACAGACTCTACAAGCAAGCTGTTTCCAGACACACGTGGTTCTTGCAATGCATGATTCTTCATCTGAGCAGGGCCATTAGAGACCCATGTCAGAGACAGGTTTATATACAAAAAGGCCTGCATACAGAAGGGTAGATTTTCCTTCAAATCTGGCCAAGTGATGGAATCTTCTCTCAGCAAAGAAAAAAATGACAAAAACTACAATATTCATTTCATAGTTGGCTGTGGTGGAATTTTAGGTAAGTATGTCCTCATTACCATTTATTTCAATGCAAAGGAAACACAATGCAAATGGAGAAAAAGTATCATCCACTGTGTATTGTTTGTGGAGTGAAAACAACAGTGAATACAGATCATATTTGCGGAAATGATTTCCTTTCCAGACATGAGACAAATAAGCAAATATTGGCCAATTTCCACTCCCATTTCCATATTATTCAATATCCAGTCTCATACTGTACATTTTAAAGCACCTTGGATGTGATGGCTAAAGAGAACTCCAGGAACTGCTTTATGACAAGTTGCCTATTCTAAAAGGGTTAGCTGGGCACAACACGAGGAGCCACCTCTTTTCATCTGTTGGGTTTCAGATCCTTCCTTGCATTGTTTATTCAGTTATCAGCAGGTTAGGCACCACTTTCCTTTTGAGTGAAGACAGAGGCAAAGCAGGTGTTGAGCAGTTCCGCCTTCTCTCTGTCATCCAAAACATTTCTCCATCTTCTCCATGCAGAGGACCTACTACTTGCTTGTTCTTCTTCTTGCTTCAAACATACCTGAAGAAACCTCTTTTTAAAAATTAATTAATTTTAACCTATCTTGCAAGCCTGTGATCATTATGAGCTTTGGCCTGCCTGACATTCACCCTGCAACTGTTGGCTACTCGACTCGTGTATACTCCTCCTTCATGATTTCCTCTTTCTTCCATTTCTTATACTGTACATGCCCTTCTTAAATCTTAGCTCATCTGCAAGCTCTGTGTGCAGCCACACTGGTTTCTCCTACTTTTCTTTCTTATTGATATTGTCTGCAATACTTCACCCATCCATCTGGGACTCCCTCATCTCTGAGTATTTCTGACCATGGGATCTCACTTAAGCTTTTTGAAATCAGCCTTCTTAAAGTCCAGAGTGCCTGTCTGACTACACTCTTGTCTTTTTGTATCTGGTCTGTTGCCAGTTTGTCAGACACAGGATCTGAGCGGAGTCAGGGGCCAAGCACTTTATGTAACCTTTTGGTGGGAGGACTTGAGTGCTTAAAATATCCATCCTTGGGTGCCACCGAGCTTTCTTAGTCAGACACAGGAAGATGAGAACTTCTAAATTCAGTCTGCCAACTTCCCTCCCCCAGTTATCCTGCTTCCTTGTATTTATTATTATTATTATTAAAGATTTTATTGATTTACAAAAATATGTGCAATGTCTCTCATAACATTTTTACAAATCAGTTTCATTTGTTGAGACATTGGGAAGAAAAGGGGGAGATAGGTAGATGGGGGGAAGATGGATGGGGGTGGGGTCAGGTGATGATGTTTCTATTTCACTTAATATACAGTGGTACCTCTACTTACGAATTTAATGTGTTCCGAACACACATTCGTAAGTAGAAAAAAATTGTAAGTCATGTACGTGGGGTTTTTTGTCCTTCACAGATGGCAGAGAAAACTACACTCTTTTATCTTCTCACATAAAAAACCAAGAATAAGCACCTGCTTCCTTGTATTACAGTGAGACTCAATAAAAATCTAGTTTTTCCTCCTATTTCTTTTGAAGTGGGAACTTGCAAGGCACTGGGCTGCTGCCAAATGGGGAACACGAACTGACAGAAGAACAAGCAGCTTATGTAAGCCTTGCTAGATAAGTTGAGAGCTACATTTGGTGCTGTGGTTGGGCTAACAAAGGGATTAATCTGTTCAGCGCAGGCTGGGAAGAGAGATGGCTGTGCTGAATGCACGCAGAGTCCTGGTGACTGGGTCCAATCGGGGCATTGGCTTGGAGCTGGTTAGGCAACTGGTGCGGAAAAACAACTGTCCAGAACATGTCTTTGCCACCTGCCGGGATCCAGATGGACCACTTGCCCAGGTGAGCCCCAGGCTGTGCATTCGGATGAGCATAGAAACAAGGGGATCCCCCATGGTGTCCATAAGATAGTGCCCAGGGCAAGGCTTTTTATATTTTTCATTCTTAGAGTGAGGGTGGTACCTTGAGCACAGGTTTACTTAAGCACAGATTAGTACGGTAACTTCTTTTACACCCACACCCTTTTCTTTGCAGAATTAAGAGAGGAGTTGGAAGGAAAATGGTTGATTCCTTTCACCCAGTGATTTGAAGAGCATTTAACAGAATTGTCTCAATGGGTGTTGGAAATTACAAAAATAAGTCAGATTAAACACTCCCAAATACATACCATATGATGAATATCACTAAATAGTCAAACACATTAACTTCATTTTCTGTGTCAAATTGCTTAGAATTGCATTATTTCATCTTATTAAATTATGAATGGGTGGGTGCGAGATTTAAAGAAGTGTCCCCTCAGCATTTTCTTGTATAAATCATAGAATTGTACAGCTGGAAGCAACCATGAGGGTCCTCTAGTCCAACCCCCTCCAATGCGGGAATCTCAACTAAAACATGTTGACAGGTGGCTATCCAACCTCTGCTTAAAAACCACAAATGAAGAAGAATCCACCACCTTCTGAACTAGGAGTCCATTCCACTCTTGAACAGCTCTCACCATCAGAAAGTTCTTCGTGATGTTTAGTTGGAATCTCCTTTCTTGTAACTTGAATCCATTGGTTTGGGTCCTACCTCTGGAGCAGAAGAAAACAAGATTGTTCCATCTTCCATATAGTTTGCGTGACCTTAAACCCACCCAAGGACTTGCCACTCAGAGTAGATCTCTTTATAAAGCACGAGTCAGGGGTCCCCAAATTAAGGCCCGGGGGCCAGATGCGGCCCAATCACCTTCTAAATCTGGCCCACGGACAGTCCAGGAATCAGCCTGTTTTTACATGAGTAGAATGTGTCTTTTTATTTAAAATGCATCTTTGGGTTATTTGTGGGGCATAGGAATTTGTTCATTTTTTTTCAAAATATAGTCCGGCCCCCCAAAAGGTCTGAGGGACAGTGGTCCGGCCCCCTGCTGAAAAAGTGTGCTGACCCCTGGTTTAAGCTGACATACTTTCTGCAGGACACTTTTGCAAATGCTGAAAATCAAAACCGGATGGGACTTGATCTTTTCCATTCCTGTTGTTGTTTAGTCGTTTAGTCGTGTCCGACACTTCGTGACCCCATGGACCAGAGCACGCCAGGCACTCCTGTCTTCCACTGCCTCCTGCAGTTTGGTCAGACTCATGTTGGTAGCTTCGAGAACACTGCCCAACCATCTCGTCCTCTGTGCCCTCTGTGCCCCTTCTCCTTGTGCCCTCCATCTTTCCCAACATCAGGGTCTTTTCCAGGGAGTCTTCTCTTCTCATGAGGTGGCCAAAGTATTGGAAAAGTATTCAATTCCTATCCCATTTAAAATAATTCAGACTTCAGGACTTGCTGTTCCATTCTAAGTCTGTGCTCTCTGTATCTTTCAGGACTTGAGGAATTTGGCTGCCAAGCACCAGGGAGTGGAAATCATCCCACTAGGTACAGTATGTGCTTGCCACCCCCTCCTGAAATTCACTTTTCCCACAGTGTTGTGGCCAACAGTTGATATTCAAGGTCATTTCAAAATATTATTTTTTAGCAAATAAAAGTGCATTCCCTATTTATGTTGTTTAGTTAGATTTGTTTAAGGGTTTATTGAATTATAAAAGAAAAACGAATAACGAATAAATCCAAGTATGCTGTCACATTACAGAATCTCTCATCAAGCTTTAACAGCTGAACAAGATCAACAGAGGAACACAATTTTTGTAAATCATAGTTTTGGGGTCTAAATTAGGCTGTTATCAATCATCATTATATGTCCCTTCAGACAAAGGGTTATGTTTGTTTGTTTGTTTGCTTGCTTGCTTGGGGTTTTAAGTAAGAAGGGAGAAGAAGAAAACAATTGCATCAAGAAACAGCAATAACAGAAAACACATAAGTACCACATTAGATAAAGGGGTGTATCCAATTCTATTCATACTCAGAGAAGACCCACTGACATTAATGGACATCACTCATGTTGGTCTCTTAATTTCAATGGGTCTACTCTGATATTGGGATGCGGGTGGCGCAGTGGGTTAAACCACAGAGCCTAGGGCTTTCCGATCAGAAGGTTGGCAGTTTGAATCCCTGTGATGGGGTGAGCTCCCATTATTCGGTCCCAGCTCCTGCCAACCTAGCAGTTCGAAAGCACATCAAAGTGCAAGTAGATAAATAGGTACCGCTACAGCAGGAAGGTAAACGGTGTTTACGTGTGCTGCTCTGGTTCGCCAGAAGCGGCTTTGTCATGCTGGCCACATGACCTGGAAGCTGTACGCCGGCTCCCTCGGCCAATAGCGCAAGATGAGCGCCGCAACCCCAGAGTTGGTCACAACTGGACCTCATGGTCAGGGGTCCCTTTACCTTTACCTTACTCTGATTATGAATAGAATTGGATACACCCCTTAGTAAATTTAAAAGCTAGATGGAATAAAAGAATGGAATATTAAGTTGTCCCACTGTAATTCAAACTCTGACAAAATTTAAATGGGGACTATAGTTAAATAGTCAGGTGCACAGCCTGGAAGTCATTTTGGACTCACAGCTGTCCATGGAGGTAACAGTCAATATTGTGTCCGGGGCAGCTACCTAGCAGCTCCACCTGGTACCCCAACTGAGACCCTACCTGCCTGTAGACTGTCTTGCCAGAGTGGTGCATGCTCTGGTTATCTCCCACTTGGACTACTGCAATGCGCTCTGTGTGGGACTACCAAGTGCAAATGTACTGGGAGCCAATGAAGATCCTTTAGGACCGGTGTTATATGGTCCCAGCAGCCACTCCCAGTCACCAGTCTAGCAGCCGCATTCTGGATTAGTTGTAATTTCCAAATCAACTTCAAAGGTAGCCCCACGTAGAGCACATTGCAGTAGCCCAGTGCGTTTCTGAGCACAATTCAAAGTGCTGGTGCTGACCTTTAAAGCCCTAAATGGCCTCAGCCCAGTATACCCGAAGGAGTGTCTCCACCCCCATCATTCAGCCTGAACACTGAGGTCCTTCTCCGTGGGTCTTCTGCTGGTTCCCTCACTGCGAGAAGCGAAGTTACAGGGAACCAGGCAGAGGGCCTTCTCAGTAGTGGTGCCCTCCCTGTGGAACACACTCCCTTCAGATGTCAAGGAGATAAAGAATTACATACCCGCTAACTTTTAGAAGACATCTGAAGGTAGCCCTGTATCAGGAAGTTTTTAATGTTTAATGTTTTATTATGTTTCAATATATGCTTTAAGCCGCCCAGAGTGGCTGAGGAAACCCAACCAGATAGGTTGATAATAATAATAATAATAATAATAATAATAATAATAATAATAATAATAATAAATAATGTGCAATTCACTGACTGATATCATACCAAAACATCTACAGGACTCTGGCCAACGAGGAGACAATAACTATAGGAAAAGTTATAGAAGGACTTTAATTCTCAAGAACCAAATATGAGGTGTACATAAGTATTATAGAGAAGATCCTTCCTTCTAAATATTATCAACACAAAAAGGCTTCTGTTGATCTGTGACAAGAAGAGAAGGGTCTTACCTAAAAAATGGGATTTATTCTTTGCTGCTGTAGATACTTGTGACCCATCCAGTATCAAGGCTGCAGCAACTAAAGTCACCAAGCGGCTGAAAGGAGCTGGGCTGAATCTTCTTATTAACAACGCTGGGATTTTAAAGCCAGGCTCTCTTGAGACAGAGACACCAGAGAACATGGCTGAGGTGTACAAAACCAATGTGATTGGCCCCATGATGCTGAGCCAGGTAAGGCCATCCTATTGTACCTTCTTCACAGAACCTCCTGGCCATGTTGCAGAGCCCCTAATGTTTAGAAACTGTACTGTTTTCATAGAGAAAGGATGCAGAACAGAACTTTAACAGCTTCATGAGAAACTGACATTAACAGTGCATCCTTTGGGCTTGTGGAGATCATAGGGGAAGGTTGTACTTGTTGAACCAGGTGTTGCAGCTCCCTCCTGGACGAACCATGAGAGAACTCTGGTATACCACCAGCAAGTAACTGCTGGGCTCAGTTTCACTCACACACTGAACTTTGAACCGGTGACAAGATGCCCAGTCCTCTTACATGAAGGATGCAACTGTGTGCAATTCTTTTCTCTCCCCTTCTCCAGGCATTCCTGCCCTTGCTGAGGAAGGCATCTCGGGAAAGCCCCCAGAATGGGATGAGCTGCAGCAAAGCTGCCATTGTCAACGTGTCCAGTGAAGGTGGTTCTATCACAAATGTCTACATGTGGCATTTGGCACATGTGGTCAGTTACCGTTGCAGCAAGGTGTGGACACAGAAGTACTGCAAGTTAGAAGCTAGAAATTGATTTTTATGTTAATTTCACCTGAGGGTGTTGGCAATAGTCTTAAAATAATGCAGTCCACAATATGCCTCCCTGACCCTTGCCTATCTTGGTAAGTAAATATCTGGCCATGGGAGGGATCCAGCCCCCACTACGGAGGACCTGGGACCACAGAATAGATGTCTGATAACTGCCCCCACTCACGTGAGCACCTGAGATGTGATCAAACAAAATGATTTATTTAAATTAATAAACAATGGCAAGAAGAGGAAGACATAGGCAACCCCACAATGGTACTCTCAACATGAAAATCTTCCCACATCCCCTCATTGTCTAGAGGTGCCAATGAATGTATTTGGCTTCACTCACAATTAATCCAAAGAGTCAAACTATTAGCTGGTGTCCATTCCTTGCTCCACAGAAATGTAAAAAAGAAAGAAAGAAAAGTGCATTAAAATACATTAGCCAGAAGATGGCAGCAAAAAGGCTTCCCTAGGTTCTTTTGTGTGTGTGTGTGTGTGTGTGTGTGTGTGTGTGTGTGTGTGTGTGTGTGTGTGTGTGTGTGCCTGCAGCATTATCAGTAAGAACAGCAAACCAAGGACCCACCCCCTTTAGTAGAAACCATCCATGGCTGTAAATGGTGTTAAAAACAAACAAAAAACAACAGGAACTCACTTGGAATTCAGTCAGAAAGAATGAGCCATTACTGATTTCTGCCAATATAAATTACAGCATAAAATCTCTACTGCAAAGCTTATTTCATTCATTCATTCATACATTCATTCATAGAAAACAATATAGTTTCCAAAAATAAAACAACAAAATCAGAAAATACAGCATCAATGTTAAGATTTAAACAAAAAAATAAAAATAACCTGTTAATAGTGAGAGCATTAAAACATATCTCAGTAATACAGAAGCCTCCTTTTTAAACTCATACCCTCCTATGGCACTGGGTGGCATTCTAGGAATGGACGAATCTTTCAATGTCGGCTTTTCTTATTCTTTCATCTTTTTTCAGTTTTCCCCATTTCCCCATCTGTTTGTGATTTTTAATATGCATTTTTGTGTAGGACTTCCCAAGCAATCGCACCTAATACAACACACTTTTGTACATTATTTTCACCACCCAAAGCATTATTGTATGCATTCTTCCTAATATATGCTTTATGATACTCATGCTTTGGGACGTGGGTGACGCTGTGGTCTAAACCACAGAGCCTAGGGCTTGCCGATCGGAAGGTTGGCAGTTCGAATCCCTGTGACGGGGTGAGCTCCCATTGTTCGGTCCCAGCTCCTGCCCACCTAGCAGTTCGAAAGCACGTCAAGTGCAAGTAGATAAATAGGTACCACTCCGGCGGGAAGGTAAACGGCGTTTCTGTGCACCGCTCTGGTTTGCCAGAAGCGGCTTAGTCATGCTGGTCACATGACCCGGAAGCTGTATGCAGACAAACGCCGGCTCCCTCGGCCTATAGAGCGAGATGAGCGCTGCAACCCCAGAGTTGTCCGCGACTGGACCTAATGGTCAGGGGAACCTTTACCTTTACTCATGCTTTAATTGGACAACTGCACCACAAAATTCAGAGAATCACAAATGTCAAAGGATTGCTGCATTTCAGTTTAAATATTGGTTCAGGAAATCAAATAGGTTCACATTAAAATGAAAAATGGGGGCAAAATTCTCACCAATCCTTAGCTGCATTATTCATCCCCTTGCTTCTGATATGTCTCTTTCCTAGGCTGCTCTGAACATGCTTACACGGTGCCAGTCCCTGGGATTTGACAAAGATGAAATCTTGTGCATTGCGTTGCATCCTGGGTTTGTGCAGACAGATATGGGAAGTTCAGTGGTAAGTGATTTGTGGAGGAATCTGTGAACTCTATGCATATTTACTGTATTTAACTCATTTGACCTTACATTGAAGTAAGGATCAAGGTGTATAATTAGTTTCAAAATCAGCAAGGAAGACATGAATGGCAATAACTCCCCTCTCTTTGGTGCTTCAAAAGAATAATTAAAAGAAAAAAACAGTTGAGGAAAGCCATTGGACCAATGATCTACTCCAGGAAGGAAATAGAGTCACACACTCTGGCTACAATTCAATATGTTATTGTTGTTGTTTAGTCGTTTAGTCCTGTCCGACTCTTCCTGACCCCATGGACCATAGCACGCCAGGCTCTCCTGTCTTCCACTGCCTCCCGCAGTTTGGTCAAACTCATGTTGGTAGCTTCGAGAATACTGTCCAACCATCTCGTCCTCTGTCGTCCCCTTCTCCTAGTGCCCGCAATCTTTCCCAACATCAGGGTCTTTTCCAGGGAGTCTTCTCTTCTCATGAGGTGGCCAAAGTTTTGGAGCCTCAGCTTCAGGATCTGTCCTTCCAGTGAGCACTCAGGGCTGATTTCCTTCAGAATGGATAGGTTTGATCTTCTTGCAGTCCATGGGACTCTCAAGAGTCTCCTCCAGCACCATAATTCAAAAGCATCAATTCTTCGGCGATCAGCCTTCTTTATGGTCCAACTCTCACTTCCATAGATGTCTCTGCTTTTTAATATGTTATTAGGTGTGCTTAAATTCAAACTCCAGGTCTCTGCTGAATTCTGGCTGGACACCCAATCGTCGTAGAAAGATGCTCCAGGTAACTTAAGGATTGCAGTGCTCTACCATTATCTGCAGAGGTTGCTCCCTGGGCAAGGAGTTTATTCTCTTACGGTAGTTGTTGTGGCCGATAGCTATTGCTAGATGGATAAGTCTTGCCCATAAAAACTAGTGGCTATCAAAACATCCTTTGCCACTGAATAACTATGTTACACTACATTCTGCTTTATAGATGCCTCCAGAAAACCAGGGGGGAAGATATGAGGGGCAATAGCCTTCTCTTTCTGTTCCCCTCCCTGCAAGCAACTGGCATTCAGGTTAAATTGCCTCTGGACATTGTTACATGCCTAATCATAGACATATCTCCCATGAATTTGGCTCCCTGGGAAATCAGTTGCTAGTGGGACAAAGAAAATGGAACAAGAATTCTACCTTGGAGACTTTAGTGTCAAACTTTGTGATGATGATACCCATGCTGTTTGTCACTCTTTTTAAAAAATATACTTACAAGTCCTTGTGTCACTCTAGTCTGTTTTTTTTTTTTACAGGGACAAGCCCCACTGACAGTGGATGAGAGTGTGCAAGCAATCCTGAAGACCCTTTCCCATCTCTCTGAGAAAGACAATGGCGCTTTTATGAATTGGGAGGGAAACACACTTCCTTGGTGAGCCCAATATATTTTGCTGCCTGAAATGGAGCAGCCAGGTGCACAGTCCCTGAACTGGGTTGAGTTATTTTTGGCACCAGAAGCAGAAAATCTGACCTCTCCCCCTGCCTGGCAGAACAAAAGCAATAAAAATAAATTACATAACTAACAATCTGCTGCCCTTTCATGACACCCCAAATCAACTGCCTGAGATGACCACCCCACTCAACCTAACAGCCTGCTTATTTACCGTACATAGTAGGGATGATGCAGAAATTCAATTAATTTCACATTTAAAGCCAAATATATCCAAAACCTTATGAAACAATGTGAGAACGGAAACACAGCCATCCTTCAAAATTTGCCTTATCTGTATTTTGTGATGCTGTTCTTCAAACCAGTTTACAAAATTGCATATACATCTGCATACATATGCACACAACAGTGCATATACTAGTGAAGGTAACATACAAAATTGTATATATTAGTCAAAACTGTTTTTCTCAGCTTAGCCCACCCCACAGGGTTGTTGTGTGAATAACCGAGGGGAAAAGGAGACCCACAAATGCCACCTTGAGCCCCTTGGCGAAAGGTTGGGGTGTGTGTAAATGTAACACTGAAAAATAAAGAATAATAATAATATAATACATCTCTCCTATCTGCCTGTGCTCAAATTTCAATTGAGGGAGCAGGGCAGGTTTGGAATAATGAAAAAGCCCAACTTAAAAATCAAAGAAAAATGAAATTAGACACAGCCAGGATATTCAGGTGTATAAACATTGGACTTTAGATCCTCAGCAAATCCCACATGTAGCTGTCTGCTGAGACAGGCTTGCCTGGGTGGGGTCAGGGGCAGATTTAGGGCAGTGTGAGTGGTGGGCATGCACGGGGCACTGAGCTGAAGGGGTGTCTTCTCAAAGCCCAGTAAGTGTGGACGCTGGACTTTGGGAAGGAAGGAGGCATGAGGGCTCTTGCAGGGTCCTAGAGTCCTCCCACATTCTTCTCAAAGCCTAGTTCACACTTTCTCACCTTTGGGAACAAGGTGGGAGGGTTCTAGAATCCTAATGTGGGGAAGGGAGGCTGTGTTACAAGATTGTATTGGGCCCCATATAAAGTAACACAATACAAGCCCAAACAACTTTGGTCAACTTTGGACTCAGACCCCACACAAGAATACAAAAATACCAAAAACCTGAACAAGATTGTTAAGAAGCTACCCCCACACATCCAAGAACAGATCCTCACAAACACACCAGTGGAACCTTGACCAGGAACTTTCTATCTTCTACCTAAAATACACAAACCAGGAAATCCAGGACGTCCCATCATCTCAGGTATTGGCACTATTACAGTGGGTGTTTCCGGCTATATGGACTCTGTTCTGAAACCATATGCCATCAGTGCTCCCAGCTACGTATGTGACACCACAGATTTTCTGAGGAAAATGCAATCTTTGAATAATCTTCCTAACAATACTATACTAGCCACTATGGATGTGGAATCTCTATACAGTAGAACCTCGGTTTGCGACCGCCTCCGTTTACGATGAACTCGGAGAGCGACTGCCGCGGACCCGGAAGTATTTACATCCTGGTTCTGCGTGCGCGGATGCACAGAAGCGATCTGCGCAGCGTGTGTGTGTGCAGAAGTGCTCTATTGGTGCTTCGCACACACGCAGAAGTGTGCCGTCAGCGAGCGACGAATTCGGGGAGTGACTGGCTCCCAAGAACAGATCGTTGTCGTAAACTGAGGTACCACTGTATACCAACATCCCACACAACGATGGTTTACAAGCCATAAGGAACACCCTTTCAGATAAAATCACAGTGGACTTTGCTACCAAACTCTGCCATTCTGTCCTTACCCACAACCATTTCAAATTTGGTGATGACCTGTTCCTCCAGATCAGTGGCACAGCAATGGGCACCCGCATGGCCCCACAATATGCCAACATCTTCATGGCAGATTTAGAACAAGGTCTCCTAAGACTCCTACCCACTCAAACCTCTCTTGTACCTGCGATACATTGACGATATTTTTATTAACTGGACACATGGTCAACAGACCCTGGACACCTTCCACCAGACATTCAATGACTTTCACCCCACCATCAACCTAACAATGAACCAATCTATGCAAGAAATACATTTTTTTGGACACTACTATAAAAATACAGGATTGGCGTATAGACACCCCCTTATACCGTAAACCAACTGACCGACAAACATATCTATATGCTTCTAGCTACCATCCCAAACATACCAAACAATCCATTGTATATAGCCAGGCCCTACGTTACAACCACATCTGTTCCAACTCTACAGAGAGAGACTCTCACCTAAGAGATCTACAGCAAACCTTTTTAGAACTAAAATATCTGCCCAATGAAGTTAAACAACAGATCAACAGAGCCAGACTGATACCCAGAGAGAACTTGCTGCAAGACAGACCCCCAAAAAAGAAAATATCAGAACACCACTAGTAATCGCATATAGCTCCCAAGTTAAAACAGTACAACGCATCATCAGAGATCTACAACCTCTCGTAGACAATGACAGTTCTCTTTCTCAAGCTCTGGGAGGAAGGCCTTTCATTGCCTACAGACAGCCACTAAATCTTAAACAACTCCTCACCCACAATAATACAACCACCAGATTTAACATGGACACTGGTACCAGAGCCTGCAATAAACCCAGATGCCAACTTTGCTGCCACATACACCCGGACAACACAATTACTGGCCCTGACAACATCAAACATACCATCTCGGGACTATTTAATTGCTTAACTTCCAACACTGTGTATGCCATCAAATGCCAACAGTGCCCTTCAGTTCTCTATATTGGACAATTAGGCCAAACCCTACGCCAAAGGATAAATGGATATAAATTTGACATCAGGAATCACAAAACAGAGAAACCAGTAGGGGAACATTTCAACCTCCCAGGACATTCTATACAAGATCTCAGTAGCTGTCTTATTACAAAAGAATTTCAGAAATAGACCGGAAAGAGAAGTTGCTGAACTGCAACTTATTACCAAACTTAAAACCGTGAAGAGACCTGATCTGAACAAAGACATTGGATTCTTATCTCATTATACATGATAAAGCTATCTTTAGCCATCTCACCCCTTGCTTTTTCCTGTAAGACCAATTGCAGTTGTTAACAGTCGTCAACAGGTTTACCACACCTATCAGTCAATCACCCATTCCCACCACCCTTCTGAGTAATACCCCTCCCCACCCTTTCACTATATATAAGGTTCTGGTGACTTCTGTTTCAGTGTATCTGAAGAAGTGTGCATGCACACAAAAGCTCATACCAATGACAAACTTAGTTGGTCTCTAAGGTGCTACTGGAAGGATTTTTTATTATTATTTTGTTTCGACTACGTCAGACCAACACAGCTACCTACCAGTAACTAGAACTTTGGTCAAAATAGTCAAAACTGTTAAAGCTTAGCCACACTTACCTTTCCCCCGCTTTTTCCACCACAGTCTGCAGTATAAAGCTGTGTGTCCAATTACCATTTTTTCTTCTTCTCCAGAGCTTTCCTCACAAAAGCCCACTCTTTAAAGCTCAGTTGGAGAAAACAGGAATCTGTGGAAAACATGAATTGATGTTTGCTTTAATTGAGCACTAAAGAGCAGGTTTTTGCAGGGAAAGGTCAGGGCAAAAAAAAAAAAAAAAAAACCAACCCCAACAATCCCAAACAAATGCTCAGGCATGGAGCATTGAAGCATGGACTTCGGCCTGGAAAGAGCGGGGTAAAGGGTAGGTGTGAATAAGCCCTTAATGAACTACTGTACTGTGTTTGCCATTATTACCTAGCTTTGGGTTGTCTCGCTCTTGGTCGGGGGGGGGGGGGTTGGTGACTCAGGGCCGTTTCACACATTGCACTGATCAGATCAGGGCTCCTTGACACGCTTACCTATATTATACATTTTAAAGCAGAGGTGAGGAACCTATCTAGCTCCATGAGTCAGATCCTTATCAGGATTGGTGTGACAGGCTAAATTCACAGATGGCTGGCCACCCGTCAATCACCTGATGTGACCTTTGTGATCAGAAAGGGGTTTTCATGAATCCTGCTTAATGCAGCAGCATTTAACTCCCCCCAATCATCAGCTCACGAGTGGGGTGTTGTAAGCCAAAAATGGCTTACCTTCTGAGTTAGCCAATAAAACTCAGAGACAAGAGGAGTTAGGAGTCCGTTTTGTTTATTGCAAAGCAATAAGGTTACAGTCGAATCTTTTCGGAAAACTGCAACCCCACCCAAAGATCGGGCAGGGGTATTTATAACATTTCAGACAAAGGATTTCAATTTAACCAATCACATAAATCATTACATCATTTTATATTTAATATTCATCATCTCATTTCATATTTAATACGTATGTCATTACCTAATCTAATACGCATGCGCAATAAGCATTGCTAACTAAACTTTGATTCTTACCAGTGATCTGTTACATATTGTTAGTTTGCATGTATGGGAACCTGTGTTACGTGTGGATGTAACAATTTATGTTCTAGTTTATGAATTGCTTCTTTATGATTTATGTATTAGCTGACCTTCTATCCCAGTAGGGACGGCTTCTTGCTGAATCATCAGGATTTATAGGGATTTACATTATCACCTTAATTGGGGCCCTTTGGGCCCCTGCATAGCTGCCTAGTACCCCGTTTTCCCCGGGAAACCCCCGTTTTTACTTACCTTTTCCCAGTGGTCCCCCGTATCACTTCGTCTCCCGTTTTTCTTCTGCTGGCGGCCATTTTTTTTCTTTCAGATTTGCCCTTCTATGGGCACCAAAAATGGCTGCCGCCGGCTTCAAAAGTCGCTTCTACGCGTGACCGGAAGCCTCTGAAGTGTTTGCTTTGTCCACTCCTCCAATACCCCGAAACCAGAGCCACCTTCAGCTCCTCTCATCGTTCCCTGTTTCTGCCAATGACAGGCAACCTGGCGGGCTGCCAACTCTTCCGCACAGCGTTCCGTTTGGACGACGGAGTCACCCCTCAGATGTGCTCTGCAACATGGGCACAGAGGGTTGTGAAAGCACACCCCAAATCTGTGTAGAAGATAGACATTGCCCTCAAAATCTGTACACATTCCAGATTTAGTTTTGTGGGTGGGAATAAAAAGGGGGTAAAAGAGTTTGATAGTTAAGTTTGAATATTTTTGGGTAAAGGGTGGAGAATATTGGGTAAAAAACCCACAATGTGAAGTGTGAAGGGTTAATAGTAAAAAAGAAGTTATAATTTGGAAGAAAGAATGTGAGTTTAGAGTTGGAAACTGCAATAGCTAGTGAAATATTGAGAACTCAAGAAGGGGGAATGAGGAAGTCCGAAATGTTTAGATTTGAAGTTATACAGTATGATTACTAATTTGGGTTTCTTTTTTCTTTTTGTTTTTTTTATCATATTGTCATTTAATATGTGAAGAATATTGGAGAACAAGATTTGATGATATTGTTTTTATATCTTTTGTATTTTCTTATTTTCTTTTTTCTGTATGTAAAATCCAATAAAAATTTTTTTTAAAAAAAAACAAAAACAAAATGTGTACACATTCCTTTTCCATCCTTTTTCTTCTTCTTCCAATTATTCCAAATTTCTGCCCCACGGCCTGTCCACCAGTAGCATCCCACTCTCCCCCCTTTTCTCCTGAGGTTCAAAAGTACCCCACGTCCTCACAATGTCAGGTCTACTACTGTAGCTACTGCTTCCAAGAGCCCCACCTTTTCCAACCCCAACATCCTATTCTTCACTTGCCACCCTCATTCCTCATTACATAAACCTTCATTTACATTCCTCAACCGTACTCTGTTCACATATTCACTGATCATTGGGAGCCAGGCTCCTAAGCCAGGGATTGTGAGGCTCCCCCTGAGGCCCCCCTTCCACCCTCTTGCTTAGAATGTTGTGCAAGAGGGTCTTATGACAAACCAATATCTATCTTCTACACAGAATTTGGGGTGTGCTTTCACAACCCTCTGTGCTCATGTTGCAGAGCACATTTGAGGGGTGACTCCGCCGTCCAAACGGAATGCTGTGGGGCAGAGTTGACAGCCCGCCAAAGAGTTGGCGGCCCGCCAGGTTGCCTGTCATGGCAGAAACAGGGGACGATGAGAGGAGCTGAAGGTGGCTCTGGTTTCGGGGTATTGGAGGAGTGGACAAAGCAAACACTTCAGAGGCTTCCAGTCATGCGTAGAAGCGATTTTTGAAGCCGGCGGCGGCCATTTTTAGTGCCCATAGAAGGACAAATCTGAAAGAAAAAAATGGCCGCCGGCAGGAGAAAAACGGGAGACGAAGTGATACGGGGGACCACCGGGAAAAGGTAAGTAAAAACGGGGGTTTCCCAGGGAAACGGGGTACTTGGCAGCTATGCAGGGGCCCAAAGGGCCCCAATTAAGGTGATAATGTAAATCCCTATAAATCCTGGAATATGCTTATATTAGTGAATTATGGTAACCTGCTGCTTTAAAGAAACTGATGATTCAGCAAGAAGCCGTCCCTACTGGGATAGAAGGTCAGCTAATACGTAAATCACAAAGAAGCAATTCATAAACTAGAACATAAATTGTTACATCCACACGTAACACAGGTTCCCATACATGCAAACTAACAATATGTAACAGATCACTGGTAAGAATCAAAGTTTAGTTAGCAATGCTTATTGCGCATGCGTATTAGATTAGGTAATGACATACGTATTAAATATGAAATGAGATGATGAATATTAAATATAAAATGATGTAATGATTTATGTGATTGGTTAAATTGAAATCCTTTGTCTGAAATGTTATAAATACCCCTGCCCGATCTTTGGGTGGGGTTGCAGTTTTCCGAAAAGATTCGACTGTAACCTTATTGCTTTGCAATAAACAAAACGGACTCCTAACTCCTCTTGTCTCTGAGTTTTATTGGCTAACTCAGAAGATAAGCCATTTTTGGCTTACAACAGGGGGGAATTAAATCCTATTGCATTGGTTGCACACACCAGTATCCTGCCAATGCCAAGTCTCTGAGGGACTTGGTTTACATTTGACAAACGTACTCTGGCCCAGGGTGAGAAACCTTTGGCTCTAGTGCCTACATCTGATATGCAAATAACAGCGGGGATGGAAGGAAGCAAAAACTGCCCTTTACCCACTGCCCTCTTCCAACTCCTTTCATTCTTTTCTTTTTATAGTGCATTTTCATACCGCCTTTCTTCAAAACCACAATTTTAAAATATTAACACAAATGAACAGTACAAAATATTCTCAGGTCTACTTCAGGAGCTGCCAGTACCAGTTTTGTGGCCTGGAATTCTCCACCTCTGTCTTCCCTTGGGACACACAGGTCTTAAGGAGTCCCAGGGATGGTGGTTTTAAGTAGCCATGACTGGTCCTAGACATTTTACTGCTGGCGCTGAAAAAGTAAATGACTCCCATCCCTGCCATTCCAAATACAGAAGCTGACACTGTTGGCAACTGAATCTTACTTCAACACTGGGGATGGGACAGCATCTTCCACTGCATCTGAAGGCAGCCAAGCAAAGTGAGGTTAAGCTGGAAGTTGGAAGCCAGTTTGGCATCCCTCCAAGCAGGTCTGTGCAGAGCTTGTCTGAAGCCCTAGTCTGACGCTACACAGTAGTATGCAGTAACACAGGTCCAGATTTCCCTATCAAAGACTTGCAGTGCGTATGGACAGGCATTTCGAGGGGCACATTCTTGACATGGCAGTGTAAGTCCGGCAGGCCCTAGTGGGGGCCCCCATCCAAATTAGCCCTCCAAGGCTTGGGCCAAGTGTATCTAGCTGCCTCCCACCCCTCTTCATGGGCCTGCCTCCAAAGTCAGCCTGTCCAGACTTCATCACTTCAGCTGTGCATGAGAACTCCCCAAACATTTCCAGACTTTCCAAGTGTCCATATTTTCCACAGGTGTCCCTGATTTAGAGAAGCCGTCCTGGTTTCTGATTTGATCATGGAATGCCCATTTTTCTTAGGATGTTCCCATTTTCATTGAAGAAATGTTGGCGGGTATGGAGTTACCCAACCCTCGAGCGGTCTGAAGACAATTCTGTACAGTGGTACCTCTGGTTAAGAACTTAATTTGTTCCGGAGGTCCGTTCTTAACCTGAAACTGTTCTTAACCTGAAGTACCACTTTAGCTAATGGGGCCTCCTGCTGCCGCTACTCCGCCGGAGCACGATTTGATTTCTGTTCTCATCCTGAAGCAAAGTTCTTAACCTGAGGTACTATTTCTGGGTTAGCGGAGTTTGTAACCTGAAGCATTTGTAATCCGAGGTACCACTGTATAGGGAAGTTTTTTAAATGTTCTATTATGTTTTTCTATATGTTGGAAGCTGCCCAGAGTGGCTGGGGCAACCCAGTAAGATGTGTGGGGTAAAAATAGTAAAATTATCATTATGGAATGGGGCGTCCCTCCCTATTTTCATTGGAGAAATGTTGGAGGGTATGCATTTCCCTACACAGAAAACCTAGGCTGTCAGGGAGGAAGCCTAGCTGCAACCCTTCCCTCAGACTCTGGAGAAATATTGTGCATATAGGTCTGCCTGGCTGGCTATTGTGCTTTGCAAAGGACCCCTGTTGATGTCAGAATGGAACGGTCCAAGTTTTAGGCCTTGTGTTGTTACTAAGTTGTGGGCCTGGTTAACACTACAGTATCTGCTTGGTGACAAGCTGTGAAAGGAAAGAGTGTTGATGACTTTAATATTTATAGAAGGGGGTATGGATCAAGTAACACCATTTTGATTGGCCTGGGAAGCAAGAGGCTCTGATTGGCTGGAGATGCTAGTCAGTGAAGAAAGGGCAGTTAACTGTTGGGAAAGTCAGTTGATGAGGGAGATTTGAGCAAAGACCAGAAGCAACTGAGGGGAGAGCAGATAGCTGAGCTCTGGAGATGAAGCTATTCTTACCCAGCTTGGTAGCTATTTGTTGCTGGTGACATTCAGAAGAAGGGAGCTGGTGGCTGTAGTTGGCCAAGTGGCTGCCCTATGTAAAGGTCTTAGCTAAAGAAGGCTGTGCAATCAGGTGTTTTAAATCAGCAGCCAGAACTACAGCCAGAGGAGCTTTGGGGTCACAGGCAGGTTGTCCCCAGCGCAGTGCCCGATTTACGGTATGTATAAGCTAAACAAGCTATAGCTTAGGGCCCCACTCTCTTGGGGCCCCCAAAAAAAATTAAAGAAAAAAAACCCTGGATGTACATTTCCAAAATATAAGATAAAAAACAAATAAAATAAAACCTACATACAGCAACAGTGTTTTGTGTTGTGTAGGTCCATAAATTACCATATATATATATATATATATATATATATATATATATACCCTGTTTCTCATATTTTAAGACATACCCATAAAATAAGCCATAGCAGGATTTTTAAGCATTCAGGGAATATAAGCCATACCCCGAAAATAAGACATAGTGATAGGCGCAGCAGCAATGCCGGCCGTGGCAGGAGGAGGAGGAGGAGGAAAAAAATAAGACATCCCTTGAAAATAAGCCATAGTGTGTTTTTTTGAGGAAAAAATAAATATAAGACATGTCTTATAATATGAGAAACACGGTATATATATACACACACCATATAGCACTCCTATGGTGCTGGAGGAGACTCTTGAGAGTCCCATGGACTGCAAGAAGATCAAACCTATCCATTCTTAAGGAAATCAGCCCTGAGTGCTCCCTGGAAGGACAGATCGTGAAGCTGAGGCTCCAATACTTTGGCCACCTCATGAGAAGAGAAGAATCCTTGGAAAAGACCCTGATGTTGGGAAAGATTGAGGGCACTAGGAGAAGGGGACGTCAGAGGACAAGATGGTTGGACAGTGTTCTCGAAGCTACGAACATGAGTTTGACCAAACTGCGGGAGGCAGTGCAAGACAGGAGTGCCTGGCGTGCTATGGTCCATGGGGTCACGAAGAGTCGGACACGACTAAACGACTAAACAACAACAACAACCATATAGCACACAAAAAACAGCGACAATTTGTTGTTGACAAAGGATAGCTGGACATATAAAGGGTCCCATTACCTTCAGTAGCTTTTAGGGCCTCATCGAACCTAAATCCGGCCTTGCCCCAGCAGCTGGACTGGGTTGTGACGTGTGGCTTTGGCTGGAGTGGAGACTTTGGGAAACTGGACTGAGATAAAAGCCACTTAGAGGCTAGTTTCAGTAACGGTATCTTAACTGCTTAGAAATTGTAATTGAGTGCATTTAAAATGCCTTTATAAATATCAGTATCCTGTTATGTATCCCTCTAGTAAACATAATTTAGTTCATCCGATGTTGGTGTCCATTTCATGCCTAATTGTATTTTATCATGGTCAGAGGCAGCTTTAAAGGCATTCCTTTAAATACCATTTAAAGGAAATGGTAGCAGTAGAAAAGGGTCACATTGAGGAACTCTTAAGTTTGGTGGCAGGGAGTTTGATAGACCCTGCAGTATAAAAAATTAAGAAGCACAAATTCCTAAACTGAGACTGAGGCACTACTTTTCTTTTCGGTTGTGGCAGCAGATGAATCAGTTCATCCCATGCAGACAAATTGCATTTTCTACACACAAGTTTTTTTTAAAATGGAAGATAATCAGGTCAAGTGAAGCCTTGATTGCATTATTTTACCTTTTTGCAAACCGCTTTGAGTTTTTTTAAATAATCAAGCAGTGTATAAATGTTAGAAATAAATAAATAAAATGAAGAGCAAACAACATGAGGGTTGCCCACCTTTTCATTTGACCCCTGCAGGTGTGACCAGCACTGATACCAACTGGAGAAAGCGTACTGCACTTTGCTGTAGGTAGCAGTATGAGGAGAACCAGGAACCAAGAGCTACCAGATGACCCAGTAGCCAGGGCCAAAGAGGAAGTCAAAAGAACACAGGGCAAAGCCAGGATCAAGAAGCAAGCAAACAAATAAAAGTAAGTAAATATAACTAATCATATTTTATTTACTTGCAGGTTTATAAACTGCTTCACAATCAAAACTTCTCAAAGCAGTGTAGAATATAATAAAATATAAAATACAAAAGATTACAAACTCAGTAACTGAACACAAACTATTTCTATGATTATACTGTACAGCTGTTATTCCATGAAATGACTAGGTCTTTAAAAGCCTTTTTTAAAAACAAAAACAAAAATCAATAGCTGCCTAAATATCAAAATGTGTGGCATTTGTCTAATTTCATTTGGTAACTCAGATTAGTTACATTTCACTATTCTAATTAGTGTTGTGCGTAATTTTGTTCATAGATCAGCATTAAACTTATATTTTTAATTATGTGTATATCTCCCCATCATAGCTGCCAAGTTTTCCCTTTTCTCGCGAGGAAGCCTATTCAGCATAATGGAATTTCCCTTTAAAAAAGGGAGAACTTGGCAGCTATGCTCCCCATGAAAAGGAACCAGTGTTCCAACACACATTGACCTGTAAGAAATCTGCTTAGCTAGCACTTTTGAGAACAAGTTTTTCCCTTTTGCATTTTTTTTCAGGATTGAGAAGACCTTTACATTGTGTATCACTCAGAGACTGTGTTTGTGAGAAGGCACAATAGTGACACAAAACAAAAACAACTAACAGACAGGCAGGTCATATAAAGCAACCAGAAGGAATCTCTGGCACACAGAGCAGCTAGAAGGAAGTTCTAATATTTTCAGCAGAACTTGTTGCATTTATTGAAATTGAAGTTCGTCTATTCAGGTGCTGGGTTCCCATTGCAGTGAGGACAATAACATTGTGCTTTCACCAGGGAAGGGTTTCCCCATCGATGTTTACAAGAGTGCCATTGTATTTATCTGAGAGACACGCAAGGGTGTTTAGGATCTCTTTCACACCCTCATCCACTTTCATTGGGGCTGGTATACCCTGGAAAAGGAGGGAGAACAGGTGAGCGAATGACCTCTTGCACTGTGCAAAGATGTAATGATGACAAATGGGTGAAAGCAACACACTATTATTTATTTTATTATTTATTACATTTCTATACCACCCTTCATCCAAGGATCACAGGGCAGTTTGCACTTGCACCAAGTTCATGTATGAAGGGCAACCAGAGAAGCATTCTCTTGACAAATGCTCCAACATTCAAACTCTGGGCATTTTGGAAGCAATGGATATCTGCCACAGGGCCAGTGTTTGCCAGGCACAGAGTTTAGAACATGTGTGATCCTAGGGCATGGGGTGGGAACTGAACAGCACAAGTAAGAGCTGAGAATTTTTGCAGTCCGCCTTCCTTCCTCATGTCATTTTTTAAGAAAAATGTTTCCCTCTCTTTGGGAATAATGAGAGGGGGGAAATGGGATTGATTAAGGTCATATCCTGGGCTTGTGTAAAGTTGTCCCAGATTTGAGGACACATCACAGTGTGACAAGTCTGTCTTTGGATCCTAGCTTTCCCCTGTTCCTCACCCAGTCTACCCTCAGCCTGGTGCTTTTTGGCTGTGCTAGCATCAGAGCACCAACATGGGCTGGAGTCAAAGAAGTTGCTGTGGTAGGGGAGAGTTGAGTTAGTGATCTAGCTATTAAATTGGAGATAGAGGTCCAATGTGTCCTAAGGCCCATAGATCACTTTTCCAAAGTGATAATTCACACAGAATTCATTGCCACAAGATGTACTGTTGGCTACTAGGTTTTTGGAAAGGATGGGACCAATTCATGAAGCTTTTATTGATCAACAGCTATCAACCACAATAACAGAGAATACAACCTCCTTCTCCAGAAGCAGTATATCTTTTAATACTTGAAATAGGGACAAACCACCAGGGATGGTCATTATCTTCATATATTGCTGGAGTGGGAAACCTCTGGCCTGCAACTGAAACTTGGCCCACCAGTCCTCTCCATTTGACTCCCAAAGCTGTTTTGGGGAAGCCACATGCCCACCCAACCCAACTCCTGCCTTCATACATAAATGATGTCAGGTGTAGGGCAGTGACAGTGGTGCTTCAAAGGAACAAAAGGTCTCAAAAGGAGCTTAAAATGGGCTCCCATTTGTTCCTTTGCCTGAGCAAGGCATGCTTTCAACCACTTACGTTGATGGGCAGTAGGAGTGTGTGTTGCTCAAAGAGGGCAAAGCAGTTTCCATTCAGTGGAAATTGCTTCTCTTTCCCAGAACTGGCTCCTTTGCATGTGGAGAATCGCAAAGCCCTTTGCAAGCATTCTCACTCTTCTCCTGTTCACATCCCACATTGCAGGTAGAAAAGAGAACCAGAGGGAGGCTTACAATGCATTCGACTGGTAACAGCCCTTCTGCTGTGGTTCCCAAACTTGGGAACCCCATGTGGGTATTTGACAGGTGAGTGAGACAACCCACATGTCAATCATATGACATAATTATGATGGTATGTGATTGACATGTGAGTTGCCCATCCTAACTATCAAAGTGGGGCTGCAAAACAGGACCAGAAAAAGATCTAGCTCCTGGAGCCAAATAAGTTCCCTACCGTTGATATACTGCAGCATATTTATATATGTATATTTATAGTTGCATTTGTTATTATTGTTGTTTCAAGCTGCTCAGAAAGCTTTGTTATGGGTTGTCAAATAAAGTATGCAGTCCTGGTAAACTTCCCAGGATGATCTGTAAAGCCCCCAGGTACAGGGCTGGAGGTACAACCACAATTCAGTACAGATTCACAATAAAATAATAGGCTGATGTTCACTGAGCTGTGAAGTCTATTTTGGCTGGTGTGGGGAAGAAGATTTTATTGTGGGAGGAAAAAGGCCCGTGTAGGGTGGGAGCAGCTGGATACACTTGCCCCAGGCTCCAGAGGGCTAAGATAGCCAAGGGAACCTGCCAGGGGCCTGGTGGATGTTTGTTGTCATGCCAAGAAGACCCGGTGCCTCCCAGTCACCTCGGGCCTGGGGGGAAGGGAATGTTTAAATAAATTTTTGCAACGTCACAATGTTATTTAACATATTATCTACTCTGAGCCTCAGTTGGACGTAGGCCCAAGTGTTTCAGTGCATTTGATGACCTCTGGGAAGTGGAGGGCACCATGAATCACTTACTCCTGAATTTCCCATGTCTGTCTGTAACCACCCAGGATGCAGGGCAACGCACAGGATCTCGTCTTCAGCAAATCCCAGGGACTGGCACCGTGTGAGCATGTTCAGAGCAGCCTAGGAGAGAAATATGCAGGGAGGTGATGAATGATGTTATAGCAATTCTAAGGTCTTATATACTGTATATAAAATAAATGTTCATAAATGTACAAGGCAAACACATACATAAGTATATAAACCACGTGTCTGAAATAGTACAGGAGAACAATCCTGAAGCCATTTTGACTCTCCCAAATTGACTTCAAATATTTCTCTGCAAGGAGGAAGGAAATGGGAAAAGCTTTCCAATTGTTTTTGGACTGTAGGGGCTTACACCTCCCTGTAAATACAGACCGTTGCTGCTGCTCCCTAGTCAGGCAGCCTCCCGTTGAAATCAGGCAGCTGACAGGGACAACCCCAGCAAAAGCCAGGGAACCCCCCCTCAAGCTGGGCTCCCATAGGTGGCAGGTGCTTTCTCTCGCCGCCGCCCAGCTGCTGCCCAGTGCCACAGCAGCACTGAGTGGCTGAGATGTGCTGCCACTGGAGCCCTGAAGGGGGGTGGGGAGTGTGAGAGGCAGAAGAAGAGGAGAGAGGTGCATCTGCTAAATCCTGCCTGGAGTTTGAGTCCTTTCTGGGGTGTTTTTGCCCCCCCCCTCTGAGTCTGTGCTCCTGGCAGAGATCAGCTTTGCCAAACGCTCAGTGTGCCTGTCAGGGTGTTGTTGCAACTACTCTTGAGTAAAGACGCACAACTCCACTCTGTCTTTAATGGTTTTATTGTGCATAGTATTTACAGTGCAGATAAAGCAGAAAACATGACCTCTCAGTCACTCGCAGAATCTGGGAGTGGACGTTTCCGGCTGCGTGACCAGCATAAGAGTTTGGGCACCCCAAAACGCCTCCTCCCGACCTTACGTTTGGTGGCACGCCTTAAATCGGGCGCTAGAAGGGGCTGCACGTTCCCCTCCACCTGTTGGTCAGGGCGTTGCAAAGGCTCTCCCAGATCACAGCCCTGACGCCTCTGTCCCGCTAACTTCCTGATTCCCCTCACCTGACCCGCTGCTCGCTGCTGCTGCTCTCACTGGGCGAAGTGCTGATGAGCAGGATGGGGGGAGGCTCTCTGTAGGGAGGCCACCTGACAGCGCCCCTCTTTGCATCACCATAAAATACCTCTGTACCTTGCTGCAGCGGTAGCTGATGGCATGTCCCACTTCCCATCCAAGTAGATTTGTAATGGAACCACTTGCACTGGACATGTTGACAATGGCAGCTTTGCTGCAGCTCATTCCTTTCTGAGGGCTTTCCCGAGATGCCTTCCTCAGCAAGGGCAGGAATGCCTGGAGATGGAGTGGAATGAAGGGACAACCTTATACTATGTGGGGAGATCTGGCCCTCCTTTATTATAATTATTTTTTAATAAATTTATATACCACCCTTCATCCAAAGATCACAGGGCAGTTTATAATGTAAAACACAAAATTCATAACATAATATTACAAACCAAATACAGCAAAATTAATAAAAAATTAATAAAACACAAACTTAAAAGGTCATAGATTGTTTAACAGCCAAAGGCCTAGTTGAAGGGGAATGTTTTCTCCTGGCTCCTAAAGATACAGTATGTAATGAGGGCGCTGAGCAAGCCCCCCTGGAAAAATCATTCCATAAACTGGGAGTCACTGCAGAAAAGGCCCGTTCTGGTGTTGCCACCCTTCAGACCTCTTGTGGAGGGGGCATGTGAAGATGGGCCTCAGATCATGATTGCAGAATCCAGGTAGGTTCATACTGAAAGAGGCGGTCTTTGAGGTACTGCTGGCCTGAGCCATTTAAGGCTTTATAGGTCAAAACTAGCATTCTGAATTGGGCCTGGAAACTAATTGGCAGTCAGTGCAGTCAGGTCAGGATTGGTGCTATATGCTGAGACTGTCATGCCCCAGTGAACAAGCCAACTGCTGAATTCTTCACCAGCTGAAGTTTCCAAACTGTATTCAGAGGCAGCCCCACATATATAACACCTGAGCCTCAAGTGACAGCAATGGATCAAGGAGTACCTCCAAGCTACATACCTGCTCCTTCAGAGGGCGTTTAACCCCACCAAGAGCTGCCCCCCTCCCATTCATCTGGTCTAGGGAACTACCCACTAACAGTGCCTAAGCTGTAACTGAATTGAGCTTCAGTTTGTGGGCTCTCATTCAGTCCATTACTGAAGCAAAACAACAGTCCAGCCCATCCACTGCCACATCAGTGTCAGTTGAACATCTGTCTTTCGTTCAGCTGTTAAAAGTCCTGTACATTTGAGAAATCAAGCATATTTATTTATTTCATGAAATTTCTATACTGCCCAAGTGTAAAACTAAACAAAAAACACTGCAAACAATGAACTCATCACCGGAAAACACTTGTATAAATCATTCTGTTCTCTATAACTTAAGAGTGCTACATGCTGAGAAATGACTGTGAAGAAGTATGTATCCAGGGATAGCCTTACCTGAGTGATCACCATGGGCCCAATCACATTGGTCCTATACACCTCAGACATATTCTCTGATGTCTCATGTTCTATAGAAGCTCGCCTTGCAATCCCAGCATTATTTATCAGAAGATTCAACCCGGCTCCTTTCAGACATTCAGTGACTCTGGCTGCAGCAGCCTTGATGCTGTTTGGCTCACAAGTGTCTATAGCAACAAAGAAATTATTAAAAAGCTGATTCTGCTGAACCAAATTAACCAGTAACTAGTAAGGTCTAACAAGGTTGAACGTCTATCTCAGGCATCCCCAAACTGCGGCCATCCAGATGTTTTGGCCTACAACTCCTGTGATCCCTAGCTAACAGGACCAGTGGTCGGGGAAGATGGGAATTGTAGTCCAAAACATCTGGAGGGCCGAAGTTTGGGGATGCCTGGTCTATCTTAAGGACAGAAATGACTCAGCAATATATGTACAGTGGAACCTTGGCTCCCAAATGCCTTGGGAGCTGAACGTTCTGGCTCCTGAATGTGATTGTTCCGGTTATCGAACATTCTTTGGAAGCCGAATGTCCGGTGCAGCCTCTGATTGGCTGCAGGAAGCTCCTGCAGCCAATCAGAAGCCGCGCCTTGGTTCCTGAACCGAATGGTTTTGGGAGTCAAATGGACTCCTGAAACGGATTAAGTTAGGAAGCCGAGGTTCCACTGTACATGATTAATAGCTATTACATTTTATTTTATTTGCTAAGTTGATTTGCATTTGATATGTCAGGCCTGGATATGTTTGCTAAATAAAGCAAGCTTCCAATTACACTTCTGTATTTGTCAATATCCTCAAATTCTTTTTCATCATCTTGCTTTTGATATTCTAGAGTCATTGGAGTAGCAACTGGATTATAATTACCTATGCCATTTGACTCTAGCAGAGCCTGAATTTTACTACTTTGACTAATCAGAAAAGAGCCTCTATTTGCATGCCTAGGTAATTGTTCACTGTTTCTACTTTTTTAATTTCAAAATGTGTTTTCAAACTTGTTTTTCTACTTATCTGAATCATAAATCAATAAAAGATCATCAACATAAACCACCAAATAAGTAATTCCATCATTGTCTCTACAAATGTACAGACATTGATCAACTTTGCTTTGCTCAAATCCAAGATTTTTCAACACACTGTCTAATTTCTTGCTCCAACATCTAGCTGCCTGTTTCAAACCATAAATGGAACTTTTCAGTTTGCATACCAGATCTGGATCTTTCACAAAACCCTGTGGTTGAATCATGTATATTTCTTCTTCAAGTTCACCATATAAAAATGCAGTTTTGATATCAAAATGTGAAACCTTCATTTTCTTTTCTGCTGCTATTTTTAACAATAACCTAACATTATAATATGTTACAGGAGCAAAAATTGATTCATAGTCCTCATTATGCTTTTGTGCAAAACCCCTTGCAACCAATCTAGCTCTAAATCTCTGTACTTGAGCTTGTTCGTTTCTTTTAATTTTAAACACCCATTTGGAACTGATGGGCTTTCTCCCTTCAGGTAAAGGTACAAGTTCCCAAGTTTCATTTTTATGCATTGCCTCCATTTCTTCTGACATAGCATTAAACCAACACTTTGCTAATTCTGGTTCCATGTCATTAATTTCTTCAAAACTTTCTGGCTCATTATTGCTTTGTTTTCCAGCTCTCTGTCTATAGCAGTCACCAACTGAGTAGAAAATGATTGAATTTCTTCCCGTAACTGTTTTGCCACCTCTCTGCTTCTGGAGAAACAGTCTCGATAACGCCAGAAAGGTTGGTGAAAATGAATAAAATGCAACAAAATAAGTGCTGGAGATGTTTGAAACAGAACCTTCTCCTATATGTCGTGGACATGTCCAGAAATTGGGAAATTTTGGGGCATGATTCACGAAGAAATAAAACACTAAGAATAAACTACAGTAAAAACCCAGAGACATTTCTATTGGGAATCCTATATAATAAAGTCCCTGTGTCTCTGCGTCCAGTCCCTGTGTCTGCACTACTGCGCATGTGCCCGGCGGACACAGGGATTGGACGCAGAGACTTGGAGCGTAGAGACCGGCCCCTCCTCCGCCTCCTCCCGCTGTCCCAAGTGGCGACGGCCTCCTCCACCTCCTTTCTCCTGAGAAGAAAGAAGAGGCCTCTGCCGCCACCTCCCGCAGCGCACCTCAGGTAAGCGTGCCGCCCCTCGCTCCCCCGCCTCGCTGCCCCACATCACTCCGCCGCAGCAGGAAGGTGGAGGAGGCCGTCGCCACTCGGGACAGCGGGAGGAGGCGGAGGAGGGGCCGGTGGGCCTCGGGTGCTCGCCGGCGGGTGGGGCGAGAGCGGGAGTTGTGGCGGAGTGACGCGGGGGCGGTGAGGCGGGAGAGCAAGGGGCAGCACACTTACCTAAGGCGCGCTGCAGGAGGCGGCGACGCCTTTTCCTTCTCCTCAGGTGAGGAGGAGAAGGGAGGTGGAGGAGGCCATCGCCACTCGGGACAGTGGGAGGAGGGGCCGGTGGGCCTCAGGCGCTCGACGGAGGCGACGCCTGCGCGGTACCAGGGCTTCCCCTCCGGTCCTGCCCGGCTAGCGCCCGTTTACTGAACGGGCTGAATGACACTAGTATTAAATAACAATATCCCAAAAGATATAGTAAATATATTTTTATATCCAACGTCTGCGGCAGGAATATTGATAGCGAAGTATTGGAAAGGGAAACAAATACCTACTAGGGAAGAATGGCTATGTAAATTACCGTATGTGAATACTCAGAGTTAGCTAAATTAAGAGACATAGTAAGACATAAATCAAAAAACTTAGTGAAAAGGAATGGGAATGTCTGAATGAATACTTAAAAAAACAAGGTTCAAGGGTGAATGTCTGGCTGAGTCTAGAATGACTCCGTGAAGAGAAAAGGGAATGAATAATGATTTATAAAATAAATAAGACCAGATTTGAGATGATAAGGAAATGCAAATGGATAAGATGAAACTGAAGGGAAGAGTTGTGTGGTCAGTGGAAGCCTTTATTTTGCCTATTATAATTATGTAAAGATGAACATGGTGTTGAAGAGAGGTTAGTCGAGGTTTTTTTCTTCTTCTTTATTCTTTATCACTATTTTTCTTCTTTTCTTTTTTATTCTTTTCTTATTTATATTTATGAATATGTGTTTTGATTAGTAAGATTTGGAACTTTATTCTATGTTCTTTTTGATGTGATGTTGGGACCCAGGTGGCGCTGTGGGTTAATCCACTGAGCCTAGGGCTTGCTGATCAGAAGGTCGGCGGTTCGAATCCCTGCAGCGGGGTGAGCTCCTGTTGCTCGGTCCCAGCTCCTGCCCACCTAGCAGTTCGAAAGCACATCAAAGTGCAAGTAGATAAATAGGGACCGCTCTGGCGGGAAGGTAAACGGCGTTTCCGTGCGCTGCTCTGGTTCGCCAGAAGCAGCTTTGTCATGCTGGCCACATGACCCGGAAGTTGTCTGCAGACAAATGCCGGCTCCCTCGGCCTATAGAGCGAGATGAGCGCCGCAACCCCAGAGTCGGACACGACTGGACCTGATGGTCAGGGGCCCCTTTACCTATATATATATATATATATATATATATATATATATATATATATATATATGATCCTCCAGATGCAGATAACGACAACTTTGAACCATGGCAAATGCTTAGTTACAATGGTGAAAGTTCCTAAATTATTTGTATAGTATTGGAACATAAGAATGGCATGTAAGAGCCATGTGGAGCAACCAGCTCAGACCTCTTTGCATGTTGAGGTTCTTGGGTAGACTGAAAGGGGAACAATAGGCTTGATTATTATTCTCCCAGGCCTTTTGCTAATTAAACAATCTATGGCCTTTTAAACTGTGTGTGTGATATTGTTATTGTTTATTATTATGGTATGTATTTTGTGTTTTATATTGTAAACCGCCCTGTGATCTTTGGATGAAGGGTGGTATAGAAATTTAATGAATTATCATCATTATCATCCCAAGGTGAGAGGGAGTGACCTAGCTAAGCCTGGCAGGACAGCTTACTCTATGGCATTAACCCCTTCATGCATTAATTAGATTTAAGCATGTTGGTTCTATGAGGCTGATTATCCCACACTAGGTACCTATATTGTCCTGCCCTGCCGAAGGCTCTTGTCATATCCTACCGTACCTGAATACCTGTTTATTGAGCATCCATTCTGATTTGCCAGGAGAAAGTTTATATGGGGATTTGACTTGTCTCACATTTCCCAGTGCATTTTGCCATCACTTTCCAAAAGTAGATTTTTTGTTCTAGGTCGACAGAACACTTTAATCACCTGCATTGAGCAAATTCTCAGTGTGCACTTCAATCCTTTCCACAAAAATGTGATAGTTTGGAGGCACTCTTTTCCAGACAGCTCCCCTTCCCCCTAACTGTTTAGGGAAGTTTTTAATGTTTGATGTCTTACTGTGTTTTAATTTGTTGGAAGTTGTACAGAGTGACTGGGGCAAGCACTCAGATGGGGGGCTTATAAATAATTATGGTGGTGATGATGATGATTGTAATTCAAATCAGAATTCAAACCACATTTTGCAAAGTTGAGGGCCATTTAATGATAGCTGAACTCCCAAGGAAGAGGTTCATGCATGGAGGCACCATTGGTATCTGCTAGCACTTCCACATGCAGACATGATAGCCTGCACAATCACAAGGGGTAGTGTGTAAAAATTAAAGCATGGAAGATTATAGAAATAATTATGTTCAAATATATTGTTGCATACCAACCCATTCTCCAAATGGTGTGAGATTCCAGGGGTTCCAGGCCCATGTTTCAGTCTCCTCGAAATAAGGGATACCAAGAAACTGGCCTGGCTATTCTAATAATTGAATCCTTCCTGGATCGAGGATTTGGAAGCAACACAACAATATACAATGCAAAAAGACTTATTTACTGAATATTACATAGTAGTTTCCCCCAGCCTTTTATACCCGTTTCCTGCTCTTTCCCTTGCTCCCTTTACTACTCTCTTTCTGTCTTCTCCCCACCCACCCAGCGCCGGAATTAATCCTGTGGAGGCCCCTAGACAGTTAACATCTTGGGGAGCCCCCTCACAAATTATCTGCTAATACATTTTTGTAATTTTATTTCAAGATCAAATCAATATTATTTTGATCCAGTGTCACAGAGGCCCTAAAAGGGATGGGAAGCCCAGAGGCCAATGGCTACTCTGCCTATTTGGTAACCCAGCACTGCACCAACCCACTTTTCTCATTTAGACTTCCACACTTTTGCATTTATCTCTTTGTTGTTTGTGCAGGAGCATGAATGGTGGTTGATTGTGTAGCAGCTTGTTTTAAAATTCCATGCGTTTTAATTAGGAGGAACTGCATTAAAGAAGAGGAGAAAGGTTGGCCGACTCCATTGTCTCTTGAGGCAGATGGATCCCAACAAAAATTATGATTCCCCCCCAAAACAGAGCAGGAACTTGGGCAAGACATGTGAACTGCAAACTGCAAATGAGGAACCAATACAAATTAAACAGAGATCCTGTAAAATGGCCTTAAATGACAGCACCTTTCTCCATTAAGGAGAGAGAATCAAGGGGATAAGAAGAGGTACATACCCAGTGGGTTGATAACCACTCCCTCATGCTTGGCAGCCAAATTCTTCAAGGCCTGAAAGATAACAAAACACAGCAATGTAGACTGAATTGTTTGAAACAATGTAGGAAGTGTTATGGAAATTACAGGGGGGCACATCTTGAAAGTTGTTAAATGTTACAAATATTATGCCTGAATGCCAGATGGGTGGGGTATAAATTATTATTATTATTATTATTATTATTATTATTATTATTATTATTATTATTATTATATTTTGATTGACAGCTCAGGGAAGATACCTAGCTTTATAAATCATATAAAATCAACCCCTTTGCCAATTTCCTCTATTCCAATGCAATTTTGCCCTTGGAAAAGGACCCTTTTCCCTGCCACCTCCCGCCATAATCCCTCAAGCATGAGGTCATGTACACACACCCCACCCAGGGGTGACAATTGCTGAGCTGAATGTTGGCCAAGGGAAGCCAAATCTCATGACCGGGGTCCAAACATGCAAAGGATGGAGGGTACTTAAGAGGTGTTTGCCTATGCTAATCTTATACCTGGGTCTTGTCCTGACATGTCTGCTTATGTTAATCTTGTATAACCCTCCCCTTTCTGACATTTTAGTGATGTAGCAATGATGTAGCAATGTTGCTGTACGAACTGTATTCTGGGATATGGTGGGAAAGTTTTAAAAGTCAATGTTGCCCCATGCTCGGGGTTCACTCGCTGCTGTTTGTCCATGTGGGGGACTTGTACCCCGACGAGCTGGGCTGTTGAGTAGTCTCTCAACCCAGAATTTTCCTTATCAGATGCAAAGAGATTAAAGGCACTTCCTAGCAGGTGTCTTTGTTGCTGTTGTAATGGATTTGTACTGGGCTGTCTGCTTCTTCTCCCAGTACATAAACGTTCTTCAAAACTCCCACAAAACTCTGGCCTTCTTTAACTCCTCTCAGGCCACTGTCTCTGTGCTGGTACCCATTTTTCAACAGCAGAATTTAGTACTTTTCCTCTATGGAATGGGGAAGTTTCCCACACCGTACCTTTCTGATATCATAGAATCGTAGAATGGTAGAATTGGAAGGGACCCCAAGGATTCCTGCAATGCAGGAATGTGCAACAGTCCCATACAGGGATTGAACCTGCAACCCTGTCATTATCAGCACCATGCTGTAACCAACTGAGCTACAGAAGCTGCCATGCCACCCTGTGCTTTTCCCAGGCTCTTGCTGGCAAGGGTTGCTGCTTTTCTCTCTCCTTTGCCTGCAGTAAGAAATCTAGTCTCTTCCCCCTTCCTGTGCTCCATAGCCGGGTAAAAATGCAAACCCTGGAATAAAGGAAAGACAGGGATAGGTAAAAAAAACTACCTGATCTGGTCCCTGATACACACACCATCCAAGTTTTTTCTCTATGGGGATGTATATCTTGAATTGTTCTTGCTCTGCAGAAGTGCCTGAACAACAGGAAGCTTAAGAAATCTTATCAGACACCTCCACATAAACCCTAGGCACAATTTCCATGACATCAGAGGGAATTCACTAGTTTAGGCACCCATTCTACAGGATTGCTGGCCCTTTCCTGGAGCTCACCTGAGCACTTGGTCCCTCTGGGTCCCGACAAGTGGCAAAGATCCATTCTGGCCTGTTGCTTTTCTCCACCAGCTGCTTGACCAGTTCTAAGCCAATGCCCCGGTTGGACCCAGTCACCAGGATGGAACGTGCATTCAGCATGGACATCTTCTAATGGATGAAACGTTTTGCTTGCCTAAGTCCCCAGCTCCTCTGCTGCAGTTCACACAAACGATTGCCCTCCTAAACCAGCTCTGGGTCTTTTTTAATTTTGCTGCATTGCTAGCTCCTTGCAGCACAACAAAAAGAAAGAGGAACCGGTTTAGCGTACAATCCCTCTACAAGCACTTCAAAGCAAGATTATGTAATATAATTGCTTGCCCAAAGGGGGATAGGATTTGGCAGAAAAAGAAAATGGGGGGGGGGAATGTATGTGTCAGAGAGCGACAGCAGAGGCTGCCTGGCAACCTTGGACATGTGCAGTGTGCAGCTTATCTGGATAACCTTTGGAGTTTAACCCTCCACCCCCCCCCCCTCCCCTAGCCAAGCAGATATTGATTCAATCCCTTGATTTATGAGCCTAATGGAAAAACGATATTCCTGCTGTAGAGGTCTTCAAGGGTTCTTGCATTGCTTGGGGGGGGGAGGAGCTCACTGCAAATTTCAAGAGGGGAGATTTGGTAGGGCTTGCCAGAGCTGTGTGCCAAGGAAGGCTTGGCAACAATGTGTGAGAGCAGTGTCTGCTCACACACACACCCTTTCCTTTCCCTCAACTGGAAAAAGAGAAGGGGGCTAAAGGAAAACAACAACCCTACTGCTTCTGTTTTGGATTTGCAGCTATAATTAGGAGCAAGTAGGATGGCCCTTCCACACCATCATGGTTTTATGAGGGAGGATTCAAGTGGGTACCTGGAAATTTAGGTGTGAATTAAAGCCTTTGGGCAACAAATTCACCTCAAATTGACTTTACAGTTAGAAAAGTGGCAGCGAAATGCACTGAAAACCATTAAATGAATAGCTGATGGGAAGAAGTATAAATGTCCTGCAATCAAATCAGGATTAATGCAGGATGAAAGTTCTGCAAACAAATCAGAACTGCTCAACAAAGATCAGATGAGGTAATCTCTGTGTAAACTTTATGCAACTAAATCAGGATGAATGCTACTACGGTAAGTGGGTGATTTGGAAGAGCCCTTAGTTAACTGACGCAGCTCTTGTTCTGGCTTGTTAGAGTTTAAGCATTTCTGGTTAACTGGCCAAGTATGGCCAGGGAGGTAGAAGCAAATTCCATAGTGCTCTCAAAGGGAGTTTCTTTGAGACGGATCTTAACTAGGTCTACTTCACAAGTTACATGAGACTGGGGTTAAACTAAATGAATCTCTCCCGTCCCCGTCCCCCCACTCCCTGCCCTGCCCTGCCCACCCCCTGACTCTGAGGACAAAAAAACTACTAATGAGGTCAAACCAGGTGGACAAGATTAGCTTGTCGCATGGACGTAGCCAGGATTTTTGTGGGGGGGCAGGCTTTTGTTGGGGGCGGGGCAGAACCTCAGATTTGTATTGATTTGTATTGATTGTGGAGGCAGCTGCTCCCCTTCCCCCCCCCTGCCCCCTTGGCTACTCCCATGGCTTGGCATACTTTCTTTTGGTGAGAGATGAGTCTTTGCATAACTAAAGAGATGGTCAAGTGCAAGTGAGGTGATGGCACAGAAATTCAATAACTTGAGAGCCTTCTGAACCCCCTTCTTCTCTAGCTGGATGTGATTTCATCAAAGTATCTGTATGTGAAAAAGAACAAAGACTGTCAGCCTTGAAATGAGGGTGTTAAAAGGGGGCACAGAGGTCTAACTTGTTTTTTGCGTGGAGCAAAAGCCTAATAGGGGAGCCTGATCTGTTCAAGTGTTAATTCTGTGAGTCTTCCCTCTCTTGCTCAGCCCAGACTTCTGCGTGAATAAGCTTTATGTGACAGAAATGCCAGCGGTCTCACAGGCTTACAAACACACAGACACCAGCCCTGCTGTGTATGGGCAAGGGGTTCTTCTGGGATTGCTCCATCTGCCCACCAGAAATATTTCTGAACTGATATATAGCCACAACTAGAAGAGGAGTTGGCTCCATGCTGTTGCACAATGTAATGGGATTGTGATCATGAAGTCACTATACAGCTGAAGGGCACTGTTGGCATTTGATGGCATACACAATGTTAAAAGATGAGCAATTAAATAGTCCTGAGATGGTATGTTTGCTGTTGTTGGGGCTAGTAATGGTGTTGTCCGGGTGTATGTGTTGGCATCTGGGTTTATTGCAAGCTCTGGTACCAGTGTCCATGTTAAGTCTGGTGGTTGTATTACCGTATTGTGGGTGAGGAATTGTTTAAGATTGGGTGGCTGTAGGCAATGAAAGGTCTTCCTCCCAGATCTCATGCCACCAGTGGGTTGGAATATGCTGCAGCTACACTATTTTGCCACCAGATGGCAGCAGAGTTGGTAGAAAGAGGCTACAGTTACTGTACACTACTAGTTTACCATCTCTTACCAACATGAGTCTCACGAAACTGCGGGAGGCAGTGGAAGACAGGAGTGCCTGGCATGCTCTGGTCCATGGGGTCACGAAGAGTCGGACACGACTAAACGACTAAACAACAACAACAACAACAGTTTACCACACTATGCTTGCAGTGAGCAGAAAGAGGCTGCAGTTATACATTTTTGTCACCAGGTGACAGCAAAGTACTATTTAAGGACTTTACTGACTTAAGTTTTAATACACAACAGAGAAAGAGGGGAACTGCAATTCCCATAGACCCCAGCCAACAGGGATGAAGGCAAAGGATTCTGGGCTATAGTCTATATTATGTTAGCGGCTCTTTAACTCTATTAGTCTAACAGAGTTACCGGTAATTTTATTCTGTTTTATTCTGAGGAAGGTGTGCCTATGTTGGAGGGGCAGGCCGGGGGGGGATCCCCCCAACAGACAAGCAGACACCCTAACCGTTTCTGAATTTAAGAGGCAATGAACAATTTAAGTTCAGCATGTACATATAGTACAGCCCTGCAAGATAGCACCACCATCTATTCATATTAATAGCAATAATTTGCAAACATCTGCAATAAAATTTCCGTTTTCTTGCATTCTCTTTGGCAGGCTTGTATTCAATTCCAGACTTCTTCTTTTTTTAATAGAAAAGAACTGGAAGTGTGATAGGATACCTAGCAAAGAGGATAGGCAAATAAAAATGATATCATATCATATTATAATTTGGTAACAAAAATAGCAGAAATTAAAGGAATAAATGAACAAAAAAAGGATAAAGATTGGAACAAATTCAAAGATTATATAGCAAGTTTTGTGGAGAATGCCGACCTCTCAGTAGACTTATGAAGGCTCAAACAAATGAATATCAAAATGGATAGTAAGGACGTATATATATATATATATATATATGATAAAAAATTCCTTCAGTAGCACCTTAAAGACCAACTAAGTTTTTATTTTGGTATGAGCTTTCGTGTGCATGCACACTGGGTATCTGAAGAAGTGTGCATGCACACGAAAGCTCATACCAAAATAAAAACTTAGTTGGTCTTTAAGGTGCTACTGAAGGAATTTCTTTATTTTACTTCGACCCAGACCAACACGGCTACCTACCTGTAACCATATATATATGAGTAAAGAACAAAAAATGTGCAATATAAGATCAGCTGGAAAGCACAACAGGGTGGGTGGTGGGACGGGCGATGGGTGTCTGAAGAGTTAAATTGATTTCCATTATGTATTGATTATTTATTATTTACTGTATTTTTGGTTTGTTTCTTGCAATTTATGTACATTTTTGTAAATTCTTGTATGAAATAAAAATTTATTAAACAAAGAAGAAGAAAAAGCTGGCATAAATATTTCCAGAGACTGCTGGGTCATGTGCTCCTCTGGCTGCTGGATCAGGCTAAAGAACTGTGCACACAGAACCAGTTTCCTTGTGTGTCTAGAAATATTCTTCCTTGTGCATATTAATGCCCCCCACCTCCTCAAATCTACCCAAGCTGGACAAAACCCATTTCTCTTTTACCAATACTTTGTAGAAACAAATGGTGCAACAGACTGATGTTGCCAGGAAGACATTTGGTAGCTGTGAGCAAGTCCCTCTTCCTGAGCCTCAGTTTCCCTAAGATTAAAGCCTATGTAAGAAAACCTTTTACTCACAGGTTTGCTGTGGGTTTGTGAGCATCTTCACTGTGCAAATTAGATGGACTCCTGGGCAGGAATCGGTGCAAGTTTCACAAATCTTATGAGTTACTGAGATTTTCTAGGAACCAACTTGGAGAGATAGATGAAGTGTGCCAATGAAAGAAGGGGGTGCATTCTGGCCCCCTCCCTTTTTTTGGCACACCTCAAGTCTATGAGAAAATCACAGTCTCTGACTCGAGAGATGAGATAGCAAAACCCAAGCCATTTTTTAAGAAAGAAAACAAGACCTAGTGAGTATCTACATTTATTTACTGTATTTATTCTTTGTAAAATATGCATACAGATGCAAAACATCCCACAGACACACTTTAAATCATCTTTCCTACCTTCAAGTGTGTGTACTGCCCAACTGAATAATAAGTGGCTGTTTTAATTTAAACTCTGTATTGTGCTAAGTAGAGCATTTTTGTAAACACAAAGCTGAATCCAAAACCCTAGTGCATGCAGCCCACATGACTGTTGCATGGCAAAAGTATATCTCCTTTGGTTTCTAGCACCTGTGATTACTTGCTGGTGCCCATAATAAACAGCAAAGCATGACACTAACCTCAGAAGTCATATATGTCCCTTACATCTATTTTATATTAAAATCAGCCTTTGACTGATTTAATCAATAGTCAATGTTTATTTTAATGTGATTGTGTTGATCGACTTCCTTGTATTCCTTTCACAGTTCCTGTAAAAACCAGTTTTAGATATAAAAAAGAGATGCTTATTACTACTAAAAAAATTCTGTAATAGTCTGCTGAGAGGGGCCAGTGCTAGGAAAGGGGAAACAGTCACAGCAGCAGGAGTGTAGGCATGTCCCAATGGCTGCCATGTCCATAGCAATCTCACCCAGAAAAACCAATCCAGACTTAGCTCCCAGAATGCACTGCTACACTGAGCACCACACACATCACCAATTAGTAACCCAAACACATGCTGCATAGCCCCCCACACCCCATAAGCAACTATACTTAGCAACAACTTGTGGCATCTCAGCCACAGGTGGGTCATCACTCCCCCAACACACACACACAAATGCCTGCAGCCCCATCACACACCAACAACACCATGGAACCAGAGAGCACAGTCCAAAAAACTGTTCCTTATAGACATGAAAGAAACAATTAAGCAACATACCGAAGGAGAAAAGGAGTTCATAGTAGCAAAGAGTTCTGCAATCCTCACTCCCCACCAACCCCCGGTGGGCACCCCATAGATCAGTGGTCCAGACATGACAAGGAGCAGCCAAACACCAAGGGCTTGGTAGGCAGGTGGGGCTGCATGAGCAAAGACAGCTGGGGGCAAGAATGCAAGCCAGATCAGACCTGCTGCTGGTGCAAAGACCAGTGGCACCTTCAAGAAGGCTGCATAGCCAGGGAGATCCGCACAGGCAGACACGCCAGCGAGGCCACTGTGATCACCAGCCACTTGCGCCAGCTTATAGAGAAGCAGGGAGAGTTCACCAAATTCCTCTGTGATGGAGACCCCACATTTCTTACCACATGCAGGATCTGATTGCTCCAGCGCAAGGAGGCAGCAAAGAGCCTCTCAGTGCCTGTGGACGTGGTGCCACAGCACTGAGTGTGCAAACCTGCACCACCAGATCTCCAATACCCTCCTGGAGTGTGGTGAAGCAACTGGCACCTCTGGCAACATGCACCACCCAGCCTCCTACACTCCACAGTTGCCACAAAGCAACAAGACCTCAGCGACAGCTCTGGGTGCAGCAGGGCCGTCTTAAGCACCTCTGGCACCATGGTTCCGCGGATCCCTCCGCCGCCCCCGCCGCCCCGTTTTCCAGCGCGGCGGGCGGGCTCAGAGCGCAACTAGGCTGCCGAGGGTGCTGCTGTGTGACGGGCGACGGGATTAGTGCACAGCGCTGCTGCCAAGGGCGCTGCTGTGAGGCGGAGCGACCGGTGGGCACAGCCGTAGGGCCGGCCCTGGGGTGCAGGACACACACATGTGAACAGCTGGGCAGTGACCTCCCCCACCAAGACACCCACATTCTTCACTACAAGTGCATGATACACTAGCACCACAGTTTCCGCCATAAGGCTCCCACCACCACCAATCCCCTTCTCCTCCTTGCCAACACTACCTGCCAAGGACTCAGTCTGTGTCTCTAACAGAGTAGCAGCATCACTCACCCTGTCATCCTTAGTAACTAGCCAGGGCCGAGCTCCAAAATTGCTAGAAGTGGAAACTCCCTTCACCCAAGACTTTCACACACAGTGGAGGTGGCAGCTCCTCCTGATTCTCTTCCGTTATCCCAAGGCCCAGCTTTGAAGGTGGCCTTGGGGGCAGCAGGGGCACCAGTTGGGGGTGTGCTGCAGGTTGGAGTTGTGGCACTTCAGAATCCTATAGAGGGGTACCTGTGGCATGGTGGAGATGACACTGAGCGAGGCAGCTGTTGGGAGGGTAGGCATGGCTGCTGATCTGCAGAGGAACAGCATGCCTGTATGCACAAAGAAGAGGAGCAGGACTGTCAACACCATGGACAGCTCACAAGCTCATTTTCCTGGAACAGTGTCCCCACATACCCTTGGAGGACCTGCCCAAAGTGCTGGATGGGGCTGTCACAAACAAGGGGAGCATACCCACCTCCAGGGCTAAAAAGATTAATGTGAGAGAAGAAGCAGCCAGCCACCACAGCAGTGGCACAGCTGTCCCACACAGGACTGGGCTCCTTTGGGAGGATGTGCAAGATACAAATTAAATAAAGAAATAAATATAAATAAATCTCTGCAATCTTAACCCCTTGACTGCACAAAGACAGCATGCCTCCAAGTTCCCCAGATTTCCTCTCCCAGACAGGAAGTGGTGGCCCCGCAGCTCAGGTGGAAGGCAAAGCCTCAGCTAACCCAGCTGTCCCATCCTCTGTTCGGTTTCTGTTAATTGGTTCTCATGGGAAAGTTACAGATTCTTGTTTCACACAATTAACTCAAGGCAGTGTAAATTTACTCTTGGCAGAAAGCCAAGGTCTGCCTGGCCTGGCAACAACTCTCTCATTGGTTAATGACCAGCACTGAACTCTGTTATCTAGGAATGCTAGCACAGTTGTTTATTGTGGTGTTAGGAGTAGGAGTGCTGCGTATGGTTGGAGAGAGAGAGAGTAAGGATTTATTTTGCTTTGCTTTGTATGCAGAAACTCTGCTGGTTTTATTTTCTTTTAATAAATCCTGTAAATAGTTATTCTGCATCTAGCCGACTAGTCATTTCCACCTCAACTAGCTTCTGCGCTGTGCAGGAAAACTCTGCTACGTTTGGGCTAAAGCCACTAGAGCTATGCCTGACACTTTAAAATTCTAAGATCCTCTTCTAATGAATATATTGTTCTGTAGCATGAACTTGCTTCTACAGGCAAGACCTTCTCATGAGCTTTAATCTAGGAAAGGTGAAACTGAATTTTTTAAATTACTATTTAAAGCAGAAGTAGCTGACCTTTGACCCTCCAGATGTTGTTGAGATTCCCAAATCCTGTCCACTTCAGGAAGGCAGCATGGCCATTCCAGTAATCAGGAACTCTGGGAGCTGTAGACCAACAACATCTGAAGATCCACAGCATAGCTAGCCATGCTTTAAAGTGTCCCACAACATTATCATTTAAACATAGCTGCCAAGTTATCCCTTTTTTACAGGGATTTTCCCTTATGCTGAATAGGCTTCCTCGCGAGAAAAGGGAAAACTTGGCAGCTATGCATTTAAAGCAGCTTTTCATTATAGATCACTCAGAGATGTAGAAAAGGCACAACCCTGAGAGCAGCCTGTGATATTCCAGGCTGCATTTTGCAATGCCTTGTCTATTGAGGTCATTGAAAGACCAATATAATTCTCTTGGAGCCAGAAATAATTATCACCACCATCACCATCACCATCACCATTTATTAAATTTATAAATACAACATTCAGTGGCAAACAATTCCACAGGCTAATTGGTTAGTGTGTGATGGAATTCCCCGTGTCTTCTGAACCTGCTGTAGATTGTGTTGGATGCCCCACATTCAAATATTACCAGAGTGTTAAGCATTTATTTCTGCAGTATCTATGATCTGAGAAGCATGCAGTCGATCTCCCCCCCCCCTCCATTCAGTCCAGAAACCCAGCCACCCCACCCCTCCCATTTAAGGGGGGGTCACATCTAGGTCACATCTACTTGGCCTTCCTCATGGAAACTTGATTAGCAAATGGTTCTCTAAGTGAGAATTCACCACAGACTTAGGGAAATAGCACTTTTTTTAACATACAAAGGTACAAAGCAGTGGGATTCAGCCCCAACCCAAACCTGAACTGGAAGGGAGCCCCAGAGCAATTTCTAATGGCAGAATAAATGTGTGAGGGAAAGAGATTACTTTTCCCCCTAACACAACCTTCCCCACACACCCCAACCCCCACCCCAGCCTGTGGTTCAGCTGTACAGCTGTATAGCTGTATAGCTTCCAAGTCATGACTGGTTTGTGGGGAGCAGGGGCTTCCAGAGGCACAACTGATTCCCAGCACTCCACTTTTGAGAAACTCTCCACTGCTCCCCCCACATCTGCTTCTGGATCCTGAATGGTGGGACCCATTCCCACATCTCCGCACTTTGGATTCTAGATTAACAGTACAGGCTCCGCACAGTGAAGTGTGCCTTTGGCTGAGGAATACCATTCATGGGGAAGGAAATCTCCAATAGGTGCAGGTTCTCTCCTTCTGGGGAAATATCTGAGGCCCGTGGTCAGCTCAATGACATTACAAACAGATGCTAGGACCCCAGCCAAAGTTAGAAAGAAAGCAACCAGCAAGTGCCTCTGGAGAAATATTCCAAAGTACCTGCATATGGCAGTCACATTAAGAAGCATTGAACAATCTTTGCATAGTCAGCTGTCCAATTTGCATAGTCTTTGCATGGTCATCTGTCCAATCCAATGGCAGCATTTTAATTTTGAAGAGAAAGAAGAGAATAAGCCTCATGTTTCTTCTGTGTATCTCTAGCAGAATCCTTGTTTTCTCCCCACTATTTTTTAAGCAGCTATGAAGCACAAAAGATTTACATGTTCAGTGATGGCCTTCATTACCGGTAGAAGTGAGCATTCAGTACTGCATACAGAGGTTTCTCCCACATGTATATATAATGATTTTAGGGACCAGCCCATGGTCTGTCACCAGAGCAGACAGCAGCCAAATGGTTCATTTGAACAGCAACATTGGACTTTCTTCCAACTCCTCCACCCTAAACAAGGTGGCCATTCAGAGGATTAGCTAACATGAGCAAAGAAGACCAAAACTCATCAGTAATTTGACAGCCCAGCATGTGAACATTTTTTGTTTAAAAAATAATGCAGAACCCAGAATACCATTGTTACTTTCTTGCCCTATTCTCAGAAGCAAAGGGAAAGTATTTTGTATTTAAGTTATTTCAAATATAATGCAGTTTTTGGAAGTTCTACATTGTTATTAAATAAAAAACGGCATTCCTGATACCTACAAATATAGCAGAACAGTGTGGTACAACGACTGATCCAATAGGATATATTTCTGTGAACTACATTTCACCCCTTTATTCCATTTGCTCTAGTTTATGTAAATGGCAAAAAGAACAATAACTAGAAGCACAGAATTCATCAATCAAAATAAATATTTTCCAGTTACCTGGGCAACGAAGAAGAGATTACAGATAGTCATACTTCCCCTAATTTTCACTAAAGGATGCCCAGCTGAATTGACTTTTTCGATGTGGCAACACTAAATCGAATGACAAATCTTTCTGTTCTTTCTCAGAATCTACAAGTTGGTATCCGAGTATATTTAAGGCACCCTTGCAAACCTCCTGCACTTGCTTGACTTTCTGAAACGAAAGAACAGTCCTCCATGCCTGGGAGACATTTACTGCATTTCGGGGAGTGATTTGGAAGGCCTCCCTCTTCCTACTTGGCCCTTGTCCATGGGTGATATTATAGATCCAGTTTTCAAGTTTGCTGGTCAGCTGAAGACCTGAAAATTTATACATTGCTGTAATTTCCACTAAAGGGTCTCGTACAAGATCTTCAAACCGGATCATCAAGTAACGATCTTTCAGAAAACTTGGAGGTTTCAGGGTTGCTGTTTCATAAATCTGAACGTGGCTTCTACAGATCTCCTGCAGGACTTTGTACTGGCCATCTTCCACTTTTGTGCCATTCATGCTCAAGACAATCCCATTGTCACGGGCAAGAGCTTTTGCTGATTGTTCCCGTGATTTCACAACAGCTCTGGGGTCACGGACGAGGTGGATGATTTTGAGGTTCAGGGAGGGGTCAGTGAGGAGAGGATAAAGCACCTTGAGGTCAAAGATCCGGACTTCCTTCAGGACAATGTGGCTATAGCTCTTGCAGGCCTCTTCCACTTTGCTGAAGGGGGACTTCCCACAGACAGCCTTGCAGGCACTTTCGCTGGTGATATCAGTGCGGTGGAACAATTCACAAACAGGATCTGTGCACAAGGCACGACTTACTGCCCACTGGAAAAGATCTGACACATTTCTCTTCCATGGCAGGTAGGCATCGAAGACTGACATGTCACACTTAAAGACTGACCGGATGAGGTCCCGCACTGCCATGTGCAAGACCTTGGCGCTGTTTTGGTACATGGTTGCCCACACATGCCAGGCTGGCTCCATCAAGTAGAAAACATCAGGGTGTTGGCTGAAGAGCTGCCCAACAAAGGAAGACCCTGACCTCCAGGAGGAGAGGATGAGAATGTGCACCTGGGGTGGTTTCTCTTCAGACTGAGACATAAAGCCACCATGCTGAGCACACAAAAACAGTAGAAATCCTGTCTGAATCACAAGGAAGATTGCAACTGTAGTGCTGGATATTCGGATCCTCGCCATTCTGGCTGAAGCAGAGCACAACTGGAGGAAAAAGAGAGGGGGAGCTGTTCAGTTTTCAGTAGGATGACAGTGACACACAAGGACCTTGCATGCAAACAAGTAACAGTCTGGGTTGCCATACATATTGTATTCATAACGCCCGGAAACTACTAACCAGTTCAGATATGCAAGTCAGTGAGAGCCATGAAAAACTGCAGGCTGGAGGATGAGACAATAGTGATGCTCAGAAAGCACAAAAGAGTTTGGAACAAACACACTACTGTTTGTGGGGGGGACAGGGCAATGGAGGCAGTCTTTATTCCACATTGATTGTATTGTACTGTGTGTGGAAGGACAGAATGCAAGACCCAAAGCTCAATTTAGCATTCTGAAAATCTCAAGTTATCTTTTGAAAACAGTTAGATGTGTCTTGCCTTCTAATCTGCAGGGGAAAGTGTGCAGGGACTAGTGGACTGCAGCAGCTCCCATCAGCCCCAGCCAGTAATAGGCAAGGTGATTTGTAGTTCAAAACATCTGGAAGGCACCACCAGACTGGCAAAGGTTGGTCTCCATAGAGGTTCACCAGTTTACTAACAGAGGTCTTTCTCAGCCTTAATTTTGGAGATGCTGTGGAGAGGGGACAGAGCTAAAGATCAGCCTGTTCTCCTTTAGCTTTGAAGTAGTTATACTAAATGAGTAAAAAGGTAAAGGGACCCCTGACCATTAGGTCCAGTCGTGACCGACTCTGGGGTTGCGCGCTCATCTCGCATTATTGGCCGAGGGAGCCGGCGTATAGCTTCCAGGGCATGTGGCCAGCATGACAAAGCCGCTTCTGGCAAACCAGAGCAGCACATGGAAATGCCGTTTACCTTCCCGCTGTAGCGGTTCCTATTTATCTACTTGCATTTTGACATGCTTTCGAACTGCTAGGTTGGCAGGAGCTGGGACCAAGCAACAGGAGCTCACCCCGTCACAGGGATTCGAACTGCCGACCTGCTGATCAGCAAGCCCTAGGCTCAGTGGTTTAACCACAGCGCCACCTGGGTCCCAGACTAAATGAGTAGAGATGGACAAATCTGTTTTTTAAAGTATTTATTTGTTGTCCATAGCTCTATCACACCTTTATTCCAAGGAGCTCAAGGCAGAGTACAGGGTACAGTTCTAGTTAATTTGCACAATCTGTGCAGAAAATGCAAGTAACCATCACTCCCCCCCCCCTTAAAAACAAAACTCAGGTAAAGCATAACTTCTCCCGTGACATATGGAGTACTGAGGCATACGACCCACTCAGAGTCAACTACCACCAAGCAGAGCCTGTGCAAAAGGATACCAACTGCAACCAGTGCCAAGAGGAGGAAGAGACCCCGGAGCTGTGCTAAAGTGAGCCATCCACCGCCAAGCAGTGAGGCAGGCAGTTGCTGGAGAAAGCCCAGAGCGATGCACGTTTCTCCCGACCCGAGAGCTTAAGGGCGGCTGCTTGAGATGCGCCCGGGCTTCAGGCGCGCCCTCCGCCAGAGGACGCTGCTTGGATACGGGCGCACTCTGCACGCGCTCAAAGGCCGTCGCGGCTTCTTTCGTTCTCTGAGTTACGCCTGCCGCGCCTCCCAGTCCGGCGGTGCACAGACCTCGAAAGCCTCGACGCCGCGCGGGCCTGACTCTCCGGTCCGCGCGAGATGAGTGGAAATGGAGGAGAGCGAGGGCGGGCAGGGGGAGATGGCCAAGCAGAGGGAATCCGCTGCTGCCCCTCTTCCTCCGGGAGGGGCTCGGAAAACCCGGTGGGGGAGGCAGAACCCCCAGCTGCGCCACGGCCGCCCCGACAGCCCAGCAGGAAGGCAGCCGTCCTGGGCCGGAGTCCCCGCGGCTGCCCCGTTTCGGCTCCTCACCTCGGCCAAGACTCACGGGCCCTTTCCTCAGGGACGCGGGGAATTTGGAAAACAGGGGGCAGGCGGGGCCTGGGGGCTGAGACGCGCTGGCTGACTGGCTTGCTGCTGCCCTCGCCGGGTCGCTCCAGGTGCCGCCGCCGCTGCTCCGCAGACAGACAATGAGCCGCTTTCAGACGTGGCCGCCGCCGCGTCCCGGAGCGGCCGCCGGAGGGAGGCGCCAAGGAGGGGCCGGTCCAGGGCGGGAGGCCGAGCAGCCCCCTCTGCGGGAGGTGGGCTCTGCGCTCAGGCCAGCCCCCTGCAAGGTGGTGCGCGCCGTCCAGGCTCCGCCATCCTCCATCTCCGCCCCTCAGCCGAGAGCTCCAAGGACGACGGAGGCGCTGCTTCTCGCTTACCACGCGTGACCGGCCTTTCGGCCCCCAAATGCCTGATGAGGGGATGCCACACCGAGTGGAGGCGGAGGAACCCGACGGCGCTACCAACAGGCGGCAAGGCGGACGCTCCGCTCCCGACAAGGCTGCTCGACTCAGGATGCTGACCCGCCTTTCTCGCGCACGCTGTCGCTCAGGCGCCCGTCCCGTGGCTTTAAGGGCAAGAAGGAGCCGCGTAGACCACCAGGCCCGCTGCTTCGTGCAGCCTGCTGCCGTAGCCCCTGCCCTGCAGTGGACTAGGAAGTAGACTCGACACTGATCGGGTCTACCTTGCAGAACTGCTTGTAGAACTCCTAAGGGCGTCATGCATGCGAAAGCCTTAGGACGCTGCTGGGCCAGCGCTTTGGCGTCTAATTTGCAGTCCGTGAAAGGACGGGGGCGAGGCAAAGTGCAGCCTGCTGCCTTTCCAGCCTCCCCCCATGTAAACGAGGCAGCTGTAGTTGCCCATGCCTATCACTCTCTTCCTGCCCCCCCCCCTGCTCATTTATAAAAGTATATAAAATACTTCCTCGCAGGGGTGCCAACTTGAATAAAATAATGGGGGGGGGAGGTAAGCGCCGCCCCACATATCACAAGATATGTGTACGCACAGTTGAACGGCAATGCCCTTCAACTTGGGGGAGGGGGGACGCCGGTATTTTTTATTTTTTTCTACATTCTAATGCAGTCCTGAGCAGCCTTTTGGCTGCAACCAATAAGAGCAGAGACTGACTTTCCTCATAAACTGCCATAAAACATTAACAGCAAAATGGACTAAAGGCAAAAGGGTATAGCACAGTCAAAGGATGTGGCATCGCACATGGTTTTGTATGCAAAACGTCAGTCCCCAGCCTCTCCAAGATAGGGGTTGGGAAAGATTCCAGTTGATAATACCAAGCTAGATGGATCAGACTCAATATAAAGCAGCTTCCTATGATTCCTAGAAAACACCACTGGCCACAATCAGAACCTGCCTCTTAGGCTTGGATGGCTGGTTTTACGGAAGACCCAATGCCGCTCTATGGTGGAGTGCTGGCTGACAAACTAAGCACAGAACTGCTCAACATTGCAGCAGGGAAGACTGATGAGAACTCTTGCCTCTGGCTCAGAAGGAAGGACTGTCTAGCTAGGGGATGTTTTTTCCAATAACAGGTGTCTAGGCAGAGTGCATACGCACATACACGCACTGCCCAGTGCTCCTGATGCCTCTTCCTTAGAAGGGCTTGTTAAGCCACTGAAGTGTTTCTTTCCTCAGGGCTTGTCTGGGGTAGTTGAAAGGGACTGTAAGAGGCCAGTTCTGTTTATCCCACAACCACCACCTTCTTTTTCCAGGCAAGAAAAGGAGAAGCTAGCAAACCACCAGTGCTCTTTAGGATCACTCAGCCACAGAACAGCCCCTTCTTGCCAGAGGAAGCACATAAAGCCCACTGGAAGAAAAATATTGATGCTTCTGAAGTTCTGCACTACTGAGCAACACCCGCGCTGCAAACCCTGCCTGTCACCTGCCACCTGCCTTTTTTGCCTCTTGCTCATCTTTAACCTTCAGGAAAGAGGGTGGAGCACAAGCAGAGGCTTCCTCAGCTGCAGACTGAGAGGGCTTTCAAATTTATACTTTACAGCACTTGATGCAGGGTGGGGGGGTGGCATAAGATGGAATCCTCCTGGTTTGCTGCTCCAGAAGGTTCTTTGGTGCCAAGTGGAGGCAGGCAAAGAGGCTAGTGGGCCATTGCTGCTGCCACTATCACAGCCGTAGCCATCACCCACTGACTTTGCAAATGGAGAGAAAGGGAAAGCCGACACAGACCTTAGCCTAGGCAATCAAACTTTGTCTGTAAAAGTTTCCTAAAGGGAAGCTCAGTCTAGTTTTACACATCTACACCTGCACAAAATTCAGTATGAAAAAGACACACCCCTTCTATGGCAGGCCTCCTGGAGCTTTTAACAGTCTCACTCACTGTTATCGACGGACACCCAATAGCCAGTGTGGGGGTCCTGCAGAATCTTGTAATGAAGTATTGTCTTTATTGATTACATTTATATCTCACCTTCGGCGACATCAAGGTGATGCACATGATTCTCCCTCTCCCCAGTTTATCCTCACAATAGTACTTACTGTGAGGTAGGTTGCACTGAGATAATGGCTGCCTAGTGGGTTTCATAGCTGAGTTGGGATGAAAATTCCAGTTTCCCAGGTCTTACTTAGTCCAACATGCTAATCACTTCACCACACTGGCTCAGATAAAAAAGATAAATGAAGGAGTGGTACTGCCTTATTCCAGTAATGCACAGTTCTAGCCTAATTGAGTCTAAATTACATTTTAAGGCTGTTTTACAAACTGCAAACAGTGCCTGCTCCCCCTCTATTTTTTCATTCTAGTGGCAAATGATTTTGTTGCAGAAAACTTCTGGAGAACTCAAGTCTTGCTCACTACTTTGTAACATTTTAATTGATTCTAATAAAAGTTATTATGCTTCCCTTGCCGTTGTTCCTACTGGAACAATTTTTTAAGAATTTCCACAGTTGCCTCCTTTGCACTATTTAGCTATAGGAATCTTCTGAGGGACAAGAAACTGAAAATACCTCACCAGGATACGCCATTTTATGTCCAGGTGCAAGCTTCCAGGATGTCACTTTGACATCCAATGAAGACAGTTTTGTTAAATAAATAAAAAAACACTAAACAAAAAAACTAAATCCAGGCTTTTAAAATCTTCTGTTAATTACTTTTCTGCTTTGCATTTATTTTATTTCTGCTAAATGCTTTTAATTTGTAGTGTTTAACAGTTTATTTAACATTTGTTTTAACATTAACTTTTTTTGTAAACCACCCTAGGAACGTGCTGGAGAGTGAGAATAAATGAACTAAACTGTACAAAACAGGCATGCTTGCTCTGCTGTGGGAGATGGGCAGGCTTCTCCTCTCAGACTGAACAGACCAGCTAATGCTGCCTTCTTGGAAATGCAATTTTATTGCTGCTTTTTCATTCGGCTATGTTCGTTTCTATGTTAAAATCCCTATGTAGGATTACAACAACGGGGGATTAACCAAACCTGCAAGCCTGAAATTCAGTGGAGAAATAACAAAACATAATCCATTATAAAAGTATTAAAGAGAATGAATTTACTTAAAACAGTGTATCTCATTATCAACTGAAGCTCCTTCAGCCACTCTCTGGGTGTGTGCATATAGTTATAGCTGCCAAGTTATCCCTTTTTTTAAGGGAAATTCCCTTATGCTGAATAGGCTTCCTCGCGAGAAAAGGGAAAACTTGGCAGCTATGATAGTGTTTGAAATACAACTGAAGACCAAATGCAAGGCAGCAAATTAGGTTCCCCATATGCTGCTCACATAGCACCTCAAGTGGAAATACTTGGCTCAGAGAGAACTGAAATACAGAGTTCTTTTCACCCTTGCAATAAGCCTTGACCACAAACACACAGGTGCCTCCTCATTTTCAATGTCCAAAGCTGCTGAAGAAAAAAGTGAAAGCATGGGATATTTATTCATCCTGTTGGAGTTTTAGGTATTTTTAGGAGCATGTTCAGGACTGGTGCTCTTTATATAACAACCCAGGGGGAACTGGTGTCACTGGTACTGTGGTTAGCACTTGATTCTGGAAAAGGAAGATTTTTATTCTTTCAAAAATCCAAAGAAAGATCAGCAGGATGGCAACATACTGAATCCAGGCAAACTTAATCATCTCCCAGAAACCTGGCTGATATGTAGCAAGAGTCAAGGAAAATTAGATTTTCAAGTGTTGTCACGCATATTCAGAATACACACCTCCAACACATATGACCAGCAAAGTGAGAGATTAGATCTGCATCTAGAAGAAAGGGGGTTGAGAACACTCAATAAACAATAGGAGACGTAAGGAAAACTCCCATCCCAATGCAAGTACAAGTTACGAACATAAGATGAGCCTTCTGTAACAGGCCAACAGCTTATCTAGTCCAGCATCCTCTTCTCAAAGCTGCCAAGCAGATGCCTGTGGGAAGCCTGCAAGCTGGACAGCAGTGCAACACGCTGCTCACTTGTGATTCCCAGCAATTGTATTCAGAGGCATAATGATTCTGAGAGTGGAGGTAGAACATAGTCATCAAGGCTAGTAGCCACTGATAGCCTTGCTCTCCATGAATCTGCCTAATCTTTTAAAGCCATCCAAATTGGTGCCCATCACTGCTTCCTGTGGGAGCGAGTTTAATGGTGTGCTGCGTGAAGAAGTATTTTCTTCTTCTAACATTCAGCTTCACTAGATGCCCATGAGTTCATGAGAGAGGAAGAAAAACTTTCCTCTATCCACTTTCTCCATGCTATGCATATGCTGCAACCTTTCCTCAGTGGAGTTGCTCCATCCTCTCGATCGTTTTGGTTGCAGTTTTCTGAACTGTTTCCAAATCCATACTATTCTTTCTGAGGTAAGTTTGTCAGTTCTTATTTTGTCTATTAAATCTACATCTCTCATCAATGCCATCTGCCTCAGTACCTAAGACTTAGTTCACATACTAGGATCTCTCCTATTATCTTCCTCTGCAAAGATACAAATAACTTCTCCACAATCTCATACTCTTTTGACACACATTTGACTCCTTTGTCATGCTGGCATACTCCTGCCCCTCAGGGGACCTTTCCTGATCTGAGATATACACTCCAGTTGAGCTTCTAATATGGTGCTTTTAAACAACTCCCAAGGATTTTGGAGTAATTTGACCCTCTTGACTTTGCCTATTAGCTTTCTTTTTACCAGTACTGTACTCACATTTTAAGGAAGTTTCCTTTTTTGAAGTCAAAAGTGACTGTGTGTTGGACTTTCCTGGCAACTGACTAATAGCGCTATGGTCACTGTTCCCAACTGGCTCAACAACACTTACATCTTGCACAAGGGTGCTGGGCACCATTAGATCCCAGGTGACTGTCCCCTCTGGTTGATTCCATGATGAACTGTTTAGGGCACAGTCATTTAAGGTATCTGGAAATTTTATCTCTTTGTCACAACTGGAATACATATGTGGCCACTCTATGTGAGGGTAGTTGAAGTCACCCACAGCTACAACATTTCCTATTTTGGGTGCTTTCTTGATTTCAGCCCTAATCTCAAGTTAATCTTCTTGCAATCAGCCACCTTTGGTGGTCTGCAGTGACACCACCTTGCCTCCAGGCAAGTTTCACGGAATTCTTCATCAGGCATTCTCTATTGGTCCAACCCAGCAGCTACCTTCTCCACATTCAGATTGTAGAACACTACCTACCAAGTGCCACGCTTGCCAAGCACAGCTCAAAACAGCTTCCACCACTTTCATGCCAGACTGAGATGAAGTGGGCCAACCCACAACCACCTGGAGCCAAAGGATATAGGATCAGTTCCACTGGGTAGTGAATGGTTGTCTGGACCACAAATGGTGCATCAGGCGCTCTTCCAACCACCCAGATAGGGCCAGGACCAGACAAAATTGTTGTGACTGCAAAGGAAACAACAAAGACCTTGTGGGCATTTGGTCATAATTCTGAAGTAGCTGGTGAAAAACAAGTATCAGTTAACCTAGAAAGGACTGTGCACAATCCAAACTCACCATTCCTCTCCTGATATGATGCAACGATGTTCAGAAGATCATAGTCCCGGGCAAAAGGGCTTGTACCATTGATCACAGATACCTGTCACAGTGAGATCACTTTGTATTAAAAAAAACAAGAACAGACATGTTGGGGAAGGCCACACAAGTCTCAGGCAAGAGATAAGAGTGATACAGACCAGAAGGGCCCCTGTCTGCTTCAGCCCTAGCAATACCCCTTCCTATTCAGGGTAGACATGCTCCAGCTATAATGGGTGGCCGTCAAAGAGATCCCTAGACTTTCTGAAGTCTCTTTAGCCCTTTATGAGATTGTTGCTTGGCAATACCACAGTACAGGTGAATTTTATACTATGTGAAATTAGTATCTCCTCCACTGTATAACCTGAATATCAAACAGTGCACATTTCAATGGCATGACCACACTTTGCAATTAGTGCATGACTCTAGCAGCATCAGTTCCAGTGGAAAAGACACCACAAAGGGCAACAAAACTGCTTGAAAGGACTGAAATGTAAAAGGCCACTCACATTATATCTGCTGTCCAGCCCAGTATGACTAAGTGGCTGCCTCTGGTGAAGCTTCAGGTCTCCGCTCACAAATACCTTTGATCCTGGCAAAGGGGAAGAGGCCTGCCAAAAGGCCATGCTCTGCATCACGAATGTAGACATTCTCTGAAACGGAAGCATAGAGGAGGAGAGAGAAAAGGAAAGGTTTATGGCTCAGCCTTAATCATTCTACAAGTGATACAAACACAGCACTCAGAATACCAAAGCTTCCTATCTGGTAGGCAGAGCATTGGGCTGGACGTATGTAAAACAAATGATCAGAACAATCCAATATAGAAAAGGAGGGAATACAGCGTTTTAACGGGTGGCCTGCATTATGTATTGCATTATGACTGCACCTTAAAAAAAAAAAAATTAGCATGAACTAAACCAAGCAATAAAGCACACATGTAGTGTCCCAAGCAAGTCCTTCCATGAAATTGCATCTCTTCCATGAAGCCTATGGCCCAAAGTGCTCTTCCCCTGCTGCTGGGTGTCACCCGTGTCCCAGCTGCGGGTGTACATGCACCCACCAAGCCCTTTTTGGCACATGCAGCACCCCCACCCCCACAATAGCCAGCATAAAACTTCTTTCAAGCTTAATTGCAGTTTGTGTGCATGTGTCACAACTGGGGAGGAGAGGCTTAACTCCTCCCAACTATGACCTCTCCTCACCAAAAAACCTGCATAGAAAGCTGTTCCTCTAGCTGAGCATGGGATACTGAGTAAATGAAGCAGCTGCCGCCATCACCACAGCAAGTAAGAGGATTAGGCTGCCTTTCCTCAAACACTGAGTGGCACCTAGAAAGCTATGGCTTGTGGCACTCACCTGCAACTGATAGGTAAATGTCAAAATGAGCTGGATCCCAACTATTTGCTCTGTAGCTTGAAGTGGAAGCTCCAGATGAAAATTTAACAGGTCCATCATTCCATCTTGATTTGAGTCTTCCTCTCTAGCCTAGCAAGCATAACAGGAACTTTTATTAAAGCAAACTTCTTAGCAATAATTTCAATTACATGTCAGCTACAGAGATGCGATGTCAGGTAAAGAGGAAACACGCACCCCAATACAGATGCTAGATTCAATATAGGCAAAGGTGCCTGCACCAAAGGACCCTTGCAATGGCAGAGTACAGCCACCTACAGGATCATGCAAAGCTGGTGATAAGCCCAGGTCAGATGGGAAATGTAGGCCCCATTTCAATAATCTTTACCAAAGGTCCCCTCTTTGCCTCTGCTAGGGAACTTGGAGTAGGCCTCCACCTGCTCAGTCCCTCTGTTCTGTTCTGGCCACAAAAGTTTCAGGTGCAAATTGGTCTCTGAGGCAGCCTTCAAGTCATCCACTTTAATGTTGATTGTTCAGAGTAAGTTTGGGATTTGGGGGCCTCCATAATTATGTCAGATTTGCTGAAATCAGTGACCTAGAAGCCAAAGACCCATGGAGCAAACTGACTCTCCAGATGTTACAAGACTCTCATCAAGGGGTGATGCCAGCAACATCTGGAGAGTCACTGATTTCCCATCAAGATTTATGGCCTAATTAACCAGTGGCATGACAGCCACTAGCCCATTTGCTCTCAGGTACTTCTTCCCACTGCTTCATTCGCAAGTCTCCAGCTGTAGGCAGACAAAGCAGAGCACAGACACTTTTTGCCTCACACCATCAGCCAAACAGATTCATTTTAAAGGACTATGTTGTGGCAGCAACCATCTCTGTCTTGGCTCACCCAGTGCAGTCATCCTAGGTGGTGACTGCCCTAGGAAAAGCAGTTGAACCCCACTTCAAGCCTTGATTGCCAGTAACCCACTTCCATGATTTTGCAACACACTCTGTGGATAAAATCACTCAAGCCACAGCTTTGACCACAGAGCCAGTCTGAGGTGTCAGAAATTTAATCACCTCCAACTTCAATCAGTGTCACTTTGTTTCATTCTCTGATATGGCAAACGTGCACTCTGATTCAAACAGAACTGGCACCAATGAACTGGCTACCAGCAGCAAATTAGGCCAAAGTTTACCCTGGCTATTGAAAACCAGTTGGGTTAGGAAGAGGCTAGGGGTCTTTATTGGCTGAGGAAACTGGGTTCTCATCTAGACAGTACAGGAGTAGCACAGCCTTGAGTCTGTCATTATCACTTCCTAACTTAGCAGGGCTCCTTGATCACTGCAGATGGTGACAGCAGTCACAAAATTAAAAGATGCCTGCTTCTTGGGAGAAAAGCAATGACAAACCTAGACAGCATCTTAAAAAGCAGAGACATCACCTTGCCTACAAAGGTCCGTATAGTTAAAGCTATGGTTTTCCCAGTAGTGATGTATGGAAGTGAGAGCTGGACCATAAAGAAGGCTGATGGCCGAAGAATTGATGCTTTTGAATTATGGTGCTGGAGGAGACTCTTGAGAGTCCCATGGACTGCAAGAAGATCAAACCTATCCATTCTGAAGGAAATCAGCCCTGAGTGCTCACTGGAAGGACACATCCTGAAGCTGAGGCTCCAATACTTTGGCCACCTCATGAGAAGAGAAGACTCCCTGGAAAAGACCCTGATGTTGGGAAAGATTGAGGGCACTAGGAGAAGGGGACGACAGAGGACGAGATGGTTGGACAGTGTTCTCGAAGCTACGAACATGAGTTTGACCAAACTGCGGGAGGCAGTGGAAGACAGGAGTGCCTGGCGTGCTATGGTCCATAGGGTCACGAAGAGTCGGACACGACTAAATGACTAAACAACAACAACAACAAGTATTGCTGGTGAAAAAGAAAAGCTGAATTGCTGGGAGAGCAAGTCCTCTCTGCTGGGACTGTTGCTGTCCCTAGTCTAGTGCTGGGTATTGGCAGGCCTTCCCACTTGGACTGACTGAGTTGCCATCCACTGGATTTGGGCTTGCAGCAGACTTAATGTACCTTTGTTTAGTCGAGTCGGACACGACTAAACGACTAAACAACAAACTTAGCAGGAGATATGAGAGCAGGTGATGGTCTTCCAAACGCACGTGGAAACCAGGAGAAAGGGCAGCCAGGAAGAGCTTCTAGGAAAAGGGTACTGTAGACCAGCAACCTCCACTCAGCCTTTCATTCTAGAGACAACATACTGTGCTGGGAGGTGGGCGGGGGTTCCAGGTGGGCAAAGAGTCACTCTTTTGTGGCTATATACAGGTAGGTAGCCGTGTTGGTCTGATGCAGTCGAAACAAAATAGAAAAATTCCTTCCAGTAGCACCTTAGAGACCAACTAAGTTTGTCATTGGTATGAGCTTTCGTGTGCATGCACACTCATTCAGAGGTGTGGCTATAGTTGCTGTCAACATCGGGCCCTTAGAAAGCCTGAGCTCAGCAGTCATCATCGTCAACGCTGCTCGTGCCCGGCTCGTATTTACCGACGGATCTAAAGGGCTATTGGCATAGCTGCCAAGTTTTCCCTTTTCTCGCGAGGAAGCCTATTCAGCATAAGGGAAAATCCCTGTAAAAAAGGGATAACTTGGCAGCTATGGCTATTGGAGGGAGGAAACCCGTCCGCGGCCGATGCTCTGAGAGTCGCCCCCACTGGCCGCCCCAGCAAGAGGCACTTTGCACGCGCTCAGTGGCGCCTACCGAGACGAGCGGGACGCGCAGGCGGTCGCCTAGCAAGCGGTTGCAGGCGGGAAAGGAGCTCCAGCCCACGAAGCCGCCGCCCTCCATCAGCCCCACCAGCAGCACCTCATGCCGGAAGCGGACGCTCGGCTGCTCCGCGTAGCTGCTCCGCTTCAGCCAGAAGCCTGGAAGGGAAGAAGAAGCAGCGCAGGTCAGAGGGAAGGAGGGAGCAGGACGGGGAAGTGGCGCCCTGGTGGCCATCCGCTACCCACCGTGGCTCCGGTAGGCCACCAGCAGCGGCGGCACGTAAGTGAGCACGCCCAGAAGCAGCAGCCCGAGCGCCGTCAGCGAGCACAGCGAGACCCGGTGCCGCCGCCCGCCGCTTTCGGAGACCACCTCTAGCCAGGCCATGGCGACAGCCCGTCACCCGGGCAACGGCCGCGGGCAGCCGCGCGCCACTGCGGCTCGGGCGCTGTCAACCAATCAGCGCGGGAAGGGCGCGAAGATGTATGCGCGGAGGGCCGGGCCTCGCGACGTGATCACTGCGCCGTCCCGCTTCGCCCCACCTTCTGGAAGTCCTGGCTCCCGAGTGGTTGCCGGGAAACGGTGAGCCGGAAGTCCCGCCCGCCGTGCCGTAGTGGTGGCTGCTGCTCGTCGTTGTTGTTGTTGTTGTGACGGTGGCACTACGGGCCCGACGGACCGAGAGGAAGACCGACAGGCCAGCCCCTCCCTTCCTTCCCCCGCCCGCCCGCACCGGCGCCATGAAGTGGATGTTCAAGGAGGACCACGCGCTGGGTGAGGGGCCAGGAGGGAGGAGCAGGCCGCCTTCTCCGGGGATGAGGCCCGGCCTGGTCCCCGGCCTCGGGAGGGGGGCGTCTCTCTCGCCACACGCGCAGCGCCGCGGGTCGGGGGGTGGGAAGGGCGGGTAGCGGGCCGCTGGGCTCTGCCGCCGGCCGGTGTCTCCCCGCCCCTCCTGACGCGCCCCCCTTGTTTGTCTCCGCAGAGCACCGCTGCGTGGAGTCCGCCAAGATCCGGGCCAAGTACCCTGACCGCGTCCCGGTAAGTCTCTCGCGGCCGCTACTTCGTCTTTCTTTCGGGGAGGAGGCCCGAAGGTTCGCGCGGGGTGGGGTTTGGGTGGGCTGGGCCTCTTCAGCATCGGTGCAGGTTGGTTCCCCTTCGAAATCCGCCCTGCGGAGACGAAGCAACAAACAGCCTGTTTGGCCCGAGCATCTTTCCCCTCTTCCGCCTTGCCCGGTTGGTAGGAATCTTTCACTTAGGCCTGTAAAGGGAGGGAGGGAGCGAGGGAAGACATTCTCCTGGATCTTCCGTTCCCGACATGAGCTGGGGAATTCAGTCATAAGAAACAAGCAAACGGGTTCCCATTATGTAGATGTGTACAGAAATTCAGATATTCTGAGATTTAGTTGGATCAAAAAGGGGGGACTATAATCCTCTCAAAGACTATATGGTAATGTTGTTTGATTATCTTAAGGATAACTTACCGGTATAACAAAAAGGCAAGGGAAATAATAATTTGTTAACAGCTGTTAGAAAAATATGCTAGAATTGGAAAAATATAATTTACTTTTCCATAGATTTTTGACTACTCAAATAACAGTTTGCACACTAGCCAAACAGATGCTCCAATAGGAAGCGCAGGGCAAGGATATGGGAGCCATCGTCCTCTTCCCACTTTGATAGCTATATCCATCATCAATTTGTCTAAATCCCATTTAAAGCTAACCAAGTTGGTTACCATAATAGAATTGTAGAGTTGGAAAGGACCCCAAGGGTCATCTAGTCAAACTACCAGCAATGTAGGAATCTCAATTAAAGCATGCATGACAGATGGCCATCCAACCTCTGCTTAAAAACCTCAAATGAAGGAGAATCCACCACAACATATCATGGGACCAAATTCTATCGCTAAATTATGGATTATGTGCAGATGTACTTTTTTTGTCTGTCCTATATCTTCTAGCATTTAGCTTCATCAGATTACCTCTACATTACTCTTAGAATTTTGAAGTGTCAGGCATAGCTCTAGTGGCTTTAGCCCAAACGTAGCAGAGTTTTCCTGCACAGTGCAGAAGCTAGTTGAGGTGGAAATGACTAGTCGGCTAGACGCAGAATAACTATTTACAGGATTTATTAAAAGAAAATAAAACCAGCAGAGTTTCTGCATATAAAGCAAAGCAAAATAAATCCTCTCTCTCTCCAACCATACGCAGCACTCCTACTCCTAACACCACAATAAACAACTGTGCTAGCATTCCTAGATAACAGAGTTCAGTGCTGGTCATTAACCAATGAGAGAGTTGTTGCCAGGCCAGGCAGACTTTGGCTTTCTGCCAAGAGTAAATTGACACTGCCTTGAGTTAATAGTGTGAAGCAAGAATCTGTAAGTTTCCCATGAGAACCAATTATCAGAAACTGAACACCCCCTCACAGATTCTGCTGGACAATTAACATCAATTGACACCTGTGTAAGAACTTTTACTGTTCACTCATTTTTTCCAGCAAACCTAAACCCTTGCACATTTGCTTGTTCTTTATCTTTGACAATGGTTTTGTTAACATATCTGCCACATTCTGATCACTTGATACATAGGTACATGTGATTAATTGTCTTGTACACTGCAACGTACATTTTGGTATTTCACAGCAATATGTTTTGAACGTGATTTGAAACCCTCTGTTTTACTTAAGGTTATACAAGCCTGATTATCAATGTAAACTTCTTTGGTTCTCCACAATATACAGTTAAATCCTCTAACAAACGCTTGAAATAAACCACCTCGTTGCACAATTCACTCAATGCGGCGTACTCAGATTCCGTTGAGGACACATTTACAACGTTCTGCTTGCGCAATTGCCAGCTGATTAAAGCTCCACCGAACATTATGACTAAATCCTGTGACAGATTTTCTATCTGGCAAATTTCCCCAGTCACTATCACAGTAGCAACTCAACATTTCATCCTCTGAAGAATTTAGTTGTAACATATATTGTCTGTTTGAGATATCTCAGAACTTGCTTTACCCCTTTCCAGGCATTTAGTGTGGGTTTTGAGACCAATCTACTTAGTATGCCTACTGCATAGCTAATATCAGGTCTGGACCATTGTGTTAGATACAATAGACTTCCAGATTACAGAATGATATACACCTGGATGTTCAAATTCAGGACTCTCATATATTATGAGAGTGGGAAGCAATGGCAGTTCCAAACACCTCATAGAACACATGGCTGTGATCTAGCCTTAAGGCCACCAAGGATTGTGTGACTATAGCTGTATCAGATCCCTGCAGGAAAGGATATGGTTGGGGCAGCCACTCATTGAAGTTTGGGGAAAGGCCCTTGTGGCTTAACCTTGAGTGCCAAAGTCCTCCCTCCCTTTGCAATTCAGAGAACTGAGAAGAGGTTGTGACATGCTGTGGCTGGTCTTGTCTATCAATTTTTCTGCTGAGCCTCTCCAACTGCCATTGAGTATATTGTCCTTGTGTTGATGTTCTGATGTATCCTGCCCCCCCTCCATTTTACCCCCCTCCATTGTCCTTTGAGCAGGTGATTGTTGAAAAGGTCTCAGGCTCTCAGATTGTGGACATTGACAAGCGGAAGTACCTGGTTCCATCTGACATCACTGTGGCTCAGTTTATGTGGATCATCCGGAAGAGGATTCAGCTGCCATCTGAGAAGGCAATATTCCTCTTTGTAGACAAGACTGTCCCACAATCCAGGTGAGGATCTTCCTTCTTCAAGGACAACAGCTGCCATTTTCTCATGGAAAACAAAGCTATGACTAGCTGTCTAAAATGGCATGGTCCTCCAGGGCACTTTGGCTTGTGTCCTGAAATAACTGTTTCCAGTCTTTGCAGTTGCATGTTCAATGTGAAATTGGCTTCCTCACTCCAAGGGAAAGGAAGCAGTTTGCAGCCACAGCTGAGATGATCTAGGGCAGGGGTGGTTAACATGTGGTCCTTCATACATTGCTAAATTGCAACTCTTATCACTCCTCACTCTAGTCATGGTGGCTTGGGCTGAAAGGAGTTGTAATCCAGCAATATCTGGATGGCTAGATATTTTCCATCTCTGATTTTGGAGTATGAATGACGATTCATTCCTCAAAGGAATCATGGGTGGGGAGAGTGCTGTTGCACCCAGGTCCAGCTTTCGAGCTTCCCTTAGGCACTTGGATGCTAGGCTAGATGAGCTTTTGGCCTGATCCAGAATCAGTTGAAATGGACAATGAGGGTCATCTAGTCCAATCCCCTGAAGTGCAGGAATATTTTGCCCATAACCCTGAGATTGAGAGTCTCATGCCCTACAGACTGAGACAGCTCTTGTAATGGACTTTGGCAGTGAGGAAGCAATGCTGCTAAAACAGTCTTTACTAAACTGCAGTCATGGTTTATTAGTTTATTAAGGAGTTACACACACAGGAATGACATGCACCCTGCAGCCCTAACTGTTCACCCAACTGTCACAGCTGTGCCAACTGCCATAACTGTCACATCCATCACATCTCCCTTTCACAGTAAAGTTAAGGAAAAGGAAAAATCAGAAATAATAAAAAAGTAAACAGTAATAAACAATAAATAACAACAAACAATAATAAACATGCATATTCATGACATATATCTTTGAGGCATATACACACACTTACCATATGAGGTTACATATGCAGGTCGCCTTACATCCGTTTGCATATTGGATGTTCTCCCAGTTTCCTCTCCGTTATCACTTTGTATTTCCTTTCTATTCCCAATCAATATACTTTTCAAATATTGCATTTTTTCGTGGAGTGCAGTACTTTTGAAATTCTTCCAGAACCTCGTCCACAGTCTGTGGTTCATCATCAGGAAAACTAAATATCTCATAAATCTGTACTGCCTCTTCTCCTACACAATTCAACAAAACAGCAACCTGCCTCTTTGCCGAAAAACGACCAGCTCCAGAAGCCGTCAAATACACACGAAAAGCTTGCTCCCATCGTCTCCAATTCTTTGCCAGGTTTCCTTGGAGCACAAGAGGACACGTAGGTCAAAAAGAGTCCATCTTCTGACACCATGTGGCGATGTGGGTTAAACCACAGAGCCTAGGGCTTGCTGATCAGAAGGTCGGCGGTTTGAATCCCTGTGACGGGGTGAGCTCCCGTTGCTTGGTCCCAGCTCCTGCCAACCTAGCAGTTCGAAAGCACATCAAAATGCAAGTAGATAAATAGGAACTGCTATAGTGGGAAGGTAAATGGCGTTTCCATGTGCTGCTCTGGTTTGCCAGAAGCGGCTTTGTCATGCTGGCCACATGACCTGGAAGCTATACGCCGGCTCCCTCGGCCAATAATGCGAGATGAGCGCGCAACCCCAGAGTCGGTCACGACTGGACCTAATGGTCAGGGGTCCCTTTACCTTTAATGGACTTTGGCAGTGAGGAAGCAATGCTGCTAAAACAGTCTTTACTAAACTGCAGTCATAGTTTATTAGTTTATTAAGGAGTTACACACACAGGAATGACATCCACCCTGCAGCCCTAACTGTTCACCCAACTGTCACAGCTGTGCCAACTGCCATAACTCTCACATACATCACAGCTCTCATATTCATACAATTGTTTGTAAGCTGTCCGGTTCGTGGCGAGCTATGCTTGCATCATACACTCATAGCAAAGCAGTGAGAGATTGCCCAGGCACCTCCTGAATATTCTGCTTCCACTAAGAGAGGTAGGGAACTCTTGGTCCAAAGACTGGATCCATCCTTAGGACCTCTGCATCCAAGCCTTGGTGTCCTTTCCTCATCCTAGTTCTGCCCTTCCTGTGCACTGTGATACCCCCACCCCATTCCAAAAACACACACTCACTGCAATTAGGCTTTCAGAAAGCTTTATATTGACTCTAATAGAAGTGTGCTGCCACCACCCCACAGGCCTGTGTGGGGATAAAATCTTCATGGAATGTGCAGCTTGTGAGGGAAGGAGTTGACTTTCTCTGCTCCTTCTCCCTTCTGGTAACTAGGGTTGAAATAAAAGCTTAAATCTTTATTTCTAGCTAATTGCTATAAGTGGTGGAAGGAGCACAAGGTGGTTCTACCCACTTTTGCTTTGGCTGCACCTTCCGCTGGCTAAGAGGGAATGTAGAAATATGCTGCCCAGTTTTAAGAAAACAAGTAGTCTTTAACCCTTTTACTTAGTCATCATAAGGGCAAGAATTTCTTTTGTTGTGGGTTATAGCAGCATTTTTCCTCCAGTGGCCCATGGCTGCAGCTTATACCTGCAGCTGTGTGTGTATGTGTTTTTTTTATTCATGGATATCCCTCCTGCCTTCTGTTGTGGAATCCGAGGCATCATACAGATGGGCTCTCATATATTGATTTTCCTTTGGGGGTGCTACTGTAGTCTAACTATGTTAGGCTATGTATAGCTGAGGGTTGTTTTTTTTTTTTTTTTGCTTTTGTTGAGTTGTGGTGTTCTAATCTTCCTCCTCAACTCTCCACAAAGTGTCTGGATATAGAATTAAAACATGATTTAGTGCATTACCTTAGACAATATACTTTTTCTAAACCATTTCTGCTCCTTTTCCTGTTTTTCTCCAGCCCCACCCCAGCAATCCAAACTTTTGCTTACTGCAGCCAATGTCTGTTCAGAGACAGAGTGTTAATTACAGCCATGAAGAAAAGGAAATTACTGTGCTAGTTTAGAATACACAAATGTTCCTAATTTCAGAGCAGCATGAATAGCAGAGCTCAAGTTGTGTACACAGGAATATGCAAGATCACCCAGGTGGTCACTATAGAAAAATCTGTAATGCTTGTAACTGATTTGGGGAGTAGGAGTGTTTACCCTTTTTCTTTTCTCTCTGCCATTTTTTCCTTCAAAGTTTCCCTTACCCACATGAAATAAGGCTGACTACATCTTCCCCAGACCCTAGTATTAAGTCAGAATTTAATCCCTTATGCCGAATTCATGATGTTAGAGGATCAGTATTTTATGGTTTTAAACAATTCAATCCTATGCCTACCTACTCAGAAATAAGCCCACTAGAATTCTGCAGGCATAATTCCCAAGACTGCAGCCCAAGTATAGATCTAATGTGCTTCTGTTCATTTATTTTTGCCAGGCTTTTTTTAAACCTTCATATTTTTATTAGATTACAGATTGACTTTCTCAAGAGGTAGATAACATTTTAATCTTTTGTCATGAACTTCAGTCTTTGTAAAATGTTGCAGCTTAACAGGAATTTATATTGAGCTTAATACCAGAACAGTCTCTTGAGCAGTTTACAAAAAGACAGCAAATTATTTACACACACACACACACACACACACACACACACACACTATATAAAAACCAGATGAAACAACAAAATCCTGGGCAACCATAACCTCCTGAACCAGAGTGCTATCCCTTCCTATCTCTTGCTAAGGGATATTCTGATAACATTCCAGAAACTCTAGAGGCTGCAAGTGGTTATAGTAATCATTACATGGTACAAGTAGAAAATGTTTTGTTTAAAGAATTGCCTGGGCTTCCATTCAGTTTGCATTTCCTCTTAGTTGCTATGTAGACTCCTTTGATACCTTAGCAAGTTCCTCACTGTCTTATTTTGTTACCTTCAGCCTGACAATGGGACAGCTTTACGAGAAGGAGAAGGACGAGGATGGCTTCCTGTATGTGGCCTATAGTGGAGAAAACACCTTTGGCATCTGATTGCATCTCCTTCCCTCTTGTGTCTTGTAAATAGCCTCTTGTTTGTGATCATGACCCCGGGGCACATCCTGCATCTGTCACTGGGTTGATTTAATATATGGATAGATTTTTGTTAGCCTGGTAATTTATGAAAGTTTTATTTCCCCATTGCACATTGTACTCATAGCTGTAAATTCCATAGTCTCTCTCCTCTGGGACACATATACTGACATTATTTAAATACTGAAGCAAGGTAGTTGAGGGACTAAAGTGATGGGGGGAGGGGGATTTTGAAATGAAGGTTTGACTAATTATTAATTATTACAGTTTCATAGTAAGGGCGCTTTTAGATTGTTCCAAACAGTCTCAAGATGCTAATATGTTGATTTTGGCTAGTGTCTTCCTCTTGATGAATTTTGCTAGAGGAAACTGATTAAAATTCCTCTCACAAATATGTTTCGGTTCTATGTTACTTCAGCTTCACTTTCTAACACACAGTCTTACGAGGTCAAGCTTTACAAGGGCTAATCAATAACCATGTTGTATTGCTAGTATTCAGAGTAAAGACAGATAGATCCAGCTACAGTCATGGAGGTGGGCATATTTGCTCTCCACACCCAAAAAGCAGGTAGATGCCAGATGTAGCCAGTTCTGTTCGAAGCACACCTTAATGATGTCATGAAAACTAGCATTACATCACATGTTCTTAGTTATCTGGCTTTGTGGGTACCTTGTTTATAATTAACAAAGAGGCAGCCAACTATGGCAGATTGTATCAATTAAGTACATAGGTTTTCAGTGAATAAGCAGGATGGGCATCAGGAAGTTTCACAAGCCCTGTGACATTCACCTCCCCCAAGGCTGCATTTACAATGATGGCTGGCCGCAAAATCCTATGCAGTAATATGTTGGCACTCATGAGAACAATCAGGCGGCTCTTTAAATCTTTGAGGAGTGAGCTGGCCTCCTTCCCCCTCCTGCAGCAGCAATGGACTTCCTCTCCTTGGTGTTCATCCCCTGGTGCCTTTGTTGCACAGGTCTATCAAGTACACTCACCTCTGAGCCATACTAAAACACAGCTGTGTAATCTATTGTTATCACAGGATACATTTTCAATAATGCATTCATCATCACAATCCAGTTTAGACAGTTGCTGTGCTGACCTCAAAATTCTCTAAAAGCTGATAAAGCTAAATGGAATTGTTTACTATACAAAGTAGCCTAGCTTGCTTTAGTAGAACAACTCCTAAATAGCTTGTTTTAACAGCACTAGGCTCTTGAGCCAGAGAAAACAAACATGGTATGCTCCAGATTGTTGCACTACTACATGGTCAGTGGTAAAGGATGACTGGATTGGTCCAGCAACATCTGAGGGCACATTGATAACCCCTGCTCTAAGCATTTATGTTCAAACAACCAGCATACAAGAGTCAATTTCAATCTGTCCTATACAGTAAGACCGCAATCTATGCTGGGGTTATGTTCCAGGAATCACACCTAAAGCCAAAAATCCTGTACAATCAAAACATTGGGTGCAATAGTGGGTGGGGATTGCCAAAGTCTCTTTTTTTAAAAATTGCAAAGTGCATAAAGCTGAATGCACACAAATTAAATGTGCATAATTTGCAGGCTTACTGTACTCAATACGTTTCTAAAACTTCCATCAACAAAAGCCTAAATAATACCTTCTTAAAATGGGTATACAATTAAAATTATTCATATCAAGTACCAGAACTGCAAATCATATCAAGGTCTAACATTACACAATTGGAGATCCCACTTTTTGTCTACTACACTTAATTAACAATAGATTTGCAAGAGCTGTTTGCAATCTCAGCCTGTTACATAAAGACAAAAACAGAAAAGACCATGCTGCGACAATTAAGTAACAGGGTTCATGGGCTGCTACCTTGTTTTAGTATGCCCTTTTGTTAAAATGCAAATGATGGGGGTGGCTAAGTATGTAAGAGTCTTGGTGGTTTAAAAAGAAGTTTCAGAAATTTTAATCTTGCAAGTTTAAATCATTGCAGCTCTATGCATGTCAGTCACAGGAGGGACCAGTAACATCCCACCCCCTAGGTGAGGCAGTCTTGCCTCTGAGCCAGGTGTCACAGATGTGCAACTTCCTCCTCTCACGTGAAGTGCAGGTAATCGCGACTGTTCCTCACCCAGCAGCCCAAAGCTTGGCTGTGCAGTGCTTTCCAGGCTTCTTGATAACTGGCAGCGGCTTCCTTATACTCCCAGTAAGTCTTTAATTTCTTCTCTCTGAGAAGGAGAAACAGTCCTGGAATGGGTCACTGTCCTGCCTTGCTCCCCCCTCCCAGCTCTTTGTAAACAAAGGATATCACCACCACTCAGGCCATGCTTAGCCCAACAAATAGCAAACATTCAACAACCACACCAAAACTTCATGGCCAAGGGCTGCAATAAAACATTTTGGTGTAGAAACTGTCACAATCAGCTCTGCCTGTGTTTGCCTTGCAAGGGAGAGGCCCAGAGGAGGCCATATGAAGACCCACAAAGTGGGACACCCAGCAGCAGGAGCCAGCTTGTGCACATACCACCTACTTGGCAAGTTGCTGAAGGTGGAGGGTAGCAGGATAAAAGGAAACTTGGTGTTTTTGCAGAGACTGGAGTAGGCTGTTGACAGCTTTGGCTGTGTTTTGTGGGAGGGGATATCTGTGGACATCTGAAAGGCTGTGAGGCAGGCTCAGGCCTGAACAAAAGCTTTGCACTCAGCCAATGTTTATTACGTAACCTTTTTATTTTTAAGGCCATGCAGCTGCTGCCCACCATAGAGTATCAAAACACCAACTGTATCCAGCACACCAACTTAGCTATGACCATCCCTGCTCTTGCCAGCAACTTTGCTGAAGAAGGGCAGGTTTTGCTCCTCTCTGGGCACTCTGTGGCTGAACAAGAAAGGAAGTGAGGCACCCAAGATAAACAGGGCAGAGGCCCACTGTTTTCAGCAGCTCCTGTCCCATCAAAGTGTGCAGGAAGCTACCGGTACCTGAATATAGAAATACTGCCCCCTCCTGCCCACAGGGAGGGACAACTGTGTCAAACCATAACCAGCTGCCTGGGCACCAGTCTCTGCCTCAAGGGTACAGAGAGACAGGAAACAGGCAAAGGGCAAACAAAACCCCAGGAAATTGCAAAACTAAGCAAAGCCCAAAATATGTTTGAGGAAGGAGAAGTTATGCAAGCAGCATGGGGGCCAGCATTCCACTTAGTACACACAGCACATCTAGGCAGCCTGCAGAAGCAGGTGTTGGCAGGGAGTGTGGCAGAACAGGGAAGATGAGAGCCTGGCCCTGGAAGTGTCTGCACGCAACCTCAATACAGCCAGAGCAAACAGAGCATTAATGCAAAGGTTGTAAGACACCGCAGGGGAAAGCCATTCAGTAAACGGAGATGCAGCTAAACAGAAGTGGGCAGCATACAGGAGGGAAAGCCTGGGAAAGAACAATGATAACAGTGTTTTCTATTAGAAAGACGGAATACAATCTCCATAGGCGAGAGAGAAAAGAGCTAAACAAACTCAGCAGTCCTGCAAATGCCAGCTGCTTTGGACTTTAGCTCTGTCCACTGGCTCACTTTTCCCATGGTCAATTTACCTTTCAAAGGAAAAAGTTGCCAACCCCATGGTGGTACAGGGAGAAGGTGGGGCCCTTCTGCTGTCGGAGAAGTGGAGCATGCAGCAGTTAAAAGACAGTGGGAAATTCCTCACCTGAGAGTTTTTGGCAGTTTTTCCTGTGGAATGCTGGCCGCCAGCTTCAGGAATGCATGAAATAGTTCCACCTTACAGATTTGAGACCTATCAGCAACAGAAGACCAAATTCTGATCATAAGTCTCATTGCAAAAAGAGACAAGGGTGCCAGCTTGTTGGCTGAAGTGCTGCTTTGTCAAGTTTCTGTCCCCAAAAGCCACTGCTAAAACGTTTCTTGCAAGACCTCTGCTTTTTCAGAAATTGACATCTGTAGGTTGACAGGCATTCATAACACCTAATGCCCAAAGGAGACTGGCGCAATTGGCAATCTATGAGGGAATCTGGCATCATAAGGCTTTTTTTCCGTGTGAGTGTGTTTTAAGAAGAGGCTCAAGTTCTTATGATAGTTATATATATATATAAAACCTTTTAAAAATAGAGGCATGCTGCCTAAGGACAGAGAAATTTAAGGAAGTAAAACTGCCAGGATTTATCAGTTGAATTAACACAGCAATCCTGCCTCCCCAAAATCAGATGACTGGGGAAGGTACACAAATGGCATCATCATCATGATGAGTACATTTATATTCCAAGGAATTCAAGATGGTGTACACCAGGGGTTCTGAAACTGTAGTCCATTGGCCTCCAGTGGTTCCGTAGCGTCATTCTGGTGGGCCTGTGGATTTGTGGCTGAAGATGGGAGATGGCACACCAGAACGGGCTTTTTCTGTGGTGGGTCTCTGCTTGTGGAATGCTCTCCCCAAGGAGGCTCACCTGGTGCCTTTGTTACGTATCTTTGTTACATGTCTTTAGACCCCATGCAAAACCAGTCCTCTTCTTCCAGGCCTTTGTTTAATTAAACCACCCATGGCCTTTTAAAGTTTGTTTGTTACTAAGTTATATATTTTTTTGTTTTTATGTTGTAAAGTGCCCTGTGTTGGTACATCATCATCATCATCATAGTCTCCCAAGTCTTAGTCCAATGCTGTGCCCACTACAACACACTGGGTCGTATTTCTCACTTGCTTCTCAACAATGTTTATGTCTAAAATCCAGGAGATGTAGCTATCCTGTCTCATAAGACTCCCATTTCTGACTATGCTTTCTCACGTGGGGCTGCCAAAACTGAACATGATATTGATTCTTGATGCTTTTACATGTCATTATTAATATTATTTGTTAAGTGACTTATTTTTTCATCTACCACCAAAAAAATATCTAAGCAACTTAAGGAAAGATTAAACGCCAAAAAGAAAAATTATAAAACAATTCCAATAAAACAATTCCAATAATCCACAAACAAACCCAGCAGAAAAACAACAACAAAAGCTTCAGCAACAATAATTTTTCATTCAACAGACGATCAACCAGCTTGTCACAATCCATCCTAGGAGAAGATGACTTAATTTTTAACCTGGTGTCGAAAGGATTTTAAAGATGGTGCCAGGACAGACCTCCAAAGATGGAGAAGCCCCCCAAAAAATCCTTGCCCTTGTTGCCACCCACAGATGAAGGCCAAAGGGTCTGGAAAGCTTCTATCAAGAAAGGAGTTCTGAAGGATATTGGGATCCTGAGCCATAAAGGACCTTCCAGGTTAAAACCAGCACTTTGAAATGTGCCGGTAGCCACTGCAGCTGTGCCAAGTCTGGTGTTATATGATCAGCCTGCCTAGGCTGTCAACAAGCCTGTAATAAAATTACTCTGGCCCTTAGCAATACACATGCCCCTTTTCACTGGGGCCGAGATTTCCTTCTAGAATGACTGCAGGCAACTCGGCCCGCTGGGACAGATTGTATGTCTTGGGGATTATTTTCTATTTCATGTATGTTAAGCGTGCCAACGCTGTTGCTTGGTTCCTACGCGCACACATACCCGTGAGGAGCTCATGTGTCTTGCTTGGAATGCTACTGTCCCGAGTAGATTTGACGAAAACACCGCCCTCACTCCCTCATTAATCATCACCGTCTCTCAAGGGTATTTCGCCACTCCCAGTATAGATCCTTGTAGGGCCAAAGTGCTACACTCCAACACCTCCCCTCACCCTGCAATGACAACTGTCCACCCTCTTCTCAGAGGATCTTTGTCTCCTGGGAGGCTGTAAGCTGATCAGCTGCTGACTAAAAACTTTCCCTTGAGATGCCAAGCCTCCTTCCCCATTTCCTTAGAAGCAGCCCAGTAATAAATGGTCTCATTGTCTATGCAGCTGGTACTGTTACGATTGCAGCTGCAACACTTCAGGCTCCTGCTCCACACCGTGGCAGAGATTTCTTTCTAGGGTGATTCCAACCAATTCGGGCCACCCTCCGTGTTCATTTGCAGCTCATGTAAACTGTGTGTCTCGGGCATTATTTTTCATTTAATGTATGTTAAGTGTGTCAGTTCTGTTGCTTGATCCCAACGACTAGACACACACACACACACATATGGAGAATGCTTCACAGCCCACTTGGCCACAATGACTTTCAACAGCGGGAGGCATGTTGATGGCAAGATGGCAACATGTCTCTGACCAGTCGCTGGTGGGATCCTGAGTGGGACAGTGCTCTGTTTGTGCTTGGATCCTACTTGAAGGCTTCCCTTTATGGTATCTGGTTGGCCACTGTGAGAACAGGACACAGGGCTAGATGGGCCTTTGGCCTAATCCAGCTCTAGGGCTTTTCTTGCGTTCCTATGGCAAGACCAAGCAACTGACCTGAAGCATTTATCACTAATGGCAAGGAAGTTAAAAACCAGACAAAATGTCTGCCATGAAGCCAGCTCAGAAAAAGGGTGGGGGTGGTACAGAATGAAGTCAATTGAAAGAGTCAGGCTCTCGTGGTTTGAGACTCACCTCTTCTCTGAAATTCAACAAGTCTGGCTCACTCAGCGCACACACAGAAATCATCCGAAGGAGTGCATCTGCCTCTCACTCACATATTCACACCCACCCACACCCCGCTACCTAGCTGTGGCTCCTGCCACCTGTGACACACACCTGGACTTTGGACTTCCAATCACTTTCTTGGTTGACCCCTGCTTGAAGCCATGTGAAGTGACATCGAGTGGGTGCTCCGGAACAGCACTCCAGCTGATAGCTGGGAGGAAAGAGAGGAGTCACTTGCCACAGAATATGCAAGGGAAACACTAAGTGCCACCTCATAAAGCCCCCAGCTCAGATGATTATCCTTTTGCAGGCAGCCCAACAGACGGCGGCCTTTGCTCCTACCACTGTTACCAGCTGTGGATCACCAGCTTCGCCTTTTGCTGCCCCAATGCCTGCAACCCTATTGCTGGGCACAAACATGATGGGATCTTTCCCCCTCCCTTAAAACCCCCAGCTCAGAACCAGACAGCTCAACAAGCACTTTGGCCATATCACTGAGAAGAAGGCGGAGGCCCAGGTATGCGCTGACACCAAATGTGCACACATTAGTTACCCGCTGCCTCTCTTTTTCCTCCTTTCCCTTCCTCTTACCTGGTGATTTTATTCCTTCCAATGCAGCCAGCATTGCTTTCTATTATTACAAACAGCAATTTTATCAGTAATGTTTATTTGCACTGCTGATAATATCTGTTTATCAATCAAGTCAGCAGAAATACCCAGGGAACTTCCAGAATGAAATCTATTGCTCCCCACTCTACCCCCACCTCCAGTTTCCTTCTCATACAATTTTAGAGTTGGAAGAGACCCCAAGGGTCATCTAGTCCAACCCCCGCAATGCAAGTTGGTCTCTTTGGTTAGATGGCAACGTTGGAATTGTCTTCAGACTTTTATGGCTCTGGTAATGCATACAAACAATAACAATTCCTACAACAGGGTCTCCCTGCTGCCACCTCCAAGCAAGGGAAGGAGAGTGAAAAGCCCAAGCACCCTCATAAACACCCTTGAAGACACCCACCTGCCCCGCAGGGCACCACCTTCCCTTGGTGCAGAGCATGGTTGGCCTGGACTGCTTCACGGCTGTGGATGAAGCCCAGCTGGGACTGCAGGATTTCCACCTCCTGAACTCGGAAGCCATCTGGCAAACACAAAACAGGCAGACCCCTGGGGGACAGAAGAGCACAACCTTCGTTCAGCAACACAGCACAATCCAATGTTTGGAATATGGAAACAAGCATGATCCCCAAAAGTAACTGCAATGGGCTGCTCCATCCACCTGGCTAATACCCTCCCCATCCTCACAACTTGCTCACCTTGCAACGATGGCCCTCTGCAAGGCCTCCTGGCTGTAGGGACAACGGCCCACAACCATGGCTGAAAAGTAGATGGGCTGCTGGAGGAAATGCATCAGGAGGGCTCCCTGGCAGCCAAGGACATTCCAGCGCAACAGCTTATCGCTGCAAGACATAGAGGCTGTCTGGGCTCCACGGCCTGGCTTGATCCGTAGAAGCCCCACGGTGTGGTAGTCGCCACCTGGCCGCTGGGAATCCCCTGCCTCTCCTGGGACACACTTGGCCCCAGTCCTGTGGACATCCACCACTTTGGTTCCTACACGGTCCTCAGCAGGGAGCTCAGCACCACAGACTTTCTGTCTCTTGGGGAAATGGTCAGCTGCCGTCTCTTCAGACTCCCTTTCAGCTGCCAGAGGCCCACAGTCACTGATGCCCCTCTTAGCTGCCTTTGATGGCTTCAGTGGCTGGCAAGGCTGTGCTTCCACTTCCAAGACTGGGATAATTGAAGCATCCCCACCTAGAAGAAAATGGGGGTGGGCTCTTAGAAGACAAAGACAAGCCCACAGAGGAAAAATTCCCTGGAGCATAGAACCCATCCTCTTTTGGGGTGAGGCAACCAGAGCTGCACAGTCTTCCAAGCATGCTCTCCTCATAAATTTGTATAATGGCATTAAGATACTGGCCGTTTATTTTCAATCCCTTTCCTAACAATGCATAGTGTAGAATTCACCCTTTTTATAGCTTACCCACAGTGAGTTTCAATTACCTTTATATCCAGCCCAGTGGCTCAGTGATATGCTGGGCTACTTGGCAGCCAGGCTCTTTCACAATTTCACTGCAGGAACTTACCACCACCTCCACCTCCACCAATGCAGCACAGCCACACCAGGCTACCACCCAGCTCCAAGGGAGGCCACCAAGGGTAGGGGAGAGATTCCCCCAACCAAAAGGGCTGTTTTGACATACTCACAAGGTGTGTGGCTGGAGAAAAAAATAAAGGTGATGTGTGGTTTGAGAATCCACTTCCCTTCCTCCATTCCTGGATGGAAGATGCTGGGCTCTTGGCACACAGCTGCCAGCCATAGCTGGTGTAGGAGGTACCTGGGGGCAAGAGGACAGCTGCTTTACAAGATACATCACCAGCAGTACCCCCTCTGGGGGCACCTGAATCTAATGCCATCCTCCCTGGGACTGCTGAGAAAAACTGCCACTTCATTTGCTTGTTTTAATTTGCATTTATGAGAGTGCTGCAAGAACCTGATGTTGGAGGGCACTCCTTGGTGAGAGAGAAGCATTCCTATGGGGAGGGTGTGTGTAACTAACCTATCTTCTGATGAAAGCTTAAGGACAACCTAGGCGGGGTGAGCTGCTACCCTAGAATGCAGGCTTATATTATTAGGTGGGTGAATGTTTGCTAGCATACTGTTGGATTCTGTCATTGGGATGTATTTGGAAGATGGTCCAGTCAGCAGAGGTGGTCTACTCTGGATCTTGACAACTATCCCCGAGTTGCCAATCCCCCTATTTTGGAAGGGTGATTGAGATGGTGGCGGGAGCACACCTGCAGGCACTGTTGGATGAGATGAATTTGCCAGACAGAAACACTTTTTTATGTCCATTGAAAACTTATTTCTCCCCACAAGCTTTCCTCTATTAGTCCATTCTATTTCTGCAGCTTTTAATTTTGGTTGACTTTTTGTTCTTAACTTTGCTTGGTAATTTGTATCACATTTTATATTCTGTTTTTTGTATGCAGCTCAGGTATTCTTTGAACGTACAGCAGTTTACAAATTCTTAAAATAATTGATCAGCCAATTCAAGTAAGTCCTGCTCTTTTGTCAGATGCATTGCAGGAAGGAAAAGTGCAAAGTTTAGCTGGCTTAAAGGGCCACTAAGCTGGAATAAGCAGGCCCCCAAAGAGGCTGCCCATTCCAGGGAATCTTCCAACCTGCGCCCCCACCCCCGTCCATCCGCAAGCTCATTGCTCACCTCTGGAAGCTCCTCTTGGCCACCACTTCGGCATGACTGTCATTGAGGATGTCTCCTGCAGAAGCACCACCACCAAAACCAACAGAGTAAGCCCGACACAGTTCCGCTCCAGGAGGAAGCCAAGCACGTAGCCACACCAGTGTGCAGCTGCCCTTGCTCCATTCCAAGGGGCTTGTGAGGAGGGGGGACCCAGCTCAGCAGGCTCCAGCAGGTGGGAAGGGGGCTGCTTACCAGTCTTCCTCATTTCTGACTGCCCAATGCATTTCGTTCCAGTTCCCATGGCAACAATCACCTTTATTTCTGAGGAGGGTGGAATAATGGTAGTTGGAAGAGGGACAGACAATGTCCACATCAAGGCAGAGAAAAATTTGGGTTGGGCTTCACCCATATAAAGCCAGGCTCAGGAGCAGCAAGGCTGAATCAACAGCAGTTCCGCAGTTGCCTCTGCGGTGTCTTACCCTCATTTCACACACACACTTCTTAAGTCTTAAGTCGCAATAGATGATGTTCCCATGAAAGTTATTTCTTGTTATTCCTCAGGGTAGAAGGCACAATGGGAGAGCCTACCCAGGCTCCCTGGGAAGGGAGTTCCAGAGCCTGGATGCTGCCACTGAGTGCAAGGCCCTGATCCCTTTAGCCTAGGGGAAGAAAGCTCTTGTCTTTCTTCTTTATTCTAGAACCAAACACCCTGGTTTCACAGCCAGGGGGGGGGAGGATAGTGAAACCCCTCTCCTGAAAGTCTTAGTGCTGCGTGGGGGGGGGGCGATATTCATATGGGATAAAGTAGCCAGGTCCAATCCACTGAAAACTTTAATGGCACAAGTGCTTTGAAACAGACCAGAAGCTCTTGAAGGATGGGAGTCAATACCCTAATCCCAAATGGAACTCTTTCCCCCAAGTATGCCATCCTCTCAACAGTCAGGGGGGAGGTGATCTGCCACACAAGCCAGGGACACAACTAGGGTAACTCACTTGGGGCAACCAAGTTTTGCTAGGAGGAGCTGAATGCAGCAGCAGCAGCCTCCTCGGTTATGTCCAGCAGCACAGCTTACTGCCCCTTGCAAGGCATATCGGTGCAGAAGGCAGACCCATTAAAATAGTAGGCTGGGCTGCTTAATAAGGGTTCCCACCTGGGCATCAGTGAACTAAAATGGAAGGGAATGGGTGAATTCAGTTCGGGTGACTATCATATCTACTACTGTGGGCAAGAATCCTGTGGAAGAAATGGAGTGGCCCTCATAGTCAACAAAAGAGTGGCAAAAGCTGTGATGGGATGCAATCTCAAAAATGACAGAATGATCTCGATACGAATCCAAGGCAGACCTTTTAACATCACAGTAATCCAAGTTTATGCACCAACTACCGGTGCTGAAGAAAGTGAAATTGACCAATTCTATGAAGACCTACAACACCTTCTAGAAATGACACCAAAGAAGGATGTTCTTCTCATTACAGGGGATTGGAATGCTAAAGTAGGGAATCAAGAGATAAAAGGAACAACTGGCAAGTTTGGCCTTGGAGTTCAAAATGAAGCAGGGCAAAGGCTAATAGAGTTCTGTCAAGAGAACAAGCTGGTCATCACAAACACTCTCTTCCAACAACACAAGAGACGACTCTACACATGGATATCACCAAATGGGCAGCATCGAAATCAGATTGATTATATTCTCTGCAGCCAAAGATGGAGAAGCTCTATACAGTCAGCAAAAACAAGACCTGGAGCTGACTGTAACTCAGATCATCAGCTTCTTATAGCAAAATTCCAGCTTAAACTGAAGAAAGTAGGAAAAACCACTGGGCCAGTAAGATACAATCTGAATCAAATCCCTTATGAATACACAGTGGAAGTGAGGAACAGGTTTAAGGATTTAGATTTGGTGGACAGAGTGGCTGAAGAACTATGGATGGAGGCTCGTAACATTATACAGGAGGCAGCAACGAAAACCATCCCAAGGAAAAGGAAATGCAAGAAAGCAAAATGGCTGTCCAACGAGGCCTTACAAATAGCGGAGGAGAGGAGGCAAGCAAAATGCAAGGGAGATAGGGAAAGATACAGGAAACTGAATGCAGATTTCCAAAAAACAGCAAGGAGAGACAAGAGGGTCTTCTTAAATGAGCAATGCAAAGAAATAGAGGAAAACAATAGAATGGGGAAAACCAGAGATCTGTTCAATAAAATTGGAGATATGAAAGGAACATTTCGTACAAAGATTACCATAATCAAGGACAAAAGTGGTAAGGACCTAACAGAAGCAGAAGACATCAAGAAGAGGTGGCAAGAATACACAGAGGAATTATACCAGAAAGATATGGAGGTCTCGTACACCCCAGGTAGTGTGGTTGCTGACCTTGAGCCAGACATCTTGGAGAGTGAAGTCAAATGGGCCTTAGAAAGCACTGCTAATAACAAGGCCAGTGGAAGTGATGATATTCCAGCTGAACTATTTAAAATTTTAAAAGATGATGCTATTAAGGTGCTACACCCAATATGCCAGCAAGTTTGGAAAACTCAGCAATGGCCAGAGGATTGGAGAAGATCAGTCTACATCCCAATTCCAAAGAAGGGCAGTGCCAAAGAATGCTCCAACTACCGCACAATTGCCCTCATTTCACACGCTAGCAAGGTTATGCTTAAAATTCTACAAGGCAGGCTTAGGCAGTATGTGGACCGAGAACTCCCAGAAGTGCAAGCTGGATTTCGAAAGGGCAGAGGAACCAGAGACCAAATAGCAAACATGCGCTGGATTATGGAGAAAGCTAGAGAGTTCCAGAAAAACGTCTACTTCTGCTTCATTGACTATGCAAAAGCCTTTGACTGTGTCGACCACAGCAAACTATGGCAAGTTCTTAAAGAAATGGGAGTGCCTGATCACCTCATCTGTCTCCTGAGAAATCTCTATGTGGGACAAGAAGCTACAGTTAGAACTCGATATGGAACAACGGATTGGTTCAAAATTGGGAAAGGAGTACGACAAGGTTGTATATTGTCTCCCTGCTTATTTAACTTATATGCAGAATTCATCATGCGAAAGGCTGGACTAGATGAATCCCAAGCCGGAATTAAGATTGCCGGAAGAAATATCAACAACCTCAGATATGCAGATGACACAACCTTGATGGCAGAAAGTGAGGAGGAATTAAAGAACCTTTTAATGAGGGTGAAAGAGGAGAGCGCAAAATATGGTCTGAAGCTCAACATCAAAAAAACCAAGATCATGGCCACTGGTCCCATCACCTCCTGGCAAATAGAAGGGGAAGAAATGGAGGCAGTGAGAGATTTTACTTTCTTGGGCTCCTTGATCACTGCAGATGGTGACAGCAGTCACGAAATTAAAAGACGCCTGCTTCTTGGGAGAAAAGCAATGACAAACCTAGACAGCATCTTAAAAAGCAGAGACATCACCTTGCCGACAAAGGTCCGTATAGTTAAAGCTATGGTTTTCCCAGTAGTGATGTATGGAAGTGAGAGCTGGACCATAAAGAAGGCTGATCGCCGAAGAATTGATGCTTTTGAATTATGGTGCTGGAGGAGACTCTTGAGAGTCCCATGGACTGCTAGAAGATCAAACCTATCCATTCTTAAGGAAATCAGCCCTGAGTGCTCCCTGGAAGGACAGATCGTGAAGCTGAGGCTCCAATACTTTGGCCACCTCATGAGAAGAGAAGAATCCTTGGAAAAGACCCTGATGTTGGGAAAGATTGAGGGCACTAGGAGAAGGGGACGACAGAGGACAAGATGGTTGGACAGTGTTCTCGAAGCTACGAACATGAGTTTGACCAAACTACGGGAGGCAGTGGAAGACAGGAGTGCCTGGCGTGCTATGGTCCATGGGGTCACGAAGAGTCGGACACGACTAAACGACTAAACAACAACAAGCTTTCTTTGGCCGTTCTTGACTAACAACACTAGGAAGCGAAATGCCCTCGCTGGATTTCCCTTTAAGGCGCCCCCTCCCGCCGCAGAAGCCAGAGCCCACCTGGTCCTCTCCGAGCCTCACCTGCGCTCTCCACCTGCAGCACCGCCGCCAGCAGAGTCCACTCTCGACCAGCCGCCGGCTTCCCTTGCTTAGGCAGCCGGGCGTCGTAGTGGCTGTAGCACAGGGCGGCCACCTCGTCGGCGGTCCACATCCTTTGGGGCGGCGAAACGGACATCTGCCTCACTCCCTAGCGGGGACCTCCGGAGGTCGCGGGGCTCCAACTCCCAGCCGCCGCCGCCGCCGCCGCCGGGGATGGTGGTGCGGGCAGCAAGACAGAGACGGTCCAGCGGTCCCAGACCTGCCGCAGCACGAGGCGGGCTCCTCCTGCCTCCCCCTGCCCGGCCGAGCATCCCCGCTAAGAGCCTCGTCGCAACAGGCACCGACCCTCCCCCAGGACCCACCAGGCAGAAGGGAGGAAGACGGAAAAGCTCTGTGGCGCCGGTGCCCCGCCCCTCTCTGGGAACGCCAGGATCTAAGGATGCGCTTTGCACACGCTAAGAGGAGCTCTCGCTCGGAGAATATCAGAGCCGGTATCCCTCCCGCCGAGCCTCAGCGGCACTTCCGGCTCCCAGCGTGCCACGTGGGGCGATAATCGGCAGACACCATAGAGACCGAGCCGGACAGAGCGGCTCTCCCATTTAGCCGATCAGAAGCAGCAAGTGAAGGCTGCGCGCATCCCTCTTTTTTAGCTATCGGGAATCCTAGAGGCAATAAGGTATAGAGTGACCGCTCATTTATTTGCAGGGTGGACATCCTGGTTATTTTTTACATCACCTCGGGCGACCCAGGCATTTCAGAAGAGCATCACGCGCTCTGCTCAGAAAACTCAAGCAGCAAAGCCCCGCTCCCGTGTGCTTTGAAGGGGCTACACTGTGTGGCTTTCTGTTCATCTTCCAACTACTAAGAAGTATAAAGGAATAAATCACTACCTGAAGACTGGGGGAAGGCGCATGGGTTTTGTTAAAGGGAACAGGGCTCATAAAAGGGCAACATACAACACCACAGGCCATTTCTCATAAAGTAGCAACAAATGCAAGACAGCTGGAGGAATGCAATATAATAAATGCAATGGATGGCAACATAGCCTTTCGTTTGGAAAAGTCAGGTGACCCCAGCAGGGTGGAAGCCACTGCAATCTAAGCGAGGTTCTTTCTTGATATCCTGCCCCTTTCACTATATGCTGGCTAGCAATCAACAGGGAGCTGAGCCGTGACATTTTACTTCTGATGTTTGCAACCATGGTTATGCTCATTCGCCCAGGCATTGAGCAGATTCCCTAATTCCCATCATTCTTCATATGGCTCCAAAGGCAGCATGACGTTCCCAAGACACTTCGTGGTTTCAAAATAACCATGAAAGACGAGCGGAATCTGAGGGGAGACATAATGGGCCAGGCCAGTCACAGCTGCTGTGCCCCATACGCAGGGGAGGGGGCCTTTCTATGCTCCCCCCAGAAATCATGAAAAGACAAATTCATAACAAACAGCAATAGCACACAGCTCCTTTATTCATGATTGTAAAATACAGAAGCGTGCCCTGGCATGTTCAAAGGCCCAGAACAGCCTCTGTCCCCTAATGCAGCCTGTTGGGTCACACAGAGGTCCCATCAGCAGGAGAATTGGATTGTGCATCTTTCTTCTTTTCTTCAGGTTTCATGGCTGGAAATAACAACACCTCCTGCAAAAGAAAGAGGCATTTTTCTCAGACCACCAACACCTCTCCCCACCCCCCACAATTCCTGCATGAGGAGGCCTAAGAGCCACTGTAGCAAGATCTCTAGCACTTTTTAATGCTGGATTAGTTGAGAGTCCCAAACTAAGACCGCTTGAGATGCATGAACCATATTTTCAGTCATTTACATCAAACACATACTTATTGTAATAGGCTACCCTTAATCACATGGTTATTCCAGGCAGCTTCCAACATATCATAAAATACACATGTACATAATATAGCTAAAAACAGTAATCAGTAAAACCAAGCATAAGTCCTCAAACAGTATATGGCACAGACAGGCCTTGGCTTGGTGGAAGGAACTCACAAAGAGTCTGTGCCTACCTTAATGTTGTTTGAGTCAGTCAGGAACATGGTTAGGCGGTCGATGCCCATGCCCCAGCCTGCTGTAGGGGGGAGCCCGTACTCCAGAGCCGTGCAGAAGTTCTCGTCAATAAACATTGCCTCATCATCACCTGCACTTTTTGCCTGGGAGAAGGGGGTGGAAATTAAAAGCTGGACCAAGGGGTCATCCTTGGAACTAGAGTCTGCAGCCATAGAACTCCCTTGGGAAGAGATTTCAAGAGGCCCCTGGAGATGGACTGCTAAGGCTTCTCTTTGGCAACTGGGTCTACAAAGTCAGAGGACAATGGGACAGGGAATGTGGTCAAGCCCACACCTGCCACTCCACCAATATGCTCATGGAGCCTCTTATTTGGCAGCTGGGGGTTCACAGTGGACTGTGTCACAGTCAAAAGACACCACACAGGAGTTAAGAAGGCATTGGGGGGGGCAGGCTTTGCCAGCCTGGTGGCCATACAACTTTACAAAACATCTGGAGGGCACTAGGTTGGAAAAGACTGCTCGGAGCCAAAGGATCAGGGAAAACCATGTAGAGCACAATGAACTACACCAGTGTCTGACAGGATGCCCATCTAGCCTAGTCGTCTCTCTGTACAGCATCTCAGTCCAAAATCCTTTAGCTGTATCCCATCTGGAACCTTCTAAATGCTAAGTATGTGCTCTGTTCCCAAGCTTTTGAGACTTTCTCACAGATTTCTCTCTGTTCCTCCTCTTAAGTGAGATGACATACATTTAACTAACATATGAGATAAGGCACAGCCAAGGTTACAAAGAGAAAAGCAGGAATTGATCTGGGGTAGGAGGGGAGGTGATGCCACAGAGGCACAGTACATCTACTGCAAATCCAGGAGCTGGCTGAAGGAGGCAGACATTGCATCTAAGTCTTAGGCCACTAAGTGGATGAGGCACATAATACATGTTATAGGCTTTAAACTAGTGAACAGTATCTCTTAAGACATGGGTCAGCAAACTAAGGCCTGTGAGCCAGATCAGGCCCAATTGCCTTCTAGATCCGGCCCATGGATGGTTCGGGAATTGCCGCGTGGATTGCCAGTGTGCATGTTCTTTCCCTCTCCCCCCACAAGGTCTGAGGGACAGTGGACCGGCCCCCTGCTGAAAACGTTTGCTGACCCCTGTCTCAATACTTTTCCCAGAATTCTTCCTATAAATTGAAGCACCACATCCTAAAACACACAGGGCATCAAATTAACCCAACTATTCTTCCTCCAAGGAATTCAAGATTATGCTTGTTGCATCACTCCTTTTTTAAAGTCTTTATTATTTTCACAACTGCCCTGTGAAGCAGGTTAGGCTCAGACAGAGCAACTGGCTCAAAGAAACTCACTGAGCTTTGTGGGAATCTGAATCCAGGCAACAGGCAACACACACTAGAAATATTGGGACCAAGGGTGAGGGGGAAATGCAAGGAGGGAAAGGCCAGCTCAGCTGCACATGGGAGTTCTATGGTGACACAGTAAGTATGATGGCTATCTGAAATACAGCTTATTCACACCCAAAGACCAATGGCTTTATCTCAGCAATCTCCCCAGTTTCTACCTACATCATTTGTTTAGATTTGACAGGACAAAGTATCCATTGTTCATTCATGTGCTTGAGGGAGACATTGTAGAAATCAGCACCTGCCCTCCCACCCAACACTGGGTGGTCCATCCTCCTGCTACAGGGCCTCATCACTAGGGAAAAATCACCCCAGTGAGTTCCTGCAACATGCAGGCCCTCCCTTGACAGACACAAATCATTAGCATTACATAGGGAAGGAGGCTGCAGCAGCCAAGATGACCGAGAGCCTCACAGAAAAAAGCACAGCTCAAATGGCCACCTATGCAAACTTCACACCTTAGCCTGATCTTCAAAAAGCTCCCGCTGCAGAAAAGGATCATTCAATTCTGTGTAGGCATTGCAGATCTCCTTCTTCATCACAAAAAGCTCAAAGCGTTCTGTCAAGCCCTGCCGACGGCGATGCCTGCAGAGAGAAAACAGGACCCGCAAGCTATTCAAACATGTTGTAGGAGGGTGAACAAATTCCTATATCAAACACATATGGTCTACAGACTAATTGTGGACGCAGGTGGTGCTGTGGGTTAAACCACAGAGCCTAAGGCTTGCTGATCAGAAGGTTGGCAGTTCAAATCCCCGTGATGGGGTGAGCTCCCATTGCTCGGTCCCTGCTCCTGCCAAACTAGCAGTTCGAAAGCACGAATTCAAGTAGATAAATAGCGGGAAGGTAAACGGCATTTCTGTGCGCTGCTCTGGTTCGCCAGAAGCGGCTTAGTCATGCTGGCCACATGACCTGGAAGCTGTATACCTGCTCCCTCGGCCACTAAAGTGAGATGAGCGCCACCACCCCAGAGTCATCCATGACTGGACCTAACGGTCAGGTGTCCCTTTACCTTTTTTACAGACTAATTAAACAAATTCTACTCTATAATGCATGTAACATTTCTGCACTGTCTCTAGATTCTAAAATCTGGTTATCAGGTCTGCATAGTTAATTCTATTTTATAGGACATGGCAAGGAGCACAACACCCTTATTTCCCCCAATCCAGCTTTCCCAAGACATTCACCAAACTAGCAAACCATAAAAAGAATAAAAATTTGCCTTAGCAAAATACATTTCTGCCAGCTTTCGGAACACACAGAGAACAGTTGAGCCATTCATGACATACGAGTGTACAGACACCCCTTCTCCCTGCTTACCATTTTGCCAGAGGACTCATGATCTGAGGGTGATCACAGATAAATGTGGGGTTAATGCACGTAACTTCCAAACATTCCCCAACCAGCTGGAAAACAAGAGGGGATGGAAGAGAGAGTGAGAGCCTTCACACTGTTGCTTTAAACAATTGTTGTCTTGGAAAGTGGCGTAAGATGGGAAAACCCTGCTGATCCTTTTCATCATCTGATGAACACGTCCATAGCAAAAAATAAACTGTCTGAGGACACACTTTCAGGGCTACCCCATTTCCCATAGCAGGCAGTCCACCTTTTTAGATTCACTTTGCACACAGAACATCAGGAAGCAGGACCCTTCTGTGTGCAGAAGCAAAAAGTCACAACCTCAGAAGAATTCCGAAAAACCTGCCTGCCTCTGGGCTTAGTAGAACAAGCTCCACCTCCAACCATCCATCCCTCTGGGCTCTGCCTCACATGCCTTTGGGGTGCAATACACTCTTTCCTGTGGCACTTTGAGAATTTTGACTAGGCTACGTTCAGCACCATTAAGCAGAGACAGAGAACAGGAGAACCCAAATGTTAAGAGAGATTACAAAGGACCCTTACCTTATCAAGGAGCCTGGCTGTAGTCCGGGGGGGCGGGCATTCAACCCCCCTCTCTTCACATATAGCATCAAAGAATTTACGAGTCTCTGTGTGCACAGTATGGATATATTAGTGAAGCCCCTGCCTGAATCCCTTACCTAGATGCATGAGAAGGGCTGGAACCACTTGCATTTTTCCATCACTGGGAATGGTAATGGCCACCAGTAATTACAAAGCAAATAGTATGAAAGCCATTGGCAAAAGTAGTATCAATTCAGAGCTAGAATAACATTAACCCAAAAAACCTACCCATCCCTCTTAGCAATCTGTTAGACTACCCCTCCAACAACCCTGAGAGCAGCCCAGGTGAGGCAGAGACACACTCCAAGCCTGTTCTCATACTCAATATAAGGACCTTGGGCACCTGGCGTATTTTACTTGTCTTGTATGTTCTCGACATAAAATGAATTGCTACAAACAAATCAGATTTGTCTCCTTTTACCTTCTGTATTAAACTGATCTGTAGCAGGAAAGGTCACTCCCAATATTTTCTCCAGCTCATCCACCATACTAATTTTGCGGAAGGGTGGTGTGAAGTCTATCTCATAGGACTGTCCATCTGGGCCTTCAGGGTGGTACGTCACCTTGTAGCTGCCAGTGATGTGTTTCACCATCCCTGCAAGAGAAGAGCTCCTCTTTATGCCTATCCATGTCTGTTTACTGCTCAAATTCTCACAAAGATCTTGTCTCCGCCCCCTTCTTCAATATTGTGGTCACCAACCTGAGAGCATTTGTTCTGTGATCTCCATCAAGTCATGGTAGTCTGCATATGCCATGTAAAATTCACAGGTTGTGAATTCTGGGTTGTGAGTTAAATCAATGCCTTCATTCCGGAACTGGCGCCCAATTTCATAGACCCGGTCTATTCCGCCAACCACTAGCATCTACAAAACACGAAGACAGTTGGCCCCACCTGCTTTGTGAAGGGGCATTTGTTTTGCACCTAAACTGGTCTTAGAAGCAAACCCTGAGACTAAGACCACCTCAGGGCCCACTCCAACAGGACTCTCCTAGCTTCCCCCAACCAGGGCCAATAACTAATCTGTGAGTAAGAAGGAATCCAGGAGACTGAGAGGAAACATGTAAACAACTTTGGGAGGGGGGAATATAATCCAGTGTCACATGGAATAATTTGCATCTCAATATGAACAGCAGAACATTTAACCTGACCCAAAAATTTCAACAGAAACCAGTGGAGAGGACAAGGGTGCAGGGACCGTACCAAGAACATGATGCAAATGTGTTTTCTGCAGTTCATACAAAAGCAATCAAACATCTGCTGTCATAATCAGTGCAAGTTGGTCTCCATGTCCACCCAATGGTCTGACATGACTCAACTGCTTGGGCAGTTCAACAGGCCCATTAGTATGGGAGATGCACAGCCTTCAAAAACCTCCATCTTGATGGCATTCTTATGCAGAACTTATTCCTCTGAACTTTCTGAAACGTGTACTTTAATCAGTTCTGGCCTCAGCTTGCACATTAAGCACAAAGGGGATGCTGTGAAATATTCAGACATTTTTGGGGCATCAGACCAATAGAGTGAATGTATTTTATCCTCTTTGTCTGCTGCTCTCTCTGACAGTTCACCTTGTGGTAGAGTTCTGGTGCTATTCTCATGTACAAGTCCATGTCCAGCTCATTATGGTGGGTGATAAAAGGTTTTGCCACAGCCCCTCCAGGTATGATGTTCATCATGGGAGTCTCAATCTAATCAAAGAACAAGCAAACATGAACTACAAATGATTCATTGGCTCTCTCATGCCACACAGTAGCCCCCACCTTCAAAGTTGATTTTCTGAGGCATGTACTTGAGAACTGAGGCTCTTGGCCCAACCTCCAAAAGCTTCAGGTTTAATGGGAACAGCCAAGCAAGAACAAATACAGCTGCCTGGCTGACAAGGGTCAGAGATTATAAGCCTTTTAGGTAATGCTAAGGTAAGCATGGGGTCACGAAGAGTCGGACACGACTAAACGACTAAACAACAACAACAACAACAAGGTAAGCACACCAGCCCCTTCTGTTTTGTTTTTTGTCTCTATGGGTATTATGGGAGGACGACAAATGATTGAAAGCTGGGTGTCCCAGAGGTGGGAATGTGCAATCTTACCCCCCTTTTCAGTGTGAACTTCAGTAAAAGTGCTGCTCCTATCTATAAATATATTATTTTATATTTCATGGGTGGGGTTGGCTCTCTCTGCTGTATTTCATCTTCCTTTTGGATCTGCCAATTTTTGTTGTTGTTATTGCTATTATTATTATTATTATTATTATTATTATTATTATTATTATTATTTGGTGTATCTGCAACGCAGCATTAATTAAAAAGCTACATCCCTCACACAAAATCTCTTCAGAATGCTTTTGCTCTGGTATTAAGGCCAAGAGACCAAGTACCACAAAGCCAAAGTGTGTGTGCATTATGGCATTAATGCAAACTACACGGTGCTATTTTGTTCTTCCCTCCAGCCAGCTGGGAGCAACAACCCATGAATCACACCTTATCCAGAAGTCATGGGTTGTCTCTTGCAAACAAACCACAATTGGAAAACCAAATACAATTCTTGGCTTCACATTGTGGTTTGTTTAGATTTATTTAGATCAAGAGCACAAATTCAGACACTACGCTAGCACACACTTTTTATACTCCCAACTGAACAAAGGAAGGAGTGAAATGTGAGCTCTCAAACTGTGTACACATTATGGTGTAGATTCAAACCTCAGTTTACTGATACATGTGAATACAGCCCAACACACACTAGATCCTTTTCTACATTTCATTAAATGGAAAGAAGGTCATCTTGTATGCTCTTTCAATTCAAGGAACACCAAACTTTAAAAGCATATATAGCCAAAAGAGGCACCCCTAGTCCAACATCCCACTTTCAGAGGAGCCAATCAGATTTTTTTTTAAAAAAACACACTAATAACTAGGGATACGATGAAAGTGAAGAAGTAGGAGTAACACAGGCACCCCCAAACTTCGGCCCTCCAGATGTTTTGGACTACAATTCCCCTCATCCCTGACCACTGGTCCTATTAGCTAGGGATCATGGGAGTTGCAAGCCCAAACATCTGGAGGGCCGCAGTCTGGGGATGCCTGGAGTAACATATAGCACTATCTATGCACACAATGCTTACCTCCAAAAAGCCCAATTCATCTAGGAAGCTTCGAAGGTATGTTATCATTTTTGCTCGGACTATGAATTTTTGCCTTACAAAGTCATTAAGAATTAAATCCAGGTATCTCTGCCGAAATCTGGTTTCCTGCAAACAATGGCTAGATTTAGTGCATAAAACATACCAAAGGAAAACCAAAGTAGACTGGATAACCTCAGGTGTTATCAAGTGAGCTACTGAATAGCAGCTCCAAGAAAGATACCTTGTCTTTCAGCCCAAAATGAAGATGAGGTAGCATGTGAAGGCATGGAGCTAGGAGGGTGATTTGATACGGAATGATGCTCAGTTCCCCTTTCTTTGTCTTGCCAGGATTCCCTTGGACCCCAATAATGTCCCCACGACGGAGCTTGTTGTTAATGTGCATATATTCTTCTTCAGATTTGTAGTTTCTGGGGGTGGGGAGGATTAAAAATTTTTACTAAAACAACTCTTTTTGGCAAGCATTTCCCCAACCCCAGTTAGTCATATGGTTAACTTAGGTCCATTAATATCAATGGGTATATATACAAATTAAAGTTAGTTGGATATAACGCATTGTAGGGGATTTCTAGAATGTTTAAAGTGAGCCAGAAAGGAAGTTCCCTTGGGACAATATCCCGTAGAACAATTATGGAGGCCCAATGACATCATACTTTCATTTTCAGTTCCTTTCTGCCCCACCCCACCACTGGGACTCACAGAAGGCAGTAACTGATAAAAGCAGTTAAATGCTGTTTACCTGGAGTTTGCCATAACTTGCAACTTAACTCCCTCCCCACGAAGATCATAAAATATCAACTTTCCTCCAGAGGCTCGTTTGGCATGAATCCGGCCTAAATGACAAAAGTGACAAAAGAAAAATGCCTCAGATGCCATCAGTTACAATAAGAAGCCTGGAAAACACATACGAGTTCTGGATGGCAGCACATAACATACAACCTTTCACTGAGACCTTACCAAAGGTCAATTGCACAGAATTTGTAGCAACTGAAGGACAAAAGCCACCTTGCTTACTTCAAATGCCACCCTATTTCTTCAACTCCATGAAACTTATTGCAGCTTCACTGTTCCCGTAAGAGAAGCAATCAGTGACATTCCTTCTCTTGCTTAGAAACTACCTACACAGCACTGCAATAAGTCTTCACTGTAAAAAAAAATGTGGGGAATGTGACAATCACTTTCATTCCCAGAATCCCAATATGAGCCTTTACCTGCTAGTCTCACTGTAACATCAGTAAGATGATCCCCTGCCTGTAGGTGGTTGTACTTTTCTATAAAGTCTGACAGTGAGATATCCACATGAAACTTGTGTGGAAAGGGATCTTCAGAAGTGCCTCTCAGTTGCTGGATGGCCTGACTGCGGATCTTGTAGTATTGCTATCGGTACAAAGGAGACAAAGATGTTTGACAATACTGTACACAAATTAGTACACGGCATTCGGTCCCAGAAACCTGTTTAACCTAAGACAAGGAGCACCTCGCGGTAAGCATCAGTATTCCAGTGATAGATCTGGAAGGAGCAAATAAAAATGTGGAGGAAGGAAAGGCTGCCTTTCTCCACCCTGCTTGAAGTTTTTGCCAACAAGAGAAGCTCTCAGCCAGATCCTTGAGAGGATCCCTTTGGAAATAACATAGGTGCATTTGCACCAGGCCACCCAAGCAGTGCCTTAACCGTGGGCGCAGATAAGGGAGCCAAATCTGGCAGAAGCTTCGGCGTTTTTGCCCAATAGCCAGCTGCGCAAAGACCCAAGCCAGAACCACTCACAGATTCCCAGCCCACAACGGCTCCCTCTCCGTCAAGCCACCCACTTAGTCTCCCCCCCCCCACGCCCGGCTTGGACAGCCTCGGCGAAGGCGGCTTCTCACGTTGGGGTCGAGGTTTTCCTCGTCCTCAGTCGCGCAGGCGGCGGGCTTTGGCGGCAGTTTCTCTCCCTGCTCCTTCTGCTTCGCCTGCTTCTCAGCCACTTTCTTCTCGGCCTTCAGGCGCCGCTTCAGCTCGCTAAAAGGGAACCGAGAGTCAGCGGCGCTTCCCTTCCCAGTGGCCCTTTCCCGCAACTAACACCCCACCCAGCGGGCCAGACACCGACCTCGCCTGCCCAAGGGCCTGACTGCTCCCGCAGAAGCTCCGCAGCGGCCAGGCCGGGCGGAGACCCAGCAGCAGCAGCCGCGCTGCCGCCGCCACGCCGAGCATAACAGAGGCCGCGGCGGCCGGCTCCGGCACTCACTTCTTGCTGAGGCGGGGCTCGGCCTCCCCGTCCAGAGGGCTTGTCGTGGCGGGCGCCGCCATCTTCAGGGCCGGCAGGTGCTTCTTCCACCCACAGGAAACAAAAGCGAAAGCACTTCTGGGTCAGCAGCCGCTTTTCCCGCAAGTGGCCACGCCCTTTCTCGACAAAGCCCCGTCCGCGTCTGCGCAAACTGGAGCGCGGCGGCCGCAAAAGGAAATCTTCCGGTACGTTGCCGCCGCCGTTGAAGGGAGGAGTGGGCGGAGTGCAACGGGTCAAGTCGCCCCGCCCCTAATCTGAGCACGCGGGTGCCCCTGAGCGCGTGCAGAGTGCCAGTTCCCTTCCAGGCAGAGCAGCCCGTAGGCGGCGTCGGGTCGGAAGTGGGGTGCCCGAGCAGCCCGTCGCGGGGCTCGTCCTTCCGCTGCAGTCCCAGCTGCCCGGACGATGCTGGGCACAGCGGAGGCCGAGGGTGAGGCGGATGGCTCTGCCCCGCAGCCTCGGCTGTTCTTCCAGCGGGAGGACGGCAGCCCCCTGAGCTTCTACGTGCGCCCCGGGGCAGCCAAGGTGGAACTGGCCCCGCTGATCCTGCGCCACGGCGGGCGCCTGTGCCGCGTTCAGGAGCCGGGCGCGGTGCTGCTGGCCCGGCCGGGAGAGGTGCCGCCGAGAGCCTCGGGGGTCTTCATCTCCGCCAGCTACGTCGCCGACTGCGTGGCCCGCCAGGAGCTCCTGCCGCTGGAGACATACCGCCTGCAACCGCCGCCGGTCACCGCGGACGCGGGCGGTGCCGAGGGCCGCCTGCCCTTCAGCGAGGCGGAAGACCGGGCCATCCTCCTGCACCTGCGGAGGAGCAAGAGAGGCAGCAGCGGCAGGCGGGCAGCCGGCAGTGGCAACGCTGTCTGGAAGGAGATGGAGGAGGCCCGGGTGACGCCGCACTCCTGGCAGGCCATGCGCGACCGCTACCTGAAGCACCTGCGGGGCAAGGAAGACCTTTGCCTGCCTCCCCAGAGACGCAAGCTCAGAAGCTCGTCTGAATCTGCTGCTGGTAAGCAGGGCTGCTTTAGCTGGAACGGGCTAAAAGGCCTCCTGCCGCAGCACAGGATCAGAGCACCTGCTTGGCATGCAGAAAGTGACCCAGGTTCAGTCCCTGACATCATCTCCATCTAGGGCTGGGAAGGAGTCCTGCCTGAAGCCATACAGAGAGTCACTACTGCCAGTCAGGACCAGTAAGGCCTGGCAAAAGGATGCTTTCCTAGCCGGAAGGCAGCAAGGTGGCCATATCTGGCATCACTGCTGCATTATGGTGAGGGAGCTTGTCTGGGGCACCCTGGCCCACCTCCTGCTTCCACCTTCCTGGTTGTCAAATACTACCACTTCTATTGCAGGTTTTTGTCCCTTCTGGGCTTCTATATTGCCCAGAAATGAGACTTTGGCCTGGTGTTGGCCAAAGGAGTCCCCACAGGCAAAATTCTCCCTTAGGGGTTTTTCCTCCTGCCTTCTCCCTTCTCTTCACACCTTTTCTGCCTCCAAGCCCTATCATGGGAACATACTGTAATTCGAAATCTAGGAAAGTAGCTTCCTGCTTCCTTCTCAGTCCTGCCTTTGGTCAACACTGCGCTTCACCCTGTCATTTCCTCATGACATCTCATATGCTTTGAAGCTCCTGCTTCTGCCTGCTGGTGACCTGCCAAGTATTTCCCCCGTGAGTGTGCAAGTGTTTCATGCACACACACACCTTTCACTCTTCTCTTCTTCCCCACCACTCTTGTTCAACTCCCTACTGTCCTTTGACTATTCCCCCCTCCCCCCCTCCAGGCTCCAGTTTCCCAGTCCATGATCGCCTTGCCTCTGGATTGCTTACCCCTTTGGAGGGGTATCCACTCCACCCTTAGGATTCTTCAAATCCTCTGGCTTCTTGCCTGTTCAGTGCTGCTCCTTCTGACTTGTGTGAGGGTCTTCCCCACCCAGTGTTCAAAACTCCCATTGTTTTAGGTGCGTTTTGCGACAGGGAATTTCATTAGCGTGATCAGTTTCTGAGCTCTGGGTGTAGTACGGTACTGCGCCTAAAGATTTTAGATTAAAACTGAAAAATGGAAGGAAAGCAGAACCTTTTTCTGCCTCCCCACATCCAGCTACTCTCTGAAGACTGGAGAAGAGACCCTCATAAAAATATTAGGGGGGTGGGCAGGGGAAGGACTAGACCATGTGAAAAATGAACATAATATTTTAGCTGCAGTTCATTCATTTTCAGCTTTGTATTCTTGTTATTAAAAAACATACCTAGACATTCTGTTGTTGCACCCATAACCTAGGTTTAAGGTGCCATTTAGCTGCTAGCTTTCATATCTCAGTCCCCAGCCTAACTGACCCTTTGTTTCCTCTGGAAAAGAGAGATTTTTTTGCAGTGCAGCGGGCCTGCAGCTTATATTCACTTTAGCTGCACAATCACAACCTTACATATTGGGGGGGGGGCAGAGAATAAATAAATCATGTCGGAAAAGCCCATCATTCCCCGCTCCATTAGCTAGCTGAGGCCAGTGGGGCTTCAGGAACTGAAGCTGCCATTTCCTTCTCCCATTTTTCAAGGGCCCATGGCACCAAGCAAGGTGGTAATTGGTGCATCATCACAAAGGTGGGAAATGTGGCCTGGATGACTTTTGTCACAGTGAACCTCAACATACCTTTGTCTTTAGCAGCCTCCCAAAGTACGGAAGTCAAGGATGTCCCCCAGCCAGAGGATCAAAGCCATACTGTGGAAGGATCAAAGGTACATAGCATTTTCCAGACAGCTAACAAAGAATTTGAAGACAATGGGGTACAGGTGCCTTCGCACTGAGTGTTTTAGCATATATAATGACTAAAAGCAGAACTGATTACATTTATTTGACATTTTGGCCTTGGACATTGGCAAACGTAACTTGTTTGTCACTGGCTATTTAGCCTGGAATTGCTAGGTTTCATTAAGGCACCTTTTCCTGGGTGATATAGGCAGTGCTGTGTGCCAACCTGTTCATTCCAGTGTTGTCCCCTTATATTTTTTCAGACCATATTTGTAGCAATCCTACCCCCCGCCCCATTGCAGTGTCAGCCTGTGTTGTGCGTGTGCCAGTAAACACCCTTGAGGCATTTCAGGATTGCCATGTGCTTTTAATTGGAAAAATGCTCCTTGCAGCTTCAGAGAAGGAACTAGTCATTAACCTCCCTGCCTCCCGCACATGGGGAACAGGGATTAACCAATTAACTAATGATGCAGCCTGCTAAACGGGAACCATTTTAGAGGTAGAAGCTGCCGAAGGAGGCTTCTGATTAATGTTTCTGTTTCACCTTTGCTGATTCCTAGACCATTCTGCACTATAGGAAGTGTCTGTTGTCTGATGTTGCAGTCATGGAGTCTCTCGCTCTTCAGAGTTGGTGCAGCTGTTCCTTGCTGCCTTCAGGAGCAGGGCTGCACTCCTCTCTCTGCCTTCTTTCAGACCAGAGAAGCCCTGCTCAACTCTGGGGGTGGGTTGGGGGAAATATAACCCACCTCTACCAACTTATTATATGCTCCCAAAAGAACATGCTCTGGCTCCTTTTCCTCCCTCTCTCTCTGAGGCTTATAAACCATTAGTGGGAGCCTCAAGCCTCAATGCCCACCTTTACCTGCAGCCCAGCCTGACTCATTACTGGTGGGGCTACTTGTGAATAAGAGCCACCCATGCAGCTTACCCTTTAATTTGCTTCAGGTTGATTAGAAAAAAAACGTATCTTCTGCAGTGCCGAAGGGGAAGGGGCCCCTGGTCAACTTTGTCCACCTGGCAGATTCAAAAGCCTCAGAAGGAAACTTCTCCAACCCCATTGTCATTTTTCCCTTTTCTGTACGTTCTCTAACTCTTCACTATCTTGTTTGAGATGGAGTGACTGAAACAGAATTTCCCCATCACAATCCGAGTACCAGGCCCCAGAAACTGACAGTAATCTGCACTTTTATAGGCTTACAAAATTTACAAAGAAGCAGTGATCTTGAACTGTCCTAATTTGCCTTCTAGGGAGACAGTGAGAGCCCCAGCTCCACAGAATACACCTTTTCAGAACACGTGGCGCTCGAGACCTCTGAAGAAGAAGCACCTCCTAATCCCAAAATCAGGGTGCTTGAGTTTGTATCTGGTGGAGATTCTGCTGGGCCCCCAAACCAGCCCCCAGTGGCAGAGCAGCAGCCTGCAGCTCCCTCAGCTGTGGAGGTGGCCATGGCAGTGGAGGACATGAAGCGTTTCATGAAGAAGTTTGACGTGGACCTGGCAACTGTGACACAAGCTTTTTTGAAAAACAGTGGGGAAGTGGCAGCTGTGGAATATTGCCTGCAGATGGGGCAGTGCTTGGGTGGCTGCCCTCCTTGGAGCAGGCAGGATGACGTGGACTTGCTGAAGGGGGATGACAACCTCAGAAGCAAGCTAGTGGCAAAATACGGAGCAGAGAATGTGAACAGGCGCGTGGCATTCAGGAAAAGTTAGCTTGCGGCAGCCATGGTTTACTGTAGGAGGGCAGCAAACGGCCCTCTTCTTTCTCACACACATTTCTTCAGTGGGAGTTTTCTGAGTGTCAGTCTAGAGGGAAAGCCTCTGGAGGCCAGCAACCTGCGGTTACTGTCTTTATGACTGAAAGCACAGCAAGCTGTTGTGATGGAGACACCGTTCTTTGAGACTTTCCTTCTCCTCACTTCCATTTGTACACAAAGCCTTTATTTACTTCACAGGAGATTTGTGTGGACCTGGCACAATAAGCCTCTTTATTCTCCCTTCACCAGCTTGCCTTAAGTTGGAACTTAGGTGTGGCAGTGGCTGATTCTGAGGTACTTGGCAACAGACAGCCACACATTTTTGGCTCGGCTTTAGCCAACCCCCTAAAGTTGGAGCATTGCTTGGGTCTTCCTGTGGGGTCGTTCCCCACTCCTCTCTCCAAACGTGCTTCCACCCAGTCAAGAATACGCAGTAGCACTGATGCATTTAGTCACTGGAATGATTTCTGGAGCCAGAACACCCCCACTTAGATACACATACACCCCACCTTATCATTTAGGCTAACAAGAGTGCTGAGAGGGAGCACCTACATGTCCTGTAGCAAATGGACAGTATTGCTCATCATCTTGGCTATACAGACGCTGGCCTAGGATTCATTGTAGAAGAACATTTCATCATCATTATTTAATTGGTATGGCGCCTTTCGTACGGCATGAACATGAAAATATTTATATAATTAAAACATTACAAAAGTAGTCATAAACAATAAATAAAACACATCCGTAATTGAACAATTTCCACACAAATCATTATAAGATCTAAAAATACAGATACAAAAATTGAAAATCAATAACAGCAGCAACAACAAAAACCCACCTAAAAAAGACTCCACCTAACTTTTTAAGGTGGTTTATCTAGTTAAAATAAGGTAGCAGATGACACAGAGACTGCAGACTTAATTTTTTAAAAATAGATGTAGAGAAGGGCAAACAACTTGTATGATGGTCTTGGTGTATGTGATAAATTTCTGCCACATCATGGCAAACACTCCTTGGATAGAGGTGCAGTAGATATAGGTATGTATTCAGATCTCATTAGCTTCCTTGAGTTAGTAAGGAAAGAGAAATCAGAGCTGAACAGCCATGTATGGAACAAATGAGTGAACAGAATCTGTCTGTGCTCCCTTCCTCATTAAATGCCACGTCCCCTGAATGTTCTGTCCAAATCATGCGGCAACAAGGTGTTATAGTTGCCAACAGTAACGTATCTCTTTGAGAGAGTTTTTTAAGAGTTTTTAAGAGTTGTGAAATACAAACATCCAGGAGCTCAAAAAGATCAGTACAGCCAGATTAAGGTGGTTTACACAACTGATTAGAGCTACACTGGCCACTGCCAAAGTATATACGTTTTCACATGCTTTTAAACTTGATCACTCATCCATGAACTGGCCCTTAAGGCATTATCAAAGGCTCCAACTATGACTCACCAACCTCGGAAAGGTTATGCTATGAAATGAATACATTCTATCTAACCATCACTTTTGGCCAGCAAGGCTGCCCACCTCTTAGCATCCCTGCCCCTGTATGATGGTGATGTTGTGGCGTGTTCATGAACATTCTAACTTCTCAAAGAAAATGTGGGAGCAGCTAGGGTGTTAATGTTCAGTGTTGTGTCTATGAGGCAGGTGGGAAACTGCTGTAAATGGTAGAAAATGTCAGCAGAGATGGAAGGTGGCAGGAAACCAAGACAAAAATGGTCCTTAATGATAGTGGAAAACAGAAAAAGGGAGCACTGTCAGGATTGAGGCAAGTCTCCACTGCCAAATTCATCTGGACTGTAAAAATCATGACTGTTATATAAATAAAAGCACATGTGGATCGTCATAAACCCTAAAAGGAAATGGCCAATTTGATCATCTTGTATCCAGCCATACCTTGCTGAAGCAAGTAGAACAGCAACCGCATTGATTGGAACCAGGCTTGATGTGAACTTTGTTACTGAAACAGATCAGATGTGTGAACTTTGTTAGAGGGCTTTTCACGCAGAAGCTCCCCATGAATTCTTCAAGACTAAATTACATTTCAACTCCTTTGCAGAGGTCTCAAGATTAGTGGTGTAGGAAGTGGGGGGCAGGTGGCCCCAGGTGTCATCCTGAGGGGGGTGACAGAATGCTCAACACGCTCGCTCCTGGCCCCCGAAATAATGTGGCTTCGGGCAAACAACGCCGCAACGCTCCTTCTGCTGCCTCTACCAGTTGCCCTGGTGGCAAAGAAGAAGCAGGGCGTGGTGGGGGGTGGAGGCTGAGGGTGGAGAGAGGTCAGAACCTCCAGGACACCTCCTCTCCTCAGGGAGGCCACATGACAGCCTGGCTGTGCGTGCATCGCCTTAGACCGGGATCGCTTCTCCGGTATGGGCTCAGGCGGAGGTGGGAGCGACTTGCGCGGGAGCACGCTGTTCTATTTCCCACCCCCCTCCCCTCGCCTGCCTTCTCCTTTCCCCCACCCAGGGAGATTCGGGGGGGGGGGTTGGCGGGCAGGCGGGCGTCTTCTCTTCTCTCAAGCAGCTCAGTTAACTGCAAATCTCAGTGGGGAGGAAAAACAACCCAGAAAATGGACTTGTTCTCCTCTCACGCGCGCTAAAGCCAACTTCCTTGTTAGGAAGTCTCCATGTAAAAAACGATCACCTACAGTGGTTCCTCTGCTACAACCAACACCCCCAAAAAGAAAGATGCCGAGGAGAGTTTTATCCACCTCCGCTTGCCTCAGTTTTGCTACAGTCCTGATTCTTTTCAGGGGATCCAGGGCTCAGTTCCCTTAGAGCTGTTGTCTTTCAGGATCCCCCACCAACCTAACCCATATTACTGTAATCCCAGAGGGAGTTTTTGCCACAGGCTATTAAACAGCTTACTCTGTCTGGCAATAGTCCAATACATACTTACATTTGTTGCTGGTGTTTATGGAGCGACATCATGCATCCCCTCCAACATTTCTCCCAAGAAAATAGGGATGTCCTATTCCATTACTACTATTACTATTACTACTACTGGTGTGTGTATCTTTCAGATGCCTGAAATTGCAGGTGATGTTTCCAGGCTCCTTTTGCTTTCCTGATTGACAAGAGGTGTTTGGGCATAAAAGAGGTCTAAAGCCATACTCTTATGCTCTTCCTCAGACCTAACTAGCGGATAGCCCAGTAGCTTCAAGGCATCCTTACAGACCTCTTGCAACTTTGCTATTTCGAGATAAGGAAGGGCCTTCCTCCAAGCCTGTGACACATTCACTGCGTCCCTGGCGTCAACATCAAAGGCCTGCTTGCCAAGGCCCTGCCCATGGGTGATGTTGTGCACCCAGGACTGAAGGTTGGGAGAGAAGGGCAGCCCTGCAAAACTGTAGAGCTGAGCAGCCTTGGTCAAGGGATTGCGGGCAATATCTTCATACCGCACCAAGAGGTAGCGATCCTGGAGAGTGCTGGGAAGGGCCTGCCTGCCTTCAGTGTAAACCTCAACATGACTTTTGCAAATCTCCCGCATGGCAGTGTAGGGCTTCGTATCCATTGCATTCCTCTTGTGTCTCACCAGAATCCCCGTGTCCCGGGCCAAGCTACTTTCTATGTTCTTGCGAGAGTGGAAAACGGCTCTGGGGTCACGGACCAGGTGGATGATTTTGAGGTTCAGGGAGGGGTCATTGAGGAGAGGATAGAGCACCTTGAGGTCAAAGATCCGGACCACCTTCAGAACAACGTGGCTGTAAGACCTGCAGGCCTCTTCCACTTTGCTGAAGGGGGATTTCCTACAGAGTATCTTGCAGGCATGCTTGGAGATGAAGTCACTGCGCTGGAAGGAGTCGCACACTGGTGGGGAACACAAGGCCCGGCTGGTCTCCCACTGGAAGAGATCCGACACATTTCTCTTCTGTGGAAGGTAGGCATCGAAGACTGACATGTCGCACTTGAAGACCGACCGGATGAGGTCCCGCACCGCCATGTGCAGGACCTTGGCGCTGTTTTGGTACATGGTTGCCCAGACGTGCCAGGCTGGCTCCATCATGTAGAAGGCATCAGGGTGTTGGCTGAAGATCTGCCCAACGAAAGAAGACCCTGACCTCCAGGAGGAGAGGATGAGAATGTGCACCTGGGATGGCTCCTGCGCCAGGGGACATTCCCTGCCATGAAACTGAGACCAGAAGGTGAGGGCAATGACCTGTATCGCCAAGATCACAAGAACCACTAACCTGGTCAGCTTCAGCATCGCAGCCCAAAGCCTTGAGGGTGGATAGAGAGAGAGAAAGAGAGCACATTTCAGAGAATTGAACCACTATGCTCCTAGGGCCAAGACCTTTCAACACCCATCTTGTATTCAGAATTGGAGAGCTGTTTGAGTGCTAACTGGAAAAAGCACTTGTAGACAGGCTAAGGAAGGGCTGATCAAATCCATTGGTTACAACTTGGACAAATTCTGGCTTTTGCAAATAAGTTGGCCAGAACAGATAAATATTCTTAGGTCCATGATGTTTTCTAAATATACATGCGCATATTCGGCTGTCACTTTGAAAGGGTGTGTTGTCAGTCATATAAAGAATGGTTAAATAGGAATTGTAGAGAAACAACTGACCTGATGGCAACCTGGGAATTGGGTCTGGGCAGAAGACAAAATGGCAGGAGACATGGGTCTAGGCAGCCCCTGAGAGCCCCACTTCTTAAAGACGTGCTCAAAACAGCATATTGATGGTACTGCATCCCAAGCATCCTGATTATCCCGTTATGGCACATCAACAAAAACTTTTCTCCACAATGGTGGAGGAGTGGCAGCAAAATGAGGACATTCTGCTACACATGGTGGCATTGCCCCTGGATCTGTGTGCTCAGGGCAGAGATTATTGCTGAAATTGCAGGAATTATGAAGCAACCCATAGATCCTGATCCCACTGTAGTCCTTTACTACCCTACTCTGTCATAACTAGCTCATGGTATTTCTCCTGCCTCTTACCTGTCTGGAAATTGCTCATCAGCGGCAGTCTTAGGCTGGATGAAGTATGGCAAATTGCACTATCATAAAAGCAACACGGAAGCCGTAAAAATGCAACAACACAGAATTCTACGCAGAGTGGTGCAGGGCGACGATTTTGTTGACACGTGGTTTCTCTTCACAGCATATATGGGAGGGGGAACACAAGCTGAGACTTTGGGAAAGACCTTTCCCCACATTTATATCACAACAACCCTTAGCAGGGAGTACTCCAAATTATTACTCTTAACCCTCTTTGAATTGCTCATAAATTATTCATGGGCACCATGTTCATTTCGCTGGGAAGGCAAGCGAGCTGGCTAGCAATGCCTCTTCTGCACAGATGAAAACATCCAATGTCAAGAAAGCAAAACCCCAGGTTGTCGGCAGCCTCAACCCGGGACCAGAAGCACAGGCTCTTGAACAGGCAAACCATGCAAGGTGCTCCCTCCCCTCTCCACACACGTCAGTCTCACACACTGCTGGGTTAATTCCAAGAGGGGCAGCTGTGTCAGGACAAGCTGCAAGAGCACATTCTGCCCAACCGGCTCTCAACAGTCTGGATCTGACACGTGGGAGTTTTAGGAAGGTCTATATCTAAATCAAATCCCTTATGAATACACAGTGGAAGTGAGGAACAGGTTTAAGGATTTAGATTTGGTGGACAGAATGCCGGAAGAACTATGGATGGAGGCTCGTAACATTATACAGGAGGCAGCAACGAAAACCATCCCAAGGAAAAGGAAATGCAAGAAAGCAAAATGGCTGTCCAACGAGGCCTTACAAATAGCGGAGGAGAGGAGGCAAGCAAAATGCAAGGGAGATAGGGAAAGATACAGGAAACTGAATGCAGATTTCCAAAAAATAGCAAGGAGAGACAAGAGGGTCTTCTTAAATGAGCAATGCAAAGAAATAAAGGAAAACAATAGAATGGGGAAAACCAGAGATCTGTTCAAGAAAATTGGAGATATGAAAGGAACATTTCGTACAAAGATTACCATAATAAAGGACAAAAGTGGTAAGGACCTAACAGAGGCAGAAGACATCAAGAAGAGGTGGCAAGAATACACAGAGGAATTATACCAGAAAGATATGGAGGTCTCGTACACCTCAGGTAGTGTGGTTGCTGACCTTGAGCCAGACATCTTGGAGAGTGAAGTCAAATGGGCCTTAGAAAGCATTGCTAATAACAAGGCCAGTGGAAGTGATGATATTCCAGTTGAACTATTTAAAATTTTAAAAGATGATGCTGTTAAGGTGCTACACCCAATATGCCAGCAAGTTTGGAAAACTCAGCAATGGCCAGAGGATTGGAGAAGATCAGTCTACATCCCAATTCCAAAGAAGGGGAGTGCCAAAGAATGCTCCAACTACCGCACAATTGCGCTCATTTCACACGCTAGCAAGGTTATGCTTAAAATTCTACAAGGCAGGCTTAGGCAGTATGTGGACCGAGAACTCCCAGAAGTGCAAGCTGGATTTCGAAGGGGCAGAGGAACCAGAGACCAAATAGCAAACATGCGCTGGATTATGGAGAAAGCTAGAGAGTTCCAGAAAAACGTCTACTTCTGCTTCATTGACTATGCAAAAGCCTTTGACTGTGTCAACCACAGCAAACTATGGCAAGTTCTTAAAGAAATGGGAGTGCCTGATCACCTCATCTGTCTCCTGAGAAATCTCTATGTGGGACAAGAAGCTACAGTTAGAACTGGATATGGAACAACTGATTGGTTCAAAATTGGGAAAGGAGTACGACAAGGTTGTATATTGTCTCCCTGCTTATTTAACTTATATGCAGAATTCATCATGCGAAAGGCTGGACTAGATGAATCCCAAGCCGGAATTAAGATTGCCGGAAGAAATATCAACAACCTCAGATATGCAGATGACACAACCTTGATGGCAGAAAGTGAGGAGGAATTAAAGAACCTTTTAATGAGGGTGAAAGAGGAGAGCACAAAATATGGTCTGAAGCTCAACATCAAAAAAACCAAGATCATGGCCACTGGTCCCATCACCTCCTGGCAAATAGAAGGGGAAGAAATGGAGGCAGTGAGAGATTTTACTTTCTTGGGCTCCTTGATCACTGCAGATGGTGACAGCAGTCACGAAATTAAAAGACGCCTGCTTCTTGGGAGAAAAGCAATGACAAACCTAGACAGCATCTTAAAAAGCAGAGACATCACCTTGCCGACAAAGGTCCGTATAGTTAAAGCTATGGTTTTCCCAGTAGTGATGTATGGAAGTGAGAGCTGGACCATCAAGAAGGCTGATCGCAGAAGAATTGATGCTTTTGAATTATGGTGCTGGAGGAGACTCTTGAGAGTCCCATGGACTGCTAGAAGATCAAACCTATCCATTCTTAAGGAAATCAGCCCTGAGTGCTCACTGGAAGGACAGATCGTGAAGCTGAGGCTCCAATACTTTGGCCACCTCATGAGAAGAGAAGAATCCTTGGAAAAGACCTTGATGTTGGGAAAGATGGAGGGCACTAGGAGAAGAGGACGACAGAGGACGAGATGGTTGGACAGTGTTCTCGAAGCTACGAACATGAGTTTGACCAAACTGCAGGAGGCAGTGCAAGACAGGAGTGCCTGGCGTGCTATGGTCCATGGGGTCACGAAGAGTCGGACACGACTAAACGACTAAACAACAACATATGGATGCACCCACAATATTTTTGTGTGGCTGGGAACAGTTCCCTCTCTGCTGCATCTTCCACTGGGCTACCCACCCCTTTACCCTCCCTTGGACTTCTCCTTCTGTGCATTCACCAGCTGCTGGTGGCCAGTGTATAGCTTCTCTGCAATGAAGGAAGCAGCTGGCCTCTTTGCTTCTCATCTTCCAGGGGGTCGTTGGGGCAACACCTTCCATCTTGTGGGAAGAAGGGTGGGGTTTTATTTCACTTGCTAAGCAGGCACCCCTAGGCCCTTACCTCTGCCGTTCCTTCTGCCAGATCCCTGGCAGAGTTCATCCGATAGGGATTACTTGCTAATGCAGGTCAGTGTCTCTCTCTTTGATCCTGGGCATCCAAGCAGCATGGCAGAAACAGACACATGCTCCCCCACTGGCAGGCACACACTTTCCCCCCACAGAGCCTCCCATCTCACTCACCTCCCGTTGATCCAGGAGCCTCCTGGGGTCGCAAGCCCAGCTTCCGTGAGGAGCCACAAGCAACAGGAAGAGCTGGTTGTTCCCTGGTAGCAGATCTGCCCGGTCCTGCACTGCTGGGTGCTCTGTGGTGTGAAGGCTGCTGCCAGGAGGAAAGGAGGGAACTCCCAGGAGAGGCACCAGCTCCAACCTGTGGAGGTGTGTGCTGAGAGGGCGAGGGTGGGAAGGAGCTATTGGGCCAGCACACCTCTTCTGTGCTGAGGAAACAAAAGATGCCTGCAGGAAAGAGGGTTGGTATCCCAATCCCAGGGCAGTGTGACACAATGACCTGAGGTGCTGCTGCCCACCTATGCCAGCCCAAAGTTTCACTGCGGTATCCAAGGCATGGCAGGCTCCCCTCTTGACTGCCACCACCAGAGACCCAGAGCCACCTGGCCAAAAATAGATGTGACAGAGCTGCAAGACCACCTTCATGGCCAATGTCCACACCCCCTCCCCTCTGGCAATCCTTGGTGCTCCTTCTCCCTGGGTCACAGACTTCCAAAAGAGCAGCTCCAGAGGGTGCTGCCCTACTGCTGTCCTCTGCCCGGGTCCCTCCCAGCAGATGAGCAAGGGTGGGAGCCCAGCAAGCTGCAAGGGCTGCTACACTGAGATCCAGGGAAAGGCCATGCCTCTTGTTCCCTGGAGAGGTAACCTTGCTGCTGAGCATTTGCCTGTGGGTCTGTGCATGGGCAGAGAAATGCAGAAAAGGTGGGTGGGTGTGGACACACTGCATAGGCAAACACTCTCCCTTTGCTCACTGGTTGGGTAACTTGGTACTATAGTCCAAAATGCTAGGAAACGTAAATGCTAAGAAGCTTTCCTCATCCCCCTCCCCTCTTTGACTCTTGTGATCCCTTTTATGCGGGCATACCTCGTCTTTTGATCTAGCAGAGTCTGCATAGGGCAGGAGAAGGCTTGGCCTTAGAGGGAGAGGGGTGGGCAAGGGAAGGGGCAGGAAAAGTGAGCAGCCACTGAACTTGGCATCAGACAGGAGCTTCTTCTATAGGAAGTTTAAGACTGACTCTGCGGGGATCTGGCGCACCCTGTAAACCAAACCCTTTCTGCTAATACATCAGTCTCCCTCCAACAGTAACCTTCTGCTGGGAGACTGGAAAGCAGCCAGGCCTGCTCCAGGAGGCTGAGAGCCCAGGGATGGCTGAATGGGCAGTGATGGATGGGAAGGAAGGGCCGGGCTCCTTCTACTGCCAAGCACAGAGGCTGAGGCTTCCTCCCCGCACTTGGGCTTTTGTTCTTATTGTTTAGGATCCGGCTGGTGGCTACTGATATAGGACAGGCATCCTCATTGCCTAAGCGGATCTGCCCACAGTTTCTTTGTCCTGTGCCTAAAATGTGTGTCCAATAGGTTTTCCACTCGGCCCATGCTTTCTAGGCACAGGTCTGAGTACTTTTCCATTTGCCCTGCACCACTCTGCGAAAACCCACTGTTTCGGAGATGAACCAGAGCAAACATCAACCTGCAGAAAACCCAGTTGCCATTTGCTCTGATTCAGTGGTAAAGAACAGGTTTCCCTAGGTGTAAGGGGTGGACCAAGGAGAAGTGTGGACGAGCTCACGGTGGGGTGAGCTCACGGTGGGGCATTGGACCAAATGATCCAATGGTTTTCTTCCAGTCCTGATGCTTGACAAAATTCCTCCTCTAACTGTGATATTTGTAAAATGGATTATCTGACGTTACTGGCTTTGTGAACACAAAGTTCAGGGAGATTAACTTCTTGGATCATATGACAGAAAAAGAGATTAGCGCAAAGCTAAGGACCCAAAGACAAGCAGATGGGTGGGAGGAGAACGAATGACATCTTCAATGGCTGCTGCTTGGGGGAGAGCTGACCGTAAGGGTAAGCTTCTCTGGGCATAGAATCATAGAATCATAGAGTTGGAAGAGACCACAAGGGCCATCCAGTCCAACCCCCTGCCAAGCAGGAAACACCATCAAAGCATTCCTGACAGATGGGCAACTTCCTGGATGATGGAAAAGCTCCCACAGTGCTCCCCTTCTTGATGCCCTCAAGTGAAACCAGAATCTCGCTGCATCCCAGTGGCATCGTGGGGGGGGTATGGTGGCAATGGCCCTGGGTGCAGAATTCTGAGGGGGAGCAGCCCAGCTCCCCTACAACAGGCTTCCTTGCCAAGGCTGTGCGGCTGCCACCTTCCAGACCTGTGAGGAGGTGAGCCATGCCCAGGCCTGCATCTCCTTGCAGCTGGCAAAGGGTCACCAACCCCTGGGCAGAACTCCCACCAGATGGAACTCAGACTTTTTCTAGTCTGTACCAGTCCTTCCCTGGGGTCTCCCCCCCCCCAGCGTGTACCTTTGGACGAGGCATGTACCCTGCAGTGGGAATGCAGAGAGCAGAGCCACCCGCTCGCCTGGAACCCTCCGGTGCTCATCCTCACGCTGCATGGCCAAGAGGCAGTGGCTGGGGAAGGGCTGCGCTTGGCATATGTACCAAAGTGTAGGCAAACTTATTTGGTACACTTTGACCTGTGAATCTTTGCTGACGAAGAATAGTCGAAACAGGGCCTTGTCCTGATTTTTACTGGAATTTACCTTTATTTGCCTTCAACATTGGGATTGATTCCCATTTAAACTCCGTAACACATCAATAAAACCTTGTGAAGATTTATTTGAAATCCATCTTCTTTTGGCCTGAGTTCTTGCAACTTATCGTTCATTTCCAGTGTGATGCCCGCAATGAGGTTAGGGGGAGTCCTTCTTGCCTTGCCCCAGGCACTGGCAGCGTGGTACACCACTGCTGCATCCCAAGGAGGTTGCCTACCAGGGCTGGGCTCTTCCCTTTGGCCCAAATCAGCCCTTATCTCACCCAGCATCAGACAGGATATGCAAGGGCCCTTGGCTGTTTACCCAGGAAATTTATCTTGCCATCAGAGGGACAGGAGAGGCAGAAGAACAGCTCAGAAGTGACTCTAGAGAGCCAGGAAGTTTGGAATGGAGTGGAACGCAGTGCGATTGGACTGGGCTGCTTTGCAGTGCTGGAAGAAGCAGGGAAAGAGCAGCCTCTGTGCCAAGCCGGTGGGAAGGTCCTGTGCCAGGGCTTAAGAGAAAATCCTGCTAATGTTTGATGGAGCTGAGTTATATGTTATTTGCCAAGGAGTGCCACCAGAGCCTCTGAATAAAATACGTCAACATATAAAGAAGGCACATAAAGAGTTATAAACTGACTCAGTGTTTACAGCTGTCTGTAAAATATTATCTTTTATAAGAAGATGGTCTCCTTTTGAACAAGAAGTTTCTCTTAGGAGGAAAAACTGCAGCTCTGTGGCTGAGCAGCTGCTTGACATGCAGAAGCTGTGCCACATTCAAACACAACACACCTTCCCCAGTAGCATCTCTAGGCATGGCCAGGAATGTCCTTGCTTTGAAACCCTGGAGAGCCACACTCAGTCAGTGTAGACAACTGAGCTAGACACTGTGTACAAGGCAGCTTCCTGCCGGTATGTCACTGTGAAACAAATGCTGAGAGGGGAAAATGCAATGATCCCTTAACCTTTTTATTAGCGGGAGGAAGGGAACCTTTGTGATCCTTTTCCAGATCAGCCTCACAGGCCAAATTTGGTGGAGTGGGAGCACCAACTTGTCAATCACATGATGGCACAACAAAGTCATGTGCAAGGTACTTTGAAGTCCCAAAATCAGGATGTCAAAGCGCTTCCAAAGGGGATGGTTTCTTTTCTCACCCTAGCAGGCATAACTATAGATCCCCTGCTAAAATGATGGTTTAAAAATCCATCTGTTTCAGTACGAGATTCTGATGCACAACCTTTCCTGATTCAGGAATGGGTGTGTCTCAGAATACCCTGCTAAAAAAGAGGGGGTTGCCATAGTTTTAGCAGGGGTTCCTATGCAAGTTTGCATGGAAACGTCTGCTAAAACAGGGCAGGAGGGGCTCTGTTTTAGCAGGAGGTTGCAGTGCAAACCATTTCCTGAATCAGCTGGTGAGTGGAGATTAAGTCCTGCTCAATTTGGCTGTTCACTGCTGGAAATGGGTGCTCAGTCAACACAAGAGATTCCACCCAACCTCCTTTTTTTGCCATTGCAGTCCCAGTTCACTGAGAAAATAATTACACTTGACCAGTTTGCATTCTGCTTTAGATGAACTTTCCCATAATAATTGATTAAATATAATAATACCCCCGTCTCCAGAGTCAAATCTGCCCATGCTAAGTTGCAGGGCTAATACTACTGCAGTAACGGGCTACCAACAGCTGCACTGTCCCAAAGCACCTCCTCATTTTGGAATGAAGTACAAATGGCCAGGAAAGGACCTTTCAGGATGTGTGGACCCCTGAAATGGGACTGCTCTCCCTCAGTAAACACTGACACCTGGTGAATGACTTTTTATTTGCCTTTCTGGCACTACCCTTGTTTATTCTAGCTGCTCAGTGCTGGTATATCTTGTTGTACACTATACTTCTCATAGGCTTCATCTGCACCTATACATTTAAAGTATTATCAAGCCAATTTAAACAGTCATGGCTTCCAGGAAAGAATCTAGTTTGTTAAGGGTATTGAGACTTGTTAGGTACAGCGGCGAAGCAAGCCAATTGGGCGCCTGGGGCGCCACATGTGCCCTGTGCCCAGGGGCAGGGCCAGCTGGCGCAGGATGCTCCGTGGGGCCTCTGAGGAGTCTGCCTCCTCCCCCTCAGCTGCACTACAGCTGAGGGGGAGGAGGCAGGCAGACCGTTTGGGGCAGCGCAGAGCCTCAGGAGAGATGTGTGGCTCGGGCGTGCTGCAGGCTTCACGGTGAGTGCTGCCTGGCATTTTTTCAGCCCCCTCAGTGGTGACACCCGGGGCGCACCGCCCCCGCCCCCCCTTCCTCCGTCTCTGGTTAGATGACACCTATTCCCTTCACAGAGCCACAGTTCTCAGAGTTTTCTGGGAAGAGGAAATTATTATTAAACCATATTGCAGATTATAGGTCTGAAGGTGTGAAGGACACTCAGAAGAAGAGATGGCTATGTCTCTGGGGCTTCCTCCCCTTCTTCCTTCCACCCTGCCCTTGGTTGAAATGGAAAAGCGAGAAGCAGGTGTCACTCCTGCTAGGACTCCATATCAGGTCAGGAGTCCCAAGAACTCCTGCAGTGCCCAGGCCTCCTCTGGCCCTTGCTTTGCTTGTGGCAGCGGCTGCTGCTGAACGAGAGTTTGACACACAGAGGAAAGAAAGCCGGATATTTTTCATGCATTTATTCATACAAAAGGTATAATAACTTATAAACATCAAACAGGTACAGGAGGACATAGGTGGGGGAAAGGGGGAGACGGGTGCCCACGGTGGCCTGTGCCAGCCCAGGACTCAGCACGGTCTCTGCAGAAGGACAGGTTGGGGTGCTTGCAGGTCTTTCTCAAGGGCACCTGGGAGGCTCCAGCAACACCACACCACTGCAGAGGCTGCCAGGAGCACCCAGTGCCCAGCAGCGCCTGCTGGAGTTCTTTGGCTGCGCTGGGCACAGGCAGGAGGGGGCCTGCAGGGGAGGAGTGTCTCTGTGGGGATCTACTTCCAGGCAAGTGTCATGGTTGTATGAGGGCTTCAGAGGCTGTGGCACACAGAAGTGGTGTTGAGCCAGGGGACGGGCTGGCGAGGCACAGGCCCTGTGAGCCCAACTCACTGCAGGAGGAGTGGAGGCAGGCAGGCAGGAGGGCAGGCGGGCAGGCAGGGACCCTCAGCTACTTGTCACATTCCAGGTCCTGGGATCCTTCGCCGCCTTCGTAGTGCCTTTCGCAGAATTGCTGGATGCGCCGACAGGCCTCCACCATCATTTCCTCGGGCACTGTGATCACCACACGGAAGAAGTTGGGGTACTCAAAGCACTGCCAGGAGAAGCAGAAGAAGACCATTGAGATGGCATCAGAGGCCAGGGGCCACCACGTGGATCCTTTACAAGGCTGACTCCCTAAGGAGTGGCCAGAGAGCCTCGAAGGACCATCTCTGGTGCCTTGGAGATCCTGCACACACCAGACTCTGACACCAAGACTGGGTAGGATAAATGTGAGGGAGTTTGGGGTAGGTGTGTTAAGGGGAGGGTCAACACCTCCTGCTTTGCATGCAGAATGTTCCTGGCTGATCTTCCTGCCTTTCCCAATTGAAAAGTCTAGGCAAGGGGACACTCTCTCCAAGCGAGATTTGGGAGAGCTGCTGCTAGTAAGTGTAGAGTCGACCAAGGGCAGGCAACGTGGTGACACCACCTGTGGAGGGTCTCTGCCTTGCTTGTTGTTCCACACAAGGAGCGCTGAGAAACCAGCTTGTCAGTTTCTCACAGACTTCTGGTCAGCCACTGTGAGAACAGGATGCAGGACCAGATGTGCTATTGGCCTGATCCAGCAGGCTTGTATCAAGGAATGGTGCTGCCGGCAAGTGCAATGGCCATTCTCCAAGGCCCACGTAGCAGGAGGGAGCAAGCGGCTGGGGATCTAGGAAAGGGAGCCTCGCGGCACCTCACAAGGTGCCATTGTTCAGCGGCTAGGGGTGTGGGCGCTGAGCCAGCTGGCACTGAGATTGTTAAATGCAAGCAATGTCCCCTCATGCCATGCATGGTGGGAGCGCCTTGCGAATCACAAGCATCTAGAAGAAAGACTAGCTAAAGGAGAGGAAAGGCAGGTGGGGGCCGGCTGAGCAGCAGAGGCCCAGGGAAAGTGGAGCCAAGCAGAGTACCTCTTTTCTGCCAAGTGCAGCTCCTGGGGCTGCAGTAACTCCCAGGGCCTCCCATAACTCTCTTACGAATAAAGATGCTCACCGTGGCCGGCAGACAGAAGACGGACTGCTCAGCAATGAGCCTCTCCGTGAACTCCACATCATTCTCAAACTCTGGAAAGTGTTCCATCTGAATGCCCACCTGCAGGAAGGAAGAGGAGGAAACACAGAGTTAGGGATGATCTGCCTGGCATTTGCCCATCTCAGGGTGACAATGCGCTCAAAGCTCTGCGAGTGACAGGAAGCCACTCACCATGAGGTACATGGCTCCCGACGGCCGGACAGGCTGCAAGCCGCAGACAGTGGAAAGGGCAGCATAGCAGAGGTCAGCATTGGACTGCAAAGGAAGGAAGGAGGAGGAGTCAGGTCAGATTGCAGGCACAAGCATCCCAGGGTCCCCACTGGGACCACCCAACACTACGGTGTTCATCATGAATAAAGGCTTAAAAGGGTACATTGTTGATTAATTAAAACCTGCCCACCCTGGGAACTGATAGGACCACAAAAAGTGACCTCCTGCTTGCCAGCTGTATCCACACTTGCACTGTGTTTTTTTCCCCCAGTGCTCCTGGTGTGTGCATGTCACTGAGTGCCCCCCCCCACATCCTGCAGCTGTCTTTTTTTCCATGCTCACTGCCATGAATATTGGGTCTTCCCAGTGCTGAAAAGAGCAAAGCTTTTTACACAGTGTTTGGCTCTGATGTGCTATGTGGTGTGGAATAGTTCAGAGTATATATTTCTACACTGAATGAAAATAAAATAGGGACACTTAACATTCACAAGAGCATAGGAAACTGCCTTATACCATTGGCCCATTCAGCTCAGTATTGCCTGCACGGACAGGCAGCAGTCCTGCAGGGTTTTAAACAGAGAGTCTCACCAAGCTCTGCCTGGAGATGTAGAACCTCAGACTTTCTGCATGCAAAGCAGATTGCTCTACCATTGAGCTGAGGTCCATCCTTCCAAACTAGCATATCAATGGAATCTCAAAAAGGAATCTATGCAGAGATTTCATTAATATGCACATTCATTTAACTGTAACAGTTACACTGACTGATTCATGCCAAGCTAGGTTATTAAATGAACCAATAAGTTCCAAAGGGCAAAACAGGGAGGGGCTGAGGGTGCTGTGCTGAGCACCTCCTTGCCCCCTCCTTGCCAGTGCAGCTCCTCAGGGTGAGAGGAGTCACATTGTCCACTCCCACCACCCAAGCAGTGTTTATGGGCTGGGGAGCATCCCTGTTGCCCTCCAAGGAGTTGGAAGAGATAACCAAAAGGGGCTTTGTGAGGCATGAGCACTCCCTGGTGCTCTCCACCATAGCTGCCAAGTTATCCCCTTTTTTAAGGGAAATTCCCTTATGCTGAATAGGCTTCCTCGCGAGAAAAGGGAAAACTTGGCAGCTATGCTCTCCACCCACCCTGTTTTTAATCGTTCTTTTGGTCTAGTCCTGCTTTTCCTTGTGTTTGTTGCTCCTATTTCTTTCCTCCTTTTCCTTTCAAAGGGAAAGGATGTACCTTGAGAAAGCTGAGGGTGTTGTGGTAGAATTCCGGGGACGTCTGGCGAAGGATGCGGCTGAGAGCTCCCTGGACAACTGTGCAGGGGCCCAGGATCCTCTGGCTCAGCCGCAGGAGGCCGTCTCTGATCTGAAAGATGCACAGAGGAGAGAGAGCTCAGTAGGGAGGGGCAGCACCTGATCCACAAGTTGATCTAAGAGAGTGAAATCGCTCAACCTGTTCCACAGCCACAGCAAGAGCCCTCTCGTGGCTCAGTGTGCCCCCAAACCAAAGGCAGAGCTGGGAAGGTGGGAAAGAGAGTCTGCATCCTGATATGGGTGCAATGGAGGGAACCTGTGCAGAAATCGCACCGGTGTAAAGGGCACAGGAAGTCGGGGAGGGATCTCCTGGCCCTCTGAAGAAGCATCTGCTACTCAAACCAACTTGTTCCTGTTCAGAGCCCATTTGGAGTAGGGGGCATCTTGGGAAGCCTTTCATTGACCAGACCTAGGAGGCAGCACAGACAGTGGGCACTGGGGCACAAAGGCTACATGAATCAGGCCTTAGAGGGTGGCTGTGAAGCGGTGAGGGGCACAAACTCTTTCCCTCCATCACACCAGCTCCTGGACCGGATGCAGAAAGTCAGGACAGCACCGAGGTCTGCTAACTTACCTCCTTCCCAAAGATCTCCCTGCGATCATGTATGAGAATCCAGCCCATTCTCCAGCCAGGCACCAGCCACCGCTTGGCGAGGCCTCCACATGAGAGGATAGGCACGTTGGTGCTGAGCTTTGCAAGGGACTCGTATTTGCAGTCTTCAAACACCTAGTGGGGGGCGGGGAGTGCAGGAGGAGGAATACCAGAGTAAGTAGTGATGGAGACACCTAAGGGGTGTGTGAAGCAGCTAAGGGGGGTGCTAGTGCTGTGATTGGGGAGAAGACCAAGCCACCTCAGGCACACCCACCCCCCTCCCTGCTTTCCCAGCCATGTGTCAGAAGGTGGGAGGGGGCTTCTCCTGGGAAGAAGGTTTTGAGCTGCTGTCCTCGGACTTCCGAGGGGCCAGGGGTGCTTCTGTCTCACTCACCATGTCAGCGTAGATCTCGTCGGCCAAGATAGGGATACACTGCCTGGAAGCAACTGAGCAGGAAAAGAAAGAAATCTAGTCAGCCCCCTGACACTGTTTCCTTCTTTCTTCCCCAGAGCAAGGCCTGGGATAGAACACACACACACACACACACACACACACACACACACACACACGGTGGGGGATCCTCACCTGCCAGGATCTTCTGGAGGTGGCTTTTGCTGAAAACGGAGCCACAGGGGTTAGATGGGTTGTTCACAATCAGGCAAGCCGTCTTGTCATCCACCAGCGACTCCATTTGCTTCAGGTCAATTTCCCACGACTTCTCTGGCTGCAGGGAGTAGAAAAGGGAGGAAGAGGTGAGGAATGCTCCCACTTCAGGACCTCAGCTGGTACCACATCTCGGTGCCCATGGACCAGGCTTCCTGCTGGGCAGGTGAAAAGGGATGGCGGTTGGAGCGACTGTCCACTGGTCAGGATACTGACCTCCCTTTTCTCTTCCAAGAGCCCTGCAACACCTCCCAGCCTGGGTTTGGGCCCAGTCCAAAGAAGGGGAGATGGAGAACAGGTCCCCCAGGCCTTGAACCAGGGTCGACAGGCAGCCCTTCTTTATAGCTGAGCTCTGTGGAGAAGCAGGCAGAGCCCTGCGAGGGAGTGCCTGCTTGCCTTCCTGCTTGTGCCATGCCTCTCTGCAGGCAGTAGGGGGGGGTATGCTGCACCGCCTCCGGCCCCGGCTTACCAAGAGGTTATAGAATTTGACCTCGATGCCCAGGGACTGAGCCAGGGTTTTGTAGAGGGAGAAGCCAGGCCGTGGCACCAGGATGTTCTGCCCGGGGTTGGCCAACACAGCCAGGGCCAGCTCAATGGCCTGACTGCAGCCGCTTGTCAGGATCACGTCCTGCAAAGGAAGAGGGAGCAGAGCAGGAAGCCATGAGCCTGGCGGGTAGCAAACACCAGGAATGACTAGCCCAGAAGAAGCACAGAAGGGGAGGGAGGTGGGAGGGAAAGGTTTATTCACTCACTCTTTCTGGAAATTCCTGGCAAGGAGCCTGGAATGAAAGGGGGCGGAGGTCCCTGCTAGCATACAGAAGGTCCCAGTTTGAATCCCCAATGGCATCAGCTTAGGCTGGGAGACAATACCAAGCTAGGTGGACCAGTTGTCTGACTCAGTATAAGGCAGCTTCCTGGGTTCTTAATAAAGATTCCAGGCCCAGGATCCTTTCTGGGCAAGCTCCAGTTCCAATACAGTGAGTTGCAGAGATGTTGGCCAGGGTTTGCAAAAGCTAATGTTCTCAACATCCCCATCAAGCATCAAGGTCAGATGGCAACGCATGCAGCACTCAGGGTCAGTTACCTGGGCTTCCAAGGGGGCTTCTGGGCAGTTGTAGTAGCCTGCGACCACCTCCCGGCAAGACAAGTAACCTGTGTAGGGGATTCCCAGAAGAGTTAGTCTTTTGCTGCAAAAGCAAAATAGGGGCTGCACACATTGAAAGCATCTCCCAGGACTTACCTACTGAGGGGGCATAGCCATTATACTGCCCAGAATCCAGGGCCTCCTTCATGGCTTGGATGACTCCATCATCTGTTGGGAGGTTCCCAAACACGGTTGGGTCCCCTGTGGGGAAACATGAGGGGAATCCATGTCAGTTGAGGGTGGGGCATTGGCAGGAGCCCCCACCTTGTGGTCCCTCCATAGCCCACCTGCTTACCTATGGACAGAGAGATCAGGGGCTTCTGGTGGTTGGGCTCCACCTTCATGCTGTCCACAATGGCTCGGATGGGGTTGAAGGTCCTCTTGGACATTTCGGAGGCCCTGACGGCCCAGTGGGCCTTGCGTTTTTTCCCTTTGCCCAGAGAAGGGCCCTTCCCACCGTTGAGGCTGACGTGGACATCAAGGATGGAGGGCAGGGACGTCTTGCCATTCACATGGATCAGGTAGGATTCCATCTCTGGAAGGGAAGCGCAAAGAGCAGGTGGGCCAACATCCCTGAGTAAACAATCCTCTCTTCAAGGCTGCCATCTGTTCAAGGTCACTGTCATGGCAGAATTGGGTGGAGATATGGGTGGAGATAGCCAAGGGGCGGCGGGGGAGCTGCCCCCCCAGATCAAGTAAAACAATAGAAGTACTTAACTGACAAATCATGTCGATTCTGCCCCCTCCCCAACAAAAATCCTGGCTACGCCCATGGGTGGAAGCACCAGTCCTGAGCAGGCAGGAGCCAAGTGAGCTGCCACATCCCTCTAGCAGGACCCTAATCAAGCCTCACAGCAGGGAAGCCGGTAAAAGGGGGTGGAGATGTGCGGGGAGTGGGGCAAGAACTGCTGTTGGGCTGGAGGCCAACTTGGATGAGGGAAATGTGTTTTCCCTCTATGCCCTCCTTCCCACAGTGGTAGGGGCAGTATGTACTTTGGCATTGGCAAGTGAATGGCAAGACACCTCTCTCTCTCTCTCTCTCTCTCTCTCTCTCTCTCTGTGTGTGTGTGTGTGTTGAGCAGGCTTTGACCGAGTTCTCTTTCAAAACATACTTGTCTACTTGTGCCTAAGTGCTGGAGGTGGGAGGACACCCCCATTCTTCACTTTGGAGTTCATCTCCAGTATAAAATCACTGGGTGACCTCAGGGAAGCCATTCTCTCCCGACCTACCTTTCAGGGTTGCTGTTAGGATGAGTGAGAGAGGATTGTTGAAGCACTGTTAGAACTCAAAAAGGGGTGTATAAATGAATTTTGGTCTACTATGAAAAATCTTGTAAAGTGTTTTAGGCTGTTTGTCTTTAAGCCATGATTGATTGATTTTTTTAAAAGTCAAATTGATTAATTATAGAAACAGATTTAAGAACAAAAGGGAAGAATAATTTGTCAGGAGTTTCAAATGCCATTTGAGAAGCCCAAACAGTGTCGCCGGAACCTGAGAATCACCACTGAGGGATCTTATGGGCAAGACTCAAGGGCTGAGTCAGCCACTGTCCTTGTAAAACACTGAGAAAAAACCCCAGCAAACATTGGACCAGGATCAGGGAAATGGCCCTGCACTTGCCTTGGGAGAAATTTGACTTGCGTTGCCCCCTTCCCTCCCTCTATCCCCCTGTCTCACTCCAAAGAATCTGGCACAGCTGGAGAGAGCTGAGCAAAGCTGGTGGTATGTGGCAAAGAAACCAGCAAGGTGAGTAAGAGGCAGCTGGTGGCCCCATGGGCAAGAAGGGCACACGAGAGCCAGGGGCACAACTAAGAAGTCTCCAGTGCCAGCTGCAAAAGGCCAAGGAACTTCTTCACATTGGCTGAAAAGTCATTTCCTCTCTGTACTCCCAGAATAAAGCAATAAGCATAATATGGCAGTAATTTTGATTGCAGGTATGGTGCCACCTGAGGCAATCTCTCTGCCTCCCAAGATAAAGCCAGCCTGCACCCTCCACCCCAAGCCACCTCAAGTCCTGGCTCCTCTTGGAACAAGCAACAGAGACGTCAACACCACTCTCCACAGACGCCAGAATTCTTCAGTTCCTTGTTCCAGAGCCTCCACTGCCCCAAGAGGCCAGGCCAGTCCCTTTGCAATTGTCCACCTCCAGGTTCTGTGTTGTGTCTGCTCAGGTCACTCCTGGTCTCCGGAGGGTGTACATGCTGGGACAGGGGTGTCCCAGGAAAAGCACCCGAGTTCTGCCTCAGCCACTTTGTTGCAGCCCTTCATGCGGTGCTTGTTCCCCGCAGAGGACTCCATCCCAGGGACTGTGGACACCAGCTCAGACCCCGTCAGGCTTACAGGTGGCACCTCAAGGAGCCTCTTACCTATGTGGCAGCAGCTGCAGCTTTGTGTGGTGGCAAAGGTGGGCGAATGAGGCACCTCTGATGCACCTGGCAGGCCGCTCTGCCTGCTCTGGAGCTGCTGAATGGGGAGATCGGAGCCTTCCCTGGGCCCTTTTATGTGGGATAGGCGGGCAGGAGCACAACAGGGCCCCATTGCAGATTCCCAGCCAAGAACTGGGTGTCAACTTGGAGACCTTTAGTGATTGGCTGATAGGGAGGGCTGCACTCCCCCCCTCCCTTCAGGACACACAGACACACCAACTCAGTAATAGTCTAGCTCCAAACATCTGGAGCAAACACTGCCTACATGTTAACCCTTCGACTGCCGTCTACACCCCCACAGCTCCCCAATCCCATTTGTGAAGTGTGAGCACAAAATTGGGGTAGGACTCCTCCCAGTCTGGCCTTGGCAGGTTAGATGAGTATGCCACCCCTCCACTACCAGGGGCAGCCAGATTGCAACCCTCATTGCTGGAGAATATTGGGCCTGCGGAGGCTGGGTGCCCACAGTGGAGAGGGGTGTGTTAATTTCCTCAGTGCCTCAGTGGTCCAAGGCTTAGCCTGGCAGTCTTGGCCTGATTCAATCAGCTGCATTCATCCCATCATCTCCAGCTCCACGTTGCAGAGCACTAATGAGTCCCAAATGTTCCCCCCCACCCACATCTACGCACGCAAGCAAGCAAAGAGGAGGTGTCCTGATAGCAACAACAGTCGTACCGCCCTCCTCCAACTACAGGTATTCAGCCCCGCCACACCCCCAGCAGCTGAAGGTCAAAGGGTACCTGCCTGACCGGGACCCCATTAATCTCCAGCAAAGAGGCAGATCTCATTTCTGGAGGGGTGGTGGAGAGCTAGCCTAAGCAGCTAATGGATGTGTATCTACCTCAGGCCTAGAGGGAGAGAAAGAAGTTGGTAGCCTCTGAACAGCCTGGCTCAGAAAGGTATAGTTGCTGGCATTGCAAGGCACCCTTAATTACAGCCTTTGCCCACCCTGGCTAGCACCAAGAGTGTTTCTGTGCCAAGGAGCCCCCCTCCCAGGTTTGCAAGTGGCACAAGGTCTCTTCCGCACCCAGAACAACACAGAGGGCAGAGAACAGGATGACTGCCAGTGCCAGGTCAAGACCTGTCCCTCAAGGCCAATTCTTGGGCCCCATCAGGCTCACCCTCAAGCGTCAAGCTCTGTGACCCCTTTCCCCATTGCCCGCCCTGAAGTGTTGCTGGTGCCAAGGTGATCTGCCCAGTTCTGCAGGCTGTAGCTGCAGCAGAGCGAGGCTGGCCTTGAGACATTTCTCCCCCACCATAATGTGCCTGGCAAGGTGCCCTCTCTCCCCCCCCCCTACCAGTTGATGCAAGCAATGACTCTGGCTGTCACCTTGCAAGGCTCAGTCGACAGGAGCCCTTTGGTTCAACTTTGCATCAGCTGATAGCCTGAGTTACGTAAGGCTGGCAGTCTGCAGGTGGGAGGGAGGACTGCTAAACATTTGGGACCTCACAGGTGCTGCCCAAGAAGCCTCCAGAAAGTGCTCCCCTCAGACAGGCTGGGGCGGCAGGCATACTATGGGGGGTAACACCACCTGAAACCTCATTTTGTGTTGCGGAATCCCTGGAAAGGGCACAGAGAATGATTTAGCACTGTGGGAGAAAGATTCCCCCGCAATGCACACGTAATGCACCAGCAGCTCTTCCAGTAACCCATCCCAGATGCTCCCTTTCCTTTGGCCCCAGAAGTGCAAAACCAGCAGCAGACTCTCTGACACCTTCCTACCCAGGCTCCTCAGGCTCCTCCATCCTCAAAGTTTTCTCTACGCACAGCATGGCTGGCAGCATCCACAAACTCTCCCCTTCCCCTTCTGCCTACCAGGAAGGCACCTACAGCCTGACAGAGGCACTGGTGACGCTGCTACAGGAAGCAGAAGATGGGCAAGTGGTTGTGGCTCGTGCTGCCTCTCTGCTCTTGGAGGGGCGAATGGACTGCAGCGTAAGGGACTCTTTGCAAGGCCTACCTTGGGGAATTCCCCCCTCCCCATCAGACTTTCAGCCACCACAGCAGGCACCCCCAAACTCGGCCTTCCAGATGTATTGGGACTACAGCTCCTATCATCCCTAGCTAACAGGACCAGTGGTCAGGGATGATGGGAATTGTAGTCCCAAAATAGCTGGAGAGCAGAGTTTGGGGGTGCCTGCACCACAGCATCCTCTAGCTGTTCCGTTCACTTTCTGGGGTCAGAGGCTTTGGGGTTCTTGGAGTACCCTGGAGGAAACACTTCTGGCCTTGCAAATGGGTATGTTCCTGGGATGAAAAGCTCTGGGTTTGCCTCCATCGCCCCCTTCCTCCCCAAATATGAGGACTGGTTCTAGGGAGCTTCCTGCTTGCAGGCCCAGCAGCCTTTGTTTATCAAGAGATGCCACTTCATAGACTAGGGCGGGGGGGATTTTGTGGTCCCCTGGGCGGGGGGTTGGGTGGTCCCCCATTCCTCCTCTCTCCCTTTTGCAGTGCTTAGGTTTCACTCTCTTTTAGCTGGATTAAACTCCCTCCTCTATCTGCCGTCAAGCTGCACCAGTAAAAGACCTTATTTCTGTCCAGCACCAAAGATCTGCACAGGGCCTCCCATGGAGGACAATGAACTCAGTGCCTTGATGGGTGGGGAAGGTTACCATGACTTGTGTTTTGAGACTCTCCGCAGCAAGCCGTTGTGCAATGGGAAGGGAGGGGAAAGGAAGGGAGCAGGAACCACTTTCTCCCATTTGCGGAAAGCTTTAACCCCCCCGCCCCCCTCCTTTGAAGCCAAGTCAATATTGGCTAATTTCATCACCGATGTTTGGTTAGTGACTTCACATTCTCATCCTCTTGCATGGCCTGTTGTGTAGCGGCCTCTGCCCTCTTCACCTCCATGGCCTTGGAGCAGCCAGGTGCCAAGCAAACAACAGGAGGGCTCTCGGATGACTTCAAGGGGCGTCTATTCACATATGTCACCCACTTTTTCAGGTGTCATTCTTACGCAATTTCCAGGAACAGGGCAGGCACCAACCACCTCACTTTCCCAGCCACTCCTCCGGCTCCAAACAGTATTGCAAGAACAATGGTATTCCACACAGTCAGGGATAAAACTGCACAGCCGGTTGCTTGGGTGCAGCTAAACACATTCCTTGAATTAGGCACACTGTTTGTATAATTTTGAAAACACAAATTTCCCATGTCACAGCAGAGATGTCAGATTGAGTGATGTGTACTTTCCTCAGAAACTCACAGGCTGTTGGGAGGGGCGAGGAGGACTGTGTTCCACTGAACTTCGTTCTGGACTCTTCCTTTCTGTTGTGGTCCCTGTGACTCTTGCTTGGATTCCTTCTCCCCAGTTTACATAACTGCAATTCTGCTCTGCTCCATATAACAGTCCATAGTGAGTTTCCACTGGCTGGAATTTGTTTCTTTTTCTTTTGCAATTATTTTTATTAAGTTTTCCCATTTCCATATTCGTTACTTTGCTTCTAATGTGGATGGTGTATCTGGATCCTCATTAAAATCACCGGCATTTCATAGGCTTGTTCCCCACATAGCCAAAGTATTTCCCTAGCTAAGAACTTTATGCAAAAACCAGGACAACTACTGGGTGTCATTATCATGGTCAAAGGTCCGCTTCTGAAAGTGTTGCCCAACAATTCCTTGACTGACCTATCTCCCAAAACTTTGAAGGCAGAGAACCACCCCCACCCCCAAAACTGGAATACACATCCTCTGTCAGAATGGACCACCATCATATTAGATTGTCCATATTTCCTTTCTTCTTTGTTTAAGTTTAGGAATAGCTAGTTGGTGGCAATTTTTTCTCATCACCATATGCAATTGCAGGATAAGGCTGTTGATTGCAGAACAGCCAAATGCCATTGCAGTTCTTCAAGGCTACTAATCAGAAACTTCCTTCTTGCAGGATCGTGCCTCTCATGCTTCCCGTTTAGGACATTTGGATCATTAGTGATTAATTTTCTCTTACTTGCCATTTGGTATCACTTCAGCTCCATATAGGTACCAAAAGCTGATCCAGCTGCTGTTTTATTTATTTTAATACATTTGCACATTAACTTTACAAAAGCTAGCAAACAATAAAATATTTTAAAAGGAACATTTAGTTAAAACCAATCACCACTAAATACAATAAAGCAGGAGCAACTAAATTACTAACTCACATAGAAAGTCAATAGAAGGCCAAACAAAACAAGAAATGTTTTCAAGAGCCACTTAATGGCAATGACTGAAGAGGCCCCCTGTATGATGGCGTCCTATGTTGAACTGACAACATCATAGTAGGTAAACATCAGCAATAAAGTCTGAAGCCAATTCCAGACAGGTGTTGGGAGAGGAACCTGAAACAGAATGAAAAGTGCAGATTTGCCATGTCAGAAATTAAATGCTGAGGACATAGGTTAACCAAAGATGGGCTAATACCTGATGCAACTAAAATCAAAGCCAGAATTGGAATGCCTAGTCCAAAGAATAAGCTTGATGTACAAAGATTTCTAGGAATGGCCAGGATCTAGCAAAGTTTATTCCAAACATGATAACAGCAATCACAACAGCATGGAAAGAGTTATTGGCTCATGATGCTGCATTTCACTGGATGCCAAACTACAAAGGAACATTCAGGCAGTTCAAGGGGCTGCTAGAAAAAGCAAAGTGTCATGATTTGAAAGAACCAGCAGCAGGGATCCTTCTGTGTTGCTGCAGCCGAAAGCCTTGTCTTTTGTACCTGCTCCCCTCCCCAAACACCAGCAACCACCCTGCAGGACTGCACTCAAACATTTGGCTGTTACAATAAGCATCCACTTCTATTTCATCACCAAAAATGTTAAGTCTGGGGGAGCAAACAATACCTAATGGCAGAGGAATATAAACACCAGCAAAAATCACAGCAAGGAGAACAAAATGAAGCAGGTGTTCTAAGCAAGTACCCAATGAAAGAGCAATATTTTCACTCATCATTGGAACATGGGAAGCTGCCTGAGTCAGACCATTGGTCTATCTAGCTCAATACTGCCTGCGGTTACTGGCAGCAATGGCTCACCAAGTTTCAGGCAGGGAGGTTCTCTCCTACCCCTACCTGGTGATGCTGTAAGGCAGGCTTCCTCAACCTCAGCCCTCCAGATGTTTTTGGCCATGATCCCCTAGCTAGCAGGACCAGTGGTCAGGGATGATGGGAATTGTAATCTCAAAAACATCTGGAGGGCCAAGGTTGAGAAAGCCTGCTGTAAGGGATTGAACCTGGGATATTTGCAAAGCAGATGAAAGAAGTTGGGGTGGTGCTGGTGGTAGCTGAATCCCCAGGAAGTGTGTTCCTGAACTTGATAGCCACTACCAAGCAGGTCTCCCTCACACGATCTTGAATGAATCTAAGTTAGTTCTGACCATTAGCTTCAGTGGGTCTGCTCAGAGTGGAACTAGCATCAAATACCAACCATTATTTTTGTGCCTTCCTAACTTGTCCTGCAAGGTGGCGCTGTGGTTAAACCACTGAGCCTAGGGCTTGCTGATCAGAAGGTCAGCGGTTCGAATCCCTGTGACGGGGTGAGCTCCCGTTGCTTGGTCCCAGCTCCTGCCAACCTAGCAGTTCGAAAGCACGTCAAAATGCAAGTAGATAAATAGGAACCGCTACAGCGGGAAGGTAAACGGCGTTTCCATGTGCTGCTCTGGGTTGCCAGAAGCGGCTGTGTCATGCTGGCCACATGACCTGGAAGCTATACGCCGGCTCCCTCGGCCAATAATGCGAGATGAGCGCGCAACCCCAGAGTCGGTCACGACTGGACCTAATGGTCAGGGGTCCCTTTACCTTTAACTTGTCCTGCAACCTTATAATACCAATACCAATAGATACATACCAGTACGGGTAGCACCTTAGAGACCAACTAAGTTTGCCATTTGTATGAGGTTTTGTGTACATGCACACTTCTTCAGATACACACAAAAGCTCATACCAATGGCAAACTTAGTTGGTCTCTAAGGTGCTACTGGAAGGAATTTTTTTTATTTTGTTTCGACTACGGCAGACCAACACGGCTAGCTACCTGTAAATAAATACATAAATACATAAAAACAGATGGAAAAATATGATGGAAGCTGATGGACTCAAAGGAAGCTGAAGTTGTTACAATAACATTGTGCAAATTGCCTATCTCAAAATTGAAACTTGTGGAATTTCAGAAAGTTCTGCAGATTCTGGGAAGTGATGTTATGTGCAACCCAATCTCCGAGCAGTAAAGTTTCAGGGGTCCCAGGACATACCATGGGTTTGGTTTCTTTGGAATGAAGGCTACTGTGTGGAGGCTTATGGTGTCTTTGGGATACACAATTTATTTGTATGTATGTACAGGCAGAGCATAAGGCAGAAGGACTCTTAAGCATGAACATTCCAACAGATCTTGCTCTCCCATTAGGCTTATAGTGTCTGTAGAGATAAATCAAGTCTCTCTCTTTCCACCCCAGTTCCATGGTAAGAATGCCAGGCTTACTGCCCCTTTCACGGACATGCACCTTACTGACCCCCCCTCACACTAGAGCAGGTCATGGAAATCTAAGAAGATGCCCTTTAAACAGGCTGGCTGCTGCCCTCCCTTCACCTACTTGCTACTGAAAGAGTCAGCCAACTTCACATGAAAGGACACTAAAGTGAAAGAGACCATGACTAATTAGGAGAGCATTCTGCTATAAACATGTTTGCTGGTGTTTTAATGATTTTGCTCAGCCTATAGGAAGTAACGTTAAAGCGAAACATCCCATTCACAGTGGCTGAAAAGGCTGCTCGTTACAGCAAACGAGAACTAATGTATCTTAAGATCCCACAGAATGAACAAAAGTATCTCCAGAGGTTGTGTAATCAAACACTGAAGTCAAGCAGCTTCAAATAAAATACTAGACACCCCCATCCTCATGCACAATGCACTCATGACATTTTGTGACAACCTTGGCAGAGCTGGGAAGGGGCATATTTGAATGCAAGAGAATACAGTACAGTATTTTATTTCATAAAGAATTATGGAAGATGTAATGATAGGAAATGGGAATGTGTTTGTTAAGTGGCAGCCTGGAGGAATGAGCATGGGGAGCACCAGCAGAGAATGGAGACCAAGGGCAGCCAATGCTTCCCAGAGAGTTCAGTCTGAGCAGGAGTTGCACAAGTCATGTTTGTTCTATGCTTCAGTATCATTTTATTCAAGTTTGGAACAGCAAATCTTGCAGGGAGCTTCCCCCAATGACATTGCTACAAATATGTCCTAACATCTTTTCCACATGGCACTGCTGCCCAGTCTCCTCCCACACTTCCTAAAATCAGGTGCAAGGATGCCATCTATTTGGCACACAAGTATCTTCTAGCTTTGTCTTTTCAGGTCCAGACAGCCGCAAAACACCCCGTGCATTGGTTATACTGGTTTCCCCCTTCCCTCTTACAGTTTCATGGAAAATCCCAGCAGCAATCCCTAACAAGGTCCAGAGGGAGGGACGGCACAGCTTTGTTTGTCCAGAGCACGTGATTCATAAGGTGATTGCTTTGGCTCCAGGCTGCCCTGAGAGTCCAACTAAAGTATCTCTTTCTTGTTCAAAGCCATAGGCCACCACAATTAAATACAAAAATGGTAATACAGAATACATGTGAAAATGCAGGTTTCTTAACATACAGTATTACATTAAAAAAAACACCTCATGCTTAATTTAAGTACAACTTCTATCAGAAACAAAGGGGACATGGACCATCCATATAAACTTGTGCCAATATACTACAAACATAACAGGGCAAAAGCACATCCCATTCACACACAGCCCCCTCCTTTTTGGTCAGGCTCTTAATTTTCTAGCAGTCAGAGCACATTTTGCAACCTAGATGGTAATAAAGACACCACTGCCAGCTAGCAATGTACACATCTGTAGGGGAGTGGGGTGGTGATGGTGTTCCAACAGGATACCGGTAATTATTTTATTGCAGAATCTGTGCTCTTAAATAAAGGGGTTTTTTTGTGTTTTCTACACGTTGATAGGCTGGGGCCCCCAATCCAAAACATGACCATGGTGTTAGGGTAGAGTGGCTTTATCTGTCTGCTCCCTGCTATTGTTCCAATTTGGATTGGAGCCTCGGAACTCCCCCTGCCCAAACACACACATGCAGACTGCTGACTGGAGCATGTGTGTATCCAAATACACCATCTTAATCAAGACTATACAGGGGACAAAACTGTTAAAGCCCCATATTCCCCACCCACCAAGCCACCCACAAGTCCTGATCAAGATTAGACCCCTGTGTTGGCAATTTGTGTAAACCCCGTTAACCATGTATCATCTGGTTGAGGCCAAGAAAGAGGCCGTTGCTGCTTTTGCTTTCTTTGGAGGAGCCATTATGGTGCGAAATGGGTTCCTTAACAAAATGTACAACCCCCACTTCTATCCAAGTTGTAACAGGCTGATGTTCTTGTAAACTGAGGCTGCTTTACTTCACATGTACAGCTGGAGCCTTTTCCCTTCCAGGTACTAAGGGGCCCACTCAATAAAAAGGCAGTGAAAGACAAAGGTCTCTTGCTTTGGGTGGCGGAAAGGCAGTGGGCTCAGCCCAGCACAAAAGCCAATTAGGCTTGGGTCTAAGTTGAGGGACCAGATTTGAGCTGGTCTGCCATGTAAACACACTAATACCCTACAGCAGGACCGCTAAGACAATATGTCAGATGGAAAAAGGATGCCCATCTCACAGTACTGATGTAACACTTTGACAAGACTTGTGGACAAAGAGGAGCCAACCTTACAATCTGACCCAAGAAGTCAAGAAGTGTTTCCTGGAAGTGAGCGTCACTTGAAAATACCACCAAATATTGCCTTTTATAACCACATGAGAATGCAAAGAACAGCTGCCAGAGCCCAGATCTGAGAAATCTCATATGTCCCAGGGGTGGCTGGTGCCCATTGGGACTGGTAGGGCATAAGGCAGGGAGACCAACAGTAGGTGGTGTCAGAGCCAATGACAGGCAGAGCCACCCCTGTAAGTAAGAAGACAGGCAGGTGGGGCTGGCTGAGGGCAGAGTGAGGTTGGTAGGGTTGTACTCTATTCACCCTAATGGAACAACCTCCACCATTCCACTTGGAGCTTCTCATTGTGCAAAGCAGAAGTTATGCCTCTAGAAATGCTGGTTAAAGGACTTTAGTCCCACAAGTCTCCAAGGGATACCTAGATACACAAAATGCCCCTAAGCAGAAATACAAAGAGCATTTCTTAAGATACCAAATCAGTGACCACAAATTGCTATGGAGGAGGCCTCCATAGAATGTCAGTTCCCAAAATCTAGTACCCAAATGCAAAAGAACCCCTCTTCCTCCCTCTTCAAAATAATTCAATAGATTTGGAGCTAAGGGAGAAGTGTATCAGAGCCAAACCTTGCCAGGTTCACCTGAGTGACACCATCTGGCTAGAAAAATGCAACCGGGGGGGCGGGGGGGGAGCACTGGCTGGCCACTAGGTTAGCATTTCCCCAAAGCCCTCAGAACCCAGATACCAATGGCCAACTCACACACACACACACCTGAGCCCATGCTTGCCTCACCCTCACCATGAAGGCATCATGGAACTTCAGGCCATGGAGAGGAGGCAGGCCTTCGGCATGGCAACCACTTGAAATGGAAAGACAGTAAGGGAAAGGTTCCTCCCATCAAACCATAGTGGCACAATGCTCTCTGCTCTTGCCTACCCTTGAGAAATGAGGTGCCTTCAGCCAAGATAGTGGTACCTGGGGCTGAGAATCTCTCGGAAGAGCCTCTGGTTGAAATTCCAGCTGGAAAGCAGAGGAGGACGGTGGTGAAGGTGGCAGCCAGGTGGAGGAGAGAACGCAAAAAAGGTCTCCTTCTTGGATGGGCTTCAGTTGCTTTCTAGGGTTTGGCCCAGCTGCATTTGGTGAGAATCCCTGGGATACAGAGACTGCAACTTTTTCTGAACTCAGCTTCTGAAATCATGGGACACAGTTATATTGCCCAGATTAGCAAATTATGTTTGTGTAAGAGAAGACAGCAAGAAAGTAAATCCCCTCCCCTTGTTACTTTTGGGTAGGGCAAATGAGCAATTGTTCCATGTTCAAAATAATGAAGGTACCAAAAGTAATTGCATTATTTTTTTGCAGACAGACAGCCTAATCAGGGTCGTAAATGAAGTCATGGGGGAGAAGAAGTCTAGCAAGTGCAACTACCCATGAGCGCTGAATTAAGAAGCCTCCAAGTCCAGAGGCCAAATCTGAGCTGCTGTGGGTGGGCAACATCCTGGTCCTGCTTGTGGGATTCTCAGTGATGTGTGATTGGCCATTGTTGGGCTAGAGGGGCTCACCTTGGCCTGATCCACCTGCTGGGCTTCTCTGGTGTCAGGATGGACTCCAACTCCTATCAGTCTCCTCTGGCCAGCATGGCTGATGGTGTCAAGGATTTTGTGGTGGGCTGTAGGTTCCCCATCCCTGCCTCCTGCTTTTACCTGAACAGGTGAATGAAGCTGCTTTGAATACCATCAGCCCAGCGGATCAACTAGCCTCTACTTTAGCTGGCAGCAGCCACTCCCTTCCCACAGGCTTAGGCTCTTTCTCTAGTCCTGCTCAACTGGACATGCAGAGGGTGAGCCATGGATGGACAAGCATTGAGTGGCAGTGGTTCTATTCCTACCTCTACCTGCCCTGTGGTTTGTGTGCAGTCCCACAAGAATGAGGAAGGGCTGCACCGGGTCCATTTCTGCACCCCCTGATGCTCAGAATCAACACAAAGCCAGCAAGGGAGACCATCCAAGGCTGGGAAGGGCAGTGCCATCCTCAGGGTGCTGAGAATGACCTCCAATTCTCTCCTTTCCTTCTAATCCTGGATTGTTACCAGAGTCAGGTATGGCCAAGAGTGCCAAGAGACCGTTGCTTAGTGGGGCAGTGCTTGGTTGGGGCAATGGGCAAGCAGCGGAGTCAGGCGGGTGAGGGAGGGAGGGCCGCACCCATGGCGGAGAAGCCCTGGCGCCCTTGGACATCTTTTCCCACTACATCCTAAAAAAAGCCATCTTGTGGTGGGACCAGGAAGGCCAGCGGACGCCAAGACCACCGAACATCGGGCCTGGATAGCGGCTGCTCTCCCAGTTTGTCCAGGGCCTGCCTTGGGCCTTTCCAGACCCGCCCTGACTTCCTCGACGGCTGCTGGAAAGGCGCCCCTCGGCAAGGGCCGGCAGCGAGGAGCCCCCTCTGTCGGGCGGCGGCTCCCAAGCGAGATGGGCACCTGCCGCCCACCTCCACCAGCCCCGGCCAATCTCCGCCCAGGAGGCGGCGCCGCCGCGCTCACCTGGGACGCCCCACCCAGACCTTCCTGCGCGCCTCCAGGCTACGAGCCATGGCGGACGCCGGGAGAAGACCCGGGCAGCCGCGAGACTGGCATCAGGACCGGCCGGCGGGGGTGGCGATAGGAGAGCAGCCGTGGCCGTGGCAGCAGCAGCAGCAGCACCGCCCTCCCTCCCAAGGCACCACACTGGCCTCTTTTGACGCCCCTGCCGAGGCCCGAGGCGGAGGCGGCCTTCTGGACAGGCCGCTATGTCGCGCCCTGTGCACGGCCAGAGGTGAGGGCCCCGGGCCTGGTTAGATGTCCCTACTGTCCCGCGATGGGGTGGGTCAGGGCGGTACGATGTCGACGACACGCCCCCTTCCCTTCGTGGGCCCGGGCTGCGATGTGTGTGTGTGGGATTGCGTTTGTAGCTCCTCCCCCGCTGCCCGCAGGTGAGCTCGGTGTGGGCGAGGCCACTGGCAGCTTCCCCCGATGGGGCGGGCAAAAGGGCTGTTGCATCGCGGGGACGGTGTGTTTACCCCCTCTTCGCAGGCTGCCCAAAAGTAGCGAGGGGCACGCCTCTGGCCTCACAGCTTGCTGGCAAGTGGGGCAGTGAGTGATTGCTGCTCAGCCGTCAAGGCAGATGGGCAGGTCTCCCCCCCCTCCCACTTTGCTCTCTCACAATCCTCAGGCTTCTGTGGTCAGCACAAGCTCCCTCCAGGGACAGGGGTGGCACCCAAGCGGCTGCCAGGTCACCCATGTTTCCTCCCAGCCTAAAACAGGGGTGAATAAACTTTTTCAGCCCAAGGACCTTATTCCATTCTGGTCAACTTTACAGGGGCCATATGGCCAGCGTGGGTGGGGCAACAAATGCTAATTTATTCACACATTCCTCTCTCCCTGTATCCCCACCAGGGGAGCAAAATAAATTATCAGAATTTATCTTGCTCCCCTGGTGGGGAGCATTCTTGCAGCAGGTAAAACATGGCAGGGCGTGAGGTGAGGCTTGTATGGGGCATGGGGACCCTGCCCCCTGGGGAAGTCCCAAAAGCCATGTAGAGGAACCCAGATAGCCGTATTAGATGCCTGGGGTTCCCTATCCCTGGCCTATAACTAAGGGTGAAACATGAGGGGAGCTCTGAGGTCACTAACCCCAGGAATGAAAAGTCTTTCAATGTGGCATTGGGGCAGAGGATCCCTGGTAGAAGAAGGGAAGGATGGATCGTCACTGCCTGTTCAGATATGCTCCCTTAACCCCAGTAAGACTTGGGATCCAATCCACCCACAAAGCTGACCTCTATGAGTGGGCCTGGAGGGGCCAAGTGCCTTCCCCATTTCTTCATCTTCCACACAGCACTAGAGAAACGGCACTAACAGCACCTCTCTGCCCTTGCTTCTTCTTAGCCTGCTGCCAACAGCTCCAGCTCCTCCTCTGCATGCTGATTGTCATCTGCAGCTCAGTCTCCTACAATTCAGCAGGTGGCTACACTGGTCTTTTCAGCCTGGGGAGCATTTACTACTACCAATACGGCGGGGCCTACAGTGGCCTCAGTGGAGCTGACGGGGAGAAAGCACAGCAGTTGGATGCCCAGTTCCACCAACTCAAGGTGCCACCGGCCCAGGTGGCCATGGCGGTTGGAGGGGCGCTGATGGCCTTTGCCTGCTTCCAGATTGTGGCTAGTCTCTTTCGAGTGCCCTGGCATTGCCCAGCCTGGCTGATAGTGGAGGCCGTTCTGGATGTGGCCATTGCAATTGGTCTTGTGCCAGCTTTGTACTTCTACTACCACCACCTTCACGAGATCTATGCATCCTCTCTGTGCAAAGAGCGAGAGAACCTCTACCAGAGCAAAGGCTACAGGGGCTTTGGCTGCAATTTGCATGGAGCAGAGATCGCTGTGGGCTTCTTTGCTGGGGTGGCCATTGTGGCCTTTGCTGTTGGCGTTGTGTTGGCTGTCCGTGGCTTCAAGATTGTCCGGACCCTCCAAGCAAAACCATCATCACACAGCTATGAGCACTAGTTTGGCCTCTGCTCTGCCTGTGTCGAAGGGAGAGCAGGATGGAGCAGCATATTAAGCCAAGCTAAGCAGTGCCTTTGAACCATGGACAGTGGCGGCAGTGATCACTTTCTGTCTAAACCCTACCTTCACAGTACTGTAAACATTCTCCAATTCTCCAAGAAAGAAGATTCCACCTAAACATTAGGAAGAACTTCCTGACAGTATGTGCTGTTCGACAGTGGAATTTGCTGCCAAGGAGTGTAGTGGAGTCTCCTTATTTGGAGGTCTTTAAGCAGAGGCTGGACAGCCATATGTCAGGAATGCTTTGATGGTGTTTCCTGCTTGGCAGGGGGTTGGACTGGATGGCCCTTGTGGTCTCTTCCAAATCTATGATTCTGATTCCTATTTCTTTCCCATCATACATACCGATGCAAAGTCTAACAAGACTACTCCCTGCTGAACATCACCTGTAATGGCAAGACGACCAACTTGTTCCCATCACCAACCAGCACTTGGTTTCTTCCCTCCGCATTCCTTTTTCCTTTCAAATCGTGCCTTTAGAGTGAGACCGTTGACCAGAGACTTTCAATATATTCCTTGGGGCAAAGTGCCATCTTGTTGGTATCCCTCAGAAAAAACTCCAGTCCTCTTATAGATAGCAAAATCTATGTCTTTTCCCACCCACCCCTTCTTACAGGTCTAAAATGCCAGAGAAAACGTTTTTCATTCCTTCTTCCATTCACCTCATTGAGCTGCTTCCTTGATGAGGAAGTTATGCATTTGCCTTGAAGGCAAATGGTTCTACTAGATGTTCTGTGCAGTCTTGTTTCAAATTGTTTTCATTATGAAATATAGTACTTTTGTACAACAATAAAATCCCTACCTTGGTAATTCACTTTAAATGTCTATGTCAAAAGACACTACTAGAGATCTTTGACCGCCTGTGTGTAGAGAAGCATCTCCACACACACACAACACCTGACAGTGATGTGCAGTGATGAGGCGGAAGAGGGAACTCATTTTCCAAGCAAGAGCCAGCTCACTTCCAAGGGGTGCATTTAACTGCATTTCCAGCAATACACACAGAAGAAATGCAGCACCTTGGAACACCTACATTCCCTGAGGTCCTATTTAACTGAGCATTTAGTACCCTCTTCCTTGAAACTCTATAGAGCTTTTTTGGCACATTACACCAACATTCTCTCAACAGCTCATAGAAGGCTGTCTCCCAAAGCCTGGCAGTTACTGTGGTCCCCAAAGGACAATTTTGCATTTCCAAGAACATTTGTCCAATAAAACTTTTTCTGTAGCCTAGTCCCACGCCCACCCCCCAGAAAGGAAGGCGAGATTTGAGAAACCTTTGAAGGAAGAGCTGCAAAACGGGGGCCCTCCACATGTAGTTCGCTCATCAGCCCCAGGCAACATGGCAAATGGTCAAGGATGATGATTCTAGTACAGCAACATCTGGAAGGCCACTGCTTTAATGTGACAATTTTTTGAGCAACGCCCAACCCTCTAGGACTGCCATCCTCTGCTATGCCTACTTTAAGGGCCAGAAAGCACAATTATTGTAGGAATTGTGTTATTCAACACATTTGTACCCTGCCTCCTGCAGACATAGAGGTATCCTGTACTCAATGTGCAACTCCTCCGTTAGACTGGGGTTTAGGTACCAGCCTGTGTTAACAAAAGTGCAACATAGTTAAGTTTTCCCTTCACAAGGCTTTCCCTTCACAATAAGTCTGGACCTTCTTCCACTGTGGGAAATGGAGAGGAAGACGGGCCACTGTGTAAAAAGATCCTTCAGTTGAGGGCTGGGGATGCTCAACTCCCAGCTCCCATCATCCTCAACACCTAGATGGCCACAGGTTCAATTTCCTTGCTTTACCAAGTTCTAAAACCTATGTCCACACCTGCACCAATGCAGGGGAACTGCCTGGTCCCCACTTCTGTCCTGTAAAGAACGTCTTCATGCCTTTAACGCTTTATTGCTCTCTTTCAAGGCTGCAGAACAAGCCCTTCTGAGTGGAAAACCCTTGCGCAAGGAAATGGTTTAAGTCAGGTGTAGGGGTGGGGAACCTGTGTTGGACTAGCTCCCATCAGCCTCAGACAGTGTAGCCCATGATAAAGGCAGCTGTAGAGTTCACAGGTGGGTCATATCTCATTTCCAGCAGTCACCAGAACTCCTGGCTGCCTCTTACAAGTGAAGGAGATGGTGGAGTGGTTAAAGCAGTGATTTTCAACCAGTATGCCGTGGCACCCTGGGGTGCCTTGAATGATGGGAAGGGGTGCTGTGGGCAACACTGGCCTCTGTCCCTCTTTCCTCCCCTTCCTCCTCTGATGCCCTCTTGCGTCTCTGCCTCCCAAAGGCTTGCACAGCTGTTTGTTGCAGCATCCCTGCCTACAAGCTCCCCAGGCAAATGCTGCCTCTGGGGCTGGCCAGGGGGTGTGTCCCAGGCCCTTGTGGGGCAGTGTGAGGTGGCACCTCTCTTTGGGGCGGGGGGGGGGGGAGCAGCTCAGAGACCAGAGGTGGCAGCTGCAGCTGCCCAAAGGACTCCCAAGGAGAAGAGAGGAGGCTGAGGCAGCACTCCACAAGGGAGGGTGTTCAAAAAAAGGGTGAGGCTGCCAGCTCTGCAGGCAAGGGGTGACATAATCGGGCTTCTGAGCCCCACAGGGGTGCAACAGAAAGAATGTAGTTGGTCAAAGGAGCCGTGGACCCAAAAAGGTTGAAAACTTATGGGTTAAAGCAGGGGTCAGCAACCTTTTTCAGCCATGGGCCGGTTCACTGTCCCTCAGACCATGTGGTGGGCCGGACTATATTTTGGGGGGGAAATGAACAAATTCCTATGCCCCACAAATAACCCAGAGATGCATTTTAAATAAAAGCACACATTCTACTCATGTAAAACCATGCTGACTCCCGGACCGTCTGCGGGCCGGATTTAGAAGGTGATTGGGCTGCATCCGGCCCATGGGCCTTAGGTTGCCTACCCCTGGGTTAAAGGGTTGGACTACAATCTGGGCTGAAATCTCCACTACAACCATGACTCAACTTTGGACAGTCAATCCAAAGTCTTAACCTTTCCTTCAGAGTTGCTCTGAGAACATTGAGGGGGATGACACCCTCCAGTACTACTTTGAGCTCCTTGCAGAAAAGGTGACCTTACTTCAACTCTGTGTCCCCTGAAGGGATACTTGTTTGTGCAAGGACTTGCCAACCTCCAACTCCCAGCTGTCTGACCTACCATCATTAGTTGCCGGGGGCGGGGGGTAGGGAGGGGACCGAAGCCATCATCTTGCAGGTTCAGATTGCAACAGGAAAAGAGGCCTCGGTGCTGCCATCTGTGTCTTGCCATACTCCCAACCCTGCTCATCCTATGAGGAAGAGGAATCTCAAAGCAAACACATTTCTTAGTCTTCGGGGATCCCCAAGGCTCTTTTTGCTGTGGTAGTGAAGAACAGACTTCTTCTGAATCTTGTTTGGACTCCAAAATCTCCACCTCCAGCAATCCAGCTAGTGAGCTTTGCATAATAATGGTTGCCTGGAAAATCACAAGAATCCCATTCCCCACTGCCCTGATTTCATCCTATCCTTTGTGAGAGCACAAAGCCCCATTCCCCACTGCCTCAATTTCATCCTGTCCTTCATGAAAGCAGCATTGCCAGCTGGACGCACATCAAGTCTCACTGGGGGGTGGATGAGAAAGGCAGCTGACCGCAGCTCCAGTCAACAGGACCTCAGCAACGAATCATTTGCTAGGACAGTATATGTCTAGAGAACTTCCTGTGGCTCTCGAAAGTGCTTCTGCCTGGCTCCCCAACCCCCCCCCCCGTCACGGAACCCAACAGCGGGTGGAGACCCAGCTTCTGTTTCTGTAAGGCAAACAGGCTGGCAATGAGCTTTAGGAACTTTAGCCAATCATAGATGGGAACTCTAAAGTGTTTTCCCCTTCTTTGCTGCTCCTGGAATCCTACACATGCCCCCCTAATCCACTGACTTCTGCCCTAAAAACTTATCTCTTAGGGAGTTGTCATACTTTGGAATCTTGGCCTTCAAAAACAGAAATGTCCTCTGCTCAACGTCTATGCAAGGAGCTGCAAAACCAGCTACTAAAAGCAGGAAAGGTCTCATTAAACCGCATGGTCTTTATTTTCAGTGCCAATATTACAGATACAACACAAACGTCCCAGGAGGAGAACGAATTCAAATGGAATCCAGGACTCTGACAGGCTCAGGAAATGAAAAGGGCTGAGGGGGGAAAGCAGCTTTGCAGTGGAGTCTTGAGATGAGTCTTTCTGCAGGCAAATGGTGCCCCCCCTTTCCATCTTTAAGCAACACACATTTCCTTTCTACCCACCTACCACAGCTGACAGCCAAGGATCAGACAAGAGGAGTTCCAAGATTTGGGGTGGGGGGCACGCTGAAGAGCAACTTGCTGGAGGGAGCAGCCAGTCTCGTCCATCATGATGCTTTCTGAGAGGGAGGCACTGGCCAAAGAGGACTTGACGTTGCTGCCTCCGCCACTGAATCCTCCAAAGCAGAGCTTCTGTCCAGAACAGCAGGTCCACCTATCAATCCCCTTCTCAGACTCAAGCCACTGCCCTTGGGGTGTGCAGTCAAGCGTAGAAAAGGCCCCCCATGTCGGGGAACTCCAAGGAGAAAGGGTCTCCAGCATCCTTGGAATACATTTCCAACATGAACTCTGGATGAAAAGTGCCTGAAGGTGGTAACCCGGCTAGCAAGGAGCCGAAACAAAACTCGCTTCACTCACTCACTCACTCGCCCACGCCCACCGGAGGAGAGAAGGTGGCAGGCGGGGAGAAACAGTCGCACATGCCACAGTGCACCTCCCCTCCCCCCTATTCCAAAACAAGGGGAACGTGGCTTCTGTGGCAAGTGTGGCTCAGCAGCCAGGAGAGGAGAGAAGAGAGAGCGAGCCAGCAAGTGTCTTAAGAGATATGCTTCATCAAGGTGAGCAAGGCCAGTCCTCCTGCTCTGCAGCAGCCGCTGCTCTCGTCAGCTCCCCTGGCCATGGTGCAAGTGGGGGGATTTCTGGAGTCACAGCGCTCTGCCCAGCGTTCCTTCGGCCAACCAGGTGGGGTGAGGAGGGTGGGGCCAGAGCTCACTGCCAGGACTGAGTGGGGAAGTTGTTGACTTCTGCCAGGTCCTGCATTGCTGAGCCCTTGTGATTATATGTCAGCTTGATCCGCATGCGGAGCTGTTGCTACAAATGGGATGAAACAAGGAGAGGTGAAGAAGATCTGGGCAGGAGGGGTGAGGGGATCACTCTTGCAGAAGCTGCAGTGGAACCACCTCAATTTCGTTCAGTTAAATGGGTGCCAAAAGGCAGAGAATTCAATGCCCCCCCCACTGAACAGAATAGCCACAGCTAGAGGCCTTCAGAAACAATGCATGACCCATACCATCCAGAACTCAGAGGCTGGGCACCACTCCCAGCCCAGCTGCTCCTTCAGCCTCCATGCTGAACATGGCAGTAGGTCACTCACTTGCTCATTTGCTCACCTTCTGGGGGTTCAGGACTTTAATGACTTGTGTGATGGTCCCTGTGTTAAATGCTGGGATGACGCTGCTACTGGGAGACAGGAGCTGCAACTGGAATGTCTGGAGGGAGGCAAACAAAAGGAAGAAGGGGGCACACTTTCACCTGGTTTTCTGCTGCAACTACTGCTGCTGCTGCAGGAGACAGGAGGCCCAAAGCTCGGGCTCAACTCCAAGTACAGTGAAAAATGATGCACAGCACCTAGCCCTCTGCCTCTCATCAGAATGTGTTCCCTTTTCCTGCCACAGTAAGACACTTATGACCATATCAAAGACAAAGGGCTGGTCCTAAGGGTCCATCTACAGTTTTGGAACCAAGCCAGCCATAGGAGCTTGGAAGTCTGCCTGGAAACACTGTCTATCCCACTGCAGCTAGGAGGCCACCAAAGCAGATGCTCCTGACCCAAAGACTAGCCTCACCTTTGGTACCGCAGCCTGGAAAACAAAGTCTGTCATGTCCAGCTCGGTGCTGTTGGAGGCCTGTATTGTGATCACGGTGACGCTGGGGTTGGTGTTTGAGCGTTCAAAGGCAAAGTCAATCTTCAATCCATTTTTGTTGTAGGCTGTAATTGGGGGAATGCCTGTGGAGATGCAATACTGATCAGAGTCCTGGAAGGTGCCCTCTCCAACTGGCCCTTACAAAGTCTATAGTACACATTCCCCGCCCACCTCAGCCACTGCTCAAACAGCGAGGTTCTACAGTCCTACCAGCAGTTATGTCATTGAAGATGGGTTGCGAAGAAAGTCCGTCCAACAGAAATGGGGGTTGCGATATCTGTGGGGCAGGAGCTGGAGGTCCTACTGGAGCAGTTATGAAAGAAAGGGCAGGGTTAGGCTGAAGTTCTTCAAGGCAAGAATCAGCGCCAGTGCCTCCAACAAGCAAGAAATCTTGCCCAGTTTCTTCCCCGCACCCTTGAATCTCACTTCTACATGTCCAGAACCTCACCTGTTGGGTTGAGATCCCCCAGGAGATCCAGCAGCTCCCCACCAGCAGAAGCTGGTTTGTTTGGAGGGGCTGTTGAAATAATGGGAGTGATGTCGTTACCTCCCAACAGGTCCAGCAAGTCGTTTGCCTGGCAGGAAACACCAATTCAGACTGTTAAAGGCACTTAGCCAAGGAAGCCATCTAGTCTCAAAGCCTCCCTGAGCAACATTAGCTTCTGAAGGCTGGAGGGGGCCAGCAGAGAAAGCTGACTCCTGTTCCTGTGGGGGCTCCACAATTGCTCCTGCAGTCAGCCGTGGGCTGCAAAGCAACAGTTCCCAAAGGAGTCTTTGATGCTGTCTAAGAAAGCAGCAGCCCCATGCAATGTGGCTCTCTTGTTTGCAGGAAGGGAGGGAGGGATAGCTATCTTCTTGAGTGTTGCATTGGCAGCACCTTCTCTTACCTGGCTGGTGGGCTGGAGGCCAGAAGGGAGAGGTTTGGTCTCCAGCACTGTTGGCTCTGCCTCCCCATTGGGTTGAGTGACATCTGTGGGGCCATTGGTGGTCAGTTTCTCCATAACTGGCATTCTCTCAAGCAGGGCTGACCTACAAAGTGGCAAGGCTGTTACCTCCTGGGTAACTCACAGGCTAGGAGGAACAGGAGTTACTCCTCAGATCTGCGTGTAGAGAGGGGGCGAACTCCCAACCAGTCAATGTCAGAGACAATCTATTTTTAGTTGGTTCAAGTCCTCTATTTTTGCTATTCAAATAGGTCCAGCTGAGGCAAGCAGTAGCTTCCCCCAGTCACATGAACCAGTGTAAGAGACCCTACACTGTCTCTTCTATGGGGCTAATGGTTTGAGGCCTATAGAGGTCATGTACTAGAAATGGTTGGTTGCAATCAGCCCTGTCCCCTGTTCCCTGGGAGCTCTTGTGAAATGTTCACCAACAACAAGTGTCAAGCCAGGCAGAGGTCTCCTCCTCCTCACACTGACCAGACACCAAGAGGTCTTCACCTTCTTCAGGTGTGAGACCCACTTCTTAATTTACCACCATATGTTTGTAAGGTGGTGATACTGATTCTATCGCAACCCTGCAGGTTTCCAACCCACCAGGCTGAAGGTCAAAAGGCATGGGGACAGCAGTGTCCTCTAACACTCACCTCATGTGATCGTACTTCTTGAACAAGGCATTGTACTCCACTGCCCTCTGCTGGAGCTCCACATCAATGCTGCTGCCGTATATGGACACCACTTTCTTAATGCGGCTAGAGATGTAGGAAAGAAATGGTGACAAGTGGCAGCAGGGCAGGGGCTGCAGCTTAGCAGGGAGCAAGTACTTCTTCCAGCTCTGCAACTGTAGCAGCTGTGTGTGTCCTTTGGGGTCCTTGGGAATCAACTATGTTTCCTTGGACTAGTGGCAATGCCTGGCCTCTGTAACGCAGAAGTACAGCTGGGCCCCTCACCAGGCACTTCCTCCTCCTGTGGTTGGTTTTTTTTGGGGGGTGGGGGTAGGGGTGCTGGTTAAGATCCACAAAGTAAGGGTTCATGACGCTTGTACAGCAGCGAGCAATGGGATCCAGTATCTCCTGATTATTTCAAGGACTACAATAAAGATCAAGCAGCATAGGCAGAGCCCCCCACCCCACCCCTGAAAATACTCACTTGACAGTGCAAGTGAACCGAGTGGACAGCTTCATGATGGCAGTGAGGGCATAGCCTCGTGTGACAGACACAGACATGTTGGAGACTAGGACACTTTCCAATACATCAAGGACTTCATCCTCCGTGACCTGAGCAAGCCAAAAGGCAGAGATAAGAAGGATGGGCCATGAGCCAAAGGGGAGAAAACTTCACCAGAGGTCAAGTAAAATCTTTTATCCCTTTCAGTAGGCCTACCTGGATTGGCTCCTCCTCCTCACACTGACCAGACACCAAGAGGTCTCCATACTCTCCTATACACCAGGAAGCTACCTGCACCATGGGCTGCTACCAAGGAGAAAGAGGACAGGTGAACTCAGCAATGCCATCTTCTCACCCAAAGTAACAGAGGTTCATTGACACAATGCCTCCCCTCCCTCTCCCCTGCAACCCAACCCAGCATCACTCTGGGGACCTACTTGGGAGTAGTCACCCATGATGGCTTTGTAGAGTCTCTGCACAGTGTAGGCATGCATCTCCATGCTGTTGGTGATTAGCTGGATAAGGTTGGGTACAGCATCGTCACGAACGTAACTCCCTGCCTGGAAAGAGGACCCAGAGAAGTTTACAAGCCATCCATTTGATGTTTTATTGTGCTTTTAATTTTGTGGGGAGCTGCCCAGAGTGACTGGGGTAACCCAGCCTGATGGGCGGTAATAATAGTTAAAAATTATCATCATCCAAGAAAGCCAGGGAGTGGTACTCAAAAGCAGATTTATAGACACTGCTGTAGTCAATTAGTTTTTTTTATATACCGGTACAACTTTTCTTAGGGTAAAGATGGCTTACATAAAAAAATGCAGTAAGATTTAAAGCTACAATTAACTGCATCACCATTGCGTTTTTGGCAAGCAACCCCCACCCCCACCCCAATCAAACCAGCTTCCAAAAGCTACAACTCTTGCAGGTCTTTGGCAAGTCCTAAGTGGGGATGAGCTACTCTTGACTTCCCTCTGGCAATTAGGCCAGAAGGAATGGTGGCAAAAACCCCACTCCTGGCTGCCAATGACTTTCCCTCATGTGTCAAGGATCAATAGAGCAAGGTTTGATCAGAAGACAGTCTTTATAGAGGCTGGTCCTGGGCTGCCATTGCTTTAAAGGGTGATCTTAACCTGAAGCACCAGCACCACGAATTGGGCCCAGAAGAACTCAGGCAGCCCCTAGAACTAATGCAGCCTCGTCCTTCATTCATTAAGTCAATAGCAGCAGCAGCAGCCTGCACTTGTAGTGTAAACTCCCACACCATCTTCAGAGGCAGCCCCCATGCAAAATACATTGCAGCAGTCAGTCCTCAAGAGTTACAGGACTATGTAAAAATCCCTCTGTCCCCACCAAACAAGAACCCCTGGGAAGCTCCACCACCTCCACTGGTGGCTCTTGGACACAGAGAACTGATAAGCCCTAAGGCTCAGAACATCTGTTTGGGGATACAGGAGCGATAGACAGGGTCAGCACTCACCGTTGTCAAGACTCGCATGATTGTGTCTATGTGCCAGCGCTTAGAAGGAGCATATCTGAAAAAGCAGTAGTTGCAAAAGTGTGAGGACATTGCTTCTCCAAATGCTCCTTCAGTTCCCAAATGTAAGGCAGTTTTGGTTTTCCAGACAAGGATTAGTCAACTGCGTAGCCTGACTTGCTTTGGCTACACCTGCATAAATTTATTCCTAAGGTGCAATGTGCTTGACTGCACAGGAGAGAGGATGAAGCTAAATCCCTGCATTCCACCAGGGGCGAGTGACACTACTGCCATTTGGCTCACAGGGTGATGGTATCCAGGTAGCATTACCAGAAGGACCAGCATTGGCAGAGATGGGTCCAGCCTGAAAATGCTCCTCCCCAGCTGTAGCTGTGAGCAGCAAGTGGGAGTGAGCTGTGGCCTCCCAAAGTTGTGACTGCAGAGGTTCCGGTTTCCGCCTGCAGGAATGGCGGACCTGTTTTCCATCTCTCTGACCTTTGTAAGGAATTTGGCGGTTGCTAGGGGAGTAAATGGCAACCCCCTACCCTCTCCGGGGGTTACGGAGAGGGGCCGCTGGCCCGCGATGCCCCCAGACCCACTCCGACTGTTTTTGGAGTGGGGGGAGCTTGGGCTGAGCACTTACAAGGGCCAGGACTCCCGGACGCTAATCTGCATGGCGGGGATTTCCATGGTTAAAGAAGATAATTAGGCTTAAATCTATGGACATACTTCAGAAGGAGGGAAAGAAGCGCTGTTTACTGCTGAGAAATTTATGCTGCCGAGTGAGAGGAGTCAAAGATTGTACTGCATCTGGAAGAAGGATTGATGGGGACGGAGCGATAAGGGGAGTGAGTTTTTATTTTATTTTTTTTCTTCATATTGTTGCCTCGTACCTTCCCGGACGCGATGTCCTGGCTTGTTTGGAGTGAAAGAGAAGCAAAAGACTGTGTGAGTTGAACCTTATAACTGTTGTTACTGAGCATATTTTTTTTAAAGATGTGGAGTTGCCGATGAGAAAAGCCCCCCCCTAGTCGGACGGAAGGAGTTCTGAATGCGTTCGGAGGATTTATGAGCTGTGACGCACTTTAAATTGGAGCAGCGACCTGAAGCTAAGTTCAGCTATAGGGCAAGGAGATCCATTAATTTACCAAGAGTCTATGGTTTGATGTTTGGGTCTCCTGCCTGGAAAAGCTGTAAATTCTATAATGATCGTAAATTTTCATGGCCATGAGAGGAAAGCGAAAGTGCTTTGAGCTTTTTAAGATGGCGCTACTTCGAATTGCTTCAACGCAACAGGAGCTCCATTAAGAAGATTTATGGGGAGGCTGGACTGATTAACTCACACAGGAGAAAGAATATCTGTGAGACTTTGTTTGATATTTATATCAGCAGCTGGGAAATAATCGTGAAAGTGGAAAACATCTATGTGACTGTAAGGGGAAGATCTGGATTATTATGAACTTGAAGGACGATTTGAACTTTAGAAAAAAGACGGCAGTGGACAGTTGCGAGGAATTCCCAATTTCTTGAAGCATGGGAACCCAAATAAAAAAATTCTTTAGATGATTTGGCATAACATTCGGTCTGATTGATATATATATGTGTATAATTTGAAATATTGAATGTGATATAATTGGTTTTAATTGGAAAATTAATAAAAATATTTTTTTAAAAACAAAAACAAAGTTGTGACTGCAGAGCAGTTGGGGGGGTAGCAGGAGAGGAAGAGGGCCACAAATATGAAACACACACAAATTATTTGGATTCCTTACTTCTCTGCTGCAAGAAATATTCCCGAGGCACAGTCCGCCTTGAACTCTGGCTCACAGGAATCCAGGAAATACAGCAGTTCCTTCATCATTCCCCGGATATTGTTCCCATTCACGAGAGCAAAACTCAGCTCCATCGCCCGTCTGGAGAAGGGGAGAAGAAGGGATTCAGAGGAAGGGATTCAGCTCTGCACCACCAAGAGCCTACACATTTGCAGCCCCTTTACAGACAAGTCTCCCCATCACCCCAAAGAGCTTTCCAGAGGCCACAAATGTGCTTTGTCAGCTGCTTGAGTGTCATCATTGCGCCAGGCGCTCTGTTGATGGATCACTCTTAGGCTTCATCCTACAACAGCACTAGCCAAGCCAGAAGGCTCCCACCCCTCATCACTCTAGGGTCCCAGTATGAAACCTAAGGGGTAGCCAAGTTCAAAAACAAGTAGTAAGACAGAGCAAGCTTCTTGATTGCAGACCCAAACCCTTTAAAGCTAGAAAGTAGGTTACGTTAGGCGGGAATAAGTATTAGAGATGACAGCAACATGACACATCTATATAAAATGATGCATGGTGTGGAGAAAGTGGACAGGGCAATATTTTTTTCTCCTTCTCTCACACTAGAACCAAATTGGGTTATCCAATGAACCTGAATGTTAGATGATTCAGGATAGACAAAAGGAAGTACTTCTTCACACAGTGTATACTTAAATGATATTTACTCCCACAAGAAGCAGTGATGGCTACTAACCTGGACAGTCATAAGGGTGTTCCCTGTGGGAAAAGGGACCATGCTTTAAACAACAATGCCTCATAAGTAGCTTCTGGCTCACAGTGGAGGGCAAAGGAGACAGGTGAGGGGTGACAGAGAATGAATCTTAGATGGTTGGGCCACCTGGACCCACAGTCCTAGCATACCAATCTGACTCACCGTTTGATGGAGACGTCCAGATCTTTTAGGCAGTCCACAATGGTGCTTCTGTGCCGCTGTACAGCATTGTGGTCAGTCTGCACAGTCTTCAACAAGGATGTTAAAGCTACATATCTGAAAAAAGAGACCTGTTGCTTTAGACTATGGTAGCTGTTCTGTGTCACAGCACACTAGAAGGCTTTTGAACAGCACAGCCAGGCAGCCAAGGGAGATGGAGCAAGCAGGTTGAGTGACTTGCAAGGGCAGACAATGCAAACCTCCAGGCAATGGATTCTAACCCTCCCATCTGTATCAGAGCACCTTGGAAGTAAAAATGAATTTCTCCCAGAACCAATTCTAGCCAGGTAGCCTGCTAGACCAATAGGATGTGAAAAAAGAGCCCAGAATTTCACATGGTGCATGTGGTTGCGGAAGTATAGACCCAGGCAGCAGAAAGGACTGACCACTTCACCTGCCAAGGCTGCCCTGGCCACACCTCAAAAACAGCCAATATTGCCACAACAGACCTGGAGAAAGCTGTGCCTGCTCAAATGAGAACTTGTTTTCCATCCTGGACCTGTACTCTGACCTACCTGATATTTTTGTCATTATTGAGCAAGAATCGGCCTAAGATGTTAATGGCCAACACCTAGAAAGAGACAAGCAAAGATCTGGATTTAGAACCTAGAATACATTTTAGACTGTATTTGGTTGTATATAATTTTATGTTTACATGTGTAAGAGTTGAATTATATCAGATATCCGAAGTATGAGGACATTATTTTGTATTTTGTACTTTATATTTGGTAATTTGATGTATTTTTAATATTTCTCAATAAAGTCATTTTTAAAAAATTAAAAAGAAAAAGAAAGAGACAAGCAAAGAGACATGGGTCAGGAACATCTACTTGTTGATACTTTTCACTCTCCAGCCCAAAAACTCCCAAAGGGGATTGGATCTATGCGCAACCTCAGTGACCCAGATTCTTCCTTGTCAGCTGGTCTGCTTCCATGCAAGAGCCCTGAGCTGCTTTCATGTGACTCAAACATCATTTAGAGGTCAGCTCCCATGGGAACGCTTGGCTATGGCTGGAGAAACTGTGATGGGCCGGAAAGCTTTGTTTTGCTCAGTGTCTCTCCTAGGATCCCACAAACCCAAGATTACGTACTCGCAGGCCACTCTCAGACTTGATGTCCATGATAGTTAAGACGGTTTCGTAAAGAATGGCATTTCCCACATTTTTACTCGTTTCAGTATTTGTGGCCACCTGGAACACAAGACAGACAATCTCACTTTCTAGCTTCCTCCCTCTAGAACAATGCACCTTCCCTTCTGCCTCCCAACAATGATTTGGCAGGCTGCACCCTGCCAAATCCCCTCACCTGGGCAAGGATGTCATTCATAGCTTCACTTGAGTCATCGTCATTTCGGCCTAGAATTCTCAGCAACCGTAGGATTCGCACCTGAAAAGGACAAAGTTCTCCTTTTGAGCTACCATGGACCCAAGAAGGCTCTGGTCTTGAAGTCAGTCACTGCAGGATCCCCTCCATACTTGAGGGAGGAGGCTGGGGGGGGGGGGCTCCACTCCCTGGCCAACATTCACTCCTCTCCCAGCCCAGCATGTGCCTGGCCCCCAAGCCCTTACCTGCAGGAAGGGGTCGCTGATTCCAGAAACATCATGCTCGGGGGAATAACCAGACATGATGAGGTTCTTCAGGATACGGACTAGCTGGGGCACAAGCTGCAGAAGACAAAGAGCCATCAGCCACCTGATCTATAGCCCTGCTGTTGTACCTGACATGAAGAAGGGGTCCAAGGAGGAGTCTCTCACAGGGAAAAATGATATTAGATTCACCATCTGCAGGTGAGAGCTGAAGGGGCTCTCATTGCTGCTCAGCCCAACCTCACTGACCTTTCCACAGCACAGAGCCAAATAAGCCTGCTGGCCCTACACAGCCATGCTGCAATATACATATGAGTAGTCTGGTGGGCAACTGATGCCTCAAACTACTAACAGGAAGCAAATGGATTTGACCTGGCTCCCACTGGCTGAAGCTGCCTCCAGTATCATAGATAGTGTGCCTCTGAATACCAGTTGCTGTAGAATATGAATGGGAGAGGGGGCTGCTACCTATCACATGCTTATATGTAGGATTTCCAGTGGGGTTATCTGGTTGATCATTGAGGAAAACAGGAAGATGAAACTATGTAGTTCCTCTTTGTCCTGATCCACTTACAGCCAGGCTCTAACGGTCAACCATACAACTTCCAGAACCCAACCGTACTAACCTTCTGTGGTTAATAGAAAGCACACCAGCACAGAGATCCCCCTGCTCTTGGTGCTCACTTATGTGGCTGCAAAGAGGCATGTGGGCGTGGCAGGAACAAGAGGGAAGTCTCCAAGCTTAGAATGCTGATGTGGTCCCCCAGGGAAGAGGCTCTGTTTGGACAAGCAACCAAGCCTGACACAAAATCCCAGGTCAACTCTGAATCCACCAGAGGCCTCCGCTATTTCACTCTCAGCCTATCCCCCTACTTCTGCACCATTTGCTGTTTGAGCACAAGTTAGTAAGAATTGCAAATATTTGGACATAATTTTAAAACTGCTAAATGGATGCATTATACCTAAATGGGTTGTGTATCCAAGTCCTATTCTTGGTCCACCCGCTGAAATTAACCGACTTACTTTAGTCATGTCAATTAATTTCAATGGGTCTCCTCTAGCATTGGCTAATTTTAAATTGGTTAACAACTTTAACTTGGGGCCAAGACAGGATAAACCCCAAAGAGGATTTCCTTCTCAGTGCCTCAAGTTGAGGGGCGGAGAGCGAAAGGGCCTTTGTAAAATGAAAGACTCTGCTAAGATATGGCAGCTGGCCAAATATACAAACTTTAGACAATCTTTTAGGAAGACAGAGATCTTACTCAATCTCATTGCAATATCTCATCGCTTGGAACCCTGCTTAGTCATGTCATGTCACCGAGGCTTCCCATACCCACCATTATTTTGCTCTAACCATGCACGAGTCATAACCAGTGATGATGGGACAAGCATGAGGAGGCAGAAACAGCTGTAGAGATCAATCTCCAGCCAAGCAGAAGCAAGTAGGGAAGGAAGAGGAGTATCTCTGCCTTCAACAGCTGCCCATAGCATGAAGGCACATTGCTCTGAACAGGGGCGGTTCACTCTTCCACCTTCTCTGCTTACTACCCGTCCCACACCTTGTACCAAGCCAATGGAAAACACCCACCATGAACAGCACAGATGCAAACCCCCCCTCACATCCCTCAAAGATCCATCCAACTGTAGCAGAGGGAGACTGTAGCAAAACCACCTCCATTTCAGGAGGACTGTAACAGAGATCCAAGGTTGCCTTAGGTATTAGGTTTAATCAGGGCATTAATAAACTCAACTACAAACACAATTAGTCAAGCTGCAGTATTAGTGCAGTAAGCAATGGATTGGCACAAACCTCAACAGGCCCAATGAAAGCATGCATGGGGGGCATAGGGGAGGAAGAAAAAGTGAGTGACTCTTACCTTTTCATTCTAACCCACCACAGCAGGATTCCAAACAGACAAAAGGGACAGAAGAGATGAAGCAGGCGTTAGGGAGAGGAGCAACAGCTCACAACATCAACCACCTCATCCACCTCCACCAGCAGCAGCGGCAAGACAAAGGGCAGGAAGGGTAACCAGGACAACAACACCTGAAGTACAACTGCACTCAACTCTCCCCAACTGGACCAACAGCTTCATCTACCTCCCTGGCCAGGTCCCTTCTGTGTTGGGCAACAGTTCTCCACGCACAGCCCCAACACTGGGAGGCAGGCTGGCAAGCAGAGGTGGCCCTCTCCATGGCTAAGCAGCTGGAGAAGCAGCGGCTCCTGCTTTGCTCAGGATCTCCCTGAGTTTTGAGGAATTTTCGGCTCCCGCCCCTCATATCATTGCTGAGGTGGTATCACTTTATTAAATGGAGAAAACAGAATATGCTTTGCAAGAGCAGCAGCTGGAGTGGCCTGGCTCAAGTGCACCACCCTGCCACTCAGTTCCACAGGAAAGGTAGAAAAGACATACCCTGGCATAAGCACAGGGACTTCCCAGCTGCAGGGCTTCCATTCAACCAAATGGATATTTTGCCAAGGAAGGACACATGCTTCTCTCCTGCAAGGCCAACCCATCAGCGACTGGAAACTGACACCCACATCAGTCCCTCAAAGGTAGGAGCCAAGCTGGCTCAAAACTCTGCCCAGAGGGGCACATGCAATAGGGTGACAAGTAGACAAGAACTTACCTTTCTAAAATGGGCTAGCATGTCTGGGCTTCTCTCACACATTTCCGTAAGGAGAACCACAGAAGTGTGAAGAACACCTGCCAAGAAAAGAGAAGAAGGCGCCTATGCTTTACATGGCCATCACCAAGGATTCGCCACAGCTGAAGTTGGACTATGAGAGACTGCAGGATTTTAAGGCAGAAGCTTGGCAGCTTCTAACCAGCAACCTGCCCTCTGAGCCTCACAGCACTTCTGGGCCAGGATCCTCTATACACAAGATAATCCTCTGTATGGAAGCCAGAAGTGGTTGTGGATGAAAAAGCAGAGAGACTTCATAGAATCATAGAAATATAGAGTTGGAAGAGACCACCATCCAGTCCAACCCCCTGCCAAGCATTGGGATTGGGCTGCATCCAGCCCCTGGGCCTTAGGTTGCCTACCCCTGTCCTAGCGCATCGTATAGCTTTCAACCCTTTTATCAGGCTGTCTCCTAAAACTAAACTTGCTTCCTCATAAAAGGCAGCTCATGGCATCATCACCCACAGGGAGGAAGAGAGCTAAGTTCCCGAATGGCTCTTTCCTTCCAGAAAAGTCCAGCTGCAGGAGATTTAACAAAGAGAAGGGTATTTGGTTGTTACTTTAGCTAACAAAGCCAGACTGGTTTGGCAGGATAGACCACTTAAGCCCAAGGGTGGAGAAACTGTGGCCTGCCAGAGGTTGTTGCTGGACTACAGCTCCCATCATCCCTGACTACTGGCCATGCTGTCTGGAGCTCATGGGAAGTGGAGTCCAACAACATATGGAGGGCCACAGGTTGCCCATCCCTAATTTTAAGTAGTCCTTCCATGATCCAGACCTTCACCCTACCACAGAAAGCTAGACAGGATCTCTCTTGGAAACTTTCCAAGGCCAAAGCAGCCAGGCCTTTTTACTCTTCCCTATGAGAAACTGCTGATAAAAGGATAAGCTGCAAGGAACTCTTTAGCCCCTCCCCCAAAGGCAGCACTGAACTGAGCTCCGTGGCCTGTAGAAACATGAGCAAAGCTTGGTAGCAAAGGGAGCCTCAAACACCTCTCTCCTTCAACCCCACAGCCAAAACACAAGTGAGGCAGATGCTGCAGAGTAGGAGAAGCCGGCTCTCCCCATTGCCCATGTTAATGCCTCCTTCATGCCAACAATACACACTACAGCAGGCTGGAACTCACTAGCTCTCAAGATACCTCAAAGGGCCAAGCCCATAAGGCTTGCAGCCCACTGCTAGATACAAACCATAATGGCTGCATACTGTTACTACTTCAGAGGGGCTATGCCTCTAAATACCAGTTGCTAGGAACACAATGTTGTGCTCCTGTCCTGCTTGTGGCACCAGGCTGGCCACTGGGAGAACAGGATACTGGAATAGGTGAGGTTTTGTTTTGACCAAGCAGTCAAGGGTCTCCTTCCATTAACCCCACTCCCTCCCTGCCTGAGCTTGATTGCACTCCCTGTTATGGGATCTGGCTTCCTTCACTCACCTGACCAAAAGTAACGCAGTGGAAGATGTCCCAGGTTCAATCCCTGCCACCATTAGGTAGGACTGGGAAAGCTCCCTGTTTCAAACCTAGCTGCCAGTCAGTCACCTGAGATAGGTGGCCCAATGGCCAAACTCAGTGCCAGGTAGCTTCCACTGTTCTAAGGGAAGGAGGGAGCAAGCAACTCAGAGTCCACCAACTGAGTTTCAGATCACAGAAACACAAAAAGTATACTTGGCTCTTGGCCTTGATGCACACGACATTTATCTACATGAGGATTTCTATGCCATTCCAAGCTGCCCAAGCTTTCTTATTGTAGCCCTTCAAGTCCTCATATTTCTCTAGTCCACCCCAAAAATACATAGTGTCTTGGCCTTTCCTTGCCACAGCAGGCCTTACCATGATTCTTCTCATTCAGCAGGTTCTTTGTGGCTGGCAGGAACATTTCCATAAGCTCAGGCACCTTCCTGATGACATGAACAGCACACAGGGCTGCCTATGGAAGAATTGGGGGGGGGGTGGAAAGGGGAGTGGTCAGCAGATGTGCAGGCAGCCCCCTACACAGAGACCCATAAAGGGGATACCTCTTGAGAGAGAAACACTATGTACTTTATTTGCATTTTAACTCTAGTTCTGCTAAGTCTTAATTGTGGGCACAAAGAGACCACCCACTGCCAAGGGCCAGTCAAAAACTCCTTGCAAAGATCTGGGCAGTGCGACTTCCTGCTGACATTTGAGAGGAAGCAAACCACAATCTTAATGTAAGAAAATGGAAAAGCTTACAGATCAACAGATCTAGAGGACTCCCCCTCCTTTTGGGGAGGGGGTCCCTTAAAGTTGTACCTTTGTCCAATAAATAAATACCTTTTTCCTCAAGTAAGAATTAGAGGTTTTCAGGAGCTTCTCCACCTCCCCAGCTAGGTCACGACACATTTCAGAGGAGCCCATGCAGCCCAGGGTGCAGAGTGCCAGGCCTTGCACATACTGCGTGCTGTGATTAAGGTCACTGGAAGAGAGAGAAAGCAGCAATGCAAGGAATGGCTGGAATAAGGCACTCCCAGATACAAAGCAGTCGGCCTCAAGCTGACAGCGTGTCAGATAACCCTGGGGATAGCAATGGGCTAGAATGCTTTCCAAGGAACAAAGAACAACCAACTAACACTTGTCTCAGTCAATTATAACACAACTGTGTCCACCACACTAACTCATCTGTGGTCAAATGCCCCACAAGTTCAGTGGCATCTCTACTACACCAGAAAAAAATGACTTAAGTGTCTATTGAAGTCATATTACAGATACTCCCGCCCAGATGCCTTCCATAGCTCTATAGATCCAGGTCCAGAGACACACAGCAACAAGGAAGAGAGCTATATGCAGCATGGTGGGGCATCTTAACTGCTCCCATAGGCGGTAGCTTCAGCTCTACAAGGCAAGCAGCTTATTACTGCCTTCCCAAACCTCCAACACCACTTTCTGGCTGCGATCCTCAGAGGAGGGTGAATGACCAAGGCGTGCTGAACTTCAAGGCTCAACAAGGATATTCCAAGCCCTGCCAGTAGGTCTACCTTTGCAGAATAGCTCTCTATTCCCACCCTAGAAATGAAAAAGGCCTTACTTCTTGATGCAGTTGGTCATGAGAAGGTGGACGTCCTGCCTCTCATCCAGCAGCAACATGGCTCCAAGGTAACCAATGCGCTTGTCCGTGAATTTCTGAGAGGCAATCAGTTTGAGGCACTCCAACTGCAAGAGGGGGCAGAGAAGCCAGAGGGAGTGACTCTCCCCAATGCTTCCAACATTTTTGTCACACTCACCGTGACAACTGTGCTACCATACCCTGGTGATTGATCTGCCTTACTACCAACTCCCTCCATGATTCTTAGGCTGGAAAGAAGTCTTGACAGTTGTTGGGTTGCTTCACTGTCAAGGTGTCCAGCACATCTCACCTCCAAGCACCAAGCTGGCAAGCTGCTCTCCTGCACTCCCCTGAGGAGAGACCAGCATGAAGCTTCCTTGGCGGTGGCTGCTGCTGGCTGGAGGCACCCTGAAAAGTGACCAAATAAGTGGCCTTTCCTGCAGGGGACGGGGGTGGGGTGGGGGTGGCAGCAGGTGCTGGGTGGAGGTGCTCAGGGCACCTCTGTCCAGCAGTGCCTTAGCCAGGATGCTCCCACTTGCTTTTCCTGCAGGAAAGACAGTGGTGGGTGTTAGAAACCTGGTGACAACAATTTTGGGCTTTGGGTTGTGAGGGATGCCAGATGAGAAAGGTTGAAAGAAAAGAATGAACTGCAGCTATGGACAACTGAGTCTGTAATGAAACCTGAGGGTTCAACCAGGGCTCAGCAGTTACTACAATGCTCAGACACACCATTACTTAAATCCCCTTCAGTACATGGGTTCAGCCATGAGAATGAAATGGGTCCTAGAACTGAGCACTTCTGTGGTAGCTAAATGCCTCACAGGATCTGAAATATTTCAATGTCATTTAAAATCAAGGTTTGAATTTGCTCGCAAATCCTTGCTAAAAGCAAGTCCCAATTAGCCTTGGGGCTGTCTGTAGGAAGAATGTTGGTGCTGGTCTAAGTTTGCCTGTCATTAAGGCTGGTGGGAAAATGATGGCAGGGTAATGCTTCACTCACAATCTCTTCAGCACCACAGCATGAATCTACACAGGATCTGTCTAGTCTTTACAGCTGCAGAAGATCAATGGCAAAGCTGCTTTTAAATAATCCATTCATTCTGCTTTCTAAATCCAGTTATTTCCCAATCACGCAGTACCCAGCTTAGGATAAAGTTTCAGGTTAGCTTGATAAGCTCAGTTGGTTAGAGCATGGTGCTGGTAACACCAAACTCACAGGTTCGTATTTCCATATGGGATAGCTGCATATTCCTGCACTGCAGGGAGTTGGACAAGATGATCCTCAGGGTCCTTTCCAACTCTACAATTCCATGGAACTCCTGTATGAGGTCTAGCAGAAAAACACATGTGCCGAAGAAGAGGCAATTATGCCAAGAGCTTATGGCCCACCTCCTAGGCCTTCCTGATGTTCTGATCGAACTCTCCACCATGGTATGCCAGGAAGACAAGGCACAGCAGCAGCAGCAGCACTTAAGGCTTGGACGGAGAGGAGAAAGGTTTCTACCTGTACCCAGCCTGTTCAAATGCCTGCCTGCTTCCTACATGTAGAGCTTAGTTCAGTAACCTGATATGGGTGAACTGCTCCTTTGATCTAGCTGAGCAGAGGAGGAGCAACTTTGACACCAATATATCCCATTTCAGCTGGAGCAAGAGAAACAAACCACGCTTTTCCCATGGTTCACTCTTTCAGGCCTTTTTACTTGGTGGCTTGGGCTCAGGAAGGACCTTTTGCTGGTCTGGTTGCCTTTCCAGTTCCAGAAACATGGCAAGGCAGCAGCAAGAACACAGCCACACTTTCCCTACCCATAGCAGAGCTGCCCATTATCCCTTTGCCAGCCTTGGTCCCCCTAGCCTTGTGCCCTTGCACAGAGCCCAGAGCACTGTGAATGGCCCATTGGTTTTAATTCCCAACAGAGGGCTGATGCACTATGACCAGGCCATGCAGTGTGGCTGGAGAGCTCCATCATAAAACTTCTGCTCATCACATGCAGAACCAGCACCTGGAAACTAAGACTGCACATAAGTCTTCCTGTGAATCTTCTATCACACCACACACACCAGTCAATTTACAAGCAACTTAGAAAGCAAAATTAAATGCCATGAAATGAACTCCCTGGCCACAAAACAGAGTAGAACAGCTCTTGGGAAAATTTAAGGAATGACTTAGACACTCTTTAAAGATCACAAAATATATCCTTTGCTACAATAAGATGATGAAATAAAACCATGAGGATTGTGACATGCTCCTTCTTAGGTTTCTGTGAGGCACATCAAAATAGTTCTCTTCCACAAAGGATTTCCAGCCCAAGGAAGCACTTGAGGAAGCCCAAGTAAGCATGAGGAAGACAACTGTGCAGTTTCCTACAGGTTGCAACTTTGAAGATACTTTGCCAGCATGATGAGCTTCCTACTAAACATCCAAAGCTAGGAATTTGCAAAGGGCTGCTGCCACTGCTGATGAAAAGAAGAGGGCCTACCTGTCCAAAGTGTGCAGGGTAGCCCAACATGTGCATGTAGAGCAACTTGGCCACATTCCGGCAGCGGTAGGTGTTGTCCTCTTCTCGGAAAGATGATCGGATGGCAGCACATTCTTTTTGGATCATCTCCCTTTCTTCTGCCTGGGTCCGTGCTGTCCGGATGGTCCGGATCAGCTCCCGGAGTCTGATGGGGGCTGGCATCCTCTGAGAAAAGAGATAATGGGGGGAGGGAGAGAGAGTGAGCAGGGAATTAAACCTTGGCAGTTAAGTCTTTAAAACAGTACCCCACGAGAAACTGTAGAGAGAGGCTGGTAGGGTCTCCTAGCTGGCCTTGGTTATCCTGACAGAACTCTCTATGGTTCAATCCACGGTGTTTAGGTATTTATCCCAAGTCAGCCATCTCTGCCACAGCTGGGACTCCAGAATATTTCAGCCTCAAAAAGTCTGTCTTCCCTGCAAGTGGCTTAAGATATCTGTAGTAAGGAAAGAGACATGGTATGTAATGATGTATTCGCTGCAGCTCTGTCTCCACTACTGCATGTGCTCTTTACAACACATACAGCTCACCTCTCCTGGCAAACCCAAGAAGCTGATACTTTTTCCCCTGTGGCTGGTCCCTAATCACCAGGAATTTCTGCCTAAATTTGCATACCAGCACAGATAGGAGCCTCCTCCCTCCTTCTGCCATCCCCAAATAAGGCAAAAGTCCTAGATTAATCAGCGACTCGCCCTACACGACCTTCCTGAGCCTTGGATTAAGCCCTGCTTGTGAAAACAAACCCAAGGTTGAAGCAAACCAAATTATGCAGTCATAGAAGCATCTGAATCTGCCCGCCCCAAGGTGAAGGTGTATTTACAGGATCTAGCAAACCACAGGAACACCTCTGGCTCAAACCCAAATATTCTACTTCACTCTGGATTTGCTTTTCAACTAAAGGAAACTCCCATTACCGTGTTTCTCATATTTTAAGGCATCCCTAAAAAATAAGGCATGGCAGGATTTTCAAGACCTTGCGAAATATAAGGCATACCCCAAAAATAAGACATGAGCAGGACCCGGCAAAGGCAGCAGTGCGCGCTTTGCCGAGCTCCAAGCCGGCGGCGGGCTGCTGCTTTCCCGCTCAATTTCCCTGCCCCCTCTCGCGAGACTCGCCGCCGGGTCCGCTCTCGCGCACATGGCCCGGTGAGAGGGAGCCTCCCCTGCGCGCGCGTCTGCGCTCACCCTCCCCCCTCCCTCCCCCTTTTCGGCCCAGCGCGCCGCCTTGCCTGTTCGTGTGCCGCGCATGTGAGGCGAGCGGGAAGGCAGGAGACCCAGGAGAGCCTGGCGGCCGCCGAGAACCCCACCACCGCTCTTCCCGCCCAGGACGAGGGGCCCGGAGGAGGAGAGCCCGGCGGCGGCGGAGGAGAAGGAGAAAGAGGCGGCAGCAGCAGCGGCGACTCAGAGGCCGAGCTGCTGGACGGGCCTTCCGCGGAGGAGCCTGTGGGGAAGAAGGAGCTGGAGCCCGAAAAAGGCGGCAGTGAGGAGAAGGAGGAGGAGGAGAAGCCGCGAAGCAGCAGCCCGCCGCCGGCTTGGAGCTCGAGCCGGCAAAGGTACCGTAGCAGCGGCGCTTTGCCGAGCTCCAACAGAGCGGGAGCTGGCAAAGGCAGCAGCGCGCACGTTGCCGAGCTCCAAGCCGGCGGCGGGCTGCTGCCTTTGCTGGTTCCCACTCAGTCGTGGCTCGGCAAAAAATTAGACACCCCCGAAAATAAGCCATAGGCTTATTTTCTTCGGGAAAAAAAATATAAGACATGTCTTAAAATATGAGAAACACGGTATATTTCAAAGCAGCCTTTGGCCCCAATGCATGGGTCACTCTCTGCTACCCTGGTCTGTTTATCTTCCAAACAAAAAGAAATAAATTATCCACAAGGCAGGAGGAAAAAGTATTATTTTCAAGGCCCGGCATACATTACTGCATAATACGAATATGTACATTACTTCTAGGAATGAGAATGGTCATTCTGATATTGTACAGTTGTACCTTGGTTCTCAAATGCCTTGTGACTCAAACGTTTTGGCTCCCAAACGCCACAAATACATAAGTGTTCCGATTTACGAACTTTTTTGGAAGCCAAACATCGATTGAGTACAGGAAGCTCCTGCAGCCAATCAGAAGCCGTGCCTCGGTTTTTGAACATTTTCGGAAGTCAAGCGGACTTCCGGAACAGATTCCGTTCGAGAACCAAGGTATGACTGTATAGTTCTTTGGAATTTAAAATGCATGAGTCTGTATATACATCTCATACACAGTAAATTATAGCCAAGTTTACTGTTACCATGATGTAATAATACTTACAGAATGGACATATTTTTAGACCAGTCAAACACACAAACCTAAGTTTCAGTTAGCACAGCTGAACATGAGCAAGGAAGTGTCATTAACATTGTGAAGACAATTTCCATGCCGACATGACATCTTTCTCCTGAGGACCTGATGGAGACAATCAGGGTTTCATTCAAGTCCTTTCCGTCCAGACAGCTCTGCCCCTTTCAGGCTGTTCAGTATGGCTGTTTCTCAAGCCTTTTCAAAGCAAGGATAGCAGAGCCTGAGTGGGACAGTTCCAGAAGGGTGGGACATCCCCTTCCCCACTTTCCCAGTACAGCCTTAAGCAGACTACTTCCAGTATACTCCCAACCCAGTGGTTAACTAAAAACTGAGCCCAGCACTCAATGGACACCAGCACTGCTGCTGCTTCTCACATGCGACTGAACCCAGAGCTGATTCCAAATGCACTGAGTCCAAACAATGAAACCCAAGAAAAGTCTATGCTATTACAGTGGTGCCTTGACTTACAAACGACTCAACAACCGAATTTTTTGACTTACGAATGGGGCAAATGGTGGCACGCTTACGAATTTCTCGACATCCGAACGGAAACCGCGGCGGTTTTAGATAGGGTTTTTTTCAACTTACGAATTTTTAGATGGGGTTGCTTCGACTTACGAATTTTTCCATTTCCAATGCATTCCTATGGGAAATCACGTTTCCAATGGCGCTTTTCGACTTACAAATTTTTTGACCTACGAAGGTGCCTTCGGAACGGATTAAATTCGTAAGTCGGGGCACCACCGTATTTAAAACCATGGGAAGAAGCTAGGTAGGCCAACTCTAGGCCTCTTCTAAAGGTGCTTCATCAGTACAAGTCACATTACAGTGGGTGTGGCTCTTGTTTAGTTAGTTAGATCATTCAAACTGTGACTACACCAGTCCATTCAGAGATCACACTTGTTAAGGGTTGTGCAATAAATAACGGACAGAAATCCTAAACTATGCAGCTCTTGACTGAGCACTCAGCATCTGTAGCTGCCTACATTTTGGACTGATGCATTTCATAAAAACTACAAAATGTGGTTAAGATGTTCAACAAGCTACAGAAACCACTGCAAGTTCTCTCTTATTGCTTGTGAAATCCACTTGTGCCAGCCCATTAGTGTGGGGAGCTCGCAATAAAGAACACAGCGGGAGACAGAATGTGGATCCGGAAGGTCGCCCAGAACGAAAGCAGGTGCCCCCTTTTATTGAAAATTTTAAGAACTGTCAATGTTTAACCAGAGGTGCATCCTTCATCCAATGACAATTGGTCAAGCCCCAAAGAGATGGTGTTCTTGCATAGGTCACATCCTGCCAACACCCCAAAAACCCATCATAAGGGAAGTCCCTGTTTCTCAAGTTCACCACGACCATGCCTCTGTCACCTGCCCACTCCTCAAACATCCCCCTCCTCTCTAACTCGTGATCCTTGGGGTTTTTCCACCACTCTGACATTTTCCCATTGTCTTCCTCCTAACCTGGGTCTGACCCTTCAGGCTTGGACCAGCCTCCCCTGTTCTAACCTGCTCTAACCAGTTCCATCAGGATCCTCCCAACTCTGGCCAGTCCAGTAGTGACCTGCTGCCCTCTAATGTCCCCCTGACCCAACTTGTGAATGCGTGTTTATGCATACTGACGTACAGGAAGGTTTGCCAGCACTGTACGTTGCGTTTGACAGCTGAGGGTTTTGACAGCTAGCTTTCTATCTGATGCGGTTTGCCGACATCAATCTAAAATCACTGCTACACATTAGTTTCCCAAGCTGATTTTATAAGGGCCTCCTCACATCCAACTTCCACTACCGTATAATTACAGAGCCATCACTTTCAAAAGAAGGTGGCTGTCAAGTAGGAGAAACAAAGCAAGGACACAGGCCTTTCAGGTCATTCTGCTAGTGCTAGCTACAGAGCTGGAAGGGGACCTCACAAATCATCCTAGTACAACCTCTTGCAGATGGATGGAGGAGACATATTACTACACACACCAGCCCCAGAAGGTTTTAAAGCAGTAGCTGGATGGCCACCATCTTCCAAGGTATTCTGAACTGCCACTCTTTGGTAGGCTGAACAGTCCTACCTGTCAAGCAGAGTGTAGTCAGCAGGTGGGTGAAAGACATGGTCTCTGATGAACCTTTCACTTATGAAGGCAGCCCTGTATCAGGAAGTTTTTAATGCTTGACATCTTATGTTTTTCTATGCGCTGGAAACCCAGCCAGATGGGTGGAGCATTATTATTATTTGAAAACTTCAGCATTAGTTTTTTTCTTTAACATTGATTCCCTACTTTTCCATCCCAAAACAGAATGTTCAAACCACTGAACCACCATCATAAATCCTAATACTAATAAAACAGCACAACTCACTCTAATGCAGCAGCAATATAAATCCAAGGCGCACACAGAGGAAAAACATCTGAAAAATGCATGGCTCAAGCCATACTGTTCTGACCTGTTGCCTGAAGAGAAAAAGGACGCCATCGGCTGAGTCCATGGAGAAGAGTCTCATAACCAAGGAGCCTCCACCATCACCAAGAAAGCCTAACCACATATGTCCACATGCCATAGGTGGGCCCCAGAGCAGGGCTTCCCTTCAGCAGCATCTGCAGCAAGCAGGCAGTTACCTACAGAGGAGCTGATTCCATGGAGTTCCAAACCATCCAGGCAGAGACTGACTCTAGGTCAAGTTTTCTTGAACTCTAATAATGTGCTCTCAAGCCCATTCTTGGGATCAAATGGCTGTTTTCATTCCTGTTATCAGAAATAGTTCCCCTATTCCGGTCCTGTTTACTGGGTGATTTTGCATTTATCCAACCAACCTCATTCTGTTAACTATATTTCTGGACTTTGCTTCCAAATCAACATGCAAAAACGATTCCCCTTCTCCAAAAGCCTCCCTTTCTGTTAGCGAGAACAAACATGCTTCCCAAGACACTCCTCTAGCACTGCCCCCTGCAACACAACATGAAGTCGACAAGAAGTCTGCAGCCTTCCTTCACAGATAGTCCATGTGCTGGCTGCAAGCAGAGGACTCTGTTCAGGCAGAGAAATCCCATCAGAGCTCTCTATAGCCACCAGTCTCCAAACTGGAGGCTTCTCATTAAGGAAATATTTACAGTTACTGTATGCATTCTTTCATTCCACAATTTACATTTGCCACCAACATAGGGACATAGTAAGCTGCCTTCTGTTTGTGTCAGACCACTGGTCCATCAAGCTCAGAACGGTGACCCTGGCACCTTCTACTTGCAAAGCTGGTGCTCCACTACTGAGCCAAAGTCCTTCCCCATGCCATTATTGATTCATGCATGTTATTAGATGATTTATGTCCCCAGAGTATCCAAGGTGGTTTATGGAAAATAAACCACAGCACAAACTGCAGGTATTTGCAGGATACTGGAGACTGACCAGACTTCCAGGTCTGATCATCTGGTGACAGAGAAGCAGAATTATTTCCCTTTCCCCAAGTGCTGACCAGGGTAGACCCATGCCTGCTAGAGAGTCTTGTGCCATCTCATGCCTTCCAACCCACTTATTGCCAGTTCTGTGTGGATTCCTTAGGAAAGGAAGCTGTTGCCATAATTACACAGGAGGATCCTGGTGGATCAGAGCAAGCATACGACCCACAGTGAACCAGCTCCTTCCATGTTTCACGAACCAGCTTCAGTTTCCATCCAAAGCTCTGCTTAATGAACAAACCCACTCCCAGTTAAGGAGAAGGCTCTCAGGCTGCCTCTAGGATCCAGAAGTACTCATGATCTAACTTCTACTAAGACACTTTGGAAGAGCTTCATAGCAAGTCACCAGCTTCCAGAGTAGCCAACATACCACAAGTGCCTTTATTAAGTATGACATTTTAAAAATAATCTCTGGTAAACAGATGTTTAGTAAGAAATGCTCTGATAGCTATCTGTCTAATGTGGCATTCACTCACCAGGATGGAATTTCTGGTTGCCTATGACTACCAGGTGAGTTGTTAGGTACATGCAAGGCTGTCCTAAAGCTCATCTTGCAATACTAAAGTTGACCCCACCTCTCTTCAGGTACTCCAAGGAATGAGTCACAAGATAAACCAAATATAAGAACTCTTTCAAAGTAGCAACACTCTTAACGGAACTTTCACAATGAGGGTGGGTCCTGATACATACCAGGTACAGGGTTAGCTCTACAGAACAGAAATTTGGGATCTACCTCAGGCAGCAAGAGGTCTCAAGACAGCACTGTTCAGATTGCAAACAGTTTCTGATTGCAGGCCCAAAAAAACTCTCAGAAGATGCCCAAGCTGAAGAAACAATAAAAACAGGTCTTTGGTTCAAAAACACCTGCAACTACTCCTAAAATCCAACTCTGCCATAAGATGGTCAACATGCAAGCCAACATACAAAGTAAAGTTTATTAACTATGTTTGGGAGGAGAGAGACAGAATGCAATTCACTACCGTGTTTCTCCAAAAATAAGACACCGTCTTATATTTATTTTTCCTCAAAACACACACACTATGGCCTATTTTCAGGGGATGTCTTATTTTTTTCCTCCTCCTCCTGCCGCGGCTGGCATTGCTGCTGCGCCTATCATTACGTCTTATTTTCGGGGTATGGCTTATATTCCTTGAATGCTTAAAAATCCTGCTACGTCTTATTTTATGGCTACGTCTTATTTTCGGAGAAACAGGGTACCTCAATGCAGGTACGCCCGGAATTAACAGCCAGACTTTGTTAACAAAAAAAGTGACAGTGCAACCATACTACTGGGGGGGAAAGTGTTCTACAAATACAAAAACATCCAGAATAAGCTCACAGCAGTGTTAGAAACTATGATATGTAAGTTAGGTGCCAAAAGTCTCCTTAAACCAAGGTCACAGTTATCACAGTCACCACAACAGAATATCTAGTTGCCATTTGAGGGTAAGACAGCCCTAAAGTCTTATTTTTCAAATGATAGACTAATTGTGATTGATTATCAGTGAAACACCTGGCTAGTTCAGATGACTACCTTGAACTAGAGAATTAAAGAAGAAAAGTCACTTGATGCAGGGACAGTCCACATATATATTAGCCTATTCCTACGTCTTTTTCTTAATGGTGACACTGACCATTCATAACATAGGAATGTTCTTCACAACTGTGAGAAGGTCAGTGGGGTGGGGTGGGGTAAGTGAAGACAAACTACAATAATTAACTAACGTTGCTCCTGTTCAGGCTGCACACAAAAAAAGCATTTTGGTTCCTGAAATTCATTCTGATTGTGCAGATAAAATATAACTGATAGAATTCTACAGTGTGTGAAAACAGTCAAGAACCAATGATCCCCAGCCATACACCTGCAGATGGTTGCTATGACAGGCGCTCTCCTAGCATTAGGGCATCTTCACTTGGTTGCAAGTGGTCAATAGTCAGGTGCAAAATGCACCTGGCTAATTTTGGACATTGGCCCATAGCCAACAGAAATTCAACAAAGGTTAAGACCACAGCATTCAGACAAAAGACAAACATACTCCAGCTGCAATACTATCTAAAAGCAGGTCTTCCATTTCATGATAGATCTTTGAACTACACCAAACTTAGTCAATGTAACAATTCTGCCCAATCGTCACAATTTCTTTCAAGAGACACAGAGGATTTTCAGCATACACTAGTTAGACATTTTATAAAAGAGAGGCCCTCTGTCAGACAGGTTCTGTTAATCATTAGTGATAAGGTAGCACCATCATTCCACATGATGCTTTGCAGAGAATCACATCAATATGAGCTTACAGTTTCTAAATTTTAAATGGCAGATGAAGGAGAAATGTGAGCAAATACTCCATGTTGCAACAATAAAGGTGAAACCAAAGGCATTAAACAACAGGCTTCAAAGTGAACATGTGTTTTGAGGAAGTGTTTGAAGAGAAGAGAAAGAGATATAGGGTGTCACAAAGGGTTTCTTGCAAGGAGTTCGAGTCTAGGGGACAGAAAACTGGGCAATCAAGCTGAAGCAACTAAGGATATGGGCAGGAATATCCATATTAAAATAAAGTTAAGTTTCAGAAGGTCTGCAGATGTTGAGTAACCCTCCTCCAACTGTTACTCATCTACAAGAGTACTGTAGTGCTAGATAACTCCTTCACAATCATTAACCTCAGTAGGAAAGCAACTTATCTCATTTGTAAGACCCTTAGGAATTCTTACCATCAAGTGGAATAAAACTTTTGTTAAATAAAAATAAACAAATATTTCCCTCTTGACAGAAGGGCAAGAAAAGGAACTGCACTGGCTTCTTCAAGTCAAGTTGACAGGTGAGCCAGCTGGCTGGACTGCCCTCTCACTTCCCTGCACCCACCCCTGGGTCTTGGCCTTTCCTTTCCCCAGCGCTCACTGAACAGCCATTCTTTGCAAAGCGTCGGAATCCACATCCAACAGCCTTGAGCCTTTTCCTAGTGTCGACCCTGCCATAAACGGGAGTGACTCAGTCTCTTTCCCCGACGAGGTGTTCCTAAGCCCCTTGCTCACAGGGTCTGTCAAGGAGCGAGCCGAGTCTCTTTCTTCAGGCCTCGGGTAGGAGCCGATCCGATCGCCGGAAGCCCGGGCGAGCTGTACGGGGGTGAACTCCGGCACGGCGCGCGGAGAAGACTCTCCTCGTCTATAACAGAAGAGGCCACAGGTACTTCCGAAGACGCCGACAGCAGAGACAGAACTGGCCGGGCGAGGAGAAAAACGCCTCGAACAGCGGGAGGGAAGTCATGAGCTAAGGCTGGCCTTTGCTCAGGACGCGGCGGCGCGGAAAAGGGAAGCGGACGGAGGAACAGCCACCTCTTGCCCGGGAGGGCGAAGGGCCGCTCCGGCAGGGGCAGCAGCACCGCCAGGCCTCACTAGCCAGCTGGCGAGTCAGACGGCAGCAACCCTCGCGGAACACGGCAGCGCGCTCCCTTCTTGCGCTAGGAACCGGCGTTTCTCCCCTTAGCCAGCCGACCCGCCCGCCGACCGGAAAGCGGCCGAGCCCTCGGCGGCCAAGGCTCAATCAGTCCCGGGAGGCGGGGCGGGAGGTGGCAGCGGCTGGCTGGGCCTTGCCCCGGGCAGCGGCGGCGGGCCCAGGATCCTACCGCCGAAGTAGAAGCATCAGCAACCCCTACGCTGCCTGGCAGCGCCCCTCCTCTCTCCCCGCGCGGGACTCACCGGGCCGGATCCCTACGGCGAAGGCGGCGGCGGCAGTAACTAGAGCCTGGCATCCAAAATGGCGGCGGCGCGGCCTCAGCACCGATACCGCAGGCGGAGGAATCTGGAGACCGGGACTTACTGACTGCTCTCTCTCAGAGCACAGCGCGGCGATAGCCTGCTGCATCCATTAACTTTGCTGCGTCCTCCGTCGCCGCCGGCCGGTGCGTTTCCTGGCCAGGCAGAATGCTCGGCGCTTGGAACCGCGGTAACTGGCCCCAGAACTCGTTTCCTCCGCGGAAGTATCTGTAGCGGTGTCACACGATTAGCGGTGAGACTGCGCCGTGGCAGGTAGTGATGACGTCAGACGCCTGCCTAGTCACCGCTGCGGCTGTGCTCACGACCTGCGTCCGGCCGGGTCGTATTAGCGAACATTAAAGTTCCGTTCTGGATACGGAACTTGCCCACAGCCCGAGAGGCGAAGCGCCTGCCGTCCTTCGAGGAAAAAAACAGCTGACAGGGCGACTGAAGCGTCTTCGCCAATTGCGAAGTGCCGGGGGCTAGCCTGACAGTAGCGGGGCCAAGTCCTACAGACCACTTGCTTTCCTTGCAAGATCAATCTTAAGCAAGTTTACTCGAAAATATATCCCAATGCATTGGACATACACAGGACTGCAGGCTTTGCACGGAGCTCCAGTGTCCCGTTTCTGAGGCCGCAGAGACACGAAGACGCTTGCTGGCAAGCGCCTTGTTTGAACGTGGAGAGCCTCTCGGCTCAACCTCCTCTGATTTGCGTGAAGCAGTTTTCACTAATGTGGCCGATACATCCATTTCAGCTCTGGCCTCTCTTAGGGCTCTACAGTTCCGCGGCTAGTATTAAGGTTTGGGGGCTAGAAAGCTTCGCCACGGGATATATATTGGTCACTTCAATCGTTATCTCTGATAGTCGGCGGCGGCGGCTTCTTGCACTGCTTCCGCCTCCCATTAGGGCATCTGGCTAATCGCTGGGAAACAGATGGGGAAACTGTAGGAAGCTGTCTTAAATTGAGTCAGTCTCTTGGTCCACCTAGCTCAGTATTGCTTACACTGGCGGTCAACAGCTTTTCACGGTATAGGACAGGATTCCTCACTCTGACCTACCTGAAAGTGCCTGCCCAAGTCTGGTCCTGTCTGCACGCAAAAGCACATGCAGCCCTTCCCTTCCCTCCTCCACTTTCCTTAGTTTGATCTAACGGACAAGCAGAGTTCTTCCTAGGATCGCGCCAGAAAAGCGGCTTTTTTTTAGTTGCAAATCGATGGGCGACAGGAGCCCCACGGAGAGCATTCTTCTCTTTCTCACACAAACAAAGGAGAAATAATTAATCAACTCAACATCGAGTGACAGCTCTATCCCATCTACATAGCACCAGCAAGCTATTCCTGTCCTGGCCAGTATAAGGCCAAGCCACTTTTATGCTTGAAGGTTGGAAAGTGCTTCGAGAATTGTTGCCCTTGTAAAAGGAACCCGTGCCGTGCAGAGTCTGTGACTGAAGCGGCCTGGCTCTTTGCGGGTTTGGACACACTGGCTGCCTACCCACACAGAGACCGGTTCCTTGCCAGGATAGCGTGAGGCTCCTATTAAAGGTCTCGCTCTCTGATTTCCCTTCCTTGATTTGCTTAGCGTGAATTTCACTGTGGCCATAATTTACGCATCTTCTCGGTTTAAGGCCAGGAATAGCCAGCCGAGAAGCAGCGCCAGCTTATTCGCTCCTTTCAGCAAGGCCCCGTGGGGGCGCTTCGTTTTTCCTGCCGCAAAGGCACGAGGCTGGCGGCTTCATCATCTTAATAAAGAGGCACACCACACAGTGGAGAGACCGCTTCAAGTGCACAAGCATGGCTTATTATTTCTCAAGCCAGACCTCAGCAGTCCTTACAACAACCCTACAGGTAGGCCACGGAGTAGAGCTCGGGGGGGATGCCGGGGCGCGACGTCACGTGCAGAGGGGAAGGGCAGGTGCGTTTGTCGCTATAGCGATGCCGCCGCCGCTTCCTCGACTGTCGTTATGGCAACCGCAGGCGGCGTCACGTCATCGCTGTGCGCTGTGCGCGCGCCGTCCTAACGTCATGAGTCTCGGCAGTTCCGGCGCGCCGTGCAAGGCGGCGGCAGCGGCGGCGGAGAAGAAAGAGGGCGGGGTCAGGCCCGGGGCGGCTGCGGAGTCGGCGGGCAGAGGGATGGCACTCAGCCGTGGAGGCGGCGGCGGTGGCGGCGGGTGAGCGACAGGAGTGTTCGGGGCTCTCTTCCCGCCGCCGGGGGGAAGCCGCCCGCATGCCCCCCCCGCTGACCCCTGTGCTCTTCTCTATGTCTTTGCAGGTGATCTCGCCCGGAGACCCCCTTGAGGAGGAGAAGGAGGAGGCGACAGCAGCAGCCCACCTTGCAGCTTCCCGAAGCGAGCGCCATGAGAGCGGCCCAGGAGCGGGGCCAGGAATTCCTCCCCCCCAAGAAGCGCGATCTGCCGGTGGCTGCCAGCAACGAAGAGCCGGGGCGGGCGGCTGAGTCGGGTCTGGTGGGGTGTGGCGGCGGCGAGAGCTCTGTGGAATGGTCCCGGGGCTCGGCAACAAGCAGGCAGAGCCAGGCACCTTCACGTTACACGGAGGCTGGTGGCAGCTCCGACACAGTGACCAGTCTTACCGTGGACCAGTACGGCTTATTGTACAAAGTGGCGATGCCCCCGGCCACCTTCTCACCCGTGGTGAATGTCAGCCCGCTGTCTCCGGCCTTCAGTATGACCTCACAGCTGATCCCGCACCCTGGTATCCCCTACTCGCCTATCCATTACACTCAACTTCCTCCTGCTCCCTTGCAGTTTGTGGGATCACACTACTCTGTACCCTATGCTGCCGCTGTGCCTCCTGGCTTCCTGCCCAGCCACCTTCTGTCCTCTTCAGCCAGCCTTGCTGCCTCTCATATCCCACACTTTGTGCCCTATGCACCTCTCCTGGCTGAAGACTCTGCTCCTCCACAGGCAGCCCACAGCTTTGGCAAGACCAGTGCCTCAGTTTTGCCTTCGGGCCCTCTGCAACCCCATGTTGGAGGTCAGCCACTGGATGTTACACAGGGCCGAATTCCAGTCTATTATCAGATGTCCCGTCTGCCAGCAAGCTATTCATCATTTGAAGCTTCTGTTGCTGGCCCAAACACTGAGCAGCCTCTGCAGGAGAGTCAGCTAGATCCTAAAGTCACAGCAAATGGGGTGCAAAGGTCTGCCGTGGGGGCGAAGGAAAGTGAGGCTGAAGGGCAGTGGCCAAGCACAACGGTAGAGTGCAGCACTGAAGGTACCTTCTTGACAAGCAGTCAGATTTTGAGAACAGAGATCTCTGTGCCATCTCAGCGGAGCACCCCAGATACAGACCTGGAAGTGCAGAGGGTAGTTGGAGTGCTTGCTTCCCAGGACTACCCTGTTTGTTCTGCTCAGCAGACGGATGGCTTGAGCCCTCTAAACCTTTCCCATCGTAATCCCCCTGAGCAGAAGGCAGAGTCAACGAGGAACCCAGTGGAACTTGTGGTGGCTGCTACTGCTGAGAAAAGCCACTTTCGGAGACTGTCGGCAAAGTCCCCTGAGGAGCAGCTCCGCCATCGGCAAATACTGAAAGGCATTACAATGGCCAATGGTCGGCCAGTCTCAGGGTCCCTCCATCCTGGGGCTCAGGATGGCCTGGGAGGTGCAAGTCCTGAGGGAACAGCCCATGAGGGACTACCTGACACGGAATGTGCCCATTCCCAGAGCCACTTACCCTCCCACTTCATGAAAGGAGCCATCATCCAGCTGGCCACAGGAGAGCTAAAGAGGGTGGAGGACCTGCAGACCCAGGACTTTGTGCGCAGTGCAGAGGTGAGTGGTGGCCTCAAGATTGACTCCAGCACTGTGGTGGACATCCAAGAGAGTCCCTGGCAGGGTTTCGTGACGCTGCATTTCGTGGTGGGGGAGCAGCAGAGCAAAGTGAGCATTGATGTGCCCCCTGAACACCCTTTCTTTGTGTATGGACAGGGCTGGTCCTCGTGCAGTCCAGAGAGGACGAATCGGCTCTTCTCGCTCTCCTGCCACAGGCTGCAGGTGGGAGATGTTTGCATCTCCATCAGTTTACAGAGTCTGAATGGGAGGCTTGTGCCCCAGGCAAGCCCCCAGAGTGCTACCCGAGAGAGACCTGGGCGGGGTGGGGAGAGTCTCCAGGAGCTGCAGAAAAACCCATTGGAGAAGGATGGAGTGGCAGTGGGCTCCCCCCAGGAATCCACCCACCATGATCCTGTTTCTCTGCATGGTTGGGCAGGCCCCAGCTTCCAAAGGTCTGGGGAGGAGCCCCGGCCACCACTCCTCCGCCCTTCATTCATTCCCCAAGAGGTCAAGTTGTCCATCGAGGGCCGTTCAAATGCAGGGAAGTGAAGCCCCAGTGGTGGGCGAACTTGTGTGCCACGCTTAACTGGGTTCCTTCCAGTTTGGCCACTGCTCAGATGCTCGGCCCTTCCCCCAGTTGTGTGCCTAGAATCATTCCACTGACAGAGGCTCCTTCTCTCCACCCCCTGTAGGGGAGGTCTGAGCCCTGGGTAGGGTAGATTGGGGTCAGCCAAGGGGAGACTCTGAAGGAAGCAGTGACTGCGCTGCTTCTGTGAGGAGAGGAGCAAGGGCTCAACATCCCCCACCACCTCACTCAAGCACTTTATTGGACACTTGCTCACACATAGCAGGAGGGTGCTTTTACCAGGGCAAGGGAGCAGTGAGGGAGTTTCCCAGGTTTCCTCTGCTCGGGTCCCAATAATTTTTGTCTGGGCCTCCCAGCAGCCCCTCTCCAGGCATTGAGTCAAGGGAGCCTGGACTTCTCCTCAGGGAGGTAGTATTTGTATGCAATTTCCTCACATGTGTTAGATTGAAAGGAAATGGTTAATAGTCTGTTAAATTGCAAACCTGCCAATGTGTTGCCTCACAGATCTGCAGCCAGGTAGAACTTGAATCCCATAGGTGGGAATGGTGCAGGTGTACGTGTGTGAGGATGTTCTAGCTCTGGCTTCTTCAGCTATCTCCATCCTGCTCTTAAGTCCCCACCTCCTCCTTCTAGAAAGACTGCATCCACTTCTGTTGCAGATGCCTCTGATGTTCACAGCTAAGCCAGGTCTGAATGGCCTGGGCTGACTAAGGCTTGTCACAGTTGTGGGTGCCTCGTTACAGCCAGCTCCCTTGAAAAGTGCAAGGCAGTTTGTATATAAGAGCATGCTAGTGCACATACTGACACTCCTGCTTTTCCTTGGGGTGATTAAAGCATTTCCTATTGAGAGTTTGGGGAGGGGACATTCTGGCCACTGTAACCAGCTTGAATGGCCCCCACTACATGTGTAAGATTTCTTTGGATATTAGAAAAATGTATTCAGGTTCTTCTGATAAAGATGAAAATTGCTCTTCTGTGTGCACTGGTGACTCAAAACAGAATGAAAGATGATAAAATGTGCAAGTGGTTAACAGTTTTTGAGCCGAGAAAGCTGTAGAACTGCTTGGGTTCAAGACGCTGGCCTCTTCTACCCTCTCCTGCACTGGTACCCTCAACTCGGCAGAGGTGAGCTCTAGGGCTCTCAATCATAGCTGTGACTCTGCATCAGTGCCATCCAAGTCCCACTCCAGAATAGCAGCCAGGAAGCTCCTCCCACCGCTCCAAATAGGCAGTCTTGGCTTGTTTCCCTTGGATGTTTTGTCTACAGTTGTTGCTTTTAGGCCATTGCCTACAGGCATTCCTGGCTCACAATCGTAACTGCTTTCCTGTCTGACCAGCCGCCTCATCCACTCCAAGCCCTCTCTATATGAAAGGTGGAAGACTTTGCTGTTCTCTTCTGGAAGGTCCAGCACTTTGCACTATTCCGAGCCAGCTTTCCCCGCAAACCACCCTCTGCCTTCCTTACTTGCTCTTGGGCTCCCCTGGATTGTGTGCTTACTAGACCAGTGCTCATTTCCATGTAAATGCTGGCCTAGGTTTCTCCTTTGTCCTTCAGCTCCCCTGCCACCAGGGATGAGATGTCTGCTTCATGCAATCAGGGCAGAGTGCCCTTCTACTCCCAGGGCTTCATGGGAGCTGGATCACTTGCACAGCATCACAGCAGAAGAGCCTGATTGGCCACCTCTTTCATTGGCACCAACTCTGGCCCTCCGTGGCTGTTGAGGATCAGTTCCCCTCAGTTCATCTGGACCACCCAACACTACTGCCACCGCTGCCACCCTGGGCCACTGCTGTTTCTGGATAGCTTGCTGCACAGTCCTTAGGGCCCAGGACCGAGTTAGGAATAGAGCTGCAAAATATGGAAGTGTCTTTGGGCACTACTCCATCTGGGGCCGCTGGAGAGTTGGGAGAACCAGCTTCCTAGAGCAATAAGCTATTTCCCTCTTGAGACACTACAGCACGACCCCTTTCCAAGCCCTAGTAAATATTTGGGAAGGGCTCCCTAATATGCAATACTGTGGGACTGGCAGCTGCACAGCTGTGTCCATTTGGCCATTCCATGGGGTAGGATGGGGGCTGCTAAAAGAGACACATTTCAGTGTAGGGTGCCAAACTAGGGGGTGATGAACTGGGGTCCTGCTTTTCAGCAGGGCACCAACCAGATATCCTTTCCAGCTAAAAGGTTTCCTGTCCCTTCTTGCCAGCTGTTTCTGTAGCCCTTGCTGCAAGAGTGAACATGCGCTTATGTTAAGTCCCACCTCTGCCCAGAAACACTGAGCGATGGCCTGACCCAGTGGCTTGTTGCAGAGAAAGTTCCTCTGCTATATCTCAAGATGTACCGAGGAAAGCAAACGGAGTCAGCCTGCTACCCTTCAATCCCTTGCATAGCACCTTAGTTGGGGTGGGTCACCTTGCATGCAGCTGGTAAGGGGCGAGTGTGTAGCAGCCCTACTACTAACACCAGCCATCTTCACTCCGAAACCCACTGCATCGTATCTCTAAAGCCTTAGGACTAGCTGAGTGCCCAGCCCCTTTTCTCCTACCTGATCTTTAATGAAGCATTACCAGTATAAGGAGGATAATCTATTTTGTTGTGCTTTTTTTGTACCTGTTTTAAATAAATCAATTTGTACTGTATATTTGTATTTTGGGTGAGATCCTTTTTCCTGTTTTACCATTTAAAGTCTCTGTACACACAGATTGTATTTTTATTGTTAATGCTCTTATGAATACTGCATTTAACTTGTTGACTTATGTAAACAGTATATATACATATATCTATATCTATATATCTATATCTATATAATTATAAGCCAATAGCTTTTCCTTTGATGTGTCTGTGTCTTACTTGTCTCCTGGAGAAAACTTTGGCAGAAACACCAAAGCTCATAAAGGAAACTTCCTTAAATTCATACAATGGTCACTAAAGCCCCAATTAGCAATCTTCACACTGGCACAATTAGCTCTGTTCTGTTGTGTAAAAAATTTAACAGGCTGCACATAGGTTTTATTATTTAAGATTAATGGGACAGAACAGACTTGGCTAACAAGACAGAGATAATTTCTCCTCGCTTGTGTAGCCAAGTCTCTCCCTTTCACCTAGTTTGCAAGTTGGGCAAGAGACGACACAGGCTGCTGACCAAGAAAAGAAATATACCCCTCAGTAGGGTCTTCCTCTAGCCCGGGCACCCCCAAACTGCGGCCCTCCAGATGTTTTGGCCTACAATTCCCATGATCCCTAGCTAACAGGACCAGTGGTCAGGGATGATGGGAATTGTAGTCCAAAACATCTGGAGGGCCAAAGTTTGGGGGTGCCTGCTCTAGCCTTTGTTTATAAGTCTGCCATTCACTGGTGCTCCCTGGAAGAAACTGCCTCCTTCCACCATCATCTCTCTAAGCACAAAGGCAAGAAGAGCAGCAGCACTCCCCCAACCTGTATCCCCCCAAAATGTCAAATTCTTCCACAAACCTCCCATTTGATGCCACTGTACCTAAGTCTAGCAGCCACTATGATTAGGCCTAATACACCCCTGTGCGTAACTTGTGAGGCTCCAAGCCGTATTATATACCTCCCTCTTCAGGACTCCACCTTCTTTGCTAGTCCCCACTTAAGAGCTCCAGCGTGATGTAGTAAGGGGCAGGCTACAGCACTGCAAAGTTCCAGCTGGATCTTGCCCAACAAGGAAGCAAGCTAGGCAAGGCAGAAGCAGAAGCTGCCTCTCAAGCTGCTGCAGTGAATCGGCCAAGCCCACGAGGCACAGACTGGGGACATGTACAATTAATTTATTTCTGATCACAGCCAGTGCGCCCACCCCTTTCTCCCTCCTTGCCCCCCCCCAGACCGTTGTCACACTCCAGTTCCATGCTTCACTGGTGGAGCAAGTGGGGCCTCAGCAGACAAGAGCAGGTTCTCCTTTTTACCCTCCTCAGTGCAGCGCACTGGGACTTGGCTCCTCAAAGGCCATTTTACCAAGCAGCTGCCCCTCAAGCTCTAGCCCACCCACTGGCAGTGGGAAGAAGTTCATCTCGGCTGCCAGTGCAGCCATGGCCGAGGGGTCCTGGCCAAACTGAGCCCGCAGCATCATGTCCATTTTCTCCAGCCGCCGCTTTAGCCTCTTGGCTTCGCGCTCCCGAATGAGCCGAGCCTGCCGCTTCTCAGGGGTCTCGTTGGCCCGCTTGAGGCGCATCGCTTCACGGTCCCTCTGCAGGCGGCGCGCACGCTGCTCGTCTGTCTCCTGCATCCGCTGCATCCGCTTGGCCTCTCGATCCCTCATGCGCCTCACCTCACGCTCCTCCGGTGTCTCGTTGTCTCGACGGCTCTTCTTAGCTGTGCGCTCTCGCTCCAGGCGCTGCAGCCGCACCTCCAAGGGCTCGTTCTGCCTTCGCAAGGCCCATTTGCGAACCCCTGGAGCTTGAGCTTCCAGAAGCTTGCGGTAGGCCACACAGCTGTTGCACACCAGGAGGATGCCAGCAGGATACACTGTGGGGCTGACAGTAGCAGCAGCAGCAGCACCACCACCACCACCACCTGCCTTTTCCTCGGCACCAGAAGAAGCCTCAGGGAGGGGAATGGGCAGGGCATCTCCACACAGCACCTCTGACACCTTCTCACTGTGAACATCAAAGAGTAGAAATGACGGGTGGTCGGCACAGATCTTAAGAAGCCATTGTGTAGGCTTGCAAGCTACTGCCTTAGCTGTAACCCTCCCCCTCCCTTTGGCCATGCTTACAAGCCACCCCACCCACATGAATGCTGGCCTGGAGAATGCTTCTAGCTGGGGTCACCTATTCCAGCTGCCTCCAGAAATTGCCAGGTATAACCTCTATTGCTTCCATTGAACCTCTAAATAGGGCCCCTCTAGGACTTCCAAAATGCAGCCTGGGCCAAGTTGTCCCAGTCCCACCGAGTCAGAGATGCCCACTTCTCACCTGTTGAAAGTAGCATGGCTGGTGAAGCGAGCCCCACACACCGCACAGTTGGACAGCTGGTCCTCGGAGTGGATGAGGAGGTGCCTGCCCAAGGAGCCCGGGGAGCTGAGTGCTCGGCCACAGACGGGACACAGGTAGCTCTTGGCACTGACCACAGCTGCCGTGTGCTGCAAACGAGGCCGGGCTGTGAGGCAAGGGCTCCGCCGCCCTGTCCCCCTCTCAGCTGTCCCTATGAGGGCTGGCAGCCAAGGCCATGCCACGGAAGAGCTCCCTCTTCTGTTAGGGAAAGAAGGAGAGAGACCCGCAAGGCCTTCCCTGGGATGTGGTGCAAACCCACCAGGGGGGATGATTCAAATTGCATCCAATGCCAATAGCCCCTGCCCCCTTCCCCCCTTTCCCAGTCCAGTCCAGGATTACTAATTTCAGCCTGGAGGGAAAGGGGGAGCCAGGGCAGGGATGGTTTAGCCTTGCGTGATGGTCTCATCAAAGCCCCCTCTAAGTACCTGATAGACGTGAGTGACAAGCTGCTCCCTGCTTCCACACTCTAGTTGGCAGAGGGGACAACGGGAGAGTCCCATCAGGGTATCTGGGCTGGCATTTAAACCCATCTGCAAGCAAGGAAAGGCAGGCTAAGGAAAGAGCAGAGGACAAGACCCATGCCTGGTATTCTGCCACACGCATACACATACCCCCCCCCCAATTGATGCTGCACCAGACCCTTTAAGATCATGTTGAGGGATTATCTGTAATGTAAGATTAGCCCTGCGCAATCAAATTGAGGGTCTACCTAGTTGTGCATTGTCTTTCTAACACACAGCGGCCAACCAAATGCCTCTTCTGGGAAGCCCAGAATGAGATGACAACAGCTCTATCACTCCCCTTGCCCCCATTACAATTAGGGAACTCCAGTGCCAAAAAGCCCAGACCTAATCACTTGAGCCTGCTGTAGTTATCACTTGGACACATCAATGGACCAGGCCCAAGAATCCCAGGGTGGGCTATACAGTCCCCTTTCTCCATGCTAGGGCCATCCAAGAGTCTGATATTGCTATTCTCCCTTCCACCAAGTAACCACAGCAGCGTTGCACTTTTGCTTTAGTATGTGTTGACCACGGCCAATGTGATGCACTTGCCTCATGGCCTCGAGCAACCTGCTTGCTGCAGCCCAGCTGCTCAGTAAGTTCCAGTTCCTTTTTCACTGTCGCTGATGCTCCATCCTCCTCAGAAGCATGGGAGGAGACCTCATCTTGTGTTGTCTCATCCCCCTCGCTATCACCTGGAATACAGAACAGCTTTAGGCCTCTGCCACAGACCAGCTGACAGGATTACAAAGCAGCATACAGGTGTTTGGTCTCTGCCAGGTGTCCCAGAGCTGCCCTCCTGTACCAAATAGGGAAACTCACTGTTGCTGCTGCTGCTACTGCTGCTGCTGGAGTCCTTTTCTTGTGGCGGGGGTGCCAGCTGCTGCATGAGTGGTGACTGGGCTCCAAGCAGCCCAGGGAAGTCTCTTCTCATCATGGCCTGACGTGTGTGCTCTTCTAACCCAGCAAAGACTTGCTCCCCTGGAAGTACAATGGGGGAGGAAGAAGCCGCATTAGCCCATTGCCCTTCCCAAGCCCAATCATTCCTTGCCCCCACCTCAGATGCCCAGTGATGGTCTCCCCTACCTGAAGATGGCCCAGAATGGGACTAATGCCTGGGCTCCATTCCCCAAAACAGCTTTCCCCAAACCCTTCCTGCAAAGCAACTGTGGCCTGACCAATCCGTCCCTTCGCATCCTTTCCAACATGACCTGGAAATACAAATGTCTTCAGCAGCATTAAGCACACAGGGAGGGCTCTTGCCTACCCTGGCTCTGCCCTAGCATTTGCATGTGCTCCCCCACCCCCGGGGCCCAGATTTTGGAAGAGCTTGTCCTGCCATACAGGTTCTCCTCCTTCAGGGGTAAAACTGTTACATGTGTGTAAAAGATTTTAGTGTAGGCGATAGCAAACCCACTTATCTACTTTTGCTAGGCAAATTTGAGGTGGGAGACTTATTCTGTGGATGTTGTGGTCCAGGTTTAGTTATCTGCTTTAGTTCCTCCTTGATACATTTTCTCTTAAGTTGTGCAAAGTGGGCAGTGCTTGCCTGAAATTGCCAGACTCTTTCCTGGGCCTTTGCTATTTCAATTCTGATCCTAAAGCTATCATGGTGCCTGGAAGTCCCCTGTTCCTCCTTGTGCAAGGGAGACTAGCCAGCCATTCCCAACTAGTACCGAGAAGCTGTTTTTTGCAGAAGAAACATCAGTGGGTAAGGTGGCCCAATGAGAGACAGAATGCCACTAGAATGGCGGAGAGGGGTTCTGAGCCCCCATAGTGCCCAAGGAGCCCTTATGCTCCAAGAGGTACATGGACATGTCTCAGCTCAGCTAACAAATCCTCGATGCTGGGCAGGGAGTCCTCACCAGGGCTATGGGAGAAGAATGCAGCAAATAGCGGGAGGGGGGCTGCCCCCATCATTTTGCGGGTGAGGATGCCTCGCTTGGGCGGGGAAAGGGGGTGAAGGTGGAAGTGACAACAGCCCCCCTCCCCTTATTACTCACAGTGGACTTTATTGGGGGTGGTCTGTTTCCGACGGGACATGGTTCCCCCCCCCAGGGGGGGCGCACCTGCGGAGAGAAGAGCCCTGTCACCATGCGGGGGATGACCAGGGTAGGCGAGCGGGGGGCGTTTAGAGATAAGCCCCCACCCCGCGCTCGAAAGGAGGCTGCCGCCGCCTCGGCCCTTACCTGAAACCGTCGCCCGGCCTGGGCTCGCCCAGCAGCGCTGCAGGAGGACAAAGGGCCGCCCGGGCTGGCAGACAGACAGACAGAGGAAGATGGCGGCACGGCGGGAGCGCCCGGCTCGTGCACGACGGGACCGACGGACAGACAGGCGGACGGGGGCGCGCTGCGCTGGAGCCCTTCCCTCCCCTCCGAGCGGAGCGCGCCTCCTGCCTAGCAGCAGGGGCGCCGATCCCGAGGCCGTCGCAGGCGCTCAGCCGGGAGGGGGTCCCGCAGCCATCAGGCCGACGCCTCCGGGGGCTTCAAGCACTAAGACCAGCCAGCGGGGCCAGAGCTGCTTCCTTCGGCGCTCTCCACGGGCCCGGCTACAGAGGAGGAGGAGCAGGAGCAGCTGCTACAGCTGCTGCAACCCGCCTCCCTTGCCCCGAGTTGCCTCCTTCCACGGGGCCGCTTCTCCTCTTTTCGGAGCGGGGCCACCGCGGTGCTAGTGGTGGGGCTGCCGCCGTCCCCGCCTCTTTTCAAGCCACGAGCAGGGGGGCCCGATTGACGCCCCCGCCATGCCCTGCAAGGCGCCCGGCCATTCACGCGAGCGCCCCTACAGCGGGAGGGCTCCAGTCCGCCGCGCGACGCCCCCGGGGAAGGGAAGCAGCTCGGAAGGAGGGAGGCAGTGGGCGGAGCCGCCGCCTCTTTCTCCCCCTTCTCCGACGTCGTACCCGACGAGGCCGGAACTCTCCAGCCGCGGTTGAGGGCTATGGAGGGACCTTAATGAAGGTAACGCTCGCTTTAAGAAGTACGACTTTTATTGAGGTCCCTCCTGCTCCAGTGAGAGATCCCTCCGCCCGTAAAGTAGTTCCGGACAAACACAAAGCGCCCCGTGCGTCGCTGCACTGTATACTGGAGAAGCCGCGTCGCAGACAGAGGGCCGGACGCTGCTAAGAACTACGGCTGCTTCTGCTACTGTCGCTATCCCGCACTTCCTCCACCTCCTTCTCCTCCTGCAAAGCAGAGAGGAGAGACGTATCCCTCCGCCTGCCCAGCTGAGGCTGGAGCCGTGACGCCGCCGACGCCACCTTCGCTGCCTGCCGGGACAGACGGAGACAAAAAGACCCCCCCCCCGCCCCCGGGTAAGGCCGCCCCGGCTGACCGCCCTCGCTCGGCTCTGCGTTTTTCGGGGAGCGGGGCCGTTGCCCTCCTTGGACGACTCGAGGTCTTGGTTCCCGCCGCCCTCACAAGCCTCCCCCGCCTTCCAGGTCGCCTTTCGCCCGAGGAACGGGCCGAGGCAGGGAAGGGCCCCGGGAAAAGCGAGAGGTCTGAGAGGCCCAGAGGGGCCGCCGCCTGACGCGGCCTTCAGCCAGCCGGTGGCGGGAGGCGCGGGCGAAGAAGCGGCGCTTCCTGGTCCGCGGCTGACGGGCTTGGCCTCTGCCCAGCCTGGCCGCTCGCCTTCCCTTCTGGCTCTTGCTCCTGCCGCTGGCCGGGAATGGCTCCTCCTTGGGGCCTGTAGCACATCAAAACTGGCTGTCCGAGCCACGGGTCGGGCGGCGCTGGTGTTCCTTCTTTGGGGTCTCTGAACCCGGATCGGGGAGCTGCCTGTGTCTAGCCGAAAGCGAAGCCGTTGCCGGAAGAATAGTTGGGAATTGCCTTCGTGCCTCTGTAGTTCAACTACCTCCAAACTCCCCCTCCCTCTTGGAGCAAATCCCACATAGGTGGGAGCTGAACTCTACCGCTTCCAGTGCTGAAAAGCAGGACAGGTTTGTCCTCCAGGGATTGGAACTGGTTAAAGAGATCCAAGGTTGTGAGCTGCCCCTTGTGCTGTATATGGTTGGGCCTGGCTGATCAAATCATGTAGAAAAGGGGGGGGGGAACAGAAATCTGTTGCTTGCACAGATGAAAGTGCTGTACACAGACAGACAGACACACACACACACACACACACACACACACACACACACAGAGCATTTCTTAAGTGGATAAAGAGGTTTTGGCATACTGTATACAGTGTTACACACACTTGAGTCTGTATGGACTCTGTTTAAAAATGGCTGGCATTCATAGTCTATTCAAACATTAATTCTTGCTGTAAACTAAAATTCACATTAAAATTACTTATATTTGCTTGTTTGCTTTATTATATAAGTGTTTGCAGCAGAGATAAAACATTACAGCTCACAACCTTTCCACATTCAAAGCAATCCAGATCCTGAGATCAGCACCTGAGACCATTCACTGTCTGCCCCTCCAAAAGATGTTCGACAAGCAGCAACAAGATAACAGTCCCCCCCCCCCCCGGCTCCAGTTGTGAAATGTTCCAGCACCATGCAAAAAAAACCTAATTAATTAAAAAATTGTCCAGTAGCACCTTAGAGACCACCCAAGTTTGTTCTGGGTATAAGCTTTCATGTGCATGCACACTTCTTCAGATACCTATGAAAGCTTATACCCAGAACAAACTTAGTTGGTCTCTAAGGTGCTACTGGACAATTTTTTAATTTATTTCAACTGCGTAAGACCAACACGGCTACCTACCTGAATCTAGAACCATGCAAAAAAGTTATTATCAGCATTTGGACAGCACTGATGATTGAGATTTTTTTGAATACTGGTGCCCCGCTTGTGTAGAGCAGGGAATATTATGTTTAGATTAATTTTTGACCACTCTTAGTGTTTTATATTTGTATCACTTTATTGAATTTTAAATGTATTTTGTATTTTATTCTAAATAACTCTGGAATGTCTCTGAATGTGCAAAGCAATATATAAATATTACGAGTAGAATATATCTACACAGGAAACTGCTAGCTGCCTGCCTTAAACACACATGACAGTAGGCTTTTTCTCTCTTGTGTTCTTGGCAGGAATTCCACACCATGTTGGGCTCTGGGTTCAAGGCTGAGCGCTTGCGAGTCAACCTACGTCTCGTCATCAATCGCCTCAAACTGTTGGAGAAAAAGAAAAGTGAGTGGACTTTTCTACCTAATTCCTTGACCTCATCACCAGAGTAGTGATTCAGGAGGTTTCTGGTAGTTGTGGTGTCCCACAACATCATGTGCAGGCTATAAATTAAAAGATGCTTAATTTATAGCCTGCACATGTTGTTTCAGTGTATCTGAAGAAGAGTGCATGCAACCGAAAGCTTATACCACTCAGCTGGTCTCTAAGATGCCACATAATTTTTTAAGTTGTTTTGGAAGGATTCTTCTAAAGATTTTCTTAGATCATATAACTGTTTTGAAGACTTGATTCTTTTAAGGGAGTTTTTAGGTTTTTAAAAAGAGTCTTTTTAAGTATCTTTTAAAAGATTTGTTTTAATTTATTTTGACATGTCAGAGTGTAAATGTGGAATTGCTTGTGTATGTACTGTACTTCAAAGATGCCGAGAATTGTGGTCATTGGGATGGGGGTGGGGATTCTCTGAAGAGTTCTCAGGTTTGTGGACTTGTATCCAGTGCTAGCCCCACTATACTCATTGAATGGACATGGTTACTAAATTTCAATAGGTCTACTCGGAGTATAACTTAGTTGGAGACAACCCACAGTCCTTCCTGGTGGAGCCCCGCTTTTTGCATACACAAACACCCCAGGCAGGGCCAGGGCAGGCTTGTGGGCCTCCCCTGCTGCCCCATGATAAACCCTTTTCTTGCAGCTGAGTTAGCCCAGAAGGCACGGAAGGAAATTGCTGACTACCTGTCTGCTGGCAAAGATGAGCGGGCTCGCATCCGTGTGGAGCACATCATCCGGGAGGACTACTTGGTGGAGGCCATGGAGATCCTGGAGCTCTACTGTGACTTGCTTCTAGCACGCTTTGGCCTCATACAATCTATGAAGTAAGGTCTTGGCCTATGGGGAAGAGGGTGCTGGGTGCCTGCCATGTGTCCCCTCCCCTCGGTCTGCTAGGTCTAGGACCTCTTTGTCCTCCTTGTCTCTTGCAACTACTTGCTCACCCTTGCCTTGCTTTGTGTCCCTTCAGGGAGCTGGACTCTGGCCTGGCAGAAGCTGTCTCCACCCTCATCTGGGCAGCCCCCCGACTGCAAGCGGAGGTGGCTGAGCTGAAAATGGTGAGTAGTGCCAGTTGTGTCTTGGCAGAGCAGCAAAGGACACTGCGTTTGCTGCTCAGCCTTCCTGGACATCAGGGGGCAGCAGTTAGGAAAACACTTTGATCTATCCTCACAGGATGCTCAGAGAACTTGGTGACTTTCTTGGTTGAGCTGGGAGTTTAGGTTGGCTCCAGTCTCCAAACCCCTGAACCTTTTGTCTAGGGCTGTTGCCATAGTTGCTGTACCCTGTCTTAAATAGAAGGGAGCCAGTGGTGCCTGGACTCTATTTTGAGTGTGCCATTTCCATACTAGGTTGCTGACCAGCTGTGTGCCAAGTACAGCAAAGAGTATGGCAAGCTGTGCCGGAGCAACCAGATTGGGACCGTCAATGACAGGGTGAGTGGAATGGGAAGGGCATCATGGGGGTGAGATGGCAGTAAGGCTCTCAGGAGCTACTAACCACAATGGCTATGACTTCCTCTGCTGTCAGAGGTTAGGTCCGCTCCTGAAGTCAGTTGCTGGGAATTGCAGGTGAAGAAGAGCACTGCTGCTGCTCCACTCAGGGGATTCTTGTTGGGGCATTTGTTTGGCCACTGTGAGGACAGGATGCTGAGCTAGACAGGCTGATGGCCTGACCCAGCAGGCTGCCCTTATGGGAGGGAATGATATCAGTGCTTCATAAATATGGGTTGTTTGCAGCAGGAGGTCCTGTCTGTGGTGCTACAGCAGGTGAGGTAGAAACATCTTTTTTCTGGCTTGGATATCTCTTAGCTAAGTGTTCTTGACCTGCCCAACTCAGTGAAGAGCTCACTCTTCCCTCCCTCCCTTCCAGCTGATGCACAAGTTGAGCGTAGAGGCACCTCCCAAAATCCTAGTGGAGAGGTACCTGATTGAGATCGCAAAGAACTACAACGTGCCGTATGAGCCAGACTCTGTTGTCATGGTGAGTGACTGGGAGGTGTTCCACTCTCAATTCCCTCATTAGCAGCTCCCTTTCCCACATGTGACATAAGCTTCTTCCTCTTCCCAGGCTGAGGCTCCCGCAGGCGTGGAAGCTGACCTGATTGATGTGGGATTTGTGGATGATACAAAGAAAGGTGGCCGTGGAGGTGGAGGTGGCGGTGGTTTCATGACCCCAATGGCTGGTCCTGATGGAGTTGTGCCAATGCCCATGCCCATGCCGTCTCCAGCTCCCCCTTTTTCATACCCACCTCCGAAGGGGCCAGTAAGTCCTATGTCTTGCTTGAAACAGGAGGGGAGTCTGTAAAGTTGGGCTTGGGGGTGGTAGTTGGGGAGGGGAGGGGAAGGAAAGGATAGCAGTCTACTGTGTGAGTTAGCATCTGAGCACACCTCACTAACTGCTGTGTGAACAGGGATTTCCAGCTGTTCTGGCTGGTATTGCCTATCTGATTCTGCCATTAGGAAGGGGTGCTGGTCTGACTTAACAATTTCTCCCTTTAGGAGCACTTCAACGGGCTACCGGTGGGCACCTACCAGCCTTTCACCAGCCTTCACCCACCACAGATTCCAGCAACACCTCCAACATACGAGTCTGTAAGTATTGCTGGTGAAAAAGAAAAGCTGAATTGCTGGGAGGGCAAGTCCTCTCTGCTGGGACTGTTGCTGTTCCTAGTCTAGTGCTGGGTATTGGCAGGCCTTCCCACTTGGACTGACTGAGGAGTTGCCATCCACTGGATTTGGGCTTGCAGCAGACTTCATGTACCTTTGATTTGATTTTGATTTATTGTATTTCTATGCTGCTTTTCATTCAAATGATCTCAAAGCAGCTTACAAACAATAAATAGCCATAACATAATGAAATATAATGGCATGTCGCAAATACAGCATACATCATATAAAATAATTAACAAATTATCAATAAAACAGTGGCAATCTATTAAAAAACTTAACAAAACAGCAACTAAAAATACAGTGGTCCCTCGACTTACAAACTTAATCCATTCCGAATGCACATTCGTAGGTCGAAAAGTTTGGAAGTCGAAACACGGTTTCCCATAGGAAAAAAAATATTCGGAAAAATTCGTAAGTCGAAAAAACCGCATTTAAAGCCACCAACGGTTTCCGTTCGGATGTAGAAAAATTTGTAAGCGTGCGGCCATTTGTCCCGTTCGTAAGTCAGAACCTACGGATGTCGAGTAATTCGTAAGTCGAGGGACTACTGTAAGCTAAACCTCACAATTACAGCAAGTCATGTGATTAACAAAAAAATGTGGCATTTAGAATCTATAAAACAATATTAAAATCATTAACAAAATAGCAACTAAAAATATAAGCTAAGCACTAAGTTCATTGACACAGTCTCTCCACCCCCATGTCTCATAATCTTTCACTCTGTTCAGTTCATTAAAATACACATAAATGTACATAATGCCAGATGTTGCACTGGCTGGAGTCCTCGAGTAGAGGGCCATGGTGGAGATGATGGGGCTCTCAGGCCTACCGCCATTGGTAAGGTGGATGTTGACTGCCTAGGCATTGTTGAGGAGAAACTTGCCTACATCACTATCAATAATCAGGAGTCCCATTCCCACTTGAGTCCCATTCCCACTTGAGGAAGTCCAAGACAAGCCTGTCCCTCTGGAGCAGCGAGTGGCAACTGCACTTGGTATACAGGCCGACCAGGAGGTCCAGGAGTGGCCCTGCAGCCTGTCCATCAGAAGCTGATCCAGCTTCTTCAGCCACACCTTGGTTGACATTGTGGTGGTAGAGGAGACGGCCACTGAGGGAAGTGAGCAGGGCAGCTACTTGAGTCTACCAGGCAGAAGGGAGGGGCTGTGATAAAGATGCCGAGGGAGCCTCAACATGATCTCAGCAGCCTGGATGAGCTTGCAGACGTATCACCTTGGTCTCAGAGTCCAGGCTGCTGCCCATGGAAGGCATGAGTGGAGGATGTTGGCCGGCAGCGATGGAGGATGAGATGGGGGGGGGGGGCTGAGCAGCTAGAGAGTGTGGAAATGGAGATGCATCCACCTTCATGCCCTTGTGCTTGTTCAGCTGCTGCTCTCCAGACTTCTGTGGTTGCTGGTGGTGGTGGTTCATGTCAGGTTGAAGGTGAGGCTGCCAGTGATGGTGAAGAGCTACTGCATCGTCAGGCCATCCTTGGGGGACATAGCCAGGGGCGCTTGCTGATCAGGTAGTCAGCCATGCTGAGCGGCTCCCCCTCACCACCAGGCCAGGCTCACCACCACTGCTTCCTCCTCCTCCAGATCCCTCATTTCATCCTTCCTTCTGCTGTCTGGCAAGGCTGCGTGAAGAAGATGGGAACACCAGATACGGTGCTTCTGCTGTGCATGTAGGCCTCTAGGGAGTTGTCAGGTGGTGGTTCTGTGTGGGGCGCTCCATCCAAAGCCAGCTTTTTTCTGTTTCAGATTGATGACATGGGTGCTGACAAGGAATTGCCATCCCCACAGGTGACCGGTGAGTGCAGGGCCAGGCCGGAGGGGGTGGCTGTGGAGCTGGCAAGGCAGTGAGGAGGGAGGGAGGTGGTGATGTCAGGGGAAAGCTGGTGCTTGTGTTTATTGTTGGTCCTCTTCACTCTTGTGTTTGCTCAAGTTGCTGAGGTAAGCATGTGCCCGTGTGTGTGTGCCCGTGTGTTTGTGTGTGTGTTGGGGCAGAGAGCTTGGGCCCCTGTAGCAACTGGTAGGAGCTGCAAGGCTCAACTGAAGTGCAGCAAGTGCTCGCTTCAGCAGCACATATACTAACTGTAGTACAGCAAAAAGAAGAATGGTCCTACCCATGCCCCTACTACTGTTAGGTAGACTACTGTTTTTGCTGCCTTGAGCCTGCCCACTGGTTGTAACCAGTCACTCTTGTCTGCTGCAGGACCAGCCCCAAAACCACAGCCGAGGGGGAGGCCACCAGCTGCAGTTCCTAGTTCGGGCGATAATTTTGTGCTGCCAGAGTTGCCATCTGTGCCAGACACGCTGCCTGCCGCTTCTGCTGGTGCCAACACTTCTGCCTCAGAAGACATTGACTTTGATGACCTCTCTCGAAGGTTTGAGGAACTGAAGAAGAAAACTTAAAAAGAGCCCCTGAACAGGGGGCCGATGGGCCTGATTGCTGCCTCCTCCTCCCCTCTTAGCACGGTCAAGTGCTCGTTCCTCTTCCTCCGCTTGGCCTTTCTTCCTTCTGTACTTACACCAAATGCCACTGCTTTTCTGACATTCTGCTCCAGGAGTGGGGGACTGCACAGCCTCTTTGAGATGGGAGCAGGAACAATCCCTCCGAATGCATTGCTCTGCAGTCTGCAGCCGGGCATTAGAGGGGAAAGGGAGTGATGTAGGTGGCCTCTCATTTGGACACACAGTGGCATAGGGACACCAACCTGAAGATTCTGGGCAACGCGCGTGCCCCCCTCCAGGCATGTGCTGTGGAAGGGGAGCTGCTCTGGGCCCCTGATAGCTTTGTTTTGCCTGCCGCGTTCTCAGGGAGCCCTCCGGGGCCATTATGACTTTCCTTTGGGGAGGGATGCTGTGGGGCACAGGAGTTGATCAGTCTACACTCCTCGTGGCTCAGTGGTCCTCCTGCCTCTGGCTTGCAGAGCAGCAGGCACATTTTCCTAGCTTTGAGTGAGCCCAGTTCTGCCTTAACGTGGCTCTGCATCAGGCTGGGTTCAGGGCCATTGCTTGACGTGTGCCATCACTCCTGGTTCTCTAGCCTCTTCCCTTGCCTATAGGGCAAAGCCATGGGTGGTGGTGGTGACAGCAGCAGCAACACATCCAGCAACTTCTGCTGCTCTTACAGACCAGCTGCAGTGCCAGCAGCCAACCTCAGCTCTCCCATGTAACACTCCGTATGTAACTCTTTCATGTGGCTTTTCTGGGACAATTTGATTGGTTTGTATCTTCTCTATTAATTCTAAATAAAGTTGAAGAATAGCCTCGACTGGGTCTGTCTCAAGTGAAACAGAATATTTCCTGGCTTCTGGCAGTGGTGGAGGGGAAGCAAAGGAGACATGGTATGTTTACAACATGGAGGGGCAGCTGCCACCAGTTCTTATCATGGAGAGAATGGCTGTTACTTCAGACTGACAGTCACACTTCAAGTCAAACAAGGAGTACTATTTATTGAGGGAAGGGAAAATATTGGCTAAAAGGAGCATGCAAATGTGTTGGCCTTTACTTTGGCTTCGCAGTTATATTTCAGAACAAGTCCTGTCAGTTTGGATCGCACACCTGAGGATCTGCAGTGCAGCCCACAACCACCTCCCACAGGCAAATTTTTGAGGCTCCCTTTAGACATGCTTCCCACAAAGACATTGTGGGTGGTGGCAGCAGTGGCAGCTTCAGAAGAGCAGGCCACCTGTCCTGCAGGGCACGGGGAAGAGCCTGGGTGCTGAAGTAGCTGTCTTTCTCTACAGTGATGTGATAGAACTGTCAAGCCATCATTCTTGAGAAATTAGCCCTTGTAGGGTTTATGCTGACCTTTACAGATTGGAGTTGGGGGTGAGTACTTTCTGCTTGGGCCAGGCCAAAGGGTCCCCTCTGGATGATTAAGGTAAGGGCTGCTTAAGGATCCTTGCATCTTAGAGGTTGGCTGCCTTTAAGGAAAGGCAGGATTGGATTCCTTTCATGGATTTGATCTCCCTCAATGGGCAAGCTGAGCCCTCTGGGTGGGGAGGGGTAATAGTCACTCTTCCTCCCCCCTTCTATCTCCTCCCTTTGGTGTCACCTTGAAACAGTGTATCCTTTTTATGCATCTCAACAGACCAACCTTTGCCATATAAATTCTTCAACTCTGGCAGGGTAGGGTGTAATCTAGAGTTCCCTGTTTGTCTCCTCAGAGGTTAAGCCCTGCAATAGGTAGAGAGTTCCTCAGTGACATTAAAAATACATTGATTCGTAAGGCTTAAATGATGTGCACCACAGAGTATTTGGGACTGGCTAAGAACAGCCCGCCTTTGCCCTGCCTCTTTGGGCAGAGAAGAACTGGCTCCTGCTGTTTAGGGACTTGACCGGCCTTTGGACTGGAAGCCAGTAAGATCAGTTTTGCTCTTCAACCTGCAGGGCAGCAGCAGGGGATTTCTGGGCAGTCAGATTTGTTCTGCCTTGGCTATTCCCAACAACTCAAAGGCGTGTCAAGGATAAAGGAAGTAGGATATAGCATGAGGCAATGTTGAGTCAAGATCACATGGTAAATTAGCTGAAGAATGGGAGGGGCAGCTTAAAAGTGGGAGAAAAGCCATACAGGTTTTCTTGCCAGCTCAGCTAAGCTCTGTTACAGTGGTACCTCGGTTTAAGTACACAATTGGTTCCGGAAGTCTGTACTTAACCTGAAGCGTACTTAACCTGAAGCGAACTTTCCCATTGAAAGTAATAGAAAGTGGATTAATCTGTTCCAGACGGGTCCGCGGAATACTCAACCTGAAGCGTACTTAACCTGAAGTATGAGTGTAATTGGTTCTGGAAGTCCGTACTTAACCTGAAGCGAACTTTCCCATTGAAAGTAATAGAAAGTGTATTAATCCGTTCCAGACGGGTCTGCAGAGTACTTAAACTGAAAGTACTCAAACCAAAGCATACTTAAACCGAGGTATGACTGTTTTCTTAAAGATAGCGTGTACATTAGTGATACTTTGAAAATGGTGACCCTTCCCATTTTAGAATAGAAAAGAGCTGTAGAAATGGGGAGGTGGGATGATGCCATTTCAATCCTTTGGCTCCTTTTGGGAAGCTGCTGGGAAGGGCGGCTGTTTCTTGATTCCAAACAAGATGGAAATCTTCAATTGAATCAGCTGCAACATGGATTCCTCCTTGCTGGCCTGTTGTGACGAACCGGGAGAGAGAGAGAGATGCCTTATATGTGAACTTGGATCCTGAGGGGTGGCTGCGGCACAAGCAGCTTCCTGTGAAGGCTTAATTGCTTGAAGTTTGGCTTGTGGCTGGTGATGTGCAGCACTAGCTGCTTGGGCTTACACCTACCTTGGCAGCCTTCATCTCCCATCTGAAGGTCGTCAAAAGGGCAGAGACAAACAGGTTGATGATCACAAACACCATGGAGATGACGCTGGTTACAATCAGCACAGCGCCAAACACAGGGTCCACAGCAGTGACCTAAGCATGAAGAGCACAGTTATGTCCCCTGTGTCTACATATGCACATAGCAGAGAGCTGTTGGCCATGCTGTGCTTTGCAGGGCATAGGGAAGCATGGCATTCTAGACCCAGAAAGCTGAAATCCATGCAGGTCTCTCGGTGCTGAGCTGGGAGCTGAATGGGGCTGGGGGTCTGCCCCTATCTGTGGCGTCCTGGAAGGGCAGCCTAGCAGTGTCCCTCTGCCTAAAGTGGGGCTGCATGGTACTCACCTCTTCATAATTAAAGATTCCAATGAAAAGCCCTACGATGGTCACAGCTGAGTCAAAGAGGGTCTTGTAGTCAGCTACGCTCCATCCAAACATGAGGTTGCACTGATGGCAAGAGAGCGAAGGTGATGTAGGGGGAGGGGTATAAGGACACAGGAAGTGGGGGGGGTCATGTGCTCTTCCCTCTGCCCTTGGTTGGTTTCCCTGCAGTTGGCAGGCCTCTTCTTACCACAATGGCGTAACCCACAAGTAGCACCAGAAGTGTAAGCAGGAAGCCCAGGACCTCATCCCAGGCTTTCTGCAGCGTCTGTGTGATGAGGTGCATTCTGGGATTTAGTTGCAGGAGGTTCCACAGCTTGATGGTTGTCAAGGCCACCAGAAAAGCAATAAGGTATGTGAGAGCAGAGTCAACTTCCACCATCTCATAGAAGCTGATGAACCTGCCAAAGGTATGGAGGGAGTTTTGCTTTAGGGTGTGTGAAAGCCGCCTCTGCTGAGCGGGGGGCTGCCCCTGCCCCTTGTTTCGGATGGTGGACACTCACCTGTTGCGGTCTTGGCGATGCTGCTTCATGATGCCTTCTGCCAGCACGCGCCTCTTCACATAAAGGCCAATAGCTGCCACACTTATGAGGATGGTGCTGGCATCCAGCAGGTTTCTCTTGCTGCTGAAGTACTTCCACTTCTGCTGCTTCAACTGCTGGCCCTGCTGGCCCCATGGAAGAAGCAGGCTTGACTCAGGCAGCCACATGTTGGGGGGGGTATGTGCACGTGGAAGGAGCAGTGGTGGTGTGATGCTCTTTCTCTGGCAATACAGCAACCTCCACACACCACCACCCCCTAAAACAAGGGTGGGATGACACTTCTGCGGCACTCCAGGTTTTGCTGGAATCCAAATGCCCAACTGCTCTAGGCAGCCAATGGCCAATGGTCAGGAATGATGGGAGCCTAGCAGCACCCAGAGGGCCCCCACAGGTTCCACATCTCAATCTCTCCTGATCTGGTGCTGGCTGATACCTCCCACTAACCCTAGGAACCTTGAGAGTGCTAGCTAAAGCTGAAGGAAGTTGTAGTCCAGCAACATCCAGAGGGTGCTAGGCTAAGGAAACTAAGCTGCCTCACAGAGGCCCCACTCACCTGCACAAAGATGTAGTATAGTATGAGCAGGAGAAAGGTGATCTGGGCACAGATAAATTGGAGGACGAGCTGGAGGTCAGGATAGAGGCGGAGAATTTGCAGCTCCGATTTACTGAACAAGGTCCCTGCCACAGAAACAGGCACAGGGTCAAGCATGGAGGCTGCAAGCAAGGCTGGCTCCCAGGCAGAGGGAAGGCCTTTTCTCCATCTCCCTCCCCAATAGCCCCAGGACAGCCATCCTGCCTCTGAGGCCCATTGCAGGGCTAGGCCCCCTTTGTCTCTACTACACGCTCTTGCCTATCCCATTGGCCTCCAAGATCAGCGTGACTGCGCAGAAGAGGTTGACATTTGCATTGTAGACAACAAACTCAATGAAGGCAACTCGTGTGTTTCTGTCCAGCCAGTTGTTCTGTTCCAGATAGCGAAGGGTTCTGGTGGGGAATGGTGCAGAAAAAAGTTGAGCTGCAGCTAAATCTACTGGCGGCAGGGGAAGAGAAGCACAACTCTAGTTTACTATTGCATGCCCTGCCCTATGACCTTTAGTCCATCCTTGATTGGTTCTCCCCCAAGAACCACCTGCCAGACTCCAGCTAGCAATGCCATATTCACTACTGTTAGCCAGGATTGTGGGTCTTTAGCTTTCACCTGCCTCTCCCACAGCTTCACCAGATCAGGAGATAGTGGGCAGAGACTGAGATACATCTGCCCAGAAAGAGTCCCTGGAGCTTTCGGGACCTGATGCCTGTTCTGCAGCTCCCTCAGTCCACATACCTTGTGGCGTAGCTTTTGTTTCTGCCAAGGTTTGCCAGGTAGCCGCTTCCTGGATAGAGAGCAAACTTCCCCCAGATGGGGTACTCTTGCAGGGTGCTCTCATTCTGGAAGACCCAGGCACTCGCCTGACCTCTCCCACCTGCAGCAGGAGGCCCCCAGCTGGCCGTGGGACCCTGCTTTCCCTCTTGGAGCGGGAGAAAAGGTGGCCCTGGCTTTGGCAGGGCTCCTGTGGCTCGGATCTGCCGTAGCCGCACGCTGCCCACAAGGAAAGAGTTTCCATCCATGGCCAAACCTGGGAGATTGAGAGAGGGGGGAAATGTACTGCTTAGAAGCAAAACACACAAACACACACCTATTTGTACAGATGTAAAGAGCTGGGTAAATTTAGGCTTTTTCAGCAACACTGAAAAAGCCTAAATAGGACATGTTTTTGTATTTTATACAGCATGTGCCACTGGGGCTGCTGCCTGCCAATGGCTTGGGGCCACTGCCCAGGACACCTTCCCTCACTTGAGGCTGCTGCCTCGAGCCTTCCTCCCAATCCCTCCCATTGTAGGGAGTGAGCAGCAAAAAGACTTCCAGGCAGTGACCCTGAGCAAGGGAAGGCACACCTTTTCAATTTATTCAGTCATTCATTTTGTGGTGACCCGCATAAAAGCAGTCACACACAAATGGAATGCCCATAAGCAGAGGACTGCCTGTATACAGAAGGATGTCTCTTTGATCTCTGCTCCTTGTGCTGCTCACCTTCAGAATTGCCATGGAGGCCGGGCAGCAGAATCACCCTGGTCCACCTGTACAACTCCTCTGGGGTAAGGATGTCTTCCAGGTGGGATGTGAAGGTCTTCTGGAGGGCGTTGTTCAAGTAGAACTCATTGGGACTTCTCTCAGTATAGCTGAGGACCATCAGCACAGCCAGGAACACAAGCTGCACTGGGTGTCAGAAAAGGGAAGTGGATCAAAACATTTTGTCCTGTTGGATTTTGCATCCTTACAGCCAGAAGACGTGGGGGGAACAACCTTGCAGGCCAAATTATAACCCCTTCCAGGTCTAGCAACCCGCCCGCTTGCAGGTATGATCAGGGGCATAGCTAGCTGCTTCGGCACCCAGAGCAGCAGGAGCGGGGTGTGCTCCCCATGGAGGTGCCGCGGTGATCTACCCGGGGACGGAGGCGTGGTGAGCTGCCCATGGAGTCTGCCTGGCAGATGCAAGCCCCACACTGCCGTTTCAGGAAGCACAGGGCCCCGAGCCACTGCATCACTCCCAGGAGAGACGCATGGCTTGGGTGCGCTGCAAGCCAGGCCCCGCAGTAAGTGCCACCCTCCTGTGGTGTGCCATTTTGTCACCCCCTCAGGGATGACACCCGGGGGGGACTGCACCCCCCTTTCTATGCCCCTGGGTATGATCTTCCCTGCTGGTGGTTTAAAGGTTGCAAATTACACCTGAAGATTTGTCCTGAGCAGATTCTGCACCCACTCAGTTATGTATACATTGTGGTTTATAGCAGTGGTTCCCAATTAGCTAATTACTGAGGAACCCCTATTTTTCAAAAGCCAAGCCATGGACCCCCTACTTTTGAAAATTTTTATAATTCTATGGTAGTTACCTGTGCAAAGCAATTTTTTGATGAAAATGTGAGGTATGCCCAATGTTCTGATATGGTATGTGGCAGTTTCTTCCCATGTTCCTGCTGCTCCCACCATTCTGACCTTGGCCTTGGTATGATTCTCTGTCTTGCTTGCTTCCTTAACCACTGATGCTTAGGAGTGTGAATGCTGAGCATATGTCACCCCTGCTTGGTGCGGGGAGGGAGCAGGAAGTGTTGCACAACCCATCCACACCCTTACTGGCCTTCGAGACTGGTCTCACCTGCAATCTCTCTGATCAAGGAGTACAGCTTATTGTCTTTCAAGGCTCGTTCCTTTGGCCGCACCATTGGCTGGAGGGCAGGGGGTCTGTAAGCTGGGTCTGCCCAGCGTCTCCGCCCATAAGCTTCCAGCTGTAGGCTCCTTGCTGGAGGGAGAGGGAAGCAGGAGTTAGTCCCAAGCAAGAGGAAAAAGGCCCCCTTTGGTCAGAGGCCGCTCAGACAGATGCCCTATCGAGCACTGCAGATGGGGGCGGGGTGTGTGTGTGTGTGTGTGTGTGTGTGTGTGTGTGTGTGTGTGTGTTGGAGAGCTTGAATTACCTGTGATGAGGCCCAAGGCCCACCAGAGCTGCTGCTCCTGCCCCTTGTCCTTCCACAACTCCCTCTTGTGCAGCAGTGAGAAGAGGAAGGTCAGAGCCAACACCTGGGAAGGAGGGAGAACAGGGCTGCCATTGGGGGGCCCCACAGGGCAGGTGTCTGGGCCCTTCTTAACAGGAGGGGCCCCACCACAAATGGAATGGTTAGTAACATTACACGCATTACCAGTGCAGATTGGGGGAGAGATGGACAAGCATTAAACCCAGAGTCCGGACTTATGTGGGGTCTGAGGATCCTTGCAGACCTCTGACCCTGCTGTGTTGCTGCAGAATCACAGAACACCAAAGACATTTGTGGAGGCAGGGAGAAGAGGGGAGATGCTGGCTCTGGCAAGGGTGTGGGGAGAGGTTAGCTGCACCCCAGAGAGGGCCAGGTTACCTTCAGGGGCTGCACTACGAAGATGTTCTCTAGCACTGAGAGCAGGATGTTGATGGCCCAGCGCCCAGCCTCGTCCCTGCTCATTTCTAGGCTGTAGAGCACTGTGAAGAAGGCTGAAACCAGGCTGATGCTCCCCACTGTGAGCCAGCAGGCGAAACTGAATCTCCCGGGGAGACAGTGGGAGAAGGGCGGCCTCTCCTTGTCAGGGTCTTCAAGTGGGAAACTGCTGAGCTCGCTCCTGGGCCAGGTGGGCCTGAGACAAAGAAGCAGGAGAATAAATGGCACCTCAGCCTTTGGGAACACCAGTAGAGGGAGGGAACTGTGCAGTGGGGAGGGGAAATGACCAACACACAGACCAAGCAGAAAAAGCAATAGGCAATTAAGAAAAAGACCATTACTGGGTGGGCTGGGAAAACTGGCTGGCTTTGGGTCTGAGTGTGACCCAGATACCCTATAGATCCAGAGGCCCTCCAGGTTAGCACCTGATGAAAAAACCCTGAAACTGTCAGAACAGGAGGTGGAACAGCTCCCCCTGCCAGTCTATGGAATCAGAGGCACCAGTCTGCTTGTGAGGAAGCAGTCAGTGGCTGTGGTTGAGTGTAGTTTAGGAGACAAGAGTATATAAAGCCTCCCTAGTGAGCCTTCTAGTTGCAGGAAATAATACAGGTCTCTGGTGCCTTATTTCCTGATTCTCATCGCCCTGCCTTGCTGCATTGTACCTTGCCTGAACTCGACTGCAGTGGTGACCTTGGACTGTTGCCTCACTTTGTTTCTGGGTCACATTTGAACAGACCCTACATGCTTGGCTTGCTTGGACTCTGTTGTATATGCGACCCCCATCCTCACTGGTGAGTCCTGGGGGGGACGGCTTTTATCTCTTGTAACTGGGACCGGGCTCCTTGCCCAGCCCCTGAAGGCATTCCCTGGAGTGTGAAGACATCTGGTTGGTTTCTTCCTGTAAGCTATTTCATGGAAGGAACTTTGACCTTAGCTAGGTGTGTTTCTTTGTATACATATGTAGGGTGTGTAGATGCTGCAGAGTTTCACAGTGGCTTACAAATGAGGATCTTGTTGCCCAAGTATTATTTTGGGTTTGGAGCAATCTCTGCAAAAATTTACCAGGAAATGGGGCCAGGAGAGTGGGGAAGAGATAGATGAGGGGAGCTTCTGGGTGGGGGCTACCTGCCAGGCCCCTCGGTGCTGGGCCAGGGCTGGGCCTGCTGCTGCTCTAGGTGCTGCTGGACTCTCCGTAGTCGGTCCACCGCATGCAGGTGGTCATAGGGGTTAGGGAAGCTGCACATATCCAGGCTGCAGAGCTGAGTCCCCAAGTCATTCAGCACATGCCTCAAGTAGCTGTGGAGGTTGAAGCGCCTCTCTGGAAACAAGTACAAAGAGGCATCATTCTCACCCTCCAGAGCCTTAATTCCCCCTCCTCTTTCCAATTGAGTCAAGGGTTGCTCAGCACCCCAAAGGTGCAAGCTGGTGCACAGAGCATGAGGAAGGGTGGCACACTCTCTGTCTGAGAGGAAGGGAGTGGTGTTTGCATCCATTGCCAAGGCAAGCTTCTCTTACCCTGAGGGGGACCTTCCAGGTCCTTCTGGTGCTGGAGGTGGGACTCGATGAGGTCACACAGACAAGCCACAAGCTCCGGTACTTGCTCAGAAGTCCCAGGAAACTTGTCCATGGCTCTGCACTGGCAGAGGCCGTTCTTGTAGAGGAAGCCCAGGGTCTCCTCCAGCTCCTGCAAAGGAGAGAGCAGGGCAAGAGAGCCAAGCACCCATCAGGGCAGAGGCTGGTGCTGGGAGACTGACCGCTCAGGACCGCTTGTTTTTCCCCTACTGAACTCCCTTAGAGACTTTGCCCATTTCAAGGCATATTGTTTGGGGGCGACCATGCCAGTTTGCAAGGACCTCAAGGAAGCTCCAGCTGTTCTCTTATAACAGGAGTCACCCAAAGGGAACCCGTTTCTGCACCCTAGGGAAATTATGTATTAAATCTGCATCGAAGGGCTGACTGAACACAATTCAACTGGGTGTGTCTGCTGTTTAATTGACTACAGAGTTTTTGAGTTAGGAAAGGCATTGTAAAGTGAGTGGAGAGAGTAAGATAATGGGGGCCACACACTGCGTTTCAGCAAGCAAAGAGCTCTGTACGGTTTTTATATTCTCTGTATTATGTGCTGCCAAAACGAGCATGAGCTCTGTATGGTTTTAATTCCTGGTTGACAGCTAGCCTGGCACCTATTGCCACCATGGCTCAAGCTTCCTGTACCTGACAGGGGACTCCGTGGGCCTGGCATGCTATCAGTGGGTCACATGCCTATGCACCAGCAAACAATAACAAGGCAGACCGTGATTTGCGCTGTGTCCCAGGTGCTGACTGGAGGGACTTGTGAAGAGGGGTCTCACCTGCTTGACTCGTGTGATGGGCGTCACCTGCTTGGGGGGCATCACAGTCTGCAGGAATTCGGTGCTGGCAGGCGGAGGCTTTGGGGCTGGGGGCTGGACCAGCTGGAAGATGTGGCTGATCAGTAGGTTCACCGGCATTAGGAAGATGGCTGTTTCCACACTCACCAGCAGCTCGTGCCAAGTCACCATAAAAGGCCCTGTCTCAGGGGCAGGGAGGGGGGAGGGGGGCAGGCAGAGACCTTCAGTCAGGAGGAGGGGGTGGCCAAAAGGATTGCTGCTGTGGCTGAGGCAGTTTTGATGCAAAAATGGTGGGTGGGGTCCAGAGGGGGACTCCCAGCTCCATTGTGAAGCTTAGAATCCTCAGTGCTACTTAGAGACACACAAGCCCTATGCATGGAAGGTGGAGCATGGGGACAGGAGCAAAAATACAGGACTCTTTAGGGCTCTGCCTTGGGGGCTGTGAACCATGGCAAGTGGTGGGAAGCCAGCCTCTTCCCTACCCCACCCACCTGCCCCCAGCCCAGCCCAGCCCCCACCTGCATCGTGTTGGGGCGGGGGACAAGGAGAGGCACTGGCTATGCCAGTCTCCAGCTAGCAGCCAACTCACCAGCCTCAGGGCTTCTGGACCCTCCCTCTTTTCTCCAGAACATGATGTTGATGAGGAAGGTGCAGCAGAGGAGGGCCAGGCAGCAGGAGAGCCTCTGCACACGAGTGAAGGGGCTCCAGGGTGAGCAGGTCATCACCGACAGCCACAGGTGCTCCTGCGTCAATTTGTCCACCAGCCCTGACCAGAACTGGTACCTGGTGAAGTGGGATACGGGATGTATTTGGTGGGGGCTGAGCCAGAGAGGGTCAAGGGCCCGGAGCAAGGTGGGACCTTTCCTGTTGCACCTAATTTCTGAAGGGAGAGGAGCTCGAAGCTGCGTCACATTCTCCGACCTGGAAGGAAGACCCAACTCCCAGATGGGTGGGAGAGAAAGGCCCTCTCTGTGCAGAGTCAAAGGAACTTTCTTCACTGGGTATCACATGCGCCATGTCTGAGAGTTGTCATTCCAAGCAGATTCTGGGACAAAGCCTGCTGTTCCCTGACTTTTATTTTTTTTATGTCTGCATATTGCTTTTCCACACAGGTGTTCTCAGCATAATTCAGTCAAAGGCAAGGTACCTGTTGGGCAGATCAGGGGCAGAAACACCCCTAGGGCAAAAACACATTCCAGAGATGCCACAAACTGTCACTGGCAGGAGGTGGGTGGGTGGGGCTCATATTTACCTGAAGGACAGGAGATCCCTCTCAGAGGCAACAGCAAAGACTTTATCCACATGGCCATCATCCAGGTCAGCTGCCAGCCAACAGTCACACAGGAAATGCCACTTCTTCTTGGCAGGCAAGTCACAGACAACCAGCCGCCTCACAAACCTGCAGGAGGCTCAGGCCTTTCAGTTGTTTGCCCACACATGAGTGGCACTGCCAAGCAGTCATGTGGTGCCCATTAGCTGCAGCCAAGGGATCTGCCCCCACTCCCCCATCACTCAAGAGCTGCAGGTCAAAGGGAAGCAGTGTGGATCTTTTCCTTCTGCCCTCATCACCTTGCCAAAACAGAGAGCTGCATGTAGCTACCTTCAAGCACAAGCGAAGCTTTGCTCCGTTAACCTATATATAAAGCGTTCTTTGCCCAGCAGTTTTGGAAAAGGACTGGAGATGGAAGGGTATCCCCTCCCTGATGTATTCTTTATGTTTGGGGGTTCAGACCAAAAGTGGGTCATAATGCATTATTTGACATGACAATGTGGCCTCTGGAGCCAAAGCTGGCCTTTAACATGGTGAGCATGAACCTTGGGTGGGACAAGACATACCACAGTTCTATCGTCCCCCTAGAATGTCCAGCTGTCCTGCAGCTAGTTTTGCTACAGTTGGACGGGGATCTTGTGAATTTCTTCAGCATAGGCTTGGAAGGAGGTATCTTTGAGGACCTGGGAGTTCTGCAGGTCCTGGCAGCACAACCCCATGGCATGGGAGGACTAGGCCTGCCAGCTGCAGTGTCCCTTCGCCTACTAGCATCTGATAAGGTCTGGTGCTGCCAATGGACTCTCCCATGCCAGTCATGTGCTTCCAACCTCCTCCTCGCTTGGCATCCCAGTTGCTGTCTGGTTCGCTCTAACCCCACCCTCTTGGCCTACACCCTCAGTCCTCACTGGGCCATGGACTTACCAGCTGGGGTTGGGCCCAGTGTTGTCGTGCCAGAGGCGGATAGCGTGGAGGTTGCCCAGGGGCTTCTGTGTGGCAAGGAGGAAGGCATCCCGCCCACCTCGCTCAAAGGAGGGCCCCTGGGGGTGCTGTAGCAGGTGTGGCTCACTCCGGCCCTCTGCCCCATAGAGGGTCAGGATAACCTCAAGCCAAGGAGGGAGAAGGGGTTAATCAAGGAAAGGGAAAAGAGGGCGGGTACTGGGTGGGGTTCATGGAATGCTTCCTTTCCTCAGTTCCTTGCCCAAGCAGGGAGCCCATGTCATCAAAGACATAGGCTTTTGCATGCAGACAGTCACACAGAAGCCTGCACCCCCACACACCCACTCCCTGATAGGGAGAGATTTGCCAGACTCGGCCCAGATTCTGTGGGCAGGTGCCTGAGGTCATGGAACTTGATGGGCAGCACTTGTACCATCAACAGTACAAAGTGGGCCTGCAGGGAAGTGAGACCCTACCCTACCTTAGCAGAAGTCCCAGCCCCTCTGCGGTAGCCTGTGAAGACTTGCACCAGGTAAGAGAAGCGGGCGGTGGCCTCATTATCTGCTAGGATTGTGACCTTCACCTGGAGGGGTGAGAGACACACATGGGGTGGGTGGCCCTAGAAATGGCCAAGCCCCACTTCAGCAAGTTGGCTTTCCCAGAGTGTCTGGTTCTCAGCTGTTTGCTGGATAAATATTTCATACCCTGAACCAGGCACCCCCAAACTTCAGCCCTCTAGATGTTTTGGACTACAATTCCCATCTTCCCCGACCACTGTTCCTGTTAGCTAGGGATCATGGGAGTTGTAGGCCAAAACATCTGGAGGGCCGCAGTTTGGGGATGCCTGCCCTAAACAGACGGTGTAAAATGTCCTCTCTCATTACCTGTTTGCATTTCCAACGAAAAACCTTCATTGTTCCTCATTTCAGCACATCAGACAAGAAGGGCCTGAATGAGGCCAGATTTTTGGGGGCCCCCCTCTGGCCTACAAATGATAATAACCCCAAACAACCATCATAAATCTTTTGCTTGCCTTTTCCCCTCACCTTCTTAACATCCGTTCTCTGTCTCCATCGAGCCCAAACGAGGGCAGCTCCATAGCCCAGCAACAAGCTGCTTAGCAAGGCCAGCCCTGAAGGGTTTTGGCCCACGGTGCTCAGGAGCTTTGCAGTGTTGTGAAGGTCAATCAGGTGTGGCAGGACCAAGGAGATGCACCCAAAGAAGGTGAGGTGGTTGCACAAGCACTGGGTGCTGTGGAGGGTGCTTTGGGAGCCCACCTGGAAGGCAGACACTGATGCATTAGAAACCAACACAGGAGGACGAGGTACCAAAAGTTCTGCTCCATTTGGTTCCCCATGAAGAGTTTGGATTTGGATTTGATATCCCGCTTTATCACTACCCGAAGGAGTCTCAAAGCGGCTAACAATCTCCTTTCCCTTCCCCCACAACAGACACCCTGTGAGGTGGGTGGGGCTGAGAGACTTCAGAGAAGTGTGACTAGCCCAAGGTCACCCAGCAGCTGCATGTGGAGGAACGGAGACCTGAACCCGGTTCCCCAGATTACGAGTCTACCGCTCTTAACCACTACACCACACTGGCTCTCTACACCACACTGGCTCTGCCCCACTTTTTTTCCTCCCAGCATGGAAGCAAAGGCTTGCCTGCCTGCCCTACAGCCCTCTGGCCTGGTTGACCCTACTGCATACCCGACATCCATCACTTCTCCAGGCCTGATGCTGGCTGGACCAGTAGTAGCATCCAGAGATGATGGTGTGGATGGAGAGGTTCCAGGGGCCCTGAGAGAGGGCAGCCACCTCTGCAGAGATGTAGTAGGTGCCCAGGCCGTGATGCTGCAGCTCCTCTGGAGGAATCACCCATGTGTAGGCACCCTCTGAAGCAAGAGCAGTGAGTCAAAGAGAGCAAAGAGAGACCACACCCACTGACCTCACCCACACATTCCCCCACTGGGGGACACAGTCCTGCCTGGCCCCAGCTCCTCAAGCCCCTCCCTCCCTAACTGTGTGCCTACTCCCAGGTGGACAGATTTAAATCAAAATGGTTTGGTCAATTATGTAAATGAAGAAACCGGTTGATTTAACTAAGCGATTTAAATCAAATTTCCCATTGATGTTTCCTACAGTGCAAATCTGACCACTACACCATGTTAATTTGCAATTAAATGAATTTAATTGGCAATTCAATAATTGAAACACAGCTGATTCAATCTGTATACTTTTGCAACTTGTTCCCATATAGCAGGCTTCCTCAAACTTGGCCCTCCGAGTTTGAGGAAGCCTGCCATATAGGTTATGTCTTATGGCTGAAACCCAGAACAGTTGGTGAAGTTAACACCTCAACGCTATGCCCACTTACCCGAGAGTTACCTCACTGAACTCCAATGAGACTTACTTTTAAGGGGATACATGTAGCATTGTGCTGTACGTATGAGCATAAGAAGAACCTGCTGCATCAGGCCAATGGCCATTCTAGTCCAGCACTATTTTCCTAGAGGTCAATCAGATGCTCCAATAGGAAGTCCCAAAGCAGCACCTGCCCTCTAGCTTCCTGCTAACAAGTCCTCACCCTCTTGCCATCCGCTGCTGGGCAGGGTGGTGTTGAGGAGGCTGCTGTTCTCGTTGGGCTCAGGTTGGAGGCCCAGGTGCAAGGTGATCTGGACCACTGTGCTGGATTTCACCGATACTAGCAGGGCATCCTCTACTGATGTGACGTTTACCACAATGTCAAAGTTCCTGACGCTGCCAGTCAAGTGAGTGTGAGGGGCCTCAGCTCTAGCCTCAGCACTGAGCCCAATCTGGAAGCAGACAGAATGCCCATGGTCAGCCCTGAAGTGCCCCCCCACTGGTCCTTGAGCACGTACTGTCTCCTATCAGGCTGTACAGCACAAAGTGCTTATCTCTGATCCAGCACTGGACCTTGGACAGCACTGCTTCTGCATGCCACTTGGATGCAGAGAAAAGAATCCCCCCTATCTAGCCAAGAAATGCTCCCATCAGCAATGAATGAGGCTGGCACCTTCTGTGGGTGCAAATGTCCACACCACAACTGTGCCACAATCATGCTACGGAATGGTGCCACACTTGCAAGTATATTTCAGTCCTAAGCACACTTGAGGCCTTCTTGTGAGGAGGCTGCAATTGGTTTTAAAAAACACCAGGAAAGGGGGGAGCACTTAGATCTCTGTGGAGCTGACAACAGGCTGGAAAAAAAGGACTCGTAAAAATGACTGCCTCCTCCCTCACTCTCCAGCAGCACTCCCAGATCTGTCCCACTTAGAAAGACTTTGGGGGAGGGGGGAGAGAGATAATATGGGGGGGAGGGGAAGATGAGAGAGAAAACGAAACTCTTGGCACACCCTGCAAGAAGAGAGGCTCCATTTCCAAGCATCAACTCCTTCAGAGCATTCAGAAATGATATTTTGCCTGGGAAAGTTATATTCATCCTCCTTTGATTGCTGTCAAAAGGGTAACATGACCCGTTTTAGAAAAACAAAACAGGGAAAGGATCTGGGCACTGCCGTCGCTAAGAACATTTGGGTGCAGATTTGGACTAATATTCCAAAGGAAAATTAATCAAGAAATATTCAGAGAATTTAAATAAAACCCCACATAATTCTCACGTTTTATAGAGGCAGTATCTATAGGTGGGTTTCTCGAGTTGCCCAGTGATAAAATGAAAATTTAAAATTATGGCATGGAGGATTCCTACTGATCCTGGTTGATATCCAATGTTAGATTTACTCAGAGAAGACCCATTGAAATTAATAGACTTGACTAATTGAAGGTCGTTGATTGCAATGGGTCTACTCTGAGTGTAACTTAGTTGGATGTTAACAGTTTATTGGCATCCTTGTGTGGGTCCATCAGGTCTGAAAATGGAAAGTCATTTCTCAGCGGCAGAAACAATCTGAATGTGTTCTGGGGAGAAAGGACCAGCTTCCTCTTTGTGGGGGATGGATGCCACACTCAGGAGTCCTGATCAGAGAGCTTCCCAGTACAGTATCCATTCTCACCTCTATTTCCTCTGCAAGATTGTAGACACCGATGGACTCCTCGCTGGCCATGAGAGCGATACTTGCCATCCTTTTGATCGGCTTCTCATCCAGGTGCCGGAAAGGGTTGAATGCAAAGGAGGCCACCTAGAGTGAAGATGAGAGCAAGAGTGAGCTGTGGGGTTGCCCTCTGCCGCACCTCCATGCCCTGCCAGCCCTGCACTATGTCCCCCTACAAGGACCCAGTGGGCAGCAAGCCACTACCACCTTACCTGGACTTGTACTTGGGGGTGCTGGCTCAGAACTGGCTCCAGAGCAGAGCTGGATGGGAAGGTTACGTTCAGGCCCCTTGGCTGAAGCAGGTGGAAGGAGGCATGGGACAGGGAGGCTTTGTCACACCTGGTACGGAGTGAGGAGAGAGGGGTTACTGTTGAAAGTTCAAGTGCAACTCCATCTTCAGAAGAGGGGTCTTGCGTAGGTTAGGACAGATAGAACAGAGTTCAAGACCTCCAGATTCCCAGACTACCTTTGTGTCCTTAACCTCTACAGCTCACCTCTCTATCTCTTTTGATATTCTCAGGCTGCACTCTGTTTCACAACTTCTTGCTCCTCTCACATTTCTCTCTCCAAGAAGAATTATCCTTTGAGATAAGATAGGAGCCAGCATGGCTACCATGCTCAAGTACAGACTTGTTAGGCTAGATCTTGGAACTTTTCTATCCAACTACTACGGTATGTGGTTAGAGTGTGAGACATGGACATGGGAGAGCAGGGTTCAAATCCCCTCTCAGCCATGAAACCCAATGGGTGACTTTAGGCCAGTCACTATCTCTCAGCCCCAACCTACCTCGCAGGGTTGTTGTGAGAATAAAATGGAGAAAAGGAGAAGTCTGTGAGCCATCCTGAGCTCTTTGGAGAAAAAGTGGGTTATAAATGTAGTAATAATTTTTTAAAAAAATCATGTAATATACTACTTTATTATTTAACTACAAGCATCTCTGTGTGCGAGATTGTTAACTCATAAAAGTCTGTTCCCTAATTGTTAACTCATAAAAGTCTGTTCCCTAAGATGCATTCTCTGAACAATGTCTTATTCTGCATACCAAAAGGATTCCAATAGGTAATTGGCAACCAAACAGTTCATTCAATTGCCCAGTTGCCCTGAGCAAGCCCCGCCCCCCACTTCTTCAGTGCCTAGGAGAGAGGAGACTGGTACCTGCTGAGGGTGGTGCTGAGCACAGGAGACACCACAGTTACTGTGGATTCCTCCGTGGTGGAGCTTCCCAACAGGAGTCCCATCTGGATCAGAGGAAGGGCTTCCAATGCTGTTTCCAGGACCTTTGGTTCCTGCTGCAGAAAGGCCAGGTGTGGTCAGGAGCTGGGCAGAGCCAGGATGGGGAGCCGGGAAGCTCACCTCCCTTCCCATGGGCTCAGGTGTAATGGGAAGGCGTGGACAAGAGACCCAGCCATGCAGCAGGCCTGAGCTGGCAACCCCATCCTTCTGCCGGCTTGGGGAAGTGTGAAGGAGGAAGGAGCAGGTCAGAATAGTCTCCTCCACCCGACCCCTGTAGGTCCTCTTTCTTCCCCACCTGTTGCGTGCCAAAGCTGGGTGTCCAGCTGCCCGAGGCTTGGAGGAGGTTGCTGAGGGCCTGGAAAAGAGCCTGGGATGCGAGGTCTAGGCAGGAGGCATTGCTGGCAGGGTGGTCCCTCGGTAGCTGAGAGCTTAGGGAGAGGAGTGCCTGGCTGGCAGAGGCCTGTAGGAACAAGGCAGGGCTAGTGCATCTGGCGGGGCTGATTTGGGGTTGCAAAGGTGAGGCTGGCTGTGCCAAGCGGCAGGCTTGCCTCTGTACAAAGCCTGGGTAGAGGGCCTGGCTCAACCAAGGCCTGGGAGAATAGGCCGCAGGGGACAGACCTTTAGATCAGGGGTGCCACCCACCCTCCCTCCCTGCCATGTGCCAGTACCTGGGCATCGTCTGAGAGCAGAGTGTGGAAATTTGTCAAATCCTTCAGCATCCGGGCTGCCCGCTCCAGTGCCATAGGGTGGTCTGGGGTCTGCACAGCCTGGCTAAACTGGTGCAGCACCTTCTCTAGGGCCTGTGGGACAGACCCTGAGTGAGAGGGGCTGGGGGAGAAGATGGCCTGGTTGCCCTATTACGCTGTCAGTGAGCCTGCAAGTAGAGCTTATTGCTAAATCTCTAACTGTGGGAAGCCTCCTCTACCCTATAGGGGGAAGACCTGAAAAGGTAGCTAGGCTGGAGGGAGCCACACACACCCACCCCCACACCCACCCCGCCTCCCCAGAGCCACTTGCCTCCCTTCCTGCTGTGGGCAAAACCAGTCTGCAAATCCCTCACTAAGTGACTTTGGATCCCTGGGAAATCACATACGAGTCACGCTCATCTTTGATCTGCACCTCAGCGTTGGTTTTTCCAGGTGCAAAGGAAGAATGCTGCAACGCCCCCCCCCCCAGCATCTCCGGAGCAGGGTGTGGTGTATGGGACAAGGTGCCACCAGAGTGGGGGCAGGTGCCAGCCCCAGATGTCTCCCTACCTTCCCCTGGTCCTCAGGGGGGAAGTGTCTAGGGCTGAAGGTGAAGAGGTCCGGGCTGGGGTTGGACTGGTGGCTTTTGGTATCCCCCGAGGTGGTTTTGCTGGTGGGCAGCGGCTGAGTGCTGGGCTCAGGGGCTGAGGTCTGAGAGTTGGGTCGGGTCTGGCTGCTGTTGCTGGCTGGCCACGTGCTGAATGCCGACTTGGGGCTGCTCGGCGGTTGGTGGGGAGTGCCGAGTGCTGGCCTGGTCCCAAGGAATGGCTGGATGTCAGCGGTGGTCGGCTGGCGAAGGGTGCTGCTTCCTGGAGGAGCACTGGGCGGCGGAGGAGTCGCGGCGGAGGGCTGGGCGCTCAGAGCAGCAGTCGCCGTCGGCTTTTCGGTGAGGATGGGCGTCGCCTCCGTCGGGCCACACGTCAAATGCTGGCAGGTCGTTTTCTGGGGGACAGGGAGAGAGAGTCACCAGGGCCGGCTGCTCGGCGGTGCGCTGCAGTCAGCCCAGGGGGCGCTGCGCAGCGGCGGCGGCCTAGAGAGTCATCGCCCATGCCTGTTCGACGGCTGCGCAGGCACCTGCTTTGGCGGGAACTTACCACCCAGGGCGTGGAAGTCTCTTGGGGCGTCCTTGGGGGGCCTGTAGCGGGCAGAGAGCAGAAGGGATTGAGCTCGAGAGGATTCATGGAAGGGGCGCTTCTGGCGCGGCAGGACCTGCGACGGCCAGCCCAGCCGCCTCGGGAGAGCCTGTCCCTGCAGCCACCTCGAAAGGGCGTGCTTCATGGGGGTGGGGGGCCGCCCAGAGAGTCTCATCCTCAGCTCAGCCACGAGGTCCTTTAAATTCTTTGAAGCTGGAGGCCCCATGGAGAAGAGCCCCCTGCCCAACCCCCTGTGGGTGCAGAATGAGGGCACGAACTCCCACCCGGGGGGGGGGGCAGACCCACGCACCAGACTGGCAGATGAAAAAGTGCTTCTGGTCACACTTCTCCCTCCTGGTATAGAACTGGTCGCCATTCCGGACGAGGACTTTGCAGGGATCTGAGGAGAGTAGGCGCCGCCGTCAGACACGGTTATCCCTCTTCCCCGCCACCCCATACTCAGCCCGCCAGTTGTTTGCCTTTGGGGGATTTCTTAGGATAAGGCTTCCCGGCTGAGGCTGCCCTGGGTGCCTCCTTCAGGGCTCCGCTCCCTCTCCAGACTAGAGTCTCCCAGTGGTGGCGATTGGTTTAAGGGAAGCCTTTGCATAGGGTTAGTGCCTGGTAGCAAACCCTCGGACAGCCTTGCATTTATTTATTTTTTAACCGTCCCCACTCTTTGACTGCCTGTATCAGACGGCAGAGCTGAGCCATCAGCAGCGGGGCTTGGCATGGGAGGAGGGTTGCCACCCTGAGTGTCCTTGAAACGCTGGTGGGCGGGGTCCTCGACCAAGGGAAGGGTCTGCTGCAGGGCCTGGCTGGGCCCTTGAAGTGAGAAGCTTGGCTGCCCCACCTCAGTCCCCACGAGGAGACGGTGGTCCCACCTTGTGCATGGTGGCGGTCGTGCCCTGAGTGGTTTGGCGTCTGGGCGAGTCAGAGAGATGCTGAGTGGGGAATACAGTAACACACATCCCGGGACAGTATACGGGGCTTGGCTGCTGCTGCTGCCCATCTTCTGGGACCCCTTCCACGGTGCTGCTGTTGGGCCTCTGCGCCCCCACCCCGCTCTCACCTTTGCCAGAGTGTCTCACTTCCTGGAGCGCCTCTGCTGCAGCCCCGATCCAGGTTTTGCTCCCGTCGACCAGGCGGTCACGCAGGGCGTCTTGGATCTGCTGGTTCCACGTCTGGAGGAGCCGGCCGCGGGATCGTCTGCACCAAAACTCTGCACCCAAGGCCAGTTTTGGCCGCCGGAGCAGCCGATAGCAGTCCTCTCCTGCCACGGGCAGGCAGGCGGGCTCCGACTCCTCCGAAGAGACCTGTGCAGCCCAGAGCCAGAGCCACATCCCTATAGGGAGCCCCATGCCGCTCCCTCTTTGGGGCAAGCTGGCCCGGGGCCACCCTTTAATAGTCTAAACCGCCGCCCCCCACCGTGCACGCTCAGCCCACGAACTGAGAAAGCAGGTGGGGGAGCTGCTAGAAAGAGGAGCAGAGCATCGCCACACCCAGAGGCTGAACAGGTGCAGCACCTGGCGCTCCAGCTGGAGATGGGCCCTCTTGTTTGCACAGAAGAGGGTGCCATTGTCTGCACCCCGGTGGGGAAGGAGGGAGGGGCAACTGCATTGTCTGCTGGATAAAAGGCACGTTGGCAGGCAAATGTTGAGAGCCCAGGAGGCCCATCCCATTCTTCTTGCTCCCGAGAACAGTATGATAACCAAGGGGTTAGGGCGACAAGAAATGGGATTTCAAGGGGTTTGGGAGTGGGGGCAAGATAGGAAGGTGGCAGACTCCCCTTCATTAAAGGTTTCTAAGCGGAGGGAAAGGGACCCTCCTTCCAGGGAGGTTGTGCTAGTGGGATTCTCAGGAGGTAGGAGTAGATGACCCTCACAGTCCCTTCCAACACGACAGTTCTATGATTCTTCTGGACAAGTGCTGGCGAGTCTCCAGCCAGCCACATGAGGTTTTACTGCATGTCACTGCCAGGTGTCCACCAGGGGGCTTGAAGGGGGAATGGGTGTCTGGATCTGGGCCTGGGCTCCTGAGCAGCTGATCATGATGTCCTCAGAGAGTGAAAGAGAGCTTCCACGGGCACCATTGACCTGTAGCCTGCCATTTATTCTGTGTGCCTAGTGTTGAATCACTTTTGAATCACTTTTGCTTGGAAGCTGACCTCACATAGGCTTCTTGGTGGGGAGAGGAGGCTTGCCTTCATTGCAATCACACACAGAATACTTAAAATTGGAAGATAATAAAGCTGCATTTATTATAAGAAATATATACTTGGATACAAAAGAGTTCCTGGTTTTAGCTAATTAATCTTGAAGCTACAAGGGAGTCATGTTTGCTCTTTACTCTCGGCAGAGATACATCCATAGATGTCCTCTCTCCTTCAGAAGGAAGAGGGGGAAGCGGGAAGTTTGGTCATTGTCAGGAACCCTAAGAATATCAGTCTAATATTAAAGGAAAGGTCATCACAGAGATCAAAGGGCAGTTAGACAATATTGGAGGTTCCCTTCTCTATCCACTTTAACCTCATGCAAACCCTCAGCAAGCTGAGTTGCATCCCAACTCTTTCAACACTTGGTGGGTTCAGTGTTGGCTCAATTGGCATGTTACAGAATGGGGCTGCACTGTCTCCCTCCCATGCTGTGCCCTCCCGTTCCTCCAGAGAGATGGTCCTGGCCTTTGTACAGGTGTGGGTGACATCATGTTGGAGAGGCTGATTGGAGGTCTTGGGCACATGGCGTGGGAAAAGCCAAGGTGGCCTTGCAGAAAGATGCCCTCCCATCACTGGAGGGAGCACAGCCTGCAATCACAGAGGTCAAAGACGTGGGTCAGGATGGGGCCCTAGGACTGCTTCCCAGCATATTTTCTGCTCCCTTGGCCCCAGTCCTGGAGCTGCAGTGTCCCTTAGGATGGTCAAGTTAAACTCATATGTCTGCTTTAGTCTGTCTGGCAGTGGCGCTTCAAGGCCACAAGCAAAGAGAGACTACTTGAGATCTTTTTAATGGGAAGTGCCAGGAGTTAGGAAGGCAGGGGGCCTTCTGCCTGCAAAGCACCTCTCCACCCACACTGTGCACATGCCAGTCACCACCTTTTAGTCCCTTCCCAATCTTCTCCCCTTCCACAGGGGACAGTCCCAGTCCTGCTCTTGCAGGGGCTCCAGTTCAATGTGTTTCCTTCCTGTTTAGCAAGCCCAGGTGATGCCTAGTGTAGGTACTCGGCATCCTCTGCCTCTCCCAGAATGGGCCCTGGCTACCTGCTCTTGGTAACCAGAGGTGCCCACACTAGCGACTGGATTCTTCCACCAAGCCTGCACACCTTGCCCAGCCACCCAAGGCAGCGGAGGAATGGTCCAGGGAATGGGTGGGTGGGCTCCTCGTCATGCTGAGCCAAAGTGAAGAGTCGTGATTCTTCTCTGTGTGTGCATAACCTTCCTTTACAGGAGGTGGACGAGGGAACAGACGTAGCACTGAAAACCCTTCCTCTTACCTGGCCCCTGTCTTGAAATGAATTTTTTGAACTTGAGTTTCTTTTCTGCAGTTGGTGCAGGGCATTCTCGGTGCCACCTTTGCCCTTCACTACTTGGAGGTGGTCCAGGCCTCCACCCTCTCTGGGGAGGCCCCTTTCTTTATTCCCTTCCCTCCTTCAATTCATCCTGCCTTTCCACCTCTGCAAGCCTCCTTCCTCCCTTTACCGGTCTTCCAGGTCCAGGTCTGCCTCATCTTCATCCTCTGCTTTCTTCAGTATCAGGGCACAGAAGATGGCAAAGCTTATCACCTGCAGTGGGTTTCATGGGAGAAGAGGGATGGGCAGGATCCACAGCCATTTTGCCCCCCACCCCATCCATAAAACAGAGGGAGCATCTGTAGGCTTCCCTTTCTCCAGATGAGCCAAGTCCCACAACAAGTGACAAAACACCACAACAAATTGGTGTATGCATGGGGGTGCTTTGGTTAAATTCTCCCCCACCCCCTTGAAATTCATGGGAGGAAGAGAGGAAATGCTGTGGGTGTTTGTAGTGCTCCAATGCCAGACACCTGTCCCAGGCAAGCAGGTGGCAAACACATATGTGAGATGAGGAAGACGTCTGTGCACCATGATTTCTGCTGCTGCTGCTGCTGCTGCTGCTGCTGCTGCTGCTGCTGCTGCTGCTGCTGCTGCTGCTGCTGCTGAGATATCCCCTCCCCTTAGGGTTGCCAGCTGAGGAGTATCACCTGAGATTTCTCTGAGATTTCTGAGATTTCACCCAGACCCTGAAATTTCAGGTCCCAAACCTGACACCTAGGGGCTGCCTCTGGTGGTGTCAGGGGCACAGACCTTGGTATAGACATGAGGGTCCTAGAGACACAGATTAATTAGGAGAAGAGTGGAGGTAGTCCCCCAGAGTGTCTATGCTATAATTTGCATCCAGCTCCTGCTGGTCCAAAGTGTGCACACTCTATACGCAGTCTTCTGTGTACACACACCCACACACCATTGGAACTTTCACCCATCTAGTGATTCAAGCCCTTCACCTGCCACCTGGAGGGTACTAGGCAAACCTGGAGACTTCAGATCAGACTTAGAGGCCTGGCAACCCGACCTCCCGTGAGAAGGCCCCCAGGAATGTTGGGTTTGCTCAGCCTGGCTGGGAAGTACAGTACCTTGAGGGGCTGCAGGACGAAGAGGGCCTGGCCCATGGAGATGGCAGTGGAGATGAGCCAGCGTTCGGTGCTCTCCTTCCCATAGTGGAAGCCATAGAGCAAGGCGAAGAAGGTGGCCACTGCGCTGAGGGAGACCAGCAGGGCCCACCCCACCCAGGTGCCCCACCAGGGCAAGTGCCACCTTCGGCTGTGGAGGAGCAAGAGGAAGGCATGAGGAGGAGGCTCTGCAGGGTAGGCTTCCCTGCCTGCTCACGGAGCCTGTCTGAGCTACCTACATGGAGCGAGACTGGATGGGTCTTGCTAGCTCGAGACGCCTGGCCATCTCCTCCACGCGCTGCTGCAGAGCTGGAGGGTGCTTGGCTGTCGGGACTCCTAGCTCCAGCTCCCCCAGGAGACGGGAGATGTGCTGCAGCTTCAGGAGGAGGTAGCGGTTGCAGTAGGTCTGGTGCAGCGCATTAGGGCTGGGCGCCACACTAGAGATCTTGGGCTCCCTCCCTGCAAGCAGAAGCCACAGCGTCACCATCCTCTGGGGGTCTAGCAGGGCTGCTCAAGGCAGACAGGCAGGCAGGCATGGCTGGGCTCTCACCTGCTGCCTCCTCTTCCTCCCCAGGATCAGGGTGGATAAAACGAGCCAGCCACTGCAGAAGCTCCTCAAGGTCCATGTCGGGATGCAGCAGCTGTTGGCTCTGCTTGCTGGCTTTGCTCAGCGTCTCCACTGCCCCTCGCAGGCTCTAGGGAGGGAAAGACAAGCACGTGTAGAAGGGAGAGTGGCAGGCGACTGGGGCACAAATGCACCCAACAGGCTGAGGGTAAGGTGGGCAAAGCTGGGCCCAAGAAGATGTAGCAGGTGGGAGAAGTGCTGTGGGAGAGTTGTAGTTGAATCTAACAATGCATATTTTTGCGAGTTAGCATGTGAAGGGGTTAAGACCATAGGGTCACATTATTGATAGACAGACTGAGACCATAGAAATGTAATTGGTAGAGACGGTTCTGTGTTGAGGTCATTTCCCCTCCTCTCTTGGGCATGAAGAATCAAAGTACAGTCATACTTCGGTTTAAGTACGCTTCGGTTTGAGTACTTTCAGTTTAAGTACTCCGTGGACCCGTCTGGAACGGATTAATACACTTTTCATTACTTTCAATGGGAAAGTTCGCTTCAGGTTAAGTACAGACTTCCAGAACCAACTACACTCATACTTTGGGTTAAGTATGCTTCAGGTTGAGTACTCCACGGACCCGTCTGGAACGGATTAATCTACTTTCCATTACTTTAAATGGGAAAGTTCGCTTCAGGTTAAGTACACTTCAGGTTAAGTACAGACTTCCGGAACCAATTGTGTACTTAAACCGAGGTACCACTGTATTTCCTGTTCCTTCCCTCTCTCTTTTCTCTTCAGCCAGTGAAAGAGCAGACATATATCCTATCACTCCAGCATTGGCCACATGCCTCAAGCTGTTCATAATGTAAATATAAGTATTTTGCCTGCATTTATTTTACTGCTGTTGCTGCTGAGAACAACTGCATGACTATGAGTAAGTAAACATATTTTAAGCTTACTTCTCAATCTGTGTCTGGTTCTTTGTTAAGCGGCAACCAGCTTGCTTTGTGGCTGGACTTAATTTAATGAATGCTCCATAGCCTTTTCCTATGCTTCTATTTTTCTGCTGAGGATGAGACTGAACTCTGCTCAGCCCCGTGTTTTAAACGATAAGCTGACCTCTTTGTATGTTCAGCCCACAAATGTGGGCACCTGGAGGGATAAATTGTCATCAACATATCCTCTCCTACCTATTAAAAGCCATCCCATAAGTGCTACAGAGAAAACTCTCTGGCAAGCCAGTGCTTGCTGTATCTGCAAATGCAAAAACGTCTCCCTGTGACCAAGTTCACTGGTGCAAGAAGGATCCTGGGGGATGTGGGGCTTGGGGGAGAGGTAGCTGTGGATGGGGTGGGGGTTCTTCCCCACTGCCAGCTCAACCTTGACCTTATTCCAAGGGGAGGCACAATGGGAAAAATGTCCTGGCCCTCATCATGGGTCCTGGAGAGTTCTTGTCCCTACCTCATGCACAGTGTCCAGGGTTGTTGGGCTGGCAGGGGCACTGGGCACAGCCATTGCCAGGCCGGGCCTTGCGTGGCTCCTGCGTGGTTCAGCGTGGCGGAAGATGAATACAAGGAGCAAGTTGACGGGGAAGGTAATCAGGGCACTCTCCACACTGATCATGATGTCCTTCCAGGAGAGGGAGAAGCAGCTGCCTGTGTAGCAACAGGGGGGTGGGGAGTGCCTGCAAGTGGACCTTCCAGCCACCACTCTTTGTGCCCTAGGGATGCTGGAAGGAGGCACCTGCACAATCAGAGGCAGGATACCTCCAGATTCAGGGGGTGGGGGATCAAATGTAGGAGAGGAGCCTTGCTTGTGGGCTTCCCAGGAGGCATCTGGGTGGCCGTTTTGTGAGAAGCATGACGCTACGCTAGATCCCACCCGCAGTTGGCCTGATCCAGCTGCACCCAGGCTCTTGAACCTCCCTCCTGCCGGCCCAAAGGGTATGACTGTGTGTTTGTCCCTCCAGTTGTGGCAGGAGGGACTTTCCTCCACTGGCAGGAGTTGGAGCAGAGGAGTTGCACAGCCCCCTTTCCCATGCCAGTGGCCCTTGGGAGGTGTCCCATGTGGCACATCCCTTACCGACACGCAGGAGCTCTGGTGACTCGTGGGGCACCTCCCAGAACATGAGGCTGACAAGGGCGGAGCAGAGGAGGAGGCAGAAGCAGCAGGAGAGGCCCTGGACCCGCGTGACGGGCCGCCCATGGCCTGTCCGGGTCAGCAGCACTGTCAGCACTGTGTGCTCCTCCCGAAGACCGCTCAGGGTCCTTTGCCGGAAGATGGGCCTGCAGGGAGAGCAGTGGGTGGGTGGGTAGGAGCAGGACCCAAGGCCAGGCTATGGGAGAGCCAGAGGAGGAAGACAGCTAGAGTCTCTAGCTCTGCCTGGGAGGAGGCGGTTCGGGGACCCCTGCTAAGTTCATGCACAGTGGGCAGGTGGGGGCTGAGGACACCCAAACAGACTCCCCCGTCTCTTGGTAAGCCTACCAGAATGCTGTTGGCTGGTGCTGTGGAGCTGCCAGGAAATGCTTGGCAGTGCTGTGTGGGGCCCCTGCTGCTGGGACGAGCCATGGCTGGCAAGAGAAATGGAACCTCCTATTTTGCTGCAGGTCTCGCACTGTGATGTGGGCGATATGCCTGAGGGAAGGGGATGGGTAGTGAGTGCCAGGCAGGAGGCTGGTGCTCCTAGTGCCCCACTTGGAAGAAAGTCCTGCCAGGCAGAGGCAAGAGGCTTCCCTGCTGGATGAGTGCCAGGTGTGCTGACCCCCCTCGCCCCGCCTCTTCTCGGATGCCTGAGGATGGGCACCCTGACACAATAACCACCTCTGAATAACCCATTCAGAGAGAGGGAGAATTATGGCATGTTCAGCAGAGGCAGCCTGGCACCCCAGAGCCAAGCCATGGGAGGTGGGCAGTGTCCTCATGCTGGCACAATGTCTCCAGGTGGGATGTCACCCTCCCACCCTACTTCTGGGCAGACTGACCAGGGCAGCTGTGGGGCGGAGTGGGGCTCCTGCCACAACCAAATGCTCTGGAGCTCTCCCAGTGGGTATGGCTCCCGTAGGAGGAAGAGGCTGGCATTCAGGGGCAGGCGCCGAGACTTGCTGACACCAGACGATCCCTGGAGGCAGATGCAGACCTGCTGGAGATGAAAGGGCTGGGTGAGCTCTAGGGCAAAGACCAGGCACCCCACTCCACCCCCTCTATCACTCAGGGCAGGCCACTCACACAGGGGCTGCCTCCGGGGGCCTTCTGCTGCCCATGCAGGAAGATCTGGAGCAGGTAGCCATACTGGGCACAGGGATCATCATCGGACAGGAGGGCTGGCCCTGCCTGGGAGAGGAAGAGGGGTGTGAGGGGTGGTGTTTCTAAGGTCATGCTCTGCCACGGAGCAGCGCAGGAGAGCAGAGAGTGCTGAGGCCCCATACATACAGTTGTCCTTCCCACTTGGCCCCAGTGAAGACCAGAATAAGGGGGTCTCTTTTGCTGGTGAAGAGATGTGCAAACCTTAAATCCACATGGAACATTTCGTTAGACAGAACAGAGTTAGCTGCATCTCACTCAGCTGTATGTTTATAGAGAGCAAAATGCAGTCATAGCAAACAAGAAGCCTTCCCCCCCCAACCCCCAGCCAGCCACCCCCCTTTGGGGTGGGGGGTGAGGAGATCAGAGTCCTTTTCTCTCCACATGGCGTGGGAGGGCAGCTGGAGACCCTCCAAGAGTTCAGTCTCCAAATGGTGGCTGTTGCTGCGTGGCCTGCCCTTCTGGGAGCATCACCACCTAAGAGCTGCCCAGGGCATGTCTTGTGCAGGAGCCTGTGAGTTTGTGCTGCTTGCTGCCAGCGCCCCCTTACCTCTGCCCCTCTCACCCTCCAGCAACTTACCTGGAGCAGGGGGCGTGTGTCCAACCAGCGGGCCCAGGCCACCCCCACCAAGTAGAGGGCATAGACGACTCCGAGGGCCATGACCAGGACTGGATTCTTGTGCACCTGGCCAAAGTACTCTGCTGTGCGCACCACGTCCAGCTGGACTGGCGCCACCCAGAAGCTGCTGCCAAAGAAGGAGAGGTGGGTGCAGAGGCAGTGGCCTTCCGCCAGGCTGCTGCTCTCTCCTACCTGCAAACAGGGTGGGGATTAAGGGCACTTCTGGGCAGCATATTTCTCACAAAACAGAGATTCAGATGCTTTAAATAAGGAAGCAGGCAGTCTGGTCTTGAAATGGGATAGAAGTGTTTTTAAGGACCAGAAGCGACTGTTCTGATTCTTCCCTGCCTCCGGCAGTAGGGGGCGCAAGGTACCCGGATTCCCTTTGTTTCTTGAACGCCAAGACTCACTTTGCAGCCTGCCTCTCGCCACTGGGCATCAGGCAGGTGCCGGGAGATGCACTGGATCCCATAGGTGCTGACATGTAAGGTGGCAGGACCCTGGCTGGCAGAGAGGTTCAGTGGCACCACCAGGAACTGAAGGGTTCCTCTCAGGTCACGAAGAACTTCCTCCTTCACTAGCCAAGTGTAGCCATCTGCAGGAGATGGGGGCGGGGGGGCAGCACAAAAGGGAAATCATTTTAGGAAGAGGTCCTCACACGCCCCAGGCTGGAAGTGGAAGCAGAAGCCAGCTTTTCTGTCCCCTTGCTGTACCCAGGCCGACGTTGGGCTCAATGGGCTCCCGGAGCTGCTCGCTCGGCTGCAGGAAGAGCTCTAGAGGCCCCACAGGGTCTAGGTGAGCATGGATCATCAGGGATCCCCCTGTCCACGTCACGTTCACAGTCAGAAGGAGGGCCTCCCCCGGAGAGAGGAAAGCAGCTGGCTCGGCAGGGGCTGTAGGCACAACCCGGGGCAGGAAAATCTGGGATGGGAAAAGAGAGCAGGATGTCACTGGGTGCTACTGCACCACCACAGTGAGATGAGCAGCTGCCTCAGGCTCTCACCCTGAGCAGAGGCAGCCTCACTGATGGAGGTGAACTGCAGCAGGAGAGAGGGAAGGATGATGACAGGAGACCAGACCCTGTAGGCTCTCCCAGGCTAAACAGCTGGCCTACCTGGTGGCTAATCCAGCTTATCTCCACATCATGAGATCCTGCCTTGAGAAAGGATCCTGGAGGACTGTCCTTGGCCTTTGGAGATGCTCACCAGCCCACCCCATTACAGGGAGGAAGGCTCCACTCCCCCAAAGTCTCTAGGCAGGACATACCTGGACAGGGGTGCTCAGGTTGCTAACGCTGATCTGGCTGCCCTCCGAAAGGAGGTTCAGTTCAGCTACAGCTCCTGTGACCCCTTGCCCAGAGCTCAGGGGAAAGGGGCTGCCCAGGAAGCTCACCATCTAAAGAGAGAGGGAGAGAAGAAAAAAGGGCAGCGCCACTGCTGAGGAGGCCTGCCCCACCTGCCATGCCTGCTTGGCCACATGGCCACATTTGGCAGGATGGCTGGGCGCTCCTCCCCGCCTCCTCACGCTCTGCTCCCCATTTTTGGAAACATGGCTGCTTACTGTTGGAAGCACTGGGTAGGTAGATTGGGTAGGGCCAAGTCAGGGGGTCTTGGTTGCAGGGGTGTTGGCAAGGGGGGTGTCATGAAATGTTTGGAGTCCAACCCAGAAGCATGAGGTTCCAGAAGAGGGAGGGAGGGAAGATGCCTCTGGGTGCATCGTCAGGCTGATCTGAAGGAGCCAAGTCACTTCTGAGTGCTGGGCCCCCATGCATTCCACAGCACAGCAAGGGACACCTTGGCTGGGCTCTCTCTGCCCTTCTTCCTCCTCCTCCTGGGGTAGCAGCAGATGGCAGAGGAAAGTTTCCCTTTCATGGAAAGGGAAGGCCCCAGTGCCCAGTCCAAAGGAGAGGGCCAGCCACACACTCCTGCTCCCTCTGACCTGCACATCCACTGGGATATCCTGTGGCATGACGGCGCCCAGCGCAGACTGCTCTGGCAAAATGACTCTGGCTGCCCATGGCTTGCCAGGGAAGGAGAACGCCATATTGCCCAGCCTGGAAGAGTTCACCCTGAGCCAGGGAGACAATGAGAGTTAGGGTTAGAACCAGGGCACAGCAGATGGTGCCTGGGATCAGGGTGCCCCAGGAGAGTTGCCAATCTGCAGAGCAGCCAGGCAAATGTGAGCCAGCTGCTATGATGAGGCAAGGACAGATGGCTACCTCATGGCCTTTTCTCTTGGACACTTCCTGCCAAGATCTTTCTCCCTTCCCTTCCCAGGCCAGTCAAGCTTCCTACCTTCTCCGTCACCCTGTGGCTGCAAGCCTGGTAGCTTACCTGTGTGTATAGATGCTGATGAGAGGCGTCTCCATGGTGATGGCATCACTGCTGCCCCCTAGTTCCTGAAGAGCTTGCTCCAGCTTGTGAAGGATCTGCATCAGGGGGCCAGTCAGGGCCTCATGCTGCTGGAGGGAGAAGTGGGCAGTTACTGGGGACTCAATCTCCATCCAAGATGGGGCACTATGGGATGAAGGGACCCGTGCACCTAACCTGTCCTTCCCCATCAGGGCACCCTGGAGTATGGCATTTCCTCACCTGGATGTTGACATTGGGTGAGCAGGGGCCCAGAATGACCTGCAGGAGCCGGCTGGTGCCGTGGACTGCCAGGAGGCTGAGGAGGTGCCAGTGTGGAGAGGCTGGAGGCCTCCTTTTCAGCAGGTCTTCACTGACAGCCTGAAGAAACCCCACCTCCTCTTCCTGGCAATCAAAGGCATATGATGTTAATGGATTGCTCAAGAGTAGACCCTCAGCACTAATGGGGGTCCCTCAACTCCTTCCATGAGATGTTCCCTATCACCTCTCTTGGAGGAAAGAGCTTCTCAGGACTTGGCCTGACTTCAGGTTCCCCATGGGAGCTACACAGCTCAGTCCCTTCTGGGGCATCCGCTCTCCCCATGGGCCCAACCATACCAGCTCAGAGGCACTCCAGGCACCATTGTTCACTGGGAGTGTCAGTCGCTGGAGCAGCTCCTGCAAGCAGAATCAGGAGTTTGGGCTCAAATGCTGGCAGGCAAAGACAGACCACTGAATAAGGGTTTCCCAGCCTACATAAGGTCTGTGCTAACCACCAGAAGAGAGGTTGGCTGTCTTGAGCCAGAGGAAGGTTGCTGGCTCTGCTGTGAGCCTCAATGGGGCTGGGCTGAAGGGGGTCCCCTCCCCAGATACTCCCAGTGGGGCTTTTTTACCTGCTGCCAGGTCCTGGGAACAACATCCTGCAAGGCCTCCCAGATTGCTGATGTCTCTGGAGGCAAAAGGAGAAGTATTAGCGAGAGTCTTTTCTCCCCTCAGGGCCCCCCTACCCAGAAACAGGCATTTTGGCCTCCATAAACACAAACTCTCCTTGCGGTGGGCCTGTCTCAACAACAAGCTGCTTCCTTTCAGGGAAAAGCCACTGCCCTGACCGGCAAAAGAATCAGCCTCATGACAAGGGATCCGTTGGCTACTAGTTATATTCCCGGTTTTACATTATTACAGTTGCTTATTTTCATCCTGAGCATTGCTTCAGGCCCTTTCCATTGAAGAGGTAGAACATGGTAATAAAAGTTAATCTGAAATAAAACTTGTTAAAAACAATCAGTCACGGGTGCCTTGCCCCTTGGGCACAGCTTAAACAAATGCCATTGGTAAATGTTGGAGTTGTAACTCAGTACAGGCAGATTGAAAGCATATCTTTTGGTTTTGCTGACATCTGCAATCTTTTTGAAAAAAATGGTCTACGGTATGTGAAATTAGATAAGATACCCCTTTCAGCCCCACAAATATTATTTTAGGGCATTTAAAGGGTCTGTTAAAACGAGCAGAATGACCCAAGATGATCAGCCTCTCACAATTGCTTATAATTGCAGATGACCTACACTTCAATACATTAATTCAGAAATCACTAAATCCCCACATCACCTGGGTACTTCTGCTTATCACCCAGATGCCGCCGCATGAGCCTTTGTGGCCTCCGCCCCATGGAGGTCAGATCCTGGTGGCAAACAGAGAAAAAAGAGTGGGACAGAACAGTGCCACGGTGCCGGGTAGGATATGTCACCCAATAGGCTTTCTTGGAAGGGGCAGGGTAAAGGGTTCCCTGTTAGGAGCTTGCCCAGGAATCATGCCCAGAGGAATTGTCTGGAGGGTGGCTAAGAGGTAGCACACAGGCTGTTTTTATTGCCCCCCCTCCTCTGCCTTGGTGCATCCACTGGAGTTTGGTTTCAGGCAGCAGGAGGGAAAGCCTATTTGCTTTGGACTTGGAGGGAAGAGAACTGGCCACCATCACCTACCAGCTGAGACTTCTGTTTTTGCCAAGGCCTGGAGCTGTTGGCACTCCTGGCCACTTTGCTTGGGCATTCACCTCCCTCCACAGGACCTGCAAAAAGGACCATCCTGAAAGGGAGCCCTTCCTGGGTCAGGAGGAGCAATCTCTGTCCTCAGGGGTTGGGTGTCACAGTCCCACCCTGGCAGCCCAGCTGGTCTCTCACCAAATTCACAGATGAAAGGATGCCTCTGGCGGCATGTGGGCCCGGTGGCCTCCTGCAGCAGACCCAGGTTGGAGAGGAAGGTGCAGGTGGGGGGCTGATGGTGAGCCCCATGCAGATGAGGCTGGGCTCCTGGGGAAGACACAAGAGGCCGTCATGGGCATGGTGGCAAGCTGGGCAGGACAAGGTGAGGGGCTTGCCCCCTTGTAAGATCTGACCACAGTAGGCAAAGCCCTTGACAGAGCAGATGAAAATAAGCAGAATTCTCCACTACAAGCAGAATTCTCTGCAGCACAGTGCCCCCACCTCCACACCCTGCCCCTCAATGTGGCTCCCCAAATCCCAGCCTTTAACCACAGCCAAGTCAGCTGTGTAAAGGGATGGGGACTCCCAGACCTGGCCTTTGTGAGAGAAACCAGGACGCACCCTTCACCCTCTGGAGTAGAAACCACGCCCCACCTCTGCCCAGCCCTCTCTGGTGCCCCCACAGGACTGACTTACCTGCCACCACAGGCTTGGTAGGGCCCTTGGAGACCCACCAGCCCCCAGAGGACCCCCTCATCTGCCCCCTCCTCCTTCTCAGAGCACCCCACGTCCCTGTCTCCTCACAAGGGACCTGTGCCAAGTACCCTCCCCATCGTCCGCAGGCAGCCTGGGCATCCTCAAAGGCTAGTCTTTCCTGGGCAAGCTGGTAGCAATGTCCCTGGTGCTCCCTTGGCACAGCCTCAGGCGTGGTGACAGTCACAGCAGTCCTGCACAGGGCCCAGAGCAGCAGGGCTAAGCCAGGAGCTGCCTGTGGTCTCAGCGCCATCTCAGTCTGGCAGGATAGGCAAGATGGTCCCAGCAGGGCTCTGCTTGCTCCTCTGGCTGGAAGCCCACATGAAATACAGGAGAAGGAAGAAGCCAAGCCCTCCCGGTGTCTCTGTTTGCCCATGGAAATCAAGGGGGCAGCTGGGCAGCTTCCACAAACACTGGGCAGGGAAATTTGACTCTAGGAGGAAAAGGAGGATGGCAAAGCTTGTGGGCCGAGATTGCGGTGGGGAGGGCACACAGGAATAGCTCACATCTGCAGTCTTTTTGGAAATAGGTTCCAGTGAAATTTGACATTTTTTTTGCCATCTTAAACAGAGTGTGAACACAATCACCAGAGAAAGCTTCTCTACTTTATTCTCTCTTTAAAATTATGTATACCAGCCTTGCCCAAGCCAGTACCCTTTGGACTACCACTCCCCTAGTCCCCAGCTGGCACAACCTTGTAATACTAGAGCTGATGGGAGTTGTACTCCAAAGCATCTGGGAGAGGGCTGATGTATGTCCAATGTGACTTTGGAGTCCCGGGCAGTTTTGCATTATTGCACGTTGTTTCCCTTTAAAAATATAGTCCAAACACACAACAGCCTTTCTGGGGAGAAACTGCTGCTTTCAGCCTCATATACTGAATGTGCTTCTTTGATCACAGTGGTTAGATAGCAACACTTCTGCTGTAGAAATCTGAGTGAAATTCAAGATCTCCACCAGCACACAGGAACATTATCTTTTGAATGCTTTAAATTCCTGTTTTTAACAGTCTCCTATTGTTTGACTTTAATTTTAATTAACCACTTAGATGTTTTATTACAATCGAGTGGCATGTGGGTTTTGTTAAATAATCAAAGTTACCCTAAAAAAGTATGTTTTCCTATCGATTAGTATAAAATAATGTCCTCCAAAATGTTATGAGGTCGATCTGATACAAATTGCTCCTGCTTCTCTCACTATGCTGCCATGTTCTTCTCCTCCTCACTCCCAGGTTTATTGCTCTCGCATTGGCTCCCCAGTCTCACATTTGCAGGAAGGGAAGGCTAGGAAGGCATCTGGCTGGGGAAGTGTGGTTTGCAAAACAACAGAACCTGTGACAACAACAGGCTGGAGCTGGAGGCAGGTAAATTTTTTTGACTGTGCTCACCTTGCTTTTTGTAAACAAGGTTTTTATCCCCCCCCCCTTCAAAAACCTGGCAAACCTGTTACAGGTAGGTAGCCGTGTTGGTCTGCCGTAGTCGAAACAGAATAAAAAAATTCCTTCCAGTAGCACCTTAGAGACTTAGTTCATCTCTAAAGTGCTACTGGAAGGAATTTTATTACTGTATTTTGTGTGGCAAACCTGGTCAACCAGAGACAAGAGTAGAAGGAAATAATTGAGTACAAACACCATTAATGGTTCAAAATGGCAGGGTTAATAATAATAATAATAACCTTTCTCCAGAATGAGACCACTTCCAGGCTGTTACTGTTTTGTGTGTGGGATTCAATACATTCCTGGCAAATTCAGGTGGTGCAGTTCAAGTGGATTGGGCCCTCTTACACAAGAAAGCTGCTTTCAAATAAAAAGGGATTTTTTTTTCAGTAAGGAAAGTGCTGGGGCAATGCCTTGGAGAGTGTGGTATTTAAAAAAATGCTTGATAAGGTATCATACAACCTCCCACAAACAAATCAGGAAGAATGCTCAATAAACAGGTTGTCTGCCGAAATCAACCTGTTGCTGTTCCTTCCTCTCAATTAGTTATTCTCCATCCTCTCCGAGTTCTTGAAAACTGAGGCCCTTTGTAAACTGGGCAATTTGTTTTAATTTTTGAGATACAAGTTTTCTGATATACCACATTTGCACAAAAGAGTGGTGTGTTTTTTTAAAAAAAGTGAGTGTGTTGCCTCAGGCCCATGGAGGCAGTTTGCCAATGGAAGTACTGTACAGGACTTAGTAACAGAGGGTGCAGTGGTACCTCGGTTTATGAACACAATTCCGGAAGTCTGTTCATAAACTGAAGCGTTCATAAACTGAAGCAAACTTTCCCATTGAAAGTAATGGAAAGTGGATTAATCCGTTCCAGATGGGTCCACGGCGTTCATAAACCGAAAATTCGTAAACCAAGGTGTTCATAAACCGAGGCTCCACTGTATTAATAGAAGGCATCCAGCAAAATATCACCACAGTTTTTTTATATAATAAAAAAACTCGTCCACACAATGTTGACTGTTTCCCCCCTTACGGAATTTTCTTTATATCCTTGTTTACTGCATTATGTGTATATTGGGGAACTCCAAATTAAAGCAGCTGTGGGTATAATGCAGGCTGCCATTTGGATGAGGACAATGTTTGGATGCATTGAATCCACATTAAGCTGCTTTGTGTACATAGCCCACGAGAGGGTGCTGAAGAGCAGGACTAGGAACCGGGTGATGATTCCTCTCTTGGCAGTCCAGCAAAGGTTTGAGGGTAACCCATTTAGCCTTGGCTCTGGCCAACAGATGAATGGCATCATGGTTGGTTTCCCCCCACTTGAATCTAGTCTGGTGATAGGTATGAAGGGAGTAATGGCCAGAGACCTGCTTGGGTAGAGTGTATTGCTACAAAACAGGCATTATTATTATTATTATCATTTGACTGATGTTTTAATGTATTTTTTAATATTTTGTTGGAAGTCAGCTCACGGATGGGGAAGTGTGCCCTCCAGATTTTTAATATTTATTTCAAGTTTTTATGTTCTGCTCTTCACTAAAATAATCCCAGAGCAGGGTGTAGCAAAATACTGACTCAAAATTACAATAAAAAGATTAAAACATCATCAACAACAATACAAGTTACATCATGGATCCAGCCCATTTCTTCATCGTGAGAACAGGATGCTTGACTGTTCACATACTGGAGGTTGCTGTTGGGCTGTTGTTCGGCACAACTAACAGACCTTTCAAAAAGTATTTGGGGAAACTTGTCGCATTGTTATGCTTCCAAAAGGTTGTAATGAAAGTGGAACAGCCATTTAAACATGGTGAAACATCTCACGTGTAGGACTCTTTCACCTTGGGCACCAGAACGGGTTTGTTAAACTGGTTTTATTACGTGAATCATGTACACTATCCTTGGCCAGGGCTGATACCCTCAGGTAACAGAGCACATGGGTGGAACACCAATAAATTACCTGTTCTGCATTTAAAATAAACACCTGCTGTCACCCGCTTAAAGAGAGCCTAACTGTACTCTTACTACACAAGCAAAATATCCATTTAAAATTCAATGTGAGCTCTGCATTTCCATCACCTTATGGAGTTCCAGAAATAGCTTGCTTGCGACATTGTCATATCTAGTCCTGTTGGAAAAGTGTAAATGTGTGGGTTATTATTATTATTATTAAATGTGCAATTGCAAATCATGAAAGCTTCAAATTCTGCAGTTGGGAATTACTTTTTAATTAATGTTTGAAAGTTTGTTGTATTTCCCTTTCCGGGGGCTGCATGTTCTGTTTGCAGATAACAAAGATAGCAGAGGTGTTGCCTTCCTTCCTTTATGCTATAAAATCTTTGGGATCCAGGTGGCACTGTGGAAGGGTGGGGTACCGAGAGGGGTAAATGCCCACCAACAGAATTGCTTGCCCACCATGTGTTAATTAGAAAGACAGTGTGTGAAAAAGCCTTGTTTCTACTCCAGAAGATGGTCATCTGCCAGACCAAGCTCACCCTCTGAGAGTTCCACTTGCCTCTTTTTTTGCCCACCCTGCTGTCTGAGGCAGCTGCTTCGCTCTGCCCCAATTGCACAACCTAATTCTCATCACTTATAAATTTATCTGTGTCAAGATGAGCTCTTGTACTACAGAATTTACCATTCTATCACTATCTATCAAGCTAAAGGAGGCACATTATTACCAGTTCATGTTATGCAGAAAAAGAGTTGGGAGAGAGCAGCTATAGCTATTGGCAACAAAAAAGGTGCTGGATCCAGACAGCTGTAAGAGCAGGCCCATTGAACTCAATGGGACATACTGGATCCAACAACTTTGACAAGATGCCAGCTGTTGCTTGTAATAACTTCTGCAGTAGGAATGGAGTGAATGGAGGAATGGAGCGAAAAGACAACTTCCCTTCTTTTTAAACAATGTGTCTCATTCTAAGTGTTGTTTATTTGTGTGTCAAGCATGCTCCTCTCCCCACTGTTTTATAATTTTCCATTTGGCAGCCTCTGGTATAAGTATGTGTTTTTCCTCATTATTCCTCCAGTGAGCTATGGAATGGGGAGTTTCAGTTGAGGCCCAAGAGAGATCTGTAGAATTCCCTCCCACTTCATACTGTATTATTTGACAGCCGCTGAGGGAAAGGGGTAGGAGGAAGACAACAGTGGTGGGGTGGTGGTGGGGTCCATCTTGGGTCTTATCAGGCTAGTCAGGAACGAGTAAGTCACACACATCCCAAGCCTTTATTTCCCATGACTACCAACTAGGAGTTGGGTGGAAACTCTGTTCTCATAAAGGCAGTGGCATTCTCAGAAAAAAATATCATTTCTATCTTTCTTTTCTTTTCTTTTCTTTTCTTTTCTTTTCTTTTCAATAGTAACTGAAGAATTATGTGGGATTGTGCAGCACTGGCCCAACAGCACATCCCATTCAAGTGGTGGCATTGCTTACACTAGGACAGCCTTTGCCAACCTCTCGCTCTCCAGATGTTTCAGACTTCAGCTGCCATGAACCCCAGGCAGTATGGCCATATGACGCTGGGGCTTATGAGAGCTGTGTCCACAACATCTGGTGGCATTGGGTGGTGAAGCCTGCTTGAGGCTAATATGGTGGCCAGCTGTCAATGCCTGAGTCTACTTGCTTGAGACAGACATGGGATGGTGCTTTCTGTCAGCTCTGATCTGAGAGCTTCCCAGAGCCACTTGGTGAAACAGTTCTGGATGAGGTGGCCCACCACAATACAGTCAATCAATTGTTATGTATTCATGGGAGACAGTTTTGAACTCATACACTAAACTACTTAGGAGCAGGAACGTGTCGCCTGTGGTTCAGGAAATTAGGATCCATTGGCCCCAATCCCATGGATGTTTGCCTCAAAGTCAATATAACTGTGTTCAGTGAGGTTTGCTTCCACTTAATTCTGTAGAGGATTGCTACGGACGTGATATAAATAAGGACGATCATGTAAAATGTAATTTTTTTTCAATCCATTAACTTCTTGCACCACCGCTGTTTTGCCTCCAATCTCCATAAGGAAAAATATAAAAAATATTAATTCGTTCATCTGAAAACTTTGTTTCCACCATCTGATCAGGTGCCTTTGGTGACAATGAACACACATGACTATGACATTCTTTCCCTCAAAGAAGTGGCACGCACACACAATCCGGTTGCTAATTGTGTTATTCTCTATCCAGCATGGTCAGCAGTGAGATAACTGTCAGCTTCCTACTAACTCCTGGCACCTCTAAAAAGAAAGCAGGGAATGTGAGGGAAGAGTCACCAGGTTGATGTCCACGCACTCGCCTTCTGTCATGGTGTCACCATGATTCCCAGCCAAGAAAGTCTCTGGTTTTGCTGTGCCAAAAATGGGCCAGGAAGAAACAAATTACAGTCATGTTTTTACTTGTTGTCTTGGCTACATGATTTATGAGCCTCAGTGCAGCGATTAGAGATGAAAGAAAACATTCCAGGCCCAGGACCCACACATTGCTGAGGTCTTGTGTGCCTGGCCTTCTGCAGGAGTTACTGTAAAAGCAGGCTGGGGGGGGGTCATAGGAAGTGACCCCACCCTCCCAAAAGGAAAATTACAAGGGGCACACTGGTGAGCACATACACTGGGTGCCAAGTGCCTTGTGGCTGCTGCTGTATGAAACTATCCCTGCCTGGAGAGGATCAAGAACAATTTCTAGGCCCTACTGTGGGTAACAGCTATGCAATTATTGACATCAATAAAGGTAACATGGGAGAGTAAGATACATGCACACATAGATAGATAGTTTTATTTGCATGCTGCCTTTCCACAGTTCAAACCATGCTCAAGGCGGTTTACAACATGAATATGTAATTACAACATAATAAAAGTCATGAACAATAAACAAAACATTTTTAAAAATACACAGAACAGAACAGAACAATGACCACATAAATCACAACAAGATCTAAAATAAAGATACGAAAAACCAAGAGCAACCCCCGCTCCCAGTACTCCAGCCCAAGAATATTTTGTGGAGCCTCAGCTTTTGTAGCTGGAGTCAGTCAGGGGCCCACCCTCCCAGGCCAGGTGGAAAAAAGTCTGCAAAGGAGGGATCAGGACACCCAGGACTCACAACCAAGATGGAGGAGCTTGCATGTGGAGGAACGAGAAAGTGGGCTTAAAGGTCTAGTCTGCTTTTTTTGGATGTAAAGCACCACATATATTGCCACAAGAGAGAAGATGGTCATGATCCTTAGCCCAAATTCCATCGATCCTTCTCTGTCCTAAGACCGTATGCTTAACTGTGAAAAAGAAGGAAGGGCAGGAACATAGTTAAGGTTGCTGCAGAGAGTGGTTGGTTTAATGGCTATGGTCTAACAAGCAGAGGGAAATAATCTCCACTTAAGGAATAAGAACATCAGAGAGAAAGAGAGAGAGAGAGTTTTGAGGAGTAAACGTCAGAGAGACAAAGGTCAGCAGCATTATCATCAGAAATAAAAATAGTCTGCCATCTCTTCTCCTTACCTGGCTCAGTCAACCACTTCTCCCATATGTCCGCTTACCCATGTCAGAAATTTGTTGCATTTGAAGGGCCCTGAGGCTGGGTGTTGCTGATGGAATGGTTTCCAGCAGGCTCATGCGCCCCAGAACCACTCTTATTAGTACAGTAACTAGCTGGCCCTGCCACGCATTGCTGTGGCTAATCCAGGTGATTCCCCCCACCCTGTTGTGCTTCAAAATATCTGTGCTTCAAAATATCTGGAGGGTGCCTGGTTGGGGGAAATTGTTCTGTTGCATCCTACTCCGGGGCTTATTGATTTCATGTCTGGTTTTTACAGCTGCTGCTATCATCTGCTCTATAAGTACAATTGGATTTTTGGTTATCACTGACATGACCCAAGTTGGTAACCCCCATGTTTTCTATGGCCAAGTTGCTGTGCATTTCAACTGGGTAATTATTGTGGGAGTTATTTGCAGTCAAAGCTAACAATGCATACCTATACTAGTTAGTAAATGAAGGGGTTAAAGACCACAGAGATGTAAATTATTAGAGAAGGGACAGATAGGTCACACCCCCTCACATTTGGGAATAAGTATTGTCTGCTTCTTGTTCCTCTCCTTCTGTTGAACCATGTAAGCTGAGCAGATGTTTGAGACTTGGACTCCAGACTTAGGCTGCATGTTTGAGATTAGTGTTTGCCTTTTGTAATAAATAATATACTGCCTGTGTTGTTTCTGCTGTTGTATTGAACAATGCATGAGTGAGACCTGTAAGTTACCGTAAGTAAAGCATTTAAACTTACTAAAGTTTGTGGTCTATTCACTCTGAGAAAGCTAGAGGCAGAAGAGAACTGTAAGCACTTAACACTTGGACATTTAAAGTCTAATAACCTATATTTCCCACACTTTGCAAATGCTGCGTAGATCTGAGTTTTAAACTCTTCTGGAGGCTGTTTTGGCTGCAGAGTGCATAAAGTCCCATGTTTGTTTGTTTTTATTCTAAGCAATCAGCCATTTTTTCTTTGTAGTTCCCCACACACATGGAACTTCAGGAACAACTAGCATTCTCCAGTTATTTCCCAACAATTATGATCTCAATGGGCTTGTTCGTTTTGAAAGCCCTGGTCTCCCAGTTTTCAAAATCCAATTCCAATCTGTGGTAAAGCACAAGACTGAGTAGGACAACCATAAATTACATTTCACTCTGCTTGAATTTGCTAAAGGAATGTGGAACTGGTAAGGCATTTTGTCTAGCTGGCCCTTGGTGGGGCTGAAACTCCCATGATCTCAAAGCAGCACCTACTATTATGTAGCCATCAGAGTAGGTATCAACACTGCAGATATTAGGTACAGGGTGTGTGGAAGGCTTTCAGTAGAGGAGTAATATTCATGAAGATCTAAGAGCTAATTTTCAGATACGTTTTGAAATAGAAGGATTGCTGCCTTTGAGATATAGCACTCATACCTGGGCCCATGTGAATGTTTATAACTATAGAAATTCAACATAGAATTGGTGAGTTAGGCAGAAATATTGTTGCTCCCCCAAAGAATCTCATAATATGGTTTGAAAGACAAGGGGGCAAATTCATCCCCTGCTCACACACCCCACCCCTTGGAGGGCTTTCCAGAAGCCCCAGATAACAACACTCAGGTCATCTTTCAGCAAATAAGCGAATTGCTGTAATGAAGGGAATAGAACTACCCTACCTACATTTTTGTTTTTATGACTGCAGATAAGCTGGAGCCACCGTGCAGATATGGAAGCATCGTGACCGTGCGTCTCTGGCCTGTTGTTATCTCAGCCCATTCCAACCCTCTGCAACTTGATGGTAAATAAATGAAGAGGCTGTTGGGCTGCCCTCCAGCTCATGTGGTTTAACTTGCTTAACTGGAAAATAAAGAGAAATGCCATTTCCTGTGAAAATGATGGCTTTCCACACTCCCCTCACCCTGAAAATATTTCCCGTGACTGAATAAACAGAGGACAGGAAGGCAAGGCTGTCATAGGGGGATAATCAGGCAAAAAGAGAAACACACACCCCATAATTCATACAACTTTTGTATCTGAATGTGGTGGGGCCCCTTTCCCACCCATCTCCCTTGTCAGTGAGAGCAGGTGAAGAACTGGAGATCACGTCTCAAATACTCAGCATATTGGCAAAGTTTTGTAATTTTACTCTGAAAGCTGATGAATGTACTTGGATCAATCACTTTCTTGCCCTCATATGCCAAGGTTCATTTGTGCAGTGATGTGAATCATTGCTCAATTCAGCTGAGCCAATTGCCAAAGCCCAGAAAGCTATTGAAATGTAGCTGCACTTTGTTGTTGAGGTTCAAATGAATGTGTGTCCTCAGTTCAAACATTTCACTGTTCAGAGACCCATGTATACAACATGCAACATGCACAGCACCTTGGCTTGTATCTGGTTTAAAAGTTTGTCAGGCTGCTCAGGATACAGGTTCAAGCATTTATATCTGCCCCACAGCTTCAATTTTTATTTTTAAAATACAAAATAGATTAAACTGGGACATGCAGCAACTGTTTCAGTGTGGAGTGTTACTGTCCAGGGTTCTAGTTTCTCTATTTAATTCACCTTCATCAACCTTTGTCTTCCTGTTCCAACCCCCACCAACTTGCACTCCATCTCAGTCCTGATAGGGCTGTTTCTGGGGTCCACCCCACATTCCCAGCTTTTTGTTTCTCCCAGCTGATCAGTTCCTGTTGTGCTGGTGCTACTGTTTTGACTGCATAAGAAACCAGCATCACAGCCTGAAGACTAGAAACAGAGGGTATGGTTATGGTGTTTTATGAGGTTAAATGTACAGAAGAATAATTAAGAGTGTAAAAATATTTGGCAAGTGAGTCACATTTATTTCAACCAGTATTGGTCCTAAGAAAGCATACCTAGGTTTGTAACTAAGCTTAAAGAAAATCCAATTAAATTAGCAAGATATATTCTAAATATAAGTAATTTTGTAAACTGCTTAGAGATTTTCATACAATCAATCGGTATATGAATTTTGTTACATAAATAAAATAAATAAATGTATTTAGAACTGACAGTCATTTCCACACCATATGTTGAAAGTACTCTCACAGCACTTTAACTGTTATGGCTCCCACCAAAGAATCCTCGAAACCAGTTTGTTAAGTGTTCTGGGAATTGTGGCTCTGTGAGGGGTGTCCTAAAACAAAAAGAAATGATTTTGAAACAGGTTTGTTCTAATGTGTTTGTGAAATGATTGTTGATTAGTGTTTTCAAGAAATATCAACAACCTCAGATATGCAGATGACACAACCTTGATGGCAGAAAGTGAGGAGGAATTAAAGAACCTTTTAATGAGGGTGAAAGAGGAGAGCGCAAAATATGGTCTGAAGCTCAACATCAAAAAAACTAAGATCATGGCCACTGGTCCCATCACCTCCTGGCAAATAGAAGGGGAAGAAATGGAGGCAGTGATAGATTTTACTTTCCTGGGCTCCTTGATCACTGCAGATGGTGACAGCAGTCACAAAATTAAAAGACGCCTGCTTCTTGGGAGAAAAGCAATGACAAACCTAGACAACATCTTAAAAAGCAGAGACATCACCTTGCCAACAAAGGTCCGTATAGTTAAAGCTATGGTTTTCCCAGTAGTGATGTATGGAAGTGAGATCTGGACCATAAAGAAGGCTGATCGCCGAAGAATTGATGCTTTTGAATTTTGGTGCTGGAGGAGACTCTTGAGAGTCCCATGGACTGTAAGAAGATCAAACCTATCCATTCTGAAGGAAATCAGCCCCGAGTGCTCACTGGAAGGACAGATCCTGAAGCTGAGGCGCCAATACTTTGGCCACCTCATGAGAAGAGAAGACTCCCTGGAAAAGACCCTGATGTTGGGAAAGATGGAGGGCACAAGGAGAAGGGGACCACAGAGGACAAGATGGCTGGACAGTGTTCTCGAAGCTACAAATATGAGTTTGACCAAACTGCGGGAGGCAGTGGACACGACTAAACAACAAGTTGTGTACGAAGGTCTGTTGTGTGTCCCAGTGTAGTGGAGGTGGCATCTACATAGAACACTTACATTCAGTTGCATAGCCTTTAGTAACCTGGTGCCTTCTAGGTGTTTTGGATGACATCTTTGGCTGTGATGGGAGCTGTAGTCCAAAACAACTGGAGGGCACCCAGTTGATGAAATCGGCAATAGCAAGTGTTGCACTCTTCAAGCTCTTTAGAATTATTCCAGCCTGAGGGTTCTTCTGAAAACTCTTACGTGGACTCCTGGTGCTCCCTTAAAATCCCAGGTAAGGCAGAGGTGGAAAGATAGAACTCATTTTCTCATTCACTTATTTTAAAATATTCCTAGGTAATATTGACAGTCCCCTTCCTGGATCCAGAAAACCTCCCTGCCAGCAGAGTACTTACACATACCCACTGTCATAAGGTAGACATCCTCTTATCTATTTGACTGCTGAGAGACTTTTTGTTTTGGTAAGCCTATCTAGACATATATAGTTACCTTTATATGTTTTAAGTTTTATTATTTTCAATCTGTGTTAAAATGGTTATGCTTTTATGCTTTTTAACATTGTTTTGAGTATATATTAGTGTATCAGCTTCTCAGACTTAAGTGTACGTGTATATAATTTATATTGAAGAGTGGGAAGATATCAATCAACCCATCCTTTCCATACAGGCTATCTGCCTGTCCACGCTTATGCCATTCCTCTCAAAAGTCCCGTATGAAGCACATTCTAGTGAGTCGTACGTGTTTACTAAGAGAAAAAATCCCTTCTTTCCTACCCCCGTCGGCCGCCTTCTGAAAGTAGACTATTTCATTGGCTGACAAAGCCAACGGCGCGTCGTTCCGATTGGCCTCTGAGAACTATGCCCTCCTTCACCTCATCCCACCCCCGCCTCTCCACCTGGCTGGTGAGTGGGCGTGGCCTAAGATACGGCGGCCGCGGAAGCCCAAGATCCCCTTCCGTCGAGGCGGGCGAGTCTGAATGGGGTCGATGAAGGAGCACGGTAGCGGCGGGGACGCGCCGGAGACGCGCGAAAGGGGCCCCGTCTTCACCCTGGACGAAGTGGCGAAGCGAAACACCGACAAGGAGACCTGGCTGGTCATCAGCGGGCGCGTCTATGACGTGACCCGATTCCTCAGCGAGGTGGCTATGCTAATTTATGCAAATGAGCCCCCCACCCTCAGGAGGGGGCTGTTTTCCGTGATACGGGAGCGGGGGCTTGTGGGTGGATCCATTCCTGCCCAGGGACTTCCTGGGAGCAAGGAGGGAGATGCGGGGCCTTGCAGAGGTCATGAAGGCCCCAACCAGGCCTGGAAGGGCCGAAAGGGAAGACCCCAGCTGGCCTCTGCCGGGCGGGGTGAGGGGGCTGGAAAAGGCTAGCCTGCAGGCTAAACATTGGGGCTAGGCCCCGACGGAACCTCTTCCAGCCTCCTGGACTTTCAACACAAGCAGCCTGTAGGTTGGGAAAGGCAGAACACAACGTCATAATGTCCAGGCTAACTTCCTCCAGCTCCTGACAGGCACAGGGCGTTGCTTTGCCATAGCATCTCTTGTCTTCCTTCTAAGACTGTGGGCAGGTTCACCCCCTCCCCACAACTTCAGTGGGCTGAGTTTCCTCAGTTATCCTTTGAAAATGTTAAAAATGTATACATAAAAAGTAGCAATACACAGAGAGTAAATCTAGTCAGCCAAAGTCAAGTGAAAGACCCACATGAGGGAATGGAGGTAAAACAAATGCTTTGCATGTAGGAAGCCTGCAGATTCAGTCTGCAGCACCTCCAGTTTAAGGGGTGGTACACTCTTGCCTGAGATATTGGATGGCCAGTGTCAGGGGGAAAGGCTGGGAAAAGCCTTGGAGATCCACTGCATGTCACTTCAGATGAAGGGGAGGACAGGAAATTATCTGAGGCCCTGTAAGTATTTTCAGGCTCTCAACTCCCATCAACCCTAATGGCCTAATTATCCCAGTGGCCTGGGATAATAGGAACTCATTTATTTACTTCTTTATTACATTTATATATCACTTTTTTCTCCATGGAGCTCAAGGTGGCTTACATGGTTCTCCCGCTCCTCATTTAATCCCCACAACACCCCTGTTAGTAGGTTAGGTTGAGTGAATGGCCCAGTGTCACCCAGGGAGCTTCATAGCCAAGTGAAAATTTGAACCCTGGTTTCCCATGACCTAGTTCAGGGGTCCCCAAACTAAGGCCCGGGGGACGGATGCAGCCCAATCGCCTTCTAAATCTGGCCTGCGGACGGTCCGGAAATCAGCATGGTTTTACATGAGTAGAATGTGTCCTTTTATTTTAAATGCATCTCTGGGTTATTTGTGGGGCATAGGAATTTGTTCATATATTTTTTCAAAATATAGTCTGGCCCCCCACAAGGTCTGAGGGACAGTGGACCGGCCCCCTGCTGAAAAAGTTTTGCTGACCCCTGACCTAGTTCAACACACCGACAACTATGTCACACTGGCAGTCCAACAATTTCTAGAAGGCTGCAAGTGTCCCCTCCTCTTGAAGCAGACAGTATTAGGATAGTGGACCCAGTGGGTTGACCACATGGCAGCTTTGTAGGCACACACAACTGCTTATAGACTCCTCTAAATGAGAACAGGATAGGAACAAATGCTCGTTAAGGGTTTGCAAAATTCAGCTAACCCTCTGTGTGAACATATCTTACGGTGCAGCCTCTTATTAAGATTTAGGACCTCACAGGGTTGATGTGAACATTTATATGAAAAGGATTTTCAACTATTTGGCGCACTAAAATGCTTATAGAAATGATTATTAACTACTAGCAGCCTTGTACCTGGAATTGCTCAGGAATTCTAAGAAATCAAAACATCAGTGCAGTTTTGAAAGGTTCAGTTCTGTGTGGCATCTTGATTTCAAATGGCTTCCCATTGTACCCAAACAAAGATAAAAGACGCCTCCTTGATCTCAGGAACCATTGTGCAAAATTTGGTTACAGTGTCTTAAGAGGTGTCCAAATGCATAGCAAACAGACAAACCATTTTCCAAAATACCTAATAGATGCCAGTACTTTAAAAAGCAAGGTAAGCTTTGCAGGAAGTGGCCACTGTATTGGAATTATCCATATTTCAGTGCCTGGTATCTAACATAAAATATTGGTTTAAGTCTGATTAATTCCTCAACTGCTTATGAGCTAATTCCCAATTCTGGCTTCTCTCTGACTTTGAAGTTGCTGTTTACTTCCCAGCAGTACTGATTAAGAGGGATGGGGGTGGAATTACTGTGTGTGCACACAGACACACACGATCACTTTCCTCTTTCCCCTTCCCACCAGTACACAGTGTCTTAAGACAAGACAAGACAAGAAAAAGTCTTAAGTTTCTGGTAAATGCACATCCAACACCATACTCTGAATCAGATCTAGATTGCAATACCATCTGCAAAAAGAGTAGTCTGGAGACTGAGGACTGTGGGGTGGTCTAAATTACTGTTTATTTCACTTAGGTTTCTAGACCTCTTTTCATTGCCTACCCAGAGCAGTTAACAATCACTACATAAAAGCAACGCAAGACAATAAAACTATATTAAAGTAATTAGTGCTTCATTTTAAAAAAAATCTATAGCTACTGGTAATTACAGAGATAAAAGGAAATGTCATGAAAACATAAATTTGTAAAAGAGCCTCATAGGTTTGTCCTAATATAAAATGCTTTTAGGCCAATCACTAGCTACTTACATGCTTTGGCCTCTTTGATTATGTATGGTAGTCTAATGGATTGAGACCACCACTGAGAAGACCCAGCTATGTCTTTACACTTGTGTGCCTGTGTGTGAGTTTAATCAAGGCCTCTTTTACTGTTTTGAAAGGATGGATGAGCTCACTAGGAAAGAGAAGTGCTTTCTGTTGGTCTTATGTTGAAGCTGTGTATAGTACCTTTCAGACTCCTTGTTAGTTCAGTAGTTCTCAAACATCTTCTCCCATGGGACTGCTTGAAAATTGCTGTAGTCTTGGATGATCACTTATTGATCTTTCTGCCTATTTTAGCAATTGTACTACAATGTTCTTCAACCTGAAACTTCTTGTGCTTTCTTGCTGCATGATGCATGAGTGAGATTGTGGTTCAGCCTGAAGTGCTACCACTGGCTTGTTGCATAAAGCAGAGGAGGCCTCTTTGCAAAGAGATAATTGTGTTGTGCTCCTGAGGCTCCAGCAGCTTGTCATGTCAACGGGCTATATGCTGATTTAGTCCTTGAAGCCTGCCAATTGCAGCAGGGATTACATAAATCCAATTCTGTTTAGTAATGTTGCAGCAAATATACATATTAAAGAATGAGACATTAGACTCTTCATGTGATAGAAGCACATTGGAATGAGGGAGACCTGGAGCTCCAGAAAGCTAGGAATTGAATTCCTGGGTAGCTCAGGAGCTGCCTGTGAACACCAGCTGGGTACCCATAATGTATTTCAAGGGAGGGTGCACAGGAATGCTTGCTTCTGTTCCCCTTCTCTTGTGTGCCAAGAGAAGGGGCTCACTATGTTCTCCTGCTCCAAATGCAAGTTGCTATGAGACTTTGGAAGATTTAAAATCAAACGTCTGAATAGCATTAGCTCCGGCAAAGAGCTGTAGGTTCCTATTCTTGCCTAGAGTGGGGGCATCTTTGCTGGGTACTTTCCAACTTGGTTTGGCACTCTGTTCTCTACTGTCTGCTTGATGACTTGGAGAAAAATTTTCTGGATGTAAATGGCCTTTTGGCTGTGGATGAATTCAACTTCTCAAACTGACTGTATATCAGATCATCTATCTTATTGATCCAGCTTTTCTAAGTGACATGGAATGCCAAAACTGTTCTTTAAGGAGAAACTTAAAACCAGAAGATACCAAGAACTTAAGGAAGCATGACACACACTAGCCCAATTCAAAAGCTACCTTTGTATTTGTCTCCTCTCTCCTCTCTGGTAGTATGGAAACCAGATTCAATGCCTGAGAGATTAGTTAGGAATGAATACTATCCATTCTCAAATAAGCTTTGCTTAGCTTCTTTCCATGCCCATCCTTAACTTTCAGTTCATAAAGACAAATGAAAGAAGTCAATTGCTGGTGGCTTAAATCAAGCCCTTTTTGCTTGTTGTCCATTTCTAAGGCCTTCAGTGTCCACACCTCTTGTGTCATTCTGGGGAGAAATGTGAGCTGCCAAAGGGGGAAGCTGATGACGTCAATCAGAGATTACTCTCATCACCTCTGCCCCCTGCCTCGCCCTTGGAGGCTTCTTCTTCTTTTTTCTTTTTTTTACCCTGGGAGCAAAATCCACCCCAGGGATCCTTCCAGCACATTGAAGGTGTGCCTGGGCATGTTTTGACTGCATTGTACTCTCTGACCTGAGATGCTATATGTGGCTCCTGCTCTGTCAAAATTCAGTGGCATCTACAACCCAAGGGAGAGGTACCAGGAGTCAAACTATTGGAAGCAAAATGCAGATAGTGTAGGAAGCTTCTCCTTTTAGCACATTGGGCAATTGACTACCTAGCCTCACACTATTTATTCCAGTTGCAAGTATCTGTCCACTATTATTGCTATTATTTAGATTTCTTACCTGCCCTTCACCATAAGGTCCCAGGATGGGTTGCAGCAATGTAAAATATAGTTAAAAACAACTTTGAATCAGAAGTATAGTGTGAGCCCTAAAACATTTATTGATTTTATATATCTTCCTTCTAAGGGTGCCCAGCGAGACAAAAATATACACAAGCAATAAAAGACCAAATATCAATTTGAGTACTAATGCAGACATATAGATAGATAGATAGATAGATAGATAGATAGATAGATAATCAGATGTTGAAGGCCTGTATAAAGAGGTACATTTTCAACAATGACAAAAGCTGTATAATGAAGGTAGACACATCTATGTGAGGAGGGAATTCAATAGCTATGGGGCTGTCCTAGAGAATGCTGTCTTCCAGCCTGCCACTATCCATGTTGGGATCAGGTAAAGGGTTTTTGTTTTAACCAAGGATGCCAGCAGGGATTGAACCTGGGACTTTTTGCATGTAAAACGTGTTCATTCCTTGCATCTGTGGAACCATAGTACTGTAGTAATCGTAGCGATTCTAGCTTCGCTCATCCTGGCAACCCTGCATCCCACTCTTTAACTTACCCTTCACCAACCTGGTGATTCCCACAGTTGTTCTGCACCAGAGCAGATGGGTGTCCTTGGGTGGAAAAATGGCTGTTAATATCAGGGATACAGTTTTTAAAAATCAGATGGGTTTTAAGTGGTGCTGAAAAACACTGCATTTGATTTCATTTATTATTTTAGCTTACATTTATATCAAAGAATACTCAAGGCTGCACATGATTAAAATACAAATACAGTACTATAAATCTCCAGGTACCGGACGTGTGTTTAAGGGACCAACATTAATACATTTCCTGACCATGGATAGGAGGAGTAAAATCCAGGTGCTTGGATGGCCAGGGACTTAATTTTTCAAGCATGTTTAAGGAAGCTGATGGAATTCTTGAGGCTTCCCATAGTGGAGATGGGACATTAAGACTGCAATCCAACTACACTTACCTGAGAGCAAGTCCCATTGAATTCATAAGGACTTAATTCTGAGTAGATAAGTATAGGATTCAATTGAGTGCAATCCTTTGCATGTCTACTTGGATATTATTCCCACTGAGTTCAGTGAGACATGCCTTGGGTTGTCAGTTGTGTATATGCTGAGGAAGCATTTTTCTTGCTGCTTTTCTTTTTCACAGTTCCTATGTTGTTGTTCTTTGCAGCATCCAGGTGGAGAGGAGGTTCTGCTTGAACAAGCTGGTAGAGATGCCACTGAGAACTTTGAAGATGTCGGCCACTCTTTGGATGCCCGAGAGATGCTTGACCAATACCTTATAGGAGAGGTTCATCCGGTGAGGTCCTAGGATGGGGGAAAAATTGGGAATGTTTGTAGCTTTTATTTAATAAGAATATCCACCTTTGGGTACAGGCTGTGGAGCTCCAGAGAGAAGGTGAGGCACAAACTATTCTTTGCCTCCTTTGTCAAAGAGCTTGTTGTGGGTTTGGGTGGGGGAGCTGACTAATGTAGCAGCATGTGCTCTCAAATGACTTGAACTCAGCCTTTGGTCGCCTCCTGCCCTCCAGTTTAAGACTACAACTCCCAGCACAACTGTGTTGGAGTAGATACTGTAGTATGGCCATGCAAGCTGGGGCTGATGGGAGTTGTCATCCAAAACAACTAGAGAGTACCAGGTTGGCAAGGCAGCTCTAAAATCCTGGTTTCATTAAATAAGAACTTTGCTCCCAGTTCATTTCTGGGAGTGAGAAGTGAAGGATGCCAGGCACCTCAGGTGGCTTGGGCTCTTTCTTGCATGCCAGAAAGATTTTTTCCCAGGAGCTTAACATCCTTTCTCTTCTTTCTCTTCCTTTCCTTCTCTCAACAGTGTGACCGTAATCCTAATGCCTCCAAGGTAAGTCACTATCCTGGTGATCTCCCCTACCTCCCTTCATTCTAGCATGGAAAAGGTTTGGGGGCACTTGAAAAGGTGCAGTGAGAATGGGCATGTTGTGTTAGTGGAATGCACCTACTCCTCGGTGAGCAGAGCTCACCTCACTTTGACTTCAGCAGTGGCAAAAGGGCTGAACATAGTTAGGGTGCTGCAATGAGAGCTGCCCTGTTGCACTAGGAGTGTTTGGTTGGTTTCTGCCCTTAATTGGTCAGAGTGGGAATGGGGGTGCTGCCTGTGGGCATTTTCCTCTAGAGAGCCCAAGGCCACTGGTGTTCTGGCTGCAGGTCTTGTGTTCTGCCTCTCACGTCCTCTCTTTCTACCTTGGGGCTTCAGTTCAATGAAAAACTCTCCTTCTGCAGTGGTTCTGTGCCATGCTGCCTTCAAACTTGACTGTAAAATTGTCTGTAGCACAGTACAGGCAGATTAATGCCTATCTGTGTTCAGAGGTGATATTCCTCAGAGTACAAGTTCCTGGGGAAGTTGAATAAGAATGGACTGTTGGTCTTACATAGGGTTGTTGTTAGGTCTTTAAAGGATGTGGAATGAAAATGTGCATATGCTAATTTATATGTGTAGGTGTCTCTGGGCAGTGTGTGTGTGTGTGTGTTTGTGTGTGTGTGTTTGTGTGTGTTAAGTTTTTAAAATAACTGATAGGAAAGGAGGCAGAAGATTTGGGGCCTGGTGCAAAAGGTCTGGTGCTCAGTCTCTCTGGACTACCAACTCCCTTGCCCTCCCTTGGGAACTTCTTGATGGGTCATATGGTTGGCCACTGTAGGAAAGAGTCTGCTGGGCTAGAGGAGCCCCCTTCAGCCTGATCCAGCAGTAGCTGCAGGGCTCTTCTTACTTCCCTCACAAGATAATAAGTTCTGGGTTAAAGGTCCTAGGTTTCAGGACTGTTTACCTTTGCTGGAGGAGAGAGGATTTCCTTGTTCTGCACACAACAGATTTCAATTGTAGCTGGTTGAGTGGGTGGGGCTGAAAGCACTCCAGGTATGGAACACGTCAGAATACCTGAGCAGCCCCTTCCCAGCAAGTCTTCCTGGGAGCTGACCTGGCAAACTCTGTGTTGCAGTTGTTGGGAGAATTCTGAGCCTGTCATTGAAGAGCAGTTCCCATGATTGGAGAACAGTGGGAGCCATCTGCTGGCTATGTAAACACAGCCACTGTGAGTTGCCCAAGTCCCACTGTGTGGTGCCCAGCAGTTCAATCATTTACGACGAAAGGATTATAACATTTCTCCTACCTAACTCGAAGCCCATTCTGTGTATTATCCTCTCTCTCATCATGCTCCCTGACTTGTGTCAACAAAGGCTTGGGGTGAGCATGAGGTCCCAGCCAACAACTTGTTGAATTTGTCCTGAGAACTTAAGCATTTGATTCTGTGCTACACTGTCAGCCTAGCATACACTTTGCCCAGAGATGTGCCCCTCTGCCACCAGGGAGCAACCTCAGGTTATTCACAAAAGACCTAAGTAGCTTCTCTGCTGCCTTGCTTCTTGTTCCAGAGTTGGAAATGACTTTATATGGGAAACACCCACTCCCTGTCCTTCATGTGTTGTGTTAGTGTCTTGGGAAGCTGTAAAGTCAATACCTTTATGTGATTTATGATACCTGGGCGAGAAAAAGAGTCTTCACAATGTTTTTCCTACAAACATAAAAACACATTGCAGTAGTTTCATTTATAGAACCATCCAGATTTAAAGTTTCAGAGTGACTAGTGCACAAGGAAATATGTGGGGTGTTTGTGTGTGTGTTAGCTAGATGAGCGTGGCTAGTTTGGTTATTGTAGTTTGATGCAAGCCAACATGACAGTTACTGGGTTTTCTACGTATAGGTCCCCATTTTGGGGAAAAAAAACAGGAAAAAACCAAAATGCTACAGGCATGCAAACAAGCTTGTACTTTTTTTCATAAGAAGAATGCAAGGCAAACTTTTGTGGCAGGAACATTGCAAAGAAAGAAAAAGTGAGTTTCACTTAAATCTTGTCCAGGTGTCACTCCTTTCTGACAAGTGAGGGGTTTTTTCCCTGAGGAGAGGCATGGAGTATTGTGGGTGGCAAAGCCCTGGTTGGCCCATCTGAAGAAATGTGCCCAGGCATACCCTATTATTTGCAAACGACTTCTGTCTGCTCTGCAGTGTCTAATGGCTTACTTGAATCAATTACTAAAAGAAGGGTTTTGACATTGAGGAAGAAGCTGATGATGTTTCTGGTCCTCTGCCTTTACACTGATTCCCCCACCTACACTTTACATGCCCTGAAAGGGAGTCCTGTTTTCCCCTTTCAGGATCCTGATGGCATGGTTCGCATCATAATTTTCTGGACTGTTTACATAGGAACCATGGTCCTTTTGTAGCAAAGCTGACAAATGAGTGCTAGCCCTTTGCATATATGTCATATTTAAATGGCCACTGTGTTTTCTTTCTCCTTTGCCTCTGTAGAACTTGAGGTAACCCCCCCCCTCCCCACTCTGCTCCTCAAGCCTGTCTTTGAGCCTGTTTTGTGTCCTTTCGTCCTCTGCCAGGCCTAACCAAAGGGGTTGCTTTTGCTTGCTCACTGCCGCCTCTTCCTCTCTAGCTGCTTCTTCAGTGTTGGTTTTCTGCATTCTCAGCAAAAGCAACCTGTGTGAGTCTCAAAAGTTAATGATATCTTCTGTAGGGGAAAACTAGATGGGTTTAGTAGTGTTTACTCCTGCTTTTTCCTTTTTAAAAAATAAAATTATCATGGCTAAAGAAGGAAAATGGTCCCTCCAGCTGGGGGTCAATGCAGGCATTGTCTTTTCCAGGGGTAAGGAGACATGGAGGAAGGACCGCCATAGCCTGGTGGTAGGGCATCTGCTTTGCATGCAAGAATCCTAGGTTCAGTTTTGGCATCTCCAGATGGGGCTGGAAAAGACACACACACCTTGCCTGAAACCCTGTAGAACTACCATTAGTCAATTTGTACAGAACTGAACTAGAATAGTCTGTTTCAGTACAAGGCAACAACTTTCCTACCTATCCCTGAGTGCAGGGGCCTGAACAGCTTGGATTGTTTGGGAAGCAGCAAGGAATTTCATGTGCATGGTGATCCTAAGGTGATAATTTACAAACGTGATGCTGTAACTACAAAGAGAACAACTGAACTACCTTTATTATTAGTTTTTGGGGAGTCCTAATGCTGCAAATAGAAGCAGTCCTTCTAAAGTTGTTGAGGATTTTTGTAGACCAGTTATTTGAAAGAATTGGGCAAAAGTTTCAATTGACTGACAATTAGAAAGGGCTGTGAGATGGTCTGGGTAGCTTAATCTACCAAGCTCTTTGCTGGGATGGGAACCATGGCCATAGTAGCAACCTTGCTTTGCTCTCTGTGCAGAATGACTATGAGTTGATGAGGTGGCCATAGGATGCTTGTTAAAGTGTGTCCATCTGGATTTCTAAATGATGAAACAAGCGTTTCAGGTTTTCAGGATAGAGTTGGGCAGCTATGCAAGCTAGTGAAGCTGGTCTCAGAAAAACCTTTGCTAAAGAAGTGACTCTTCTGGAGGGACTCAAGAGAAGGGAGTAGCCTTTGCAAACAGAGAGTGGGAATTTGATCTAGGCATAGATAGTAGCATTGGCAGGAGCTGGGACAGAGCGATGGGAGCTCACCCCCTTGCGCAGGTTCAAACCACTGATCTTCTGATTGGCAAGCCAAAGAGGCTCAGTGGTTTAGACCACAGCGCCACCCACTCAAAAGTATGCTATACTCGAAAGTATGCTATGCTCGAAAGCATACCTGTGTGAGTAGATAGGCAGGTAAACATCATTTCCATGTACTCTGGTACTCGTCACGGTGTCCCGTTGCACCAGAAGCCGTTTAGTCATGCTGGCCACGTGACCTGGAAAACTGTCTGTGGAAAACAGTGGCTCTGTTAGTAAGAAGCAAGATGAGCGCCACACCCCATAGTTGCCTTTGACTGGATTTAACCATCCAGGGGTCCTTTACTCCCCGCCCCCGATAGTGGCATGGCAGGAGGCGGCTTGGTATGTGGAGAAGGTCACAAGAAATCAGCTCATACAAAATGGGCAGACTTGGAATATGGTGAAGGGGAGGGAGAGAGCTGATTGGGGTAGAGAGAAGGGGGCTTTTTACAATTGCAACAGGGATCCATTGGAGAGGGCCTTCAATACTGAGGGCTATAGTGCTTTCTTCACAGAAAGCCTTTGATTAGATTGACTTGATATTGACTTGGATCTCTTCTTAATACTTCTCTGTTTGTGCTGTCTTTCTCTCTGCTGATGTCATTGTCATGAGTAGCCACCCAAAAATGTGGCGATTTCTAAATTGCCCTTACTGGAACAGCACCCTTCCCCCTCATGGATTGGGTTTCTTTGGTGGTGCGGCAAGTTTCTGTTTGCGAAAGGCTTTGCTTGGTTTCCAAAGCAGACCTCTCTGACTTACAGGGGCACCTTGGACGGTCTGCTGCATTGTCCTTCCAGCTTTGTCTCAGCCTATAGAATTCAGCTCAGTGTTGTTGGTCCTTAAGTCTCTTAGCATCTCTTCTCAACTTTTCAAAAGGTTCTTAGCTTTTCACCAAAAATGCAACTGTCTTATTGCCACTGCCTCTGAAATATAGCATTGCTTAATCTGTAGGTTGAATGCAGATTAGTGGATTTCTCTTGGGCATCTCTTTTTGCACTTTATGTTGGGCTATTTTATAGGGAAAAAATGATGGGAAGACTCTTGGTCATATAGTCCCCCTGAAAGTAGTCATCCATAATTTCTGTTTTGAACAATCTCTTTGATCGACAGAAGTAGGGCAACTCCTAGAGGCAGGTAAAAATTCCTTGTTCTGGCAGTAGTACTTCCATCTTTGATATCTGCTCTGATATTCTGTATTTAAGCCTTCCCCATCCTGATGTCCTCTAGATATTTTGGACTACAACCCACATCATCCCTAGCTAGCACAGTTGGTTGCTGTATGCTGTTATACTGAGTGGGGGTGGGGCAACTCTCCCAGTCTTCTTGTAGCCTTCCCTTTTTCAATAACCTTTGCATGTAGAAACAAACACATAGCTGCCAGGTTTTCCCTTTTCTCACGAGGAAGCCTATTCAGCATAATGGAAAATCCCTTTAAAAAAGGGATAACTTGGCAGCTATGCAAACAGCAGTCATGTAACCTACCACACAGTACGGTACTGCAAGCAAATTGCTTCTGTGCTTCGTGTCTTAGACTCACAACAACATTTTTCATGGTCAGTGTATTTATTTGCACTGCCACAGGCCATCGTAATTTTAATAAGTTAAAAACAAGGTTCTGTTTTTGTTTCTGTAGAAACTTAATAAGTTCAGACAGAATTGGGCAATGTTTATTGAACATAGGTATAACAAGGCACATTCTTGACATGATCCAAAATATTTATTAGAGATGAAATAATATATACCATTATTTTTAATGTAATACTTGCAATTTCTTTATTTTTTGTTAACTTTTCTTTTGTAAATACATATGGTTTTCTAAAAGTGAATACAAATTATAAATTAATTAAGAACAAGTATTCGATAGTCACTTCTTGCAATACAATCCCTCTTGGCTTGTGCCTGCATCCTCCAAGGGGAGTTGGATAAGAAGATTCTCCTCTCCCCTGGGCTTTTTTTGCACCATCCCAGTTTCTTATCTTTGCTACAAGAATCAAAGAGGTCTCCTGTCCTGGATCTGCCAAACATGAGGTACAAGAGAGAATGCCAGCCACACTTTGTGGTCAAGCTGCTTGCACTGGATGTATAGAAAGGCTACCTGAACTTGGTAAAGCAAAGAAGTTATATTCTTTCAGCAAGCACCCCTTTAGCATTGCTGCTCAGAGCTCAAGCAACAGATTGGAGACACATGGGATGGGTTCCAAAGGAAGGCTTAGGGCTGGCACTGGTGCTGGGAGTGTTAAATGGAATCTCATTAAGGAGTTATGTGCATGTTTAACAATTGGCTTCTCTTCATGCTTGGCTAGGAGATTTGGCGGATGAACAGCACTGCTTTAGACAGCCCTTTTCACAATGATGCTGCTGTCACTTGGCAATTGCAGCTTTGCAATAAGGGAACTATTCACATCTTAAAGGCAAAGACACCTTTTTGTAACTTCCCTCCGTTGCATGGAGAGGCAATTGCTCAGGCTGGCTTTTCATGATGTCTCATTTTGAATTGAGGCCAAGTGTTGTGCTTGTAATGAAGAGTGCATGTGTGGCTGCTGGGTGTGAGGCTAAGCCAGTGTGTGGAATGTGTCTTAAGGATACCAAGCTGTGTCCTTTACATAGAGTTGCTGTTAAGACATGTCTGGATGGTGAACAGTGGGGAACTCAAAATTCAGGCCAACAAGCAAGGGCAAAAAAGCTGCACAACATATGGATTGTATTGTTATGGGAAGTCTCTGCTTGGTGACTGAGCCTTGTAGTCATGGAGAGGAACCTTACTGATAACAGCAGCAAATAAGAAAGCAAAGGAACACACAGCAACTGGCAAACAGTGATTGTCTGAGACAGGCATCCCCAACCTTTGGCCCTCCAGATGTTTCGGCCTACAACTCCCATGATCCCTAGCTAACAGGACCAGTGGTCAGGGATGATGGGAATTGTAGTCCAAAACATCTGGAGGGCCGAAGGTTGGGGATGCCTGAAGAGCTTCCCTATGAAAAGTGCCCAAGTACTTATAGAACGTGGAAGAGGGACTGAAGAGAAACTAAATGTGTGCCCAGACATAGTTGTTGGGAAGAATGGAACATGTTGAGAGAGTAAATGAATAGGTGAAGAATCAGGGCAGAGAATGAATATCCAGAAAACAATCCTCCCATTTGTTCCCTCTTCCAGGGTCATCTCAATGCTAGTACCCACCTTTGCTCAAATTAGACTGGTCATATGTCACAGTAAGCAGTAAACCATGGTATATTGTAAATGAGCAGAAAGCTGGTGCAGGCTGCTCAATCACTCCCACTTTACTCCAACCTGGTTAGCACAGAAACAAACAAACCAGAAGGCTTGGTGTTACATGCAAACTGAGGCATGTGGTTTGTTTAGAAAGGGAGAGGGGGGAAACTCCTAAGTCAAGCCTGGTGGTTTATTTGTCCAGCCAGGCCATGCTAAATATTCATAGCAAGCCATAACCCATAGGTTGCCATGCACATGCGAACCAGACCATTTCGTAGCCTATAATTTCAGCTTGCATGTTTTATAAAATGTACACAAAATGTGTGTTTGTTTTGTGTGTTTGTTTTGTCTTCTCAGGTTCCAAACAAGTCTCCCTCGAAAGAATCAAGGTATGGTATTCTGCTCTGCCAATAGAGTAAACAAACAAGCTTTCTCTAAGTCAGCTGGTGTCTAAATAGATCTATGGTTCTTCAACCTTTGTATGGATCAGCCTCCTGCACCAGCATCTTAATCATGCATCATTCTAGTCTTTGTTGTTACATACTGTGATCTGTGGAAGGACCGTCAAAATTAGTCAAGGAGAGGTGGGCATGTTGTTGAGTTGCAGTCTAATTTAATGAAGTCCTATAAATATTTTATTTTTAAATGAGATAAATCCACCCACCTTTGACTAAGGCCAGTTCCTAATCTTGTGCTATCTTTGCTGCTCCCGTGTTGTATGAGATTCCTCACTCAGCCATGATAATGTATAGTATTTAACTGGTAGCCCACATGCAGGCTGAAACTAGTGGAAAGTTCTGAAGCAACCATACTTATTGGGTAGGAATGAACTGCCTTAGGTTTTTATCTGTACCTATAAATGAATGGATAGAATTGTTAAGACTTTGCTCACAGAACTATGACAGAAAAAGATTCTAGAAAAGAGCTCTCCTGTTTTAAGTGCATTTAACGTAAATGTAACTTTATACCCCCCTTTCCTTTTTCCTCAGTTTCTGGACAGTCTGGCTGATCCCTGTTTTGGGAGCCATAGTCTTGGGATTGATGTATCGCTACTACGTGATGGATGGGAAATCCTCCTGATTTGACCTTGCTGAGCCTTTAGGACTGGAAACCATGCCTTGCCACTGAAAATGGTGGGGTTTTACTAAATTCTGATGAACACCTAGATATTGTCCTTCACTTGTATCAGTCAGTCCAGCAGCCCTGGTGTCTGCAAAGCCAAGCGGGAATTTGGTGGGGCCCACTGTTATCTTTCTTGTAACTGTAGAAACAGCAACATCCTGCCATTCCATGGCATGTCATTTCTGTCACCATTGACCATGAGTCACTTTTCATCCAGCAGCTTGTGGTTCGTTGTGATGGTGCCTCTGACCCATGCCAGCCTGTCCCATTAAGTACCAGCAGAATGAGATGGCATGCTGTCAACATTCCTCTTTAGCAGGAGACCAGCAAGAGAAATGGCTCCACCAGCACAGCGCAGACTGGGAACGGCGGCACACCTGCCTCTTCTCAGGTGTTTTCCTTCAGCTTCTTCCTTCAGTACATGGTTTTTTTGAAACGGTTAAATGGGTACATTTTTGTTTCAGTCTTCTGGTTTACATAGTCCTAACTGTCTGCCTTTTTAATCTGCCTGATCTGTAATAAAGAACTCTCCAATTACTCTGGTCAGCGGCCTTGTTTTCCTGACTGATTCTGCTACTTCTGACAAAGCTGGAACTGGCCATCGCTCGCCTGCCCTTCTGCTCTTAATGTCCTATTTGAGCGTAGAACTCCAAGAAGCTGGTGTGGTACAAAGCTAGTTGCCCTTTCGCCAACTTTGTACCAGAAAAGCTTGCTATGTTCTAAGTGCAAGCAGGTTGGCATCAACACTAAGGGAGAGAAGGAAGCTGAAGGAAATTGTGTCTCTAGGGTTGAAACAAGAGATGAGGATACCTTTTAGGTTTGTGCTTTTTCATTTGCTCTGAAGCTTGAAACAATGCAAGCAAGCAGCACAAGACAGGCATTGTGCTGGGATAATTCCCTACCTTCTCACATACTCCCCCTAATTATCCCTTAAGTTTGAATCTAGTATGTTAAGGGGAAGGACAGCCATGAAGCTAAAGTTATCTATTAAGATAATTTTGATGTTGCCTTTCTTCATGGGAGGTCAAGAAGTATAGCTTCTTAAAGGAAATTTTGGCATCATAAGTAACATCTAGTGTAAAACTAGTCGCTTGTCTTGAGATTGCAGTTTTCTAAACTTTGGGGGTTTAGAGTATGGCTCTGAACCCCTCAGGCCTAAGCACTGAATAAACCCAGTTCTTGTATAATCTTCAGTTACATATCTTGACAGTTTGAAACTAACCCTCCAGGGTTTTTCTCGTCTGTTACTAGGCTGTCCACAGTCCTCACCAGTTTGACTGTTTGCTGAGATCAAGGCTGTTTTTGCTAAGGTCAGGTGACTTACCCTGTTTTGGAAAGAGTCTCGTAAACAGATATGCATAATCATGTTTCTTTAAAATTAGTTTTCTAGCAATGTTTGGTCAACAGTTTTTTGCCTACATATGTATCTGAGAGAACATAAAAGCCTAAAAAACATCAATGCAAAAAGAAAAAATGCAGCCAGCAGTTAAATTGGTTGTATGGGTGATTCTCTGAAGACTGGCTGACAGGCTTGGGTCTGTTCTTGTGTCTGTTGAATTTAGATGATAAGGGAACAAGATATATGCATGTATCTCAGTTCTCCCTCGCTGTAAATCCAAGGTTCAGATCTTGTTGTCTTGGAAACTAATCTGTCTGGAATAGCAGTTATGATGGTAAACACTCAAGAAGCTGTCTGGTTCTGAGGAGGGAGTTAGAGTGCAGACATCCTGCATGTTCAGGGCTCCTTTCTTAAAACCCTGAGCATGTGTTAAAAGTTGTCATTGACTGTGTTAGTTGAAGTTGCTGTTGCTGTTGCACCAGCATCTTAGAAATTAATTTTTTTCATTTCCCAAACGTGATCCTGAAGACAATTATAAATCTGGTTGAATTTGTGCAGGCTGACCTGCCTGGTTTATATCCACAAGACATTTTTTTTAAACATGGTTTTTATTGATTTTTCAAGGAAGGAAATCCCAAAACAAAAATACAGGAACACCAGAGAACCCAAGAAGAGGAAAAACAATTGAGACAGAGGAAAAACCTGTCACATAGCAACATAAATGACCACAACAGAATATATATATGAATCATAGAATTGCAGAGTTGGAAGGGACCCTGAGGGTCATTTAGTCCAATCCCCTGCAATGCTGGAATCACAACATGTGGTCCCCCATCCTATTTGAAACCATACTGGATGCTGCTCAGCTTTGCAAATGTGCTAGCAGTTTTATTGTTGCACCACTATTGTTAAAAAGTGTTGCAGTGTGAAGTGCTCTTGTTCAGGTTTCCACTCATTCCCTTCCATTCCTCCAAAGAGCCAACCAGCATTCTGTGCCCCCACAGCATGCTCAGGTCTCACTAAGCACTTCTGGGGACTTTCTCCCCCTTTATTATTATTTTTTATAAAAGGGTTTTGTGTTGTTTTATACACCCCCCCCTTGCATTTCTGCATATTTTAGGATTATCCCACACCTGCTGGTACCTCCCTCGGATGGTGCTATTCTGCCTACAAAATGTCTGGTGGCTGGATAATGAATTCACTAGTAGTCTATAATAAATGGAGCCCCCACAAAATGGTGTGTAAGTGTGGAGCCTTCAAAGCCCTCCTTTCCAAGGCAGGATGTTCTCCAAAGTGAGGCAGTGAGAATGTGAAGGAGCAGGTGCCTGATGTCAGCTGGGAAGGGAGGAAGAGATTTGGCAGGTGCCTTCATATTTGTGGTTCTCTTTTGTCCTCCATTCTATTCCATCTCCCACTTAACTTTCTCTCAACAAAACCAACAAAAGAATGTTGTGCTGCCTTAAAGGCTAGCTGTTTTGTTGTGGCGGAAGCATTTATGAACAATAACCCACTCTACTTCCCACTTCAGTGTGGCTCTTGCTGCTTTTATTACATGTGTGATGGCACCAAGAAATCTGAACTGAAATTAGGCAGAGGTTGCCAATTTACTGCCCTCCAGATGTTTTGGACTAGAAGTCAAATCAGTCCCAGCCCACATGCCCAACGGTCAGGGATGATGGGAATTGCAGTCCAGAACACATGAAGAGTGTAATGTTGGCTACCCCTGGAATACAGGGTGATTATAATGGTGAAATTTGGGTTTTGGTTCCCATCACAATTTCTCTGTAACACTTCATTTTTTCCTCTTAAGCCACCAGTCTTGCCTGACTTGAGCGCTGTTGGGACACCATGGGGGAAGCCTATTTCGGGGAAGAAAATGGAGCTCATCTCCCTCTCTCCTGACCCTGTTTTGTTGAAGGGGGAGGGGCGGGCCACAGCTCAGGGGAGAAACATCTGCTTTGCATGCATCCCTGATGGCATCTCGAGGTAGGGCTAGGAAAGTCCCATTTGAAACCATGGACAGCAGCAGCAAGTTGCAGTACAGTACTTAGATAGTACAGTACTTAGCAAGATAGTACAGTACTTAGCAAGGCAGACCAAAAGATTTGATTTTGGATAAGACAGCTTCCTGTGCTTGGTCTTGGTGTGACTACTCAAGTCAGCCTTGTTACTTAAAGGAAAACAAACGTGCAAAGCAAGCTTGGCACCATCCTCACTACTGGGTTGTTTTGTTTCTCTCTCCAACTACCCTGGGGCAAGTTCTGTGGTGCCCCATCTCAAAGATGCTATCATGGTGCTGAAAAGGGATAACTAAAATGAGGGAGTTTGAGCTCCTTCCTTATTATTAAATTAGTATACTACCCTTCACCTGAAGATCACGTTGGTAAACAACATAAAAATACAAAATGAGAACACTAAATGCATAATAAAACCCAACAAACACATTTAAAAGGCCTTAGAATGTTAATAGGCCAGAGGCCTACTTGCAGAAAAACGTAAAGATAAGTAATGAAAGTGCTAACTAGGAGAGCATCCCTGGGAAGAGCATCCCACAAAGTGGGAGCCACTGCAGAAAAGGCCCGTTCTGCTGTTGCCACCTTTTGGACCTCTCATGGAGGAAGCACACAAAGAAGGGCCGCATGATGATCGCACTCCTTAAGGTATTGTGCTCTTAAGACATTTAGGGCTTTATAGGGGAAAACCAGCACTTTTGAGTTGGGCCTGGAAACCTACAGTAATTGACAGTCAGAGCAGTCTGGCCAGGATCGGGATGCCTCAGACCAAGTTCGCAAGTAACAGATCAGCCTTTTCTTCCCCTCCCATGAGGGAACGAAGCGGCAGCAGGAGGATAAGCCCCTCTGGACACCACTTTGCCCCCTCGAGGAGACAGAAGTTGTGGCGGCAGCAGTCTGGCGGTCCTGGCCACCGAAAGCGTTGTTTGCCGGGGTGGGGGAGCGTCTTCGTTCCCCGCCTTGCGCAAGGTCAGAGGGCTCTGCTCGTCTGCTCTGGGGGGCAAGAAGTTCAGAACAGCTCCTCTCGTGGGGCTTGAAGCGGGAGGGCGGCAGCAGGATACAGTGTACAGTACACCTTCCGCCCCGGCGTTGGTGCCAAGTAGCCATTAATCCTCAGGCCCGCGGCCCGAACTGCGCAATAAATACCTGTTGCCGGGGAGGAGGGAAGAGCGCCACGCGGCTGAGCTCCTCCCCCCCGGGGGAGACCGATGGTCCCCAGCTCCGCGAGCGGCTGAGCAGAGAAGCGCGCGAGCCCCCGAGCAGCTGAGACGCCCTTCTGCCCGTCCGTCGAACAGGCTGGACCCGCGCAGGCGCCCCTGGCACGACGTGGCCGCCATGCGCTCCATGCTGGCCGACGAGAGCGCCTTCTGCGCGGCGCCGCTGCACGCCTGGCCTTGGAGCGCCCTAGGAGGGAGAGCCTTCGCCGCCGCCCCCCCAGGTAAGCCGGCCCAGGGCTGGAGCGAGCAAGCCACGGAAAGAGCCTTGCTCGAGGCCTCTGGGCTCCGGGCGACCGGCCCTTCCACCAAGGCAGCGCCTGCCTTTGCTTTGCGGCGCCCGAAAGACGTCGGGAGTCAGGCTGCTGAAATTCTTACAACACTGGGTTCCAGCTAACCCAGTCTTGTCCACGCTCACCGGCAGCGGTTAACTTCTTCAGATGTCCGGGCACCGGCGAAAGTCTTCCCCAGTCCGGTCTGGATGGAGACGGGGACCGCCTACGTGCACACCTCGGCCGTGGTCCTTCCTCAGAACAGTTTTTTCCAAGAAGAGCGCTTCCTACTGTCCCCGAGGGAACGCGGGAGTTGCAGTCTGCTCAGTGCCCCTGGCCCACCTTGTAGCTGTCCCGACAAGGCCCGCTCCCTCGAGTTTCCTTGGCTCAGCGCCGCTCCCACCCTCTCCCGAGTGCTTCGGAGAGGGCTGTAAAAGGAGACTCCCCGGGGGGGTTCCTGCTCTTCATTCAGAACCCATGTCTGGGAGGGAGGGGTGATTCAAATGCCCTCCTCGGAGACTCCTTCGCCAAGCCACCCAAGGGGGCTCGACGTAACGCCTTTGCTCAGGATCGGCCACGAAACGTGGCCACGTAGCTTCTTGCTGGGCTAATTTAATGCGGGGTTAATTTAAAGACTAGCCAGATAGAGCGGCCAGGAGGAAACGCCAATGGATAAAGCTACCAAAATAGGAGGGGAGGGTGAGCAATGAGCAACACCTGGCTCGAGTTGCCCTTAATAAAAGATCTTTGCAGTTATAATGTTGTCTAGGACAAACTTTAGATTCAACCCCCCCCCCCCCCCCCAAATCAAAAACATGTATTCATGACTGTGTTTTTTTCTTTTAGCAATGGGGTGCAGGTATATTTTAAAGTGCAGCAGCTCATCCATGAAGTGCCCTCTAACCCAGCCACACACTATCCTCAACAAGAGTCCAAAAATGCAGGCAGTTGTGTAAAGATGCCCTTCTTTACAAAATTTAAGGAAGAGTAACTTGTAGCACATGACATCTGCTGTCCAAGGCATATCTACCTGGAAGTCAGATTCATTGAATTCGGTTCTGACTGCATGAGCCTTAAAATATATTCAACTAGCAACTTTAAGCTTTTAATTAGAAATGCAATATTGCAAAAGAGTGCTACCGTCCCGCATGTCCACAAGAGATTTGGTAGTTATAGCAATAGCATTTGATGGGAGTGGGGTTTGTGGTCTGCCCCATTCTATTATATTCTGAAAGTCACTCCCCACACCCCACCAATCTAATAGTTTACCACGGAGAGGGTTCCAGGTTGGTGTTCTCTTTCACGCTAGCAAAACTGAACATTTTCCTGATATGTAGAGGAGGGAAATTCCAAGCCCTGACATTGTTTAAATTTTAGATGTAGCCAATGGCCTGTGGAGTACCAAGTAGTTTCAGAGTCAGGTTAACTGTTCAGGGGTGATTTTATCCACAGTGGAGTGACTGACATATGCATGGATTTCAGACCATTTTTTGGTAGTTGAATATTGGATCTTACAAAGCACATCTGGATAGTTCTTGAAGTTCTGTTATCATTTTTAACATTTGTTGTTGTTGTTTAGTCGTTTAGTCGTGTCCAACTCTTCGTGACCCCATGGACCATAGCACGCCAGGCACTCCTGTCTTCCACTGCCTCCCGCAGTTTGGTCAAACTCATGTTCGTAGCTTCGAGAACACTGTCCAACCATCTTGTCCTCTGTCGTCCCCTTCTCCTAGTGCCCTCAATCTTTCCCAACATCAGGGTCTTTTCCAAGGATTCTTCTCTTCTCATGAGGTGGCCAAAGTATTGGAGCCTCAGCTTCATGATCTGTCCTTCCAGGGAGCACTCAGGGCTGATTTCCTTAAGAATGGATAGGTTTGATCTTCTTGCAGTCCATGGGACTCTCAAGAGTCTCCTCCAGCACCATAATTCAAAAGCATCAATTCTTCGGAGATCAGCCTTCTTTATGGTCCAGCTCTCACTTCCATACATCACTACTGGGAAAACCATAGCTTTAACTATACGGACCTTTGTCGGCAAGGTGATGTCTCTGCTTTTTAAGATGCTGTCTAGGTTTGTCATTGCTTTTCTCCCAAGAAGCAGGCGTCTTTTAATTTCGTGACTGCTGTCACCATCTGCAGTGATCAAGGAGCCCAAGAAGGTAAAATCTCTCACTGCCTCCATTTCCTCCCCTTCTATTTGCCAGGAGGTGATGGGACCAGTGGCCATGATCTTGGTTTTTTTGATGTTGAGCTTCAGACCATATTTTGCGCTCTCCTCTTTCACCCTCATTAAAAGGTTCTTTAATTCCTCCTCGCTTTCTGCCATCAAGGTTGTGTCATCTGCATATCTGAGGTTGTTGATATTTCTTCCGGCAATCTTAATTCCGGCTTGGGATTCATCTAGTCCAGCCTTTCGCATGATGAATTCTGCATATAAGTTAAATAAGCAGGGAGACAATATACAACCTTGTCGTACTCCTTTCCCAATTTTGAACCACTCAGTTGTTCCATATCCAGTTCTAACTGTAGCTTCTTGTCCCACATAGAGATTTCTCAGGAGACAGATGAGGTGATCAGGCACTCCCATTTCTTTAAGAACTTGCCATAGTTTGCTGTGGTCGACACAGTCAAAGGCTTTTGCATAGTCAATGAAGCAGAAGTAGACGTTTTTCTGGAACTCTCTAGCTTTCTCCATAATCCAGCGCATGTTTGCTATTTGGTCTCTGGTTCCTCTGCCCTTTCGAAATCCAGCTTGCACTTCTGGGAGTTCTCGGTCCACATACTGCCTAAGCCTGCCTTGTAGAATTTTGAGCATAACCTTGCTAGCGTGTGAAATGAGCGCAATTGTGCGGTAGTTGGAGCATTCTTTGGCACTGCCCTTCTTTGGAATTGGGATGTAGACTGATCTTCTCCAATCCTCTGGCCATTGCTGAGTTTTCCAAACTTGCTGGCATATTGGGTGTAGCACCTTAACAGCATCATCTTTTAAAATTTTAAATAGTTCAGCTGGAATATCATCACTTCCACTGGCCTTGTTATTAGCAGTGCTTTCTAAGGCCCATTTGACTTCACTCTCCAAGATGTCTGGCTCAAGGTCAGCAACCACACTACCTGGGGTGTACGAGACCTCCATATCTTTCTGGTATAATTCCTCTGTGTATTCTTGCCACCTCTTCTTGATGTCTTCTGCTTCTGTTAGGTCCTTACCACTTTTGTCCTTGATTATGGTAATCTTTGTACGAAATGTTCCTTTCATATCTCCAATTTTCTTGAACAGATCTCTGGTTTTCCCCATTCTATTGTTTTCCTCTATTTCTTTGCATTGCTCATTTAAGAAGACCCTCTTGTCTCTCCTTGCTGCTTTTTGGAAATCTGCATTCAGTTTCCTGTATCTTTCCCTATCTCCCTTGCATTTTGCTTGCCTCCTCTCCTCCGCTATTTGTAAGGCCTCGTTGGACAGCCATTTTGCTTTCTTGCATTTCCTTTTCCTTGGGATGGTTTTCGTTGCTGCCTCCTGTATAATGTTACGAGCCTCCACCCATAGTTCTTCAGGCACTCTGTCCACCAAATCTAAATCCTTAAACCTGTTCCTCACTTCCACTGTGTATTCATAAGGGATTTGATTCAGATTGTATCTTACTGGCCCAGTGGTTTTTCCTACTTTCTTCAGTTTAAGCTGGAATTTTGCTATAAGAAGCTGATGATCTGAGTTACAGTCAGCTCCAGGTCTTGTTTTTGCTGACTGTATAGAGCTTCTCCATCTTTGGCTGCAGAGAATATAATCAATCTGATTTCGATGCTGCCCATTTGGTGATATCCATGTGTAGTGTCGTCTCTTGTGTTGTTGGAAGAGAGTGTTTGTGATGACCAGCTTGTTCTCTTGACAGAACTCTATTAGCCTTTGCCCTGCTTCATTTTGAACTCGCAAGGCCAAACTTGCCAGTTGTTCCTTTTATCTCTTGATTCCCTACTTTAGCATTCCAATCCCCTGTAATGAGAAGAACATCCTTCTTTGGTGTCATTTCTAGAAGGTGTTGTAGGTCTTCATAGAATTGGTCAATTTCACTTTCTTCAGCACCGGTAGTTGGTGCATAAACTTGGATTACTGTGATGTTAAAAGGTCTGCCTTGGATTCGTATCGAGATCATTCTGTCATTTTTGAGATTGCATCCCATTACAGCTTTTGTCACTCTTTTGTTGACTATGAGGGCCACTCCATTTCTTCTACAGGATTCTTGCCCACAGTAGTAGATATGATAGTCACCCGAACTGAATTCACCCATTCCCTTCCATTTTAGTTCACTGATGCCCAGGATGTCGATATTTATTCTTGTCATCTCATTTTTGACCACATCCAGCTTACCTCCATCCATGGTTCTTACATTCCAGGTTCCTATGCAATATTTTTCTTTACAGCATCGGACTTTCCATTTTTAACATGGCTGTGGCTGTGGCTAAACTTTGGAGAGACATGGGGTAGAACAGATTTGATTTCGGGGCTCATCATTTGATTAATGCAGCTTGTATCAAGCTGAGCTGTGAGTAATTGGATTGCAAAAGTTATATGATGCTAGTCCTGTAATTTTTAATATGTTTTTATTTTTGGTTGGTTGGTTGGGACTCACAAACAAATGAGAGTGACAACAGGCAGTGGGTATGTTGAGCTGAAAACCTTCTATTTCCGCATTATTCAGGGCTTCTGAAATATTCCATCATAGCTGTTATGTAACAACCAACAAAACCCCTAACTGAAACAAATTGCAGAATTAATTGAGACAATCTGGCACCTTATTTTATAATACCAGAATATATCCAGGAACAACAAAGGCTGTAATAAGGGAGTACTATATAAATCAGCTTCCTATCTAATCTCCTGCCTCCAAAATATATATTTCTCTTCTCTCTGTTCCATCGCCTGAATGCATTCTCTCGACCGTCAGAGCTTTTTCAAATAAAGGCAATGTCCTCAAACTCTTCTGTACGTGTCTGTCTGCTCTGTATTCAACATTTTTGGGTGTGTGTGTGTGTGTGTGCGGCGCGCGTTGTGGCAACTTTCTTGATTCCTTAAGAGAAACAGGGGCACTTTTTTATTATGACAATTATCCCTGTGCACCTCAACTTTGTATTTATTGCTAATCTGTAAGTCTTGGCTAGGAACAGCTGATGCTGTAACCTCAGACACAAGTACTAAGAAGTGTGTGAGCTCCTGCAAAATATCTTGGGAAGAGCTAGCGAAGCCTGGCATTTCCCTGTTTTGATGCTCCGGTTCAAAGACAGCCACTGAGTGTAGAACTTTAGAGAAGATTTGGGTTCAAATCCTGGTTCAACCAGAAAGCTCGTTCTCTGTCTAACCTACTTTGAGAGGGCCATTGTGAAAAGGGGATTGAAACTATGTGGCTGTGGTGTCAGCATTGTTTGTCTGCATATGCAACTCAAGGTCAGTTTCCTGGGGTGGCAGAGATTTTTTTTTTTACAGAGGGCAGCAATGAGCTAATGCAGAGTCCAAGAGGTACATTCCAGAATTTGTTGCAACTAAGTTGGGACACAGCCCTTGAATCATGTGTTACACTTCAGCATCCTCTCGCTTGGTCAGTCTCACAGGGCTATAGCAAAGATGAATGCTTGCAAAGGTGTCTCTCCAGTAAGTAAACAGGAGCAGCAGCAGCAGCAACAACAACAACAAGAACTTGAAGAACTTTACCTTTTGGGATGGCATACAAATATTGTTACTAAGTAAATAATATCACATAGCTCAGTTTGTTAGAGCATGGTGCTGATTATGCCAAGGTTGCAGGTTTGATCCCAGTATGGGACAGCTGCATATTCCTGCATTGCAGGGGGTTGGACTAGATGATCCTTAGGGTCCCTTCACACTCTACAATTCTATGATTATTGAATAAAAATAAAAGTTATTTTAATACATGGTTGGTAGTTCACATTGCTCTGCACAGAGTTAAATGGACAGTACCTGTCCCAATGAGCTTATTGTTTAAGGCAGAGGTTTTCAAACATTTTGGGTCCACGGCTCCCATGACCAACTACATTCTTTCTGTGGCACACCTGTGGGGCTCAGGAGCCCAGTTATGTCACCCCTTGCATGCCGAGCTGACAGCACATCACCCTTTTTCAAACACCCTCCCTTCCCTCAGCCTCCTCTCCTCTCTCCTTGGGAGTCCTCTTGGGATCCACTGCTGCTGCCCCTGGTCCCTGAGCTAAAAGAGAGGTGCCTCCTCACTGTGCCCCACAGAGGCCTGGGAAGCACCCCCTGACCAGCCCGAGGCACCATTCACCTGGGGAACTTGCACCTGTAGCCAAGGCTGCTGCAACAAACAGCCACACAATTTGGGAGGCAGAGACCCAAGAGGCCATCAGAGGATGGAGGGAAGGAAAGAGGGACAGAGGCCCGTAGCACCCCTGACCATCATTCAAGGCAACCCAGGGTGCCACGGCACACTGGTTGAAAACCACTGGTTTAAGGCATCCTCCACCCATGTATGCAAGAGGCATTAACACAGTTCAAGGACACCTTCCAGCTGAGCACAGCTGGAGAGGGCTGTGGCTTGGGTGCTGTCCAAAGGGCCAGATGGAGGGTTGCATTTGGCCTCGAGGCCTGAGCTTCCCCACTTCTGATGTAGATGCTGGCCTCTATTCAGAGGGGATATGGTTCTACAGGAACGGGGTTACCCCAGAGAAGTTCCTCCTTCTGACCACCCCTGCAAATCACTGCATGACCAGGAGGGTCTTATCCAACAATCCTAGTGAGTGGGCAGGTTTGTATGGGAAAGAGGTGTTCCTCCAAGTAAATTTGTCTGCTGAGGAAACCCTCCCTGCCTTGTGGGAGGACTTTCTTTGTGCACTAGCCTTGTGCAAGCAATTCCAAACAGGGGGGAAGAGATGAGGCCAAAGGCCCCAGTGTGTGGCTCAACTGGTGCTTCTGTTGCCCCTTAAGGATTTTATTGTATGCTTTCCGTGTCAGAACCAGGAACCAGGAAACCACAACTGGGGGTGTAAAAAGCAGTAAATGAAATCTTTAAGAGACTGTTGCTGGTGGTGGTGGTGACCTGTCTTTATGGTATTACAAAACTTTTAAAGGCCTGCTTCAATAAAACATTGTTTAAAGGCAGCTGATAACGCTGTCGTAAGGAGAATATTGCCCTTGGTTATGAAAATGGTATGCATTTCCACAGCTACTGTATAATGGAGTGAGGCCAGCTGAAATGAATATACAGGGGGCTCAGAGGTGATGGGATGGTGCCAGCTGTGGAGCATTACCTAGATGCGCTGGAACATCAGAGAAAAGTCCCAGGCATATAGAATAAGAGAGAGCAAGAAAATACAGCCATTTGAGGGTTTTATAAGCCATAGGCAGGCTACAGAGCAAGGAAAGTGAAACTAGGGGAGAATTAGTTAGGTTATAAGCAGAGATAAAGGTTAGTAAGCCCAGTGGCAAGTCAGGAGAGCAAAAAGGAGAAGACGAAGTGTAGGCAAGGAAACCATTACCTTTGATAAAACCTTAGGAGCTGTAGGTAAGAAAGCTATGCTAAGAAAAGCAGGCTAGCATACAGGTCCTGGGATGATAAGGGTGCCTCAGCTCAACTGATGAAAGTCCCACCAGGTGGTCCCTAATATTTGTTTTATTCTGTATATTACCAAGATATATGTTTCATATACCATATACAGATATGGAAGGCAATATAATAATATAACAACAACAACAACAACAACAACAACAACAACAACAACAACAACAACAACAACAACAACAACTGGGAATAGTTCTGATAGGCTGAATTTGGATTCCCTTGATCTGACGGTCCCCACACCTGCTTTAATTCCTCCCTCAGTGAGGGTTAAAAGACTGCTAAGGATCGTAAAATGGAAGCAGCATTTTGTGTAAATGCATCTCTATTCCTGGAAGGCTCTTGACTGCTCATCACAAAAGAACTGACACCCCACTCTTCGCGTCAAGTTCTAGCAATAGAGAACACACAGCACTGTAGTAGGTGATCTCCACACATGTACAGGTTTTTATAAAAACCAAAAAACCCACTGTACACAGAACTATAGCAGCAGCTCTTTGGGTTCTGCACAAAAGCATTGTTAGCTTTGTCTCACAAGTCCACCACTGTCCTTCCTCTAAGGATGCCACGAGGGGAAAAGGCGGCAACACAACAAAGGCCCTGCCAAGCTAGCAACAAGTCAGGAAGTGCCAGCATGGCCTGGGGTCACCGGAGCAGTTGACAGATGCACATTATTTTCCAATTACTATTGGAAAATAATCAACTGCCTCACTCCAGCTAGTGGTACATTAAGGAAACACCTGCTTATCCCCCCCCCAATTCGATTAAAATAATGATTGGCTTAAATTGTTAATTGGCTCATCCCAATTAATTTCCTGCCTTTTGTATAACATGCATGCACTATTTCCATCATAAGGCAGACATTAAAGTTGCTCTTAGTTTTATCTTATATGTACTTGCTAATAATTATACAAATAGGATTGTAATGTTTTTGAAAAGCAATTAAAATGGAACAGAGGAAACTTTTCTGAATCAGGCCATTGGTCTGTCTAGTTTAGTACTGTTTACACCAGGTGTGGGGGACTTTTGGCCCTCCAGATGTTTCTGAACTACAACTCCTATCAGCCCCAGTGAGTATGGCACATTTCCCTTAGCTGCTTAACAATTTAGAATAATTTGAGTTTTTTAATGATAAAAAGTGGTGTCTGACACGTTGGAAAAATCCTAACATAACATTCCAGTCCTGATCCTCATAAGCATGTTGAATTGAAATGGGTGTTTGGAGCAGGGTTAAAAACATACAAGACTGGCATCCCTCATGGGAATGCCACTAATCTAAGACAATGTAAAATATTCCACAACAAAGATTAAAATGGCATTAAAAATTGACTCTCTAAACAGCTTTCAGGAGAAAGTAATGTCAGCAGTGTTAGAATCACATCAAGTTGTTTTATTGTGCATGCTGTAGCATTTGTTGCTTTCTCTCAGTTAGAGACACAAATTGAGTTTTTGTGTGTATGTCTAAGCTTAAGAACAAGGAACCGAGGACGAAGAGGAAAGCTGGGGGGAAATGCAGCCTCCCAAAGTGCGGAGGAGGCTGAGAAAAAGGGCAACAAAAATGAAAAGCCTTCTGAATGAAGGCAGATTGGAAAGATTGGATTTGTTTCTTTTAGAAAGAACAAGTGGGGTGGAGAGAAGAATGGCATGAAGAAAACTGATTATCTCCTACAATCATGGGAACATTTGCAGAAAATGAATAATGGCAAAATTCACAACTGATAAGAAGAAATATTTCCCCTGTGGTACTTAACTGGAATGCAGTAGATTCATGGCTGTGTTGGGTGTAATTGAGGCCAAGGATTTGGTGAGGAAAAAGTAGATTCCAGAATGGCAAGAATCAAGACAGCTAGGAGACTTAATACATTCTCATTTTGGATGGTTTGCATACCCACACGAACTTTTTCTGTACTCTGGAACTGAATTAGAAGTGCAGGAAGTTAGGCAAAGGAGGTGCCTCTTGTCACACACAGAAAGTATGTGCGTGCACACGTGACTCAACCATACAGAGTATGTGGTTTGTAGTCATCTCCTGTCTGCGGTTTAAACAGACGAGGGCTGGCATAGCTGACGTCCTGGGGGAAGTTGGAATGCACATCCCCCTCACTTTCTCCAAAAGCCACTTCCTTCACCTGACAATGGTGGTGCTCATGATAGGAAACCTGACTATATCCCTATTCTTGGCCAGACCCAATAGGATGGTTTGGACCCGATTTAATAACACTTGCATACCAAAGTAAATGATAGTATATGGTTGTTTTTCAGTGTTTGCACTATTCTTATTTCTTTAAAAGAATTTACATACTGCTTATCATTTCAAAAATCTTTCAGTAGTTTACTGTCTAAAACAAGCAATATATTAAAACAAAACCACAACCTGAAACCAGTTAATCTGAAATATAAAAATACAGAAAGCATGTAAAGAGAAAATAAAACAGAAATCCAGAAGATTCAGACATGTAGAACAGGGTCAAAAACATAAAACAATCACTGGTGATGGTGGAAGAGAAGTGACTCTGGCTTTAGAATATGGAGTCAACAACCGTCATGTTGTTTGTCTGCAAGAAGTATTACTCAAACCCAGTATGACAACTTCCACCTTCTTGTTGGTTCGCCTGCATTTTTCAAAGTATCACCTATCTCCAGTTGGGCCTCTCTATACATAAAGATCTTTAGTGAAGGCCATTCTCCAGGTTATTTCTGCTGCAGTGTGATGGGTGGCTCTTGAGGAAAGGGCTTTCTCAGTGGTGGAGCCTTAGTTGCTGAAGGTCTCTCCAGAGAGGCTCACCTGCTACTCATCTGGATGTCAGTTTAGCACCAAATACCTTTTTGTTTTCCATGACCTTTTAATGTTAGTCTATTTTATGTCTGCTGATGATTTTATGCTTTTGTTTTATTGCTTTTGCTGCCTTCTCTAAGTTATTTTAGGTTATAGTTTCATGTGTTTTATTGTATTCTGATCCTTGACTGTAGTCCACTCAAGAGCAGGGTAAGCCAATATAATAATAATAATAATAAATTATTATTATTATTATTATTATTTATACCCCGCCCATCTGGCTGGGTTTCCCCAGCCACTCTGGGCGGCTTCCAACAGAAAAATAAAACACAGTAATCTATTAAACATTAAAAGCCTCCCTGAACATATTGAATATGTACATATTGAATATGTAATCAATATGTTACTATTACTCCTTTACATAGGCAACCCACTGAGGAGATCCACCTGGCTTTCCCCACTGTGAACTAATTGGGGAGAGGCCCCCTTAATTATCCTAAGGCTTCCATGGTACAAGAGGGAACAGAAAACTCATAATTGTACATTCTGATTCTCAAGGGGTTGCCTATTGAGAGTCTGGTGTTTCTGCCTCTGCACCTTTTCCCTTTAGTGCCTTCACTTCACCTCCTACCGGTATCATCTTAGCCTCCATGTTTCCTTATAGGGTACACCTTTGCATACGCAAGGGCAGAGGCTGAAGCCCCAGGGTTTCTTTCTTTCTTTCTTTCTTTAATAAATTCTAAGGACCTGAGATTCAGAAGGCAGGGGCAGGCAGAAGCCACTCTATGAACACATTGCACTATAAGGCCATCTAAGCCCAGTGCAGCAACAGATCTCCATGGTTTCCAACGGGAGTGGACTTTCCCAGTAATTTGCTACTTGAGATTTTTTTTTGGGGGGGATTTCAGCCTCTGTCCTTGTGAATGCAAAAGTGGTGCTGCCTGCCACGGAGCAACCTTCCTTCTCCGAAAACAGCCTTGTGGCATCTTAAAGATAGATGGACTAGTGGAGCACAAATGGTCAGACAGCACAGCCTGCAAAAGCTTCTGCCTTAATACAGTATATGATAGAACCACGCAAGGCACGTCTCCTTGGGAACTGGTCCCACTTGGTTCACTGGGGTTCACACCTTTGCAAGGGTGCTTAAAAGTCAAAGGCAGCACAGGATCCTCGGTGTTTGGTGACAGGGGAGGAGGAGGCGGTGGCGTGGCTGTTTCCCCCCTGCAGCCTGGAAAAGGGCAATATCGTTCTGAAAACTGACGCAGAGGTTGTCGTCTTAATTCTCCCTCTCCTTAAATATTTCTGTCCCCATCGTTTGGTCAGTAGATGCGAAATAAATACAGTACAACGCATCAGTGCTCAAGCACGTCAGTTAAAACAAAAGTAGCAATTACAAAAAAAAAGCCGGCGACGACACAGCCTACAGCTCCTCACTCTCCCTAAGAGATTGCCTTGACTCTTCTTTACTCTTCCCCCGAGCTGGAGAAGAAAGCTGTACAGCCACCTCCCTCCAAAGAGGCCTCTCTCTCGCGAATATCCCCTGTAGCGCAGGCGCAGAAAGCACCCTCGAATCGACTGCGTGAGGCCCCTGTCCATACAAGAACTGGCACATGCGCATTAAAGCCGCCTCTGGTTCGTTTACGCGAGCGGCTCGCATGCGTCGAAGGCTTGAGGGCGCTTGTTTGCCGAGGACGGCGCAAACGCGCACAACGTCCATTTTGCGTCGCCTGTTGCCGCTGCCCCGCCGCCTCCCACCCCCCCCCCGCGGTCTGAGGCCTTGCGCATGCGTCTCTTTTCCCCGTTGGTTTTTTTGTTTTCCTCTCTTTTTCACCGTCGCCGTAGCTCGAGAGCCGGGCGACGCATGCGCAGTGTTAACGGAGAGGGGGCGGTCCTGCTGGGCGACAGGCACCGAATTCCTGTCAGGAGCGGCGGTGGCTGAATAAGAGCCCGGCCCGCGCCTCCTCTGTCCCTGGTCCCGCCTCTCGCCGCCACAGCACAGCCCCCTCCGCTCCCGCTGCGGCGTCCATCCGTCCGTGCCCCTCACCGCCACCACCTCCCCCCGTCCCGCCCCCCCACCGCCGCCACCACCTCCCCCCGGCCGGGCCGCGGAGCTGCGATGCCCTCGGACTTCATCTCTCTCCTCAGTGCCGACCTCGACCTCGAGTCCCCTAAGTCCCTCTACTCCAAGGGTGAGTCTGGTGGGCCTCGGGGGGGGGGGGGGGAAGCGCCGCCGCGTTGCGTCGACGACTCTGGACTCCGGAGCGGCCTCCTCGCTCGATCACCGTCTTTTCTCAGGAATTTGTCCCGATCCTGTGGGGTGTGTGCGAGGAGGAGGCCGCTCGGGAGGGACGGGGAGGGGCTACTGTTCCCCCCCACATCTGCCCGACCAAGGTGAGGAAGGGGCGCAGTCGCCGTTAATAAGGTCACTTTTCGGGGTGGGGGCGGGACTGCGCTCTACACGTGCTCAGAGGCAGTGCCCCCTACTTTCATTCTCTGTCTATCAATTGCCAGATTAGCATCCTTCTTTTTGGCGGCGGCGGCGGTTCACAAGTACTGTAAGGTTCAAAACCCTCATGTTTCGTTGAAGCGAGAGAGTGTTTCTAAATAGGGCCCCGTTCTCAACGTGTCACCTTTATTCTTCTGATTTTCCCATTTGCTTCCGTTCCTTCCTATCATCAATAGGTCTGTTTACTAGCCTCTTACGTTTCTATCCTACTTTTCTTTCAAGGTGCTCAAGGCAACCTACATGGCCCTCTCCTCTCCATTTTATCCTTTCAACTGCCCCAAAGATGCTTAAAGAGTTTCATGGCTGAATGCAGATTGATGCTGCCTACTTCTGTAGATGAACAAATTGTGAAAAACAAATGATCGTGAGTCTGTCACAACCAGTTATGGTATTGGGCCCAGCGCACCATCTTGGCGTAGCATGCCACAGAGAGTTGGCCTGAAAATGCAGGGGTTAAGTGGGGAAGTCGTGTATGTTGGCCTCCTAGGAGGAAAGAGATAGAAATGGTAGTTTTTTTCTTTTCCCCTCACTTCACCTTGATCCTGGTAACCCCTTAGTTCATCTTCTGAAGGAGCTCCAACAGGGGGAAAACACGAAGCAAACATTGAAGTAAGACTAGCAACCCTGTAAAATATTTTGCCCTCAAAATAATGGCCATGGTCAACTAGCTTGCCACACTGCCCTCCCTCCTTTACACTATCACACAAGAGACGCAAAGAGAGAATTCAAAGGAAAACAGCAGTGTACTTATTGAAGTCCAGCAGGTTGTTTTAACATGGTATGAGAAAAAGATACAAAGTTCAGCTTGTGCAACTAGATCATGACTTTTTAAAAATGTAAAAATATTGCAGTTGCCTCAAAGCAAGCATTATAAGCTCCCGAAACAGAGAGTTGATTCAACTCAATTTCTCATTTTCTACACAAAATGCAGGAGTTATTTCCATTCATGCCCCCAAGGAAAATAGGTCAGACTCTCCAATGGTCTTGTGAAATCTGGAGCGACAAAATAGGTTTGTTGGGTATTCAGACCAATGTTTCAGGTTTATTCAGTATATTTCTTCACAGCATTTCTTGCACTGTTAGAATAATATCTGAATTGGCCCCCAAGGCTAAAATAAATCAATGTAATGAAAATATGGAGCCAGGGCAACCAATTGCCCACTTGTATTCCTATAGGTCTTACTATTGCATTTATACGATGGGTTTTTGTCCACTTAAATGTTCACTTAAATTGTAGATTTTCAACATGTGATTTGTCACTTTTTTGTTCCGTTTTCTCAGTAGGGCAGGTCTGTGGTTCTTAAAATATGTGCAAGGGTATGGGCAGTTGCTGAGGTAATCTTGAGTGGGAATACAAAAGTTCTAATAATCCCTGCTTTCAGAGAAATGCAGCAGCTGTGATAGTTATTGATTGACTTTTGCATTGAAGGGAAAAGAAGCATGACAAGTCTTTGAATGAAGTGTTTATTAAGCTTTCCTTGGCAGGATGGGATTTCTCCTGTTTTCTAGTATGAGAAGTAGGAACTATAGTTGGGCTTCCCTTGGCCTTGTCAATATTTGGAGCTTGTAGTGTGTTGGACGTGTCAACTGCTCCTTTAGCCAGGGCTGGCCTTGAAGATTCATTTCTGTGTGGATGACAGTGAACACAGCAATTGTTAGCTTGTGGAAGAACACTGGGGCCCAGGGACAGCAGATGCAGTTCTTGTTTGCGCTCCCCCACTTTTTGGTAATGTAATAAACTAGAAGAATATGATTGAGGGGGATAGAAGAAAATTCCTGAAAATATGGCCTAGTTAGTAATACTGACTTTTGTTGTCAAAATATGTCAAAAGTCTGTGTAAAATTTAGTTTAGGAAAAGTATATAAAGCCTTTGATTATAACCAGTGCTTATTTTGTTTTCAATTTTGGTTCAAGGTGTAAACAAAAAAATTAGTCAAGGCTAGAAAAGAAAGGATTGAACAGGCTGAAAGTGCTCAGACGAGGATGATTTCTTGTGAAAAACTAGTTTTGGACAGGACAGTGGTAAATACTAATCCTTTCTCTCCTCCTCCCAGATCCAACAGACATCTCTTTAACAGTTTAATACAATCCTATACATTTCCCATCGAAAGTAAGTCCCATCATGTTCAATTGAGCTTACTCCCAAGGAAGTAGGTATAGAACTGCAGCTCAAAGTAGTGAAGTTGGCAGTGGATTAGTGTACACTAACTCTAGCTAAAATGTTAACATTTTTATATACGGTACCTATTCATTAACTAAAGAATAGGTTTGTTCTTTACTATGACAAAATAGGTATTTATTTATTTATTTATTTTAGAGTTTTAATATCCACCTTCTTCCAGAGCAGAGCTTAGGGCAGCTTGCAACACAAAATACAATATAAACATGAATATAGGAAAATTATGCAAGACAAAACCATTCTAAAAACAACACTAAAGCTTCAAGTACAACTAACACAAACATCATAAAGTTCCAAAGACTTGGACAAATGGGTGTGATTTTACCTGCTGTTTCAAAATAGCTGATGTGAAGGATTGTTGGATTTCTACAGTTCTATGATCTCAATTGAGAAGGGTTCCATAAATAATAGAATATAGAGTTGGAAGGGATCCTGACGGTCATCTAGTCCAACCCCCTGCAATGCAGGAATCTTTTGCTCAGCGTGGGGCTCGAACCCACAACCCACCAGGGCTTTTCCCCCCAGGGGAACTCAAAGGAACTCAGTTCCGGCAGCTCTGGTGGGCACCATTGTCATTCCAAGAGAAAAGGAGAGGTGTTCATGGTGAGTTTTGGCACCTCTTTTTCTAGAAAAATAGCACTGGTTGGGACCATGAACAGAGATTCTACACCAGACCTTAATACTTGGTGCTATTTAGCACTGCTGTCCCAGTGTTACTGGTTTTACCAAAGAGTAGAAGTAACATTGGATACAACCTACTGTGGCTCAAAACTGCAGAGCAGTCACTCAAAATAAAGTGAACTTTGTCATCAAAGATAACTTAGCAACATTGGAAACATATGAATCTTATTATCTCAAACTATTTAGAAGGATAAACTTTAAATCCTATTTGTAGACTGTAAAGTGATGGAAACTGTTTATGAAGCAGATGACTGATTTTCAGTGACTTAAATTTACATATTACCAACCCTACATAAAGAGCCTTGTTATTTACTTTCATTTTTTATCTTTGCTGTTTTTATAGTAACACATCAGAAAAAGTTGCTTTAAATAATGAACAGATTAAAATAACCTCCTACCAATTAATCATCTAATGCTTTAGCTAATTGATCTACCCATTAAAGATGACTTCCTAAACTAAACTAAGATAAAACATTTTACACCACAGTCAGCGATTCTGTCATAGCTGAATCTTCACCAAGGAGAGGTTTCCTTGAGTTATCTGAGAGTTGTGAACATCACTTAATCTAAAATAGTGTGACATTTGTGTTTTTTTCTTTTGCATATTTATTTATATTTTACCCTTGCTGTGGCAAACTGAGTGCAGTTTGTAAAAGATCTTGGCAATTCAGTTGTTGTTTTTATGGAGTCAAATCTTTGTACTTACCGTATTATAGCAGGAGGGTTGCAGGCTCCTGATAAGGGTCAAAAGAGATGTGGCAGTAAGCCAAGACAAGAAATTGCTGTGATTGGAATGTGTTTGCCTTGTCTGTTAATAGTAGAAAGTAAACTAAATTATGTGTATAGTACTATGTTTTACACTTTGTGTTCTTGGATGGATATAATGCCTGCAGTGTATTAATTTACTGTACCCAGGAAACTTAGTGTGATCTTCTGAAGCTTACTCCACAGTAAGTCCCACCGTGTCTCGTAGAATTGCTGCCTTGGTATATGTGTCAGCGTGTGTGTGTGTGTATGTGTGTGTTTACTCTTATGCAATGGCAACAATTCCTAGTAACTTCATTGGTTCTTGCTGATTCAGTCATGGTTATTGTAGTTGTGGTTTGAAATCTACCATTGTCATTCCAAGGATTCTTCTCTTCTCATGAGGTGGCCAAAGTATTGGAGCCTCAGCTTCACGATCTGTCCTTCCAGTGAGCACCCATCTTGTTGACTAGACCAGCCTTTTCCAAACTTGGTCCCCTTCCAACCTTGCTTCCTTCTTGTGCCCCCCCATAAGTAAACAAAAAACAAAAAACACCACAAATATGATGTTCTGCCCCCCCCCCAAATCCTACCGGTAGAAAGGTAGCTATTTAAATGTTTTGTTTGTGAATAGAACACGTTTTATTTATACTTTTTTACAAAATACAATTACATAAAATGATAGGAACATTATGAAATGTTGTTGAAGGAGAAAAACATAGAATCAGAGAGCTGGAAGGGACCCCAAGGGTCATCTTTCTAGTGCAACTCCATGCAATGTAGGAATCTCTGCGAAAGCATCCTTGACAGATGGCCATCCATCCTCTGCTTAGAAACCTCCAAGGAAGAAGAGTCCAGAACATCCCACGGGAGATCCATCTTCCATGTATTACAAAAGTAAACAACACTTATTTGACCCTAGTTATTTGACACAGAGGGGGAACCTATAGATACAGTTCAAAAGGAACAAAAGAGTGCTGTATATATGGGAGAATTTTAAAAAGCAAGTGGTCCTCACTTACCTGGTGCAAAAGAACTTGTTATCTAGAGGGGCCCCGGGTGCCTAGATAACACACTATAGTCCCCCACACCCTTACCTGGGAGTAAAGCCCACTGAACTCAGTGTGGCTTTCTTCTGAGTAGACACTTAGTTATTTACTAGATGCAAGTCAGTAGCACCAGACAACCCCGCTTGGCTAGGTGCTGGGGTGGATTTCACCCTGCACCTTGCAGAGCCCTGCCAACAGGCCCTCTACCCCTCAGCAACACCCTAAGGCCCTGATCCACTAGGCACTGGGGTGGATTGCATCCTGCACCTTGCAGAGTCAGGCCCAGGCTGGTACTGGGCCCAGCACTGGCAGCAGCAACAATAAGCTCCAGCTCGCCCAGTCCTACCCATTGCCACTCCACTACTGCAGTTATCTGACCTGGGTTCTGGATCACAGGCTCTACTGGTCTAAATGGGAGCCTCCCAGGCAAGTACTTCACGAATTTCCCTTAATTATAATACTGTAGTTGTAGTCAAGAGAAAGTGAGTGCTAACATTTTCTTGATCTTGTTTATCCTCTTAGTCAACTTTGATATATTTGGTATTTTGAACTGAATTCAGTGCAGGCTGTAGCTAGCATATTGTAGCTCTCCTGTATTCTAAATTGCTCACAGGGTGTGTTAAGGATGATTACATTTGAGAGGTCTATAGATCTTGCCTCTGCTGTTTTGGTTGAATCTAGTTCAGGCATCCCCAAACTGCGGCCCTCCAGATGTTTTGGCCTACAACTCCATGATCCCTAGCTAACAGGACCAGTGGTCGGGGAAGATGGGAATTGTAGTCCAAAACATCTGGAGGGCCGAAGTTTGGGGATGCCTGATCTAGTTTATAACTGAGTTGTATTGTCCTGTGGGATTTCTCTCTCACAAAATTTTCTTGGGGTGAATAAATACTTATGGACAGTTGCAATCAGTTTTCTATCCTACATAGATTCCTTACTTTCTATTTGGAGTAGACTCATTGAAATTAATGTAACTAATATCAATTAATTTGAGTGGGTCTCCTCTGAGTAGAACTAGCATTGCCTACAACCCCTTGTTTCTTTAAAAAGTAAAAAAGCCTAGCTGATGGAAAAGAAACTTGGTTGTAAATATTGCTGGAAGTTCAGGTGACTAAGAAACTTATAAAACAAAAAACAAACAACTGTTTTGAAAGATGCATGGTATAAGGTTCACTGACTGAAGTGCTAACCAACATCTTGTATCAAGATAAACTCCATCCAGAGTGTAAACTTCAGATTATGAGCCGTTATTCTGTTGCAGCAAAAACAGACTCCCATAGTACCTTAAAGATTTAGCAGATTTATTTATGAAAGATTATGCAATAATAAATTTATTAGTCTTACTTAAAGTGCTACAGGTCTCTTCTTTTTCTGACCTGTTCCTCCAAGCTTGCTGGTGCTTTTATTTCTTTGCATACTATTGCTTTTCACAAACAACAGTCAAAAATTAATTCCACAGCAAATAGTAGTTCTTGTAACACTTTGGTTGATTTTTTTTAAATAATAGTTTTAAAGATAAATACTGAAGCTACACCACTGTATCCATGGTCATCATTAGCCAGCTAAAAGTTTTGACATAACAGGAAAGTTACATTGATAGACTTGTTAATGTAGACTGTGTTTACTACAGAACAGGAGACTGTAAACTGGCAAGGACTGAGCAGTAGTAAATGCTATTAATAGGCATCTGTGCTGAGCAGCACAAATTGCAGAATCTGGTGAGGACCTATGGTTGTATCTAACTAAATCCTACTCAGGAGTACACCCATTGAAATTAATGAACCTAAGTTTGTTGTGCCAACTAACTTCGAGGATATACTCTGAGTAGCATTGGATACCTGTCCTGGTTTTTTTGAGAATTTTCGCCTCTCCCCTTTCCAGCATCCATAGTGGTGAAGGAAAAACTGGTGTGCTGGAATTGCTAGAGAGCAAAAGGGTCTTGGGTAGGGTTCTAGTAGTTGCTTAATACATGCTTTCAAGTGGTACTGGACTTCTTGTTCTCTCAAGTTTAAAACTGGCAACTGAAATGCCTCTGAGAGTTGCTGTCTGGTTGTTCCGTTATTAGCCCAACCCAAAGGCAAAAAAGTGGTTTGGAGAGAAGCATTTGTGGCTTTGTAGGGGCCAAATATGAACATATTTGTCGTTCATAGGGGGATCAGACTTGGGCTTTTAGTGGCCTCGCTTCACTGAACAGGACTCTAGCATATAATTAGAGACCATATAACAAAACCATATAACACCAGTCCTGAAAGATCTACATTGGCTCCCAGTATGTTTCCGAGCACAATTCAAAATGTTGGTGCTGACTTTTAAAGCCTTAAATGGCCTGGCCCAGTACACCTGAAGGGGCGTCTCTGCCCCCATCATTCAGCCCAGACACTGAGGTCCAGCGCCGAGGGCCTTCTGGTGATTCCCTCACTGTGAGAAGTGAGGTTACAGGGAACCAGACAGAGGGCCTTCTCAGTAGTGGTGCCTGCCCTGTGGAACGCCCTCCCACCAGATGTCAAAGAAACAAACAACTACCTGACTTTTAGAAGACATCTGAAGGCAGCCCTGTTTAGGGAAGTTTTTAATGTTCAATGTTTTATTGTGTCTTTAATATTCTATTGGGAGCTGCCCAGAGTGGCTGGGGAAACCCAGCCAGATGGGTGGTGTATAAATAAATTATTATTATTATTACTACTGCTACCGTACCAGCTGGCCCGGCCACGCGTTGCTGTGGCTCATCCCTGTGATTCCCCCCACCCTGTCCCGATCCATGACATATCCCGCCCCCTCCTCCCCCCACCCCACCCAAGCGAGTCCCCACTTCCATTCGGCCTAGTCTGTAAAGCAAGCCGAGGTGCTGTGGTTTTGTAGCTGCAGTACCAGTGTAGCCGCCACTAGAGGGCGATGTTTTGTAACCTGGTTCTTTTCCCAGCATGCTCGACAGGGTCTCCTGGCCGACTTTTTAGGTCCTAAAAACAGGGTTTAACCATGCGCAGGTGTGACATTTGTATACCCCATGTAGCTAGGAACACTCGCATAGTGGCATGTGACGTTGTGTCCAAATTTCATTGCTATCGCTCAAGTGGTTTCGGTGAAAAGTGGAAACCAACGGACATGGCCAGTTTACATTTTTATATACGGTATATAGATTATTATTATTATTATTACCTAATCCATGCTGCTTCTCCATTTCCCTCCTACAGTGGGACCTCGACTTATGAATTTAATCGGTTCCGAATGCACACTCGTAGGTTGAAAACTTCGTAAGTCGAGTTTCCCATACATAGGAAAAGCGGTTTCCCATAGGAATGCATTGGAAATGGAAAAATTCGTAAGTCAAGGAAACTGCATCTAAAAATTCGTAAGTCGAGGAAAGCGCATCTAGCTGCGAACGGGTTTTCCGTTCCGATGTTGAAAATACGTAAGCGCGCGGCCACTTTTTCTGCTCGTAAGTCGAAAACGTTGGATGTCGAGTACTTCGTAAGTCGAGGTCCCACTGTACTTTGTTTCCATTTTTTATCCCAGCTGTTATTGCTAGATTTTTTTTACAGGATTTAAAATGATTTTGCAAACAATTGGATTCTATACACAGTAGCAGCAAAGCCTCAGTTGTAATACTAGGTAGGGTACTTCCAATATTCACAGCTGAGTAAAAATAATTTTGCATGGTGCAGAGAAGAACTATAAAAATGTGTCAAGGGCTAGGAATTTCTAGAATGAAAAATTTGAGGTTATGAGTCTGTTCAGCATATAATAAGATGGGGTAAAGGTTAATCCTCTTAAGGTTTTAAAAGCCTCCATTGATGTACTGCTTTTCTGCTGCATGTGCCTTTTCATGTGCCTAGTATGTATTTGGTTGGAACAGTATAGCACATTCCAGTGTTAGCTTTGCTTGTTCCAACTAACACTCTTGAGTAAACATTCAAGTATCTGTAAAAACCTTATACCGGTACATACTTGGGTGTGTTAATAGTAAACCATGTCTTCCTACATAAGCACAGAAAGAAAGTTAAGTTTCTGCATGATAACTTGGGTTTGTTGGCTTGAAAATAATGAATTCAATGCTTTCAAATTACTAATGAATTCAAGATACAGTATAAGAATGGAGATTCTGACTTTCTGACAGTAAGAGCAGTTTGACAGTGGAACAGACTCATACGAGAGGTGGTGGACTCCCCTTGGATGGCCATCTGTCATATATGATCTAATTGAGATTCCTGCACTGCAGGGGTTTGGACTAGATGGCCCTTGGAGACCCTTCCAGCTCTACAATTCTGTGATTCTAAAATTGGTTTAACATCTACTTACAGCAAAGCTCTCATAGCTGGTGTGATGGGCATTCATGCAGGCAGCAAGTTGTCATCAGTTTTGAGCCAGCTGTCTTGCTTTCCATTAATACAGAGGAAGGGAATTACCTCCTGAATACCTTAATCTTGTTCAGAATGGTTTGCTTATTTTTGAACTTAGGACTTCTTTTTCTACAGTATGGCCCTCAAAATAATCAAAATTACAGATGAAGTTCATAATAAGAATGAGAGAAGGTATATTTCAGGTGTGGGGAACCTTTGGCCCTCCAAATGTTGCTGAACTTGATGGGGCTGATGGGAGTTGTAGTTCAGTAATATTTGGAGGACCAAACCAAAGGCTCCCCATTCCTGGAATTGGTGAATCAGAGGAGAGTATGCTTGTAGGGACAGCATGCATTCTTGGTTCTGAAGTTCTGCTTCTGTTTCCAAACCAAGTAGAGGGGTCAAGTTCAGAAGGAGAATTTACTGTACATGTAATTCAATACAGTAATGGCAAAAGGAAGAAGGGATAGTGCTAGAAACTCAGATATTAGCTGGGCACCAAATGGCACCTTAAATATACCGTAGGTTGCAGTCACTACAACGGAATGTCTGCTTGACAGGGGGTTGGACTAGATGACCCTTGGTGTCACTTCCAGTGCTACAAATCAACAATTCTATGATCTCAACTACATTGCTCTTATAACAATTCATTTATTCCAGTATGCAAGAAGGAGAAACTCACACTGTGGAAATGGAATTACCGTAACAATGGACTAAGGCAGAGGTTTTTAACTGTAGTTTGTGAGTTCCATTTGGGTGGAATGGTTGTAGCACAGTCAAATACATCTGTACTCAGACCTGTACCGGTACTTACTTCCCTTGATGTGATGATGGAGGACTGTGTGCGAGTCAGCTGTCTCGATGGAGATGTCAATCACCAATCTGGCACCCAGAAATCTCCACGTAGTCGCAATTAGACCCACACCAATAGCAAAACACATATTAAGGGAGACCTCTGTGGTATGTTCCAAAAGAAATGAATAGGAAAACAGACATTTTGGTAACGATGATAGGAGGAAGAAAGCTGCCTAGGTATCAAGATAATAAAAGCAGCAAAAGTTGGTCAACAAGATACTACATTGCTATATTGTATATAATTAGTTCAAAACATGTTTTTAGAAGTTAATTACTTCTAAAATGTTGAAATAATATTTAAGAAAATCAGCATATTTTATTCAAGTATACGAAAAAATATATATGTAAAGTTGTATTTTAGGGATGATTGTGTTATTAGGGGAAATATTTAAATAATATTGATTGGGATCCAGAGAATATTTTAACCATGAAAAATGCCTAGAAGACATTTTGACTGCTTTCGACATTTCCCTCCATTTCAAAAGAGTGGTTTGCTCTATAGCATGGTAGCCTTCTGACAGAGAATCAGAAGCCCACAGCCATATTGGTTGCATGTGCTCAGTTGTGCAATTCTTTGCGTTCTGGCTGTTGTGTTTTGCTCTGATGGCTATCTGACTTGCTCTACTGTTTTCAGAAAAAAAGATGTGTACAGATTATGTTGACCAGATGGTAAATATTTGGCTTTTACTTAAAGGGATGGAATCCTTCTAAACCCTTTCAGGAACTGAAGATATGTATGATGTGAAAAGTATGATTTAAGGAGGAAAAAGTGCTCCTCTAGTTTCAGGTACAGTATAACAAAGGTGGATAACAAAGCACATTGGGAAAGTATGCTAGCTAAGGTGACAATACAATTCAGATTCACTGGTGTTGCTTGATACTGTAGTTGGAAGTTCTGATATTCTCTCTTCTTAGAACAAGGTCCTATACCTAGAAGCTGATGTGCTTATTTCAGCAGCAATACAGTAGTAAGATGCTAGATTATATGTAGGATGCTGGCAGTTATTCTTGGCTTTCATAATCTTTTAGAAAGCTAATCCGCATCAGGCATGCAACTGGTATGTTTTCCAGTGCAGTTGCCAGTCATGTTGAGACCCAAGCTTGAAGTGGACAAGAATGTTGTATCTTTGCGGGGCAGAAACTGTTGGCAGAATACGTGTTCCAAAACAATTGCCTTCAGCATTCTGAAGCAAAAATCAGCAAAGATTCCTGGGCAAAAAGAAGTGACAGTTCTGCCAATTTTATGTATTTATTTAACAAAATTTCTATACTGCTTGATTGTAAATAGAACCTCTAAGTGATTTACAAAAACAAACAAATATTAAAATTGACAATAAAATATTTATTTAGAACTAAACACTTGAACTATTGGCTATTGACATACACCTTGTGGCATGAAGTACTTTCTTAACATTAATCTTGGAATTAGGTAATTATTGTCCACAAGGGATCCACAAATCGTGACTTGGCTAAGGAGCCAGCCATTATTTGTAGTGATCAGTACTTCTACTCCCCTCCCCTACCTTGAGTACTCCAGTATGTGCTGAGGGCATGGGACAAAGGCATGGTCATACCTAATTTGTGTGGAGTTCAGGAAATATAAGAAACAGCGAGAGCCTCTCATCCTGCATTTGCAAGAGGCTCCTTTTGTTTCTTACCCTGTTCAGAAACTGCAATACAAATGAGAACTCCATGATGGGGATATGTGTCATACCAGATGCATTTTTTGTCAGAGTGTTGGGTGCCCTTAGCTCTGTCAAACCACTGAGTTTTATGCCTGCTGCTGGAATGCCTTTGCTAAGGAGGTGCACTAACATCATAACTACTGCCTGGTTTTATTGTATATTTTGGTGTGCTACAATATAAATACATCATTATTTATAGTTTTTTCTTCAATGGAATCATTTGGATGAATTGTACATATAAATGCTCTACATAAACTAAATAAATTAGGGCAGTATCTGACAAAGTAACTTAATTAAGAGAATATCTTCTGGCTGTGCCAAAAAACTCTCCTCTCCTTTCCATGCACCTAAATCAGTTCTGGGAGGAAGGAGATTTGAAGAGAGTGGTGGGAAGTTCTGTTGAGCAACTAGATGTCATTGTGCTAATGGAACTACTTTGTTTGATACTGCCTTCAGTGACCCAAATAAGGTAGAGATTTTTTTCTAAATGGTAATCTGCAGTTCTATATAATTGCATATATTAATGCAGTGGAACCTTGGTTTATGAACACCTCGGTTTACGAATTTTCGGTTTACGAACGCCGCAGACCCATCTGGAACGGATTAATTCACTTTCCATTACTTTCAATGGGAAAGTTCGCTTCAGTTTATGAACGCTTCAGTTTATGAACAGACTTCCGGAACCAATTACACCCATGCTTTGGGTTAAGTACGCTTCAGGTTGAGTACTCCGCGGACCCGTCTGGAATGGATTAATCCACTTTCCATTACTTTCAATGGGAAAGTTTGCTTCAGTTTATGAACGCTTCAGTTTATGAACAGACTTCCGGAACCAATTGTGTTCATAAACCGAGGTACCACTGTACAGTGGTACCTCGGTTTAAGTACACAATTGGTTCCGGAAGTCTGTACTTAACCTGAAGCGTACTTAACCTGAAGCGAACTTTCCCATTGAAAGTAATGGAAAGTGGATTAATCCGTTCCAGACGGGTCTGCGGAGTACTTAAACTGAAAGTACTCAAACCGAAGCGTACTTAAACCGAAGTATGACTGTAAAATATGCGTTGAATTGCCTGCACGATCACTAAAGGTAAGCTCTCGTTGAGACTGCTTCCCATGATGAGCTGTAGTGGCTTTTAATTAGGGATGAAAGTAGGCTTTACTTCCCTCGGGTCAAAGACCCAGTTTGGCAACCCCCCATACAAATACACACAGGCTAGGAGCCTCAATGATGCCCCTCTGGAAGCTTCACCTGAGGCAAAAAAAACCTGGTTACCCCCCCCCCCCCCGCCCCCTGCTACGGCTCTGCACTGATCTACCCCCTTTCTTCCTTTGCTCACAGCCCTCCTTCCCAGCTGCACCAGGTTTCTTTTCTGTGCTGACAAAAACATTTGGACACTGGGTGTAAGCTGTGGTTGGTGTGTAAGGCTGGGCAAAGTAGCCACAATTGTATTGCTGTGCCCTTTAAGATAAGCCTTCTTTCCAGCAGTACCTGGCCATTTTCCTTGTTTGCCCTTGAGCTACTTTGAATTGTAAAGTCTGCTTAGAACCCTATCTTTAGGCCTTCTGCAAGCAAAATGTTGACTTGTAACAACAAACATATTGAAGTAAGCTATCCAAAGTAAGCTTTTTTCTTACAAGGAAATTTGGGGGGGGGGAGCAAAGTTGAAAGGTGGATTAGTTTTAAAGAGGCTGTTGTATCACTTCCAGTAGCACCTTAGAGACCAACTAAGCTTGTCATTGGTATGAGCTTTCATGTGCATGCACACATATATCTGAAGAAGTGTGCATGCACGCGAAAGCTCATACCAATGACAAACTTAGTTGGTCTCTAAGGTGCTATTGGAAGGAATTTTTTTATTTTGTTTCGACTATGGCAGACCAAGATGGCTACCTACTTGTTGCAGTACAGTATATCACACTTTAAAAAGAGATCTAAGTGGAGTTATTTTCTCTAAGTCACACACATTTTAATGGGGGAGATTTCTGTGCCTACACAAGGGCAGATTTGAGAATATTCTAGGGTGCTCTGGCAAGGAGATAATGCTCACATTCATTCCCCTGCAAGGAGTAACATTTCACCTTGTTTGCATGCCTCAAGAGTTAGTGTTAGCAGAGTATCTTCTCACTGTGTACAACTAGTCATAGTGCCAACTGCAGTTCAAAGGCTATAGCTAGGTCTGTTGCCCATTGTTGCCTTGTGTGGGCTGCATTCCATTACTTCCCTCCTGGATTCTAAAACCTGAATAAAGGGCCTGCCCTTGTATGGAAATATATTATTAATGCTAGACGAGACTCCTTGGAGAAGGTAATGAAAACTAAAATGATGATTCATTCCAAATTTTAATCCAAGCCAGGAATGTGTTCGTGGGTTTGTAGTGTTCTTTCTCCTTTTGAGGTTGGATTTTACAATTCTGTGAAGTTACTCTTTCACCTCAGCTCAGGAGAACTTCATTGGCATTTTGATTTGGGAGGCAGGCAGCATAGAGTACCCTCCTCTTTGTCTCATGCAAATCTCCTCTCCTTGTGATTGGTGTTTAGGAGCATTATTGTTGTTGTTGTTGTTTAGTCGTTTAGTCGTGTCCGACTCTTCGTGACCCCATGGACCATAGCACGCCAGGCACTCCTGTCTTGCACTGCCTCCCGCAGTTTGGTCAAACTCATGTTCGTAGCTTCGAGAACACTGTCCAACCATCTTGTCCTCTGTCGTCCCCTTCTCCTAGTGCCCTCAATCTTTCCCAACATCAGGGTCTTTTCCAAGGATTCTTCTCTTCTCATGAGGTGGCCAAAGTATTGGAGCCTCAGCTTCACGATCTGTCCTTCCAGGGAGCACTCAGGGCTGATTTCCTTAAGAATGGATAGGTTTGATCTTCTAGCAGTCCATGGGACTCTCAAGAGTCTCCTCCAGCACCATAATTCAAAAGCATCAATTCTTCGGCGATCAGCCTTCTTTATGGTCCAGCTCTCACTTCCATACATCACTACTGGGAAAACCATAGCTTTAACTATACGGACCTTTGTCGGCAAGGTGATGTCTCTGCTTTTTAAGATGCTGTCTAGGTTTGTCATTGCTTTTCTCCCAAGAAGCAGGCGTCTTTTAATTTCGTGACTGCTGTCACCATCTGCAGTGATCAAGGAGCCCAAGAAAGTAAAATCTCTCACTGCCTCCATTTCTTCCCCTTCTATTTGCCAGGAGGTGATGGGACCGGTGGCCATGATCTTGGTTTTTTTGATGTTGAGCTTCAGACCATATTTTGCGCTCTCCTCTTTCACCCTCATTAAAAGGTTCTTTAATTCCTCCTCGCTTTCTGCCATCAAGGTTGTGTCATCTGCATATCTGAGGTTGTTGATATTTCTTCCGGCAATCTTAATTCCGGCTTGGGATTCATCTAGTCCAGCCTTTCGCATGATGAATTCTGCATATAAGTTAAATAAGCAGGGAGACAATATACAACCTTGTCGTACTCCTTTCCCAATTTTGAACCAATCAGATGTTCCATATCCAGTTCTAACTGTAGCTTCTTGTCCCACATAGAGATTTCTCAGGAGACAGATGAGGTGATCAGGCACTCCCATTTCTTTAAGAACTTGCCATAGTTTGCTGTGGTCGACACAGTCAAAGGCTTTTGCATAGTCAATGAAGCAGAAGTAGACGTTTTTCTGGAACTCTCTAGCTTTCTCCATAATCCAGCGCATGTTTGCTATTTGGTCTCTGGTTCCTCTGCCCTTTCGAAATCCAGCTTGCACTTCTGGGAGTTCTCGGTCCACATACTGCCTAAGCCTGCCTTGTAGAATTTTGAGCATAACCTTGCTAGCGTGTGAAATGAGCGCAATTGTGCGGTAGTTGGAGCATTCTTTGGCACTGCCCTTCTTTGGAATTGGGATGTAGACTGATCTTCTCCAATCCTCTGACCATTGCTGAGTTTTCCAAACTTGCTGGCATATTGGGTGTAGCACCTTAACAGCATCATCTTTTAAAATTTTAAATAGTTCAGCTGGAATATCATCACTTCCACTGGCCTTGTTATTAGCAGTGCTTTCTAAGGCCCATTTGACTTCACTCTCCAAGATGTCTGGCTCAAGGTCAGCAACCACACTACCTGGGGTGTACGAGACCTCCATATCTTTCTGGTATAATTCCTCTGTGTATTCTTGCCACCTCTTCTTGATGTCTTCTGCTTCTGTTAGGTCCTTACCACTTTTGTCCTTGATTATGGTAATCTTTGTACGAAATGTTCCTTTCATATCTCCAATTTTCTTGAACAGATCTCTGGTTTTCCCCATTCTATTGTTTTCCTCTATTTCTTTGCATTGCTCATTTAAGAAGACCCTCTTGTCTCTCCTTGCTGCTTTTTGGAAATCTGCATTCAGTTTCCTGTATCTTTCCCTATCTCCCTTGCATTTTGCTTGCCTCCTCTCCTCCGCTATTTGTAAGGCCTCGTTGGACAGCCATTTTGCTTTCTTGCATTTCCTTTTCCTTGGGATGGTTTTCGTTGCTGCCTCCTGTATAATGTTACGAGCCTCCATCCATAGTTCTTCAGGCACTGTGTCCACCAAATCTAAATCCTTAAACCTGTTCCTCACTTCCACTGTGTATTCATAAGGGATTTGATTCAGATTGTATCTTACTGGCCCAGTGGTTTTTCCTACTTTCTTCAGTTTAAGCTGGAATTTTGCTATAAGAAGCTGATGATCTGAGTTACAGTCAGCTCCAGGTCTTGTTTTTGCTGACTGTATAGAGCTTCTCCATCTTTGGCTGCAGAGAATATAATCAATCTGATTTCGATGCTGCCCATTTGGTGATATCCATGTGTAGAGTCGTCTCTTGTGTTGTTGGAAGAGAGTGTTTGTGATGACCAGCTTGTTCTCTTGACAGAACTCTATTAGCCTTTGCCCTGCTTCATTTTGAACTCCAAGGCCAAACTTGCCAGTTATTCCTTTTATCTCTTGATTCCCTACTTTAGCATTCCAATCCCCTGTAATGAGAAGAACATCCTTCTTTGGTGTCATTTCTAGAAGGTGTTGTAGGTCTTCATAGAATTGGTCAATTTCACTTTCTTCAGCACCTGTAGTTGGTGCATAAACTTGGATTACTGTGATGTTAAAAGGTCTGCCTTGGATTCGTATCGAGATCATTCTGTCATTTTTGAGATTGCATCCCATTACAGCTTTTGCCACTCTTTTGTTGACTATGAGGGCCACTCCATTTCTTCTACAGGATTCTTGCCCACAGTAGTAGATATGATAGTCACCCGAACTGAATTCGCCCATTCCCTTCCATTTTAGTTCACTGATGCTCAGGATGTCGATATTTATTCTTGTAATCTCATTTTTGACCACATCCAGCTTACCTCCATCCATGGTTCTTACATTCCAGGTTCCTATGCAATATTTTTCTTTACAGCATCGGACTTTCCTTTCGCTTCCAGGCATATCCGCAACTGAGCGTCCTTTCGGCTTTGGCCCAGCCGCTTCATCAGCTCTGAATCTACTTGTACTTGTCCTCCGCTCTTCCTCAGTAGCATGTTGGACGCCTTCCGACCTGAGGGGCTCATCTTCCAGCGTCATAGCTTTTATATGCCTGTTGTCTTTGTCCATGGAGTTTTCTTGGCAGGGATACTGGAGTGGCTTGCCAGTTCCTTCTCCAGGTGGATCATGTTTAGTCAAAACTCTCCACTATGACCTGTCCATCTTGGGTGGCCCTGCATAGCATAGCTCATAGCTTCTCCGAGTTATTCAAGCCCCTTCGCCACGACAAGGCATTGATCCATGAAGGAGCATTATTATGGAGGCTAAAACTTGCCATTTGTACAATAATACAAAATCATGTAACAGAGGATAAATGGACGTCTTTGGGCATCTGTTTTTTGTGATAGCTTATAATGTAAATAAAAGGAATGAAAATAGCCAGAACTTAGTGATCTATGTAATAAAAAATGATATAGTGCATTATCTGAATCAGAAAGGTGGATTTTCTGGATCCGAAACATATATTATCTCTGTTAAAGTAAATTAGTTGCTGTTTGGCATGAATATTGAGGACTGCTTTTATGAAAAACATGGATTTATATGAAACAGAACATACCGGTAGTAAAAAGGAAAATTGAGTTACAGTATAAGAGTTGAGTTGATTGTTAAGGGTCAAATTCTAACCATTCAGTAGAAATGAAATTCATTGTGCTTCTTACTGGAAAAATCTGAACAGGAACCAGCAAGGAGCTTGTGTCCTGCTTATATTTCCTTCCTAGACAATCTTTGTAATACTTTCCATATAGGTTTTATTCCATTACTCTTGCAGTACCCAATGTTACTAGTCTCTAATGTCTCAGAAATTTTATATACCGGTAGTTTGGAGCAGGGATGCAAAGGGAGATGTGTGATAGTGTTCATGTACACACCAAAAGCTGGTTTGTGATTTGGCAGGGTACAATTGGTGCTCTTCAGATGCTTGTCCAAAGCCTTAAAAACCATGTAAAATTTGGTGAATGCAATTGGTTGGCATACATTGCCACAATTGTGATGGAAAGTTGGTATCTATGGAATTTCTTACAAATGCCAAAGATTTGATTTAGTCTTTTACTGAAATTCTGTGTAATTGCTAGACTCTTTCAGGGTTTTTGGACTCTTATCTCTGGTACTGAGGTAATACAACCTTTTCTTTCTGTCATAGATTTGAGGCATACCAACATAGCATGATTTCTAGCATTCCTGATATTTTGGTTGCAAAATATAGGGGCATTTGTTTTCTTAAAACATCTTTTTTCTTTCTTTTTAGAATCTGTCTATGACCTTCTCCCAAAGGAGCTGCAGTTACCACCTTCCAGAGAACTCTCTGTAGCATCCATGAGTCAAACAAGTGGTGGTGAGGCAGGTTCGCCCCCTCCGGGTGTAGTTGCTGCTGGTAAGTACTCCACGAGTAAAATTAAGGTCTTAATGCATATTAATATTGTTGTCAGCATGAGCAGCGCTGGAAAAGTTTGCAGTCTTAAAAAACCCCCACAAGACTAACTTAGACTTAGAAGTAGGCGATACTTTATTGCACATTTCCTCTTTTGCCCCTACGATGGTGCTGGACTCCTCAAATATGTTATATTTGGATGTAGCAGTTGCCAGTTTAGAACTAAATGGGAGTGTTTCAATGGGCCAGAGAATGCTGCCTTACAAACCAGGACAGAAATGAAATCTGCAGCAGTGTTCTGGGTTTGTAGCTTCTACTTTCATTTCCCCACCACCACATGGCTTGATGAAACCATGAATGATTCAGTTACATGACCTACTGTTTGGTCCTGAAAGTGTTTAGATGATGTGTGAAGGGATAGTTGATACCTGCTAAATGTAAGTATGTTTGAATCCAGTTACCAAAATATTTTTAAAACTTAAGTCATCACCTATTCAGCCTCATACAGTTTGTTCTTTTAAAATAAAAGTTCTTTTGCTGGATAATTTTCTTTTGTTTAGGGGAATGATGACTGTTTTTGTTATGGAGGGGCAAACCTGAATTGGCAGTTGGCATTCAAATTAATTTTCATCTGGAATGCCTCCAACTTTATAATATATAATATAATATATAATATAATTAATGGATGTGTTCCAGGGTTTTCCTCTCATGGGCCAAGATTGCTTGACTGACCATGTAATATTTGTAATAGAACATCATGTGTCTGGCCCTAGTCTAGCCTTCTCCATAAGGCTATTTATTATCAGAGCATAGCTGGACTAAGCAATGTGTTCAGTGCATTCAATTTTGATAGGAGTGCCTTCTCTAGTATGTTCAACACTGAAAATGAGCCTCTTGGTTTGGTAGTACAAGGCTTAAGTCTAGGGTAAAACTTTACAGCACTGCTCAATGCTGATATATTTGAATACTTTCCCTAATGAAATCTGTGGATTTAATTGTGTATTGGGGAGATTGGTAATTAGATCCAAGGCTGCTTTAGTTAACAAATCATCCAGTGTAGCTTCATTCTGCACTTCAGAAGCTAATTCAGTCAAAAGAGAAACAACAGTTGCAAGATATTTTGAAAACTGCTAGCACTTTAAATCCACAGAAATACTTTACTGTTGATTTTCATATTTTCAAGCATCTGATGTAGTTGATGAGAAGAACTATGTGTCTGTTACTTCTAGGCATTAGTTGTCTGACAGTCAATCCACTTCCTTTCAAAAACTGAACAAAAACTAAAGAAAACTAGCATATTCCACAATATGGTATTTATATAGGGGACCATTTTAATTGAATCAGAATACATTTTCAATATTTTCTATCTCTTTGCTAATAGTATTAAATGTTTAATTGATTAAATGTTTCTCCGACTTAAAAAACATAAAAACTTAAATCCAGATAATTACAATTACTGTGGTCAGCATCCTACAGTTTGTTCCAAAGGGGTGGTTCACACTTAAGTTTTCATCATAGAGACTGCCCCTAAATTTGTAGTTTAAAAGTTTTAAATGAGTGAAAACAGTTTAAAAACAGTTATTTATATTGCAGCAGTGCTGAATGTAGATACAGTAGGCTCCAACGCTGGATAATTTATAGAGAGGACAATCAAATTGCTGTAAAGGCTGACTCAGAAATTGCAGCCTTAACATGCTGGGAAGAAAATCAGTCAAGTTAAGCAGAGATCGATACTGAAGAGAGACAAGAGAAAAAATAGCCGTGATAACAATATGAAGTTTGCCAAGATTTCTTTTGAATTCGCATGGTGCATACCCTCTTAACATTTCTCCAATGAAAATAGGGATGACCCATTCCATAATGATAATTTTACTATTTATACCCCACACATCTTACTGGGTTGCCCCAGCCACTCCGGGCAGCTTTCAACATATATAAAAATATAATAAAACATAAAACATTTTTAAAAATCTTCCCTGTACAAGGTTGCCTTCAGATGGCTCAGGAGTCAAACAACTCCATACCCTACAACATTTCTCCAATGAAAATAGGGATGTCCTAATGAAAAGTGGGACATTCTGGGATCAAATCAGAAACTGGGACAGCTTCTCTAAATCAGGGACGTCTCTGGAAAATAGTGACACTTGGAGAGTCTGCATGGTGGGTTTGCAGTTCTGCCAGCCCCAATCATTAAAAATATATTGAAGGAAACTACCTTATGTGCAGGTAGGAGGAATATTAATCAAGCATGTCTGGAATCTTGGAAGTGAGAGTTCTGCTACTTTAGGATATTGGAGAAACTGAGGAGAAAGCCCTCAGAAGAGTAAAACTTCAGCAAATATATGAACGCTTACAAGAAATCTTGTTGAATAGGTCAATCAGCTTAAAGCCCACAGACCCTGCTGGTATGATGGTGTATCTCTTCTTTCTCAGCAGCATGCATCTCAATACCATAGACCCAAAGAGAATCCTTCTCCTCCGACATGGATAAGCTGAAGCCCAGCTGAAACTTTGGGCCAGAGCATTCATGTGGCTCTGCTCCTTTTCCACAGGCAAGGCAAAAGGCACAAAAAGAATATATTGTAGTCATTGGCTAGTTGTCACAGGGGATGCGTTGCGACTACTCTAGAGTAACGACTCTCCAGACCTTTGCCTTTTCATGCTTTTTTAAAGTGCAGGTTATTTACAGTGCTAGAGCTATACAGGACACATGCTCTCAGTCGGACCCAGAACCCTGGAATGGCGCGTTTCGCGTCTTCTTCCAACATAAGAGTCTGGGCACCCCAAATCTCCTCCCTCGCTTCCTCCTGCGTAATTCCGGAACTGGAGGGAAAAAGGGTCTCCTTTCCATGTTTTCCTTCTCCCCCTCTTCCCCCCTCTCTCTTCCTCTCCCTCGTGCAGCAGAGGCTCTGCTATCCTGCCAGAGCCCCGTCTCCTCTCTCCTCCTTCCTCACTGGACTCTTCCCCCTCCCCGCTGGCGCCGCTGCTGGTGGAGGAACTGCTCCTCAGGATGGGGGGGGGCTCTCTGTACTCTTTCCCCCTCACACTAGTAGTTGAGTTTTAGGAGGACCTAGCATTGGAAAACTCTGGAATTCTCGGTGGTCTTCACTAGTCTTTCATTAGAAAGCATTTATCATGGAGGGGCTAATTCTTCCCAGGAGTTCTTCCCATTTCAGAGTGTGGGCCACATACCCCTTCCCTATACATACTCCTTCCTTTGAAGAAGCAGGTTGACTTGGTTTTTATAGCTGGGTGTACTAAGCTGCCCCAAAACTGGATGCAGAGGTCATTCTGCTTGACCCTGAACCATGCCAGAGTTCTTTAAGATGTTACTTGTAGATGAAGAGGGGAACATAAATCAGCCACCACAATTCAAGGTATTGTGCTCTCTGTACAGAGCTGTTGTACCTGGCCTTCCCTTCTGCAGAAATAATCATAGAATTGTAGAGTTGGAAGGGACCACAAGGGTCACCTAGTCCAACCTCCTGCAGTGCAAGAATCTTTTGCCCAACGTGGAGCTTGAACCCACAACCCTAAGATTAGGAGTCTCGTGCTCCACCGACTGAACCATCCCAGTTTTCAAAGGGCAATCTAGCTAGGGACATTGGGAAGATTGGAGTTATGGTTGTGGGGTTGTGGAGAGGTTTATGAGATTGAAATCACTTATAAAATGGGTCAAAGCATCACTTTCACTCATTCTAGTCCTTTCATCAGGCAGATAAGGATAGCTTCCAATCGGCCACATTGTCAAGTGGCTGGGAGGGGAAGGTGACCTTGGACAACCTAGAACTGCAGGAGCCCATTCCTTTTATGTCCGAAAAACAAAACTCCTTATTGTTTTGTGCAAATCTGTTGTATCTACTCTTATTTATCCTGAAAGGGACAGTTTTGTGCTTTTTTATAATCAGCAAGATTCCAAAAGCAACTCTTTTTAAAGCTGGTTGCAGTTTCTTCATGAAGACCCAAGCAAATATTCTGTGTTTTGGCTACATGTAGAGCTCCCTCTCCTTTATTTAAGCTTTCTGACACAGTTGCCATTACTAGTGCCAATGACTAGATTAAGAGGAGAGAGCTGGTAAAAAACATTTTCCTCATTTAAGACTTTACTTCATTTGTTCTCTGCTTCCCTAGCCACAGGGTGACACAGTATCTGGCTGTAAATCAGATTGCCCCAGGTTTTTCTTTCAGTGCTTTGATCTGAGGTTCTGGGACACATAAGCAGGTTACATAAAGATTTTCTGCAGTTAACTTCAGATTTCTGGAGGAACAGGATTGGCTGATATCAGGTATGAGGGCCTGCAGGAACAGACTGCTAGTTCTGCTATTACTGTTTGGCTTCCAATTTTCAAATCAGTCTAAACCATTTTAAAACGGAGTCTTGGTAATTGGTCTTTTAAGAGCACATTTGATTATTTTAACATAAAAGGCGTGTTTCATATTCATCAATCCAAACATGAGGTGGTTTCTTTGTAAATTAACCAGCTATGAATTCTTAATTTTAACATAGGTCTCAGTTTATTTCTGAACTTTCATGATGAACTTTATATAGTTAAGCTGGGAAGAGTTGTCTATCTCTTGAAGGCAGTTACGTCTTGATAACACCTCTGTGTGTGTGTGGAGAGAGTGAGAGAGAGCTTATCCTTTCTGTGCAGCCAGTTTATTTCTAAGTGTCTCTTGCCAGAAGGTGCAAACAGGTCTTTCTTAGCAGGATACTAGCATTTAATGTGAAATGCTGTGTTTGCTAAGTAGGAAGAAGCAGGGCTTCAAGAATGGGTCTGAGAAATGACCTGTCTCAAATCGGTCGCTTTTTCACTCTAACACATATCTGCCAACCTCCCTTTCACAGTTTGATATTAAACTTTATAGCATCACAACAAATGTCTTAAAACAGGGGTCAGCAAACTTTTTCAGCAGGGGGCCGGACTATATTTTGAAAAATAATAATATATGAACGAATTCCTATGCCCCCAAAATAACCCAGAGATGCATTTTAAATAAAAGCACACATTCTACTCATGTAAATACACCAGGCAGGCCCCGCAAACAACCCAGAGATGCATTTTAAATAAAAGGACACATTCAACTCATGTAAAAACATGCTGATTCCGGGACCGTATATGGGCCGGATCTGGCCCCTGGGTCTTAATTTGCCTACCCCTGTCTTAAAAACACCATGCACATCTCTCTTGAATGAGGTGCCATGACTTTCAGAAGGTGGAGAAAGGTTAAGTGCCTTGTTTTTAATCATTTTGATTTGCCTGAAGGTAAAAAAATATATGCAACAATAAGTGCTCCTTTAATTTACTTTTACCATTGGTGTAGTCTAAGTCGGTACCATTTTTTTTGGCAAGGAATGCACTTTTAAACTAGAAAAATTAGCTTCTGTCTTATTAGGAGCAAGTAGTTGCTCAGAAATGGAGAATAAAAACACATCTTAGGTCATTTTGACTATATTCCATAATAGCAAAGGGTTCATTTGTCTTCTGTAGCTTCTCTTTATAAAGCTTTGATCTTATACTTTCTCTTTTGACATGGTTAACGTGACAGGCTTTATTTGCATGATAATGTGCATTATACCTCAGAGTACAATATAATTCTGAGGAAGTTTCAAATTCATGTAGCTTAAAACTGGCAAGATTCTACATATCAGTGGAAAGAGCTGGAGATAAATCACATTTTTTTTAAAGCTAGTGATTTATGTTGTGTGTGTATCTGGCAAAAAGGGGCCTTGAAGGGATTCTTATCTGTCTTCTAAAGGCAGGTTATGTTGTTTGACATTGTGCTGCATGATCTAACTATACAGTATCAATAGTTTTAGACACACACTGGCACACATATGACCCAGAGAGGCATAGCAGAGTTCATTGTCTAGTTAGCTTTATGAGACTTTGGTGGCTGCTTTAGGGATGGTTTCCTCATCTGCGTGAATTGCTGTGCAATTTAAGCTTAGTCATGTTCTTCACAATAAACTGCACAAGGACCCTTGCTACATACATTATACCTGCTTTCTTCTTTGCACTAAATCCAGTAAAAGTAAATATGTGGTTTGCCAGTGCCTACCTCTTTTTATCCAGTTAAAACTCTTCTCTCTCTTCTCCTCATAGAATCATAGAATTGTAGAGTTGGAAGGGACCACAAGGGTCATCTGGTCCAACCTGCTGCAATGCAGGAATCTTTTGCCTGATAGATTTGGGGTGAGTTTGTTAGCTGTCAGTCTATGTTTCCACTCAGCAGTAGTTGCAGGGTTTTGCTTATGCTTATGGTAAGAACACTTGTGAGATTATCATGTGTCCCTTACCAGCTTCATAGAATGATGACTAGTGTGAAAAATTTACCAAACTAATTAATGCATATTGTAAAGATTGGACCAGAAAGGACAGTCATCTCCTTTCTGGAGAAATGTTAAGTTTATTGATCAAGACAATGCAGCACTTTCTTGTCTCTGGAGAGGAATACAGGGCAGGGATAAATAAGTATGAGGGCCCTGAATTCATGCTTGCTGGTTGATTGCATCTGATTTTCGCTCTTGAGTGGCAGACCACCTAGTCTAAATTGGTGAACATGAATCACCCAACAAAAGTTCCAGGTAAGAAATAACCACTTGTGCATCTGTAAATATGAGTGTCAAATGATGGATTTCCCGTCTGTCAAAGCAGACTGAAGCCTGTTTTTAATTGTGTTAAATAATACTTGTTTTGGCATGTGAATTTAATGGGGAATTTAAAATTGTTTGGGGTTTAATGTAAGTAACCAACCTACTTTGAATCTGCCTTGAACTTTTAAAGTAAATTGGATTGCTTTTATGATATTTGCTGGGATGCTAGCTGTTTTCTCTATTAATACACTTAACTTGCATTCTAGCTCCGCCATTCAGAGACAGGCATCGTGTGGTGGGTTGTGTGACAGTGTCTGTCAATAGTGAAGACAAATAGTACCAGAGACACTTAACCCATCCAATCTCACCCAGGGTATAGGTCGGTCTTGTTTTCAGACTTCTTCATAAGTCTTTCCTTTCTTTTTCTTTTTCTTTTGTTATAAATAGTGGATTGACTGAAGTTAAACTCTTAATAAAGTTTTTGATTTTACATCAATAAATGAAGCTGAAGAAAAGTAAGCAGCCAAAGTTGACACAGAAGGTGTCGGAAGCAGGTTTGCAGCCACTTTGTCCCGGTTCATACTTCTGCCTTTGACAACACAAGGGCTCGTGTCCTTCTGTCTTTACTCCAAAACTGTCGCTCTGAATTCACTGGTCCTGCAAAATTAACCCACAGAAAGATTTGAGCAATATTGGAAGTGGAGACTGCCGAGAATAGAAAATGCAAGGTTCATAAATGACACTTCTGTAGGGATAGGCTCTGGGGATTGAGTCTATCAAAATGCCAAGGGTTCACCCTGTGTTGTTGAATGCTTATTGTTTTCATTCTGTTTTCTGAACATCAAATAGCATGGCAAGTGTGCCAGTTTATGGAAAGCAGTGAGTTCTTCCACCAGCTGCTTGTGCATAATAGTGGTTCATATACAGGTGGCATCCCAAGCCTTAGCTTTTGATCTCTCATGTTCTCCACTTTGGAAGGTGACTTTGCATTGCAGGGTAGCTTGCCTGTTAGTTTTCTCATCACTTGAACTGATGTTTGGTCTTCTTGAAAAGCCTTGTAGCTCTGAAGGGCTTATGTTAAGAGAAATACCTCAGGGCAAGAAATGGCTTCCTTTAAGCTCTGCCTAAAGATAGCAAATCTCTCTGAAACTAGCAGTGAGCTGATGGAGGACAGAGAATTTTAAATGGGCTTAAAATCTTAGAGTCTTAGTCTCCCAAGGTTGTATAAAGCTATCGTAGCTTTAGCTAGTAACCCAAGCTGCCCATAACCTCTTTGATTCTCAGCTCCTAAATCTTATTCTGAGGAGTGGCTTAAAAAAACTGCCTCAGTGCCATAAAAACAAAATGCTTATTTAGGTTAAAAGCTACTAGTACCTGGAAAGCAAAGGGTTTTTGCAAACTGACATGAGCTGTCACTTGTAGCATAGAGCAGGGGTGGCCATTACTTTGCAATGCACTGCACAGGCTTGCTTTGAGTCGTTTTGTTTCTAAGACAGAACTGAAGCAGATGCCAATAAGGGTGCAGGAGCTTGTTGTTCTTTCTTGAACTACGTCTTTTATTTCATCTTTGACTATTGATGGTATTGAAGCTCAAAGGGCTTTTAACTTCCAGTGTGATCTGTCCTATTTGGATCTTGGATGAATTAATTATAAAATGACTTGCACAGATACTGTGTATTGTAGTTTTTGTTGCCATGCCTCTGGAGACTGTCATAAAACATTCTTGGCATGTGATTGTAATTCTAAAATGGCTTTAAAATGTAACTGAAACTGAACCTTGTTAGACTGTAATCTTGTATTTAAAAAAATGCAGTAAAAATATCCAACCCTCCCCAAACATCGAGTTTGTGCTTATTGAGCTGTGTCTCTTGGGTCCTAGAGAGTAAATTCTATTCTAGACGTAAAAGGAAAATCCTTAAAGTGGGATGACTGTGTTTCTGGGTTAAGGTTGCAAAGTGGGAATATGAGGGGTTACTTTCTGGTGACCACCTTCCTAGAGAAAGCCAATTTCCTTATGTCTTGGACTTGGCTAACTCTTAATGGCTGGCACTCTTATTGCCATGACTTGGGCTCAGTTGAAAGGACATTTTTGTTAATAATAAAAAGGATTTGAGACTGCTTTAGTATGGAGTGATCAGTCAAGGGATTGCCATTACTTTTTCAGATTGAATTTAACACCACATCCAAATTATGTATACACTACCTGAAAAAATAGTATTTATCTCACTGATGTATAATGCATCAATCATTTCCTGAGCCTTTTCAGCTACGAAAGTAAAGAGGTCCATCTGCCTAACTTCAAATGCAATAGAAGGATGTTGGGCCTGGGTTATATTATTAATATTGGTATAAGGTCATATAATTAGTTCTTTTTCATTGGTGTGACTAAATTTGCCTATTTCTTGAAGCTTTAAAGGTTCTAGTTTATAACTTGGCACAGCTGTGATTAAGTAAACTAAACAATTATTTGGTTGCAGTCCACATGACTGATTCACAGGGGTAGCAAAAAAGTAGGGTCCTGGTAGTCTGTGTTTTTCAAATTATCTGCAAAACTATACTAATTGGAGAATTTCCTTTTAAGGAAGTTACTATTTATTTAATACAGGTTTCAAGCTATTTAACTTGGTGCTAATACTTTGCTTGATAAAATTTGCATACCTTGGCTTTCTTGGTAGCATTTTATTTTATATGAATTCCCTCTTCAGGTTGCTGATCCTGCCTGGCATAACTACCACAGTGTGGACTGATGTGAAAGTTCCAAACTCTTCCATTTTAGATAGGAACATGGATACTTTTTTATCCACACTATTCACAGATCAGCATAATGGGCTGGTACAAAACAAACAGCTTAAGTGTGTAAGCTCTCTGCACCTTAAATCAAGGATGAGGCAGCCTCCCAACTAACGCCTGACACTTGTATGATCATCTTTGTTTGGGGAAGAATCCAGAGATGGTCATATTCTGCATGGAGTTTCTTTTCAGGGTGGGGTGCTACTAGAGAGGGGGAAAGGATTGTCTGCAGCGATGCAAGTTTAGAGCATTCTTCCTGCATGTTTTACAGTGCATGCAGTACATCTGATATATGCTAGCCGCATTTTTGCATTTCTAGGTGGGTGACTGTTTAAAAGCAAATGGAAGTTAGTGCTATTTTAACAAAAGCTAGCTAAAAAAATAATGTCCCATAGCAAACTTTTTCAACTCAAAGTGGCTGCAAATCAGCAATTATATATAGTCACTGAAATTAGCAAACTTTACATCTTTCTAAGGAAAGCATTGCATTAATGCATGATACAAAAAGGACTTGGAAAATGTTTTTTTTAATTAAAATGCAGTTCTGAGTGACTGAAACTTCCAATTCAGCCACTGCATTTGCCAGGGAACAAGCTGGAAAATGGAACTGGTATCTTTCAGTGGCTCCAGATTATTCCAGAGACTGGCTGGAGATGGGGTGGGAGTAGTTCTAAGGGAAGAGTGTATTGTTACCTGACCAATAGATTCACATCTGAAACCTTCATAACTAAAACTAAACAGAAGATTGATCTGTTTTGCTTTTAGTCTATATTTCTTGGGCTTCTTAATGCAATACTAACATTTTCACTAGGTCAGTGTGTCAGTTTATGTTTTTTCTGTACCTTAAGTATATTATTGCATATTGAATGCATTTAAAAGAAAAGGAACCTGCAACAATCTTAATTCCTTTTTCTGACCCTTTCAGTTTATACGCAGAAATTCTGTTCATTGAGTCATCAGAAGCCACCTTCCTTTTTATAGTTAACAGAAGTTTTACCAATCTTGTTTGCTCCCTTCAGCAGGTAGTGCTATCAATTTAATACAACTATTTATTTAGCTAATTATTCTGGAATAGGGAGATGTCTTAAGATGGTGGGTCATTTTTTATTTAGTAGCATTCTCAGATACATGCAGAGAGTTGCAGCCCACAATCTCCTTAGCTCAGAGCAATTACTTTGAATTCAGGACACTGTTGAGGAGTGAAGGCTTTGTGGGCAGTTAAATATATTTTATCTATGCATTCTTCTTGCCTAACCTGCTTTTAAGAAGCCCTAGTCGCAAACAGATATCTAATTATTAGGCCAGAACCTACCCTGGTAGTTATTTAGCCATCAACCCCAATAATGTTCCTTTTGCTGAGAAATGGGCTGCTACTTATGCCATCAGTAATTCTGGGTGGCTTTAATTCATTTTATATTTTTATGGATTTGAACTAACACATAAGGAGGTGACTTGATCATGCCTCTTCCATTTTCTTACCAGCATGCTCTGATTTCAAATCTCAGCTGATTAATTTTTTTAAAGCCATAAATGGTGATTGGTACCAGTTCCATTTTGTTGCAGTTAAGTTATTTTTGTATTTCATTTCTCATTTAATAGTTAATATCTGGAATAATGAGCAGCTCTCTTCTCATTTATTTTTTCATATTTTTATTCCAGGATTTGCCTCTGAAGCAGGGAGTGTCTGCATTAAAAATGACCTGTAGTTCTCTGCTTCATAGGTTAGAAACTTATTTTAATACTTTGTGGCTAAGCACAGTCCCACCTTTTTCAAAAATTTCAGATGCTGGTTGATTGGCATGGAATGTGGCCTAAAAGCATTGACACATGTCTTGCATTGGGCTTCCTATCATTTTAGATAAAATGGCTTAAACTCATAGTCCAGCTGAGGCAATAAAAGCGCCCTTGTTTGCTTGCAGCCTTTTTATGACTTAAAGAAAATTTAAAGAAAAAAAGTCTGATTGCCACATGCACAAAAATGGAAGTATCATTTGGACACTTTTCAGAATACTTCTGTGTTGCTTAAGCCTTATATCACTTGAAGTGTTTAAATTCAAAAACAAGCCAAATTCCAAAACATTCATTTGGGGGAAAAATCAGTTCACTAATCACATTACTTCAAAGGGACTGCTATAGCCAGCACGGTTGGGATCATGTACCCTGTATTTACTTCTGAATTGTACACCGCAGATGCTTCTTCAGCTCCCTCCTCTTCCTCCATGGGCGGTGCTTGCAGCTCCTTTACCACCTCTTCCAGTCCCACCATTTACTCTACCTCAGTCACTGACAGCAAAGCTATGCAAGTGGAGAGCTGCTCCTCAGCCATGGGGGTAAGTAACCGAGGGGTAAGTGACAAGCAGTTAACCAATAACACAGCCCAGCAGCAACAACAACAGTCCACACCGAAGAGGCACACAGTCCTGTACATCACACCACCACCGGAGGACTTGCTGGACAACAGCCGGATGTCCTGCCAGGATGAGGGGTGCGGATTGGAATCTGAGCAAAGCTGCAGTATGTGGATGGAGGATTCCCCCTCCAACTTCAGTAACATGAGCACCAGTTCCTACAATGATAACACTGAGGTGCCACGTAAATCACGTAAACGAAATCCAAAGCAGAGACCGGGGATCAAACGGCGAGATTGTGAAGAGTCAACCATGGATATCTTTGATGCTGACAGTGCCAAAGCGCCTCATTATGTCCTTTCTCAGCTCAGCACGGACAGCAAAAGCAACTCGAAAGCAGGAAATGGGTTGGTATCTGCCTTTAAGTTCTATCAACATATGTTTAAAAACAAGCTAAAAGCATTACCTTGACTTTTCCCTAGTGTTCAGCTCAGGTTCACACTGAGAAATACAGGAGAGGTGATAATCTGGAACTAAGTTCAATGGTTTCTCATGCTAAAATGCAAGGTTTACATATGAATATATATTCTAGTCTGATTTAGCAACTATTGAACTAATCTGTCCTGGAACTGTTGTCTAGCTCTTCCCTGTGGAAACTGATTAGTGAATAGGAAGCTTTTTAATAAAAGCATGTTAAAAATGTAATCCCTGAAGCTGAGATCGGCTCCTCCATGTCTTCCTCAACAGTACCATACAAAGCTATTTATAAGGGATCTGCACTTCACCTACTTCTGTTTCACTCTCTCCACCAATTAAAGACAGCTGATTTTGATCTTATTATATTAACACTTACTAAAATGTTAAAATATTCTGAACCAAATTCGTGTTCCATGTCACTTCAGTTATGTATTTGATTTTTCAGAAATAAATCTCTAATCCTGTTTTGCTGTGTGCTTCTCGGTTGTGTGTGTGTGTGTGTGTGTGTGTGTGTGTGTGTTGCTGTTGTTGTTGTTGTTGTTGTTGTTGTCTGTAGTCATGCCTGGGTGGTGGTTTCTCATCTTTTCCACTTCACACTTTTCACTTAATTGCATCTCAATTTAGAAATAGTGGCTTCGATCCAAAGGTCCTGCTGCATGAGCAGAATACAATTCCACTCATAAGGTTGTGTGTGTCACTATTTCTCTCCATCTGCAATCTCAGTGTCAGTTTAAAACAGGCTACAGAAGGATAGGGTACCTTCAGAGTAGAGAGGTGAGGGCAGTTGTCTGAAGAAACACACACACACACACACACACACACACACACACACACACACACACTGCTCATACAGGGGACTATTGGGATCCAAGTGATTGCCCACTGGTTTCCAGTACTGTTTATTTTTGTAGCTCATAATCCGAGAGGACAGACATAAAGTAAAATGTTTTATGCTTGTCTTGCAAATTTCAAAATTGGCAAGCATTGCCAGAATTCATTCAAACTAAAATAGATACAGTGAAGGTTTTCTTAAACTGGTGAGTTCTTCAATGAAGTAAGTTCAGTTTCTTGAGATTAACAGTGTAATCCTATGTGTGTCTACTTGGAAGTAAGCCCCATTGGGTTTGTTTTTGGCTTACTGATTGTGGTTTGTTGGAGTGGAACAAACCATGCTCCCTGCTTTGGAAGCAATGCAAAGTGAGGAGGAATTGGTGTTTGTTTCCTTGGCTCATAAGCAGAGAGAAGCTAAACAGGCCTTTTTAGGTGTGATCATGGTTAACCAATAACCATGGTTTACTCTGTTGTGCAAGAAGGGCTGGTGATTTGCTCAAGGACTACTCATTGAGCTTCATGGCTAAACAGGTTTGAACCTCAATATAGTTTTCTTTCAACAAGGTTGTACATGGAAGAGTACTGCAGCTAGCCAGTAGTATTTATAATAATAATAGTAATAGAAATTATTGTTTTTAATTTATTATTATTCAAGACACATATCTGGAGTCATCCTGAATAGCTCAGTGCAAATGTTGCCATCACAAAAGGCAAAGTACTATGATGAAAACAACTGTGTTTGACTACTAGAGGCGTTCTGGGTTTCATAAAATACCTGTCTAACTTACTGGACTTTATATTAACCAGTAGCACCTAAGTAAAGTGTGTATTCACATTTTAGATCCCCGGACATTGATGAGAAATGGGAAGAGAAGGAGTATTTAGCAGAGTCACACTGTGATGGCCCCTTCAGCATATAGAGTTTTGGAGAATTCATAGAAGGCTCTTAAAATGCCACTGTCAGTTTCTCAAGGATGAGAAGGAGAAGTTCTAGTTGTGCAGTTGATTTATGCATACTGCTTATGAATGAGCAGATTTAGGTGGAAATTAACACAGATGCTTGATTACCGTGTTATAGGCCTGCCCTCATTTACTTGAAACTCTCATGAGATTTAAAAGATTTATTTTATCCAGACCTGTCCTCAAATGCAAAAACTGATTAAACATCTTTTTAAAAAGGTTTTCGTACAGCTGCTACTTTGGCTAGACCAGGGGTAGTCAACCTTTTTATACCTACCGCCCACTAACACATCTTCCTTGATGGTAAAATTTCCTTACCGCTCACCAGTGCTCAATGGAAGGAGGATTCAGCTTGTGCCATAGAACCCCCTACCGCCCACCTAGAATCCTGAAATGCCCACTAGTGGGCGGTAGGGACCAGGTTGATGACCCCTGAACTAGACATAGAATATATCTTACCTGCCAAGTGCCACTGAGAGAGTTTTTCATGCTTAGATTCTATTCCATTTGTACATAAAGTTTGTTACGTAGCAGTGTTCCACGCTGTGCATGAAGCCTGGAGAGAAGTCCTATACGTAATAGGGTTGCCAGGAAGTTGCCCCGAGAGTTGTTGGGTTGTGTTTTGTTTTTAGACAAACCCCAAAGTTGTTGAGCTTTTCCTTTTCTTTTTTTACAAAAACACAAAAGAACCCACAATTTTTCAATTGAGGTAGAACACTTATCAGCATTAAATACATTTTTACATTTTTTCCCCAGGGCCTTTTGGTAGCAGGAGCACAGTGGTCGATGCAGGTTTTATGGCATTCCAGACCAGTACAGCAGACATTTCAAGCAGTGTTTTCTATGAAGCTTTACTAACAAAGCTTAAAGTACTAAAGTACTAAGTACTAAAAGATCCGTAGTGCTGGAAATAGCCATGAAACTCCTGTGTTGATAATGGCTGCTCTTGAATGATTTTCCAGGCCTTCGTGGGCTGAGATACTGAGGTCCTGATGTAGACCCATTCTACCTTGCTCAATGCTGTATTATGAGAACTGGCTTAGGGCTGCCTATGCCCCTGGTTTGATGTTATAGTGCACATGCTGGTGTTCAAGAAAGAAGACAAGTACTTTTTGGTTCACAGAGGACAAGCTTAAAATATACGTAGGCACTCAGATCTGCAGAGCCCACAATTCATTCCCATTCTCCCTGTGAGCCAGTGAGGACTTGTACAAACAGAAGCCCACTTCAGGGATAGCAGTAGAAATTGGAGTTCTTGGTAAAGTCCAGAAATAAACAGTAAATTGCAAGAACTCGGGCCAGAAGAAAAATGGATTTCAAATATATCTTCACAAGGTTTTTGTTTGTGTGATGAAGAGTTCAAATAGGAATCAATCCCAGTATAGTAGGCAAATAAAAATAAATTCCAGTAAAAAATCAAGACAAGGCCCTGTTTCAACAATTCTTTGTCAGCAAAGATTCACAGGTCAGAGTGTACCAAGTCTGCTTGCCTCGGTACAAACAGACTTGGTACACTCTGACCTGTGAATCTTTGCTGACAAAGAATTGTCAAAACAGGGCCTTGTCCTGATTTTTTACTGGAATTTATTTTTATTTGCCTACTATACTGGGATTGATTCCTATTTGAACTCTTCATCACACAAATAAAACCTTGTGAAGATATATTTGAAATCCATTTTTCTTCTGGCCCGAGTTCTTGCAATTTACTGTTCACTTCAGGGATAGGGCATGTTGAAACAGCATTCCTAATAATCTTGAAGCTAGGGATGTCCGAAATGCAGTGCCCTTTGGGGGCCTTCTTCAAATTGGTTTCATTTATGGAACTGACCATTCAATGCAGTTTCTAAACAATGTTGCTGGTTAGAGGCTGAGCCGTGTTGCATGGAGCAGACTCAGCAGCTTAAAGAGATGGTTCTAAAAGAAATAAATCAGACTGATCCGTCACTATATAGTGTCTGTAAACTTGAACTGCTGCAAGGTCAGGAGCAAAGCCAGCCTTTCCTTTTACCACTGAAATATTTCTCTTCACCTTGGATGCTACACAGAATGTACATTAGCAACAGCTAGATGCTGTTCTGTCTAATCTACTTCTGAAAAGGGCAGAGGCCCCTTTCTTTGTGTTGCAAAATAGAAAAATGTTTAATCAGGTCAGTCCATGAGTGATTCCTACTGCTAAATCTGCATCACTGTAATAAAACATTTAATGTTTTCAGCCTGGCGAAGATTGATGTACAGTGTTTTATTGTTTTAATAATTGCATTTATGCTACAGGGGGAAATGTAGGCACAATCCTATTTTAAGTGCCATTGATTTCACTGGGAGAGTTACATATGCTCTCTCTTTAATTTGGTGGAAAGTTTCAAGTGCTGCTGGATTGGGCCACTTGTATATAAGAAAAAAACTAATGAACAGTGAAGCAGTTGTAATCTCAGGACACAAATAAGTAGCATCCAGCAGCCATGTGGTCTGGGATATGGCCTGGATGTCCAGAATATAAATAGTTTTATCACAATCAATATAGTCATTAAAGGAATATTGTGTTTTAATAGTCCTAAAATGGATTTATTGGCCTAAATATATCCATTTCAAAATTCATGTTTCACTTAAAGGATGCAGGATTTTGCATATACAATGTGAGGTCTGCTCAGCTCTATGCATTTAATTACATAGTGTAGGGATTTACAGTGACCACTGTTCAAAATGGTTATAATTAGTGAGGAAAGCATTATGAACAGTTTTAAGATGGCTGCCATCTCATGCCAACTGACTAGATTTATACAGTACAGTACAGGTATTTTTGCTTAAATAGCACTGTGCCTTTTTCTTACATTCTTACATAAAACAAAGATTAAAAGGGCTTAAGTTTCAGGCTATGTGGTTTAGTTACTGAATTTCTGTTGTGAGTACGGTACATGAAACCACACACCCCATTCTACATTTCTTCCCAGTTTGCAGTCTTGCGTTGTGATTTTATATTGGTAGATTTAAGTATGGCCCAGTTCTGTGTTCTTTTCTCTTCCCCCTCCCCACCCCAGTTGTGCTTGTTTTTTAAAGAAAGCCTCTGGTAACTGAAATCACTGGTCTGCTTTAACTCTGTAGAACATCAGAAACCCCAAAAACAACTGGAGGCAAGAAGAGTCCTATGTTATGTGGTCAGTATCCTGGTAAAAGTGAAGGCAAGGAGCTGAAGATAATGGTGCAGCCAGAGACACAGCACAGAGCTCGCTACCTAACTGAGGGCAGTCGGGGCTCGGTGAAAGACAGAACACAACAAGGATTCCCCACTGTAAAGGTAGGCCAGTTTTTGGGGTGGGCCAATTCAAGAGTGTGCTGCCATTTATGGAAAGTGAAAATCCAGTTCTTCAGCCCCAGCCAAACCTGACTCAGCCCAAAAGACAAACGTACTATGTCCTCCAGGACTTCATGGGTTTCCTGCAGTGACAAACTGTTGCCAGTGCCCTGGTGTGTTTTTCAGTATTGATGTTGTCATTCTAAGTTTTAAATTGCACTAATTTAGAATCTGTGTATATAGTTCCATATTTCTCAGGGATGGGGCTTTTTTGTTGTTTGGAGAGTAGAGGTCTGGATGTTTCCTAGTTTAGTACAGAGCAGCCTTTCTTGTTGAGTGGAGGATGTGTAAATATAGACCAATAGCTGCTCTCAGCAATTAACGGTGAAATGAATGCACAGAGCACTGTCTGTGGGGCTGTTCATCAGAAACTAGGCAAGCTGTGATGTAGTGCATCAGAAAAAGGTGTGAGGAAGCCCTCAACGACTGTGCTAAAACTGAATGGGGCTCTGTGCCTACAATAGCTTTCTAACTTTTAGCCTGGAGTGTGGACAGACTTCTGGGAGATCGACGTTTAGCCCCACAGTGCACCAAGGAATTACAACATGCTACTAATCTAGCTGGTGGGGAAATCATTGCTCTCTGTTTTGCTCATGTTGCCCTTGAATATTTGTGGATGTTAAACACCTAATAGAACAAAAAATAGCATGGATTATTTGGGGAGAGATATTGCAATCACTTAACTACATCACTTTCTGAGCAAATATAAAGTTTGAAAGATGTATCTTAATAGTGTACAGATTGAATTGCTTTTATATGTTTTTGTGCATGTACAGTTTCTGAAGAATTTATTAATCTAGAAGTGTTTAGGACTGTTTTGTGATGAGGTGTTTCTTTATTTTATAACTACATGTTTAGATTAAAGTCCATTAATTTCTAATAGGCTTTTGAAAATGCCACTGTTTCTGAATGGATACATAATTAAAGTACAAAAAACACACTAGAATAAAGATGAAAGGATTTTAGTTTGGGACTAAATTGCAGATTTGCTGTGTATAAGCAAGGATTCTGATTCCTGTTTGATAGACTCAGGGAAGTATAACTGAGATATTGCATAATTAACTGGAATTAAATTGGTTTAACATAGCCTGCAACAACTGAAGAGTTGAGCTGTTTTGGAAAAGAGAAGACTTTCCGTGCACCACTGGGTTTTAACACTAACTAGTGTTCTGATATTCAAAATACCTTTACATTGTAATATTTGCAAATTATTTGCATTGCCTGTTGTAGTCTATTAACGCTTCACTGCCTGTTTTATGGTTCTAGCTGGAAGGTCACAATGAGGCTGTGACGCTGCAGGTCTTTGTGGGGAATGACTCTGGTCGGGTGAAACCTCATGGGTTCTATCAGGCCTGCAGGGTTACAGGACGAAACACCACACCCTGCAAAGAGGTCGACATAGAGGGTACCACCGTCATTGAGGTGGGCTTGGATCCAAACAACAACATGACCCTGGCGTAAGTCACTGTTTTTCATTGTACTATTTCTGGATCTCTCAGTGATTCTGAGCAGCATATTTCCTACTTTGGATTACCTGACAATTTGAGGTCCCTTTCAGCTCTTTATGATTCTGTATCTACTCAGATCAGGCGTTTTGAATTGCAATAAAAGGCAATAAATCTGGGAACTACTTGAATATACTTAAATTATTTCCTGCACACTGGCCCCAATCTAGAGCTCTTGGGATTTTGGTCTGCACAAAATGCATGTAAGCAGACACTTTTGTGTCACAACGCTATATGCACAGCATTTCAGTGCATGTAACATCCCCTACTGCTGAAGTTAATTGGGCAGCCCCAGTTTGCCTATAAAGCTCTGAATGTGGAGGAGCCTTTCATGTACCAATACAGTGGTACCTCTGGTTACGAACTTAATTCTTTCCGGAGGTCTTTTCTTAACCTGAAACCGTTCTTAATCTGAGGTACCACTTTAGCTAATGGGGCCTCCTGCTGCCACCACACCGCCAGCACGCGATTTCTGCTCTCATCCTGAGGTAAAGTTCTTAACCCAAGGTACTAATTCCAGGTTAGCGGAGTCTATAACCCGAGGTGTTTGTAACCCAAAGTACCACTGTACATCTTAACAGTTGAATTGGACTACTTGCCAGCATGTTGGATGCTAAAAGATAGACAGTTTGCTCCCTCCTTTGCTTAGGCTGACACATTGTATACAATGAAAACTTTTAAGACCATGAATATAAATATAATGTTTATACAGTAAAGCATTTTAGATACAAGAAAATAAGATGAAGAAGAGACTATAAGGCATATTATTCCAAACTCTTTTTTCTTTTTTAAAAACAACAACAAATAACTGATTGGCAAAAGTGACATTGTAGAGACTCTTCTGGAAAATGCAGCTCTCCCCACTTTTCATTGTCTTGTGGGGTGTTTTTCTTTTGACAGCTGTAAGACAAGGTAGGTGGAAGGCAGGACAAAAGTATGCCTCCCCAGTTAACACTGTGAAAGCTGTCAGTGAACTGGTGGCAAGTCTAGGTGAATGAATCAGCTGTGCTCTTGTCAAAATGCTCTTAACTGGGCTGCTATCTGAAACTAGAAGAATTTTGTAAGATGAAGTGCTCTCATAGTGCTGACTCAGTAGCAGTGACTGCTGATGGAATAAACAATGCTGTCTTTCAGTGAGCACAAAGCTATTTGGGTTGCATAATTGGGTTGTCCCGATTCATTGCTCTTCCTTGTCTCCCACCAAATATGATCTGTGAGCTACTGATGCCTCAGCTGAATCTGAAGTGCTACTGCCATCTTCTGCTTTTCTCTAAATATGCTATTTTCCCCTCTGGTATATTTGAATGCATTAGCCAACTCTCTCTGAATATTTAGGATGAATGTATTTTATAGCAAATGTTATGGGGAGGTTGCATTTAGGTGGTTATTTTAGTTTCTGAAAAAAGATATTTTGGAAGTATTTGGCCATAATACGAATTGCTTATTTTGGCCATTGTTGAGGATTCTTGGATCATGGCTCTTGTTTTTATTTGTGCCATTTACATGACAAAGCTTAAACTTATTTCTATTTTCAAACTATTGGACCAGAGAAATTTGTGTATAGGTTTGTTTAAGAACCCACCTGCAGCTGTTCTTTGTTAGAGGCACATTGCATGGAAGCCAAATAAACTTTGCATAAAGCAGCCTCTTTTGGATTTCACACTTCCGTAGTTAAGAAAAATATTTTTATTTTTTTTTAAAAAAATTGTATACCACCCTTCAGCCGAAGATCACAGGGCGGTTCACAGCATAAAAATAGAAATTGAGAACACAAAATACATAATAAAAACAAAAACAAAAAACCAATACCCCCCTTCTCACAACACATTTAAAAGAACATTTTATCTGCCTTGAATAACATGCAAAGTGATTGCTTGCCATCCTCTTAACACACCTAGTAAGCAAGCTGCTGTGTCCCCTTTTAATGGGGGAGGTGGAGAGAGGCTGAAAATGAATTTCCCAAGGCCAGCAAGTGACTGTTTGCCTTAGCAGAGGTATTAGCACAGACACTTCTCCAATTTAAGGCTTGCAGTTTTGACAGTAGCTGTTGCTGCAGAGCTTGGAGGTGAGGGAGCTTTTTGTGGCTGCTTCCATCATCTTTGCAACTGTAGAGGCACATGCAGCTGTAGTGTTTGTATGGGCAACTCTGGCTTGGGGTTAAATACCCATGTTCCTGGAGACCTAGGAAGCTTGCTGTTTTCCATAGCTTGGCAAAACTTATGTGGTCTCTTTGAAAGCAAGTTGGGTAGGTAACTTTAATCTTGTGTTGCTAGGGTGGACTGTGTTGGAATACTGAAACTGAGGAATGCAGATGTTGAAGCTCGAATAGGCATTGCTGGCTCCAAGAAAAAAAGCACTCGGGCCAGGCTAGTGTTCCGTGTTAACATCACTCGGAAGGATGGTTCCATTCTGACCCTGCAGACGCCGTCCTCGCCAATTCTGTGCAGTAAGTTGTAAAGTCAAACTCTGAGGCCCATCTTGCTGGGGCTTTGGGTCGCCTGTTTATTCAGTTGCCCTGCATTTTAGTTTCTGCTTTAATTACAAAATAGAATGAATAAACCAAATAAATTGCCTAGACCTTAAACAAACTTAGCTTTCATATGTGTCTGTGCTGCTAGGAGTCCGCATGCTGCTTTAAATGAAATTTCTTTTTCTGTGTAGGCTTATAGCATATCTAATTGGATCCATCATTGATCTATTTTCAATGTTAACCCAAACTTGGGTGTAGGGGATCTGGCCTACATCCAAATTAACAGTGTGCCCTGTCACTCACCAAGAAGTGCACATGGTGGCATATATCACAAGACTTCGGCAAAGAAAAATTACTGTTCCTAGCCTGAGATAGCTTGCTTCTGTGGTTTGAATTATTTGTTGCTGGCTTGAGGCTTAAAACTGCACAGTTGTGTTTAAAATGCCAACTTTTTGCATCTGGGCAAAATGACTAACTTTTGTGTAATATTGATATAGAGCATATTTGTATTTGGAAACTTGCTGAAGACTGTATGTACATGTTCAGCCAATTGTTATGGAACATGTTGTGAGACAAATTTTAAAGCCCCCTAAGATGTTGTATGTGACAGTTGGTTGATTTTTGAAACTCCTTGCACTAGCCCATTTATAAAAGAGAAAACCAGTGCTATTTTACTTCAGTGTTACCTAGGGGGGAAATGCTATGATGAGCACATTCTAGTAGACTACAGTCGTGCCAATTCCTAGGGGAGTTGTGCTTTTCTTTTCTCTGATGAATTAAAAGATGGGCATGTTTTGCTGCACCCAAGCAGAATCTCTGTACGTTCTGCTTTCCTATATGCCATGCAAGCCAAATGACCAGTTCCAGATTGAGACATTGGGGGATGATGCCAACTTTTTGCACGTTGTCAGTTAAACCACTTAGAAGCCCATTTTGGCATTAAGTTGCAGGTGTGGGGGTGTATATAATAAATATCCCTTCTCTTTTTCAATTTGTAGCTCAGCCAGCTGGTGTACCAGAGATTCTAAAGAAAAGCCTGCACAGTTGTTCTGTGAAGGGAGAAGAGGAAGTCTTTTTAATTGGCAAGAACTTTCTGAAGGGAACAAAAGTGATCTTTCAAGAGAATATGTCTGGTGAGAACCATACATACATACTCAAACTGAGAATGGAGGTGAGGGGTGGGGAGACCATTGTGGATGGAGTTGGGCTAACGACTGCCTCTGCAGGTAGCCAAGGAGGTAGGTGGTTCCTGTGACCAGCTTCCCTGACAATGAATAAACTTAGCTGAGCTTGTGCAGTAATTCTACTCTCTTTTGCTTTCAAACAGATGAAAACTCTTGGAAAGGGGAAGCAGAAATTGACATGGAGCTGTTTCATCAGGTACATGCTTTTTAAAAATGCACAGAAAGCCAGATGTAAAATCTTCCTTGTTCATAGTTGGGATACAGTTGTTCATTTATGCCTGAGGAATTAATTGCTAAAGAATTTTTCCTCTTATCGTATATTTGGAAGGAAGGATTTAGAAAGCATATATGAAGTTGAAATATGAGTTCCAAGCTCTTTATGCCCAAGTTAAAAAAAGGTAAATTTGCTACAGAAGCTGCCTTCATGTGGCTTAATTTTTTGTCAAACCATCATATGACCAACAGACTGGATCAAAGTTCATGGACATATATTTTGACATAAATAGTATCTGGCTGGGTCACCTTTTTGTGTGTGTGTACAAATAGTTTGCAAAAAGTTATTTGCTTTTATCCTGTTGCAGTGCTCAGTTGTTATTTCTTCTCTTACTCCCTACTCCTTAAACCTGAGTTGCAAGACTGTGGTACATTTCACATTTTTTCACAACCTAAGCAGTCTCTTCTCTTTCATGTAGTGGTAGCCATTGCAGCCTTTAAGCATAGAGATTATGTGAGTGAGCACTATACTTCTTCTGTTTATTGGGGCAATAGTGACTTCAGTCTTTGTGTCATTTCTTTCTCCACCTCCCACCTCTGCCCTGCTTGTGAGATACAGAACAGCAAAGGTTCCTGTGCAAGCAGCCATTCCTCTTCTAGGTGTGCTGACTCTCATTTTGGAAGTAGGATGATCAAAAATTGGCTTTTGTGCAGCTGCTACCATAAGGACTGCCATAAAAAATGGTTAACTCAGTTCTAGTCTTCTAATGATGGGAATCCAAACTCAAATCTACTGTTGCACTAGGGTTAAATATGTATTATTTATATTTTCCTTCAAGAAATCTTACTGTCACCAAAACATTTTGAATCCATAAAGTTATAATCTTAATATCTTCTCTCCTTTTACAATGCTATTTTATGGATTCAAAATGATTTGGTGATGACCATTTCTTGAATTAATGGAGGATAAGCCTATCAATGGGTACTACCTATGATGGCTGTTTACTTCTTCCACTATCAGAGGTAGTATGCCTCTTGACTACCAGTTGCTGGAGAAGGTGGCTGGTGAGAGTACTGTTTATTTTATTTAGTTAGAAAATTTACAAATTGCTTGATCAAAGTTTTTTCCAGGTGGTATACAAATAAAATTATATATAAAGCATGGTTAATATCGACAAACCAAAAAAAAACAAATATACATAATACCATCATTAATTAAAAACAAAGATAAAATTGTTGAAACTTTTTTAAAAAAATATTGGTAACCATATAACATGTCTGTTGTGTTCATGCCCTGCTTCCCATGGAGGCATCTGATTGGCCACTGTGAGAACAGGCTGCTGGACTAGTTGGGTCAATGTCTGATCCAGCAAGGTGGTGATTATGTTTTTAAGAATCTAGGGTAAATACAGTTGACAGTGGAAAAATACCTAGACCTTTCTCAACCTTGGGTCCCCAGATGTTGTTTGACTACAACTCTCACCATCCCTAGCTATCAGGACCAAACAGTCCAAGTTACTATTAATTATTTCTATAAGATTTTGTGATGATAACATACCCAAATAAAGATATCATTACTTTTCTGTTTTGCATACATGTCATATGCTATTTACTACTTAAAAACAGAAATATAAGTTCCCAATATTTCTGGCTATGATTTAATTTGATAACCTACTGTTATCATGGATCTTAAATTGAGCTTAGGTTTTTGTTGGGTGAGGAAATTATTTCAGATTTAGTCATAAATAATGCAGATAAACTGATGGGTATTATGTCTGCCTCCCCATCCCCAGCATAGTTATCTATAGAATTTCATATCACAAGATGTGGTAATGGCTGTCAACTTTGACAGATTTAAAAGGAGGCTATACAAATTAATGGAGAATAAGGTTACTGGTGCTACATCCTACCTCTGGTCTGCTTCTGGATACTACTAGTTGCTGCGGAACCTCAAAACCACCTCCCTGTATTTTTTTCATTGCTGCCACTGCACAACCTAAGTCCCTGACTGGCATTTTGGTGGATGAGCTGGTGGAAGAGCAGTGGAAGCTATAGCAAAGCAAAACAAGGAAACAGTGAGCTGCTGCTTATGTGCAGGTTTTTTTAAATTAAGAAAATTGTAGTAGCAGAGATAGGAAGATTATGCTGAGTAAGACTTTTCTCCTGTGTGCTCTCAGCACTGATAGGTATGTTAAAGAGATTCAGCTTTACAGTTAGTAGCTGGGTAGATTTCTCAGCAGATCCTTGGTGCCTCCAATCCAATCTTTACTTCTTATGATTAGGTCTTGTAGTGTTAGTCTGTGAAGATATAAGTTGGTAAGGTGTCTGCTCTAACAAACTTCTTTTTTGGATTCAGAATCATCTAATTGTGAAGGTGCCACCATATCACGACCAGCAAATAACTGCCCCGGTTTCTGTGGGGATCTATGTGGTGACCAATGCCGGAAGATCACATGACATACAGCAATTTACTTACACTCCTGATACATGTATGTTGAAAATGATGAAGCTGTAGAGATGGCCATTGGCAAATTCTTCTGCACAGTTTTTCTTGTATTTTAATTGTTATATCTTTGGAAGAGGCTGAGGAAGAAAGCAAGACTGTTGGGTGGGCGACACCTCTTGCACTACTTGACCTGATAGCTGCACACCAGGGACTTGTTCTCATTCTTTGAAGAGAGCCTCTCTCCGAAGTTTAAAGGGTTTATGGGAGGAAGATGAGTTTGGGGCTACACCGTATTACAAAGACCTGAGTTAAGGTCTCCCCGCCACTGCACACATGAAAATAAAGATGAACTTTTTAAAAATGTACCTTTCACCTTACAGGGAAAACTTTGCTTTACATCTGTTCTGAAAGTCAGCAGTGTCTTTTGCATTTGCAGCTGGTACTCTGAATGTGAATGTGAAGCAGGAAATACCCAGTCCAACCCAGCCTTGCTCTTTTGATGATGCTATCAAAGGTATCTAATTCTTAGCAGTGGTATTATTCTCTTTGAGTTCTAACTTACACCAATTTTTTGCAGACCTTTCAGAGAGATTTTCATAAAAGCTTTATTGTGATCACAGATTAAGAGTGTAGTCCTTTGCATGTCAACTCAGAAGTAAATCGCTTTGAGCTCAGTGGGACTTATTCTTAAGTAAGTGGGCATACGATTGCAGCCTAAGACTCCTGGTTACAGAGACAGTGGTATATGCTGGAGCTTTAATATTGCAATTACTCTAGTACAGTCTTGCTGCTTCTAATACATACGAATTCCACAAGTGGTTAAAAGTCCTGACTAAACATGAAGTTAGTGCAGATAACTTGCTAAACTGTTTCATGACAATGTTGACATAAGAGTTGTATTGCTAATGCAAAGCTCACCACTCAAATAAAAATAAAGAATAAATTATTCATAGTACTTGCTTTGCAGTTGTCTTTACTGCTCTGTACTATAGTGGCAGGCCCTGTTGGTTTGTGTGCTCTTACTAAGTGAATTGTTTGCTGAAGCTAATTAACGTTTCAGAAGCTGCTCAAGAGCATGCATAAATAGTAAGGTCATGAGTTTGTCAGGCTTCCAGGGCTGCAGCTGGAAAAGATTCAGCATAGCTGTTCTGGAATGTTTCCAACTCACTAGGAACAGGAGATGTTCTCATGCATTCGCTGATTATTTGTTGATTTAGCTCAGCAATGTCTACATTGATTGGCAGCAGTTCTTCAGAGTCACAGACGGGGTTCTTTCCCAGTCCTACCTAGAGATGGTGGGGATTAGACCTGGGACCTGCATGCAGAGCAGCTACCATTATGACACTTCTCCAATCCTGGCTTCAATTTTACATTTGAGTGTTTCCATTTGGCTAGTTGTGTGTATAGGGCACATTTGTTCTTTCTCCAGAACTAATTTATGTATTGATCAGTATAATTGTGTGACTTGGTCTGCATGAAGTGTGTGATGATAAATGTGGCAGTGTTGTACTTACAGTTAGTTCTTCATTATGCTTTGTGTCAAATATTTCATCCAGTTTCCTGTGTGCAGGATTATGTTTTTGATCCCAATTCATCCCTTCTCTTTTCCTTGTATCAGCCTGGAATTCTTGCAGTTAATTACATATGTTTCATCAGTCACAGTGAAATGCTGATGCAATTTGGCTCAAACGAATGTGCTCATGACTTGCAGGCTTGTACAAGTTGTTTGTTGGAATATTTCCATAGAAACCCCTTCTTCAGCTGATAAAAGACACTTGCAAATTACTGCTATTTCCTTCATGCCCTTATTTTACTACTTTCACCTTTACTTACAACCCTTAATATAAGCAAGGAGTTGAACAGTTGGTGTGTTCTGGCAAGAGTTGATGCAGTTTGATAGAACAGAATGAGGGAAACTTGGTGGCTTGCAAATTGATGGAGATCAGGGTGATTTTTCCTGTAATAACAACTTTATGACTCTTCAGAAGATGGGCTGTCGCTCAGTGGTAGACCATTTGATTTGTATACAGATGGTCCCAGTTTCAATCCTTGTCATCTCTAGGTAGCGCTTGGAACGTTTACTGTCTGAAACCCTGGAGAGCCATTGGTAAAGCTAAAATACTGTAGATGGACTAATGGTCTCACTCTAGATAAGGCAACTTCCTAGGTCCCTGTTTGGTAAGCAGAGCTGAAAGCATCAAGATGACTCTTTCCATCAAATTACTCACAAAACAATCTTGTGGCATCTTAAAGATGAACACACTTACTGTGGAATAATGGGCTTGAGATTACTTTGTCAAATGTGAATTGCCACATGGCTTTGTATTTGTTGTAGCATACTAGTATAGTCCTTCTCATATAGGGACTCATTTTACCAGATGTAATGCCCTCTCTGTGGTAGTACTATGTATTCAGATGCTTGTTGGTCTTTACAACCTAATTTCTGGAGAATGGAGGGGTAGCCCTAGCAACCGGTCCTTCTCTTATTCTCAGCCCATGTGGCTATCCTTCAGGACACCAGTAAGACTGTGTTTGTTCTCTGCTGCAGTGAACACCAGTGGCTGTAACCTGGACAAGGTAAATATTCTTCCCAGTGCCTTGATAACGCCACTCAGACCAAACAGTGTGATCAAGAGTGAAGAGGCTGCTCCCATGGCACTTACAGCTGAAAAAAGGGCTCCTCCAGTCTTTAAGGTAAGTGGTGGCATAGAGAGCTGGTGATTGGAGGGGGGGGGGGGTTGTCCTGCAAAACTTTTATTTGACAAAACTTTTATTAAAAGATCATCTCTACCCGTCAAGTTAATGATCTTTCAGACACCAGCTTTCCTCTTCCCACTGCTATCTGAGCCTAAGAGTGTCTGGATTATCATTTTGCTAAATGCATACCATGCTGAATGCTGAATGGTTGGTAAAACAGCATCTACCACAGCCTTCTTTTGCAGCCTAACTTGTTGCAGCTGAAACAAGATGTGGTATGGGTCTTCTACTGAGTGCTTTACTTTGATGTTGAACCAGTCAATTTCACCCTTTCTGTCAGGGAATTCCCAGAGGGTCTGCGGGAGGAGAGGAAGGTCAGATCGAGTTGGATAGTAGCGAGTCGTCCAATGGGGAGGAAGGAGGGATGGTCAGAAGGATGGAGTGGGGGCTTGGAGATGGTAGCAGAGAGCCCTCGCACAGCCTGCAACAGGAGGTCTCGGAGGAGGAGACGTTGCTTCCGTCGCCCTATCTACACAGAGGGGTCAAGTGCAAAGAACGTAAGAGGAGCTTGGGGGTCTCCAAGTTCTTATGCTGGGGGAGGAGCAGGAAGGGGGCACTCCCAGATTCTGGAAGTGACTGAGATGGACGTGTTTTAGTTAGCTCTGCACTGTAGAATCATAGAACTATAGACTTGGAAGAAACCACAAGGGCCATCCAGTCCAACGCCCTGTCAAGCAGGAAACACCATCAAAGCATTCCTGACATATGGCCGTCAAGCCTCCGCTTAAAGACCTCCAAAGAAGGAGACTCCACCACACTCCTTGGCAGCAAATTCCACTGCCGAACAGCTCTTACTGTCAGGAAGTTCTTCCTAATGTTTGGGTGGAATCTTCTTTCTTGTAGTTTGAATCCATTGCTCCGGGTCCGCTTCTCTGGAGCAGTACATAGTACAGAGTAGACACAATAATCCTGTAAAAAGCCAGGTTGGAGTCCAGCGTCATTACTCGTGAGTAACCACCTCACGCCCACTACACTTTCTGACAAAGATAATAAGATTCCTGATTCAGGGATTTGATAACTTTTTCTTCAGCTCTCTTGATTTTATTGTGATCAACTACAAGTCTGTGGTGAGCTGTGGTTCGCTGTCCAACAGCATATCAAATGTCCTGCATAGCAAAATTATTTATTTCTAATGTGTTGTACTCTGTCTTTTATTCAAAGTGGAAGGTGTATTTTTCTATTCTCAATTCATAACTTCCATCATTTCCACCTTGGGCATCAGCTATTCTTCATTTCCATCAGCCAAAAAATTTATTTCATTTGATGGTATTGAAGCATCCTGCTTACTTCTCTGCTTATATTTAGTAAGCCGCCTTCTTGCTGCTTGTGCTTTTTGAATTGTCTGTTATGCAAGGTCATATATAACTGCAAGTACTTGGCAATCATTTTTAATGATATTCAATTTTACACACATTTTTACATATTTTTAAAAATAAAAAAGTTTAAAATTATTGGAAGTTGTACAAAAACATGAAAGGTCAATATTTTATGTAGTTATTTGCCAAGTAAAACTAAATTATATTAATTTAATCAAAATATCTTTAGAATTTCCAAGTCATATTACAACTTTTTAGCACCCCTCATTTTTGGAATTTGAAAGTTGAAAAATTCAACATGCCCTAATGGGATAGAGATCCAATGTTGCAGTTGGTGTGATTTAAATGTTAAACAGTTTTCAGAGTTCTAGTTACAGGTAGGTAGCCGTGTTGGTCTGACGTAGTCGAAACAAAAGAAAAAAAATTCCTTCCAGCAGCACCTTAGAGATCAACTAAGTTTGTCATTGGTATGAGCTTTCGTGTGCATGCACACTTCTTCAGTATCTGAAGAAATGTGCATGCGCACGAAAGCTCATACCAATGACAAACTTCGTTGGTCTCTAAGGTGCTGCTGGAAGGATTTTTTTAGTTTTCAGAGTGTTGTTTCATTGAGGCACCATGCAAGCGTATGATTGTGCTGTCTTATTACTGTGTGCTTTCCCCCTCAGGCAACAAGTGTAGTCGGACCACCCCAAGCCACATTGGAAACCAACATGTCCAGTATATTGGGCAATGGCACTTTCTCCTCTTCTGCTTCTCACTTAGCACCAGAGAGTGAAAATCAGCAGCTGCAGCCAAAGGTATATACTCCAGAGGCAATGCCCTCCCTCCAGGCACAGGACCTTGCCCAGCCTGGCAGCTTCCCTGCAGGTTCTGGTCCCAATCAGCTGCAAAACAGTGACACCTTGTTGCAGCAGGCATCCCAGTTCCCCACCAGGGAGTCCCAGCCAAGAGAGGTGTTGCAGCCAGACAGTGCAGTCATGACTTTGTCTCAGCTGACAGAGGCGTCCCAGCAGCAGTCACCACTCCAGGAATCGGCACAAGTGTTGCAGCAGCAGATGTCTTCAAACCTTTTCTCATCAGCCAACAGTGTGAGCCAGCTGCAGAACACAATCCAGCAACTGCAAGCAGGGAACTTTCAGTCTAGCACTGCCAGCAGCAACAATGGAAGTGTAGATTTGGTCCAGCAGGTCCTGGAAGCCCAGCAGCAGCTATCCTCTGTCTTGTTCTCTGGGTCTGACAACGAGGATGTTCAAGAGCAAATCAATGTAGAGATTTTTCAGCAGGTTAGCCAGATCCAAAATGGAGTCAGTCAAGGGATATTTTCCTCCTCTGACACTGTCCATTCAAGGGCTGAGGACCTTCTCTCTGGGAGAAGTGAGAATGTCCATCCACAACCTGAAAGTTCTTTGTCCAGCCAGCAGCAACAGCAGCAGCAACAACAGCAGCAGCAGCAGCAAGCAATGGAGACTTCTGCAGCTATGGTGATTGAGATTCAGCAAGGTCTCTGCCAGGCAGCAAGTCAGATGCAGTCCAACATGTTCTCAAACTCCTCTTCGGGAAATAGAAACATCCAGCAGTCCCCAGTGTACCAACAAACTTCTCACCTGATGAGTGCACTGACAACAAATGAAGACATACAGATGCAGTGTGAGCTATTCTCACCCACCAGTGTTTCTGGTAATGAAGCTGGTACTCCATCGCAGCAGCAGCAGCAGGTGGTGCCTGCCAACGGTCCTTCCATGTTTCAGTCTTCTGGCTCTGCCGAAGGTGAAGAAGCTCCAGGTCAGACCAAGCAGATGCAGAGTAATGTATTTCAAGCTATGGTTCAAATGCAGCACAGCGGGGAGAACCAGGCGCAGGTCAGCCTCTTCTCTTCCTCAGAAAGTATGATGGCCGTTCAGGACAATGGAACGCAGCAGCAACAGCAGCAAACCGGGACTCTCTTTCAGCAGAGTGGGGAGTTGATGTCTCTCCAGTCTGGAAGCTTTTTGCAGCAGGCTCCCCACTCACAAGCTCAGCTTTTTCACTCACAGAGCCCTATTGGGGATGCTCAGAACATCTCGCAGGAGACCCAAAGTGCTCTCTTCCACAGCCAGAGCTCTGCCTCTTCCTCAGAGCAGCTGCAGCCTCCAATGTTCCATTCCCAGAGTCCCATGGGTGTGGTTCAGGACCAGCAGGCAAGCAACCTATTCCTTCCCCAGAGCTCAGTTGCACAGGAGGAACAGATGCCCTTCTTTGCCGCACAGAATTCCATTTCTCCACTGCAGACACCTGCCAGTGCTGAGCAGCAGTCGACATTCCAGCAGCAGCAGGCTCAGCTCTCACACCTCCAGAGCCCTATGCTTGCCCAAGAGCAGTCCCAGCAACAGCAGCAGAGCATGTTCCAATCACAGGTGCCCCAAAACCAGCAAGGAGCCATGTTCCAACCACAGCATTCTATGGTGGCTCTTCAGAACAGCACACCCTCCCAAGAGCAGCAGCAGCAGAATTTGAGGTTCAGCAATCAGAATTCCATGGGCCCTATGACATCCCAGAAGCAGAACATGATGTACAACCCAAACCCTAACCAAATGGCTAGCCAGGAGCAGCAGCAGCAGCAACAACAACAACAACAAAGCCAGTCTCTCTTCCACCCACAAAGCAGCATGACACCAATGAATCAGGATCAGCAACCCATGCAGTTTCAGAACCAAAGCCCAGGCTCTAATCAAGCTGAGTCACAGCAGCAGCCTGCCTTATTCCACAACTCGCCCCAGATCCAGCTAGTCCAAGGATCCTCCAGCTCTCAGGAGCAGCCTGTCACCCTCTTCATATCATCGACTTCCATGTCTGCCTTGCAGAACAGCATGAACCAGCAAGAGTTGCAGCAGCCCCCCCTCTACTCTTCACCAAACAATATGGCTGGCATCCAGGGAGCTTCTTCGCCCCCGCAGCAGCAGCAACAGCAGCAGCAGGCTGCTTTGTTCCAAAACACACCTGGAAGTGGTTCCATGAACCAGCTGCAGAACTCCTCAGCTTCATCTCGGCAGACCTCTGGAATATTCCTGTTTGGCATCCAAGATAGTAAGTACAGAGAATCCAGGATTGTCACTGGCTAAATTTTAGTGCTTTCTTCCCTTTGTGAAGCTTGTGTCATGCCAGAATGTTGGAGGCCACTTCTGTGCAGACTGAGCTGTGAAAAACTGTATCTAAAATTGTGTTGAATTATGACTTTCTTTGTAAAGCCCATATGGGAACACACTACAATGTTGACAGCAATTTTGACATAGACTGCTTACAGTCTAAGCAAGGATGGGGAACTTGTGGTCCTCCAGATAGAGTTGGACTCCAACTCACCCCATCAGGGCCAGCTAGTATAAAAGTCAGTGATCAGGCCATTCTAAGTGTATAAATGTGTACAAAAGCATCCAAATTCAGTTTGTTCACTCAGTGCCATTTATGTAGCATTTCCCCAGAAGTAGAGATTCTGTAACTGTGTCAGAGCTGCTGTAAACCTATCTCCATGATTTCAGAGCACAGCAGAGCACACAATATGGTGGGGAAGAGCTCTCTAGCTATGCAGTAGATTTTATATATAAATAGACAAAGAAGAATGAGCCAAAAGGCCTGTTATAATAATAATAATAATAATTTATTATTTATACCCCGCCCATCTGGCCGGGTTCCCCCAGCCACTCTGTTAACTCTCGGCTGTTAACTTCATATGAGATGCTTTGTGCATCTGTTGGTGTCTGACTTCTTTCTACTGGTTTCTTGGGACGCCAGCACCCTGATCCTAAATGCCTTAGGGGAAAAAGCTCTGTGGGGACACTAGATGTTTATAAGGCCAGTACAATGTGAAATGCAATAGGCTTCCTTTCACTGCTCAATAAATTTGGATGGTGCTCTGAATGAATCTTGTCTTTCTCAACAGACTGTGGCCAGCTCTTAACATCTGGACCCACTTCGATGTCAGATCAGATGATCACAATAAGCCAGCCACAGGGTGAGGCACAGTCATCAGTCACAAGTCTACTATCCCAGCAGATGTCTGAAAGCCCCCAGCTGTCTTCTGCTATGACCACCAATCAGAATATGAAGAAGATTGATGACCTGCTAGTGTCTCTACAAAACCAGGGGAACAACAACATGGCTGGCTCCTTCTAACTATCCAGGTGAGTTGGAGATGGGAGTCCAAGACTGTAGCCAAGCCATATTCTCTTCTTATTTCTTGCAGCTGATAAAAGTCTGTCTTTTCTGCTGCTTCCCCAGAAAGATAATAGAATTAGTGCCTGTCTTGAGAGTAAATAGAGCTTCACAACCCTCATTCTCCTGGCCCTTAGGACACTTGCAGTGCTCTCACTGAACTGATTACCATGGCTCAGAAATCCCAGGGTGGATATGGGGTTGTTTGCCATGACTTCAGCTCAAGGCTGAAATATGCAGTTCCAAGGCAGCATGGTCAGCTGTGTTTACTCCACACAGAAATAAAGTCTTATTTTTCTGCCTGAATAAATTATACAAAGGAAATGGGCTTCTACATAATTCTTTTTCTACTGGCAGTGATTGGAATCCTTGCTCTGCCTCTTGAGACATAAAAGTGTCACCCACTTGTCTGCGACAGTGCTTTCAGCCATTAGCGCTCTAGGAGCTTGCTTACAAAAGTATTAAATCTTATTATTTTAGGATGTTGAATCCTACCAAGTTCTGTGCTGCTGGTGCAGTTACAAGAGAGAGCTAAGCAACACATGACCCTCCCCAAGCCATAATGCTAGGAGGGGCTCTCTCACATTCCAACTCCATAGTATACATCCCCTCTTCAAGTCCCATTCAGATTTCACTGATGGGTGGCAGTAATATTACATTCAAAGAAGCCATCATTGGTAACTTCAGCATAGAGGGAAATAACCAGCTGTTGGATGCTGTTTAATTAGAATGCTTAATGCTTACCTGCGGCCCTCCAGATGTTTTGGCCTACAACTCCCATGATCCCTAGCTAGCAGGACCAGTGGTTGGGGAAGATGGGAATTGTAGTCCAAAACATCTGGAGGGCCGCAGGTTTGACATGCCTGCTTTAGGGGGAAAGAATGAGGCTCTTATTACTCTTAACTTTTGTCTTTGTGTGTTCTTTTAGCTTGTAACTTCAGAAATCCTGTAATGGACAAGCAGATTTGCAAGACTTTCTTTCTTGTGACTCTGGAATTTAGGATGTTTGGAGTTAAATTTCCTGTGTCAAAGTGCGGCCTTGGACCCAAGGGGAAATGTAGCCTTCACCATCACTTTGGAAGAGTACCCATGCTAAGCCTGATGAGAAACAGCTGCTGAGTGAGAGCATCAGAGAGAGACTTCTTGAAGCTGGAAGAGGCGAAAGAGACTCTGCTTTGGACAGTTGCCCCCATCTCTAGTCCAGCTGTGGGGATGCAGAGTGCAGCTGCTCATTTATCATTGCAGCTTGGCAAGGAAAGAACCTGAGACTGTCTCTGCTCCTTTTTTTCAGCTCTTCTTCACAGCTCTTGGAACAGGCTGCAAAGCACACAGGGATATGTGTCCTAAAATAACTGGGATATACAAATGGTTGATTCACATATTTGTGCTCATCACTTGAAGACTCAGTCACTTGATTTGAAGCTGTAAATGGTTTCCAGTGAAAAATGTTGCTTGAGGGAGCTGAAGGTGATTCATGTGTTCAGTCCTCTGTTGTGCATTTCACTCATGCCAGTCATTGCTTAATGGTGCAGTTACCAAGTGTTGAACATACCAGTGTGAATTAGTGACTCTTCGTTAAATGCAAGCTGCTGTCAGCTTCATAGCAGTATGGAGAAAGCTGTGAATTAGCATCTAGGAAGGTGGTATATACTGGCAGAGAGTCTCCTAAAGCCATGAGGGGTGGGGAGTAGGTGATATCCAAGAATGTGACTACAGCTTCCTGGGAGGCTGGAAGATTGGCTGCTCAAAGAGGGACTTCTCTGAGCCTCTGGTGCTCTGCACATCTCCCCTTTCACAAGGGGGCAGTTTGCTATGCTGAGCAATAGACCCCCTCTTGAGTCCTGCCTTGATAGGCCATAAGCTGACTTTTGTTCCTCTTAATCCTTTTTCTGTCTCTTTCCTATTGTTTGAAATATGCTGCCACCTGTACAAATCTGAATTAGGTTTTTTGGAGACCAGAATGTCCATTGTAGTGGGGCTGGAATGACCAAGCTGGTTGATACCTCCTTGGTCTGTAGAGGAGGGGTGAGAGAATATTTTGGGGCATGCTGGTTTCTGCTCCTCCACCCCTTTTCTAATTGGTGCGGGTTTGGAGTCTTAAATTTAAACACACATGGGGGGGGGAGGTTTGGCAGCTTCCCCTCAGGCCTTGAAGGGGTGTGTCTGTATACCAGTTGCTGAGAATTGCAAGTGGGCAGAGTACTATTGCACCTAGGTCCTGCTTGTAGACTAGGTATCTGGTTGGCCACTGTAAGAACATGATGCTGGACTAGATGGGCCATTGAACTGATCCAGTAGGCTTTACTTATGTTCTTACATAACTCCTTTAGCTCATATGAGACAAGTAACGACACTCTTTCAAAATGCAGATGCTGGTGATAAATTTGCATCCATTTTGGCTTAAAAGGCAGATGCTCTTGTGTGCTGTCAGCACCAAGGGGCAAACTCAATTTCAGGTGCTCTCCAGGGATAGCTACAGTTTCCCTCTTCTGGATTTTTATTTTCCTCTCCTTCTCTCCTGCATATCAAATGCTGTGTGTGGTGTCTGTCACCCAACAGCTGCCGTGTGTAACTCTTGTTGGCATTGGGGAGTTGTGCTTTTTAGTAAGCATTGGTGTTCATTTTTGTTACTTTTGTGTAGAGAAGAATTTAGCTTGTACCTGGTTTTTTAGGCTACCCCTTGTGTTTTTTCTAACTTGTGCTCCACCTTGAGCTATGTAGAGTTGTGCTTGTTTTTTTGTTATTGTTGTTGTCCAGTTAAATGCCAGTCCGTCTCTGATGTTTGTAGTCAGTGATTCGTTCTGTTTGTCCATCTCTCTTTGAGAGGCTTGAGTTATGTTTTCAGTAGTACAGGCTATTTTGCCGATATGAAGAGAACTTTTCAGAAAGAGACCTGCTCTAGGTCATTTAATTTTGAATACAGTTTTCAATCGTTCAGGTTTTGGATGGTTTATATCTAATGTGTGTTTCATTTTTTTGGAAAGCTCTATTTTGTATTTAGAAAATGATAAACTATTTTGCTATTTGTACTGAGTGAGTACATTGGCATAAATAATATATATATATAAATATATATATACATATACATATACATATATTCACACACACATATATTCTTTTTGCCACAGATTTTTGTGGTAAATGTGTGAGTTTTGTTGTCTGTTTTCCCACAACATGGCATCTAGGAACCAGGGGAAGGGGGGTTGTTGTTAAGTCTTCACAAAGTATTTGAGTACTTTTTGCAGCAGATGTGATTGGTTCATCTCTGGCCATTCATTTAATCCGGCAGCCTCTGTGCTGATTGGCTGGGAGGGCAGCTTCACTGCAGAGGTGACACATGTGCATGGGAGTCCCTTGACATGAGCCATTCAGCTTTTCACTCATGGTTAATGTCTAATATTTTATTACTAGCTTTTTGATTTATAACACTACAAATTCACAATTGGAACCTTCTTTCCTCATTTCATGATGTCTGTAGCTGCATTGAGCTTGCTTCTCTTACATTGTTTTATTTGCTGAAAGATTGAGGATGGGAAGGAGCAACCATGTGCTGCCATGTGCCTAACTATGAATGAGGAGGCAGAAAGGGATGTACCAAACCAGTGGCTTTTGTTTTCACTTCTGGGGATCCTGCAGTTGGGCCTGGGACTGCCTGTGTCTTCTGGAAGAGGCACTTGGTCCCAAGCCATGGCAGGAGCTTTATGGGGAAGAAGTGTGTGGAGAGGGTTGAGTAGGAGCAGGTCAACTTGTACGCTGCTGTGTCTTGTTCACTTTGGTGGCATCAGGACTGTCCTTGGGGGACAGTGCTAAGTCACCAGGGACCAATCCTCTATTGAACCAAGTTTCCTGCTCAGAGCCACCTCTTGTCACTTCTCCCCAGATTACTCCAGCCATACAACGCAGGCATCTGCATTCTGTTTGTTAAAAGGGCTCCTGCTGCTGCTCTGTTCAAAACGGTGATGTACATGGGTTTTGGGGTTGGTTTATTTCTATTTTATCTTGGTCCATTTTAGGTCAATATTTAAATGTGCAACATTTTTAACATGTGATTTGGTTACAAAAAAGTATGTATTTGGAACAAAGGTCTGCTCAGTGGCTGGCTGGTGCTGCATCTTTCCTATACCCTTTTTGTTTGTTTTGTGGGGCCTGCAGTAGCAGAGCCTACAAAAGGTATTCTAGAGAGTGTTTCATGGAGATGGGACCTTGGTAGCCTTGCAAGGTGCATCTTGTTTCCTGTGTGTTCTTGATCCCCACATGGCATTTGGAGCTCATGTTGTCCCCATTCATTTTTCTCCTCTGCATCAGTCCACAAGAATCCAACTGAGCCTTTCCACCAAAGGGTTTCAAACTACAGGAAGCAATCATTTTTATGTGCAACTCTGGATAAAGCCACATTGGGAATCAGATTTTGTAAAACTGTAAAAGCCCTTGTGGTTTCAGGTCCCTCCCTGCATATTAATGGTCAAGAGAGAGCTGTCCTTTCAGGCATCCCTGACTTGCTTTCCCTCCTCCTCTTGTGCACCACTCCAAACAAACATGCCTAGGAAAGTGTTTGTCCTCTAGCACACTGCATCAGAGCAGAGCTTGAAAGGCCAGGAAGTACCTCATTTGGTCTTGTCCACCCTGGCAATGAGCAGCTTGGTTATAGCCACATCCTATTTGTAAAGGTTGAAGGGACTAAGTATATTTAGGCTGTACAAGAAACAGCAAAGAGATTTGATAACCATCACTAAGTATTTGACAGGCTGTCACTCTTGATCATGGGAGCAAATTATTTGTTGTTTTCTCCAGGGCTTCAGTGTTAACCAATAGGTCCATATTGCAAGAAAAAGGATTTAAACTAAATATTAGGAAGAACTTCTTGACAGTCCAGGCTGCTTGTGACTGCTTCAGAAAATGGTGATCTCTTGTTTGAGCAGGGACTGGAGTCTCATTGCTATGGTTGTCATAGCAGAGGATTTCCTGCATTGGAATAACTTTTGAGTGTAACCCTCACCTCTGCACCAGACATGGCCTATATGGATGCTGCTGCTGTCACCACTGCAGTTTTCTTTCAGTCCCTGCCACCACTGCCGCTTTGATCCTTAAGCCCTTAGGTAGCTTGGCTGTCATCTGGGGTCCATTGTTTCCTCTTTTCCGCAGCTTTTGTATTGGGGCTCTGGTCCATGGAGTCCAACTTGTTTGGAATGAAGTCAAATTTGGACACGGCAAGGTTTTGTTCTGAACAGTTTGGGCTTGGACCTGCTGAGACCAAGAATCTCATTGCACCCCTCTGTCCCAACAGCAGTTTGCGTGCAACTAATGAAGGTTTTCTCCCAGAGCTCGGCCTGTTAATATTGCTGCAGTCCTGACACACTCACACTCCCTCCCCCTCCCCTTTCTTGCCATGCTTGCTTAGAACAGCACTCAAGACCAGCCAGCCACCAAGCAGCCTCTTCCAATATCCTGCAATGTGAATGTAGCCTCAGATGGCCCCTTGTGCATTTTGTGTCCCTGGCTTGTGTAGGTGGGTTTCTCAGAGCACTGATAACGACTTTGTTTATTCTATTTGGGGGGGGGGACTCATTTGCATTTGTTTTTAGCTATCCTGTGATAACTTGTTGAATATTAAGAGAGAGATATTTTGCTTCTATTGGGACATTTGTATACTTGCAACTATATTTCTGTACACAGCTGCAGTCAAGAATAAAACTTTGAAAGTTTTCATTTTGCAGTGTATTGCTACTGTGCTCCATTCTTTTCAGTATCTTGGGGTCATTTGATCCTGAAGTGCAAGGCTAGTGTGTTGTCTGCTGAGCTCTGCACACACTGGCTGGAAGTTTACTAATGATAGCTCAGTTGGTTAGGGCATGATGCTGGTAACACCAAGGTTGCAGGTTTGATCCCCATGAGGCAGCTGCATATTCCAGCATTGCAGGGGGTTTGGACTAGATGATCCTCGGGGTCCCTTCCAACCCTACAATTCTATACATCCCTTTTTGTTCTATGCCCGATAAGCAAGCCAGCACCAGTGTATATGGAGCAGGTGGAGAGGGGTGTCCCTTCACTGGACTGATGGGAAAGTAGAACTTTCTTTGTGTAAATATCTCCTTTGCAGAACCCACCAGCTCTGGGCTGGCTTGTCCCATATTACCAACTGTGTACGGTAGAGCAGCAGACTTAGGCTCCTCCCTTCACCACCTCTCATGGAGACACAAACAGGCACCCCTCCCCTCTGAGCAGTGCTGTCATGTTAGAATCCAACAGGTGTAATAGGTTCAAACTGTATAAATGCCTAGCACAAAATGTGGCCCTTGACTCAATAGACAGCTGCAGGAGAGGGGTTAAAAAAAGTATTTTATTCTAAATTTCTCTGCTGGCGCAAGAGACTTCTATAGGAGAGGAATATCCACATGACATTCCAACAAACCTGACAAATAGAGGCAACACCTGGCTTTGTTAGAACATATGAAAGTTATTACCAAAGTACAAAAATCTCAAGTAATATTAATCTCTACTACCAGCAAGTAAACTAAGAGGATTTAAAGCAACCCTTCACCTTCCCCACCAGTTAATTACACTTTTTCACACCCACCCCACCCACTGGAGCACCGTTTATTGCCAGGCAACTCTGCCCCTGCCTTCCTGTGCTGTGGCCGATTCCAGCTGGAGAAGGTGGGAGCCCAGTTGTCTTCACCACTCTTCCCAGCTGCCCTCTTTTCACCTGCATCTGTGCAGCTGTCTTCAGACAGATTGCCACTGCACCTCTCCTCCGGCAGCTCAAGTCTGGTGCAAGTGGTATTGACTGCCAAGTAGCTTGTTTTACCCATTGTGGATTGGTGGGGTGGTCGCTAATGAAGTAAAGGCTATACCTCTTGCAATGTACTCCCCCCACCCACCCCCACTACCTTGAGACTACTATGACAAGAAACTGAAGAGCTGGCAAAAAAGCAGCCAGGTGGATCCATACAGTTCTATCCAACTACATTCTACTCCAGGCATCTCCAAACTGCAGCCCTCTAGATGTTTTGGCCTACAACTCCCATGATCCCTAGCTAACAGGACCAGTGGTCGGGAAAGATGGGAATTGTAGTCCAAAACATCTGCAGGGCCGAAGTTTGGGGATGCCTGCTCAAGGCAGTATGGTGGTACTCTTTGCTGAGATGGGGGCTGCAAAGAGGAATGTGAAAGGCTGTGGTGGTTGCCCACCTGTGGATTATAGGCTGGGATCTTAATGCTGCAAAGAGCAGAATAGTAATAATGCAGGCTCCATTGTGGAGTATATGCCTTTCACTACATACAAAAGGCAAGAACTAACTGTTTTAATGGTAGAGTGCCCAACCAGCTTTCCCATCTGTTGTGCTCCCAGGTAGTTTGGGTTTCAACTCCCATCCTCCCTGTTGGGCTGATGGGACTGGAATCAAATACAACAGAAGAGCACCAGTTTGGGAAAAGTCTGCCCTACAGGGACCCTATGTACCCAGAGAAAGTGAAAGTAGGAAACTTACTGATAGCTCTTACTGAAAGTAGGAAACTCTTACTGATAGCATTACAGAAGGCAGGCCCTTTTTTCTGTCCCAATTTCCCAACAGAATTTCCTATTGCTACTGGGCTTTGACTTGATTATCAGGCAGGAGTGGCTTCCCCAGATGCTGGCCAGTTGTCAGCCCATATTTTTTATCTTCTTGTTGTTCCTGGACCTCTTTCTTCAGAAGAAAGCCCCCAGCAAAGCTCAACTCAAAGTTGTTGCTTGGGGCAAAGCTGAGGGGTGTCTCCTCCCAGATAGTTGCCAACCTCTTCTTCCACATCTCCAGGATTTGGGAACGGGCCTCTGGTGGTGTATGGCCAATACTGAAAGCGATCTGGGGTGCCAAGATTTGGAAACCACAGAAATGGAGAGTGCCACTCTGGGGAGTAGGAAGAAAGAACATTTGCAAATCAAATACATATCCAAATAGTGCAGGAAAAATGTCATTAGAACAAGTTCAGGACAAATGAGCTCTATAGTGACATTTCCAGTATGTGTTTTTGTTACAATACACCCTCCATATTAGATATCTGCTATGCAATTTTACTCATTTTTAAAACCTAAAATTTGTCTAAAACTTTGCACGCAAGGGATGTGGGCTTTCTGCTAGGATTCAGTAAACTACAGCTCTTGAAAAAACAGTCATCTGGCCAATTGGTTGGAATGCAGGATTGTAAACATCTGGATTACACAAAGGTTCTCAAACCAGACATGTACAGGAACCTGTAAGAATTCTGTGTAAGGCAGAAGCTTGCACCATCTACAGTACCTAAGTATGATACCTTTTAATAATAATTTTAAAACTCTCTTAGAAATAGCCATGGGTTTTGACATCAAATGTTGCCTTGTTACCTGTATTGGCCAAAGAAGGATGTTGATGTCCCCATTGATGCCTTCAGGGGTGTACATGGAGCCCATCCCACCAGTGGTGAAGGAAAGTAGAGTCTTCTTTTTCTGTAGGTAACAAAATATGAGTTATGCTTTACACAGCAGCTGAGACGCTGCCTTGCAGAGAGCAACTAGTGGACAGGTCATTTTGCAGAGTATTGTGAAAGCCCAGCTGATCATCATCTTGCCACAATATGGAGGAAAGGGACTGCACCTTCTGTGCCCCACACCCTTCTCTAAAGTACCAAGAGGAAGGGTCATTGTCAGAATCCTTGGTCTTTTCCCACTACCACCAGAGTCTGCCTTATTATTTCATGCAGAGCACCAAAGAGGCTGACTGCAGGGCTCAAACGCACAACAGACAGGCTGCAGCTACTGGCCAGTTGGAGCTGAGCATGGGAGAGAATGAAAGGTGGCAGTGGCTACAGCAGCAGCAAGACTTCACTCCCACCAAATCCCCACTGCATACCTACCTTGAAGGGCCCCTGGTCATACATGGCACTGTAGGAGTAGGCAAATCCACTAGTGAGGACACGCTCATACCACCCTTTCAAGATGGCCGGGACACCAAACCACTGGAGAGGGAACTGCAACAGAAGCAGAGCCACAGGCTAAGGGTTGAGGCCCTTGTTGCACATTCATTTCATGGTACTTTAGAGTCTAGGTACCATTCCCAAAAAACAATTCTGTGCCCCTGGCCATGCCCTTAGAATCACTAGCTCCAGAACTTTTTTCCAATGGCAAGCTCCAGCAGGGGGTAAGAAGCATATCGTTTCCCCCCTGTGAAGTACAGACCCTGTGTGGGCAATTTCCATCTTTGCCAGAATCCAATTTTTAAAGCCTGAGGTGCCAGTGTTGCTCCCACCCTCTTTACTCAATTAAAGATAAAGGGACCCCTGACCATTAGGTCCAGTCGTGACCGACTCTGGGGTTGTGCGCTCATCTCGCATTATTGGCCGAGGGAGCCGGCGTATAGCTTCCAGGTCATGTGGCCAGCATGACAAAGCCGCTTCTGGCAAACCAGAGCAGCACACGGAAACGCTGTTTACCTTCCCGCTGTAGCGGTTCCTATTTATCTACTTGCATTTTGACGTGCTTTCGAACTGCTAGGTTGGCAGGAGCTGGGACCAAGCAACGGGAGCTCACCCCATCACAGGGATTCGAACCGCCGACCTTCTGATCAGCAAGCCCTAGGCTCAGTGGTTTAACCACAGCGCCACCTGGGTCCCTCAATTAGGACTTCCTAATTTTGCCTCTCCCGAGTTCATTGGACAGCAAAGATACATGGCCAAAATCCACACTCAGGTCAAACACTACAAGCCTAAGGCAAGAAGAGGCTTATGATGCAGGTGAAAAGCCACCCCCCCCCCAAATCCACTCCCAGGAAGCCGGTGCCCATCTTGATAGTTGGAGAAGGGTGGGGGAGACTCATGCCTGAAAACCTGGAGAAACAGTTCACTTAAACAACACTGGGCTTGATGGACCAGGTGGTCTGACTCCTTAGAAGGCAGCGTCCTATGATCTGGGAACCACCTGGAAGATGACAAGATCCGCAGCGTCCAGCTTTTTTTGCTCCTCTACGATGTCCCTGCTCAGGCGGCCTTCTTTCCATGCCAGCCCCGTTTCGGCCGGGTAGCTGAAGTGCTGCGGGTCCTTCGGCTTGCCTGAGGGAGGGGGAGAGGGGGAAGGGTGGGTCCAGGGTCGCAGGCGAGGCGGAGCCTTTGGGGGCTCCGGGAAAGGAGCGGCAAAAGGCCCCAGGTACTCGCCCCGACGACAGTTCCTCTAGGCAGGAAGGCTTGGGAAAAGCGCCCCCTACCAGCCGGCCTGAAACCCAGCCGAGCTGGAGCCGCCGCCAGTCAGTGCAGAGAGACCTAGCGGAGCGAGAGGGACCCGAAACCTATGTACCGGTGACGTCGTCCCGGGATAGGACCGGGTTGAAGCGCATGGTGTAGAGATCCGAGACGGTAACCTTCCATCCACTCTTCTGCAGCGCCTCGACAGCCGCCTCCTTCATGGCATAGTTGAAGGATGTCCGCTCCGGGTGGGCCAGCACGATCAGCGCCTGCCGAGCTGCAAGGACAGCAGAAGGGCAGAGCCTGGCAAGACAAGGCGCCTCGGGCGGCCAAAGGTCTGGAGAGCCGCCCTGCCGCAACAGGGGGGTGGGGTGGGGACAGCCTGCAGCGGATTGACTCCCGCCTCCACGCCTCCCACCAGGGCAGCGCAGCCTCGCAGGCCTGCCTTTCGGGGGCCCCGCCAGATGGGCACCACCCGCCTCCTTGCAAGTTGCTGCCGGCGCTGCGGCAGGACCGAGGGGAGAAGCTCTCGAGGCGGGAAAGGACTCCTGCAGGGGGAGCCTGTGCCTTGGAGACTCGACTCGATCGATCCCACCCACCCCCATCCTTCCTCTCTTTTTGACCTGCCCGCTTGGCTCCGGGAGCCAGCCTGATGCGTACTTTAGGCCCAACAGAGTAAGGCTGGACCGAGGAGACAAGCTACTTACCAGCCATAGCGATGCAAGCCAGGCAGCAGTTCAACTAAGCCGTAGGCGCCGCGGGTCTTATAAGAGGCGGAGGAGGCGGCGCGGATTTGCTGAGTCACTGGGGCGGGGAAACCACACTCCGGCCAGACCCAGCATGTTGCCTCTTGGTGCCCGAGGGGAAGGCCTCGCCCAGAGGGAGAGTGCCTCTGTATCGCGAAACTCGTGACCAGGAGCCATCGATAGCCCATTCACTTCTCCCTTAATGTGGCAGCTCTCCAGCTAAAGACCCCCCCTGCCCAGCATCCCGCTTTCTCCCAGTGACCAACCACCAGATGTCCGAAAAGGAAGCTCACAAGTAAGACGCAAAGCCTGCTGTCATCTCTGCCATTGGCATTCAGAATAAAAAAAAATCTTTCCAGTAGCACCTTAGAGACCAACTAAGTTTGTTATTGGTATGAGCTTTCGTGTGCACACTTCTTCAGATACACTGAAACGGAAGTCACCAGACCCTTATATATAGTGAGAGGGTGTGGAGGGGTATTACCGGTACTCAGAAGGGTGGTGGGAATGGGTGATTGGCTGATAGGTGTGTGGTAAACCTTTTGACGACTGTTAACTACTGCAATTGGTCTTACAGGAAAAAGCAAGGGGTGAGATGGCTAAAAATAGCATTACAGTATCATGTATAATGAGATAAGAATCAAATGCAGGCATCCCCAAACTGCGGCCCTCCAGATGTTTTGGCCTACAACTCCCATGATCCCTAGCTAACAGGACCAGTGGTCAGGGATGAAGGGAATTGTAGTCCAAAACATCTGGAGGGCTGAAGTTTGGGGATGCCTGATCCAATGTCTCTATTCAGACCAGGTCTCTCCATGGTTTTAAGTTTGGTAATAATTTGCAATTCAGCAACTTCTCTTTCCAGTCTATTTCTGAAATTCTTTTGTAATAAGACAGCTACTTTGAGATGTTGTATAGACTGTCCTGGGAGATTGAACTGTTCTCCTACTGGTTTCTCTGTCTTGTGATTCCTGTGATTTCTTGTCATGCCAATGACAAACTTAGTTGGTCTCCAAGGTGCTAATGGAAAGATTTTTTTAATTTTGTTTCGGGTACTGCAGACCAACACGGCTACCTACCTGTAATTGGCATTCAGAGATAGACTGTCTCTGATGCTGAAGGGTCCATTTAGCTGCCATGCTGTTAGGGGCAAGCTTCCACTCATAGCCCTCACAGGGGAGACTGGTGACAGTGCTTAATACCGTAGCTACGTTTCCAACATGGATGTAGTCAGGATTTTTGTTGGGGGGGGCAGGACCAACATGATTGGTCAGTTAGTTAAGTATTTCTATTGTTTTACTTGATCTAGGAGAGGACAGCTGCCCCCCCCCCAGCTACACCCATGGTTTCCAGCATAAAATGTGCCTTTTTCATTGATGCAGTCCCAGCTTGGGGCTCTATCCAAGGCAAAACCCCAGGCAGAATTTATCTCACTGGAAAGCAGGTAAAAGGGCACCAGAGTATGCCATGCTGCTTCACTTGCCCATTTGCTGGCAGAAAGCAGAGAGAAATTGACTATAGGAGACCTTCTGCAAAGTGAACCTGGAGCATCTGACATACAGTAGTCCAAATGAAATACATGAACCCAGCCTTGTGCTCTGCCTTCCCCTAATTCTGCATGACTCCCAACCCCTGCTGCAAATGAAGACAAAAGCCCCAGCCCTGCCTCAGCTGCCTTTTCTGGAAAACATATGTTGAAAGGGTGGAAAAATTGCCCTTCTAGCACCTCTTAATAAGAGTCATTGGAGTGTTTGCAAACCGGCCACCGCACAGCCAACCAAGGTACTTCATTTGGTCCAGGATGGGGCAAAGGTGAGTACCAGGGTAAATGCTTTAGAAGGCGTGTGCAGATGACAGCTTTGGGGAAGCATCAGTGCTTGCCAATGACTCCTCCCATTCTGGATCTCTTACTGTATTTGCAGATCTGTGTGGCAGGCCTGCACAATTTAACCCCCTCCCCTGCAAAAAACAACAACCAAAAAAACACCTTGCTAGTTGAAGATACCCAAGTTGGTTCAGTGCTGAAGTGTTAAGCTAAGCTGCTAGAAAGATGCGGTTTGAACTTGTCTTTGGTGATGAAATTACAGAATATGAATTTTACAAGAATCACCCACAGGCTTCTAGCTAGGCATTCTTGCTGGTGGCTTTTGACATCTCAGCAGCCCTTCCCTTGCCCACAGCATTTTGGGGAGGGACTTTTAGCTTTTTTTAAAAATGAGCAGAATCCCTCAATTATTGAATGAAGGCTATCCCTATTAAACAATTCATGCCTTAAGCTAGTGGTACATACATTACAGGAATGAATGTAAAAAATCCTACATTAGTGCAAAGACGTAAGTCTAGAGATGGGCATTCATTCTGGAGGATATGGCATTTTCATTCAATGAAAATTGAACTGTAGACAATGCAAAAACCTATTTAAATACTAGTTGTGAAAACAGCTGCTGTTAATCCTCTTCAGAGGCACCAAATAGTTTGGGTCATCTGATGATGTACAGCTATTCTTATATACAAAGACCGTTGGTCCTTCAAGCCTAGCAGTATTTACTCTGCAGGGCATAAGGACAAAAGATGAGCCTGCTGGATAAGGTCAGTGAGCCACTTAGTCCCGCACCCTGTTCTCATAGTGCCCAACCTGCATAGTGCATAGTGCCTGCAAGCTGGACATGAGTGCAACAACCACTCTCCCCACTTGTGACTCTCAACAAATGGTTTTCAGAGGCATGATAGTGCAGTTACAACATAGCCATTGATAGCCTTCTCCTCCATGAATTTGTCTAATCCTCATTTAAAGCCATCCAAGTTGGTGGCTATCATTGCCTCTTGTGAAAGCTAATTCCACAGTTTAACTATGTGCTGTGTGGATAAGTATTTCCATTTGTCTGTCCTAAAACAACAGTCAGGGCATGTATCCACAGCAGTGAGCAGAGGAGAAATGACCACTAGGAGGGGCGCAGAGAGAAGAAATGCCATGGTGCCTCTGCAGTACCACAACCAGAGTTTGAGTGTCTTCAAAGCCCATGACACCTTTGGTAAAGGCTGTTTTCCAACTGGAGCACTCGCAGGCCAGTGTTTCCCAATTGTCAGTGTTTATACTACATTTTTTTAAGACTTGCCTTGAAACAGTCTTTAAACCTCTTTTGTTGACCACCAGCATTACGCTTTCCATTTTTAAGTTTGGAATAGAGTAGTTGCTTTGGAAGATGATCATCAGGCAGCCGCACGTGACCAGTCCAATGAAGTTGATGTTGAAGAATCATTGCTTCAACACTGGTGATCTTTGCTTCTTCCAGTACACTGATATTAGTTCGCCGGTCTTCCCAAGGGATGTGTAAAAATTTTCGGAGACACCATTGATGGAATTTTTTGAGGAGTTGGAGATGGCGTTTATAAGTGGTCCATGTTTCACAAGCATATAGTAAGGTTGGTAGTACAATAGCTTTTTAAACAAGCATTTTGGTTTCCCTGCGAATGTCCCGGTCTTCAAACACTCTGCACTTCGAACGCTTGGCAAATCCACACCGTGATCAACTGCTATCCGGAAACCAATGTCCCCACTGTGGAAGGAAGTGTGGGTCCAGAACTGGCCTCCACAGTCACTTACGGACTCATTGTTAAAACCATGTTTATGGAAGACAATCTTACTCAGCTATGAGTGATCACCAAAGAAGACTACAACCAGACATCTTCATCTGCCCCTGCTGCAACAAAACATGTTTCTTCCGCATTGGTCTCTACACCCAAAGTGCTATAACTCTCCAACAGTTTGATTTTACCCAAAGGTGCCCTTTTCCATTGCCTCCCAAGACAGGCGATGCCAACAACTTATTCCCGCCACCCATCCATACAGCTCAGATTACTGCTTGGATCTTTGGAGGGAGAAATTACCAAATTTCCACCCCCATCGTTCGCCGAGGGCCTTCTGGCGGTCCCCTCACTGCGAGAAGCAAAGCTACAGGGAACCAGGCAGAGGGCCTTCTCGGTAGTGGCACCCGCCCTGTGGAACGCCCTTCTATCGGAGGTCAAGGAGATAAACAACTACCTGACATTTAGAAAACATCTAAAGGCAGCCCTGTTTAGGGAAGCTTTTAATCTGTGATATTTTAATGTATTTTGGTACTTGTTGGAAGCTGCCCAGAGTGGAGGGGGAAACCCAGCCAGATGGGCTGGGTATAAATAAAATAATAATAATAATAATAATAATAATAATAATAATAATAATAAGCACATGAAAGAATTAGCTCTTGCTGCCACAATGAGGAGAAGGCTAGGCAAATACACACAAAGCCTTACCAGCTCAGGCTCCTATCAAGGGACTACTGGACTGCTGGCATTGACAACAGACAAATGGTATCCAAAGCAATCAGAGAGAACTAGGACTCTTTAAGGGGGTCCCCAGGGCCCTAGATGTTGCTGTAGTCCTTAGTCCAGTCATAAACAAAGGAGAACAAACATGTTAATTAAACTCCAAGCGAGCCAAGAGCCTTGCTAAGAGGTATCTCTGTGCTCGGCGTGGCACGTGGGTCCTCACAAACACACTGAATCAGTTTCCTGTGAGACTATTGGTGTTCCCCAACAGCCTCTGGGTGCCACTACAAAGAATCCTGTGGACAGTATTTGGAAGTAGTAAAATGATTTGGGGCTGTACCAAACTAGCTTCTGTTGCTGACCATGCCTATCTTCTATATGAGTACTGTAATGGGATGGATCCAGAGGCAGCAATGTCACATGAATTTTGGGCGATGGTCATTGCTCTGAATGCTCTGCTGTGTGGCAAGTTCACACACCTCCTGGGAGTATTTTCAATACATATTAGAATTCATATTAATTAATTAGTAGAATATAATTCCAATAGGAAGCAGCAGTGTCTGCTTTTGGCTAAAGGTATATGGGAACAGGTCAAAGAGACAGGTACAAGTCACCAAACTGCTAAAACACACAAACACACACACACTGCCCCAAGCCTCTCCTGTGTTTATTAAGTCCCAGCCACCAAGGGCAGATCTTTGGTGTTTGCACGGCAGATTCAGAACGAAGCAAGCAGGCTAGGCGTGTCTATGAAGTTGGCAACTGCCTCCCTAAAAGATGGTAAAGGATGTTTTGACAGCCCTTTCATTCAAGTTGCAAATGCCCAGATTAGCTTTGTGTGGTGCCAGGGTGGGGCACTGTTAGCTACTTAACTAGAGCTATGCAAGGACTGGGCAGGGCCCTTTGTTTGCACTAGAAATCTATCTGATCAAATATCATTTACTAGTCAGTTTTGCTCCCGGGTATATAGTGGGCCTTTGTTGCATGTTGGGGCATAGTTAGGAGGAATGGAACAGGGGCCAGCCTGCAGCAAACTGGCTGTTAACCTTTTCTCTACAAGAAAAGGGCTTGTTAAGTGCAAGGAGGACTTGTGGCAGCCCAAGGCAGGAAGCAGTAGAAAATGTGGCACAGCTTGTCTTGCAAGGGGGCCCACCAGAGGGCTGGGGGAGAACACCTGCAGCTCTCCCTGTGAGTAGAACATAGCCTTATGGAGTTGCCACCAGCTCATTGCCAGGCATTTTGCAGTTTTTTTGTGACATTCCTGCAGTTGTCCTTCTCATGGCTTTTAGCCCCTTTTCACAAAAGAGAAAAGATTTTAGGTAACCTATTGTCATACGTTTTGACAATAGTGGACGTGATCTTTTGAGTTAAACAGAGGCCTATTTCCCAGCATAGGTATTTAGACCAAAAATTAAACAGGCTTTTACAGGTTCCTACTCTTATTAGCCCACATGAATGTATGTTTTGGGGTTAATCAGCTATTGGGCCATAAACTTTTTTGTTTTTGCTTTGAACAGCCACTTCTGAGGAAGAGCTTTGTGGAACTCAAAGGTTTGCAGCCAGCAATGTGATACAAGGCGGTCAAAGAGCAGTGCTTCCTCTCTAGCCATCCCAACCAGCTCACTGTATGGCTGAAGACCTGGTAGAAAAAGGCCAAGGCTACTACAACAAGGAAAAGGTCACCTTCCGTTCATGGGAGAAAAGTGATCTAGTAGTCAGGAAAGGGACAAGCTAAACCACAAGGAGCTGTGCACAGACACCAAATGTGCAAACACCCTGGTTTATTTAAAAAATCCCAAAACAAAACACGCAGCCACCGCTGCTGAGTCCTTTGCATTAGAATGCACCCAAGACCTAAGCGCAGCACTTGGATTCTGCCACACGAGGGCCACTCTCACTTTCCAGATCACTTGGCAGTCTGCCTCCCACCTTCCTGCTGCTTCCCCTTTATTCACACTAGTGTCTGTTGCCTTGGAAGCAGTCAGGAAGCAGAGCCAAGGGGCAAAGTCCTGCCTTCACACAAGCTGTAGGAAACAAGACTTGTCCTCCCTTCATTGACAAGTGGGACAGGTGGGTGGTTGCATCTCTCCCCACCTCATCTCTTTTTCACAAACTTTTTGGAGGCTGTGTTGGGGTTCAGACGCCTCCTGCCTGCACCCAGCGCCGTATCCCGGATCTGTAGATTGGCTGCCCGGCTGTAGATGTCGTTTTCCGCAAATGGAGAAATTCCTGCAATATAATCGGGGTCAAAGACGTTTGTCTTCTGCCTGGCCTTGCGGGAGAGCCGTTGCTGGGGGAAGTGCTGGTCCTCTGTCAGGTGGGGATTGTTTGCGTGCTTCCCACCTTGAGGAGCTGGGAGAGAGTACTGTGGAAGGAAAGAGGCACATAAGTGAAGCCAAAAGGCCCAATGCACCCCGTCACACACCCCTGACAGGGAGAGGCACCTCACACTTGACTTTCATCCTTGTTGTATTTTTTCCAAATTACGGTTTTACATTTTTACTTACAATGGTATCCAATCCGCTCAGTGTTGTAGCACGAGGAGTGACAGCTGCACAACGGACACCCCATCTTCTTTACCCATAATCTGTTATGGGGTTCCCCCAACTCTTTGGAGGAGATTTGGGAAGGCACAGGACACATACAGGGGAAAATTTTGCTGCACAACCATAAATCATTGTGCTAGTGGAACAAGTTCCTTAGTGCTACACTGGATAGAACTGGCCACAGAACTTTTGCCATTGGGAGGAAATAAATAAACCCAGAGAAGCTTCTTCTCCTGGCCCCAGAGCCCATCATGGCCTGCTGCAGACTCTTACTTCTTGCCTCAGGTGCTCAGCTGGGAGCACAGGCAGCCAACAGAGAGGACAACAAGTGCGGGAAGCCCATAAGAACACTGGAGCCCAGAGCAGAGCTGCTCACCCGGAGGCCACGGGGGTTCAAGACCTTGGGATTCCGGGAAAAATGCATGTGGATGCTGCCATCATCATCCACGCTCACCGCCACCTTCTTAAGCGTCTTGTTCCCACAGTGGGGGCAGAAGAGCCGGGTCATTTCTGATGTGGTTCTGGAGGAAAGCAGAGAAGCCAGGTCAGCAGCTTGACAACCTTGGCAGCAGCCCATTGCCCAAGCCCAGGGGGCACCTCCTGAATATGGCTGGACACAGGCCCAGCTGTTGCCCATATGCCAGGGATTGCAGCTCAGCCACCAACTCATCACATACTTGAAGCAGCCATGGCAGCGCAGGACGTAGCTCCGGGTGTGCCGGATCAGCATGCCATTGACTGCCAGCACATGCAGGCCCATCTGCAGCAGAATGTTCTGTGGGAAAGAGAGACAGAGAAGGGGAGGGGGGCTGAATCAGCACCCAATGTGTCCCCATGATGCTGGTGCAGGGCAAGTCCCTCTCAAGTCCAACAGACTTTGGACACTCCATAGGCTGGGGTCTTGGAAAGGGCTGGAGCTAAAACAAGGCAATGCTTGCTCTTCTTTTGCTGCTGGGCTGACCAAGCTTCTCCAGTTGAAAGAGAGTCCCCAGTTTCCTCTCCTTCAGGTCTGCCAGGTTGCCCAACTCGGAGCACAAAGGGCTGCTTCCTCTCTCCCCTTCCTGTTTTTGTCCCACTGCCTGTTTGCCTTCAATCCACCTCCTGGGGCTTCTCCTCACCCTCTCATCCCTCTGCTCTTCACATGGCCACTTCCCTTCCCTCTTCTCGGCTTCCTGCTGCCACCCAAGTCACCCCTTGCTGGTCATGAGCCACCCTTTCTGTCCATCCTATTCTCACCATGTTCTTCCAACATAGACCATAAAACCTCTGCTAGGCCTCCAGGAAACCTGGACCAGGTAGCTGTAGCAGGCACAAGAATGTAGCAGGAGGCTTACAGGACTAGACTGGATGGGTGGGAGCAAGGACAAAAGGGTAAGCATACGTCCTTCTCCCTCCCCTCAAGCCCTGGGGACCACCTGGTCTCAGCCCACACTTGCCTGCATGGCAAAGTCGGTGGTGACACAGCCAACCTGCACACCAGCTGGTTCATCAGCCTGGTCCATGCCCTGTTGGATCTGCTTGATGTTGCTGGGCGTGATCCAGCCTTCCTCATCATTGCTGTCTTCTCCACTCTGCTCCTCCTCCTCCTCACTACTCTTGTTGTCTTTGGGGTCCTCCGGCACAATAACAACAGCATCCACTTTCTGTGAGAAACAGACCAATTGGGAGAGGATCTGCTGAGCACGGAACCTTCCCAGGCTGCAGAGATTAAGGTGGTGCCCGTGTCCCAGTGAGGCAGGAAGAAATGAAGGAATGCTAGACTTCTTACCAGCAAGTCCTGTAGGTCCTCCTCAATGCTGGGTAGAGGGTTCCTCCAGAACAGGAAGGAACCAAACTCAGATGTTTCAGGGCCTGTGGAGTCTGCAGAGTTTCTGCTTCCCACCACGGAAGGACTCTTCTCACCCCCTGGGCACTTGGTCTAGAAGAAAAGTTGGGCAGAAGAAAAGCTGACATGTATGAATTGCCAGAAGAAAAGGTCATATACAAGCTCCAGATTGCTTACACTGACTGGCAGCAATGGCTCTCTGGGGTGTTTACCTGGAGAAGCTGCCTGGGATTGAACCTGGGACCTTTTGCAGGCAAAGCAGGTGCTCCGCCACTGAGCGATTTGCCCATCCCCTATGGCCCTCTTAGAAAAGCCACGTGCAGCTATCTCTTCCTATAGTCTTCTGGTAGATGCTGAATGGCCACATGATCCTCACACAAGCCAAGGAAGAGATGCTGCCTATCAAGGACTGCCACTGCAAGGACTCAACTGACACACCTGGTCATTCCCAGATTACACCCCATGCAACCAGGAGAAGGGGAGGGGCAGTGTGCTACCCTCTGCTCATACTCCTTCCATGAAAAGTGGGGCAGAGTTTCTGATTGCTCACAGAGGCAATTACCTTGGAAGGGAGATGGAAGCCAGCAACATGAACAGGTGTCTCAGGGTGCTGCTTTGTTGAGCTGAGTTTCACCTGCCAGGATCCAGGGTGCGGAGAGAGAAGAAAGTGGGATGTGGGTCAGGTAGGGCATATTGTTGATTCTTACAGCAGCAGCAGCAGCAGCAGCAGCAGCAGCAGCAGCAGCAGCAGCAGCTGCCTGCCAAAACCTACCATCCCGGAGTCTGATCAGCTTTTGAGCAGCAATGGCAAGAAGAATGGCATTCAAGACACAGCAGTGCATAATCAGCCTGTTTGGCATATGCAGCAGCAGGAAACAGACAAAGACAAAACATAGGTTGCTAACACATGCAGCTGGTGGCAAGAGTGTCCTGCATTTTGGCAGAGGGGTCCCTTCACCTCCAAGAGCTCTTAGGTGAAATGTTCTGCCTGCATTCATGTGGAACTGGATTGCCCCCTCCTACTGGATAGGAAGAATATTGCAACAAGGGGCCTCCTCAATCAGCCATAGAGGGAGTTGGCTTCCCTCCTCACTGGCAGAAAGAAACCTTTCAATTGCCCTGGGAGTGCACAGCTGAAAGGAAAACAAATGCTGACCTCCGCCATCAGCCAGGGGAACAAGGGCTACAGGGTCATTTGCAGCATCTTTATCCAAGCAAGGAAATATTATCTGGGCCCCAACTAGATAGTAATGCCTGTGCACTTGGTTCCTGGCATTATCCATCTGGTCAACCCCCCCTTCCCTAATTTCCCCTTCTATTGTGTGTCTTGTTTTTTTAAGAGTGTGTAAGCATAAGGGCAGGACATCTCTCTGTCTGTCTAATTAATGTGAGTTGTTTGGAAGAAAACATTTGCCTGAAAAGCAGGATACAAAACCAACATCATAGTAAATAAATATTTTGCTGAAAAGGGCCCCTTCAAAAGAGAAATAATAAAAGAAGGAAGATCCACCTTCTGCTCTGGCTCTTTCTTCAAGTGAGCCACACCAACATTTTCTGCTTCCAGCTGGTAGGTCAAGGCCAGGACTTGGATGTCTGTGGCTGAAAGACTGGGGTAGTCACCGGTCTTCTTGGAAAACTCCGTCACTAGAAACAAAGGAGGATTTCAGTGTTCAAGTCCAGAGGCAAAACTAGGAAATCACAACCAGTCATGAGAAAAAGTGCTTCTCTAATTCCAGAGGGCACCAGGAAAACACATCAAAGAGTAAGTAACAATGAAGCAATTGTGGGTGATCAGCTTGATTTCTACTCCTGACTGTGTGTGTGTGTGTGTGTGTGTGTGTGTGTGTGTGTGTGTCATATTAGCTGGGGTTATAGTCAACAAAGCCCCACCCAGAGTAGATCAATTGAAATTAATGAAACTAAGTCATGTCCATTAATCTCAATGGGTCTACCCTGAGTAGGACCAGAATTGAATACCACCCTTTGCTCTCCGTCAAGAGCTCAAAGTTACCGTGTTTCCCACATTATAAGACACCGTCTTATATTTATTTCACTCAAGAAAATAAGCCTATGGCTTATTTTCGGGGGGTGTCTTTTTTTATTGTTACTGTAAGTACGGTACCTCCTTACTGGGTCCTGCTGGCTCAGGGCTCGGGACGCGCAGCAAGCCACCTCCTGCTGCTGCCGGATCCCGGAGGCGGCCTGCTGGGTCTGGTTGGCCTGCATGGCCCGAAGCTGAGAGGCGGCAGGAGGTCCACGGGTCCTTCCCTGCCACCAGGGCAACGGCGGAAGTGCTGCTGGCCCCTTCCGCGCTGCCGGAGTGTCGTGGGCTGCATGGCCCGAAGCTGAGCAGCGGCAGGAGGTCCGCGGGTCCTTCCGCACCACTGGGATGATGGACGGCAGCAGGAGCACTGCTGGCCCCTTCCGCCGGATCAAGGAAGTGGCCTGCCGGGTCGGTGCCCAGCAGCGCTGCGCGGAGCACCAGATCGAGTAAGCGGCCTGCAGAGTCAGCGCCCAGCAGCCCCGCGCTGGATTGAGGAGGCGGTGCTCCGTGCGGCGCTGCTGGGCGCTGACTCTGCAGGCCGCTTACTCGATCTGGTGCTCCACGTGGCACTGCTGGGCACCGACCGGGCAGGCCGCTGCCTTGATCCGGCGGAAGGGGCCAGCAGTGCTCCCGCCGCCCGTCATCCCGGCGGCGTAAAAGGACCCGCGGACCTCCCACCACCGCTCAGCTTCGGGCCATGCAGCCCACGACACTCTGGCAGCGTAGAAGGAGCGGGCGGCGCGGAAGGAGCCAGCAGCGCTCTCGTCGCCGTCCGTTGCCCCGGCGGCGCAGAAGGACCCGCGGGCCTCCCGCCGCCACTCAGCCTCAGGCCATGGAAACTGGCAGGGATGGGGAAGGGGGGAGCGCCTTCCCTCTTCCGCATCCCTCCGTGTAACTCTACCCTGCCCGGCGAGCGCTTGCACAATGCAGCCGCCGCTTCACCCGGGCCAAGTGCTGCTCGGCTCACACACAATAGCGCTCTCCTTTTCCCGCCGTGCCGGCCTGTGCAGTTGCAAAGCGGCACAAGTTGCTCCCAGCGCGGCTCGCCTGGTGACACGCTCAATTCATGTGCCCCCTCCCACCTGGTCTCAAGCCTCTCTGAGGCTCTAAAGGAACGCAACAAGGTATGGCTTATTTTCAGGGGGTGTCTTATATTTCACAACCGCTTAAAAATCCTGCCCTGGCTTACTTTATGACTACGTATTAAAAAGGGGGAAACACGGTACTTACAAAAATAAAAAGGCAAGTCATGGAAGAGGGACGGGGTGGGAGAGGGTAAGGAAGCATAGACCACGAAGCAGAGGCTACTCACCAAGCCTTACATATTCAGGAAAAGGCTGCTTGAAGTGGAGCTCATAGGGCAGCACCGCCAGCCGCCTGCGGGTCTCCTTGTCTCGGATCTCAGTCACCACCTCTCGGATTGTGTAGATGTTCTTGCCAATGTCCTGCCAGTGGGGAAGACACAGCTGAGAGCTGTTGCAAGTGGGTCAGGAACCTGAGGGCTGGAAAGGGGCTGGGCCGGGGGGGGGGCATCTAGGTTAGGGAAGAGAGAGGCAGACCTATAGTCACACCTCTCCTGACTCACACTCTGTAGCAGCAAAAGCTAATCTGGGGGTTCTGGGATGCCCACATACCGAGAAGCATAACAGGGCCACCAGCAACCAGGAGACCCATGGAACATTCTGAGGAGCCACCTTGGCTTGGTAGACTGGGGTTTGTGTGTGTCCCTTCCCAACTGCCTGAAGCTGTCAAGGGATAGAGAACACCCTCCAGACCCACAACACCAACCTGCCATGCGCCCTAAGGAGAGTCTCTGTCTAGGCAGCTTTCTCTCTCTCTACCGGGATGGCCTAATAAAAGCCTCCAGGTCCCACAAAAATCTACCGCAAAGCAAAGCATACACCAGTGCCTGCGGCCCTTTCTCGCGGGGCTCCCCAGTGGGCCACTGGCCAAGCTAGGCAGCCGTTCTTAGCCTTCTCCCACTGTACCTGAAGCGGGGCTCCACGCAGGAAAGCTCCAGCATCAGCCACGACGTGCTCCACGGGAGCCATTTTGCCCCACTTTTGACTCTGACTCCCAGGGTACACTGGGAAGTGTAGTCTTTCCCCCGCTCTCCATTGTGGAGCATGCTGGGAACTGCGGCCTCACACAGGATACTTCTCGGAAGAAAGGCATGCTGGGAGCTGTAGTTCCCCTCCCCAAACCGTTCTTTCTTCCTACTTAAAAAACAACAGCATTGCATTGTTTGAAGGCGGGGCTTTTAATCTAATACTTTTGATGCCGCCCACCCGCCTCCAAAGAATCCCGGGGAAATAAACTTCCGCTTCCAGTCCGACAAGACCTCATAACTTGGAAAGGGAACACGCGATTTCCACTCCTGCCTCATCCCGACAACCGGCAGTCGGAGCTGCTGCAGCCACCACTTCCTCCGTTATTCCGCTCTAGCCGTCCCGGCTCCGTAGCCTCCCTTTCCACTTCCGAAGTATGTGTCACGTGACGTGTCACTTGTCACATGACCCATGACTACAGGAGGTGGAAGTGGGAGAAGCTGGGAACCGTCGCCGGTAAGTCTGGAGATTTGAGGGTGGGAAGCGGGGGGTCTGGCCACTGCTGTGATTGACACATACGGATACCCACACCCGCTTGCCTGGCTTCCTTCTCTCCAACATTTTGAAAATCAGCGGGCAGCTTTAAATAACAAAACACCCCTGAGTTTTTCTTGTTTATTTTTAGGGGTTGTTAGTTCCATCCCGCTTTTCAGGTTATAACAGCAACAACAACCCCCGCTCCGCGAAGGTACAGGAAAGGCGAAGGTGGCAAATAGAAGGGATGAAGTAGTCAGCCAAAACCTTTAGAAACGGAAGGCCTGAGCAAACCCCAAAGATTTTTGCTGTATGTTGCTGTATTATTATTATAATATTGGAAACCGCAGGCACCCTGGGTCTCCAGCCCCACTGCCTGCCTGCCTTGTCCCTTGAAATCTTTTAAGAGGGCAAGGGGTTGTCTCTCTGAGTACCTCAGCAGCTGAGCTCTTCTGTTCAGAAGGTGCCCTTAAGATGCATATTTTCTATGAGGTGGACTGTTCTACGGTGAAGAGGCCCTCAGGCCTTTTATTTTTTTTTTATTTTTATTTTTTAAAACATAATTTTTATTGATTTTTACAAATTACAAAAGATGGTACATACATAAACACCTTTTCCACCTTCTTCCCACCCCCCTCCATGGGTCCTCCCCTGCCACAGAAGTATCCCACGCAGGTGATCAGTCAGAAGTGGTCCATTTTATGATTGGGTTTCTGTCCTCCTCCCCCTCCCCTGCCCCCCAAGCCCCCCCCTGCCACCAGGGAGCTCCAGTGAACCAGGGCAGTACGCAGGAGTTCATCCATCCAACCATCTATTGTCATACCAAAAAAAAAAAGAAAATACAAAAAGAGAAAAAGAGAAAAAAGAGAAGAAGAAAAAAAAAGACAAAAAGGAAAAAAGACAAAAAAAAAATTCATCATAATTGTTAAATTCATAATTGTTAAACCATATTTTGTGGGCTTCCCCACCCTCCCACCCTTCCCCGGTTTTCCTCCCTTATTTATCATCTTCAACAGTTTCATAGTTCATATTTTATAACATACGCCTTTATATCTTGTACCACTTTTAAACTATTATCATTTTCGCCTATTGTCCAATCACTGAGAAATCAAACTCCCATTTTTTCTTCCCGTGCCTAATTTTTACCCCTCTATAGGCCTCCATATTTTCACCTTTTTCCAGAATCAATTCACTTTTTAAACCTATAACTATTCCCAAACTAACCTTACACCCCCCGAGTACCGGCTCCACCCCACCAATCCAGCAAGTTCCATAGTCAGCAGTCCAGTTATAGTCCTATTAACCCATCCTTACAATCACCACTTCACTTTCCCTTCACCCCACCCCCTGTTTGCAGTCTTTTGCCATCCAGGCCTCCATATCAGACCCCTGAGCTTCTTCTCTTCTCTGCTTAATTTTTCCTTCTTCCCTGTGGTCATTCTGGAGTTCCAGTAAGTCCAGTCGTGCCCCCCTCGAAGGGGAGGCACTCCATCCAACTTTTTGTAGAGTAAAATCATCATTTTTTTCGTGATGGGCTTCATCCTGTGTTAAATCATCACAGTCCTCATCATTGTCATTCCCACATTCATCCTCCTCAGTTTCAAAAGCTTCATCTTCTAGGAAATCATATTCTGTCATCACAATCTGGAATTGTTGCTGTAACACTAGCCGTTGTGTCTCCTCTTGACATAGTTCTATTCTTGCTTCCCACATTAAGGTCAAAACAGTCCGCTGAAACTCAGGCGGGTACCTTTTTGTTGACATAGTTCAGTCCTGTCAAGGTCAAAACTTGTCACATGGGGTGGAATATGATCGCAGTCTATTTTCTCGACTCCATTTTAACAAGCTGGCTGCATTCTTAAAAATAAAGTTCGAACTCACATTTCAAAAGCATATAAACCAAAAAAGAATTTCCAAAAAGTCCAGAGATAAAGATAGAAATAAAATTTAACTATAAATCCTGGTCAGCTCACTGGGTTTTCTGGGCTGCCGGCTCCCGAGAAAAAGAAAGGTCTTTCTTAGTCTTAACTTCATTCTGCAGGGCAATCACAACAGTCTCTCTCCCCTTTTACCCTGCATTTAGGGGAGATTCTCTTTGATGCCTTTGAGGAATCCTTTTGAGTTAAAATCTTCTGTTTACGGCTTCGGGTTTCTGTTTACTGTCTCTTATGTTACCGTGGGGGGGGGGTGGCTTCCTCTTTTCCCCTCTCTCCCAGGTCCAAATTGTTGCCTTAATTTACATTCCAAAGAATCCAAATTACTCACAGTCTATTCATTTGCTGAGTGTTCTTTGAAGAATTGGCCACCTCCACTTCCCAGACTCGCAGCTTCGCACTCTCAGAGCAGCAATGTCAGCCTGTCCGCCGCGGTTCACCTCCTCGCTCTCGGGGGCTTAAACAAAGCCGATCCGGGGAGGAGAGAGCCTGCTTTTGGCGCCGCCAGGCAAAATCTGTCCCCAAAAAGCTCGATTTGGGGCTTTTAAGGAGGTTTCGTTTCGCTGGAACGATTCCCTCCACCTCTGAAGCGCCGAGGTCCGCTCTGCTGTGCGGACCCCCGTCTGAGCAAGATGGCGTGGTCAACCGGAAGCCGAGGCCCTCAGGCCTTTTAAGGCAGACTTTGTTAGCCTACTGTCTGCCCTTCAGCAGTTTTGGACTACAACTCTCATCATCCTTAGCCAGTACAGTTGTAGTCCAAAACAACTGGAGTATACTAGGTTGATAAGTTCAAAACTTGCATTGTTATAGGTGCATTTTGTGACAGGGAATTTCATTAGTGCGAACAGTTTCTGAGCTCTGGAAACAGATTAAAACTGCAGTGGAAGGAAAGGGAGACCTTTTTCTGCCTCCCCACTTCCAGCTACTCTCTGGAGAAGAGACCCTCTTAAGAATATTAGGGGGGTGAGCAGGGAAAGGACTAAACCATGTGAAAAGTGAACATAATATTTTAGCTGCAGTTGGTTCATTTTCAGCTTTGTATTGTTGTTTAAAAAGTGTGCCGTTGTTGCATCCATAACCTAGGTTTAAGGTGCCATTTAGCTCCTAGCTTCATATCCCAGTTTCTAACACTGGGTAAGAGTTGCTTTCATATGACTATGGACACCTGGACTTATTTTTTGGCAGCCACTGTAGAGTTTCCCCCAGAGAGCTGGGCTGCCATTAACCTACTCAGCTGTGGGACAAATTGCTACATTTTGTCCCAGTGGAAGTGTCCAGACCAAGCATCCCCAAACTTCGGCCCTCCAGGTGTTTTGGACTACAATCCCCATCATCCCTGACCACTGGTCCTGTTAGCTAGGGAGCATGGGAATTGTAGGCCAAAGCATCTGGAGGGCCACAGTTTGGGGATGCCTGGTCCAGACAGTCTATATGGGGAGTGCTTTTCAGTTGTGTTGCTCTACAGTGCCTTGCCCTTAGGATGAGGCTGCATCAAGCCATTGGATGCCGTTCCTCCTTTTCTGAGGTACCTACAGAATAGCCTTTGGCTCTACTAGGGGCACCATGACCTTCCTTGGACACATGCAAAGGAGGTTCATCCACTTACTTGCTTTGCTCAATTATAGGGAAGTTTGTATTGCTTCTTTTATTGCGTTGCTTATTGTTTCGGATTCAGCTTTTCTGCTGTTGTAAGTGCAAGGACTGAGACAGGTTTGCTTCTTGAATTGGCTGATTGCTGCAGCTACTTGTAAAGATGTACTGTAACCTGAGTGATACTGTTTAAACAAAGGGGTGTGTGTGTGCAAATGAATTGTGTAGATTCTTCCTGGTTGTGGCAAGGACTGCTGTGGGAAACATAGGGACTCTTTAAAGGAGCTCCAGAGAGTTCTACAAAGAAATATGGAAGTAAAATCCTATTTCACAAAGGTGAGAGGACAGCACTCTCTGTCATGCAGATAACAGCTGATGTAGACACGCCATGAGGCATGTTGAGTGATTTTTGCCACTGCCTCTTGCATTACTGTGTGTGGACTATTGGACTTCTTCTTTGCATCTTGCTCATTTTGTTGAAAGGAACTACCAACATTGATGTTCTCTGGGTACACTAGAACTGTGACCATATGTGGGATTGATCTAACACCATCCACCTATAATTTACTATGTTCTGTTTAACTCAATTTTTGGCTCATTCTCAATGCACCTGAGACCATGGAGGGAATGAAGTGAATTGGTATGTGTGTCACCTATCACCTTCACAGAGTGCCGGGTTTGAAGGAGAGTAATAAATATGCAATGATTGAATGTGTTAATGATTAGCTGACTTGGTTTGGTTCCTCCTGAGCAGCTTGCGTGGTTGCTAGACTCACACTGTGTTGTGAACCAACTCTGTCTTCCTGCTCTTGGAGATCTGTAGCTAGTGCAAATCAACAAACTCACTCTTCTGTGGGGGATAGAAAGTGAGCGAGGAAACTCATTCAGGAGGGGGTGTTCCTGCTTCTTCTAAGAATCTAAGCTTACCTGCCCACTTGTCATTCAGAGACTTAAAATACAAAACTTTTTATGATCCAGAAGCTCAAGCATGAAGAAGAAGTTGTGTAAATCTCTTCCTCCCTCCTCTTTGCTGAATGAAAAGCTCCCATAGGGCTGCTGCTGCTCTTCATCAGAGCTTGCTGTGTGCAAGCAAATGCTGGCAGTTCTTAACCGAGCTGTTCTGCACCAACTTCCTCTTTGTGTCTGTGCTCTGAAGCTCTCTTCTTCCTTCTGCCTTTGCTGTCTTACTCAGTGAGGGGAAATTCCCACTCTACCCCCTGGGGCCTGGTAACTGACTGTAGGAAACACTTGCTTTTTCCGGAGTTGTTGCTGGATTGGGGCTTCTGAGGGTTTTCTTCAAGGAGCTCTATCTGTTCCAGGATTCAGAACTCAACAACTGAAAAAGTTCTAAGTTTGGAGGGTGCGGGATACCCCTAAAGTGAAGGGGCAGTTATCTGTATGGCTGGTGAGAGCAAAGTATTTCCTGTCCTGAGCCAAAGGGGCAAGCAGCAGGAAGCATGAGTAGCCAAACTCCTAGCATCCCACTCCATCAGACCATGCTAGCTGTGGCCATGGGCGTAGCCAAGGAGGGGCAAGGGGGCCAGTGCCCCCCAATCAATACAAATCAATACAAATCTGAGGTTCTGTCCCCCCTAACAAAAGCCTGCCCCCCCCACTAACAAAACCCCTGGCTACACCCATGTCTGTGGCTGATGGAAGCTGGAGCCCATAAACCAGGTTCCCTCCCATTCCCTAGTGCTGTTGCTCCCAGCTCTGTGTCCAGTATCAGAACTTGGAGGAGACTTGCCCCGGCTTTTCAGAGACAATGTGTCACCTGTTGCTCTCTCTCTTTCGTAGGCATCCAGCGATGAAATGGCTTCTGTGGGGTTGCTTGGAGAGAAATCTCCACTTACTGTGAAAGGTGAGTCCTCTTGTCCAAGAGCAACTCTGTGGAGTTTGGCAGCAGTAAGGAGGCATTTGTTGTTTCTGGTTTGTTTTGAGCTATACGGACTCACAAATAATTATGCTGAGCAAAAGCTTAAAAAACAACAGTAGGGAGCAGAGCAGTCTGGATGAAAACATTTCATGTATCGCAGGAGGTGCTGAATATTCTCTAAAATGAAGAGGAGGCTAGTTTACATTGAGGTGGGTAACTTGTGGCCCTTCGGAGGTTGTTGGGTTCTCATTTCCCTCAGCACCAGCCACCCCCCTTTACACTGCTTTTATTTTAAGCAGCTGCCTGTGAAGAAGAGCTCTATTTAACATGAAAGCACTGCAGCCAACATTTGGGTGGTGCCTTGATAATACCTCGACTTGCTTGCTGTGGTCTTTCAGTCATTCCCAGTCATTCCCACTTGTGCTGTCCCCAGCGTAGGGATGACTTCTCTCTCTTTTTTAGCATGATCCAGAATATCCTTGCCTGCAAGAAAACCCTTGCCGACAAGATGACTGTGTGACCTTCTGATCTTTTCCCTACAGCTTGCCAAGATGGCCTGAACTTTAGCAGTTCCCACTCCCAACTACTGTCAGTTCAGGGTGAGGAACAAACGGGTTCTCCCATCAGTATTTGTGTGTGTGTGTGTGTGTGTGTGTGTGTGTATACACACACACGCGCGCATATACATGCAAGGGTGGGTGTGGGAAGAGAAACAGCTTCCCTACTGTCTAGTCATTACAGCAATGGACTTTTACCTGCTGACCCTGGAAACTTTGGATCCAGGCCAGAGAGGCCTGGCTGTGGTAGGGTTACTTACCGGGTCCTTCCACACCCTGGGAGCCACCACTGCAGGCCTTCCCATCTCACTGCAGGAACTCAGCTAACTGCAACTGCTTGAATTCATTCTACAAGGAGAAAGACTGGAAGCTGCTTTATACTGAGTCCTGATAACAACAACAACAACAACAACAACAACAACAACAACAACAATTTATACCCCGCCCATTTGGCTGGGTTTCCCCAGCCACTCTGGGCGGCTTCCAACAGAAGAATAAAATAATCGATTAAAGATTAAAAGCCTCTCTAAACAGGGCTGCCTTCAGATGTCTTCTAAAAATCTGGTAGCTGTTTTTCTCTTTGACATCTGATGGGAGGGCATTCCACAGGGCGGGTGCTACTACCGAAGGCCCTCTGCCTGGTTCCCTGCAACTTGGCTTCTTGCAACGAGGGAACCGCCAGAAGGCCCTCGGCACTGGACCTCAGTGTCCGGGCAGAACAAAGGGGGTGGAGACGCTCTTTCAGGTATACTGGACCGAGGCCATTTAGGACTTTAAAGGTCAGCAGCAACACTTTGAATTGTGCTCAGAAACGTACTGGGAACCAATGTAGATCTTTCAAGACCCGTGTTATGTGTTCTCGGCAGCCGCTCTCAGTCACCAGTCTAGCTGCTGCATTCTGGATTAGTTGTAGTTTCTGGGTCACCTTCAAAGGTAGCCCCACCTAAGGGCATTGCAGTAGTCCAAGCGGGAGATAACTAGAGCATGCACCACTCTGGCGAGACAGTCTGCAGGCAGGTAGGGTCTCAGGTAGGTTAGTATTGTCCACACTGAGTGGAGGCATCTCTCCAGGGTTTCAGGCAAGGGTACCTCCCAACTCTACTTATATGTGAGTGTTTAATTCTTCACATTGCCCTCCAGTCTCAAGGGTTAAAAATGAGACCCACAAGTTTTTCTCTTGTCCTCTGGCCTGTTGTGACAGCAGTGTGTTATTGGGTCATTGCTCATAAGGAATGAGAGGCAAGTCTCCCCTTTCTTCCCCCCCCCCACCCCAGACTTGTTTTTCTGGCTAGTTGGTGCCCCCCTCCACCAGCATGAATGCTTTGCTTGCACCTCAAGCAGCTGCAGGGGGGAGTGTATGATGGGGCCAGACGGCAGCCTCTTGCGGATGTTGAGTCCGGCCAGTTACACACGCTGTGCCACCAGGGGGCTCCCAACACTGGCAGTTACAGGAGCGTTTCTGCACAGGTTGCAGCTGCTCTGCCTTCCTCTCGTGGCTGTAATGTCAGTCCCTGGGTCTGTAATCGGCAATCGTCAGCCTTGGCACTCTCCAGCTTGGGCTAGGCTCTGGGTCTCAAGTAGGAGACCCTCTGGAATGCCAAGAGTACACTCTCACCTCCTTGTCCAGTGCAAGCTCCCAAGGTGGGGAGGGGAGGAGAGTGGGTGTTTAAACCAGCAGTAGCCAAAGTGGTGTTGTTTGGCTCCAGCTCTGGTCACCCCCAGCAGCCACCATAGCCAGTGGTCAGGCATGATGGGAGCTGGAGTCCAGCAATATCTGAACCCGTATTCCAGCCTTTGTTTGGATGGGAAGGGGTTTCTATCACCCTACGAGCCAGCAGGTTTGCTTCCCAGGGTTCTTTGTGGGAATCCAAGACTCTTCATCTATTTTCAAGTGAGGTTTCAATGTAGGCCATAGATGTGCCCTTTGCCCTGCTTGTTCCTTTGGGAGTCTTGTGCTTGCATAAAGGGTGGAGCCAGCAGTGGAGCCTCCTGTGTAAAGTGGAGGGGTTAAAAGGGCACAGTTGGGTGGCATTGTCACTCTCCTTGGCATGCCGGTAGATCTGGCTACCCCAAAATCCCTAGCAGGAAGTATTGGCTAGCCTGGGGCAGGCGCCACCCACCACTCCAACCGAGGAGCAACTACTGAACTTCCTCCACTTCCTCCCTCCAGTGGTGTCAGCAAAGCCCAAGGCACAGGGGCGCCAGGCTCGGATCACCTGCTTCGTGGAAGTGACGGCGGACGGGCTCACCAGCGAGACCAAGAAGACAGCAAAGCGGATCGGGAGCTCTGAGCTGCTCTGGAATGAGACTCTTGTGCTGTAAGAATTTGGGGCTCTAGGGAATTGGGATGCATGTGTGAAACTGAGCTGGGGCAGGCACTGGCTTTGCCCAGGTGGGTCTGCTCGGGATGGGCCTTTGGCTCTGTGGCTGTGGCAGCTGCTCTTTCCATGGCGAAGCAGGAGCCCTTGCAAGGGACGCATCTGCATGTTATCAGCTGCATTTCCAAACAAGGGAAGGCCCTTGGCTCCCCCTGGCTTGTCATCTTAAGCCTTTTGCCGAAATGACTATAATAATAATAATAAATAAATAAAAGTAATAAATTTTTATTTATACCCCACCCTCAGGGCGGCTAACAACAAATATAAAAACATTGATTAAAAACAACTTAAAAACAGCATAAAACACAACATCAATATAGCACCGCCAGGGGAAGGGAAAAAGGAATGGAAGCTTCGGTTAAATTGAAGGCCAGATGGAATAACTCTGTCTTACAGGCCCTGTGGAAGGAGATCAAGTCTCATGGGACAGAGCATTCCACCAGTTCGGTGCCATCACTGAAAAGGCTCTGGCCCTTGTGGAGGCCTCTCACTGGGGCCTGGGATGACCTAGTTTGCTCTTCTTATGTTTGGGAAGCCTAATGACGGGTCGAGAGCACTCACATTCTTTTCATTTATTTCTGTAGAGCCCCCTTTTCACCTTTTACCATTTAGTTTTGTCCACAAATTGGCTTTTACTGAATGTCCCTCATGCTTGGCGCAAGGCAAACTTGATCCCGCTACCTCACCAACCTGTCTTCTTTTGCACCCTCTTCCTCCCGCAACCCTGCTGCAGGAATGTCACCTCACAAAGCCACCTTGACGTGAAACTCTGGAGCTACCACACCCTGCGGAACGAGTTGCTGGGCACAGCCTCCATCAGTATCCCCAGTGCACTGAAGCAGAGCAAAGGGAATGGTACGTCCCATGGTAGAGACTCTCCACAGCCCCCTCCGCTGGTCTGTCCTCCGGTTTGGGCGTCACCAGGTTTTCTGCGCCCTCTGGCAGGGGGGAAATAAGGTGGTGGAAATGCTCTGGCCTTGGCAGAAGACAAGGCCTCATTGTGAGCGGCTGGGAGGCCTGTCAGGCGCACAGGGCTGCTGCTGCTGGTGTGTCTGATGGAGGCCACCCCTTCACCAGCCAGGAAAGCAGAGCAGCCCGCCCAGCAATACGAGGCCCTTGGCTGTCTGCTGCCATTTGTGGTTGCTGGAGTGGCCCGTGGCGGCAGCCGCTGCTGCTGCTACTACATAAAGGCCTCTATTCAGGGGGCTCCCGGCAGGGAAAGTCTCTCTCCGTCTCCTTCAGCCCAAACTGCTCCCCTGCCCCCACCACGGCCCCCACCTCACAGAATACAGACCTCGTATTGAGAGGTGCCGGGCCTGGAGAAAGCAGATGGAGGTGGGGGCAATGTCAGAGCAACAACTAGCTACTTTTCTGGGGGAGTCTCTTCTTCCTGGGCTTAGGCCTGATGGTCTGGTCCACTAGCTTTGAGACATCTGGGCCTTGGTGGGCAGGCTTTGGCTGGAGGTGAGTGGAGAGAGACCCCCTGCTGTGGGTCAAGAAAATGAGTGAAGGCTTACCTGCACCTTCCCTTGGAGTGTCAGAGCTTCTTGCTGCACTGCTGCCTCAGAGCAAAAGGTGTCAAGGGCTTCATGGTTGCTGGAAATGGCTTTTGTGGGGGGCGGCGGGGGGCTTAACATTGGGGCTGCCCTTTGGGGCCTTGTGGTGTGGTTGGAGGTCGAGTGTTTGAGATCCTGCCTGGCAGGCCTGAGTCGCCCTCCTGCCCTCTCCTCGCCCATATGAGCTGCTGCTCTTCCTCCTTGTGTGCTGGACACAATGCTCCTTTCATGAGACAAGGTGTAGTTTTGGGCGGCAAATGGAAAAGGCTCCGCTCGGTACCAAAAGGGGTGGAATTTTCCCTGGCACTGGCTGCGAGGGGAGGCTTCTTAAAGCGTCAGCACAGCCACTGCCAGTGAGTGTCAGAAGATCAGGCTTTCTTTCTCCCCATGGCTCTGAGGCAAGGGCTGCTTGCTGTGGTTGTTTTCCTGGATGAATGGCGTAAGAACATAGGAAGGGCTCTGCAGGATCGGGCCAGTGGCCCATCTAGTCCAGCATCCTGTTCTCACAGTGGGTGACCAGATGCCCGTGGGAAACCTGAGCAAAAGAGCACTCTCCCCTCCTGTGGTTTCCAGCAGCTGATATTCAGAAGTTACTGCCTCTGATTGTGGAGGCAGAACATAGCCATTATGGCTAAGAGCTGCTGATAGCCTTGTCCCCCATGGATTTGTGTAACTCTCTTTTAAAGCCACCTGAGTTGCTGGCCATCACTGCCTCTTTTGGGAGTGAGTTCCATAGTTTAAAGATGTGCTGTGCGAAGGAGTAGTATCTTTTTCTGTCCCGAATCTTCATTCAGCTTCATTAGATGTGCTCAATTTCAAGTGCTATGAAAGAGGGACTTCTCTCTGTCCACTTTCTCCATGCCATGCGTAACTCCATATTCTTCTGCCATCCCTTTCTCGCCTTTTCTCTAAATCAAAAAGTCCCAAACGTTGTAACCTTTCCCCATAGGGCTGTTGCACTATCCCTTTGATTGTTTTGCCTTTTCCAACTCCACCATATCTTTTTTGAGGAGAGGAAGTGACTCCAGGTAGAGCAGATTCACAGCTGGCACTGATAATGGCCACTCTCACTCCTCCTTGCCATGGGTGTGAGTGTCTGCTCTCCATTGAGCAAGCACCCAAATACAACACCCTCCCTTTCTCTGTGTGCTGGGCAGGAGGGAAGGGCAGCCCTTGTGAGCTGCTGATCTAAGGAGTGGGGTGTGTGTCCTATTGGTTTAATTTTTATCCTGCCTCATTGCTAGGGCTCTGCACCCATTTCAGGATACGCAATGCACAGCTAATGAGAGAGCAATACCCTGAGACCTCTGCAAAACCACCTATGATGGCCACCTGGTTCTACCCACAGGCATCTCAGATCCAAATGCCTTTCTCTGTGATGCTCTGGCTGGGGGTGGATACGGTCTTGAAGACACAAGATGGGAGATTCACATGGCTCATCTCTCAGGCGCTGAGGACTGGTGGCATGTGTGGCCTCCTTCTGAGAAGCTGAGAGTGGAGGCTTCCTCCCTGCAAAGTAGCCTCACTGAGAGGCCTACCTGAAGCTGCCCAATGAGCCTCAGGGCTGAAGAATGATTTGAACTAGCTTTGCTGGGCTGCACTGGGAGAGGAGGAAGCTGCAGCTCCTTCCTGGCACTTTGCCAGCTGCCTTTAGGCCTCCTGGAGCGGATGGATGGGCACATCTGAAGTTTTCTTGGGATCTGCAGCTGGGTCAGCAGCTTTTGTGTGCCCTGAAGATCCCTGCATGTTCATTGAGCATCTTCTGTCCTTGGCCCAAGGGTGGGCTCTGTTTGCTGCACCAGAATGGCAGTGGTGGGATGGGGAGTTTTTCCCCAGCCTAGCCGTGCTCCTTGGACATCTGCTCCAGAAGTGCTCTGCCAGAACCAACATTTTGGCCAGGCAGCTCCAGCAGAGCTCCAGGAGGAGAGGCTGTTTGGGGAGATGGAGGGTGGGGTGCAAATTAGTTCAATAAGAGCCAGCCGGCTACTGCCTTGGCTGCAGCAGCTCCCAAGTCCCCCATTGGATGCATCGTTTGCAGCTCCAATTCCCACCCACCCGCAAGGGACTCTTTGTTCTCAAGCCTGTTCTGGGCACAGGTTTACAACCCCCCACCCTCCCAACCTGGAGGCTGATCCCATTTCTACTGTGTGAGTGCAGCAGCTTCCTTCATATGTCCTCTCGCCTGCCAGCCAGGCAGGGAATGGGGTCTTCTGCCAAGGCTCTCGAAGCAGCCAGCATCTGAATCAAGGCTGGACCCAGAGCAGGGGGTGTGGCTCAGAAGAAATCTCTCTCTGTGTGTAAAAACAAATCCTCAAGTGGCTGCACCAATTGAGTGTGAAAACAAGGGGCCTGGAGCCTTTCGGGCTGCAGTGTGCAAACAACACCTCCCCCCCCCCCGCCCCTACAATCATCACCCTTGTTCTCAGGTTGCATCAAGAGGTTCTTGTTTAGGGAGCCCCCCTTCTCTCTCCACCCCCCCCCCAAATGCTTTTACAGCTCCTGCAAAGGTCTGTGACTTTGCTTCTCGTTCTGCCTTGCCCCAGGCAGGGATGCTGGAGCTGCAGCCACAAAGAATTCATTCAGAAGGAAGCCAGCCCTGATTTCTGCTCCCTGCTCCACACAAAGTAGTAGCAGGATCCAAGGAGGAAGTTGTAAGGATGGATGGATGGATGGATGGATGGATGGATGGATGGATGGATGGGCTCCTCATTGGAAAGCAAATCTCAAAGATGGCTTCACTGAACTGTGGCCAGGCCAATGCTGGGAAAGAGTTGTGTGGGAAACCATGTTTTGGGGTCCTCTGGCTATCCCTCTAATAGTAGCACCTCTCCTTGCAAGCCAGCTGGCAAAGCTTGTTCTGCTGGGCGTACAAGGCTTCTTCCAGAAAGGTGCCTTGCATCTCAGCGATTGTCCTCTTTAAACCCTTGAGTGTCCTTGACTAGCATGGAGGGCTCTTTCCCCTTCCCTTACCAGAACTCCCGCCCAACCTTCTATTCTTGTTGACAGACTGCTGACATGTAGACTAAATGAAGCTACTGCTTGGTGGATTTGTACCCAGTAAGGGCATGTGGAAGGTCCCAGGTTCAGCCTCTAGTCTCTACAACACCCTAGAGAACCATGGCCAATCAGTGTAGACAATCCTGAACTCCACAAACCAACTTTCTCTGCCCCCTTTCCCTCATCAGACAGCTTTCTCTGACCTATTTCTCCCTATGTTTTTCTGTGTACCCAACCAGAGAAGCGCTCCCCTCATTGGCTAGAGTGGTGCTTTTCCCTTGGTGACTGCTATACTGTAGGGAGCCACTGGCTGAAAGGCCCTGCCAGGAAAAAAAGGTGCCTCCCCTTCTTCCTTTTTAGAAAAAGGAAGCAGGAACTCTGGGATCGCATCCCTTGCTTTTGCTGGGAAAGCTCTTATACCCCCAGACAAGGATTGCCTTGGCCAGAGAGCCTTTGGCCTTTGTTCGATTGGCCACCATCTTGATTTGATTTTGTATATTTCTATGCCACTTTACATTCAAATGAATCCCAAAGTGGCTTACAAACAATAAGTAATTAGAACATGATAGAACATAATAAACACCACAAATACAGGCCCCTTCTGTTCCCTGAGGGCTCCCTGCTCCTAGTGCCCAGAAGGTGGAGGCGGAGCTCTCTCCTTTCCTTTCCCCTCCGCATCGCTTCTCCATCCATGTTAAGCCTTGGGCTGCCTTCCTCTTTGCTGTCTTGCTCACATCGCTCCAGGCATGTCCACCCTGGGACTGTGGGGAGCCTGTCCAGCAGCTGGAACTTCCTTCCTTTTTCCTTCCCTTCCTTGCTCCTGCTCCTACTGGCCAGACTGCTGGAAAGCTCGGGTCCTTTTCATGTCCTGGCTAGGAATTCCCTGCCAAACGGGAGCACTGAGGCTCCAAGCGGTGCAGCGGAGGTAGTGAACTGAGGAGGCCTTATGTAAGGCTGGGGCGGCCCCTTCCCCCAAATGATAACAGCCCGTCCCCCCTGCACACAAGCTGGCTTTGTGTGCGGCCGCTGAGGGACCCTGGTCTGCTGCAACAGCAAGGTCCCTTTATGTGTGCCTGGGCCATGGGCCGTGGTGGAGGGGCCCATGCGTGTTTATTTTCTTAAAGAAAGCAGAGGGAGGGGAAAGTGGTGTTCACTGCCTTGCCTGGAGACACAGGCACCTTGTCTCTGCCAGGGGACAAAAGGGCTCTGTGCAGCCTGCAGCAGGAGCAGAGGGCTGCCAAGGTGGGGCAGCGGGGAGAGAAAGGGGCGAGGACAGTCTCCCTGTATCACCAAAGGCGTGCTGGTGGCCCCTTGGCTGGGCCTGGCTCCTTGCGGGTAGATGGAAGGCCAAACCCTCCTGTTCCTCTGGCTCAAAACCTTCCCCTCCCTGACTCGGCTGTGCTGCACTTCACACACCAGGAGCTGCTGCCGCCACTGCGGACAGAGAGGCTGGAGCCCCGTGTGCAGCTGGTGAAAGGGAGGCCTCCAGGCAGCTCAGGTGTGAACTTTGGGGGCCTGCCCAAGGTGCCTGGCCCTCTCTCTCCAGGGACTGAATATCAGTTGCTCTTTGTCTTCCTGCCCTGGGTGCTGGGGAGTAGGAATTCCTTCTCCCATAGTCACCTTGATGTCACCCTCCTCTCAGGGCATTTGTGCTCCTCGCCTTCCTTTTCAGCCAGCACGAGGAGACTGAGGCTCCGAGGGCAGATTTGGGCCTAAGAAATGTGCTGGGGAGTAAGCGCAGCTGCAGCAACAGGAAAGGTGTTGGGCCTGAAGTGGGCGACCCTGAGCCTGGCTGTTCTGCTGAGCATCTTCTGGGCAGAGCAGGGATGTGGGTTCAGCCCCCTCACGTTGGAAAGCATTTAATGTCACAGAGGAGAGTTCCCTGTGCTGCTCCCTGGGTACAGAGATGGTCCTGTCATCCGGGTGGGGAGCAAGGTACTCAGCATATGCTCCTGCCCTCCCCGACCCCCAACATTACAGTTCCCTCTGCTGAGGGGCTAAGCTCCAACTCTGCCACTGGAGGAATGGTGTGATTAAAGTGTTGGGGTGAGGCTAGCTAGGGCTGGAGTGCTAGAGAGGTCTAGGGAACGAGGCTGCCCCCCACTTGCTTATGGGCCTGTGTCCACCAGGGCCACTCTGCTGGTGTAATGGCTTTCCCCCCCTCTTGTCACTCTCTGTACCTCACAGCGGAAAACAAGCAGCTGACCTTGAACCTGCAGATGGAGAACAAAGGCTGCCTTGTCTCTGGTGGGGAGCTGACCATTTTCCTGGATGGGCCCAGTGTTGATGTAGGAAGCTTGCCTAACGGCAACGTTGTGACGGAGGGTGAGTGTGGCAGGGTGGGGTGGGGTGGGGTAGCCGCCTGCCGCTTGGGTCCTGGACAGCCAGCGGGGCCTTTGATGAGTTGTCCTATGAAAGACGGGAGCTGAGGCAGACGGGTTCAAGCCGAAGGGTGGGGGGCAGGCGGGTCTGAGCCAAGCCTTCCCTGTACTCTAATCCCAGTCATGTGTGGTCTGGTGGCAGGGAAGGGGAATCACTTTGTAGATGTACAGAGGCAGTATTTACAGCAGCATCTCAGGTCCTTGAGCCCAGCTTAGAGATTGGGAGCAGGTTCTGAGGCTGGGCCCTGACTCCGAACTGAGCCCCAGAGCAAATATTGCTCTTCAGACCTTTAGTACCTGAGTTGTCCTGAGCAGAATGGCAAGGAGCTCTTGTGTCCAGGGAACTGAACCTCACCAGGCAGGCATGCAAAATGTTAAACAGGCCCTCCCATCCCAGGGAGGCCACCTCCCTTCCTTCCCAAGGTGCTGGTCTGTCTCTTCCTGCTGCCCCACCCCCCCACCCCCGGAAGGGACCCTGGGCTCCTTCTCCTCACCCATCCTAGCAGAGTCTTTCCTGAAAGTGAGAGGAACTGCATTTGATGGGATGAGAGAGAAGTTGAGAGATAAATCCAAAGATGCCACAACACCACTGGGCGGTGGAGGAGGTCCACATGGGCAAAGCTGTGTTGTAGATGTTGCCCACCAGCCTCTGCTATAGTTGCTGAACCTTCAGAGGTGGGAGGAGAGCTCAGCTCTCCAGTGGCCCCTGGGATCATCCAGATTCATGATTCTATGAGGACTCCCATGTTTCAACTGTCATAATAACCTGTATCATTTGTTATAGTTTGCACCCTTTCCCTCCACCTCAGCTCCAGGTTACACAGCTGCCTCATTCCTTGTCCACCCACCCCTCCCCTTTCCCCACAGCTGGCTGTTGCCAGGGCTTGGCTTTTGGCCTGCCTGCCAGGGTCCTATTCTGACCAGTTCTTTGCTTCCTTGTTCCTTCAGGGTCCCAGGCAGCTGGGAGGGACCCCTGTGGTCTGGCCTCGTCCCCAGAGAGCAGGCCCCAGGCCCCCAGCACCAACTGCTTTGGCGGCAGGTCCAGGTAAGGGTTCTCCTCTGCTCTGCCGTGGCATTTTGGATGGCTGCAGGTGCGTTTGATGGAGGCCACTCTGGAGCCTGTGATGGTCAGCACGCAGGGCAGGGTAAGCCATGATGGAAAGAGACAAAGAAGAGGATGGGGAGGTTGGGAGGTTTGCCAGGACAGAGGTAGGAAAGAGCCCAGAAAGGCCTGGGTGGGCAGGGAACTGCCTTGCAAGGTTTTGAGGAGTCAGGCTGGCCCATGTGCATGTGGCTCAGAGTTGGGAAGACCAGATAAGGGCTACTGCATCCCTCTGTGGCAAGAGGAGCATTTGGTAGCAGGGGAATTGCAGCTCCAGGACACTGTTGGTAGTGGGCTACACTTGGTACCCCTGCTCTCTTGGTCTAGCACAGGCATCCCCAAACTTCGGCCCTCCAGATGCTTTGGAGTACAGTTCCCATCTTCCCTGACCACTGGTCCTGTTAGCTAGGGATCATGGGAGTTGTAGGCCAAAATATCTGGAGGGCCGCAGTTTGGGGGTGCCTGGTCTAGCACCACCCATTATCTGGTGTGTGGAAAGTCCAGGCAATTATTGTGGGGTACTTTGGCTTTAGGGCAAAGTCCCCTGGAGACTGATAGTTCTCCTTCTCCTTCCAATCAGAGCCTGCTGACCCTGGCAAAAAGTGCTTGCTCTGAGCAGCTGTCCAGAAAGCAGGGCAAGGGGCTTGCCAAGGGGGGTCTGCTTGGCCCTTCCTTCCACTCTCTGGCCACAGCTGTGTCGTGTTTGTGTACTGTTGCCGGTGTGGTGCTGAATTTAGCACCCCACTGACAGGATTTGCTGGGCAGGAGGGAGACCCCAGACTGTTCTGCTTGCCCTGCAGTGTCCCTGAAGGGAGCCATACTGCTTCTCCTGAGATGATGGGTGGCTAGCCAACTGACCAACTTCCTTCACCAGGTTCCATTCTTCCCTGCATTGTAGTGCTCAGCCCCGTATCCAGGGAAGACTCCTCCTCAGTCTCCTTTTTCCTCTGCTTCATTGTGCCTTCCTGGCTCTGTTTGTGCAGGGCCCCCAGAAGCCCCTGAATCCTCCACCAAAAGAAGTTCGATTCCCCTGAATTAAACATATTGGCTTCTGCAGATGGGAAGAGCTTTCAGGGAGTTGAACTTTTGGCCCTCACCAAAAGCTCCTGGAACGGCCCTTCCAAACGGACACAGGCATCTTCTGCAGCCTTCATGTGGTTCTGCTCAGAAGAACATCCTCAGAAGAGCCTGGCTGGTGGATCACCTAGTCCAGCATTCTGGGTTCCACAGCGGACAATTAGCTGTCCTACTGGGAAGCCAACAAGCTGGATAGGAGGGCAAGAGCACTCACAACATTCTAGGCTTCTCCTTGATGCTGTAAGGTCTAGAGACTTGCATCTTTTAAAAAAGTGCAATGGTGTAAAGAACCTTATGCCCCGAGGGGCACAGTAAATTATTGCAGTCTTGGCTCTGTGCAGCCGTTGGATCTAATCAGGGTGCTGGACAGATTCTGGATGAGTTCTCCATGTTAGTCTGGAGCAGTGAAAACCTCAGCCTGCCCCATGATTTCTCCATTGGACACACGAGTGGGCCATAGCCTTCCTAGGCTTTATTTAGTCTGGAATGGTCAGCTCTTGCAAAGGAAAGTTCAAGCCGACCTTTGGACCACAAGACCCTTTGCAGGGATGGCTGAGTGATGGGCCAAGAGGGTCTGGAGCAACCTTGATTTGCATCCTGGTCTCTCCAGGCAGCTAGCCTCTACTTCCAGGGGAAATAAAATTATTTATCATCATCATTACCACTACTGACATTGCTGGTTGGAGGCAGGCAACAAGCAGTTTAGTTTTTGCCCCCGGCCTGTTTCTTCATTGCGCTGCAAAATTGGGCCCTTGCAGGAAAACCTGGATGCTGGGATGCCAAATTCCCTAGTGAGCAGCACTTCCCTCACTGGATGGCTGCTTTGGGGTGAAATTGGTGTGGATGGGATTAGAGTGGGATTTGCTTCCACAAGCGATTGAGGAACATCTCAGGGCGATTTGCAAACAGGCTACAACAAATGTGCCTGCTCTCTCATTTTAGTGCTGTCTCTGATCAGAGAGGTTCCAAGGTGAGGTGTTTTGGGTGAGTGTGTGTGTCCCCCCCCCCCAGATCTGTGTGTCTTGGGAAACAGTTTCTAAAGAAAGGAGAAAAGGGGATGGGAGGGAGGACCTTGGGCTCCATTTTCAGAAACAAACACTTGTGGCTGGTGGTCCTCCCTCCCGTTCTATCACCACCACCACCTTTTGCACAGATCAGAGGAATTTCTCAGCCTTGCGTTGCCCGCCTAGCGGTTCCCTGGCTGAGGAGGGCTGGCAACACCACCCTGCGACCAGGATCGATCACTCGTGCCTGTTTGCAAAGTGTTTCCTTGCATTTGCACAACAGAGATGGGCCCTCTCGCTGCTGGGTCCCCTCCTCCACTGTCTTTTTCCTGCTTCTCCTTGGGCGGGGGACCTTCTCCTTGCTCTCGGCTGTCCTTGGTGTCGCATTCCCCATTGTGCCCCCTTCCCCTTGCTGCTTCCCTGAGTCCTTCTCCCTGTGGGGTTGCTCATTCCTACCAAGGTCAGCTTGGTGCTGGTTTCCTTTCCCCCTCATGCCCTTTGCTCCTGCCCCCCCCCCCAACTGCACTTGGAGAGAAACTGGCGGGAGGGAGATGCTTAGACAGTGTCTTGATCAGCCAGCATATCCTAGGGATCCTTTGGTTCTGGTTGGCCACTGTGGGAACAGGATGCTGGATTAGATGGGCCCTTATTTTGATCTCGCCTCCTTGACTCTGAAACAGCCTGACTCTCTGGACCCCAAGCCAGAATCTCTGGAGCTTTCTCTGCATGCGTGTTGGAATATAATAATAATAATAATTTATTATTTATACCCCGCCCATCTGGCTGGGTTTCCCCAGCCACTCTGGGCGGCTTCCAACCGAATATTAAAAACAGTACAGCATCAAACATTAAAAACTTCCCTAAAGAGGGCCATCTTCAGTTGTCTTCTAAAAGTAAAATAATTGCTTATTGCTTTGACATCTGCTGGGAGGGCGTTCCACAGGGCGGGTGCCACTACTGAGAAGGCCCTCTGTCTGGTTCCCTGTGGGGATTAGGGCCTATTACAGGTCGTGCCTCCCCTCTCTACCCAAGATCAGCCCTGCTCCCTGCTCCCACCACTTATTCACTCTACTTATGGGGAAACTGCCCCATTCCCTGCTGTCTCCAGCCTGTTCCTCCCACTGGTGCTGCCTGCCCCCTTTTCCAGGCTCCTATTTTAAGCGGCTGCTGTTCCCCGTGAGCTGTGCCATGTGACCTCCTCTGGTTTATTTCCACACGTCTATTAAAAGATGATGCCAAGTTAGGAGCCCCGTAGGAAGACAGCCTTGGCAGGATGGCTAATTTGGGCCTACACGACCTGCACAACGCAGCGGAAATGGGCAATTTGGGTTTCTAAAAAACACCCCTGGAGGTCCAGAGGTTGTTTATCCCCAGAGAGTGGGGTGGGTGAGCCATTCCTAGTGATGTCTGCGCAAGTCCTGTGCCAAAAACCTTACCACCTCGCTCTGCGTGCACTAATATGAAACTGTCCAGGATTTTGCCCTGGTTTTGCATTGTTCTTCTAAACCTTCTAACCCTTTAATGTATTTCTTTAAAAAGAAAAAGAAAAAACCAGACAAGCACACGAAAGCTTAACGCAGGTCCAATAAACTTGCTCTCCACATTTTGAACATTGTATAAGAGCACTATGAAAACAGAAACATGGAGAGTTTCCAGCTGAAGTGGAGGTAGTATTATAGCAGCTAGACGGTGTCAGGCTAGGATTGGAGAGGCCCAGGCTCAGATTCCCACCCAGCCGTGGAGCCCCCAGAACGACCCACCTCCACTGAATACTAGTTGCTGGGAATCGCAGGTGGGCTGAGTGTGGCTGTTGTACTTGGATCCAGCATGAAGTCTTCCCATAACAGGCATCTGGTTGGCCCCTGTTAGAACAGGATGCCGTACTAGATGGGTCATTGACCTCATCCCACAGGGTTCTACTTACATTCTTAGAAATGTAAGCGTTCTTACATTCTTATGAACTTGGGCCAGTCATTCTCTTTCTCAGCCTCACCTACCTCGCAGGTTTGTTGTGAGGATAACATAGTATGACTTCCACACACTCCAGCTGTGTGCAGAGATGCGGAATGTCTCAAACCAGCGCAAACTCCTCTTGTCTTCTGTTTCCTTCCTGGCATGTTTCTAGTCCTTATGTCTGTTGACAGAAACCTGATGAAACCTCAAAAACCTGGGTGTCTGGTCCCTGTAATGTTTGCTTACCCTCTTCCCTCTATTCCACTTGCAGTTGTGACTATTATGCAACCATGATCGCCATGATCTTGCAACTATATGTCCATGGACTCAATTTGCATGACTGACCTGTGCTATTTTGGTGCAGGACGAGGTATGGAATGTCATGGAGAACAGGCCCAGCCATTAGCCTTCCACCCTCCTGCCTACAAGGAATATAATGATCTGTGGAAACTCAGGAGACACTCCCCTCACCTCTCAACTGTTTCTTCTGCAGGGCACACAGACATGTGGCTGGAGTGGCCAGACAGAGCACAGCCAATGGGGAGCAAAGTCCCAGTCCCAGAGCCCAGCAGCAGCCAGCAGGCAAGACCCAGGATGGCACAGTGAATGGCACAGGTGAGAGTGGGGAGAGAGGAGGAGGAGGTGATGGTCTCTCCTCTGAAGCTCTAAGGCCAGCCCTGTGTGCCACCTCATTTGTGGAGGACCTGCGTTGCTCGCCCACCTGCTTTAATATAACTTTGAGATGCTACCTGGAGATGAAAGGTTATCTCCCCATGTCACTTCCCCAGTTTTACTTGACTGGCTGTGCTCTACAGACAGATGTTGCCATTGGGGAAACTCTAGGTCCTTCTCAGGATGGTGGCGATGGACCAGGAACGAGACCTTGGGGTCCTAGTGGAGAACTTGATGAAGATGTTGGCCCAGTGCATGGTATTCTGGACTAGATGGGCCCTTGGCCTGATGGCTCCTGCAATGTTCTTAGGAGGCATCAGCATCCCCTCAACTCTGCCATAATTGCTCCCCTCTCTTTCAGTGAATGGTGAACCTGCCAGTTCCACCCTCGATGTCCCTGAAGATGAACAGTCTGTGCCACCTGAGGCTATGTCAGGTGCAACCTCCAGCTCTGGCACAGCTCATGACTCTCCAAGGGCAGGGGAATCTGCCCCCAGCTCAGAGGCCCAGCCTTCTCAGCCAGCAGCACAGACTCTGGAGGTCCTGCCCTCTGGGTAAGTGGTGTCCTGCTCTCTGTTTGGGCACCTTGGCCATGGCATGAATGCCCACAGCCTTAGCCAACTAGGGGGAGGTTGGGAACGGTCACCAGGGAGTTGAAACCTTTTAAAAATATTATTCTGAATTAGAGGCTGTTTGCTGGGAGTAGAGTTTATCCTTGCAAGAACTCCTGCTCTCTTGTCTTTTCCAAAGTCCTCTCTTTCTAAGCATGATGGGGCCCCAGGCCTGCCTCACGAGACAGTTTCAGTGATTACTGTGATCATGTCTGTGAACCCCCTTGTGCATTTAAGAAATATGAATGCTAAGTATTATCATCGTTAGAAGAATGTTACAGTATTTTTGCAAGACCTGGAGTTTTAGGGAGGAAGGGCTGTGACTGAGGTCCAGCTCTGAGGATGCCTGATCTGGGAGCAGAGTCTGGATTACTAGGGTTAAGATTCAGTTGTGAACTCAACAGTTGTGACTCCTCAGCTGCACCTGTTCCCCTTCCTTCCATCCTCCCTGGTCCTGCAATGTGGCTATTTCTGTTGAGCCTTCCAGTGCCCAAACACCACCTCCTGACTCCTGCATTTCCGATGAAGCAAGCCATCTGTTTTCCTTCTGGCCTCTCAGTTCAGAGTCTCATGTGTGTGTTTGCATCACTTGCAGGTAATTGGGGGGCCGGCAGCTCAGAGCGCCTTTATGCTGGGCGTGTGAGCGCTACTGTTTTCAGGCCTCAGCCACTTCCTGTTTGCAGACAGCTGGAAAAGTCCAGGGCGTCTCAAAAGGCTCTTTCTTCTTGCTGGAGCTCTCCTCCCTTCCTGCTCACGTACTGCGGTGTGCCTGGGGTCCAGGAGGCAAGGGGGGCGCTTTATGCAGAGATGCTCCTGAAATGAAGGGCACACCACACAGCCTACAGCCGAGACACCCTTCCTTTAAGGATCCTGGTGCTGATGGTCCCCTGCTACAGTATATAGTGAGAAGCTTGTGTGGGTGTTGGGTGGGGACTGTGCTGTGTACAAGCCAAGTTTCCCCTGCTTCTGTGGCTGAGGGATCTCAGGGCCTCTTGTGGGGCAAGTCCACAGGCACTTCCAAGCCCTGGTGTGTATGCGCGCGCATGCAGGCCGCTTCCAGCTCCTCCTGTTGGCAGCCCGGCAGTGTTTTGCTTGGCTGCGTCGGGCGCCTGCTTCAGGCCACTCCATTTGCATGGGCACAAACAGGCTTGCGGGAGGTAGCCCATCAGAAGGGCGGGGGTACTGTAGGCTGCCTTTATGCTGCTCTCCCTTAACATCTGCACTCAACGTGGCAAGCACAAAAGCCTCTCACATACAAACAGCTGGAGCGGGGAGTGCAGGAGGCTGTGGAAAGCCATGGGGCTAAACTGTTCCATATGTGGGGTGGGGGTGGGGTGTTCATGTTCCTGGGAGACCCACGACATGGCCCTCAAGGAGGAGGACCAGAAGGGGTGCTGCTGTGCAAATCTGGGGTCCTTGTGGGGAAGGGGCATCCTGCTGTCACACACAGGCTCTCTTGCTCACTCACTCTCCCTCTGGGCTGACGGCAGAACAGACACCTCCTCTTCCCCCCCCCCCCCGCCCCCTGCCCTGCATCTGGTTCCTATCAGTGTTGCTCCTGCTTCGGGGACAGCGGCTCTCATTAACACGGCGGCGTGTACACCAGTTCGTGCCTTGTCTCGTGCATACAAAGAGGTGCATTATGCTCCCTTGCAACAGGCGCGGGCTGTGGTTCTTTACGTAAGGCAGGGCGTCTCGCTTGGACGGCAAGGTGAACTCAGTACTGCTGTTTTACTACCAGCAAACCTCATCTCCATTCAGAGCAGAGGTAGCCTGGGAGGATGGCGAGCTGATTGCCTGGGCAGCCACCTTCCTGAACCAGGTCTTGCCTTTATGGCATGGCAGTGCCCTGCCCTCTGGAGTGGAAGGCATTCCTTCTTGCAGATTGGTGGCCATTTATGATCCTCTGCAGAGCCTCCTGGAGTTTGGCTGGGGATATTTAAGAGGTGCATTCTGCATCTCCACAGTAACATGGTCTTGTATATCCTGTTTTGTTTTTTTAAAAAATAAAGTTTCTAGCCCTTATGAGTTGTTGTTGTGGTTTAAATGGCAGACTGTTCTTGGTGAAAGCGTTGCCCAATCAGGGACTGCTCCTTAATCTTGCTGTGATTGGCCAAAGCAAAACAAAGATGGGCTGTTATGTGTGCCTGCTGATGCCTTTTGGAAGCTGTAGGTCCTGCAGAAGTTGTTGGGGCCCCCAAACCTTGACACGCACCCTTGGATCTGGCTAGAGTATTGCTATGCAGTTGGAGCCAGTGGGTGCAGAGGAGGGGGTCCTGTGCCTTTGCTCATAGGGCAGCTTAAGTAAGCCACTGCGCTTACCTTACAGAGCTGTTGGAGTCATAGAGAAAGAGAGAGTCAAAAAGTTCTTCATGCTCTGGAAAATACTAGAAATAAGTAATAGCAACAAGGCTTGCCCAAGCTCACAAAATGGGACCTCCGTCCCCTTCTCACTCCATGTCTCCTCTCTTTCTTTCTGTCCTTCAGGTGGGAGCAACGAGAGCTGCCAAATGGGAGAGTGTATTACGTGGACCACAACACAAAGACCACCACCTGGGAGCGCCCTCTTCCACCAGGGTAGGTGCTCAGACATGAGCGTGCTTTGCAGGATCTGGTCTGGAGATATTCCAAGGAGGGTGGCCGGGTGTGCTGTGCGAAGCAGATGCTCTTCACGAGATCCTAACATATGTGATGATATATATACATATATACACATACACACACTGTATATATCTCCAAGGCCATAATTCCAGGGCAGGCTCAGTGTTCAGCTGCCCAGGGCTCACGAAGGCAGCTGGCACAAGGACAACCTGTTTTCATTACAAAAGTGTACATTTTGCTCTTTGGTCCAAAGGCTTTTAGAGCTACTTGCTCTTTAAAAAATGCAAATAACAGCATTAATTAGTTAAAATAGCAGTAGTGGAATAGTCGCGAAAAGCATGCCTACAAAACACCAGCTTTGGAACACATTTAAATCAGCCTAAAGGTCCACTTGGCGTTGGAAAGAGAGCAGAGTGTCTAGCAAGCAAGCCTCCTTGGGGAGAGCATTCCACTGCTTGGGCGGCCCTTTCTTTCCTCACCTTTGCTCCAGAAGATGGGGGAGCTTGGAAAAGGGCCTCCAAGAGGACGAGCCCTCCGGGGCCCTAAGCTGTTTAGGGCTTTGAAGGTAAGAACTAACACCTTGAGCTGTGCCCAGTGCAGATGCTTTTAAGACTGGCCAGGTGTCTTCCATACACCTGGTCCCAGTTGCCATGTTCTTTGCTAGTCAAAGTTTCTGAGTCTTCTTCAAGGGCACATGGCCAAACAGTGCGGTACCTGAGCCCAGCTCACACTCTATCCCAAGAAGGGCATCAAGCTGGCTCTCTAGCCATCACTGGTGAAAGGTGCTTCAAGCTGTGAAAATTGCTTGGGGTTCTGAGGACAGGGCTGGATTTAACAGGACACCCCCCCAAAAAAAATATCCTTCAAACCCAATCCTGTAAGGGGAGTGCAGCTCTGGCCAGAGAAGGCCGAACTCCACCTCCCAAATCTGTTACCCTAAAGGGGTGTGTGGGTTGAAGAGGGTTAATTGCTTGGATACTGGCAGAATTTTGGAAGAACATCTGGGGTGTCTGAAGAAGGGGAAATTCTTCATCCAACCCCCAAAGCCACCTCTGGCCCAGAAATGTTCCTTGGCAAAAGAAGTTCCCATGATGGTAGAAGAGGATTCATCGGCCACTTATGTATTTGTTTGTGTGTGTGTGTGAGAGAGAGAGAGAGAGAGAGAGAGAGAGAGAGAGAGAGAGAGAGAGAGAGAGTGACAGAAAGATTAGGCTCTTCTTTCACCCCTGCAGCTGGGAGAAACGAGTGGATCCCCGTGGCAGGTACTACTACGTGGACCACAACACTCGCACAACCACGTGGCAGCGCCCCACCGCCGAGTACGTGCGCAACTATGAGCAGTGGCAGAGCCAGCGCAACCAGCTTCAAGGAGCCATGCAGCAATTCAGCCAAAGATTTCTCTACCAGGTGAGGGTATTCCCAGCCCCAGCCAGCTAAACTGCACAGAGCGGCTCTGCCACCTTCCCACAGCCACCAGTCCCTTTGTTAGGCTGCGAGAGCGACGATGCTCTAGGCTGCAGAGAAATAGCCCAGGAGAACTGGGTACCAGGAAGGGCTGCATCAAAGATGCCTACTAATACCTGCTGGTATCTACAGCAGAAGAGACCCAGAGGAAGAGCTGCAAGGGGACTTGGTTAGCTTACAGACAGGCCCCTTCCATAGCCCCTTCCTTTTGCGGGTTTGGTAGCCATTGCCTGCTGGCTGCCTCGGTTCTGCTGTGGTCTAGTGTTGCTCTGGAGCCTTCCCTTGAGGGCTCCGAGAGCCTGATTCCATTACTAGTATTGTTTGTTTCATTGTCACTATCCATAGGCAGCCCTGTAACAGAGATCCCAGGGCCGCTTACAGCAAGTAATAAAAGACAATGAAACAGTATATATTGAGAAAGGAGCAGCCAAGAGTAAAACAACATGAAACTGAAAGAGAAGGCCCCGAGGTTCCCCTCCTGGCTGCTACTCGCAGGACCCCTTGCCACTTAGTGAGGCCACAAGCAGCCAGGCACAACCCCTCTGCCCACCACTATTCTGTGTCTAATGTACCCTTAAGGAGGCCTTGTGAATGTGGTGCCTGTGGCTTGGAGTGTGGAAAGTGGCCGGTTTTCATTTAGGCAAGAGCGACTAGAAATGTCTGGTTGAAATTCAGGGGATTGGGGTAAGGAGAGACTGTGTTTCCCTAGTCCTGTGAACAGATCTGGTGTGAAGCTCCCTTTTTTGATTGCCAGTATTGCTGGCTGTCCCGAAGGAAGATGCCAGTCAGGCTCCCCTCCTGCCACTCTTGCATTAGACGGTGACGAGCAGGACTCTCCAAGAATATATGATGCGGACCCCAGTCTGGGTGCACTGCAGGGTCAGGACTTGTTGTGAGAGCCTGCCTGCCTTCCTTGGCTTGGGAACCTGATCCCCACTCCACAACACAGGAGGCACAAGACCCTGGCAGCACCATGGTGGTCAAGATAGAGAGGCCTGCATCCTGTTGTTATTCCCTTCTGTTGGGCCGATGGCTTATTCTCTGCCTCTACAGCCACCCCACAGAGGAGTGTGGAGAAAACTGCTCTTTGCCATACCAGAGCAGCTCCCTCCACGTGGAAAGGTGTTCAGAGGGTGCCATTGTTTGTCTTGTAGTGACTTTGCTGGCCAATAATGGAGTTGCTGTTCCCAGGAAGGCGACCCCAGCTTTTCGAGGGGTGTGACAGGAATGGGACTCTGAGCGAAAAGTCTTTTGACGTGAGCCTCCAGGTCCCAGGAGTTCTGTCTGGCCTGGCTTTCTCCAGAGACGAGGGAGGGAGGGGGCCTAATCTAAACAGTGCGCTGCTGAGGAACTGTCTCCCCCTCCCCAGCTTGCCCATCAGGCTTGAAATGGGTCCCCCGGCCCAGCTTGCCTGGAGTTGGATAAAGGTGCTTTGTATGGGGCCTGGACCTGTGGGGGGCTGTGGGGGAAACGCCTGTCTGTGCGGCATGAATGTTCCCTCAGTCCGTGAGCATCTCGCACCCGGCCGTTGGGTTTCACGGTCCTCTGTGAGGGAGGCAGGGCAGGGAGGGAGGGGGAGGAGGAGGCAAGCAGCCCGCAGGCCCAGCCAGGAAGCTCTGGGCGTGGACAGGGCTTGTGGGAATGATTTCATTGGAAAGGCCTGCAATATCCCCCCCTCCCCTTGTGTGTGGTTCTTGGAGGAGTTTGGAGGTGGGACTGTGGTGGGGCTCTCAGTCGCCTCAGCCAGCACAGGGGCAGCAGCAGCTGCTTTCTCGCCTCCCTCCCTTGCCTGCCTGCCACCTGGGCTTTTGCAGCTCCTGTCCTCTGCCCCAAGCCGCACACATTCAGGCATTTTGCTGTTCCCACAGTTGGTTGGGACGTGTGTGCTGTTGTTGTTTTTAGCCAACTTTGGCGGGTGGTGGAAGAGAAGGGAGGGTGGAGGGCAAAACGGCTGGACCCCATCCTGCCTTCCAGCATCTCTCTGGTAACCCCCGTGGTGTTTGTTTTGCCCCCTCCAGTCGTCGGGTGCCCCGTCTGACAATGACCCGCTGGGCCCCCTTCCTCCTGGCTGGGGTAAGTACTGCCTGGCTTCTTGGGCTTGGGGCTGCCCTTCCTGCTGCTTGTACTGCATCTGCCTTTGGTGTAGGTGGGGTGGGTGGACTTCTCTTCCTTAACGCTGAGGGCATGAAGAGTTTGTGTTGCTCGGCCAGCAAGACCTGCCTGGGCTCTGAGTTCAAATCCTGATATCATGGCAAAACTGTCTCCCAAGTCCAGCAATGCTTCTGCTGCCGGTGGTGCATTTCCAACCCTGGCTTCATTTGTTTCTCTTATTTGGAGGGAGGGTGGGTCGCTTCTGCTGGGCTCCCCTTGGAGCCTGCCTTGTCCCTGCTGCACCTGGGGGAGAAGGGGAGGTGATGCTAGGCAGTACAGGGGATGGAGAGAGCTTGTCCATGGTGGAGACACTTTGGGAAGCAGGTAGAAGTGGTTCTTGGAATGTAGAGCCACTGTAGAGCTTGGGATGTGTCAAAGGAGTCAGGGCTCACTGATCTGATGCTAACACCCGGGGAAGGAGGGAAGTGTGTGTGCATGGGGAGAGGATGCTGCCTCCCGTTGGACCCTGGGCCAATTAGAAGGAAACTAAGGGATGTCAACAGTCATTCTTCCCCCCTGCCCCCTACCTTTGCGAGGGAATTCAGAAGAAGCCCAGATGAGATCTGTGTTGCTGACACTGGACTGTGTGTGTGTTGTGCTCTTGTAAAAGGCCTAGCAGAAATGTTGTGGGAGGCCACTGGACTGTCCAGCAGGTTGGGGGAGTGGGGTCTGGAAGTCCAAACATCAGGAATTGAGAGCTCCTGTTTGGTCAGTTCTCCACCCCACCCAATTTGCGACTCAGGACCTTGGCAAGAGCAGCCCCAGGAGAGGCAGGGACTGCCTGCAAGGATTCAGGAGCTGAGAAACACGACTGGATGGACTTGAGGAGAGATGCTCTTGGATGCCTGGAGGGGGGCAGCTCTCACCAGGGGGACCCTTTTCAAACAGTCTTGAGAGAAATCATTGCAGCTTGGGTCAGTGATGCCACTGTGGGCTGCTGGGATCTTTGCCTGAGCATCAACAGCAACTTCCCTTTGCTGGAGACGGAGGAGAGGTTGTCAGCTGCTGCTGCTGCTGCTGCTACTACTACTACGACTACAGAGGGCTGAGCACCCAGCCTCACTGAAACCGGGTCCCGGTGTTTGAGAGAGAGACAGATGTCAAGCTTTGGCTCTTGGCAGTCTTGCACTTGTGGTGGTAGTGGGAGGTTGAAGAGGATGGACAGACGCAGTTGTCCAGACACCTGCTGGCCATCTGCCGGATAATCATGAGGACCTTGATGGTTTTATTTGACCCTTTGCCCCTCCCTCGGCACTCATCCTGGGCAGGGAAAAACAGAGAGGGACGGCCCTGGGGTTAAGCAGGGAAGTGGCAGTGGTGAGGCACCTTTCTGCTGTTTGGATCACAGGCTACCATGGCTGTGGGTTCTTCTTGCTCTGTTGGGGTGGGGGTGGGGTGGGGGTGGGAGAAGACTCTTTCCCTAGGAGTCAACAAATCTGCTTTGCCCTTGGCTGATCCTGCACACACAGGCCAGGCTCCCTACCCAGGTAGCTGAGTGGAGTCTCCAGAACAGCCCTGCTGGGGCTGAGAGGTCAGGGGAAGGGCCAGCTGTTTGGGGGCAGTTTGGGAGGGGGGGTGCACTGAGCCCCTCCCCACCTTTTGCAGGCCTGGCGTTAGGTTGCTTGCTGTGGTAGAACCGTCAAGGGCTTCAGAGCTAAAACTGGGGGAATGAGCAAGCATTGTTGTAGTGGGGTAGAGGTGAGCTTGAGTGAGCAGGGAAGGGGAGAGAGAGGCTGTCCTGCTTGTGAGCTTGCAGAGGAAGGAGTTTATCACAGACTCTCATTCATGGGCACCACCTCCCTCTCTGGGAAATGGGTGCCTAAAGCTAGGCCTCTGAGGCTGGGAGATGAGCTGTGCCTGAGCCAAGGGGGTGCTGACTGGGATGCAACTTGTGTTCCCCCAGAGGAGGAAGAGAAGTGGTCCCGAACCTTTCAGATGTTTGAGACTCCAGCTCCCATCAGCCCTAGCCAGTGGAGTAGAGGGTACCTCCAGCTGGAGGGGTGCCAGGTGGGGGAAGGAGGGGTGAGGGGCAAGGCTGAGTTCCTTGTGGGAAGAGGCTGGCATGTCTTGGGCCTCTTCCATGCAAGACCTGGAGGCAGAACTCTCTCTGTGTGTACAGCAGTGCTGCTGTGACAGGGAGCATGTCGGAAAACCCTGGCGTGTCAGGCTCATCCCATCTGAGCCTGGCTGCTATGTGTCTGCTGGTTCTGGATTCCCCATTAGATTTCCCTGCTGGGCCCCAATCCAGCCTGGCCAAAGAGAGGAAAACTAACATTGCCTCTCCATTCTTTCCCTCTCCTTCCAGAAAAAAGACAGGACAACCGGCGAATCTACTACGTGAACCACAACACCCGCACCACACAATGGGAGGACCCCCGCACCCAGGGGTAGGCTTGGGTTCCTTTTGCTGTCTTGCACTCTGGGACTCCTGTCTAGTAGCCTTGGGGCAGCTGTGAGGTCTTTTCAGCCTGCAGAGGGGCATAGGAAGCTTGCAAGGGGTCTCAATCTGTCCACTGGGCCCCACAGATGGACCTGAGTTGCAACATTCCCAGCGGCTGGAGGAATGTTTCTCCTGGGACAGGCAGGGGAGGCTCCTTCTCAGGCCCTTGGGCATGTGCCCTTAGTTCAAAGCCTGGTGAGCAGGCAGAATGACTGTCTCTGTCTACTCCTGGTTCCTGCCCAAGGCTGAACTGGAGCTAGCATACTGGGCATGGGTGGAGCATTTTGTGAGATGGGTTGAGACCACCAGGAGCAGAAGCTGCCGCTGCCTCCTGCTGCAGTGGGTGGGCCTGGGCAGGGGGAAAAGATCAGGTCAAGGTGTGTGTTGTCATTGAACTTCTTACTCTGCTCAGGATGATCCAGGAGCCAGCGCTGCCACCTGGCTGGGAGATGAAGTATACGAACGAGCGGGTGCGTTACTTTGTGGACCACAACACCCGCACTACCACCTTCAAAGACCCCCGCCCCGGGTTTGAGTCAGGGTAAGTCTCTCCGGTGTGGTGCTCTGTCCTATCGGCATCGCCCAGAATAGGCTCCAGGTGCCTGTGGGTTTCTTCCCGGATGGAGGATTCCTTGTGAGGGGGGATTTTTGGCCATCTGACCCTTGTTTGCCAGCCAGGCTTTGAGGGATGGTGCAGTGCATTGTGGGAGCTTTCAGGACCTTCCAGATACAGTGCTGAAGATAGTGGGATATCCACTCTGTGTTCTTGGAAGGTATCTAATGAATCTGGAATGTTCACACAAACTTAAACTGTGGGAGAGAAGGAAACCAGTCAGTCTCAAGACCCAATAAATGTGAATGTGGCCTGGGTCCCGCTAAGGCCGTGTTTCCTGTTTCAGGAGTAAGCAAGGTGGGTCACCCGGAGCATACGACCGAAGCTTTCGCTGGAAGTTCCACCAGTTCCGCTTCCTTTGCCACGTGAGTTGCTCATCCACCATGTTCCCAGCAGAGCAGGAGGAGAAGCTGTGAGATTCCCAGAAAATCTGTGGCTCCTGGTGGCGGGAGGTGGGTGGGGACGAGGATGCCCAAACCTAGGCAGGATGCAGGGACCAAATGTGGGTTATTTGGCCTCTCACAACCTGTATCTCCTTCACAGTCCAACGCGCTGCCCAGCCATGTCAAGATCAGTGTCTCTCGGCAAACACTCTTCGAAGATTCCTTCCAGCAGGTGACTGAGGCCTGGTCAGGTGGGGGGGGAGGGGAGGGGAGGCTGGTCATCCCTTGGGCAGAACACCCTTGTCCTCTCCCCACTGCACCTGCCAACTCACTTCTCTCTGCTCAGATAATGAACATGAAGCCTTACGATCTGCGGCGTCGACTGTACATCATCATGCGTGGGGAGGAGGGTTTGGACTACGGCGGAATTGCCCGGTGAGTCAGCACAGCACAGTGGGGTGGGGTGGGGTGGGGGAGCTTCAAATTTCCACCCTCCTTGGTCCTTCGGGATTTATCCCACCCTGGGAAAGCTGCTGAAGCAGCAGCAGCGTGGAAGTGACCCAGGACATCGGGGTGGGATCGACAGGGCCTGGCCTTCTGCAGAGAGTGTGTGAGGGTCCCCTGGTTGGCTGGCTGTGCAGCCTGAGACTTGAGAGGCCTCCTGGTGGCCTCCTCTGTGGAGCTTCGAGTCCAGCGTGTTCCAGACGGGCTGCCACTTCTTCTGCTCCAGACGGCAGCCGCTCCCGCCCTGCAGGAGCTTCTGACGCATCTCCCTGTGTCCTGCCAGTGGTTTTACCCTATGGTAGGTTACGTCATGCTGTTCTACCACAGGGTAGAACCACGGACAGGATGCGGGGGCTCTCTGCACCAAAGGAGGGAGATGGCCAAGAGAGAGCAGTGATTGTGACTGCCGAAGGAGCCTGTGTGCGCAGGCCTCCGCCCACCCCTGCGCAGGACGGGTGACAATGGTTGGGCCTGAATGGCTAGGCTGGGCTGGCTCTCATCCGCCTTCCTTGTCTTCCCCCCCTCCTACACCCCAACAGCGAATGGTTCTTCCTTCTATCCCACGAGGTGCTCAACCCCATGTACTGCTTGTTTGAATACGCTGGCAAGAACAACTATTGCCTGCAGATCAACCCTGCCTCGTCCATCAACCCCGACCACCTCACCTACTTCCGCTTCATTGGCAGGTTCATCGCCATGGTGAGCATCTCCTATACTAGCACCTGGGGGGTGGGGCCAAGGCCGTCTCTGCCTCTGAAGGCTTTTGTGCAGGGGCGGCGTGGGGCTGGGTGGGGCTTCTCCTGTCTCTCACTACCTCGGGAGTTCTGCCCTTCACCTTGACTGCAAAATCATTGGTGGCTGTGCTTTCTGTAGCATTTGCACAAGCCACGCCACTTGCATTTCGAGGGTGCTTCATCACAGTGTAGGCAACTTTTTCTCTAAACTCAGATTGCCAACCAAGAAGTGCAGGTCGTTGCAAAGCAAGGACCATAGTTCAGTGGCACTGTGTCTGCCTTGTATATAGGAGGCCCCGGGTTCAATCCTTGGCATCTCCAGGTGGGCTGGGAAAGACTCCTGACTGAAAACCTGGAGAGCTGCTGCCAGTCAGTGGAGACAGTACTATGCTTAGGTGGGCCAATGGTTTGTCCTGGAATAAGGCAGCTTCCTGTGTTCCTATGAAGCTGCTTTAGGTCAAATCAGGCCACGGTTTGATCTATCCTAGTATTGCCCAGCCCAGCCTGGTGCCCTCCAGATGTGTCAAACTGCAAATCCCACCCACCCCCTAACCATTGGCTGCGGCTGATGAAGGGTACCAGGTCGGGGGAAGCTGCTGTGCTGGCTGGGTTTCAGACAGGAGAGAGGAGCTTTGTCTAGCTGGCGACTGATGGAATCCATGCATCTAGCAAAAAAGAGTCCTCAAAAGCTCTGTTGGCCACAATAAAAAACCGTTGGCCACAGTTTTTACGTTGCCAGAAAGGTTCTTTTGTTGCTTTTTCTTCAGGAGGCTAACATAGCTACTACCTCTCTGGGATCTGATACTGAGCTGTAGTTCTAGTGGCATTCAGGAGAGGCTACTGTGAAATCTTCAGGAGCGATGCATCAAGTGTTTGCTCTTAACAATCTTTGAGGTGAAAGGGAGGCACCCCCCTCTTTTCCCAGTAGCACCCATTGCCATTAGCAGCCGCTTTGCAATGTTCATCCTGTCCAATTCCACCCACCTCACCTGGCCAACCAGTGTTCTGGCAGCATTTTGCTTCTGGCTGTGCTGCTATTTCTCCATTGTATTCTGGCCATTCATGGATCACGTGGGGAAGGACATGATGGTGTCACGGCAAGCAGCTTTGAACTCTCTGGTGGGGTGGGGGGGTGTCTGTCGCCAAGGCAACCCTGTTGCACGTTGGCCTGGTTCCTTTGGCAACAGGGACACATTTCTGCCCCTCCCAACAGTTTTGCTGGGAAAAGGTGTACACAGGAAAGAGAAATCATTTTTTCCCTTGGAATAAAAAAAGAAGGGGAGTTTTGCAGAGTGGGAATCAAAATATTTGCGTTCTTCAAAACTAAATTTAATTCTGTGGCCAAAGACGGCTTTGTATCCATTGAGTTCTGAAATGGCACGTAAAGTCTCCTGTTCTGACTTCGTTGAGCAGAAAGGAAGCAGCCAGGAAAAATGGATCAGGTCAGGTGGCCTCTTTGTGACAAGTGTGTGTCATGGAACACTTTCTTCCCTTGTTTTTTCCAGAGTTCTGTATTTTTGTTTCTTAGCAGAGAAAGGAGTGTAACTCCCCCCGCCCTTGATCCTCCTAGCAAAAGGGGAGGAAAACTTGGGCCTTTGGCCTGGCCTGAGAATTCTGCAGGAGGAAAATGAAGCTGCCCACACCTAAAGGGGCTGCTTGTGAATTAACACCCCCCCCCGGTGCTCTAGGGGGCAGGCGCTGCCCCCAGACCGAGTCTCGGGGCCTGATCCCTGGGTGGGCTTGCCCTCCTTTGGCCTTTGAAAGAGCAGGAAGAACTTTTCCCAATGGTTTCCCCTCCTGGCTCCCCCTTCCCCTCCAAACCCTAGACTATTACTCACCACCGGGCTGGTCTTTTCCAGACGCGCAAAAGCGTCTGCGTTATTCTTGGCTCCCAGAAGACCGTTCTGTGGCTGCGGAGTTTTGATTAAACAAACGTTGCTCCAGAGCTGTTTGGGGAGCAGGCTGGCTCCCTCAGCTCCCCAGAGGGGGACATTTGGGTACCCGCTGGAAAGAAAAATGCGGGTGGGGTGTGTGTGCTAACAGTCCCTGCGGCTTTCAGCCTTTAAAGCTTTGTTGCTTCAGGCGCAGGTACTGCCGAGTGCCACCAGAAACATAAGGCCCCTTCCTTGGGTCATCTAGCTGAGTATTGCCATACACGGGCTGGCAGCGGCTTTCCTGGATTTCAGGCAAAGGTCCTTCCCAGCCCTGCCCGGAGATTGAATCAGGAACATTCTGCATGCCAAGCAAGGGCTCTGCTACTTGCGGGTCCTTATTGTTGGCAAAGGAAGAGAGGGCTTTCTTCTCGGTGACACCTCAGCTGGAGTGCCCCTCCCTAAAGAACCATGCCTAGCACCCATTTTGTTGCCTTTTAGACATCAGGGTACGGCACCCAATTCTCTGGGCATTGAAATGAGTTGTGTTTTAAAGACCAGAAATGGAGTCCACACACACACAACCACTATGCTACTTTATGTGATTTTTGTCCTGTCGTCGGCTGGGCTTTCTGTGGGACTTGGATTCCAAATGAAGACGGGGCTAAATGTTTCTGGTATATCGGCACCTTAAATTTTTTAAAAATGAATAACATTGGAGCCTAGAGTGCAGTGGAGGTGTGTGTCTGGGGGAATGCAAGAAGAGAGTTGGTGGGATCAGCTGCCCCTTTGATGTGTGTGGGGGGGGGTTTGTTGCTAAGCTTGCTCTAATGTACTTTTTCGTGGTGTGTGTGTCTCCTTGTGCTGTAGGCTCTGTACCATGGCAAGTTCATCGACACGGGCTTCACACTGCCCTTCTACAAGCGCATGCTGAACAAGCGGCCGACCCTCAAGGACCTGGAGTCCATCGACCCCGAGTTCTACAACTCCATCGTCTGGATCAAGTCAGTGCCAGCAAGGGTGCTGCTTGCCCCACCCCCAATTTCCTCCTGAGCCCATGTCCCATGGAGCTGCTGCCCCAAACCCACTGATGGCTTGCACAGCCACTTTTAACCTGTGGTGATCTTATAGCACCCAGCAATACAGCCCCCGCCCCTCTCCTATTGCTGTCGCCTGGCACCTTGCCCAAGTGCGCAGCGTTTAGTTGCTCTCATCTTCTGTGTTTCATGTGCCCCAAAGCCTGAAGGCTGAGGGTTGCAGTGTAAAAGCAGGAGGAGCAATCCGCCAGCCCAGGGGCCAAATGTAGCCCTCCAGACCTCTCTGGGAGGTTCCCCACAAGGGGAAGTGACCCTCCAGCTGAAATAGGTCCCACCCTGGTGTAAAGAGGGTGACAAACAAGACAGAGCAAAGGGGAAAAGTGAAATAGCCACCTAGAGAAGAGACCTTGATCTGAATGTTGCTGTTATAATGAGCAGAAGAGGGAGGATGAAATTGGCGGGGACTGCTTGTGGCATAGCGCCAAGGAATTGTGGTTTGCAAACCAAATTAGGGCTGGGGATGCTGAGAGCAGGTCTTGTGGTATCTTCTGGGGGGAAATTAAGCTACTGAGACTGCAGGGGCAGTTCTGTCCGTCCCAACTAGGGATGCCATGCATGCCTGGGACTCGGGATATCCTGCCATCTACAGCAGCCACTTGGCCTGTGATCTTTAGCCCCCAGAGCATGATTCTTGTAGGTTTTAGTGGCAGCTGCTGAGGTCCCCGACTGTCCTCCTAGTGAAGATTCAGCTGCTGCTTCTCTCTCCCACCCTTTGCAGAGAGAACAACCTAGAGGAGTGCGGCCTGGAACTCTACTTCATTCAGGACATGGAGATTCTGGGCAAGGTCACCACCCATGAGCTGAAGGAGGGTGGAGAGAGCATCCGGGTCACTGAGGAGAACAAGGACGAGTACATCATGTGAGTTCCTGGTCCTTGCTTTCCTGAGGCTTAGAGGTGCTTCAAGAAGCAGCTTGGCCACAGAGGCTCTTTCATTTTGCATGCCATTTGACTCCAGGAATTGCCTCTTTGAGGGGCTGCTGACCAGGCAGTGTGGTAGGCCACGAAATTAAGCTCTGCACTCTGTTGTTATGCTAGCCTTGGGCATTTGGTGCTCAGTTCCCCCAGCTGTAAAATGGGAACGTTGTGGACCAGCTTCACTGGCTGATTCTGAGGATGAATGCGATAACAGATGATAAGGCATTTGGGATACTCAATTGTGGTGTGTGTGTTCATTAATCCATGAAATGCAGGAAATAGGGTCACGTAGCTGAGGTTTGGATGAAGCCAGGGCCAGGTCAATCAGTTGCAGGTCTTTGGGTGCCCAAGGGGTGCTGAGTCTGTCTATCCTTGCAGGTTGCTGACGGACTGGCGGTTCACCCGGGGTGTGGAGGAGCAGACCAAGGCCTTTCTGGATGGCTTCAATGAGGTGGCACCTCTGGAGTGGCTGCGGTACTTTGATGAGAAGGAGCTGGAGGTGAGCTGGGATGTTGGGAGCGTGAGGGGCCTGTCCTCCTGCCCTGGGCTCTGCCTTCGTACTCTGTCAGGCTGTGCAGAGGTCACGGCAGTTGAGTAATCTACTCTCTGGCTTCCAATGAGCCAGCTACATGGTCATCTACCATCTTATGTTCCTGCAGCCCCTCAATAAGGCTGCCACTCCTTGCGAATGCGAGACATCTGACTGTTAAATGATTGTCAGTGGAACAATTATTGAGAGAAAGGGACATTTCAGAGGGACCTTGGTATTTACTCAATTTGAATTTTTTTTAAAAAAAGTTCTGACTAATTGAATCTCCCTACAGCCCCTCACCGTCTGACTAATCGGGAAGTAAAACTTGTAAAACACACACACACATTTTAGTCCAATGTATCAAGTAGGCAGGTCAAGTTTAGCTTCCAGTCTGCAAGATGCCCAAGTTCCGCAGCCACACTCTCAAAATGATAGAAGCCTTGCCTTGGTGGGTTTTGCCTCTGGACTCTCCAGGTGACCCGGGCTGGGCCCCCTCTCGCCTTCTCCTCCCTTCTAGCTGATGCTGTGCGGCATGCAAGAGATTGACATGAGTGACTGGCAGAAGAACACCATCTATCGGCACTACACCAAGAACAGCAAGCAGATCCAGTGGTTCTGGCAGGTGAGCCTCCCCAAGGAAGAGCTCCTGGCCAAGGGGTCCCCTGTATGGACAGGGGGAAAGGAAGCTTTGCCCTGGACAAACCCTTGGATGTGGCAGAGTACTGACACATGTCTCTGATCATGCGCAGAGTGCATTTTCCTCATCAGTAAGTCACCGTGACTCATAACCTGTTTGCAGGACCTTTTAGTCAAAGGATCTGACTTCCAACCAGATGTCTCTCCCCGCACTTAGCTGTCATTGTTATTAACACAGTCAGTGTTGCTTTGAGCAAATCCCTGTCGCTGAGAGCCTGAAATATTTTTGGGAAGGTGGGAGCCTGGTTTGACATCCCCCAACCATGTTGGCTGCAGGTGGTCAAGGAGATGGACAACGAGAAGAGAATCCGGCTCCTGCAGTTTGTGACGGGGACTTGCCGGTTGCCAGTCGGAGGATTCGCTGAGCTTATTGGTATTTGTGCATTTGGCTGCCTAGGGAGGGAGGCAGGGGATGTTGCTGAGTGACTGTGGGAGAACTTCATGGGGGGGAGGGTTGTGTGGTTCTATCTGTCAGCCTTGGAGCAGGGCTATGGTGGCACATGGAAGTTGTTTTGAGCCTGTTTGGTTGCCTTTGCTTGTGGTGAAGGAGCTCAATCTACTTCTCAGCTCTAGTCTTACAAGGTGGGGTGGGGTTGCCAAGATGGTTTGCAAGCCAGTTTGCATTTGAAGTGCAACTGTGTGTTCTTGTCACACCCCAGGGGTACTTTTTGTGGGTTTCTGATCTTGTGCTTCTTTTCTGACAGGCAGCAATGGGCCCCAGAAGTTCTGCATTGATAAGGTTGGCAAGGAGACCTGGCTTCCCCGTAGCCACACATGGTGAGTTAGTCTGCTTTGGCCCTTCCTGCCCATGCTTTGGGTGGGTGGGAGGGCACTTCCTTTCCTTTCCCCCTGCTGATTGGCTGTGCTGTCTTCCTTTTGCAGCTTCAACCGCCTGGACCTGCCTCCCTACAAGAGCTACGAGCAGCTGAAGGAGAAGCTCCTTTACGCCATTGAGGAGACAGAGGGCTTTGGGCAAGAGTGACTACAAAGAGATCCTCCTGGGAAGCCATCCTGAATACCTGGAAATGGAGTCAAATTTCCAGGAAGGAAGGAAGGAAGGTGGAAGGAGGTGGCTTTGTGGAAGAGGGATTGCCCAGGCCTAGATCTCGTGGTTGGAGAACTAGAGGCTGCAGAAGGTGCTTCACTTCTCTGCCCCCCTCTCCCCCCAAAAAAATATTCAGTTGAATTGCTTTCCAGCAGAGCAGTGGCTGCAAGTGGTATCCACCTCCTTCTCTGTGGATTCCTTGTACCAATTTCTGAGCTATGCGGCCATTCTGCCCCATCTATGGGCCTCATGGGCTTTTGTCGTAGCTACCTTTTAAAGCAACCCAGACCCACCCCCCACTGGTACCACCCCACCAGGACATCCTTAACATTATGTCAAGGCATTCTGCACAGGGAAAAAGAGCACTTTTGAAAATTCCCCCCCTTAGAAGGACACTTGAGTGTGTTGTGAGCCCCTGCTCCAGATAGCCGCTGGGGATCAGTAGAGATGGGTGGGATCTAGAGGCAGGATTCCCTACAACTTTCCTAAACCCACCTCCTCTTTCCTGAGGCCTTTTCCCACTCCCTGTGCTGGTAGATGAGGCTTCTGCGCGCTGCAATCACGCTGGTTTTCTGCTGAGAGCAGTGGGCAGGCTCCTCTCCTCCCCAAACCCATGAAGCAGAAGACAGGGCAGGGCCCCAGGCAGTCCCCAGCTGTGTCATGGAGCAGGATCTGGGCTGTTGAAAGCAGCAAATGAGTACCCCACTCAACCCCAAAGGCTACAGACCCAGAGCCCTCAGGAAGAGAGAGGATGGCCTTTGCCCAGATTGCAGGGGAGGCCAAACCAGGCTTCAGCCAAGCATGGAGAACCTGAGTCTCCTGATTTGAGCTGTTCCAAGTCTTGTTGGAAGTGGGGCATCTTCTTTTTCTGGAAGCATTGGTGCCCAGTGAGCTGCAAGATTGTAGAGGGAAGCCTTTACCTTGAATGTCTACAAAACAGGTTAGCCCAAGTGCAGAACTCTGAACTTTTTTTGCACTAAAAGGCAGGAAGAAGCGGCAGGGGACGAACCAGAAGAATCCCCCGTCTTCATTTCTGGGTGGTTTTTTGTTTTGTTTTTAAATCCTCTGGTTGGCGTATGTGTGGCTGGCACACCCTGAGAACAGGGACCAGATGCAAGAGTGGGAGTGGCATATGTCTGCGTGTGTGTCCTATGGCTACATAACGGAGGGTGGGGACGCCTCAAGCCTCCACAGCAAGGTGTATGTCTGCATATGAGAGCTGGACCGTGTGTGTGTGTGTGCGTTCATTCAGTTTGTAAGTGTGTGTATATATATAAAAATGTGTATATAAATGTCTGTGGATACAAAGAATTGCAATAGCTTTTGATGGGGATCCTGGATAGTTTTGTACTGCATCATCCTGCCTCAGTGACGCCAATTTCTTGTGCAATAAACAATCCGCAGCTGCTTGTGGGCTTCATGTGTCCCTCTGTGCTTTGGAAGCCTGTTGCGGCTTCTCCTGGGTGCTGGGTGGGGCGGTTCCCAAATGTGTACATGGTGAAGGTTGTTGCTGTATTGAAGAGCCACAGGTGGGGGCACTGCAGCTCTCATCACCCTCTGGTTTGTGTGCTTTCCCCAATCCCCCCACTGTAGGATGACCCAGTTGAGTTTGGCCTGACTCCTGCCTGTTTCCCTGCTTGGGTGGATGTTTTTGACCCCGTTCCTAATGCTCTGGCTTGAAAGGGGAACATCCTGTGGACAGGCAAAGAAGAACAGCCCTAGGCAGGCCTGGAAAACCAGGGCAACCAAAAGGAGTTAAATTCTCCTTGCTTTTAAGCACATCACCCAGCCCACTGCTGTGCTGCAAATACTTGCGTCTGTCATACAACTCAGCACCTAGACGAATCTCCCCGTCTAGTCCACTTCAGCAGTGAAGAAGTGGCACACATTTTCGCAGCACAAGTGGGGAGGCATAGCAGCTCCTGCCACCACTGCTCAAGGGCCTGCACAAGTTTGCATGCACGCGGAAGAGTGGAGAAAGGACCCCAAGGGGCTCAGTTGCAGGAGGGCTCATGTAGGCTGCTTGGACTTCAATGTTTTTCCTGTTTGGGTTTTGAAAGTGTGTGCCCAGAAGGGGCTGGGGAGAGTGGTGTTCTTATAAGCAGGAGTGCTATTGGGCTTTCCAGGATGGGTGTCTGCCAGGCCACTGTCAGAACAGCAGGCTGGGCTAGATGGGGCCCACTTGGGTGGAGCTACAGGGCTCTGCTTATGTTCTTCGAATGCTCAGACAGGAAAGCCACATTTTGCAGCAGTCCCAGGCCGCCACCACCGCCTTCCCCAGCTGACTTCTCTCCTGCTCCAACCAGGGAAACCAAAGAGGCCCCCAAGCTAGCCTGGCGCCAACGGAGCCATTGCAGGCTGGGCACACAGGCTGCTGCTCTTGGCATTTGGAAGCGAAGGTGGGGAGTGGGGGGAGGTGTGACCACTTCCCCCAACTCTTTAGCGCACAACCAGAGCCAGAATGGCTCTGCTGGGCAGCATTTGGTGCCAAAGACAAGCCCCCTGTGTTTCAGAGGAAGTTTCCAGGGCCTGAAGGGAGGGAATTTGCTACCTGAAGGACTGTCAGAGGGGAGGGGTTGGGGCCTGTAGCGGAAAGATTTCCCCTCCTCTCTCTGCCGTCTTTAAAAGCATAGCTTTGTCCCTGAAGGCAGAGAGCAGCCTTGTGTTGTGGGCAGAAGGAGGGAGCAGCAAAACATGTTTAGCTTGGCCAAGAGGCACTGGCTGGCTTTGTGAGCTCTGCTGCAGGGAAAGAAGATCACCCTGTTCTCTGGGGAAGCAAAGCAGCCAGAGATTCCCACTGCTGGGGGAGGCACTCTGGGAAGCCAGGAGGGCGAGCCCCATGCCCTTGTTTGGCCTGTGAAACCCTCATACATTCCAAACTTGAGGTGAGTGGCCCCTGCCAGCGTTAGGGTGTGACGGCTTGGAAGGTGTTGGGGCAAGCTTTGCCATCTTCCAGGCTCTCAAGCTAGTTTGCTTTCTGTTCCATCTCCCAGGAGAAAACAAAAGCAACGGAGCCAAATAGCAGCAAAGTGACGGAGAGGAAGGCTGGGCCAAAGACGAGAGGGCAGTGGTTATTTTAGAAGCAGTGCTATTAAGGCAGCTTGCAATGGCTCTCACTTCCAAGATAACTTAAAAGTGGCCGGGGTGGGGAGAACCTGTGGGTCTCTAGCTGTTGCTGGACTACAACTTCCATCTTCCCTGGCTATGGTGGATGGGAGTGAAGTACCCAAAATAACTGGAAGGTCACAGGTTCCTTGCCTCTGTTGGACCAACATGTTGGAAAGCAGGGAGAGCACAGGTCAGATCAGTGGTCCAACTGACCTCCACCCTGCTTGTAACTTATTGGGCTGAAAAGCCTGTGCCCCTGTGGAGCCACAGCCAGGTGGAATAGATCATATAGGCCAGCAGGACTTTTATGTAAGGCAACTTCATCTTCTACTAGGGAGGGGCCATAGCTCAAAGGTGAAGCACATTTGTGTGCAGAAGTTCCCATGCCTATTTTAAAGGCTCAGCAGGCAATGGGAAAGACCTGTTGCTGGAGAGCTGCTGCCGCAGCCAGGAACAAACCCTATTTGGTTAAATGGACAAAGAGCCTGGTCTGGTAGAGAGCAGCATCCCATTCCCCCCCCCCCTTAGACTGTGTATTGTTTGAAGCATTCTAAGCAGAACCAGCAGGTTGCTCTGAGCTGAGGCAAATGGTTGCCCACCATGTGCCATGATAATTCTATAAAGTCATTCAGATGAAAAATAGCGACTCACCCAGCAAACTTCCAAACTTTTGCTTTTTTTCGCACCAATCTATTTACCAGTAGTTAGTGCACATGTTAATTCCTTATCCAAGCCAGCAAAGATGTTGGAGAGCATCCAGCACAGACAGCTGTGAAACAAATATGGTGACTTCCCTTGCAATTAGGAGCCTTTCCTAATCCGTGCATGTTGCACACAGGCCTGGAGGTAGGTACCTCATCTCTTTCCCTAGCAAAACACAGAACAGAACTTCAGCTATTTCTCTACAATGTTCTTCACTCTACCAAAGGCAATTACAGTACTGAATCAACTAATAAAACCAGATTTTTTGGACATGGATCTAGTCTTGCAATAAGAAGCAGCCCACTGGCTTTTAGATCTATTCACTGGCTTCTAGATCTAGTTCTATTCAACCATTGTCACCTTAATTCTCGTTCCTTTCACCATCAGCTACTGTGTTTGTGTTCTGCATCTGACTAGCCAGGACTCCAAGGGGGTGGGGGGTGGGATGTCCTTTTTCACACAAGCAGCTTTGGGCTGCTTGACTCTGTGACCTCCTTCCAAGTTTGCAGAAAAGCCCTTCTGGATTCCATCAGCATCTTGCCAAAGCCACTTGGGAGAACTGCTGCCAATCCTTAACAGGCAGTTTCCTTTGTAATTAGAGGGGCTGCAGTGGGGGCTGAGTTTGAAGTTACCGTTGTCACAGGCTTGGCTGCTGTATCAGAGCTCTGCTCTTGCTGCTCTGGGAATTGGAGGGCGGCAGTTGTCGTAATCTCTAATTTCACTGGTGGGCCAAAGAGCTTGTAAATTAGCAATTCTTGTCCCAGGAAAAAAATATTCCAAAGAGGTTTTCTCCTAAGCCAAGGGCCTACCCCTGGGTATCTGACTTGCTGTAGAAAAGCAGATAAAAAAGACTTCACAGGGAAATGCAGAGGTTGTGCTTGTTTCCGCACCGGTTTGAATCCCAGTTTCAGGTCTCCCTACAGCAAACAGGCAGCCACTTGAAAAAGCAAAAGCAGAAACAGAATAAAAGTTCTGCAAAAAACAGTCTCTGTTTGGGCCTCAGACAGATGTGTGCAAAAGCAATGAGAGGGGAAGAAACAAAAATCAAGGATGCTGTGCTGGAGAAAAGTGCAAATCTTTTCCCCTCGACTCATAAAACAAGACCTTAGGCTCTGAAACTGGTAGCTGACCTAAGACACACAAAAGTAGTACTTCACAGAATCCAGAAATAATTCACAGAATTCACTCCAGCAAGGTGTACTGATCACAACAGCTAAATACTTACATATTCATGCGAATATATGTGCGTGTGTACAAAACAAACATACATGCGTGTGTACAAAACAAACATAACAAAAAAGAAATAAAACAGGAAAATGACAAAAACAGAAGTGGTATGCCTCTGGAAATTACAAGTAGGGAAAGTTACTGTTGTGCTCAGATCCTGCTTGCATCTGGTTGGTCACTGCGAAAACTGAATGCGGTGTTAGATGGGCCTTTGGGCTGATGCAGCACCCAGATTCTGCCCATGTTCCTTTGTTTCATCCCTCTCCCTCTACCCTCCTCCTAAGTAAAGATGCCTTCCTTATACCACTATGTCTGAAGTGGAAAGCAAATTACCTGGTCAAGGCTAAATATCTCCCCTTCATGCCACCTGTCTTGAGAGAGGTTGTGGGTGAGGCAGGTCCCTAGTCAAGTAACCTCCTTTAGCCCCAAAAGTTTGTCAGCTTATTCTTGGACACGCTGGGCATCTAAGTGGCATTGGTAAGCAATTAATGGTCACCTCAGAGCAAGCAATCGCTCTAACCCTCTCCTGTTGTACAACGGTCAAGACCTTGCCTCTTTTGTGGATGTGCAATTTTTGCTCTCTGCTTACTGTTTGATGGTTTTACTGTTGATGGCTTGTATGTCATTTAAACTTTTGTTCCCTACTTCGGGGGTTGTATTGACGATGATTTCTAAAGCCAGCTGCATGAGTGTTTGCTGCCACCTGGTGGTTGAAGCTCATTATTGCATTAGCTCTGGCAAAGAAGTACAGTACCTGAAGTTGTTGTCTTTTCTGTACTTCAGGACAAATCCAGGCAAGAGCTGGCATGTGGTCTACCTCTGGTGTGTGCGTCTGGGGGTGCATAGCCATACTTGCACCCATAACAGACTTTCTTGGTTATGGGATTAAGCTTATGGTCTCACTGGCCAGACTGGATAGTCAGGGTGTGCATCCGTGGAGCCTGCTTTTGAACACTGTGAGCAAACAAGACCAAGACTCTGTCTTTGTAGCTGGATGAAGAGGCATTATGCCATGCCACGGCTGACAGCTCTTGCTAAAGCAAAGACTAACCAGGCTGTCTGCCCTAGTGCAATTTCTTGCTTCAGGCTGTATACAGATCAAGGGCAGGGAACCTTTTTCAGTCAAAGGGCCACATGGCAGTGGTAGGCAAGGGCAGAGGCAAAAGTAGGTGGAGAAATTAATATACATTTCCCCTTTATGTAACAGCTTTTATTTCTACACAAATTCTTCTGTCTCATCCATCCAGGCAATTAGAAATATTAAGATTTCTGGGACACATTCCAGCCAGCCAAAAACACTCAAGACTTCCAAGCAGAGCTGGTGAGAGTCTCATAGAATCAGAGTTGGAAGGGAGCCTAATGATCATCTAGTCCAACCCCCTGCAGTAGAGGAATCTGAACTAAAGCATCCATTACAGATGGCCACCCAACAACGGCTTAAAAAATCTCCAGAAAGCACCTTAAGGGCCATGCAAATTCCTGGGGGTACATCTGGCCTCATGGCTTATGATCTCCCTGCCATAGATGGTCCAGTTAAACAGATACTGCTCGGTTCATCTCATCTTCTACTTAGCTACCCACCTACAAGCCAAAGCAGTTCTGGGTACCCTCCAAGCCTCTACTAACAAAAAAAGCTACAGCCAGTACCAGAGTTCAGTTTACAAGGTTTTAATATACAAATACAAAATCCTACTCTACTTCTTCTCTTTTTTCTCCTCTTTCTTGCCATCACTCTTCTCCTTATCTTTGTCTTTCTCATCCTTCCTCTCCTTTTTGCTCTCCTCTTTCTCCTGCCCCTCCTTCTTCTCTGCATCTCTATTGGCGATCTTGTTGTTTATGAGGTTGTGGAGGGCAACCACAGAGCGGATGAGTGAAGCCAAGTAGACCACCACCATCTGGTCGTTGGTCTTCAGATAGAAGGCCTTGACAAACTCTTGCAAGTTGACATCAGGCAGCAGGTTGAAGACATCCTGGAGCTGGTAGATGATCTGGTGGTTGATGGGAAGTTTGCCCATGGCCACTTTCTCCAGGTAGCTCCTGATGTCTAGAAGCTTGGAGTTCAGTCCCTTCAAGCCATGGACCTGGTTTGTGATGCGCTGAGAAAGGGTGCCTACAGTGGTGTCTTTAATATCCCTGGAACAGCCAAGAAAGGGGTCAGAACAAGAGAACCCAGTTGGCAGGAAAGGAGGGATAGAATTATTTTTCTCTGCCACATTAAGGAAGTCAATGCTGGGCATTTCTTCAGTTGCACTAGAAATCTGACTCTCCTCTGGACCAACCAACCAATACAGAGACATGGGGATGTAAGCAAAGGGAGGTGCAGGTTCTGCTTGTAGGCTTCCCCTTAGGATAAGACCAGATGCTACACTAGATGGGCACCCTTTGGCCTAATCCAGCATTTGCATGGCTAAGAGAGAGGATACCAGTAGATCTCAATGAAGGGTGACTGTCAGGATAAATTAAAGATGATGCCTCTACAGTGGTACCTTGGTTTGCGAACGCAATCCGTTCCGCGGAGGCGTTTGCTTGCCGAAGGCATGCTTCTGCGCGTGTGCAAAGCACCAATAGAGCGCTTCTGTGCGTGCTGCGCAGATCGCACCTGCGCATCCGATGCCATGGAACCCGGATGTAAACACTTCCGGGTTTGCGGCGTTCGTAAACGGAGGTAGTCGTAAACCGAGGTTCCACTGTATTAAGCTGGCGGGGTGTGTGGCCTTGCAGGGGTCAAAGGCATTCTGCATCCATTATTTTAAATCTCCAAGATGGGAATGCCTGCCTCCCTGTATTATCCCGAGGAGTAACTATGTAAGCAGAGCACAAGATCAGAAGTCTGAAGTGACAGGCAAAAAAGGTATTTTTTTTACCGTAGCAGGTGCTCCACCCCAACTTCCTCCGCTTCTTCTGCTCCAATTTCACTGGTCACATGTTCAAAGGTCTTAGAGGTGGGTGTCCCATCCTTTGGGGTGCAAGAGCAAGAAGAGACTAGGCATGAAAGTCATCACATTTATTCAACTTCTGGGCAGAAAGTGTGTGTGTGTGTCTGAACCCTGGAAAAAACTTACAATTGTTGCATAAGAAGCCAAGAGCTGCTGAAGAATAAGAACAGGTCCATAACTGGCTAATGGAAGAGACACACTAACCCTAAATTACCTCCATAAGGAAGTGTGAACTGAATTAATAATAAACACTGGCAAGTTCTTTCATCCTAAACTGAGTTTTTTCAGGTACTCTTTAGGGTGCTGGCTGCAAAAGGAGTGACATGAGCAAGGTACAGGCAGCATTCCTGTTATTGGCTCACCCTGTTTTAGTCTGGTCCTTTGGTTGACACTGAAATGTATGAGGGAAAAGCAACTTGATGTGCATAAACCCAGGATACTCACATCATGAACTTCTTCCACAGAGATGTAGGCTTCAGTGGGCAGCCCCAGGTCCTTTGGCTTTACATCGATAATTACCAATACCTATTTGAAAGAAACCCTTTAGTGCTTATTGGTGGAAAACAAAACCTACTAGTCTCCTTCCAGTAACTTGCAGCCTGCCATTGCATAAAGGATCATATTGCCATTTCCAACTTGTTCTTACAAGTTGCAGTAACACTAAATAGCAAGCCTTGTCAGGATTTGTAGGTTGTGAGTGGCTCTTACCGAGTTTGAGCAGTATCTTTTCATTAGCTCATTGATAGCAATGTCATTCTTGTGCAGCTTTGGACCTGTGTGGTACCATCCCACAATTCTTTCCCTGGCTAGGAAAAAGACACAGAAAGCAAAGCAAGAGTCAGAGTACACGAAGCAGCTGGAAGAGGGCTTAACGTCCAAGAGCCATTTCCTTCTACTGTTTCACTGGAAGTGGGACTTTGCAGGAATAAAGCATGGTTCTACATGCAATAATATTGTATAGCAAAAGGGATGAGACCTTAGAATTTCCACAAACTGAGCCTATCATTCATACTGGACATTGCTTACATCCAAATTTAACTGGACTTGGACATCAGCTTCAAAATAAATTTTACAGGTACAGAATACTACACTTTGAATGTTGGCAAAATAGACAAGATATGCCCAACCTTGAGGACTTTGCCAAACTAATGAGCAACAAAAAGCCTATTTACTGCACACACAAGCTATAATAAGACCCTTCCTTCAAGTAGCATGTAGTATAAAATATGGTTTCTTTTCTGGGGCATTAGGTTAAAACATGAGAGGTTTTGCAGAAACTGATGTTGAAGGGTGACCCAGTTCCTTCATTTTCTCACTAACAGAGGTGTTCACCTCCAAAATGAAAAACTTTTAAACAACTAAGCATCTGTGAGCAGTCATAGCAAAGTTATTTAAATAACATCACTTTTTGGCGTTTCCTAGTGATAGATTTAGCTGTGACTTCCACTTCTGGCTAACCAAGCATTGCTTACCATTTACTTTCTTGAACATCCCATACATGTTCTCCAGATAGTCATGGTCCAAAAACCATACAGAGTCGTCTTTATCATCTTCATCAAAGGGAACTGTGGGTAAAAAAAAAAAAAGAATCAAAATCATGGCATGAATTTCCAGCCTTTAAAAAAAGAATGGAAATGGTTTATTGAATATTTACAAATAAACTGTAAACAGATAAGAACATTGACAGGATTATTGTAATAACCTACAGTTTTATAAGAGTACAGGATATATTTAAAGTAGATGAATAAATTAGTAAATTAAGTTAATTTGGAATATGCAGAAAATATTAAAAATAAACTTAAGGAACCACAAAGAGGGGGAAGGAAGTCGAGTTTTGAAATGTTAAAATGATTGTAAAATTACTGAAATGCATAAAACTGAAAATCATAAATTTTAAAAAGGAAAGTGACAATTTTGCCAAGTTGCATCCCATGTGGTGGGAATTAAGAGCAGCCCTGCTGAATCAGGTCAAAGAGGGTCCAGGTAGTCCAGCACTTTGTTCTCACAGATGCCTCTGGGAAGCTGGCAAGTCACTTAGAATGGGATCCAGTCTTGACATTACAGAGGTGAGGATTATTTAAATTTCTATTCCACCCTTCATGAGAGGATCACAGGGTGTTTGAAAATAGCAAGTTATCATGCACTGAGTAAGACCACTGGACTATCCAATCCCAGTACTGGTCTCCTGAGTGGCTACCCAGTGCCTTAGGCAGGGGAGTTTTTCATCAGCTGCCACTTGGTCCTTTCTTAATGGAAATGCCAGGGACTGCACATTCTGTGAGCAAAGCATGCATTCAACAACTGACCTACAACAGTTCCCCCAAAACAGAATATGCCATTATTATTTATTATATTCATATCCTGCCCTTCCTCCCAAAGGAGCCCAGGGAGACAAACAACATGTGGTAAACAATAAAAGCATCTTTTTAAATACAGTAATGAAGTCAATTTCTTTACCTAGGGTCTCAAAACCGGGGTCTTTCAGCCCCACCTAGAAATACCACTGGGGATTGAACCTGGTATCTTCTGCAAGCAAAGCAGGTACTCTACCACTGATTTAGGACCTCTTCCTACTGCAGTATTGACCATAGGATGTGGTACATTCCTTGTGTGCATGTAGTTGCAGCCCACAAGATCAATGACTAGACGAGATCACAAGTTTCTAGAACTGGGCAGACTCAGATTTAAACTAAAGGTAGATGAGAGGATGATGATTCCCTGGAGCAGACTATGGAGAGCTAAGGCTGGCTTCCGACAGCCTGAGAACTCGAGGGACCACATTTAAGCTTTTAGCCAAACACAATCCAGCAGGTTCCTAACTGGACCCCTTTGGGTTATTATTTAATCAGAGGGCTGTTGAAAACTCAAGACTATCAACCAAGTTTCAATTGAGATTTATGACTAAGCTGTTCTGGGTTAAGACAAAGGTGGGGAACCTCTGACCCTCCAAATGCTGCTGACGGAACTTAGGAGTCCAACATCTGGAGGGCCACAGGTTCCCCACCAACAATTTAAGGGACAGACCCCAATTTTCTCCAAATCCATTAATTGGGGTGGGGGGGTAGGGTAGGGTAGGAGTGTACATTACACACCACATCTGGCATGCTAGACAACCAAACAGATCTCAGGCGTCACTTTACCTGCAAAGCTGTTGGAGACATCCAAAATCTTCTTCTGCCACGAACCCAAGAGAACCCCCACAACTCGCTTCTGATTTCCAACTTTTCCGATCCTAAAATAGAAAGGCAAAATCAAAAGAAGGATGAGATACATTGATGTGCAGCACAAACTATTCCTGAACTGAGTTTTTAATCAACTCAGGACAATGAAAACCAGCATAACTAAGGTGGGAGGAAAAGAGTATGTAGCAACTTGCCAAGACAGAAGGAGTCTTGATAGTCATCTGGGAGGAGGCAGCTGAGTGTTTATGGCTTGTCTTCTTCTGATGGTTAATGGAGGAGGTCAAGATACAAAAAGCTGACTTAGCCCACCAATCCACCTAGTCCCAAAGTGTCAACACTGCCTTGCCTGACAGTGACTCTCCAAGGTCTATGTCAGAGCATGGCCTTTCCCACCACCTGCTTCTGAAATCCATTTAGCAGGTGTGGTTTCTGGGGGAGAGGTGTTGTTGAATTGGAACCTGCTGCTTGTAAAGCAAATGCTCTGCCACATACCTACTCAGTCAAGTTGGCACAGCCATGCGCTCGTTGCATGTATTTCATGCACGCAGCTGTGGCTGCTACAGTACTTAGGAAGCAAGTATATTTTAAGTCATATCAGTTCACTTATATTCCGCTTTTCCACTCAAGAGTCTGGAAAAGCAGTGGCAAAAGATGAATCTCATCCTCGCTCCACCCGCCATAAACACACCGCGATAAATATAAAAAGCAATTCGGCGAAAAGTAGCATCCAACCCCGCTCCATGAAGTCTCTGGCCCAAAGGCCCGTTTGTTGGGGTGCAGAGGGAGAGAGCAGCCGCTTGGCCTGCAGAAGGAAAGAGGTTCCGGATTCAACCCCCAAAAGCTACTCCGAGGAGTATCGGGGAGCCAGGCAAATAAGACAGACCTTTCCCCCCGGCTAGACGCAGCCGCTTCCTTTATTGTTCCGAGGCCTCGCCAAACCCAGAAGGGGCGCCTGAGGGTCTCCCCAACCGAAACCCGGGGCAGGGGCACAGGCGGCGAAGGCGGCCTGAGCCCGGGCCCGTGACTAAGCTGTCCTTCCGCGGCCTCCGCCCCGGCGCTTCTTTACAGTAGCTCCCTCGCAGCTCGCTACCCCTGAGCATGTGCAAAGCGCCACCCCAGCCCTACGGCCACCCTGCCTCCCTAAGCCCTGGCCTGCCGGCCATGACTCAGCCCGGCCGGCCGCCGCCTCCCTCACCTATTAAAGTGATCGACCACGCTCAGCAGCACCAACGGGTGGACCACCACTCGCTCCACGGCCAGCTCCGGCATAGCAGCGGTGGCTTCGCGGCCTCCACGTCCTGGCCTTGTTCTTGGCCTCCTTCTCCCGGTAAGCAAAGCGCCTCTCAGTGACTCAGGGCACCGGGTGTGAAGCAAGCGATGCTGAGGGAGGAGCTGGGCAGCCGCGCCATCTTGGGAAGGGCAGCCGCAGTGACGTCACGCAACTTCCTTTCAGCCTGTGGGCGGGGAAAAGCGACGCCATCTTGGGAGGGTCTCAAAGGGTACCTCACCGGCAGGTCGGCTTCCTGTGAGAAGTTTCCATCTTGTCGGCGTGGGGGCGGTAGCGTCGCCATATTTAGAAGGGCAAAAGGAGGGATGCCATTATGTTGCCTGCAGAACATTCTTGAAGGAAGCCGTTGATGAATGATTTAAGCGCCCTTTTTGTGCTTTTCGTTCACAACCTAAGTCTGGAGGCGGTTTTAGCATCCACCCAGAGATACTTTTTCTCCGTGTTTGGGGGAATTTGAGGAGGGGTAAAACCCGAGATTTGGTTTCAGGGAAGACTCTATCGCTGCTAACACGTGCAAGACACATTACACGCTCCAAATGGAGGGCTTCCTCGGTTATTAGAAATTACGCACGCGCGTGCGCAAGCACACAAACACACATTTTCCACAATTGAAGGAAACTTTTGCAACATTAAAGATTGCTGCATTCACTCTGGAGGCATATGTTGGGGGAGCCACGTGTTTATTTCTAGAGAGAGAAAATTAGGCAGCACACAACAATTTAAAACGAGCTTAAATAGCAACCAGCAACAACTTTTTTATATCTATGATAGTAATCCACTCCAACTCCAAAGTATTAAGGGAAGGGCTGTGGCTCAGTGACAGAACATCTGCTTTGCATACAGACGGTGTCCTACCTAAGGCTCAATCCACAGCAGCATCCGCAGGTATTACAGGGAGAGAAACTGAAACTTTGGAGAGCTGATGCTGCTAGTCAGCATAGTTAGTTCTGGTCTGGATAGACCCAAGACTGTATGGGGTTGTTTCTTATGCTCCTACTGTTAAGAGGTGAGTAAATTGAGTGGTGGGCTTTGTCTCAGCCCACTAATTCCAGAGCTATTAATACGTAATATGGGCCACCTCCAGGCCATGGCAGTAGAGCACAACAATTTGAGGCAAATCACGTAGTTTAGAAGCACATAAAATAATCCACTGTGTCCTCTGGCAACCATGAGTTGGCAACTGCAATTCATTCAGGTTCTTACACAGTACTTATTTAAACCACTCCTGAAGAACTTTGCTTTACAAAGTGCTGTGCAAATAGCATACAGATTAACCAATACTGAGACTAAAGTGGCAGCTTGCCCAAGATCAACCAGAGGTGAGACTTCTTCCCCAGGTCCAAGACCAGCTCTCTATTGGCCCACACTGGCTGCTGTCTATTTTCTTTGTTTGGAATGTCTCACTGTTGCTGAGGAAAGTAGATAGAACCACTTAACTGGTCATAATTTTTGCAAAAAAGACCAGCTTGTTTTCTGCCTCAGTGATTCAGAATGTGTATTAATTAATTACGGCATGATCTTGATTTATAGGGATAGCTTCAGATAAGAGAAGATGCCCAGATACATTCATTTGGTTCATTCACAAATATATTATTGGTCTCTGTTGCTGTTCTTTTGAAGCTCCCCCCACCCCCGCCTTGAATGGCACCTCATAAGAAAGATTAGCTTTGATGCTTTATCCTCCTTGAAGACTCTTGAGAGACATCGCCCACTGCAAAAGCCCACCGAGAAGGGACTAACTTCTTTCAATGTGTCCTGAATTCAACCTCCTTCTGATGGAGAAAACACATGCCAGACCCAAGTAGTCTCTCCAGAAAGCACTCTATTGCTTCTACCTTCTCTTTGATAATGAGAAAGATCTCAGGTGCCTCTTCTGATCTCACCTGCTGCATTGTGGCATGGAAAGAGAAGTGGCTTCTTAAGGAGATCCAAGGCTTTTTAGAAATTGCAGGAAAAACTCTGAGCATTTGTACCTGGGGACCTGGAGGACACCAGCATATATCACAGGACACAAATAGGAGCAAGAGCCTCAAGCTGAGATGCAATTTTTAATTAAAAGTGTGCTGCAGATGTTGGCAGCTGCTTTGGCTTATTAATGGGAAAGGGTGGTACCTCAGTGGATAGAGCATCTGCTTTGCATGTAGAAGGTCCTCAGTTTAGTCCTTGGCATCTCCAGGTGGGAGAAGAAATGTCCCCTGTCTGAAACCTTGGAAAGATGTTACCACTCAGTGTAGACCAGGGCTTCCCAAACTAAGGCCCGGGGGCCGGATGCGGCCCAATTGCCTTCTAAATCCGGCCTGCGGACGGTCCAGGAATCAGCATGTTTTTACATGAGTAGAATGTGTTCTTTTATTTAAAATGGATCTCTGGGTTATTTGTGGGGCATAGGAATTCATTCATTCATAGGGACTGGATGTGCTGCCCAATGTACTTTGCTATTTCTTCTTAGCCATATCTTGCTATGCCACAGTCCTCTTCCTGTCCTAGTCTTGCAGCCTCTTAACAGATGCTGTTTCTTACATCCCAGCTTCCACTAGTAAGAGCCAAAAAAGAGGAAATGGGCAACTGCTTGCAGAAATCCCGGCACCTCAGACACTTTAAAAAAAGTTTCTTAAAGTGGCATTGCAAGATTTCATACAGATTTATCTACAATGAAGAAAGTCCTTTGGCCAGTAGTTCAACCCCGACAAGGCACTGCAACAGGAATTCGCAATATGAGGTCTTATATGGATCAATTTTAGTCTCTTATGGGAAGGAGTTGACCTTTTATGATTTGGATTTCTGGTCAGAGATTATTCCTCATAAGAGACAGAAAAAACTTGCTAGCTAATGGGACCTGAGGTTATCACTACAGGGTCCTTGCTCAAGCGCTGTTGGACAGACGGAGGTTGAAGAAAATTCCCAGAGCACTTAATTTATTTTCTTTCTTTTTTTTAGCTTTCGGTATTTTTTCCTGATCCTCACTGCCATTGGGTAAAATATGTTTTCTTTGGTGTTTCAGAGACACATGGGTGATTCTGGAGTGTGGCTAGCTTGTCAACTCCACCACTCCTGTTGCTGTATGGCCGACAGAGGGGATTCCTGTGACCCAGATGGGAGCTCAGGCAACACGTAATTGACCTTCTGTGCTGCAGCTGGAACATCAGTTGAAAGACTGCAGGAATGAAGGATTCTTCAGGGTTGCTGGCAGTGCTGGTGTCCCGGTGTGTGTGTGTGTGTGTGTGTGTGTGTGTGTGTGTGTGTGTTGCGATCCTGCTTCCCCTGTTCCTCCACCTCTAAGGAGACTCTGGTTCATAGTCTGGGTGTAGCTGGACCCTGACAAATACCTGGCTTTTCTGGTTAAAAAAAACCCATAGCAGCAGATGGGAAAGGCCTCTGCCAAGTCCCTGGAGAGCCACTATACCGTAAGTCAGAGAAGAAAATATTGGGCTAGATAGTCCAGTGGATTGACCTGGGATAGGGCAACTTCCCATGACATTCTTAATTTGCTTAGTTTGCCTGTTTGGATGGAAGTGAAGGAAAAGTCTGCAGGAGGGAGCATGATGTCTGAATAGGACCTTGTCACAGTTGTGCCTACGGAACACTTCTCAAGAGGGGCCTACCTGGAGCCTGCTTTGCTCTCATTTCAGCACCAGGCTAAAACCTATTTTATCCCCCCCCCTCCGTAATTTCAGTATGAATTATGGATTTTAGTCTGGTTTGACATTGCTGTTTTATTTTTGTAATTTTTATTTGCCAAATGGATTTTACTATTCTAACATTGCTTTTTATGATGCTGTGTAAGCTGTCCTTGGACACTTTTTGCAGGACAGGATACAAATCCTGATTTTTTTTCCCCAGGAAAGATCCACGAGCAGAATACTATATTTCTGCCAATGACAGCTCCTGAGCCTTCCTCTTTAAAACTTTGAATGGTTTTAATTTTGTTTACTGTGCGTTTTTGCAATATCGATTCCAAAAGGGCTCCCATGGAAGAAGACGTTATGATGCAAAGCACTTCTGTTGTTTATTTACTTTATCTTATTCTATATCATTTGTTACATTCATCAGTCACCAAATTGCAATGAGCCTCTAGGTGATGCCCCTGATACAAAGAGTTAAAAAAGCACATCATAATCCAAGCAATACATTGTGATATACAAGCCTAGCGACTAAATAAATAAGTATTAACACTGGCACAATCCAATAAAAACTAAAAGACCCCCACATGCTAAAACGGAATGATCGCTGTCAAGTGAGCAGAGACTAAAATCAGATGATGTTAAGGCAGCGTTAAAATGCAAAAAGGTCCGACTTCGATCCCTGGCAGCATCTCCAGGTACCTGGTGATGGGAAAAGCCTCTCTCTGCCCAAGACCCTGGAGAGCTGCTGCCAGTCAAAGAAGTCAATACTGGGCTAGACGGGTGAATGGTCTGACCTAGAAGAACGCAGCTTCCTCTGTTCATAAGCTGGAAGAGCCCCATAAATAGCCCTGTGTGGCCTGTGCTGAATCAGTTTGAAGTTACTGTTGTATAGTAAGGACAGGGGACCTCTTGTGGCACTTCCAGACCTTACATCACACAATTTCCTAAAATATAGTACAGTATTCTATTTTCCTTCTGGGTGGAATCTTTTCTTCTTTCCAGCAGGGGGAGACATCTGACCATATAACAGAACTGATCATGCTGCCTTTGGAAGCTTCTTTTATCAATATACATATAAAACTCAATGCTCAAATTAACTAGTTCAATAAGTAATTTAGCTCATTGATTTTTGGGCATATCCTAAGTGCCATTACAAGCTACGGATATTTTAAATGCCATTACCTAATAGAAGGAATGTTTTAAGCACCTTCTATTGATTTTATTACTGCTTTATTTTGCTGTCTTGGTTTAAAATCATTTTAACCACTCGGTAATCAAGAAGAAATATATCGTTGGTGAAATACAGTCAATTTCCTAAAAACCTTTGACATCGTTAAATAAGGAATTACAGTTGTTAAATCATGTCAGGCAATAACCAAGGGACAGAAAAGATATACAATTCGGAGCAGCGGGCCAGCAATACCAGTAAGCTCTTCTGACCTTTGCCATCCAGACTCTATGTATGTGACAATCACACACCCGGCTTCTCTTCTTGGCTCTTACATCAGCGTTTTTGGCAAGATGTGTGGCTGGGAACATTCATCAAACTAATCGGCATGTTAATCGATTAATTCATTAATCACAGATTTAGAATGTGGATTTTAAATCAGAGGAATCGATGCTGGCTGCAGCTGGAGGGTGTTCACTGCTGTTGCTATTAATTATTATTTCTTGTACTTGGGGTGATTTTTTGTGAACAGAATATTTCCACCTGTCTTTGTTAATTATGTGGGAGGAACTGTTATCTTCAGTACATACCCTTAACTTGTTACCTTTATAGAGGCAACCGGGCTGTTTGCTTTAACTGGTTAATTAAACTCTAGTCTGTTAAACAGGACAACAGTTAATTTGACTAAAAAATAGTTAATCGGTGGATAGCCTTAGTAATAAAGTATTAAAAAGCTAGGCAGGTTACTGAGTGCTAACCTAATATGACCAAGGGAGAGGTAAAGGTAAAGGGACCCCTGACCATTAGGTCCAGTTGTGACCAACTCTGGGGTTGCGGCGCTCATCTCGCGTTATTGGCCGAGGGAGCCGGCGTACAGCTTCCAGGTCATATGGCCAGCATGACAAAGCCGCTTCTGGCGAACCAGAGCAGTGCACGGAAATTCCGTTTACCTTCCCGCTGTAGCGGTACCTATTTATCTACTTGCACTTTGACGTGCTTTTGAACTGCTAGGTTGGCAGGAGCTGGGACCAAGCAACGGGAGCTCACCCCATCGCGGGGATTTGAACCGCCGACCTTCTGATCGGCAAGCCCTAGGCTCTGTGGTTTAACCCACAGCGCCACCCTCGTCCCTTTAGGGAGAGGTAGCCAGTGTTTTCATTACCACCTGCATCGTGTCGTTGAAATCACTCTCTAGCTTAGCAAAGAGGCAGTTGCGTTTGCTTGCTGATACTGCTCATAAGGTTGCATGGTGACATTATGCCCCAAAGATGTAAACAGAGCATGCTCCTCCGAGGAATTTGAACTGCCATGCCTTTGAGACGAACAGATTAACAGGACCATTGAGCTAATCAGTTGGCAGATGCAAACTGCAAATACAGTCTATATGTTGCCTAATCAAAGAATTGCAGAAGTATGTAGTGAGCTTTGAAGCTCAATAAAAGCCAGCTAATGAGATGATTAAATTGACATTTGATGTGATTTAACCATAGAGCAGCAAACATCAATACCTATATGATTTGGCAAGTGATTCTCACATTATGATGTGAGCTTTTCAAGGGTTTCCACCACTGGAGAACACCTAGCTGTTAACCAGCATGGGGCGGGGTGTGGTGTAGATTTTGGAAAGTCAAGTGCTTTAATCATCAGTAGCTTTCTTTTCTCTTCTGCTGCCTAAACAAACATTTAAGGGAACTGAAGGATTATGCCCAGGGTTGTTTATGAATGAGCTCTAAAATCAGTGGACCGAAACAGAACTCCCTGGTTCTTAGAAGCTATCAAAAGGGAAACTTGTTTTCCTAAGTCCACGGATTGCCCTGTCTTTGGGATGGCTTCCTTTCAGAACAAGTTTTCTGCATGTGCAAAATCTCACCGGATTCCACAACGTAGAAGAAAAGCAAATCCAAAGCACTGTGTGCCAGCCATGCTCACAAGTTGTTCCTGGATGCTGCTTTTTGTTAGCAAGATGCAAAACCTGACAGCACAGCCTTTGTCCCATACAGTACATGCTTGAGTTTAGTCCTGTGTGTGCCTGCATGGTCCCAGTAAAACTGCTGCAGAAGTTTGACCCTGCATCTTCCTTGGTGTCTCTCAATTTAAATGTGTATCCCAAACTGATCTCCATACTAGATGTGGGAACCTTTTCCCCCCTCCCCATGTTGCTGAACTTTAACTCATAATCTCCGGCCATTGGCCATGCTTGCTGAGGCTGATGGGAGTTGTAGTTCAGCAACATCTGGAGAGGGCCACGGATTCCACACATCTCCACATGGTGTTCTTGCATGCATTACAACTACTTCTTATGTAATATGGGCTATTGGGGGGGAGGGGAAACACTGGGAGAGAGTTCTAGCCATATTAAGTTACTGTTATACCTACAATTGCTTTTCTTCTTATAATTTCAGAATTACCATGCTTAATGCACACGAGCTGACGCATGGAGATACATTTGGGTAACGCTGTGTGTAGTTATGCATGTTGTATTATCACATGGCTAGACGTGGTCTGTCATCCCCTACTCAGCACATCTGGTACAGTAGATTTACATGCAGAAATTCCATTTCCACATGGAGATTGCATTCACTGAACTGGGGCAAATCACTTTAGAATGGAGGTCCATTTGTGTTGCCCAGGATGAGGCTGTCACCGTAGGAAAAGATAGGTGTCTAGTATACATTCAGGCTATGGATTATCCTATCATGGCAGCTGCCTTCTGTGGCATCTCCTTTCTATAGATTAGAATAATTTTGTTCCATGCAAGAGGTGAGCTGGCAGTCAGTGTCGCTCTCTCTGACCAGTATTTGGAATCATCACTTTTAATAGAAACCCAACCATCACTTGCTTGGTTTAAAAAAGATACCAAACATAATTACCCAGTAATTATAGCTGTAGAATCCTGGTCCTTTTCACTGCATTGCTGGAAATTTGGTTTCCAACATCCCTCTCCTCCTTCCCCTCTGTGTCCAGCCCCCAAGCTTAGAAATACCAAACCCAATGCCTGTAAGGCAGAGGCATTATGCTCTGATCAGGAAGACAACTTTAAATGGCTGTTTGCTTATTTTATTTAACTCAATTCATATACTGTGGGATTGTAGTAAAACCTCTTAAGCGGTTTATAAGAAATATTAAAATTATCAATAAAAACAGTTAAAAACAATTAAAGATAATTAAAACCAGCAGTAAAAGAAACCGAAACACAACATGTCTGGGTTGGCTTCATCATCTCATCCTCCTAACGCAGACTCCCTTTTCAGTATGAAAAAGGAAACACAATAAAAACAACAACCTGGTTTCACTTGCAATAATTTTTCCATATCTTGAGGACTAGCAAATTCTTTACTATGAGGCTTTATTTGTACAAAGCATAGCAAAACTTCAAAACCACTCAAAAGCTTTCTTATTAACTGCTGTCAGTCCTGTGATTTACAAGGGCAATAAAGATCTGGAGGGGGCACATTTATCATGGACTTCAGCGCACCAGGAGCCATTTTCTCAAGCGGTAAAGCCAAGTGATAAAATGAGTTCTTTTGTTCCATAACCTTCTTAAAATGTGTGTGTTGGTCTTTCTGGCTTGTAGCTTGGCTCTGCTCCTCTAGCCCTCCATCTCCCTGCGATGATGAATTGCTCAGACACAGACGCTGATGATGCTTCTAGAACAGCAGATTCTCTGAGTGATACAAATTTACTTTCCGCTTTCTATTAGCTGCCAGCATTATTTATTCCTCTACTCTTATTTTATTTTATTTTATTTGCATGACACTTTTGAAATTGGGTGGGAGAAACTATCATATACCCTTCCTTCTTAGGAAAACTCAGATAATTCTGATTTAGGATAATATAAAATCCTCATGTTTATACCAAGAAACCATTCTCCTGATTTGTGGTGTGCATGTTGGGAAGCAAAGTCCCATTGTTCTGCATTTGACATACTCTCATAGGCAGATAATAACTTTTGTGTCTATCCTCCTTTCCTTAGCAGGAGAGAAAGAAAGAAAGTTAATTTGTTGCAAAAAAAATAGACAGCCCAGTTGGGGCTTGCTTTGTACATGAAAGAACAATACCAGTGTAACTGTTCATTGATTAACATAATTGAGCCATAGTTAAATAGTCAAGGCTAAAGCTAATCTGAAAATAAAATAAGCCTTTAAAAATGTACCTGTGCTTATTTGCAACAAAACTGAATTACACTATGACTTTTGGAAGAAAGAAAACAACGAGTACTGTTCAACTTTGTCTTCATATTAGTCATTCTAGTACATCACAAAGATTGTCTAGTTTTCTGCAAGTGTATTTCCTAAAATAATTTCCTTCTTCGGGATATTTTTTGAAATACACTTGACTTGGCCTGGCTTTGTCAAAAAGAACAATTTACATGTCTTACAAAAATGGGAGAAGTTAAATTTCAAGGCAAATGACTTCTAGATTAGATGATGTGCGACTAGATTTACACAAGTTAACTAGCATCATGTTTGTGTTTTTAAAATGGGGCCTGGGGAAATGACAGAGTACAATGGACCAGTTAGCAAAGTGGGTTGATTTGCTCATAGCAAGAGGATGAATTGCATGGAAGAACAATCAGTTCCCATGTTTGGAAATGTCTTGCAATTTGCTTTTAAGGTCAGGGCAGGTGGGTGATTTTGACCATACCTTCCAACCTTTTAAAGCTGGGATCAGGGACACGGGCGCCTCCGAGAAGCAGTGTAGAGAAGGACCAGCAGTGGTGGTGTGCCTCTCCTCAGGCCTGAGCCAGGGGCAGAAGCAGTGCAGAGAAGGCGTGGCAGTATTAGCCCTGCACTGCATCTCTCCTCCTTTGAGCTTGATATGAGGGAGGAAAAGAGCCACTGTTGAACAGCTGCCACTGCCAGAGAGCACCCAGAGCCTTTTCACCTACTGCTGCTACTCACACCCCGACTGCCGAGTCTCATTCCTTTCCACATGCCTTCCTGCTGGGCTCATGGTCCCCCAGGGCCACACACACTGTGCACTGGGCAAGACAAAGCGGAGGGCTGTCCTCACTTCCTTGCTATGCCATCATGCTCTGCTATCACATCAACGTCATTTCACTCCCTGCCAGACACTCTGATTGGTAGAGAGACAGATTTCTCCCTGCAGCCATCACAGCCATTTTCTTTCCTTGCTTAATTTATTAAGACACTGAGAAGGGGGAAGTTGTTCTCCTGTGCAGGGGCTGCTCAAGGAAGGATGTGTGGATCCCGGGACATTCTGGGATCCAATCAGAGACTGGGATGCCTGCTTTAAATCCGTGATGTCCCACTCGAAACATGACAGTTGCATGGTATGTTTGCCACAAACCAGCATGATCCCTATGACTCCAAGATCTTGTTTGTAGTTCCTCACTGCTTAATTCAGACCCTATGAGTGTATAAGGAATGTGGGTTAAACCACAGAGCCTAGGGCTTGCCGATCAGAAGGTCAGCGGTTCGAATCCCTGTGACAGGGTGAGCTCCCGTTGCTTGGTCCCTGCTCCTGCCAACCTAGCAGTTCGAAAGCACCTCAAAGTGCAAGTATATAAATAGCTACCACTCCAGCGGGAAGGTAAATGGCGTTTCCGTGCACTGCTCTGGTTCGCCAGAAGCGGCTTAGTCATGCTGGCCACATGACCTGGAAGCTGTATGCCGGCTCCCTCGGCCAATAAAGCGAGATGAGCACCGCAACCGCAGAGTCGGTCACGACTGGACCTAATGTTCAGGGGTCCCTTTACCTTTACCTTATGAGTGTATATAGGAAATTAATATTTTTTGTGGGTTGTGTTGTGATGCTTGCATTGGTTGCCTTCCTCTGACCTGAGGAGGATACACTGGATGATTATCATTGCACTGAACAGCAGTTGAAACGTTTGGTAAGATATAGGGGCTGTTTTAAAAAGAAATTGGTGCTACGTAGGAAACCTCAGACAATTTGCTCTGGCGGCAACTTGCTGCTAAAGCCAGTAGGGAAGCTTTGGGGGAAGTGGTTAGAGGACTGTTGTTTGCTAGAGATGGCTGAACCATCACTCACGATTTTCCCCAAAGGAGGCAGCTGTAGTACTAGCCTTGGGCACATCTCTTAGCCAGATCTTAACCAGCATATGGAAGATGTTGGCCTTGCCTAGTCCATCATGGGTATATCAGCCATGGCAGAGATATATTTTTTTCAGACCTGTTTGCTGTAATTTTATGGCCATACTTAAAATTTGAGTAGGAAAGATTTTTACCAGCCGACCAGCCTCTTTTTATATAGCTGCAAAGGGAATTGTGTGTTATTTCTGATACTTATCGTATTGTTAAATCTTTTGTCTCTGATATTTTAAGTTGGAAATTATAAGTGTTCTTTGTACTCTAGGGCCTCTTTTATACTGCAACTTCTTTAAAGTTTTTAAAGATCTAACCCCCCCCCCAAAAAAACCCTTTACTTTATGAAGCAGTTTGGGGGTCAGTTTTTATAAAAATGTGTGCTTTTATGTTGGATCGTTTAAAGACCATCTGTTAACTGAAGCCAACCATAAGTGAAGTTGCAGTTATGTTTCCTATTAGTCTTGTATCTTTCCTATTAGTCATGTATGAGAGAATACAGAGGTAGCCAACAGAACTCAAAACAAGAATTGAGAAAGCAGATGGTTGCCATCATTTTACCTTGTTTTCTTTTACAAGAATGAAAAATTATTAATAGAACAGAAAACACTGTGCCCAGCTACTTTTGCTAACCACAGCTGAAAAATCACACCAAATATGCATTTCTGAGCCTTTATTTTATAATGCAATTGAAAATTTCAACTGTTTAGCTTAAGAGACATTAAGAAGAGAAGAGAAGAGGAGAGGAGAGGAAGCAAAATGAAAGTCATGCCTGAAAGCATAGAATGAAAGGCAAAATGACTGTTTGAAATAGGTGTGAACTTTCTAGTCAATGAAGGCTCATTTATTATATTGTCACAGTGAACTGTGTTTTTTTGTGTGTTTTTTTAGAGGAGGAGGATGAAATTTTTTCTAGGTAGTTCTCTGGCTTATTGGCAGCTGCCTTTTCAAAAGTTGTCTGTTGACGTAAATAAATATCCCTGAGAAGACAAATCACCATTTGTTTTACAAGTAAATTCAGCTACAAGCTTCCAGGCTTCCACGTCATACTTGACCACAGGACTACCACTCTCATATGCCGCTGAAGGAATAACATTCACTTCTGCTTCACAATTCCTGGGCAATTTCAGACAGTTGCTAAGAATAGGAAAGGAAGATTTAAATTGACCAGAGAAATAAATTATGACGTTTTTATACCTGATTCTATAGGAAAGTGTGTGTTTGTGGTAGGGATTAGCACGTAGTGGATATGCAGACCCAAGGCTCGTATTTCATTTGAAATGTATTTACCGTATACATTCCTATCCTCATGTTAACCCTATGACAATTTTTAATTGGAATATCAAACTAGAGTAAAATGTACATGCAATGTCTGATTTCACCCCAGTCCTCCACAGTGTGGGTAATAATCTTTCTGAAGCTCATTAATTCCATTTTCAGAGGGGTCAATGAGACTGAGAGTGTTTTCACACATGAATTTTTTAATCACTTCTGGCTTTAGTGAGAGCTCCAGTGCAAATTGCCCCCCCCCATGCATGCATTGTCTAGAATGCCCATTCCCCATTACAAATGCCTCACCCCTGCATTGACCCTGATCACCTAAATAATCCTCTTCAGAGCCTCATGTACCCACTTGTAACTGGCTTGAATGCGGCACAGTAAAGCTGTAGCCGAGCAAGAATTTTCACGTAAGTGTCCCTGAGGTCCTAGGTAGCATGAATAAATGGGTGGCACCAGTGACTCAGTTTCCTAGAGCGAGCCCTAGTCCTCTTTGTCCACTCACCATCTAATTGCCCATGATCAATAATTTTGCCTGTCATAAGCATGTGGGATATGGGAGCCAATTTGGGTGTTGGATTTATGTGCGGAAAAGTAAAAAGAGGGCCCAGTAAGAAGGAGGAAGAAGAGAGCCTGGGCTGGCCAAAGGGGACTACTACTTGCCATTGTTTGGTTGCTGGTTTCCTATCTATGAATATCAAACCTTGACCTGCCCTTTCCACTCCTCCATGCACAAATATTTTCCAATTTTGCTGATATATAAATGCATATGCATTCTCTTGGAGATTTCTTCTTCAGTTTGTGGAGAAATGTCCTCCTCATCTGTTTTCAGACTCTTGATGCTACTCCGTTTAGTTTCCTCTTGCTCTCATTGGATTTTAGAAAAGGTTAATTAGCTATCCACCAAGCTTGGTGGAAGAAGATTTTAATATTAGGCAATGTCCTATTGGGGTATGAAGGTAACACCATGAGGGGGTACTATAATTTTATCACATTTGTCCTGGTAAGTTGGTTTATTAAGGTGAACTGATTACAGCCCGCAGAGTTAATTTTTATATGCTAATACACCACAGCAAGTTGGGAACTTAAATAAAATGATACAATTAATTCAAATTTATGACAGGCAGGGAAGCTCAGTAAGGTCATCTGTAGATTATATTAACACTGCATCATCCAGACATTTCATCCCATTTTGTCTAACATCAGGTGGCTGCTCCGCGTATCTTAATGCCCCTGGAATGTGGAAGGAAATGTGATGCAAAGTACATTTGGTGAATCTTGGCTCAGTTGCTGCATGCGGAGAAGACATACACTACTTGTGAGGTACTCTAAACACTGCACACATCTTATGATTCATAATGTGAACCACAAACTTCACAATTGTAGAAAAGTGTCTGCACTAAGCTTCTCAGGATTTTAATTCACTGGGGAAAATGTATGCCAAAATTATTCTGCTTATTTTGTTTGTTTGTTTATTAGCCGCCCCAAAACCTCTTTGGGTGACATGCAAACAATTTGAATAAATGGGTGGAAACATCAAAACAATGCAGTGCAATTAAATACAGCACTAAAATTCAATAAACAAGCACAAATATATAACAGGCAGCCACATCCATATAAAAAATCCTGGAGAATTAAAATATCTGCGATATGTCCACATTTTTCAGGCATATGAGGTGATAATCAGTGCTGTTGGGTTCTTGATGTCAGGCATTGTAGTCTTGACTTGGACACACGCTGGTGGAAAGGACATTGTTGTATCTCCCAAGTAATTATTCAAATTTTGCTTTTGAATGAGAATATGGATTCCTTTTCTCTCTCTAGTTTATACACATTGCTTATGTTTTTAATTGCACAACTGAATCTTCCCGCTATTGTGTGTCTGTTATCATTGATGTGATCCTTAATTGCGTTGTCTACAGCAAGGCAACACACAGAGCTCCCACTAAAGAGGGATCAGGAATGAAAATGGGAGTGGGGACTTCATTGTGCTGCCCAGGAGGAAGGTTGGAGGTGATTATTCCTGCATTTGGGATGGATGGATGGATGGATGGATGGATAGCCTTATCGCAATAGTGTATGTGTACCCATGGTTGATGACCTAAACATGGTAGGGTTTTATGGAAAGCACTGTAAATTTACAATGCAATCCTAACCACATTCACTCAGAAGTAAGCTCTGTTCTGTTGCATTCAGTGAGACTATAGCTGAATATACATTGAGCCGTTTGTAGCACAAAAAATTAGTTTTTTAAAAAATCCAGAATTGTTCGTGCTTGTCCTCAACATGGTGTTTTCAGTGTAGATTGTTTTTAGAACCTGGCATCCACAGGGATGGGCATGGTTGCTTGAAGCCCACTTGAAAGCCGCCCCATTGAGTAGGTGAGCTACGCCTTTTCCTCCCTGCAGCTGCATGAAGAAGGAAGTCGTGATTGCAATATTGGTATACGCTCAGCCACCACGTCATTGGGGAGGTAGGGATACACCTCTCTGCCCCACTGCCAGGACTGCCTACATCTGTTTTCAAATGGACACACTGCAGGGTAATGCAGAATCAATCTGCAATGAGCTTTTATTTTTGGAATGAAACCAGTTTCTCCATAATAGGGGCAATATATATATATATATAGGGGCAATATATATATATATACACACACACACACACACACACACACACACACACACACACACACAACAGATGCAGCTGGTGTGTGCATTACATGGAAAAAAGCAAAATGTGCTCACTCTCCACTGATTTTGGAATAAAATGTTGCGTGTACACAGCCTTACTTCCTAGTAAGTGTGTTTTGGATTGCAGCCTTAAATGTGTGTGGAGGCACCACATGGGTGAGTTGGTATCTCTCAAATGAGCTTTGGTGCACTATTCTTTTGTGCGCTATTGATTTTGTGTCATTCTTTGGGGCCATCATGACAACTCTCTATATTAAACTACATAAAACAGCATCTCTGTGGAACAAGTCAGCCTCGCCCTACTCCTGAACCACCACATGGAGGCCTTTTGATATTAAGCAGCTACAGCAACTGCCCAGGAGGGAAGAGAGGAGAGAAAGTGAATAAAAAAGTAGGACAAAACTGGAAGGGGGAGGAGAAGGAACATAGGAGGCACCCCATAGATTGGGACTCAAGAAAAACAACAACATGTACATAAAGCAGGCAGTCTTGTCAGGAGATTATGGCATCCCCTTTGCTTTACCAGCTCTTGTTATCAAAATGATTTTTTAAAATATAGGTCATGGTAGCCCAAAGATGTCTTAATACACTACACAGGGGTGGGGAAACTTCTGGCCCTCCAGAGGTTGCTTGACTCCAACTCCCATAGTCCCCAAGGGCTGGCCACCCTGGCTGGGATGATGGGAGTTAAGAGCACAACAACTTTTGGAGGACTGCGGTAGGTTCCTCATCCTTTGAGGAAAAACTTCATTTTTTGAGAGCCTGAAAGCGGGATTATGACTTCAGAAACTAAATTTGGAATACCCAAAGAGTTATCATCCTTTTCAGTCTGACAATTACATCAGCATGAAATTTATCAGGCTTGCATTTGTGTTAGGGTTTTTTTGGAGGGGTTTTTTCTAATTGCAGAACAGTTGCACCATAATCAGTATAATGTCGATAATAACCAGTTTTTGAAGTAAACTGGCCCTGTGATTTGGAAACTCATCATTAACAAGAGCAGTAGTTTAGTGTATGTGTATATTTATGACTTTTAATTTTAAAAAATAATTCAGGGATGCCGAAGAGAACTTTTATGAAAGGCAAATTAAGTCATTCTAGACTGGCATAACAGACAATATGTCATTATGAAATTACCAAATTACATGGACAATTAAATTGCCTTTTTAAGCAAAATATAATGCCAACAATGTTACAGCAATTCATCAAGTTGAACATTATTTTCAGCAATAACAAGCTCAGTGCCTCCAAAATAAAAGGGGCTTGTTTTAGAAGCTTGGTCATTCAGAACTGGAAAGGGAGCGATTACAATTAGTCATGGGAGCAATTTAAAACTTGCAGGTACTTATCCCAGTTGTGTGGCTTTTAGTCACATTTGCTGGAGATTCTCCGAGCTGATCGCTCTATTCATGCCCACTTTGAATCCAATTTGGCAAGCAGAAAGGAAGAATTGTCTGGCAGGCAAATTTGCATAGCGAAACAGTGTGCCAGGGGCTTCCCAGGGCACACTAGATAGGGTCGCCTGTGAATGTGACCCAAATCAAATTTGTGCCACCCTCCCTCCTGCTGTGCCTGACCTGGGGCCTCCTGCTTGCCAGAAAGAGCCTGCTCAGAGTGGTGGTCAGAATGTTGATCTCTTAAGACCCAGGAGACCAGGGTTCAAATCCCCACTCAGCCATGAAGGTCAGTGGGCCAGTCACTGCCTCTCACCCTAACCTACCTCACAAGGCCGTTGTGGGGATTAAATGAGGAGAGGGGAGATCCATGTATCACCACCTTGAGCTCCTCGGAGAAAAATGTGGGATATAAATAAATAAATGCAAAATAAATAGCCAGCCCCCTTTTGGCTATCCACCATGGTCCTTGAAGTGAGCTTTCCTTTTAGAGATGCTTATTAGCGTTTGCTGGAGATAAACCCGCACACCCGCAGCTGCTGTATTAAAAGGTGAGAAAACAAATAAGAAGAAGTGTTAATTCACATACACAAATCCCCTATCTGCACAGCAGGTGGAGTGGCTGCCTCCATGCGGGGAGGGCCCCTTCCTGCTGCGAGGCTTTTCCTTCCTGTTTTATTGCCTCAGTGTTTGTTCTCAAAAGACTGCACCATACTTATGAGTATGTTATCACAGTGGATTCCTCCTGATTATGACTTAATATATATATAATATTACAAAAATGAAATGTGATTTGCTCCAGATCGGCTTCTATGAAATATTCGGGTGAAAGCAAATAGGTGTTGCTTTGCTCCCAAGTGAGACTCTTTTGGCTGGATGAAGAAGGGCCTCTCCACTAGCTGGGCTTTGATGGAGCTGTTTCATTTGGGAAGAGAGAGGTGTTCCACATAGTAATGGGACTTTGATAATGTGCTGGCAAGTGGGGCGAGAGAAGGAAGTTTGGTTGTGCTCTGGTTTCAATGTCCAGTGTGGATAATTCAGTACTGGGCAGTTCTGGGCAAGTTGCTGTCCTATGGCCACAGATCCCACCTGTAAAATTGGGGGGCGGGCAGTGGAATTGGTGGCCTCCTTCCTGAGGCTGCTTCAGGCTCTCAGAACTCTTTATAAGCCCAGTGGGCAACCATGGAGAGACAGTCATCATTGCAGCAAGATCAAAAGCGAGCCATTTAACTAACAGATATCCTGACATTTCTGTAAACTCTTCCAAACCATAGGATAGGGTGAATGAGGAAAAAAAATAAGTTACATGAAAAGAGCTTTTTCTGTCCCTTGAAAAACCAACTTTAAGGATGTCCATAATCTTCATTGTCTTGCTTTTCCTCTTTAATTATTTCTGTATTCCTGTAGAAATTGGATCCATCTAACACAGGCATCCCCAAACTTTGGCCCTCCAGATGTTTTGGACTACAATTCCCATCTTCCCCAACCACTGGTCCTGTTAGCTAGGGATCATGGGAGTTGTAGGCCAAAACATCTGGAGGGCCGCAGTTTGGGGATGCCTGATCTAACATATGGGCAGAGGATATATGCCTCCTATGACTCTCCTCCTCAGCCTTCATAAGGCACCACTGCTGTTTCAAATAATCTTCTTGTTGTGCTGTTAAGCATTTTCAGTTCATCCACTGTTTGGGAGGCCTGTTGTCAGGCAGAAAGGCAGGATATAAATATTTTAAATTAATAAATCTACCTCTTCACAAGCAAGTTGTGCACTTGCCACTAATGCCAACATATAAACTGAGCTATTTGATACAGTATTTTACCTTCTTAAGAGGTGGCTCTTCCAGATAGCACTGCCCCTTTTATTGCAACCCTCACAAACCCCCAATTTACCTTATAATGCTTGAACTGATAGCTGACTGTGAAGACAGACGAGTGCAAAATCAGGAAGGGTGTATTTCAGATTAGAGCACTTTTTCCTGATTTGGGAATATGCAAAGCTTCTAGTTACACAGGACCCTTCATCAGGCAGAAGGCTAAATTCCAGGGAGAAGGAAATAATGTGTTCCAGCTGCAAAGCTGGTGTTTTAGCCACTGCATTTGGATTGTAAACTATTCATTTCAAACTCCCTTAATACACTGACCACCAGCAGCAGGGCAATTACTATTGCAATGACTCCTCAGGAATCTGAGGTTTCTGTTCATCTCTTTGTCCTCAGTAAGACAGTAAGTTTTAATTCCCAGGCACGTCTCTTAAAGGTGTTGTACATGTCATTTTCCAATCTGCTCAGATTCAGTTGAACATTAAAATAATTCCATTGTAGCTCTTGTGCAGAATGTTCATCTACCTGTTTTATTAATGCTGCAAAGTCCTTTGGGAGAGCCGTACGACAGCATATGAATGGGAATCTTTTTTTAAAATCCTAAATGAGTGCAGCAGATGTATGAAAGCAGCAGATGCAGAAAGAAAGATGAATTGAACATAATTCATTGCATTTTTTGGGGGGGAAAGTTTATCCTTTAGACTGTTCTGTTTATGGCTCACTTTTTCTGGTGGGGGGAATACATTTTCCTTATGACTTTTGATTTATGTCGTTTGGCACATCAGAGGGCCCGAAGCTTGCACTTTTGTATACCTGAGTCACAAAATGGGATTTTTATTTAAAGTGTGTGTTTTTTTAAAAAAATGTTTAATGCAATACAGTGGTGAACTGATACTGTGGCACTTTAAACTGACAGATCAATAAACTTCAGTAATGACTGTAAAATTACATTACAGAATCGTGGATTTATTTTTCTTTCCATGACTTCAGAGTTGCACAGCACAGATTTTAAACACACACAAACCTATTGCCAAACCTCTACTTTACATCTCTTAACTTTCATCACATTAAGAATCGGTGGGTGATCTCCTGATATCAGAGGTAGTCCCAGTTTGTTTGATTATATTGGGTTTGTTTGTTTGCAGGAATGAGCAGAGTAAACTGGGTATGAATTAAAGAGGTTGCAGAGTAAAAAAGAGGTATTGTCCTATACTTTCGTAACATGGCCATAATATTCCTCAATGAAAAGGCAAGGTGGGGAGCATCTGCCCTGATGCCAGAAACCCTCAACACAACAATGCAGGGTGTGTGTGTGTGCAGGAATGCTCATCACCTTTCTTAAACTACAGTCAATTCAGTTTATTTATTACCCAGCATTCCTCCAAGGAGCTGAAAGGTGGCACAGACACTTCTCCCCATCTCCATTTTATCCTCACAACAACCCTCTGAGGAAGGCTAGACTGAGAGTGAGTGACTGGCCCAAGGTCATAGCTGAGAGGAGATTTGAACCCTGGTCTCCTAGGCCCTGGCCTGGGATGCGGGTGGCGCTGTGGTCTAAACCACTGAGCCTAGGGCTTGCCAATCAGAAGGTTGGAGGTTCAAATCCCCGCAACAGGGTGAGCTCCCGTTGCTCGGTCCCAGCTCCTGCCAACCTAGCAGTTCAAAAGCACATCAAAGTGCAAGTAGATATATAGGTACCGCTCCGGCGGGAAGGTAAACAGCGTTTCTGTGCGCTGCTCTGGTTTCGCCAGAAGCGGCTTAGTCATGCTGGCCACATTACCTGGAAAAACTGTCTGCAGACGAACGCCGACTCCCTCGGCCAGTAGAGCAAGATGAGCGCCTCAACCCCAGAGTCATTTGCGACTGGACTTAACTGTGAGGGGTCCTTTACCTTTATTTACCTTTTACCTCCTAGGCCCTAGTCCAGCATTCTAACCACTGCACTACACTGGCTATCTTCTGACATGTTGCAGAAGATATTTTAATACTTAAAGTATCCATTCTGTGTTTTGCTACAATATTTAAACCTGCCATTGAAACCCCATTTCTTAGAGCACAAATGCTTACCAGAGAGGTGAGCTGTTCTGTTGTTTTCTCTGCATTTCCGCCACTAGGGGGCAGAAAAGTCTGTCTCAGGGCTTTAAAGACAGTGCCGCATTTCTTCAAAAAAGGCTCTTTAGCAGAAGGAATCATTAATTTATTTGCCCTTTCTGGAACATTAGTGTATTAAAACAGACTGTGAATTCTCAGACAAATGGAATGTCTTAATGGTCCTCTGATTCTTCTGGTCACTGGGCACCATTTCTTCCCATCTCCACACCCTGGAGAGAGATGCTAATTTGCTAGGCCCATCATCTTGTGCTTTGTGCTTAACTTGGGCCCTGGATGGAATGTGTTTTTAATATCCAAGATTGGTCCTGGGGCATGTGGTAAAGGAGGAGAGTGCCTTCAAACATGTGCAGAGTGCATTGCGGTTGCCACTGAATAAGCACAACTTGTCCCACAGACAAATGAATGTTCAGGAGTCAGGGTTTCCACAGCTGCTTTCAAGGTAGACGGGACCCTGGCATTTATGCATTAACTACAGGCAGGACTAGCTTGCTTATGTGTTTAGACCTTTCATCTTTCCTATAAGCCCAAGGCAGCTTCTAGCATAACGGCAGCAGATTAGCAACAATAATCAGCAAGAAATTATAAAGTGCTGTAGCCACACAACACAACCGTATTTTAGGACCAAAAAACAATCCAGCTATTGAAACTCATAAAGCAAAGAAAATGTCCTTTGCTTTCTTCACAAAATCCCCAGGGAAGGGAAAGGCGACAGCAGCGGGCCTCATGGTCATAAAGACCTATTTTGGGTCTTGCACCAGGAACAGGAGTGCCTGAGTCAGGGGTCAGGTGGGTTGCTCCATTGGACAGAGGCAGGGCCTGGTCTACACCAGCCCAATCTTGGAGTGAGCCTGGGAGCTGGCAGGGAGCCTGTGGAATTGCTACAACACTGCCCAATATGCACTCAGCTCCCTGCAGATGCCAAGGAGTGAGGGGGAATGTCTTACCGGTAATCTACACCTTCTGAAATGGCTCATGCCCAGGGCCTTGTTCTCAGGCATGAACAAGGAGATGGAGTGCTTTCTTTCGCCGTTCTTTAGTGCTACCTGGTGTGCTGCAGCTGGAAGACCTACACTGACTGGTGTGTACAATGCAGGGGAAGGGCTGACCTGATGCCTTCCAGATATTGTTGGATTACAGCTTCGACCCTTCCTGGCCATTGGCCATGCTGGCTGGGTTGTAGTTCAAAAGATCCTGGAAGGGCTGCCAAGGGTCATATAGTCCAACCCCCTGCATGGCCTTGCAGGAACCAAAGCTGAATTATCCCTGACACACGGCCACCCAACCTGTTTAAAAACCTTCATGAAGGAGAGTCTGCCACCTTTTGAGGTAGTCTGCTGCACTGCCAAGCAGCTTTTGCCCTCAGAAAGTTCTTCCTCATGTTTCGTTGGAATCTCCTTTCTTGTAATTTGAATCCACTGAAGCAGCAGAAAACAAGCTTGCTTCATCTTCCATGTGATGGAACCAATCATTTTCCCACCCCTTTCGCAGGCGACATTCATAAGAAGAGCCCAGCTGCAGAGGGGTCAGGCCAAAGGGGCCCTATCTAGTTTAATAATAACAATAGTAATAGTAATAATATTACTTATACCGTGTTTCTCATATTATAAGTCATGTCTTATAATCTTTTTTTCCTCAAGAAAATAAGCCTATGGCTTATTTTCGGGGGGTGTCTTATTATTTTTTTAAAAAATTACAGTATGGTACCTCCCCTGTCCGGCGCCCGGAACTGGCTGCTGCTGCGCTGCTGGGCGCGTTGTCAGCGCTTCAGCAGGGCACGCTGCTGGGTCCCGCCAGGTCGGGGCTTCACACGGCGCGCGCTGAGGCTCTTGCCGGATCCCGGCTCGGAGCAGCGCGCGCTGCGGCTCTTGCTGCGTCCCGCAGCGCCAGCGCCAAGCGCCAACCCAGCAGCGGGACCGGCGGGACCTGCAGCGCACGCGACAGGAAGAGGAGGGACCAGCGAGTGGCAGCCGCGGCGGCCAATGAAGGCTCGGCTGGGTGTTTTTTGTCGTTGTAGCTGCGTCCCGCTGCGTCCCTCCTCTTCCTGTTGCGGCTCGGCGCCCGGAACTGGCGGCTGCTGCGCGCGTTGTCGGCGCTTCAGCAGGGCACGCTGCTGGGTCCCGCCGGGTTGGGGCTCCACGCGGCGCGCGCTGAGGCTCTTGCCGGGTCTCGCCGCCGGGTCGGGGCTCGGAGCAGCACGCACTGCGGCTCTTGCTGCGTCCCGCCGCCGGGTCAGCGCTTGGCGCGGTGCATGCTGCTGGACATTTTGGAGGGGCAGCAGCAGCCGATTCCGGGCGCTTACAGGCATCTTCCTCTTCCATGGCGCCATCCAGACCTGCTCCCACCACTACGGCTTATTTTTGGGGTATGTCTTATATTTCTTCAACTCAGGAAAATCCTGCCATGGCTTATTTTGTAGGGATGACTTAAAATATGAGAAACACGGTACCCTGCCCCTCTGACTGGGTTGTCCCTATTTGTACACAATAAAATGTCCTATCAGGAAGCCCACTGGATATGAGTACAATTGCATTCTCCCCAGCAACTGCTTGTGATAGAGGAGGCTGAACATAGCCACCATGACTAGTAGCTGCTGATAGCCTCATTCTCCATGAATTTATCTCCTCCTCCTTTAAAGCCACCTGCACAGTATGGGAGAGAGTCTACCACAGGGGTTCCCAAACATTCCCCCCACCATGGGGAGAAAATTGCTGAGGGTCTTGGCATACCACTTAACGATGTTCCCGCCTGCTGCAGCAATTGTAATTCCATAGAATTCAATCTGTAACACAATAAAATACAATATAAGAAATAAAATGGAGCAATAAAAATACAATTATGAATATCCCGTGTGATGGATGTGCTGCCTCCTTTCTTCAATCACAAATCTGCAGACATGCCATGGATCGCCTGAATGAAGCTCACAGACCACTTGTGGTCCACAGACCACACTTTGGGAATTCCTGGTTTATGCATAGCTGCCAAGTTATCCCTTTTTTTATGGGATTTCCCCTTATGCTGAATAGGCTTCCTCGCGAGAAAAGGGAAAACTTGGCAGCTATGTTTATGACATAGTTGGAAGCCTTTTGTGTTCTTCTTCACTGAAGGCAAATGTCAGGGATAAGGAAAGCAGTGTTCGTATATAACACGTCTGAGGAGACCAGCCCAGTTGCCTCAACCAGACCTCCTCCATGGTGTCACTTGCTCTTCCCCATTTCTTTATTCTTGGAAGGACATCAATTGCTGCTTGTGTTCAAAACTGCCCAGGTGTGTGATCTGCCTGTAGCAATTCTCCCACGGAGATTGTGATGGGGTGGCGGGTGCTGTCAGGCCAAACCAGGCTGCAAGGAGAACCAGGAAGGCTGATCAGAGCAGCCATCTGCTGAAACTATTGGTATGCTTCAGATTTCCCAGGATTATCATATATATGTGTGTGTGTATATACAGTACTTATTTTCAGGCTGTTGTTGCTTTTAATCCAGAAGACTCCAATCAGGTTCTGATCAAATCTCCTATCTATAGCCTCCTCTCCAGGTAGCAGCAGATTCAGTCGAGGTACCTTTCGAGAAGCAAGATGGGAAGCTTTTTTGTTTTTTTAAAGGCGTGTAAAACAACACATGATAAAGACTCAATTTTTGTTTAACCCTGATGGTGATTCCCCACTCCCTCTTCTCTCCACCCCCCCCAACAGAGCATGAAATTAAAATGCATGCACAGAGCTACATGATTGCTAAAGCGCCGTGGCTCAAGCTGCGGTTCTCTGGTGGATGTCATTAGTCACGCTAAGACAGACTGGGGTGGAACGGGAGTGGCAAAAATTTGCGGCAAAGAGGATGTTTATATGGAACGATTGACTGCCACGGACCTAATCGCCTGGCATCGCCTTGCTGATAGGCATAGCAAAGGGACGTGGGAAGGATGTCGTAGCACTCCCACAAGGGATGCTGTGTGGCCCCAGAATGTGAGTCGCGCTCAACTGTAACCAATGGAGGGTAATGCACCTCTCTGAGGGAAGTCAGTTTGCCATGCCGGCATCGGTGCCATTGCGGCCACCCACAATCCTTGCTCTTGACTTGGTATCTCTGCCCAGAAACAAACAAGCTATTCATAATCCCTGCTTGTAAGCACCAGAACAATTTGCAGCTTTAGGCAAGATTTATTGCAAATCCCTATTGTTTCCCCTCGTAATTGCAGATACAGATGGCTCCAGTGGTATGGAAAGAAATCTTAAACCATATAAAGGGTGGGATATCCTTGGTTTTTCGCTCAGATCTCACACATTTTTTTGATGCTAACCCCAACTCTCTAACTTCCCCGCCATGTGAAAAGTAATAATCGACAAAGTGGTCACCTGTTTGAAGATTAAATGTTTCCTTATGCGGCAAAGGAGTGGGGTTTGCTGCTGCACAATGGCCATAGACTGGCTGTCCTTTTGTTACTCATTTTCCCTCCTTGGTTGTTAAGATGCTTAGCTGCGCCTGAGTGAATGAAATCACAGCCAACTTGGAGGCTCCCCCAGCAGCTCAGCTGGCCTTTTGCAGATGGAAGAGAGACAAACCTGGTTCATAAAGCCAGAGCTGGGAGAGGAATTCACTAAACAGATTTCTCCCCAAAGGAAACATGAGGAAAAGAGCTTGTGTGTGTGTGTATATGTGTACCGTATATATTGTTGTTTAGTCATTTAGTCGTGTCCGACTCTTTGTGACCCCATGGACCAGAGCACGCCAGGCACTCCTGGTCTTCCATATATATATATATATACACACACACACATATATATATATATATACATATATATATATACATATATATACACTGTATATTCAAATGTCTGGGAATGTCCTTCAGTTCACATGCCACCAGGAATAAACATTAGCTTTGATCTTTCTTCTCCCTCAATTCATATTAATAATGCGCCTACATTGTTATAAACAAGCAGCCCCAATTGTGGGTGGGATCCAGCATTCTTTTACGTTTTGATTTTGCAGAGGAGTGGTGGTTATGGTCAGGCTCTCCCCCCCCTTTTTTTTTTTAGTAATTGTGTTTCAAATGGGTTGTGAGTTTAAAATACTATTACAGGGTTAGGGTGGTGTTATAAAAGGTGGATAATAAAAAAAGTAATTTCTCAGGGGTCTGTATGTGTACATGCACATTAAAATAAAATAAAATAGGATACATAAATGCTGCTGCTTATATAATATACAAGCCAGGTTCCATAATGATGTGCCTACAGTCTATCAATTTTCCAAACCAAGCAAGGAAGACACTTCCCACATCTCGGACTGAGGAGGTAGAAATGATTCCCTCAGCTTCCAAGGATGTCCCAGGATGTGGTTTGCTGGGCACTTGAGGCCGGCCCTCTCCTTAGCCAAAGGAGAGATAAGTGCCTCTGATGGAGGGAACCAGCCATTTCCCTCTGTTTGATGACAGAGCCCTGTGTATGTCACCTAGCCGGTTCTGCACCCCAAAAACCAGCCTGCTTCACTAAGGTGTGATGACGATGAACACTCTCTCCTCGCCAACTGGAAGCCTAGTTGGGTTCTGTCCTTGGAATGGAGGGATGAATATACCATCTTGCCCTCGGCCAGAGGCAGTGAAATAATTTGGGCCTGCCCTAGGGACAATCCTGCCTCCTCCCTCAGCACAGGATTGAGTGAGCAGTCTGTCTTGGCCATTCCAGTCCTCCCTCTTGAGCCTAAAAGTTTCAGTAAAGTAGACAAGGATATGTGTGGGGGTGGAGGAGGGTCACAAAATACTCTGCTGAACAGAAAACAGATGAAGATGGCTTCCAGAGCATGTAGACAATTCTGCAAAAGGGCTGGGCTTATCTGACAGGGAGGTGATTCAACCAACAAATCTTACCACTGATGGTCAAGGAATGTGAAATATCTGGCCACTGGAAGAAGGGTTCAGCTCCCCGGCCCCAATGTGGTTATTTATACTAAAAAGGCAAAGGGTAAGGTGGCACACACATACACCCATTCCAACCAGTTGCCGGCCCCTTACGTTGGACAAATGAGGCAACAGCATGTAGATTTCTCTCTTTCTTTTGCCTCACACAACTTTAAAAATAAATAATTACAATATGCTTGCTTTGTTTTCATACGTTTGCAGTCTGTGCTTCATCAAGGGTTATTATAGGTTGCCTTTGCCATTAGCCTTTAAAACACAGACATGATGATGAGGAAAATGGAAAGAAATGAGAGCTTTCATCTGCCTAACCTCAGGATACTTCCCTTGCAGAGAGGGAGAGAGGAAATGAGGGTGGGAATGGCTCTGGGAGCATGTGCTGCCCCTCCACACATCCACAATGAAAAGTAAACTCAAATGCTAGCAGAATTATTTTGCCAAAGGCTGACTTCCTTCTTTTGGAGAAAAGCTGTCTGACGAAGTTTTTCGCTGGGTGCCCATTAGTAAAATGCCCACCGAAGATCCAGAAATAAAATGTGTTTCATCATAGGAAGCCACCTTATACCAAGTCACACTAATGTTTAATGTAGGGGTGGGAACCATTTTCAGGCTGAGCGCCATGTTCCCTTCTGAACAACTTTCCAAGGGGGACATGCCATTGGTGGGCAGGGACAGAAGCAAAAGTGGGTGGAACAATGAACTTGAATTTCCCTTTGTACTGTATAATGGTTTCAACACACACTCACACACCGTTCTCTATCCTCCATCCATGCATCCAAGCAAGAACCATTACAGTGGTACCTCTATTTACGAATTTAATGCGTTCCGAACGCACATTCATAAGTCGAATAAATTTGTAAGTCGAAGCAACCCTATCTAAAAATTCGTAAGTAGAAAAAATCCTATCTAAACGGCATCCAAGATGGCGGACGGAGCTACATTCGTAAGTAGAAACATTCGTAAGTAGAGGTACCACTGTATCAGAGTTCAAGGACACATTCCAGCCAGGCAGAATCACTCCAAGGGGGTCCAAAGCAGGGCCAATGAGGGCTGTAGTCTACAGAGACTCCTGAGCTGGGACGGGAGAGAAATTTGATCCCATTCACATTCAAAGCTGAATTCATCATGTTTATACTTTCCCCAAGAATATGAGAACCAAAACCAGCCGTCCTTCGGAATTCACACTTATCCGGATTTTGCAATGCAGTTCTCCAACCAGTGTTTACAAAAACGCACAGATTAGAAGAAAGTGTGCATAAATATGAATATACCGTACAGTATTCAAGAAAATAACTTACAAGTCTGCATTATGTTAGGAGAAATTGCTTACAAAAATGTGTATATTAGTTAAAACTGCATAAAAATGTATTTATGGGGGGGAAATCAACACTACACTGCTAAAGAACTTTAAAGAGCATTAAAAAAAAGGATATTCACAAATTGCTGCGGAAATGTGGAGAACCAAAATGGAAAAATGAGCAACTGAGAACTGAAACTGACAGATCCTTCCGAGGGCCAAATAAAGAGGCTAAGGGTAGCACTGCAGATGTGGGCATTACAAGAACAGCACAAATTATACACTATTGTTTTGTATTAGTAAAGAAGCAAATTCCTGTTCAGCTTGTTCCATGCACTGAAGGGACAGGTTGTTCTGGTCATAGATTCTTTCTCTCCACCTCCTGCCCTGTCACTTGGCAACCACATTTTTGGATTGGACATTTTCAACAGCAGTTTTTGAATGAAGCAGCCAGCGACAACATCACCTGTCATATATGAAGGAGCTGCCACTGTCCGTTGAGTAACATGCTGACAAAATTCTCCTGCTCTTTCTTCTCCCTGTATGCACACACGGCATACGTTTAAAGCATTGGACATATTCCCAAAGAATCCTGAGAAATGTAGTTTGTTAAGGGTGCTGGGAATTGTAGCTCTGCGGGGTGTGTGAACTACAGTTCCCAGGCTTCTCTGCAGGGAGCCATGTGCTTTAAACGTGCCTTAAGTGTATTGTGTGTTTGCAGCCTTACAGGAAGCTGATGGAATTCTGAAGGAACAGCTAAGTGATCCTGGAGGTTTGTATGTGGTGCTAATGAAGGAGGCTAATGGAGGCCAGTCTTGCTGTTGGAGGAGACCAGCAAAGCTGGAATCTTGTTTGAATTAAAACAATGTCTGCTAAGTAAAGGAGCTCTCCAGGGCATAACAGACCATCGCTTCCAACAGTCCATACTGTCCGTACTGAACGGCATATTTATATCTTCCAGACTTGTAATTAATCACTCAGTAGGACTTTTAGAGATGTGCTTTCACAGAAGAACTTATTGTACTGCCAGGAACCGCAAGGCCAGGGCACAATTAAAATGCTGATTTAATGTATTACACCGAGGCACGGAACAGGGATGTTTTAAGTGATGTTGACAGGCCAGAATTTCAAAACCACCTATTTTTGAAATGGAAAACAAATGCTTCCCTGCCCCCCACAATTAAATTACATTAATAGTGGGTCCCTAATAAGTTTTCTTGGAAGTGAAACAAATCTCTGGACAATAATGAAGGCTTGAAGATGCACCATCTTTAATTAGATATTCAGTGCTTGTTAGAGGAATAAATGTTGAAATAACCTGTGTATAAAAACCATAAAGAATGTAAAGTTGTGAATGAAACAGCCAGCATGTTCATTTTGTGTCAGGATGGAAGCTTTTCAGAAGGAAAATCTGTTTTTGTTTAAAGAAACTTTTGTAACTATTTCTAGTTTTTTTTTAATGTAATGATAAGTTTCTGGTGTTTTGGGGATTTTTTTAAAGAAAAGCTGTCTTAACATTTTCTTTGGAGAGGATTGAACACACTGGATTCCATTTGCACTACTAATACTACTACTAATAATTTTATTATTTATATAGTGCACACTAAGCTTTTGATTGCCCCTTGCTTACAGGAGCATTGTGAAGGGGTCACCTAGGAGGATAAAGCATAGACCTTTGTACCAGGCCCTGACAGTGCGGCTCTCCCCACACTTTGCAAGGCCTGTGTCTGGAGGATTTTGAGGATCAAGCCATGCCCATGCAATCAATGGGCAAGTGGTTTCTTAGTGCAATCAGAACCCACTGTGTCTTTATCCTGGATGAGCCATGGCTCAGTGGCAAAGCATGGGACGCAGGTGGCGCTGTGGTCTAAACCACTGAGCCTCTTGGGATTGCCGATAATAAGGTCGGCGGTTTGAATCCCCATGATGGGGTGAGCTCCCGTTGCTCCGTCCCAGCTCCTGCCAACCTACCAGTTCGAAAGCACATCAGTGCAAGTAGATAAATACTTCCAGCGGGAAGGTAAATGGTGTTTCCATGTGCTCTGGCTTCCACCACAGTGTTCTGTTGCAGCAGAAGCGGTTTAGTCATGCTGGCCTCATGACCTAGAAAGCTGTCTATGAACAAACACCACCGGGTCTCTCTCAGCCTGAAAGCAAGATGAGCGCCGCACCCCATAGTCGCCTTTGATTGGACTTAACCATCCAGGGGTAATTTACCTTTATCAGTGGCAGTGGCATCTCCAGGTAGGGCTCAGAGAGACACCTGCCCAAAATATTGGACAGGTGCTATTGCCAGTCAGCATATTTAATCCTGGTCTAGATAGATCAAGGCTCCGACTCTGTACCAGGTGGTTTCTTATGTTCCTACTGTCAAGAGGTGAAGGAATTATCCCTTCTTTGGTTCAACCCACCAGAGCATATGTGGGGTTGGGGTTGCCTGGTATGTCTTCCAGAGCCATTAATAACATGAGCCAGTTTTGAGGTCACTGCTGTGAGGCCCAACAATTTGGTTTGAGGCAGGTAGCTTAGAACAGCAGAGTACTTTAGAAGCATGGGAAATAATCCACTGTGACCTCTGGCAACCAGCACTTGGCAGCTGCAACACATTCATGCTATTATTTTAACCACTCCTGCGGAACTTTTGCTTTACAAGGTGCTGTGCAAATAGCATACAGATTAAACAGTAGTGAGCCTGGGAAGCGGCAACTTGCCCAAGGTCACCCAGAGGGAAGATCTTCAATCAGCTCTCCCTGCCTGAAACCCCAGAGAACAGCTGCTGGTCAGTGTAGACAATTCTGGGCTAGATGGACTCAATGTGTCTGACTTGGCACGTTCTCTCCTTGCCCAGCTTTCACCCCATCCTGTTCTGCCACTGAAAATTGGATCTTATGCAGGCCTCTCAGTGTCTCCCCCTTGTGGCCCTAAACTTGGGAAACAGCCTCTCCTTCTGCACTTGTAGCAGCCGCTCCAGCCGCTGCCCATCTCAGCCCTGATGTTTTTGCACTTCTGTGGTGCACAAAGACCATGCAAGGAGAGGGAGGTGAAGCAGCAGCATTTTGTGACCATTGGGAGTTGGAGCCAGGGTCTCCCCTTTATTTTTATCTTTGCCCTGCTTGTCTCTCTCACACAAGTAACTAAGAAAAGTAAATAATAAAGAATAAATAAATAAGAAATTTTCCACACTTATCTTTCCTCCACGGTTTCCAGGCACAGCCTGTGCTTTAAAGTTCTGTGTCCATGCACCCTTTTTCTTGCTCAGGAGTCCCCCCCCCCCATGAAAACCCGCTCTTTACTGCTGAATCAGAGCAAATGGCAACTTGCAGAAAACCGGAATTGCCATTTATTGCACTTCAGCTTTAAAGACTAGGGCAAAAGGTAAGTGTGGATAAAGGCTAATGTGCCCTGTGTTGTCCTTGTTCAGCTTGTGACCTAGTCAGATTTAGAAAATCATTGTCTCTTCTTAGGGGTCTATCTGCTTTATCCCGTTGTCCAATTCATCCAGTTTTGTTGCAGCATTTCTTCAAAGTCCTCTTCAAGGCCCCCCCCCTCCATCTATGGAGATGCAGTGTTGAGGAGAGCCAGAATTTGGACTGGATCCTTGCAGTTATATGTTGGATTCAATCTGCTGTACCATAAGATGAAAGGGGGACCCCCATTTATTTGGCACCTTGGCTTCCTGTCACTTCAGAGTAGGCAATCTCAGGATCTGCCTCCTGCAAAGGGTTTCTCTGCTCAAATGCTGAAGAAGCATTACAGAGGATCCATGGCAGGGAAGATGTTGGGGCTGCAAGTCACCCATGCCATTTCATCCTTTACTGTAGTGTAAAGCATTCAAATGACACAATATCTCTAGGCTTGGCTGAGTTGGAGCACTTGTGGTCAAGGGCTCTGTGGACTCATTCTGCATTTGTCTCATTCATTCTCAAATTTGGGAACACATCTTGGCCCCAATGTATAAGCATATCCAACAAGTCGTCCGTCCATCCCCACCCCTGTGGCTTCCAGAATTCCCCTCACTCACAGATTCTGCCTGCAATTTTTGAGGTTATGAAGTTTCACCTGGAGGTCTCCATTCTGATTCATGAGTTTAGCCAGCTGAGACGAAAGTTGGACCCCATTTTCAAAAGCCTCATTTACAGTTTTCGTTTGCCTTCTCTATAACAGATCTCCTTTTATTGCAGGCGAAATCACAGGAGCGCTGATACAATCAGGAGCGACTGTAGAGTGTTAGCAAAGAGTGTCTGGCATTACTGGGAGCAAGCTCCACCCCGGCCCTTCTTCTGTTTTGACATTTAACACTTCCCCCTTTGCTCTAATCTAGAATAACAACTTCAATTTTTTTATTTCTTTGCCTTACTGTAAGTGAGATCTAAGTGGCAACGTTAGCCTAATGTTACTTTTTTGACATTTAATGTGCCTGCCATATTAATTTGATAAAGGAAACCCACGGTGAGTTTCAGCCAAAGGGACCTGCAAGAGAAATGCTGTCCAGAGAGGCAAATGCAGTTTCATTTTAATAATCTGCACACATGCACACACACACAGAGCTATAATGTCGGAAGCGGCAGGTCCCACCAGCCGCTCAGTGAATAAGATGTGATTGAGATCACAAAGACACGGCTGCGCTCCGGTGGCAGAAGCAGCCAAACAGTGAAGGGAAATCTTATCGCCAGCCCCAAAGCGCATCTTTGGTGAATGTCTTTTGAATGCTGCTGAAGGTTATCTGGGACTAGCTTGAATTAATTTGGTAATCCAATCACTTTCAAAAGTGACTCTGTGATTCACAAAGGAAGGAAAGAGTAAGCTGTGGTCTCTCCATCTGGATGGAAGGAGCCGGATCGCAAAGCATCACTTGCTGCCTCCCAGGCTGCTTCTCTGCAGCCTTGACAAATGCCACCTTCCAGCTCTGTCTACCGAACAACAAATTGGGGTGGCTTCCTGACTGCAGCAAGGGTGTGATTCTCCTGACAAGTATGAAGAAGTGTTTTTAAGGACATGACATATCCCTCTGGTGCTAATAATGTCAACTCATTGTGTTTACTCACAGGTATGGCATCCGAAGGCCCAAATGGTGGGGCTACATCTGCATTCTGGGGGCTTTGCCCAATTTAAAACAGCTTTCTAATCCCGGTGGGGTGGGGTGGGGAGAGGGGGCCACCCCCTTTGTTTTGTGGCGGCCCTCTCAGGATGAATGACTCAGGATTGGGGACTTCTAAGTATAATTAAGATCTCACCCACTTTCCCCCATACTTTGTTCGCTGGCCTCTGACATGATGAGCGGACAGGGCACAGGTTCCTCACTGGGGCAGGCGGGAGATGCTCACAAATGATACCCACTGGGTGTCCTGCCCTAAGGCCTCTGCCCAAAGCTCCCTTCCCTGCTAACCTGCAGGGAACCGGGCACTCATTCTGCTCAGTTTTGCTCCATTGCCTTCTGCAGGAAGATATGCCTGTTGCTGCTGACCAGCATGCAAACTTCTGGAGTGGGCTGCATTAGTGTCTGCTTGCCTCGGGGGCGGGGGGGCGGGGGGCGGGTTTAACACAGGAAACTGCATTGCATCCAGCCAGAACCATGTTCCATCTAGCTCAATATTGTCTCCACTGATTGGCAGTGACGAGTCCCCAGGGTTTCAAGCAAGGAGTCTCTTCCTGCCCTACTTGGAGATGCCATCCGGGATTGAATTCGGGACACCTTCTGTTTTGCAAGGAGACGCTCTTCCTCTGAGCCAAGGACCTTTGCACTGTCACACTGTGGCTGCAGGCAGATGCCTGGGAGAGCAAATGTTTAGAATTGGGATGTAATGGCTTAATCCCATTACTGTATCTCCCCCCCCCCCCAAGATTCCAAGTCCATATAAATTCTTGATGATATTGAAAAATTCCAGACTATTGAGAAATAATTTTTTTAAAAAAACTAAGGAGAAAGCATTCATGGTGACTCAGCCTTAAAAAACTTGCAAGGGAATGTCCAGAGTAGGGGAAGGAGGGCTGGCCCAGCCCAGCCATTTGTTTCTTAAAAGCTCTTAAAAGGTTATGAGGAAAACAAAACAACAGAGTAAATGGAATTTTTTTTTTAAAAAAACTAGAACATTAATTGATTTTTAGAAACCAGATTTGCCTGGCATGATGTAAACCCATTCCTCTAGCAAGATTTAAACAAACTTTTGGCATGGAAAACGTCAAGGGATCCTTTTGCTATTTGTGGCTTGACCAGATCTAATGTTTGAAAATGAACTGGAAACCACAAACAGATTGTCAAACCTGTCCCAGGATATGTTAAACTTTTCTATGATTTACAAGATTTCTGGAGGGAATACTTCACATCGTAAGACTCCGTTCCTCCCGGGATTTAACAAGGCATTTGTTATAAATGTTTCCGCATTTTATGAAGCAGGTATTATGCCATAGACCAGGACCAAATGGCTTGCTCTGTAAATGGAGGGGTTTTTATTGTGTGGCTGATGTCACAGGTCAGGAGGCCAATAGACACCTGTTTGTTTGGTGCACGGTAAGAGCCTGGCTGGCTGACATTTTTTCAGATTTATCCACAGACTGGAAATTATATATGACAATCAATGAGATTTTCCTTTTAGATCCAGGCTTGCAAATATTTTTGCTTAATGAGCTGTTAATTCAGACCAGTATTCACCTGTATCACTGTGGTTCTTTCCAGCCTGGTTTACATTCTATTATACTTTAAGATACTTCTCTCTCTCATGTGTAGACTGGAGTTATTTCTGGTCAGGGCTCCTGTTTTTGCTCACAGAGTACCTTTAATGGAATCACAGTATTTTCCCCTTACCTTAACAGCACAGCTTTCCTCAGTGCATAGGAACATACAATCTGTTTGCGCAATATATTGGATTGCACAGAACTTTTCATCAGTCAGAACAGTAAAGGAGCAATATCTCAGTGGATAGGGTGAGCCAAGCCAGTTCTGTCCAAGTGCAAATTACCATGCTTATTTTTAAAAATTATTTGTTATTAAATGTATTCAATAGTTGCTGCATTGTTTAGCTTCACAATACAAAGCAGTCAAAGGAGCCCTGAAAAACACTGTTTGTGTGCTTGGACATGCTAGTTGCTAGTGGGACATTTGTAGTTTGAATGAGCACTCTGGACAGTGAAGATTTGCATTACTGAGCAATTTGCGGGAAGGGGCTCTTGGAGAAGGGAAATCAACTTCGGGTTTCAAGGAGGTGGGAGGGCTGCTTTGACATCAGTAGGAGATGAGTTGCACTCAAATACTTGGATTTGGGCACTGATGGAGAGAGGAGAGAGCCTCTCCAAAGATGGTAGTCCTCATGGATCCTCTCTGAGCATAGAACATTAGAAGAGCCCAGCTTGTGGTTTAGACTAAAGGCCCATGTAGTTCAGCATCATGTTCTCACAGCAGCCAACCAGATGCCTCAATATGTAGTGGAAGAAGGATCTGAGTATAAGAGCCCCCCTCCCACTCCTGGTCCCCCCATTCTGCCTCTGGAACTGGAGGCACTACATAGCCATCACAACGGATGTGGCCTGCTTTGGAGGTGGGATTCCTGGCTCCAGGCTCTTACTAATAAAATGGCTTAAAAGGTGAATGTTGAGAGTTGTGAAGCAATTTTTGATTGCATGATCATTCATAGCTGAAGTTTTCTTTTGCATGATGGGAAAGAGGAAGCAAAGGACTAATGTTAAGGGAAGGGTTTGGAACAGTGCATATGTCATACCAAATGCACATACCGCATTGGCCTGATTATAAGCTGCACCTTTAAAATTCAGGGGGGGGGAAGAGGGGGGAGAGACAATAACAGAATATAAGCCGCTCTCTTAAAATTCCGCAGGCACTCACTCCTGCTCCGTTTTACCGTATGTCTGTTTCAGCAGCAATATCGTAAAAGCCAATTTTTGTAAGGTCGCAAATTTAAGCCGCACTTTAACTTTTCACGGTCGGAATTTGGGAGGGGAGGGAAGTGTGGCTTATATTCAGGCCAATATGGTAATGTTGCTGTATTTTACGTAACAATCCTGATTATGTCTCTTTGTTGGTCAGATGGGGCCACATTCTGCCACGGAAGTAGCTGTCTGTGGTTGAAGCTGAGCTCAGTAACAACACACTGCTTCTTTCCAGTAATTTTTTGCTAAGCAAGTCTGGGAAGTGATTTTAGGTCAGAAAATGATAATCAGGAATTTTCTCTTGGTTTAAAAACAGAATTGCAGTGAAAAATAAATAACCCTATGAAGGACAACCTTGGTTGGGATGTTCAGTGATCTGTAGCATAAAGATGGTAGGACAGGTTGTGTTGGGTGGTTTTTAAAGGTTCACAGTTTGGTCCCTGGCAGCGATAAATGAAAGCAAAATTGGCACTTGCTCTGGCAGTAAATTGTTGGGTGTCACTTGAGCAGGTAATAGTAGCAATTGGGTAGCGAGAGTTCCGTGGAGCGGGCAGGTATCTGAGCCCCTCTGTCTGTGCACATTCCTGTTTTACTATGATCTGGGAAACAGGCTAGGATTTGGGGCTCAGTCTTGCCTTGCCTTACCACTGATGGAGGCTGCAAGTGGACACTAGTGGTGGATAAATAAAAACCAGAGGGCGAGGAGAGTGTGCATATTGGACATCAAAGGTGACCATAAATATGAAAGAAACCAGAGATAAAAAGCATTGTACAGCCAAATCAGTCCATGGAGACATTGCATATTTATGGAGAGGTCTGTCGGAATAAGGGGCATTTACAAATGGGTTCAGGAGGATAATGTGTATTGAAATATGAGTCCAGGGGGATGGTATGCATTCAAAAACCTATCTACTGTATATAGCATAATAATCCCTGTATTTCATAAACTCATAGCAAAGTATTAAATGAAAATAAATTTCAAATGTCTGTGGCCTCATTGCAAATCATTTTGGAGAAGGGATGAGAAATGTGGAAACCATTTTGCGTTAAACAATGCCAGAAAACAAAATTATAATTGTATAAAAAGCAAATGTCAACTCCAGTTATTGCAGCGGCTGTGTTGTTTCCAATAACAATTTGGCATTTTATTTAGTCTGCAGCAATCTACAATTTAAATGTAAAATAAAGATTTTTCTTTTATTTCCCTCTGAGGTTGAGTGCCAAGCAAAGCAAAAGAGAGCAGGACATCTGTAGACGATTAAAACAGGCCCCGAATACAAAGTAAACATGGATTTTATCCATAGTCAACAGCATTTACAAATGTAAAGGGAGGAAGCTACCGAGTTTTTGAAGAATGAGCTGCTAGAGAGGAAATATAAGTATGGAGCAGGCAGCAGATGGCGATAATTAGTTCCATCTTGTGGAAGGCTTTGATTAAAAAGCAGGAGGGCAGGGGTGGGAGTCTGGGTTTTGGTGCTGTTTCATTAAGACAGCCCTCGTGGGCTCCCAGGCCAGCAGCCCTTCCTAAGGGCATCCCTGGGAGTGAACCAGTATGTGCGCAGGGGGTGGCAGATTTCAACTGCATGTGGTAAGGTGTGTGGCATAGGAGCCTGGCCTCCAAGGGAAGAGAAGATGGGCCTGGTTGCTGGACCCCCTCTCACACCAAGAGAACTGAAAAGCCCAAAGCCTCTTATGCTTTTCCTTCATGTGAAGACACCCCACCAGCCATTGGCCTCTGCAAAACTGTCCTTATTTCTGCAGGAGACATTCAGTCACCATTCTGGAGGTGTAGATCTGTACACCTCTAGTAGATTGAAGTGTGCAACAGATCCCCCCTCCTTGTTTTTTAAAGGACTTTTTGTGGTTAGGAAAGGTACAGGAGAAATGTACTGAAATTTGTGGGATGAATGAATGGAACAACTCTTGGGTTGGGGCAACTGGCTAAAATGTTTTCAAAGGTTTTAAAAGGTTTTAATTTTGGTTCCTCTGTTCTGTTTTTGACGGGTTGGTGGTTAAATGTTTAGTTGGGGTTGGTGGTTATTACAATTTGGGTATAACTGTAAACCTAAACCGTTTATTGTTATTATTGTTATTGTTGTTGCTGTTGTCGTTATTGTTATTATTGGTTTCTAATGATTTATTGGTTTGTTTGTTGCTTGTATAGGGTACTTTGTTTTTTAATGTTTGATGTTTTGTTGTGCTTTTATATATGTTGTAAGCCGCCCAGAGCGGCTGGGGAAAGCCAGCCAGATGGACGGGATATATAATATTTTATTTTTTAAAAAAATCACAGAAAGAAAAATCACACTCTTCAAGTCCATCAGGATGAATGCAATAATATCTTCGTTGTATAACCACCCCATAAACAAATCAGAAGAAATGTTCAAACCGTTGCGTCAGCTTTGCGCCACCAAATCAGGATGAATGCTGAAGAAACAGGCTGTCCAGAAGAGCCTGTTTTATGTGGCATTGCAGAAGTTCTGCCTGCATCTTCAGTGATAAAATTTTGGTGCTGTTGTTTCAGTGCAGTGAAGTCCCAAGACCTTTGGTGGGTCAACAGAAGGGACAACAGAGTGCTGCAGTAGAAGCCAGCTTTGTGCTCACCCCCTTCAAAAGTGCTGAACACCTTGATTTGCACTGTGGGAGGCTTGGGAGGGTCTGTGAATCCATTAGCCAGTAATTTGCTCCAAGTCTCCTTCTTGCTTCCACTGTGGTGTCTTAGAGACTGAAACTCCTTGAGTGTGGCCTGAACTTCCATAGCCAAGACCATCAGATGCAGAAATAACATTGTTTATTCTTATGATATTTTTAAAAAAACCTGATTCTGCATCTGGATTTTGAAACAGGATATTTGTATGTTTAAAAAAGGAGAAGAAACTCATTAAAACAGGGCATTATAATGTAGTATTATTATTATTAGAACAGCAAATGTGCTTGGAGGGAGATGGAATGTGGGAAATGAGAGAACTTCTAACTAATTTGGGACTCGGAGGCGTTTGGCTTGTGGCCTTGGAAAAAACAGTCCCACAGCTGTTAAAAGAGAGAAGGCACAATTTAGGGGACGAGGCTCTAGCAAGAAGGTCTGCTGAGGTAAAGAGCCTCTCTTGCCTGTGCCGGCAGCTGCTGCTGCTTTGTGGCTCTTCCAGAAACTTTAGGCTCTGGCAGGCTGAGGCCACTTGCTCTGGCTGGTGGTGCCTGTACCAGCTCTGTCAGTTAAGTGCTTCTGGAATTCAAACAAGGAGTCGGCTTCTCCTCCTGGCCCAATTTCCCCTCTTTCCATTTTGAAATCAAAGCATCTGGCAACCCTGTCAAATATACTTGTACTGTACACACTTTGCAGTCCGTTTGGGTCACATTCTAACAATTCTCACCTTCTCCAGCGTGGTTTAAGAGTCAACTCCTCTCCGCAGGGAACTCTGGGAATTGTAGCTCTGTGAGGGGAAAAGGGGGGGGGGTCTCTCACAACACTCAGTACCCTTAAGAAACTACAACTCCCATAATCCTTTAGGGGAAGTCAGAGCTGCTTAAAGTGGAATCATGGTGCTTTTAATGTACAGTGGTACCTCAGGTTACAAACGCTTCAGGTTACAAACTCTGCTAACCCAGAAATAGTACTTCAGGTTAAGAACTTTGCTTCAGGATGAGAACAGAAATCGTGCTCTGGTGGCACGGCGGCGGCAGCAGGCCCCATTAGCTAAAGTGGTGCTTCAGGTTAAGAACAGTTTCAGGTTACAAACAAATTAAGTTCTTAACCAGAGGTACCACTGTATAGTGTGGATGCGGCCTTCATTTGCTTACATTTCGGCTCTCCTGAATTGCAAAGCCTCCCTCTACCTCCAGGCATTGAAAGTATCAAGACTCCGTCAATGTATGAAAAGCAAGAATACCTATTAATGCGTTAGCTGTCGTTCTAACCTAAAACTATGGAGAATAAAGCAGGATTAAAGGCCATGCATGTAAACCTATAAAACCCCTCATTCCCCACCTCCTGATACTGCACTGAATCAGGCTAGTAAGAGTTGGATTTGCAAAGCCAGAGAGAGAGAGACTGAGACTTGCAGAGCAGCAGCTGTTGAGAAGTCTTCCTGACATATGGATTTTACACATCAGGCTGTTGTATGACACTCACCAAAGCAATCTATGTAAGTGACAGCTAAATTATTTCCAAAGAGAATATTGGCATTTCAGATCAGCATCTTTCCCCTGGGCCCAGCAGGTACTCATTATTAGCTAATTAATTCATTGTCCAAAGCCTGCGCTGGTCTCAAACTAAGGAGACACCAGCGAATGTTGCTGCATGTTGGTCCAGCAGGAGCTTATGAAGGCTGTTTGGTTTCTTGCCTCACCCTATCCAACTGTGGAGTGTGGAAGGACAAGTTAGATGTGTGCTCCTTTGTTGCAGGTAAAGGCATAGAAGCCCATGGAACAGATTAATATGGGTGGGTGTGTCATTATTGCCCCCCTCATTAGAACAACTGCCTTTGTCTTCTCTAGATTAGTTAGGTTAGACCTAGAAACTTTTCTGTTGTTATAACACATGTTACATACTTCCTACAATAAACTACTTTGATATTTTTCTAACTCTACAAGCATCTCTCTGTGTGTGATTGAAACAGGTGAAGTCTACCCTCTGCTCAGACTCACAAGCCTTGTGCTCCACAGATGGGTGGATTAATTTGGGGATGGGTTGTGAAAACATATAATGGGACAAAGCTGAATAATAAACTATTTACAGTAATCCCAACCCTTGACTAAGCCTTGACGAAGGAAGTGAGCCCAGTTATGAAGGGGTCTGGCTGGAAGCCCTTTTCTTCCAGGAGAGCCATAGGAGGGCATTGCAGAAGCAAGCCCTACCTAATCTGGCTCATAGTGAACTTGCCTTGTGCTGGTGGCCTTTCCTCTGAGGACGAGCTGCAGGCATAGACTGACAGTCAGAGAGCTTGCACAGGGGGATTGTCTCATGAATTTGCATTTGACCCACACTCATTTTAACACTCGCATCAGCTTCTCTTCCTTGCAGCTTTTCACCTCCATGCCTTTTTAATGTGTGGGGGTCTTAAATATTTTGTATTTCACATTCCCTCTCTGTAGTTTGGCAGAACACTCTGTCTGGAATAGCAGAGTTAACGACTTCCTCTTCTGCACTGATGGAGGATTCTTCCCTGCCTCCAAAGAGGAATGTTTTTGTGAATCTCAGGCACAGATGCTGTCCAGCACCAGCCCCACCATGCCCCCCAACCTCGACCCAATACAGTCAAAGTATTTGCAGGAAAGTGTCTGCAGGAGCAAACATGCGGGGCAGCTGGGAAAACAGAGGCTGACTTGCAAGGAAGTTTCTGTTTGACTTGATCTGTCATAAACAATGAGAATGCAAAAGTAAATCTCCACATCTGGCAGCCTGAATGGGGGATCGTGCGATGTCTGGTGTGCATGAAGCCCGGCCTTCCTTAGCCATCGGGATTGCCCTGGTGGCGCTCTCATATTAAAAGAAGCTTTCCTTTGATTGCTAGCCAGCTCCGGAGTCTTGCCCTCTTCCTTGCCTCCTTCAGGTAAACGACTTTACCATCCTGAAAGGCTCCTGCAGCTTTGTGGCAATGGGAGCCTCCTTGTGCCTATAAATGTAAAAACCACCCCCTCCCCCCGCCCAGGTGGAGAATGTTGGGAAATACTCCCAGCTGCCCCAAAGCTGTGGCCAGCATGTGCAGCCTATTACGCTTGTTGTTTTAAGATATCTTTATAATAAACAGAGAGAGATTCTCAGTAGCAGCAGCAGCAGGGCGTAATTGGAGCCAGGGACTGGCTATGAGCATGCACTTGTATACCCGGCAAGCACATGATGGCTGGACATTTCCCTGGGACTCACCTGTGAATGGAGGGTGATCTCTGACTCTTTGGTTTCGGGGGGGGGGGAGCTTACCTCTTGTCTTCTGCAACAGAGGCTAGAATCTGCCTCTCCTCCCCATCTGGATCGAATATTGTGTGGTGCCCAGCTGTCCAGCCAACAGCAGGCATTCTGTGGGTTTGGGCCTCGCTGTTGCTTTGGGGGTTTTCCTTTTTCTTTTTCTGTCTGCCCTGCTGCTCCCCCTATGCACTTGTACATAAACAGGTATTACAAAAGCTAGAAAATGCAGGCCCTATAGTAGCATCGGCCAACCTCTCAGGGAAGAGTGAAATAGCGTCTTCTAGATGCCTCCATACAGCCAAGCAATTTCTGTGGCCAATGACAGACCAGGGGGTCTCAAAGCTCAGTGGAGCCCTTTACAGCACCAAAACTCAGCACCCTACTCACACTCCATTCTAAATAACAGTTGTGGCGTCCCCTGTGGTTGTGCTCCCCTAAATCCACCTCTGCTGGGGTTTCAGAGCTCTGAAGACAGTTTGGGCCTTGGTATTAAATCCTGAATTTCAGCACCTGCCACTGTAGCATGAAAACCCATTTCAGACTTGAGCTTGAGAAAGATCCCTGAGCACGTGCGGAAAGCTTTTGCCTCTCCAGTCAGGGATATGCTGTTCCACACAGTTCTCCTTGCAGTAGGGTTTGGAGAATAGCCTGAGAGATTAGGTCTTTGACGTTTGGCCCACAGACTACTGCAGCAGGGCCACTGAAGGATATTAATTACCGTATGTACCGTGGAACAGAGATGAGCTTCCTTGAGATTTTGGGAACTTTCCTTCCCTAAACACTGCTTTGCTGATCACACCCTGACCAACACCACTTGCTTCAAGTGATAGAAATGACACCACTCCTTCCTTCCAGCTCCAGATACCATGGGGGCTAGCCAGCTGTGCCCTGTTTGTTTATTTACTGAATTTATATCCTGCCTCTCCTCCCAAAGGAGACCAGGGCGGCAAACTGATGTGTCATTTAAAAACAAAAATAAATATTCTGGAAGAGATTAAAACATTCTAAACATGATTACAATTAGAAACATCTAAAATCGGTTACAGATAAAAAACAAAAAGCAGTGAAAAACATTCTTCCATCCAATGATATTGTTGTTGATAGCTTACAACTTTGCAGTTGGTCACTGCCTCCTCATACATGACAGGATTTCAGCTGCCTCAGTGCTTAAATTGCAGGGTGGCTGAGTGGGTATAATTTGACTAAAGTGTATGTATGAAGTAGGGGGTGAGTCTTGTGGTCTTAATAAAAGGCCTCCTGCTTTTTTTTACCCCTTCATTTGAGTTGCCTCTCAGTGGGCATCTTTCTTGGGCGTCTTTCTGACCGTTTCCTGACTGAGGCACATTTTGGGATTCCCACCTTACCATTCACTTTTCCCTACTACTGCTACTACTTCCTAGGACAGAGACACAGACAGAAGCTGCTTTGCTCATCTGGTTTAGGCTCCATTATGTATTCCCTCCTTCTCCCCTAATATTTTTGTTCTGTCCCCACCCCCACCCCCCGCTGCTTGGCAGGGGTGGGGGGATTACTGTGGCTGGGACACAACTGCTGCTGTCTCAGGGTGCTGACTGGGCAATCTCTCCAGTGGGGTCTGTGTCGTGGAAACAGAAAGTATCCAGGGGATAGGAATCGAGGTTTGGAAGAAAGGGAGAAGAAAGGTCTCTTGCCATGTCATACTGCTGTGAGGTGAGGGTGGGTGTCCTGCTAAAACTCAGTGCCTGCCCATGATTGGTTCAAACATAACTTTGGTCCACATAAACAGCACCTACTGGATTATGCTTCCATGAATAACATACGTTATGGGGTGTACGAATTAGCCCCGAAGCTTAAAAAATGTGAGGGAGCTTCTGTGACCCTTTAATGCTTTTAAACCTTTCTTTCAGACATGGGGAACTGCCCTTGATCACATCGGACTGGTTTTCTTATTGGTGGCCAGTGGCTCACCCAGTTATTGTGTTTGAATATTGCCATTCACATTGGGATCTTAGAGTGAAGGGTGGATGATTAATAACAAGAACAACTCCCATCAATCTTAGGCAGCATGGCCAGTCATCAGGGATGATGGGAGTTGTAGTCCAGGAGGTCTGGAGCGCATTTGGTTGGAAGGCCTCCACTAACTGGCAGTAGCTCTCCGGTGGGTCTTTCCCAACAACAGCTGTCTGATCTTCAGCAGTGGCACCTGCTTCCCTTTGGGCATTTATGAACTACAGTGATGTACTTCATTGCATTCCGCAGAGTCATTTTAACATTCAGCAGATTAGTCTTCCATAGCCTGGTTCCCTCCAGATATTGGGCTACAACTCCCATTATCCTCTGCCCAACATGGCTGGATGATGCTGGATGATGGAAGTTGTATTCCAAAGCATCCAGAAGGCACCAGCTTGTGGAGTCTGCGGCAGAGTATAGGATGGCACTGTCCGCCATGTTCTTTTTGTTCCTGTGGTCTTCTTCCACTCACTGCTTCAACAGAGAGGTTCTGGGATGGCCAGACATGGTGAGGAGGACGTGCTGTTGTTTCTGCTCTTGCTGACTTTCTAGTTTCCAGTAACGGTGCTCAGGATTAATATTCCATGAAAAAGGCCTGATGTCAAAAAGCGAAGCGCACACACACCCTTCATGACACAGTTATGATTAAATTCTTTTCCTGTACTCCAGGATGGGCACTTTGATCTAAAGTCCTGCCATTTTTCTGGCGGGGACTTGCGTGCTTTGCGATAATGCGCAGCACTCTTTCCCTTATTCCTGTAGGGAACATAAAGCCCATATTAGTTCCATATTAGTACCTGACTTGAAGATGTTAAAAAGCGCCAGAAAAAGGTTAACTAGAGTCAAGTACACATAAGAGAGCCGTGCTTATTAGTGTTTTGGGAGCCATTTGGGGGGGAAAGCATTTTGTGCTTTTTACAGAATAATTTATTGGTGTCTCTGCTTCTGCCTGCATTTTGCATTTTAATAAAGCTGCAGCAGCTGTGCAAAGGTGTGGTCAGCAGTTGTGGTTGCGCCCAAGCCACAAGGATGCTTACCTGGTGATGCCACTACACCATCCCCTTCCGGCCCTTTCCAGCTCCACAAACTTGGTGGCTACAGCAAGACCAAAGAGAGAGGCCTGGTCTGGAGAAGCAGCAGCACCTTCTTCAAAGTGGTGACTTTGGGCCCAGCCTGCCTTGGTATCCCCTCTAGGGCCAATTTAATTCAAAGTAACCTAAAGAGAAGTGGACATTGTCAGCAAGCTTTTGGACAAATCCATCACCTTTCTGTGATAGGAATCTCTCAGCACATTCAGACTTCAGTGGGTTCAGTAAGCAGCCACAGCCAACAGCCCCCACCCCAACATACGCTCAGACTTGCCACCTTTCATTCAGCTCAGGCACCTAGGTAGCTGTGTGTTACATCACTTGGATTTCATCCCATTAGGTGACTTGTAAATGAAAGATATTTGGGCAGTGTGCCCATCCATGCTTGCAAATGGGAGCACGGCATGTCTAGTAGTGTAGCTGGCATCTCAGCTGCCAGCCATGTGGCCCCATGCTGGATGCACCTGTTCAGTCTTTTGAGCATTAGCTTTCAAAATGTTTATGGACTCCATATGAATCTCCAGGTTTTTTGACTTAACTGAGATGCTTTATTATTGCTAGGTGTTTAATTATTTTGGACGTAAAGTGTGTGCTGAGTAAAAACTGAAAGGAGCAGCTTTCTTTTCTTAGCAAGGGAAATGAATCCTTACCTGCATGGTTTGGGGTGAGGGAGAGGAGGGAATACCGTACAAAGACATGACTCACCTGGGTGCTGTGCAAAGCTGAGTGGAATTGTTATCTCCCCAGACTGGTGCTGAAACTGGTTTCTGGCCAAACGGTGCCTTGCATCTGCAACAGGAATCCTCTCCTGAATAGCTCCAGTTTAGCTACCCATGTCAGAAGTTGCTGCAAAGCAGAACTTTGGCACCAAACCCGAAATTCTGAACAAAAGGAAATGCTAACTTATTTCTACACATGATACATTTATGCCCATACATGATAGTTGGTATCCGATCTATTATGGATAGTGTAAGCCCATACAGTAGATTTCAGTAGGCCTACTCTGGGTATAACTCAGTATCCAATACCAGTACTGTATTTTAAAAGGAGATGTGACTTTGCTGCCTGGTCCCTGGCTTTGGTTCATCTGCTACACTTTCCTTGGTTGAGCTGAAGCTCCCTTTGGAGTCTTCTTGCCTTGAGTGAGTCAGGGGCATCATCCAGGAAGACTTTCAGCTGCGCGCTGGGGCAGTTTCTGGTGAGTGAAAAGATAATATTGCTTTAGCATCTGGAGAAACAGGAGTTAAAGCAAAGTTGCTCTTTTGCTCTTGTTTCTTTTTGAACTCTGCTTGCCTTACGAATCACACTGAGGTTAAAGCGTGCAACGGATTTATTAAACCAACACAACTGAGCACACCCCGAAGGCTCTGATCCACTGATGACACAGATGGCTTTGCATGGAGATTGCAAACATTCCTCTGGAATGAGGACATAACCACCAAAATCCAATTTGTGCAGGAATAACTCATTTTAATTCCTTTATAATGAAGCTGACAGAGGAATCTGCTCAGCTGGGGAGCATGCCAGGAAAGTGCCCTCACTTCTGAGAAAGAAGTTATGTGGCCCCTGGTCAGCTTCTTGGCAAATTCTGGATCCAGTTATTCATGATGGTGAACTAGAAAAAGGTGCCGGTCCAAACGTTTCCTTGACCAAGGACACACTGGGTGGTTTTGAAGTAGAGGTTTAGAGTATGGTGTAGGAAGGCATCTTTTCCACACAGAGCGCAGGCCATTTGCCTCACTATTATCTCTTGTCAAACAGGTGTTGTAGGATTTTAAAACACTATAAAACTCACAAAGCCCTGTTGGACCGGATACTCTGCCCATCTTCCATATTTTAGATTGCTGTTGTTAGTATAATTAGCGCAATGTTTTTAATGTTTTGTTTTTTACAATGTGCTTTTGATTTTTGTATTTTCTTAATGTTTTGAAGCTCCTGTAAGGGTACAAATGACAAATTGATTCATTGATTGAGTAATGATGGGCCAAAGAGGATGCAAACAAGTGTGCCGACCTTGTGTGATGACTCTCACAGCCCACTTGCAACACCATGACCAAAACATCCTCTGTGCCTGCCCAGCCTTTGAGTCTTCATGTTACCTGAATGACTTGAAAGATTCTCTTGATCAGAACATTTGGAAAGCAGTTGCCAAAATATTTCTCACTGTGTTCATTTGGGTTAGTGCTCTTTCTTGGCCTGTCTTTTGTCAAGTCACTCCCCCCCCCCTACCCCAAGCATATGTTAACATTGAGGGCTCTCCAGGGTGAAGGTGAAAGGGGGGGTCACCCTAGAATTCCCCCCTTTTCTTTTTTCTTCACCCCACTAGACATTGTTTTGGCTTTAAGCAATGACTGTTGGGTTGCTGAAGGGTTTCCTCATTATTTGCATGTAGTTATTGTGTACAGTCAGGGGTTGTGGGAGGAGCGGAGGATCCTAAAAAAAAGAACAGAAAGAAGTTGCTGATAATTCTTTTTTAGGATCCATCTCCCACCCTGGGTATGACATATGCCCTTGCTGAAAGGCAAGGCTGTCTGAAGGAATCAACGCTTCATTCCACAGAAATGGCCAAGAAGAGTTGAGCTCCAACATCAGCAGGTAGGATCCTCCCTCACTTCTGCCTTAGGTAACCCTATAAAGGGTTGGCAGCTTTGTGACAGTTGTGTTCATCAGTGTTAAGTAGCAGGACTAGGGAGAGGTCAGGATAGCAACTCAGGAGCTGGCCAGGAAATACTGAACATAACATACAAGTCTCTCTCTCTCCCCCACCCCCTTCTTTCTATTGTGTATTCATGATTATTTGTGTCCATGATGGACCTGAAATGGGATGACTCTCACTCAGGACTTTGCTGATTATGCAGCTCAGGGGAAACCATATTTCAGGCATTATTGGCATCTAAATTCCCTGGCACCTGATGCAGAAATCAGTACATGGTACAATCTAATGTTAAATCATGGTTTGTCAACTTTATTTACACAAGAGTGTAAAACTGGAAATATTTTTATTTATTTATCTGTAATTTGAGATGTTATTGAAAACCGGACAGCTAATTTGTTTTCTGGGTATTTTGCCTTACGTGGGAAAAGTGATCACACCTCAGCTCTTCCCTACCCACATTTTTATTTTTATTTCTTTAGATAGATAGATTCCAACTTACAAAATGGGAACACTGAGTCTGTCTGGCCAGTCCTGGGGCAAGGAATTGTCCCTCCCCCCCGCCCCCCACTTATGCATATTGTTCAAGGGTTATTTATAATAGACAATGTGAGGCAAAAAGTAAAAAAGATTGTTTTGTGAAATGAATTGGAAGATGGCATAATTAGACACTGGACATTTGTATTCTCACATTATCACTCCGTAGCTGCAAAACTGGAAGTAATTTATTTCATCCTGGTAATGCGCCTTCTTTCTGGTCCAACAATTTATCAGAAATGTTAATCCAGCGGGCAGTAAGTATGGAGTGTGGTAGGGTGTGCAAGACAGAGAGAGAGAGAGAAAGAGAGAGAGAGAGAGAAAGGGATTTAAAATTAGCTTGGAAATATTGCACAACTCATTAAAAATGTAATCATGCGTAAAATGAGATCAATGAAAATTTATCTAAAAGTGCAAAGAGAAGGCATTTTCTAGTATGATCCTGGATTTAATAGACTGGATTTTAATTTAGTCGGTTTGCAACCAAAATGCCTCCAGGCTAAATAAAACAGCTTCCCCTCCCAGTTATTGTACAGACAGCTAATTTTCTGCACCCTTCCTTCTAATATTCAATCTTATCTCTCACTGGATAGAGGTTTCAATATATTGCAAAATTTGTTTTCTTTACATTTTCCATTACAGCTTTTCATTTGCATGATAAATGATCAGAGGTAGAAGCAGGATAAAGCCAAGCCAAGCTCTTCTTTTATTAATTTGGGCAGGATAAAGGTAACTTCTCAACCCCGCCCCCCACTTCCCTGCCTTGGAACAAGATCATGTTCATATATGGAAATCATTAGGCTCTATATGTCGCTTGCTGTGCTCTTACAGCAGATGGGCTTTGCCTACTGACTGAGCATGAGGTGCTGATTCCCCTTTAGAGCTTTAAAAGGGTGATATTATTTTACTTTCCACTCCCTGCATTCAAAGAATTACTAAGGAGTCGGCTATCATTTGCCTTAAAAGTGAGTATCAGAATTGTCCCAGCATTTATGGTATTCAGAATTGATTTCATTTATTCTTCTGTAAAAATTTATATGCTGTATTTTACCATAATTCAACCGCAGGATGAGTCACAACATATAAAACTATGCAAAAACAACCACAAAGTATTTGAAACATCTAAAATTCACAATTCATTTTTGCATGCAACATCTCTTCATCTGTCATAAGCCAATGCTGAAGATTCAGAAGTCAGACTGTTTTCACCTGGTGCCAAAAACTAACCTCAGGGGGAAGAGAATTCCACAGCTGGGTGCCATCACTGAGAAGGCCCTATTATGAGCCCAGGTTTCTTTGGATAGCAATGGTACTACTACCAAAAAGGGCCTCTTTGGCAGATCTCAAATCATGCATACTGTAGGTTGGTCCAGGGAAAGGTATTCTGTCATATGGCTTAAGCTGTCTGGGGCTTTATATGTCAGAACTGTCCCCTCAAATTCAGAAGTTGCTCCTGGGTGGTGCAGAGCCACCGCACGACCTTCCTGGTTGCTTACAGGAAGAGGGGGGGGGAGGAAAGGTGGTGGGATGGTTGGAATGGTGCAGGTGTCTTGGTGGAGCATTTGTACCAAACCAACTTTCCTGTCACATCTCCCCTCCTAGTAAGCACAGGCCAGCTAACTAGCATAGTGGCTCCACCCTGATTGGCCTGTGCCTTCTGAATGAATTGGAATCGGTAGCAGATAGACAGCTAATCGCCACACACCCCAGCTCCCCATGGCAGATCCAAACCATACATTTAAAGCACATAACTTTCCCTAAAGAATCTTGGGAGCTGCTGCTTCCCCCTCACAGTTACAATTCCCAGCATCCTTGTTGTTGTTGTTTAGTCGTTTAGTCGTGTCCGACTCCTCGTGCCCCCATGGACCAGAGCACACCAGGCACTCCTGTCCTCCACTGCCTCCCATAGTTTAGTTAAACACATTTTAGTAGCTTCGAGAACACTGTCCAACCATCTTGTCCTCTGTGGTCCCCTTCTTGTGCCCTCCATCTTTCCCAACATCAGGGTCTTTTCCAGGCAGTCTTCTCTTCTCATGAGGTGGCCAAAGCATTGGAGCCTCAGCTTCAGGATCTGTCCTTCCAGTGAGCACTCAGGGCTGAATTTCTTCAGAATGGATAGGTTTGATCTTCTTGCAGTCCATGGGACTCTCAAGAGTCTCCTCCAGCACCATAATTCAAAAGCATGAATTCTTCAGTGTTCAGCCTTCTTTATGGTCCAGCTCTCACTTCCATACATCACTACTGGGAAAACCATAGCTTTAACTATAAGGACCTTTGTCAGCAAGGCGATGTCTCTGCTTTTTAAGATGCTATCTAGGTTTCTTATTGCTTTTCTCCCAAGGAGCAGGCGTCTTTTTATTTCGTGACTGCTGTCACCATCTGCAGTGATCATGGAACCCAAGAAAGTAAAATCTCTCACTGCCTCCATTTCTCCCCCTTTTATTTGCCAGGAGGTGATGGGACCAGTGGCCATGATCTTGGTTTTTTTTTTATGTTGAGCTTCAGACCATATTTTGCACTCTCCTCTTTCACCCTCATTAAAAGGTTCTTTAATTCCTCTTCAATTCTGCCATCAAGGTTGTGTCATCAGCATATCTAAGGTTGTTGATATTTCTTCCAGCAATCTTAATTCTGGCTTGGGATTCATCTAGTCCAACCTTTCACATTCTTACCAAACTACAATTCCCAGGATTCTTTAGGGGAAGGGGATGTCATGTGCTTTCAATGTGCATTGGATGTTCTTTCGATGTATGGTGTGATTCTGCCCCCACCGCCCTCTTGAAACTCTATTACGACTGGTTTCTATGGCACCCTGTCTTCAACAACACCCCCATTGTTGGGACAGTCGGTGCGGGATGAGGCCCTGAGCAGGAAGAATGGTCAAGGGTAGAGCAGCCAAGTTGTTGTTGTCCGTACTTTGCCTGTCCATGGTAACCGCCTGGCTTTCTCCCCCCACCCTCCAGGGCCAAGACCCCCAAGCCATGCAAGGAAAGTGATACAGGCCCACAGCGGCTGACCCTCACCCACTTGCCAGACCTGCTGCTGTTCCTGGAAGGGCCCAAGGTCCTCCTCCCAGGGAATCTGATCCATGGGAAAATCCTAAGCCCCTTGAAGTCCATGCTGCTCTTTGGCTGGGGAGCAAGCCAGCCTCTCAGTTTCAGCTCCTTCTCTTTCTGCATATTTCTGATTCTCCTTATAAATTATGTAAGCTGCTATGTTCAAATGAAAACAGATACTGAGAAGGAATTAGGAAGCATAGCTGGATGTTGACAAAGAACACAGCTAAGAAGGTGAAAGATTTTGTCCGTCAACTGGAACCAGCCCTCGTGTGGAGAGGCAGCCACTCGTTGGGCCGCAAGCCTCCCTTGCAGGAAACAGCTGCTTGCTGAGGGGCCAAGAACAAAGGCTCTTTATCTGGACCCATTGCTCAAAAATGGCTCTGGAAACAACACAAAATCTGTCTGCCACCACCAGCTCTGGCTGTGGCAAAACTGGAAGCAAACACATTTCTTTGTACCCCAGTCAGACTGGTTCAAGAGTGGCAAAAGGCCAGATTCTCACCAACCTACACACCTTTCAGTGCATGGTTATGTGTGAAATAGGGATAGAAAAGCATGCAGATAAATGTGTAAACTGTTAGTTCCCAGGTCAAGGAGAAGTACATTATTTTCTGAAGGAGCGAGTGGGAAGAGGAAGCCCGTGTGGGCCTGGAAGCCAAGGAGTAAGCGTGCCTCCCTGTCTGCTGCACTTAAATAAAGTGTTTCCAGACTGAGTTTACCTGAAGTTCCTGGAGTCTGTTTTTAAGAAAGGCAGCTCTCCTGGACATGGACACATGGCAGCAGCTCAGTGGATTCCTGACACCCACAGCTCTGGAGAAAGAAAAGTATAATAGCCAAAGAGCTCGGGATTGTTCCTGTCTGAGAGAGGACATCCATTGTCTGTTGCTGTTGTTTAGTCATTTAGTCCTGTCCGACTCTTTGTGACCCCATGGACCAGAGCACACCAGGCACTCCTGTCTTCCACTGCCTCCTGCAGTTTGGTCAGACTCATGTTTGTAGCTTCAAGAACACTGTCCAACCATCTTGTCCTCTGTCGTCCCCTTCTCCTTGTGCCCTCAATCTTTCCCAGCATCAGGGTCTTTTTCAGGGAGTCTTCTCTTCTCATGAGGTGGCCAAAGTATTGGAGCCTCAGCTTCACGATCTGTCCTTCCAGTGAGCACTCAGGGCTGATTTCCTTCTTGCAGTTTGATCTTCTTGCAGTCCATGGGACTCTCAAGAGTTTCCTCCAGCACCATAATTCAAAAGCATCAATTATTCAGCGATCAGCCTTCTTTATGGTCCAGCTCTCACTTCCATACATCACTACTGGGAAAACCATTGTCTGTAGTTGAGGAAAATGGCAGCAACTTCTTTTTACTGTTCAGTCTCCAGAGCCATTTACATTTGCAACCCCAGAGGAGTGGCCTAGATCAGGTTGGGCAACTATAGTTGGGAGGTCTTGCACAACAAAGTCACTTCTTTCCTCAAAAATCAGACTTTTTGCAATAAGGAAAGTACTCTATCAGAAAGGTGGGCTGTTGGCCTGATCTAGCAGGCTCTTCTTATATTCCTAGGATAGGAAAATGTACTGGGAAGTATGAGGAAAACACTTGCTTGATGCAACATTACCTAACCTCCCTGCCAACAAATCAGGACGAATACTTGCTTGCAAGCACCCTGTGCTAGGGATTCCTGCATTGCAGGGGCTTGGACTAGATGACCCTTTGGGTCCCTTTGGGTTCGAACACTACAGTTATATGACTCTGTGATGAAGTTATCAGTGGGAGACCTGTTTCTCATCTTCCCACCTTAAAAACAGGAAGAAATAGTGGCAAACAGTCCCTTATGAATGTTGCATAAAATGATTTGCACACTGCAAAGGACTGCATGAAGAAGCAGCTGATTTGAACCGTCCTGTGCAGGTGCTAAGCTATTCACATTGCGCTTGTGCCACAGAGCAACAGAGAGGATGTTGGTATCTAATCCGTGTTGCCAGTTCATGGTAATATTCCTGTAGCTGATTGTGGCGGATGCTTGACAAAAGCAACACTCTCCCCCATTAGCCTATCTCACTTCCCATCATTACAGCAGAGGGGTGAGGAAGGTAAAGAGGAAACTTTAACTTCTGGTTTCTGATTCATCACTTTTATGGAACTTAAATTCTTTTGTTTTAATGCACACTTGATTGAGGGAGCATTTATTGAAGTGGTTTATGGTTTGTAGAAGGAGACAGCTGAAGAAAGAACAAATGAATCTAATGTAAATCAAATAGTTATAGCTTTTATGGAAGCCACAAAGCCTTAAATGTGTATTCTTAATGGTAATTTTACAAAACTCCACCAGGCAGCTTCAAATGGAGGTGACAGTTTGGAGATGGGCTTCCTTTCACATGCTAATCACCTGCTCATGGTGATATTTCTCTCCTTGGTTGCAGTCAGTGAATTGAATAATTTATGGAATGAATTTTGTTGTAAATTTATTGTGTCACAAGCAGGTTGTAATTTCACTAACAGTATACTTAAGTTATTAAGTAAAAAAATAATAATGTGGATGATAGGATAGCCCATTTGCAGGGATTTTTCCAGCAAGTTCTCATCTTCTGTATATTTTCAAAACAGAGTATTTGCCTAATTTTTATTCAGAACATGATCTGAAAAAAGGGAGAGGGCATTAACATAAATGGGGTTGCATTTGCTAAATCTACGGCTGGATCTGGTAGTCGTAAACAAATTACCAAAGACTTTATATAGACAGAAATAGCATTAAACTGCAGAGCTCTGTTGTCAAGGCGCCTCGGTTTCCTATTTGCTTCTGAATAATTGTCTTCAGTGAGGAAAAGATGAAGTGTTGAAGTTGCCAGCGGAAGTGATGCAGGGGGAGGAAAGGGGGCCTAAAATGTATTGAGGGGAAAAACACGCCTGCAGGTTGCCTCTTGGGGAAATGTTCTCCTGCCGCAAGAGGAGGATAAGAGCAAGAGCTGTGAGAGCATCCCTGGACCCCTCCAGATATCCTCTTCGTTAGGCATTCATTGCAGTGGCTACATACACAATCCTGTTTTCAATCCTGTTTGTGCCTGCAAAGGTTTTGGGGACCAGTGTGGACACACTGCCTCGTTTCCAAACTGTGCATGTCTCATAACATTCTGCTGAAATCCTGTACCTTTTCATACCACAAATGTTGCAGGTCTGATTGTTTTTGTGGCACTATAGGGTTGCCAAATTATAGTGCCACTTTTGTGGCACTATAGGGTTGCCAAATTTTGGAGAGCAAGAAAGATGACGCTATGATGGCCATTCAAAGCCAATGACTGCAATTTGCCCCAAATATTACCCCGAAAAAGAGGACGTGTACTGGAAAAAGAGGACACATGGCAACCCTAGAGGAGTGCCCCTTCAATTGGCAGTGATGCATCAACACTGGGGAAGCATTGCAGAATAACTGGTAAACAGAATGCTGTGGGGTCAGTCCAGTATAAACCCTCCACTGTTGCATCCATGAAATCAGTGAGATTCAGAGTGCTGGCTTTGACCTGTGAAGCCTTAAATGGCCTAGGAAAGGCCTGCCTTTTACCCTGTGAACCTGACAATTCACTCTTATCTACAGGCAGGTGGTGACTAGGGACTGGGTCTTGTGTGCCTCTGAAACTCCATATCCCTAAGATGCAGGGTCAGCCCCAACATTAGGAAGTCACACCTGGTGTTGGATGCTGTGGGCACACAGAGGCCAGGGGCGGAGAAAGGGGGTGCGGTGGGGGCGGGCCGCCTTGGTATCACCACTGAGAGGAGTGACAAAATGCTGGGCGGCATTCACCGTGGGGCCTGCAGCGTGCCCAAGCCACACGTCTCTCCTGGGAGAGATGTGGTCGTTTGGGCACATGCAGGCTCTATGCTGCCCAAATGGTCCGCCTGCTGCCTCTCCCCCCTCCAGCTGTAGGGCAGCTGAGTGGGAGGAGGCAGGCAGACTCTGGAGGCCCCGTGGTGTGCCCGGCCCTTATGGGCGGCTTTGTCCAGTCCTGGGCGTGCCGTCCCAGGCGCCCGAGGAGCTTCCTCTGCCCCTGACAGTGGCAGCGAGGACACAGCTATGGCTGTTCCCTAAGGTAGCTGGTTGCTCTCAGATACAGTAAAAGATGCTGCCATGTAATTAGTGTTGAAGTGAGATTCAACTTAGGGTGGGGGACGGAGTTATTGGGTTGTTTTTGTTCGTGTTTTTATTATGCATTTTGTGTTTTTCATCTTGTAATATTGAACTACCCTGACACCTACAGATGAAGAGCAGCACACCAATTTTAATCATCATCATCATCATCATACTGTTGCAGAATACACTTACAAAAAACATCACCACCAACCAGTCTGAAGGGACCCACTGTTCCTCTGGGGGTCCTCAGGAGGCATGTCCTCTCTCTTTTCCACCTTCCCCACTGTTGGGGTGTGTGTGGTTCAGGAGATCTTTTGCACTGGGGCCTGGATCTCTTCCCCACTTCCCCCCTCAGAGTCAGTGCTGGGGACTGACTCTGAAGTTGCCAGAGGCATCTGTATGTGTGAATTAGCATATGAAAATTTAATGTAATTTAGTGCTTGCGGCCCAAATCCTTTAAAGCAAGTTCCTCTACAGACTGCTGACTCTGTGGCCGCATAAGCAGGTGGATCAGGCCAGAGGATCGGCCCAGCCTGCTGCTTCTCCCAGGGGGCAACAAGGTGCCCTAAGGGCAAGGTGCCTGCAAGCCGAACCCTAGCGCAACAGCTCTTCCCAACTGCGATTCCCAGCAAACAGTATTCAGAGGAACATCACTGCCTCTGAAAGTAGGGGCAGAACGTAGCCATTGTGGCTGCTAGTGGTTGATAGAAGGGCAGAGATGGTTCACCCACAATGGGTTATGGCATCCTTAAGGCTGCAGTCGCATCTGCACATGAACCTAAAGCAGTATGAATGGTGCTGCACTCTAAAAGTGACGTGCACCCTCATGCTGCCTATGAAATTAAAAACAAAACAAAACATCAAACTCTGGGTTGAACATCTGAGGGTTGGGCCGCCCAGCCTGCTTCTCTTTTTTTTTTTCTGAGGAGGGGAGGGTATCCCAGCTACAAGCAGAGTGGGGGGCTTGTGCTTATGAAACTGTGCTGGTCTGTTAGAGACAGCAGCACTCTGCTGTAGCCAAAGGCATCCAACATGGAAAGTTACCATCATTAGTGCCTTCCCCACTAGACATCTCAGCTAGGTAGGCTGGCCCTACCTTGAGGCAAAGTGAGGCAGCTGCCTCAGGTGGCAGATACTGGAGGTGGTGAGTGGACAGAGCTGTGTGTTCACATACCATGCAGCATATCCTGCATCCCCTAGCTCAGCTCAGGTACAGTGGAGGATATTGAAGTAAGATTACATGGAATGGACGGAGGCACCCTTCAACCAGCCTTGCATCTCAGGGAAGCCTCAAGGAGCTTCAAGGACTGTGTATTCTCAGGTGGTCACCTGCCCAGCCAATGACCAAGCCCCAAATTTCCTTAACTTGCTACGGCCAATGAGATGAAGCCTCTGCAAACATGGCTATGGATATGGTGGTCTTCTCTGAAGTAGCTGGGCTGCCCCTTCACTTTCATTTTCCTGTCACTCTCATAATTTATTTATCCCAGAATGCACCATAAATCACTGATATCATTGTTTGTGTTTGTTATACCATTAGCTTTAAAAATTTATAAATCGCTGTGCAGGCAAAAACATAAAAAACAAAACGCCAGAAAGATTCTAAGAATTATTACTGCAGGAAAGGAGCAGAGACCTTTACTCACTGCTGACCCATTAGCATTGCAAGTGTCTGATGGACTTGCTGCAGGAGCAGCTGGCTGGTCAGGTGCGAAGGTGACGGATGTGGCTCAGACTGAGAGCTCTCAGCTTGCTCCTGAAAGCTGCACAATATGTGGGGTTTTCCCCTTTGCAAAACAGGGGGGAGATGGTTCATTCATCTTTGCTGCTTGGAATCTTGCTTTTCTGTGAATCTCTGAATCCAGAATTTGGATGGTGATGGAGTGCTGTTTCTTGGGGAGGGGGCACCAGAGCAGCCCTGTTTTAAAGGTCACAGGCAGTGGGGTGGTTTGTGCCTGCCCTGACCCTTTTGGGCCATCAAATCCGAGGCCACAGCTACTGGAAAATAGCCTTTGCCCAAAGTTGCAATCTGATCGCTCTTTGCTTCTGATTCACTGGGGCAAATATTTGCCACACCTCCTGGCCCCCAGCTGCCCTATAGTGGATCCAGCCTTTAGACTTTCCTCCCTGGGGAATTTCATAACTGTTTAAGAAATTGTGTATTTGTTATTTACTTTTTAAGACAGACCTTTAAGTTATAATAAGTACTCTTCATTATAAATGGAAGCTCTACTTAGAGGGAAGATCAGTAGATTGTTGGTTGTAGTTTCTGAGATGGGGCAAGAACCACAATCTTGGCTTTGAACCCTCCTTCACATTGGCTAAATCTACTCAAAGCGGAAAGCCACACGAGGGGCCCAGCTCCCGCCTGGAGCATCCTGAGTCTCCATCACCCCAGGGGGCTTTGAAAAATGAGCAGCCATCTCTTCTTTCCATACTTTGACCCATTTGTTTTGCTATTGATCTGGCTCCTTAATGCTCCCATCTGCATGGTGATGTTTGCTGGGTCATCAGAAAGTGCCTCCGTTGTTCCAGAAATCAAAGTTAGTCTTGAGAAGGGGAGAGGGAAGGGGGGGAAGATGGTATCTATTTTGAATGAAGAAATTCATTTCCTGATCCACAAATGTTTGCTACATATCATTTACCTCAAGGGATTTGCTGTGACTCACATCTGAGGAGTATTTGAAATGTAAATAGCGTGACTACTTGCTCTCTCCAAGTGCCAGAGACATATTTTTTTAAAGTGCTGGCATTTTGAGAATGTTGCATCCTTAGCTTGCGGAATGGCAAAAGAAGTCGGTTCTTAATTGCAAAAATTGCTTAGTAGTCATACACATGACAGGGAGCAGGAAATCAAAAGTTGCAGGTTTTATTTTGGACTGTAACCCCCTTTGTCCATCTCCTGTTCACATTCATAGGTATGTATCACCTGCCACACCAGTGGCTCTCCTAGGGGCGGACTTAGGTGCTCCAGGGCCTTTTGCATTTTGTGCCAGGTTCTCAAATTCTGCTAAGTGAAACTTGCTTTCACCTTCCTGCCCTGTGAGGTAAATGCCCCAAACCAGAGGAACAGGAGGAGACATCTTCCATCTACTTCACAGCCTGCTGGGGGTGGGGGGAATGACTTGAGGGAGATCTTGGGTGGGAGTGAAGTTCAGCTACATAGAGTAAGATGGTTGTCTGTGACCAGTAAACCATCCATGCAAATGGTGACTGTGTTTATTGGCTGCCTCCTATTCTCCTATCTCAGGCGTCCCCAAACTTTGGCCCTCCAGATGTTTTGGACTACAATTCCCATCATCCCCGACCACTGGTCCTGTTAGCTAGGGATCATGGGAGTTGTAGGCCAAAACATCTGGAGGGCCGCAGTTTGGGGATGCCTGTCCTAGCTGGATGTGTATTGCTGTGTGCCTGTACCCTCAGACTTCACCTGCCTATCATCTGCACATGTGGTGTCATTTGTGCAGGCAAAACGGCTGTCTCAGATGTAAACACCTCAGCATGGCTTAAAACTTCAAATCAAACAGAAGCTGGTTTGAGGGAAAGTGCATCAAACAGGAGTATTTATCAAAAAACAAAAACAAAAACCCAACCCCATGGATTCTGGTTAGCATCATGTGTACTCAGGATTCAAAACCAGGAGTGCTCTGCAGCCAAAGGAAAGAGTAATGTGTACACAGCCTTTTGTGACGGCTCCTTTGCAGCTGTGTCACAGTTTTGGATTTCTGCCATTCACAGCCAAGGTAGCTGGATTTCCAACTTTGTCCTGGGCCAATGCCGCCCTCCAGCATAGCTGCCAAGTTATCCCTTTTTTTTTAAGGGATTTTCCATTATGCTGAATAGGCTTCCTCGCGAGAAAAGGGAAAACTTGGCAGCTATGCCCTCCAGGCCTCTCCATTTGGCCCTCAGAACACAACCTGGGCCACACGTCTCACTGGCCCTGCTTTGCACCCTCCTTGAGTCCTTTTACCTGACTGGAATGGTGTTTGTGACCTTTTATAACTCCCCTGGAGGGAGGCTAGAGAGAGGTCTCTGTATGAGTGTGTGTAGAAACTAGGCTCTTGTACAAAGGTAAGATTTACATTTGATGCTCCACCCACTTTCCTTTCTGACTCCTCCCACCCCTGGCTTATAGCTATCGGAAAGTTGCCCAGAAGCTGGAAAAAGGTTCCCCACGCCTGCCTTAAAGCATGAAACTATTTTTCCTGGAAATTTGGCAGGCTGAGAACAGAGGGGTCCCCTTTCAAGTTTCTGATGCAATCTGCTTAGGAGAGAGACAGCCCAGTGGCTGGTGTTAACATTCGTTAACTGCTCCCGAAATTACTAATGCTTCATGTTGCTTTAATCCATTCCGTTGTAATAGCTTTATTAGATTAAACAGCCTGTCGAGCAAGCAAGGAACAGTGGGATTATCCGGCTTCTTTCTGAAGAGCCAGCAAAGACCAAATTCAAAATAGCCACCTCAAGCCAAGCCTCTTTGCTGGTGTTCAGCGGCTTCTGAGCCCCCACTCCCCCAAAAAGGTGGAGTTGCAGATAGAAGCTGGGTATTCCTGTTAGTCCTCACTAGAAAAAAAATCCCTTTCCATCAGCCTGGAGTCAACCCCCTGAGGCAAGGAAAGCAGGCCCTGCCATCATAGTCAAAGGTTCTTTCCAGACCCCCCTCCCTTTTGTGTTGTGGTAATTGTATTGTGCCCACTGCAGGAGCACAGAGATGGAGACATAAAAAGTGTGTGTGTGTGTAGTTTGTACTTTGAATAATATGCCCTTGGTGGGCTGGGGACCATCTTTTATCAAGTATCTCCCAGAGCGCTGAGTCTTAATGACAGATTTATTTTAACACAAATCTAATTAGCTATTTGAAGTATTTTATCAAGAGGTTCCTGAGGACTACGTAAGCACACGCACACGCTCTCCCTCACTCAATGGGCGGCCCTACTGGCTTCTCGTAAAAACACAGTTCCTTCACAGCATTCTCAAAACCCTCGTCTGCTGCAGCAATTTGAATTTTGTTATTAGTGGCTGCTGGAAATCCTAATTCAATAAAGGGTAATGCATTTTAAATGCATTACCCCATGCTGAGTATGCATTAGGTAATATGGGCAACTTTGGAGGCAGAGAAAACCAGCTATGAATATTCAGAGCTGCACAGAAAATTGGAGCAGCTCTCAGTATCTGCAGCATCTTCTCCTTTAAATATATATTTATATAGAGAGGTGCCTTTAAAGAGAAATGAGAGGATATGGCGACCAATGCCTATGATGGACATATATGCCCCTGGGTGCCAGTTGCTTCTCCTGTTCGTTGGCCTCTGGTTGGAGAGAGAGCAGGACTCTCCTTGTGCAAAGGTGTGTTTTTCTTTTTCTTTTTAAGTCTAGCAAGGAGACCAGACAAGCGTTTGTTTGCAGCCACAGTTAATGCAATGTAAATATATTTACATTTCCCCCAAGAGTATAAAAATAGTAATCACAGCTAGAGATAATGAAGATGTGCTTGATCGAAGCAACAACAGCTATCTCCACATTTAAATAGAAGTCCCTGTTTACTCCAGGGGTGTCTTCTGTTGCTAATCTCCAAGAAGCTGCTAGAGTAGACATAGAGCTTCTTCACTCATCTCTTTTTTTCCTTTCTCTGTTTATGGTGGTGATGTCACAGCCCTGCCAGGGGGAGAGCTGGCTTCTCCTGGCCTGAGACTTTCACTTGTTGCAATCCTTGACATATCCCCATGTTCAAAATGATGCTATCTCCTAACAAAATCTTGCCAGAGGCTTCTCTTTGCTCTCTCGACATAGTTTTGTCCATCGTAGGTAGGTTTTTTTCCTTCTTTAAATGCATTTTAAACATTTATTTTATTTCCTTTACATGCCCCATCTTTCTCTCATCTTGGAGCTCAAGGCAGAGTCTGAAGGGGAGACATTTTTATCCTAGAATCAATGGAGACTGAGTATTTGCTTTTTCTATATAGTCCACACACAGATCCATGGATTTTTTTGCCCCTCAAAAGTGCTTCATGAGAAAATGGTTTCATTCTGAAAACAAAATCTCGTTGAGGAATGATTCTGCATTGCCCCACACAGTAGTGGATCCCAGCAATGTGGAGTGGGGGGGAGATGTCCACATTTGTACAATGAACTTGTGGGTGAGAGTATGCCAAGATTGGAAGTCCCATGTATGTTCTTCTTCCTTCCCCTGGAGCATGTGGAGAAAACATGGATAACCTAATCAAGTAACCACACCCACCCTTGTGGGCAGCAGGATCTGTCTCGGCTGAAAGCAGCATGTTGAGGAACAAACATGAATGATTCCGGATTGATTTTTGTCCTACAAATGGATTAGTTTGTACACAGCGTCTCTCTTTCACGCATTGGCTGGATCCATATTGGCTAAGCTTTAGAAAGATGGCTAAGGGCTTATCCACACTTACCTTTCCTCTGCTCTGTGTCTGACCCTTTTTTTCCTTTTTTGCTCCAGAGATTTCCCTGTGAAAACCCGGAAAATGGCAGTTTGCAGAAAACCTGAACTGATGTTTGTTCCAATTGAGCAGATGAGCCCCCAGTCCTTTGCCCCCAGACCAATTCACTTGGTGCCCTTGCTTGAATAGGGGTTATTTTTCTCTACCAGAGCTTGCTCCGTCTTTGAACAGTCACAACTCTTCCTTCTGGCACCACCAGCCTCAGTGTCCTCTTATATACTATTGTATGTTTTACTATGTATCTTAATTATGGGCAGGTGTAATTTTAAAAATCTGGTTTAAGATTTCTTATTTTGGAGTTGGCTTTTATTTCTGAACCTATTCTATATGCCATTTTCTAGCAGTGCAGTGTTTATTATTATTATTAAAAGTTTGGAGCACCCTCCCACACCCAGTGAAATCAATAAATACCTACTTTTCCCAGATCTGCAGTTACTTGGGCTTAGAAATGTCTGCAGGAAAAGTTAGAACAAAAAACAATAAAATAAAATAAATCCTAGCAAGTCTGCACACCTTTACAGAATACTTTCTGCCTCCATTAAGGCTTTTGGTGTTATTGTTTTAAACTGTTATATTATCCTAGAGTGGACTCATCATCAATGCATTTTATTGCTCTGAACCTTTTCCCTCCCATGTTGTCCTCCCTCACTTCCACTCGCAACATACACTGACCGTAGTTTGTATTCTGGTAAAGTGCAGATTCTTCAGACTAGCAAATAACTCCCACTTTGCTTTAGCCCCCCAGTGCTGCTTTCTCAGCAGGTTTCCTAAAGTTAGGTTGCCCCCTGCTGCTATGGCTCCATTAGAAGATAAAGCTGGATATAAAATCTGTTTTGAAACCTGCCATTATGCACATGCAAGCCCACCCACCCCCCACCCCCCGCACCACCACCCCTGGAACCAAATTGTTTCAGAGCAGGTTTGAATTTAGTAATAAATAGCTCGGATGGTGCTTTGGTGTGACACAATTATTATTTTTTAAAAAAACAAGCAAGAAATGCAAATGTTAAACGATTCCTTTTGTTTTCTAGAAAAGACAATATTTATTGGAAAACACGCTTCTGAGTTACTATTGATTGAAATGAGAGTGCTGTAAAAGGTGTCTGTGGCCTACACAGGATGCTAAGTGGAATCCTATTAAACAAATACTGTTACCCAAATTCCCTGCTATCAATTAGCCTCTTACTGCATGAGAGATACTGAATCATTGCAGGTTCACTCAATATATGAACCTCTGGCTCAGAATAGAGGCACGATCCTTGAGGGTTCAGAATAGAGGCTCAGAATAGAGGCATGATCCTTGGTGGTTGCACAACTCCTGCAGCACTTATCAGTTGAGCTTGCATACGAATTTCACAACACGCAAGGCCCTTTACAAAGGACGGGCAATGGCCCAGCAGCCGTGCTTGGGAAGTTGGAGCTTTAAATCAAGAGCGTTTTTGAGATCTGGCCCCATTGTCCTGGGGTGAAGCTGAGCTTTAAACTGGGCGATGTATCGATACATCATGGTAATGGTTTCATAATATTAGACATGACGATACATCGTGAATCACAATGTGTACGTGTGCTATGTAAAAAATCGTGTTGTGGGGAAAACCATGAAGCCAGTCACCTCTCATGATTCTGCCGCCTCTGTTGCTCTGTACTATAAAAGAACAGTTGTAACAATAAGTTAAAGATAAATAAAAATGTATCAGTCTTAGTTCCTTATGCTTGAGGTTTCTGTAGTCGTGTGGAATACAAAACACACACACCCCGCCCCCAATTCTGCAAAAGTTCTCCTGGTGGCAGCTGGACTATGAAGCTTCTTTTGAAAACCCAGCCACTCTGATTCTGGAATTGAAGCAGAAACACAGGACACTCTCCCCTCCCTCCCTCCCTCCCTCCCTCCCTCCTCTCTCCTCTCTCTCTCTCTCTCTCTCTCTCTCTCTCTCTCTCTCTCTCTCTCTCTCTTCTCTCTCTCTCTCTCTCTCTCTCATATTATGGAAATTGAGCTTTTTAAAGTTTGTGCTTGCCTGTTGCCCTTGTGGAGACAGCCACAGCCTTAGCAGAACTTCCAAAGTTGGGCAAGGTGTTGGAGGTGGCAGGTGGAGTGTTTGGTTTGGTTTTCCCCATCTGTTCCTTTGTTTTACATGTGCTTCTTCCGATTTTTTAATTATTTTATTTTTGTTAAGCTTCTTGCATTATAGACACACCTTAAAATATTAATATAACACCTCCCTGATATTTTTTTCAGCCCTAAGGATACTGAAGTGAACTTTGTGTCAGCTCAGCACAGCCAAGGGCTAATCTCCTGTCCACAGTGTTTGGCCTCTTACCTATTTTAAACTTCGTTTTGTGTTTGTGGGAGAAGTTGTCTTGCATTGCCCTTGCTCTGCCCAGTAAACATTGTGCAGGCGGAAAGTTTGGTTTGCACCAGAGAACAGTTGAGCGGATGGAAATTGCTTAATCCCTTGTGCTGTGTAGCATCTGCAGCACTCACACGGACAGAGCCAGCGTGTCAAATGGTGATTCACATGATGGAAAGACTGTAGAAATATTTCTTAGTAGCATCAGAAGCAAAGGAACGTTTTCCAACCCTGCCTAATGAAGAATGGAAAATATGTTGATTTAACTCTTGAAAAATGTTCAGTAGACATGGGGGCGGGGGAAACACCCAACCTCTGTGCCATATCTAATTTCATTAGTAAGCTGTAAATGGCAAAATGATGAAGAGATAAAGTTTCAAAGGGCTGAGGACCCTCACATTTTCTGTAACATTAATCATATGCTTTTAATTTTCATGCAGCGTCACTTGGTAGTGTTCTGTCCTGCTTTCATGATTCTTAGGAGCTGGTTTAAAGTATTAAGATGTAAGTGCTTCTCTTATCTCGCTGAGTAAATCTGCTCTGCTGTGCAGCTGGAACAGGCAGGGTGGGGGTGAGGTGGGACAAAGGGCCCTCTGGGAATGCTGGGATGCCAAAGCGCCACCATCTTGGGCTGTCCCCCCCAAACGTCTGAGATTTATGGCCTCATGTGTCCTACGCTGAGTGCCTTTCCACTAAACCCCATCACATCCCAAGTCTTGCCTTGGCCCCTCTCCTCATTCCTGCCACCCGCTTAATTGGCCTTTTCTCTTCTACGCTATGGAAGGGCAAAGGAAAATGAATTGTCTCTACTGAGGTAATTAAGCTCCCAGGAAACAGCCTCATTAGACTAATAAAGAGTAAATAAAGCAGTAAAGGACACACTATTCTTTCAGTTAATCAGGCAAATTCAAGGGAAATGAACTGCCCGCCCCCAGACACACTTATCCAGCTGCTCGTGAATGCCAGAGAATCTGCGCAAAAAAGAGGAAGAGAAGAGCACAGCACAGCACATCGCCCTCAAAGTTGTTCCTGGCCGCAAGACATTCTTCTTTGGAGGATAAAACCTTCTGAACCTATTCTTCTCGGCTTGCGAGCAATATTTTCCCTGGACGCTTCCCAATGGGGCTGCTTTCAGGTGGGATACAGCCACATACTGGCAAGTGCAGGTCACACAATTTCAGTTGATTTTGAGGTCCTGCACACACAGAAGCCACCTCCCCGCCCCCACTAACTGGACTTTGCACAATAAGGAAAGTGATGGGGGAACACCCCAGGAAAGTATGGAATAACATTCATCTGACACAACAAATCAGAATGGGCCCTCAGTAAAGCACTGGCAGTGTTCCCTGAAAATGTTTCTGCAAACAAATTTATGTATATACCGCTTATATGCCAAAATGGCTTCTAGGCGGTTCACAGCTACAAAACTGATAAAGGTAAAGGGGCCCCTGACCATTAGGTCCAGTCATGACCGACTCTGGGGTTGCGGCACTCATCTCGCATTATTGGCCAAGGGAGCCGGTGTACAGCTTCCAGGTCATGTGGCCAGCATGACAAAGCCGCTTCTGGCAAACCAGAGCAGCACATGGAAACGCCGTTTACCTTCCCGCTGTAGCGGTTCCTATTTATCTACTTGCATTTTGACGTGCTTTCGAACTGCTAGGTTGGCAGGAGCTGGGACCAAGCAACGGGAGCTCACCCCATCACAGGGATTCGAACCGCCGACCTTCTGATCAGCAAGCCCTAGGCTCAGTGGTTTAACCCACCACACCACCTGGGTCCCTACAAACTGATACATAGTAACAATTTCATTGGGGCATTAAAACATCCTTAATTAAAATATGCAATAAAAGATACAATTAAAAAGCATGGCAATTGAAACAGTTTAAGAAAACAGGGAGGGAAGGCTGAAGCTGTCGATATTGGATTCTCTCTGTTCCTAATTTTTCAGTCTCATGTTCAGTTTTCCACATTTCCACATAAGTTTGCAATTTAAAAAATTGGTCTGCACTTTTGTGTGAATTTCTCTTACTATACACATTTTTATATGGATTTCCCCCCCTACTACAGACATTTTTGCAAAGCAGTGTCCCCTAACTTTATTTATCTGTTGAACAGAATCACATGTCTCTCTACCCACCCACTGCCACCTATTCCTCTCTGGCAGGTTGTGTTTTTCTGGGCATCCTCCCTCTATCAGCTCTACAGCCCCTTCCCAGAGTTATAAGTGCATGTCGAGAGACTTTCAAAAAGTTGTGCAATGTATCCATGTTGGCTTACTTAAGCATTTCTGCTTCTTGTGTAGATTACAGATTTACTGAAGGTTATTGTTGTGCAATGCATTCCCACACCCCAAGGAGTGTGTGTGGAGGATGGGCAGCATCCACACACAGTGACTAACTGGCCTGCAAGTGTCGACGTCAGGCTGTGCTTCTGCTTCTGTACCCCCAAAAGGAGCTCGCCTTGAACAGCCTCTGCAGGTTCTGAATCTCTTCCACCCTCTGCCTGTGGAATGGGCCACAGCACTAACATCCTCCCACATTTGTGGACTTTCTTGACCCCGCACAGGTCTCAGTAAGGCTCTTGAGAAGAGGGGGTCTTAAAGGGAAGGAAGGAAGAAAAGCGAGAAATGAAAGAAGATAAATCCATGACTTGAGCCTCCGCCATGCAGCGCATTCGAAGCACTGACGGAGCTCACAAACAGCGATATGGAGAATGAAATTAGCAGCAGAAGTATTAAAATATTGATAGCCACCATTCCTAGCCCAGGCTTTGCCCATCAATAATTCAGCTTACCTTGAAAGATAGTGTAAGATTTTGGACTTTGCTTTATCATGTTTTCGCTTGGCAAGATGGGCTTGTGTTTTTTTTCTCTCTCTCTCCCCCCCCCCATTTTCTGAGCAGGAGGTCTCTGGGAAATAACACTCATTCTTATGCGGTCAGTAGCTGGAATTTACATTGGGTGACTTCATAAAGGAAGAGAGAGAAAGAAAAGTTGGGAGAGGAGAGGAAGCTTTCTTTGGGACAAGCAGTTGAGACGTGTGTGTGTGTGTGTGTGTGTGTGTGTGTGTGTGTGTGTGTGTTGGGGCTGAGATAATGTTTTTTTGGCAGCCCCCATCATCTTCCAGGAAACATTAGAAACTTAGAAAAGTTGTGCCACTCATTCCTAAGTGCCCCTTGACAAATCCCCAGCAGTGAAGTTGGACTCACATTCCACAAAACAGCCTCAATGACACTTGAGGAAGCACCGTGTGGTGGGGAGAGCCAGAGTGCAGGTTGATGTGTGCATGTGTGTGATTGCAAACATCAGAAGAACTCTCCTGCTCCCTCCTAAGCAAATGTTGTTGTTCCACCTGCTAGGCAGGAATGAGCATCTATCCGACTTCACAAAAAATGGCCAGAGCACAGCTGGTTGTGTGTGGCCTCTGACTCCAACAGTGTGCCCTGGATCATTTGGGAGAGTGCCAGAGCATTGTGGTGTCTCTGTGTTAGTGTGTACCTGTGGTGTACACACACACACACACACGGAAACTTTACACTACAGAAGCAATCCTGTTGAGAAGGGGGCATTTAACCACACATACATTCCAAGCAGAGGCTGTGTACACACGACCCTTTACTCCAGCTCCCCATGTGCTCCCATGTTTGAAGCTGAGTACACATAACAGTAGTCACAACTCATACCTTATCCTGTAGTGCCTTGAGAAACAGCGCATGCAGTGAATTGGAGTTTGGTGCAGGAAAACAAGCCAGGTACTGCACATTGGGTGAAGACATCCCCGCCCCCTCTCTGGTGTGTACGGCAACTTAAAAGAGCATCTTGAAACACAGTGCAGGGGGAGGCGACCTCTCTGCGTTTCAAGCTGCTAATGTGTACATAGCCTAAGTCTGCTTGTGCATTAGACTTTTAGCACATAGGCATTTTTAAAGTCCTTTGCTGTGGAAAGGCGGGGACATTCCCCCAGGCGATATACCGTAAATGGGTGGGGAGTGTGTTTGTGTATGAGACAGACACACATTCACATTGACTGTGAGAGAGAAGTAGCTACACTTGGAGATCTGGGAAGCCACAGAGCTTTTTCTGCAAGTTCCTATGCTGCTTGCACAACCTACTCATGCTTAAATTATTAGTTAAGGCTGTGGTGCTGAACACTGATGTTTGGTCAATGGTTTCCTGACTGCATTTTGCTGGGAGGTGTTGGGAAATTCTTTCATGTACTGCCACGTAATCTGTTCTTGCCCTTTCCTCTGATTTTTTAAAAAAAACATTATGGAGTGATGTCTCCTCCTGAGTCCTTTATTAAAAGTGTGTAAAGTTCACCCATGTTTCTGAAACAAGCGCCTAAGTTCGCATTTAGTTAAGAACTTGCACAAGATCCATTCTGAAAAGGCTGGAGACTCCTTTCCCACATATTTTTAAGAATCCTGCTTTTTTAAGAAAAGGAAAGAAAAACCAGGAGCCCCCAAATGAGCCAAATGTTGTTTCCATGGAAGCAATTAATGGGGAGAGCAATTTATAAGACTGATGCAAGAAGGGGGGGGGGACGAGAGCACTTCATGATATCCCCCGCTGCTTTGAAACTGTCTCCAGGAAAAAAAAGTCTGTTGTGAAGGAAGTGAGCGCTCTGTTCTTCAGCAGAACAAAAGGAGGAGACGGGCAAATGAGGTCAGGACAGTGCTATTGTCTCCCAGGAAGTACCACTGGGACTCCACAGCTCTTGCGAGGCGAGGAAAAGTCAAGTAAATCCTCATTTTGTGACATATTCCTCCTCTGTGCAGCTTTTGCCCTGATGCACATCAGTTTGCTGCTTTTGAGGGCCAGAGGCATCTTGAAAGCAGCTGGATGCCAGCTCTGAACCTGGATGAAAAGACAAAGGCAGGTTGGAGAAGAGACCCCCCGCTGCCCCCTGTCCTGACTCCACTGGAATGGTGTCTGCAGCCAACAAGAGGGAGATCTTCCCCCAACTTCCTCATGCCCAGCATGGATGCAAAGTTCCTTTTTAATCAAAGAGGGATAAAAGCAAAGCCAGAGCTTACTTTTGCATGTGAGGCCCGAAGTCCAACAATCAATCCCAACAGTTAGTGCTGGGGTGATGCTAAAAGCAGCCCCTGTTTTCCCCATGAAGGGGGGTATCCAAGAGGGTCCTTCCAGACAGGTGGGTTTTTTTAAATTATGGGAGTGGTATTGCTCATGCTTGCTCTTTTATTTTATTTTTTTGCAGTATCCATAGGATGTCACCATCATCAAAATGCCAGCCTATATTCACATTTAATCCAGATTCATCCTGTCCATGGAATATCCTGCAGTTTTATTTATTATTTAACCTCTTGTGCCATTTGCAATTCCTTTGCAGTACTGAGCCCCCAATTTAAAAGCAAGCACTTTCTACCTTTTGTACTTCAAGGGCTACATCCAAAAGTGACTCAGTGGACATGATAAGCCCACTCTTTGGAATCGTATATTGGGAATAAGAGACAGTAGAAAATCTATTACTGGACAGTGGCAAATGTGTGTTTCTTCATTTGTTTGTTTTAAAATTATCCTAAGCACTCCAGATAGATAAGGTATTTTGATGTTTTTATGTTTTTTCCCAGGCCTCCTGGGAGTGGGTAGAGGTTGATGCTCAGTGGGGAGACGAGCAACGCTTCCTCCCTGCTAAGCATCAGTTTTGAGGTGCCTGGCAGGAAGCACCTCTGAGCCGCCCCCACTCCTCCCTTAAGTTACAGGCTCACCTGGGGTTCTTGAACACCTCCTGTAAGCAGGTTTGCGGAATTCCCCTGGCAGCCCTGAAATGACACTTGTACAGCTACTCAATGTCTTCTTAATTTAATTTAATTTAATATTTATACCCCATTTTCCAATTTAAAATAACCAAAGCAGCAGTTTTCGTTTTGTTTCCAGCCAGCTCGGGATGAAAACTTAATGGAGTTTTGGCAGCTTCCCTCTGCTACTGATTTCTTTTTCCCCAGATCTTTCTATGCCACCAGATATTGTGTGTGTGTGTGTGTGTGTGTATCAAGGTGGCAAAGAAGATAAAACCATTAATTAAGTTATACCAGTAAAAACAGATTAGAAGTTAGAAATGAGTGAATCAAATTAATCATCAGCTTAACTGGATCGCTCCTTGGGGAAACTCTGGATGAACAAATGAATCTTTGGCAGGTGCCTAAGTGCCAGTCCTGAGGGCACCGCCTGGCATTTCCTGGAGCACATTCCAAAGGGCCACTCTGGGAGCTCAAACCCTTTGCCAAGGGTGTTGTGCTTTAATCTCTCCACAAGACGTGCTGGTGTGTGTTGTGTGTGTGTGTGTTTTTGTTAAGGTGTGAACAATCTGAGACAGAATCTTACCTGCAGAGGGCAGCCTTTCTCCACAAAACAGAAATTCAAAGCTCATTGTGAACCTAAAACATCATTTGGATTAACGGAACATGGATATGCATGTGTAAAAATCATTAAATCATGAAAGGTATAACCGCCCCTCCCAGCAGAGCATTAGGCTATTTGAAATAACCAGTGATTAAAAAGTAGGAATGGGGGGAGATATGTGTGTATGTGTGAGAGAGAGAATGAGAGGCACACAAACAAACATACACACACCCTGCTTTCCCATGTTGTTGTTAGACATGATCAGAGATAAACTTACCTGTGAATAAGCAGAAGGGTAAGATCATTAGGAATGTCCCAAGTCAGCATCCACCAGAACCTGAAGAAAAACAACTACGGTATGTTGCTAAGCTTAAATGCAGCCTTACAATACTGTTAAGACAGGTTGATAAAATATTTTTGCTTAACAGCTATGCAAAAACAACCCCAAGGTTTCTGTGGGTAGGTTTAAACATACAGACATAAATATTGGGGAGCAGGGCGAGAAAATGCTTTTAAATGAAGACCACGGAAGAAAACTGCTCCTTCTTGCAAGAAGGACCGCTGCTGTGGATGACACACAATGTGTTAAAATGAAGGGCAGTTTCTTCAAAGTCCCTCCTCTGGAATCTGAGCTCTAAGCAGAGGCATCCCAATGAAATCCTCAGCTAGTCCAGCTCCTGTTTGTTTCCCTGGGGCTCCTGGTTTGCTCTGGACAGAGCCAGACAGGCCACAGCAAAGGCTATTCTAGGACACACACACACATACACAGCAACGCCAAAAGCTTTCAGTAGGAAAGAGGAGAAATGCCTTTGCGTTGCAGGGTTTATAGAAGCTCCTTTTTAGAACAACAAGAACTACCATTGTAAATAATGAGGGCCCCTCGTCCTCTCTGTTTGTTCTGCACCAATAGTACTGGATGTTGCAGGATTTGGGGGTCCTTTGGGCATGATCCTATTTAGGGATGAGGGAGAGACTTAGTTTAGCTCACATTGTAATGTGAATCTACCTAATTTGGGAACAATAGGTGAACCAAAACAGGAGAGTCACACTTACCAAAGTCCCTTACCAAGAGTTGTGCAGAAAAAATAGTGTCCTTGGAGAAGGTGTGCATAAAAATGCACATATTCATGGAAATAACATATAATATGCATTATATAAAAAGAGGTGGCTTGCCAAAATGTATACTGCATATATTAGGCAAAAGTACATACAAATCTTTAGGAAAAAAATGCATTCTAAAATCCTGGTGAATTTGCAAGATGTTTTCTTTTCCTTAAAAAGAATTGCAAATTGATGTGGAAATGGGGCAATTTGAAATTAAGAATGGGAAAACAATAAACTGAGAGAATCTGAAATGGGCAGATTTGTCCATTCCTGCTCACATTATTATTAATAGTTTATTCCCCTTTTAAATGTTCTAGTTACAATTGTAGTCCTTTAAAAAAATATGGTAGACTACTAATTGCTTTAAGGCACATTTGTTGCATTTTTCACTGCTGAATTTCAGTTATATTTTGGAAATTAAAAGTGTATTTGCAACTATATATTTGTGTATATATATTCCTTAAGTATTAAGAGTCTCAAAAATGTTGAGAAGATCAACAACATGGAGAAAAATGAATTGTGGCTTGAAGAAACCATTGTAAAGAACTCTCATCAGGTTTCAAAATAAATTTCAGTTTGTTCTAAGATGATCCCCTTAGAATGATTTTCTGTTTTGAAAATATAATAACCAAACTCTGAAACTTACAGAAATATTCCATACTCTAATTATTATTTGGAAAGAGCTAATTTATGTAGTGTTTGAGTTTTCAGAGTTGGAGAGAATCAGTAGCCTCTTCTGATTCAAAATGACATCAGTGGGACTATTGTAATGAAATCCCCATCTGTTTCCGTTATTAATGCCTTATTGGCAGGTTAGTAATGCAGCTCCTCAGTCGGCTCCCAGGTTGAAACTAAGTGTGCAACTGGGTTGTGGTTTAATTTTTGTTTAACAACTGAGTGGTTATAATAATCCCATAGTTGTATTAAAAAATAGTTGTTGTTTTTTAAAAAGAAAAACCTTTCTGACTTTAGGATTTCCACATTCAGATTAGCCACTTTTATTTTTTGTTAAGCATGGGAGAAATTTGCTTTTAAAAACTAGACATGGACTTTAATTACTATTATTTTTGAAGAGGTTATAAATTCAACATGTAAAAAAAGTGGTTTCGTTTTATATTTGCCATTCTGAAATCTCAGCTAAATCTTTTTCCACATTGGAGGAATATAGTTTAATAGTTTTCATTTTTGCATGCTGTTGCTGTTATTGCTATTCCATTATTGTCATTGACAAAAATAACAATATTATTATTAACAGAAAGCAAATATTTTAATAGGCATTCAGAGGTTAAAATCATAAATCTTTCAACTGTGGATGCTTTGACTCTTAGGAAAGTCATTTTAAAAAATAAATAAAAATGTCTTGTTTAAATGCTTGCAAGTTCTGGTTCATTTTTGACCCTTAAGCTGTGTGTTTGGGCTTACAAATGGTGTTTTAGTACCTGCTTTCCCCCACTCCACCCCACCCTCTGCGGTCAGTCTCTCTCTCTCTCCATCCTCAGAACAGCTAAATTCTAAATCCCTTCCGCTTGCTACTATGCCGCTTTTCCCGTTTAATTTTGCATTCATTGCAGCTGTATGGAGAGTACAGTTTTTTAGCCTCCTTTTGCCCCTTTCCTTTCATTTGAAGATTAAAGGCGAATGCTGAAATATATCAAAAATAAATAAGGTGCTGCAAAGCTCATTCATCACCATCCCTGGTTTGCTGGCTCTTTGTTTCTGTTTCATGCTGGGTGCTTTACATTACATTTCACAAGCTTCTTTTCCTCCCTCTCGCCCTCTTCTGCAGTTTGTTAAAACCTGAGTATTTTCATACGACTTGCAAACACATTTGTGTACAGGGTACGCTGCCCTTCAGGGTGTCCTGGGACGAGAGCAGATTCTTTTTGGCCTAACCCTGAACACTGTTTTGACTGTTCAATCAAAAATGCAATTGTTCTGCAGCCCAAAATGCCGTTTTATGTCTGGAACCAGGCATGAGAATTCCTGGTGGCAAAGCAGTCCAGGTCAGAAGAGAGCATCAAAGTGGGGCCAGAAGACTGCTGTGGTTAAAAGCAAAAGGTCCAGCGGCAGCGGCTGCCTCCCCACCCACACATCCACTGCCTTGTTCCACACACAGGCTGGCAGGAGGAGATGGGTTGCTACTCGAGAATGATGTAATGGGAACCGAGTCGAATCAGGACACTACAAAGGCCTAGCAGATTTGCCCATAGGTAATCCATGGTTTTGTCTGCATTGTGTTCAAGCTGCGTGAGTGAGGAAGAGGGACCCTTGCCTCGTGGGATGCCCTTTTGCAATTAAAACTACTCCTTCCAAATAAGAGCTTTTCTGCAACAAAAGAGTTGACTGTTTCTCCTCCTCCTCCTATTTTATTCTAAACCCTTGTTTTTGCTTTAGTCCCCTTGTACCTCTGCTGCTGTTCTGTCCACTGGAGTTCTCCATGACATTCTCACATAGTTGTTCTCCATCCCTTGAGTGGCAGTGGAATTCCCTCTCCAGAGAGGTTAGACTCGTGCCCTTCTTACTGTCTTTCCTCTTGCAAGCAGACAGGACTTTGAAAAATAGGGGCAGGCGATGCTGGCCACTGGGTCACTGTCAGGGCAAGCAGTATTTTAACGCTGGTTTCAGTTTTGTTTATTTTATTATTGTTATTGTTTATTTCAAATAAACAAATATTCAAATAAACATTATTGTTTATTTCAACTATTGCTTTTAACTAGCTTTTTTATTATTACTTCGTGTTTTAAAATGATGTTTTAAAAATGTTGTAAGCCACCTTGAATACCAGCTTGGCAGAAAGGAGGGATATAAATACATTTAATAAGAATCGTAATCATAATCATGATTTTGCAATTTCTCAAGAGCCAAAGACGGCACATGGATGGAGGCGCGAGCGCCTTGATGTACCTGAGAAGTTAGTTCAAGCGGCAGCACTGTCAACCACACCTGGTTCTGCAGTGGGAACTGGCTTCTAAATCCATCACGAATTGGTTTCTGGGGGTGGGGGAAGAACTGATTTGCGGTCTTTGCTTTATTGCATGACTTGGCTAGGTTTTCATCTAGCTATCTCAATGCAGACCATATTTTAGCAAATGGAAATTGCTACATGCACCCATTCTACATATTACAGCCTGCAATCATATAAAGGAATGACAGGGAAGATGTCAAACCCCAGCTTTATAGCAGGATGTAGCAAAAGTAGATTTTTTTTGTCTTGAAAAGACCACTAAAAAACACCCAAGCAAACCAACCTCCCTGCAGATGAATGGCTTCGTGTTGCACAGTGGCAGAGAAATGGTTAAATTATGCACTAGTTGGCGTCTGAAAGCCGTCTGTCCTCCTCCTTTGCTGACGGAGAGGTTGACCAGTGTCAAGCCAGCCTGATGTGTTCAGCATACCTTCATTGCATCATAAATAAAGCAGACGAATTACTTTTTCTTCCTAGGGTGGAATAAGCACTAGGATGGGGAGAGATGGGGACTGGGGGTGTCTGCCTGATGATTTGGAAGGGGGGAGCTAAGAATTAGGGGGGGAGGGAGGGAGAAAGAGGCGAGCGAGCTTTGCAACTGCTCTATGAATCTCTGGATGGCAGCTGAGAACAATGGGGGGAAGCAAGCAATTACCTCCAATCCTTTCCCTTATCCAGGCGCAGAAAATATATTCCTGCCTGAGATCCCCCCCTTTTATATCTCTAATTCAATTCTTAGAGGAAGGCGAGGGAAGATATAACAAAGGGAGGGGGTTGCTTCTGTCAACCAGGCCGATTTGCAATTGCAGGACCCAACTCTCTCTGCCTTAGTGAACAATTTCTCGGATCCTGTGTACTGGGAGGCTTCGGAGGGAACCTCTGAATGGTGTTCCTTCCCCCAAAACTCTTTCGCAAATCCTCGGCAGAGGCTGAATTGTTAGCCTGTTCTTTCGCCTCCAGGAGTCAATTCCAATGTGTAAACACAGAGCCCTCCATATCACATCCTCTGGACCGCAGCAATTAATGGCCTTTCGCTAATGGCTTTTTAGCCTGAGGAAGTCCAATCTAGAGTGAGTTTGCTGCTGAATTTCCCCCTCCCCTTCAATAATCCACACATGTTGTCCCATGTGGACATGAAGATGCACGGGAGCACTTTTGCAAGTGATGCGCCAGTGAACTCATTTTGGTTTGGAATGTGTTGCTTCTATATGCTCCCATAGTGTGGTTAGCAGAAGTGGGTGAGGACCATTTGAAAAGAGAAGGTGCAGCCTAGGAGCGAACAGAGCTTTTCCATTCGGTTTGCAGACCTACAAGAGGCAAAAGCTGTGTTATGCCAAAATGGCTCAATCCCATGCACCTAGGTTGGCTGGCTGGCAGGATTGCATCCCAGTTACCCTCTTGCGGAGGACCAGATTTGCCCCCAGGTAATCATTCCATTCCTGGCTCCTTTGTGAGGGAGCAGGGCTGATGCAGCAACCACATGTCAACATAGGGCCCTCTTCCATGGCGAAATGATTTCCTCTGCCTTTTACTGGGAAAGAGCATCCCTGGAGGGTCGCACAAACTGTGGTGTGTGTTGGGGGGCTATAAATACAAATAACACATGAATAAATAAAAATACTCAAGCCGCTGATGTCCTTTGTTTATTCGAAACACTTAGCCGGGATCTGTTAGGGGCGGGTGGGCTGAAAGCTGCACGGTTTTAGAGCTATGAAGCAATCGGTGAAATAAAGATTGATGAACACATGCTCACACTGCAGACTTCTTGGCTATTTCTGTGCATTAATGCTAAAAAAGGAAGATGCCGTTTCTTTCTGATACGTTTTGCAATATTTATTTATTTATTGCCTTCCCCACACACATGCCTCGTGGTGATGTACAAAATGCAGTAAAGGCAGCTCCCAACATTTTGGGTATAAGCAACTCTGCGAGCCTCCCGTCCATAGGGGGCAGGGTTGAGACTAACAAATAGGGAAGACACCTAAGCTCCACCTTTCCTTGTGCTAGCTCTCTTTCTTTATCCCTCTTATTTGCATGAAGATGCTGTGAAGGTAGCGCCAGTCATGTAGCATAGAATCCAAGGCCAACCTTGTGAATATGAAATAACTAGTTTTTTCTTTACGAGTGGGAGTCCTGAATATTTTAGTCTACCTGTTGTCAGTGGTGCAGCATTGGTTGCCGGCGCCCAGGGTGGGCGTTCATGCGCTGGGCTGAGGGACACATGTGCCAGGCAGGGAGGTGCCAGCCTAGCCCTCGCTGCTGGAGTGACTCTACCCCCACCGAAGCAAAGTGGGGTCGCGCTGAGCTGCCTGCCCACCCACGCAGGGAGGAGCCTGGCTGGCCAACACAGCCCTTGGTGGATGGAGAGGACCACTGGACAAGGCGGCGCTGGGGGCACCTGTTTTGTGCCTCCTCAGAAACTATGTGCCTGGGACCACGGCCAGCCTAGAACCCCCCATGTTATGCCTGTAGTATCTCAGCAGGATGGGAAGACACACTTTTAAAAGCCCTGGTGTGAGTTGCTGCACAGCGGCCTCCTGAGATCTTTGGAACCTGCAGGAGAAATTCCTGAAGACTGCAGTGACCTACTGGAAATATAAGGGATAAGACAGCCTCTCAAGTACCTTGGTCTTGAGCTGAATAGATTCTTAGGGCTTGTCCACACTTGCCTTTCCTCTGCACCTTCCATGCGTGGTCCACGCTTGAAAGCTGCACGTCCGAGCACTCCTCTTTTTCCTGCTTCATTTTTTTTTGCTCTGGAGCTTTCCTTGTGAAAACCCGCTCTTTGAAGCTGAATAGGAGCAAATGGCAATCAACAGAAACCCCAAACTGCTGTTTATATTTCGTCAGCTTTAAAGAATAAGCTTTCACAGGAAAAAAGAGTGCTCAAACCCAGAGCTTTAAGTGTGGAACTGTGCCTGGAAAGAGCGGGGCAAAACAGAAGTGTAGATAAGCCCTTATATGTTAGTAGTAACAGCTTGAACTTGGTCTGGTAGCAGATGGGCGGACAGTGCAATGCTGCTGGGAGTCTCCCGCCACAAGCAACCTAGCCACCAAATTCTGCACTAGCTGCAGTTTTTTCTATGCATTTTGAAATCTGAATTGATTCAGAGCACGCCAGAGACCCTCCACTGCTATCCCTGGCCGTGGTGTGCCATGGCCCTTTTCACTCCTGGAACCAGGAAGGGAATTGCATGACCTCGGCCTGACTGACTCCCTTCCCAGGATCTTCTTCAGATTGATTCTTGTGCCCCCCAAGAGTTGTGGACAACAGCAGGAGTGGCCAAAGTGCTGCCTTCCAGATGTTGCTGGACCAGAACTCCACCATCCTTCACTCTTGGCCACGTTGCCTTGGGCTGATGGGTGCCAGAGTCCAACAACATTCGAAGGAAGATGCTATGGTTGGGACACGCTGGTCTAAAGCTCCTTAAATCATCTGGATTGATAAAAACCTTGTTTTATGGGCTTTAAAAATATATAAATATATCACTGGCTCTAAATACCTTTGTTAGGCTTGCAAATATCTTGCAATCAAAGTCATGAGGATGGAAATATTGTTTTTCTCTAGTTGTACTTTTTGAGATGGAGCAAAGAGAATAAGAGCATTAAAGGGAATTTAGAGGAGGCTTTGGGTATTAAATCCTCACCTCTTCTGTGAGATAACATAGTTCTGTAAATCTGCACAAGACCTTTGTTTAAACTCCCCCTGCAGGGTGAGGAGGAGGAGGAGGAGGGTGCCTGTATCTCCCTCCCCACCCGCCCTGCATGCCTGATGCTCACTGGCTCTGCTTTACATAATACTCACCTGCATCACTGATACTAACCCTGATGTGATGGCATTATGATTGCTATTTACGGTGTGAGGCTGGTTATGGTAATCTTGAAAGGGATTAATAAAATAAATTAAATGATAGAGATATTAATGCTGTTGCCAACAAGCAACATTACTTGACAGCCGACAAAAAGGAACCTTGGTGTTAGTAGACCTGGAAAGAAAAAGTGAGAGGGGGGGGGGCGCGTAAGAATCCCAGGTACTTCAGTCCAATCCGCCTGAAACTGCAGAGTGCTTCTCCCTCCACCATCCTTTTCCCTTTCATGTTCTACGGTATATCCATCCTCTGAGCTGCTTAAAATGTACTAGGTAAGCTGTACATGAGTGGTGGGGAAACTCAGGCCAGGTGGGAGGGGGGCTGAATGTGGACCATACCAGCATAGACAGCTGCTACTAGTGGTAAGGTAAAGGGACCCTTGACCATTTGGTCCAGTCGTGACCGACTCTGGGGTTGCAGTGCTCATCTCACATTATTGGCCGAGGGAGCCGGCGTACAGCTTCCAGGTCATGTGGCCAGCATGACAAAGCAGCTTCTGGCGAACCAGAGCAGCACACAGAAACGCCGTTTACCTTCCTGCTGTAGCGGTACCTATTTATCTACTTTCACTTTGACGTGCTTTCCAACTGCTAGGTTGGCAGGAGCTGGGACCGAGCAACGGGACCTCACCCTGTCGCAGGGATTCGAACCGCCGACCTCCTGATCGACAAGCCCTAGGCTCAGTGGTTTAACCCACAGCGCCACCTGCGTTTGGTGGACAGCGTGCCAATTACGCCATTTTCTGGGGAGGCAAAGAGCTGAACAGGATGCCCATCTTGACCACATTGAGGGCTCCCTGGAGGCACCCAGTTGGCCATGGGAGGCAGCAGGATAGCTCAGGGCCATGTGGACCTTTCGGGACTGATCCAGCACAGCTCTGTTGCTTAGGGTGGTAAACCCAGCCCGACTGCTTTGCTCTTTCTGTAGATTTAACACCTGAGTTCCAGAATTCCATCTGGAATACACAAAGGGAGGGTGAACTGAATCTGAGCCAAGGATTTGGAGAGGCCCCAATTTAAGCAAATAGTTCACCCAATAATTGTCCGAATAGCAAGATAACAGAATACAGTATGTAAATGGACAAGGGGAAAAACAATCCCAACTGGAGAAGGTGAGCCATATGTGGCAGAGGCCAAAAGAGGGGTGGTGGTCCTTGTTTCTTTTCCTTATTTCCCCGCATGTTCCTTCCCTCCTTCTCCCGCCAGTTGGTTGCAGCTGGCCATCGGCTTGGGTTTCTCACAGGGAGACGGAAAGCGAGGCTGTAAATGAAGCAGCAACACACACCTGGAAAGAATCATGTGGCCTCCTTGACCTCAGGGCTGGACGTGGAATTGGGGCATGTCTGGAGGGTGCAGAAAGGAGTGTGGGAAAAGGTGCAGGCAGAGTCACAGGCGTTGGGAGGAGGAGGAGGCCAAAGGCAGCCGCCGGGGCTGGATCACCGCTTTTGCAACTGCCTAATTGGAAACAAACAACCCCACAAAATCAAGCTGTCTTGGGCTCTCCAAGTTTGTTCAGGTGCTTGAAGAATAGAGCTAAAATAAAATGCACATCTTAAGGACACTGGCAGCTGCCTTAGACCAATTTAAACCATTGCCAGCTTAGAACTACACTAAAGGTGCACTGAGTCAGAGTTATGAAGGTGGCAAGCCAAGGCAAGGAGCAGTTGGAAGACTGTGAGTGAGAGCGGGGAAAATGTTCTGGTTGATCCTGGCAAGCCCTGAGTTCTGCTCACCCTTTTTGCCCTCAGTGTCAGCTCAACCAGAGAGAGAGAACTGAGCTCCCCCCCCCCTGCAAAGGTGCAGAACATGCTTGATAAAAGGGAATGCCAGGGAAACTTAGCTGAAATTCAGATTCTTTAAAGATTCTGTCTAAAGCCCTTCAGCAAGTTCCTTCTGGGCTAAATTAACATACAGAAGTTGTGGGATTTCAGACACAGGGATGGGGAAGAAATTGGACTGGGTTCATATTTAGAGGTGAACCTAGATAACTTTCTAAAAGAAGGAACAAACTGAAACACTGAATTTCACACTTCTCTGCACTTTGCAATGCAGTTCGCTAGCTGAGTAAAATGTATAAAAATGCATATACATGTAACGCGCATCAAAATGAATGTATTAATGAAAACATACAAAAATGTACTATATTGGGGAAAATTGCTTTGCAAAAATGAGCATATTAGGCAAAACTGCATATAAAAATGTGTGTATTAGGAAAAATCCACACTAGAATGCTGATGATTTTTTGGGAGGAGGGTTTTTTAAATTAAAAAACCACAAACTGATGTGGAAATGTAGAGAACTGAACGTAAGATTGGAAAAATGAGAAGCTCAGAGAACTGAAATGGCCAGATCCCTAATCCGGAATTTTCCCCAGTCTACGTGGGCTGGGGTCTCTCTAAACATGTTCTCAAAGTCTCCTGTGGGCCAGGAAAAGAATGCCCCTCCCCACCCGGTGCACATTTATTTAGCCCACCTCAAAGGCCTTGGTTGGGGACTGTTTAAATCTTTCTAACTTCATGCTGAAGCAGGAAGATGGCATTCCTGCACTGTGAATTTCCATGCCATTGTGATGCTCTCATGGTTCACACAGAGGCGGAGCTAGCTGCTCTGGCACCTGGAGTGGCACACATGCTGTGCACCTGGGGGCAGGGTGAGCTGCCCGTGGGGGCGGTGCAAGCGACCCAGGGGGGCAGCGCAGGGATGTCACCCCCCCCCAGGGATGACACCCGGGGCAGACTGCACCTACTGCACCCCCCCTCCTCCGCCAGTGGGTTCACAAACTGGGAGTTGCTAACTGTGGTAAGTTCAAGCAAGTCAGCTTCATGACTGATGGTATTTGGTGATATACCCAGTCCCAATGCATGTGATTCTGGAGCCCATGCTCCACTAAAAAGGAAAGTAAAAAGTTCCCAAGTTCTGGGGGTGGGTGGATGTGCCAGCCTGATGCTTGCTGCAGCTTATGCATATCTCAATAAACCATGGTTTATATGTAAATGCAGTCTAGCATTATTATAACGTCCTGTGTGTTGTATAAATCCAAGTACCGCCAGTCACCTGATGACATGATGGCATAGTCCTCACCACATCTGATTTCTGGACTGTACCATGGCATTTGCCTAAACAGATTTCATCAGAACCTGTTAAAGAAATACAGAGTGGTGTTGCTTCTTTGTGCATAATGATATGTTTGTGAATAATGATATGTTTTTCCAAAAGGATATTGTTCCAGAAAGGCAGACTGATAATGAAGGTGAATTCTAGAAGAATAGCTGGCTTAGTAACAACACAATTAGTTCTGGAGCATCTTAAAGACTAGCAAGTTTATTTCAGCTGGAGGCTGCTTAACCCATCAATATGCCACCTGCTGGCAGCAATGCCCTTTCCCCATGGGCACAGGGAAGCGTGGAAGAGTATAAAGGAGCCGGACATTAGAAAATGGAAACATATGGAAACCTTGGAGTGCCTGTGTGAAGTATATTGGTCTTCCAGGACATTCTGTCTCTGACCTTAAGACTTTAATATAGGTGGGCAAAAATTCAAGAGAGAGTTTGAACAAGCAGCTGTGGCAGGGGAATTCGTGAACAAATTGGACACTGTGCTTCATGGTTTAAAGGACTGTAGATGGTGCTCTCATTACCAGGAAAAAAAACTCTTTCATTTGGAGCGGCCCAACAATGTTTTGTAGCCATGGTTTGATGCAGTAACACCATATTCCCTGCTTTTATGTCTCACACTTCCATGATCAGGACATTTCTGCTGCCCCTGCCTCTCGCCTTGTTAATGTGGCTTTTATGCTCCTGTACACCTCAAGGCACATCTACCTGCTGCCCCTGTCATGCCTCTGATTTAGCAGGCCCTCCTCACTCTCTCGAGCTTGAAAGCTTGTTTCCCAATAAACAAATTAGCCTTTAAGCCTGAGATCCAGCAGGGGCCTTTATCTTTTTCACAATAAGGAGGGCAACCCATTGTTGATTTCTCAATGTGTGTGCAAATCAATTCTGGGCAAAAGCAATACTTGTTAAATTGCTAAATACGATGTAGACCTGACATGAACTTGCAACACGAGAGAGGTGTGGAGGAGAGTTCTGGTTCCCTCCTTTTTAATGCAACTCGGATGTTTGCTAGTCCCTTCAGCAAAGCAAAGGGAGCCACAAGAAAATCGGAAGAGGAGGAGGAATTAAATTATAACTGAAAACAACCTTGCCAAATTACACAGGTGGGGGGGAGGGGAGAAATTGTGCGGGCTGACAAGTTGTTGCATATGGCCAATAGTTTGGCTTTAGTTAGGAAAGAGTGGCTTGGCAGAAGCCAAGGTGTTACATGCAGCGAGTCAAGACAGGTCAGGTTGTCCATCTCTCCTGGAGGATGTTGGTTGTGCATCTGGTTAGCCACTGTGAAAATAAGATGCTGGACTAAGTGGTCCTTTGGCCCCATTCAGCAACACAGCTCTCCTTAGTTCATCATCCTGTCTTTGTTTACTTATTTTGGCAAATCGTATACCTCTTTGCCTCTAGGCAGTGTACAAGAGAATCAATGAATTGCACCTTTTGAAATATGAATGATCTACCACCACTCAGGGTCATGACCCCCTCCACCAAAGCCAGTAAGATCCTTTGACTATTCATCTCAGTAGGTAGGAATTCCATGCTCAGCTGACATTCCACACACACCCCCACAAGTGGTTCTGCTCTGCATCTGTCCCAAGCCTGGAGCAGCAGCCTCCAATATAGGTGATGAGGTTCACCTGGCTGAAATAGGTTGAGGCTGCTGCTATTTAAAATGTCTGTCACTTTTAGTTTCTATATTTTAGTTGACTCTTAGTCACCCTCCCCTCTGTTCCTTATCCTTGTGCTTTATCAAAATTGTAAGCTGCTTTGTGAACCTAATTGGGCCAAAAGGAAGGGGGTGATATTTAAATCAGTCTCCTCCAACCTACTGCTTTCCAGATGTTGGCTGGGGCTGTTGGGCATTGTGGTTCAAAACATCTGGAAGGCACCAGGTTGTGGAATACTGACTTAGATTAAGTAAGCAGGTTCCAAAATGTTTTACAGCCGTAACTGGATTTGCAGTGCAAGTTGCTATGCCCATTTTACAGCTGAGGAAATGGAGGCCGAGCACAACTCTGGCTTTGCTTGGCGATCTCTCAGCTGTGCCCCATTGAAACCTCTGAGCCTTAAAATCTATTCAGCTGTGGTGCCCCCCCCCAAAGGCCAGCACCCAATGGTGCTGGAGAAGCCACAGGATGCAGACATCATGGGCTACTGGGACACAGGCTAGGGAGGCCTTTGGGATGAGTTTGTGCTGGTAGCAGCCGCTGCTCTGAATGGCAATGGAGCGGAAACCCTGCCAGCCTCGTTCCTGTTCCCTCATCACTTTGCTGTATTTCTAGGGTCCGTCGCTGGTTTCGTTCAGCCCTCCGAGCCGAGGGAGCTCACTGCAGGCAGGAAATCAATTCTTTTTATCGTTAACCACTTTAGTACTTACAGGAGCTCTTTTCATTCACAGACCTAAGAACTTTGCAGGAGGCTTTTGAGATTTGCTGGCTCTTCTGGAGTAAGTCTGGGGGATGCCAGGCGGAGACCCTCCAGCGCCTGCTGCTGCTGCTGCTCCTGCTCCTGCTGCTCTGTGGAATCCCCTCTGTTGCCTGCTGTTGCTGCGGTAACTCTGCACACCAGTGGCCGGGCTGCAGCATGCTTGTTTTCTCCTGCTCCGGAGGCTAGGACCCGAACCAGTAACTTCAAAGTTACAAGAAAGAAGATTCTAACTAAACAGAACTTTCTGGCGGTAAGAGCTGTTCGATGGTGGAATGGACACCTTTGGAAGGCGGCAGACTCTCCTTCATTGGAGGTTTCTAAGCAGAGCTTGGATGGCAATCTGTCAAAGATGCTTTAGTTGAGATTCCTGCATTGCGTGAGATCACAGCATAGAATCATAGAATTGGAAGAGACCACAAGGGCCATCCAGTCCAACCCCCTGCCAAGCAGGAAACACCATCAAAGCATTCCTGACAGATGGCTGTGAAGCCTCCGCTTAAAGACCTCCAAAGAAGGAGACTCCACCACAGTCCTTGGCAGCAAATTCCACTGTCGAACAGCTCTTACTGTCAGGAAGTTCTTCCTAGTGTTTAGGTGGAATCTTCTTTCTTGTAGCTTGAATCCATTGCTCCATGTCCGCTTCTCTGGAGCAGCAGAAAACAACCTTTCACCCTCTTCTATATGACATCCTTTTATATATTTGAACATGGCTATCATATCAACCTTCTCTTCTCCAGGCTAAACATACCCAGCTCCCTAAGCTGTTCCTCACAAGGCATTGTTTCCAGGCCTTTGACCATTTTGGTTGCCCTCCTGTGGACATGTTCCAGCTTGTCAATATCCTTCTTGAACTGTGGTTCAGCATCCAAAATGGCCGTCGTTCTCTCATGATAAAAACCTGTTTCTGTGTTATTTGTTGGGGGGTATAGTTAAATTTGATGTCCATTTATTTCAGTCGTGCACATAAGTCACCTCAAGACTTTTTGTATTAGTTGGTAAATAAACTGAAGTAACACTGCCACCAATAATAATACAACAAGGTGCAATGTGCAGGGACCTGCTCTCCACCTCCCTTGCCAGGAAGATTGGACTGTGGATGAGAAGCTGTTTCATGAGCGCATGTTTTGCCCTGCAGTGCCTGATGTCCAGCACATGTGATCCTTTAGGTCAGCCTTCTCCAGCTTGCTGCCCTCCAGCTGTTTTGAGCAACAACTGTACCAGCAGGGACTGATGGGAGTTGTAGTCCCAGGAGGGCCCCAGGTTGGGGAAGGCTGCTTTATGTCTAAGCGGCTTGGTGTTAGGGCCTTCCAGCATATCCAGGAAGAAGTCCCAGCAGGCAGCCAAACGGGGCACCAAGCCTGGCTCTCATTAATGTGCAGGTGGAGCAGGATAGGGTTGCATTCTGGAAGAGCGGCTGGCTAGAGTGCTCGTCACAGCAGGCTCAAATAAATCATGTTACAGTAGCCCAAGCTACAGGTCACAAATCTTCTGGAAGATAAAAAGGAACCATTCCTGGCCATGTCTGAAACATAATTTCCATGTGCTTCCTGTTAGAAAAGAATGGATTCCATATTAGAAAACTTATCAACATGCTTGGACCAAGACAGAGAGAGCTACCAGCGTGTGCAGATGACCCTTTCCAGATGTCCCCCCAAAACAGCCCTTACACCTCCTTATCACTGGATCTTTTTTGGGGGGGGGCGTCTGGCTTACATGTCATGGGGTAACTGTGGAAAGATACTCAAGGAAGAAAGTCTTCAGCCAATGCTGGTCAATGTAGAGAACGAAATTGGAGATGTGAGAAGCAGAAAGAAAATGGACGGGTGATGTGATCAAGGACACAGAGTAGACAAATCTCTTTAATGGGTGGTTGCCTGGTTGGGATAGCTGAGCTGAGAGTGTTTTTAGCTCCTCGTTCAGCAGAACTGAAAGGGATGGTCAAGGTCCACCAGAACTGCCGGTTGCTCCTTGAGTGACTGTCTGCAGCCAAAGGACCCTTCCAGAGAGGTTTGTCGAAGAGGAAAGTCCTGTCCTTTGCTCTTTGCTGAACATAACATTGTAAATACTTGCATAAGCTTCCCAAAGCCCCGGGGACATGACTGGGGTTTTGAATAAATGAATACATTTTTTTTAAAGAGTCTGTGCAGTTGGCAACTGTCAAAATGACCCAGAAGTCACGCTCCACATGGCGTGTTCGGTTAGCAACATGCGAGCATTTATAAACGACTCTTTTGTTGTGCTATCCCCCTTATTGCTGGTCTTCTGTCAGTGATCTCCTACTCAGGAAGGGTGGGTGGAGAACAGAGGAACTAATAAAATGGGGAGCGGTGGTGATATTTTAAGTGGAATGGCAATGTTACGGCTGGTTTACAGAGGAAAAACTTGTTGGAAGCCCTTGCGTTGCTAATGTGTTGCTGCTTGGACGTGGGTTTAATTGCGTCCTTCTGGCCGATGCTGGTGATATCACCTAACGTGTGCATCTGAAGTGAACCCCATCTTCTTCGCACGCTGTAGCGGCATAAGAAAATGCGGTTGAGGGCCAGCCACTAAAGAGAAACAGATGCCTTTTGAATGGAATACCTGCCTGGCTGCAGTATCTAATCAGAAAGACGCTGGGATATGGAAGCAGAGGGGGGAGAAAAATATTTGGCACGTCTTTTGTTGAAATTCAATCTCCACCTCCTCAACCAGGCCCAGGAATTGTCTGCAAACTTTTCAATCAGCTTTTTAGGATACAGTGAATTCTGTCATAATTTTGTCAACCAGAACCAGATGTGCTTTTTCTTTTGACAGTGTGGAATAACAAAATCATATTTGTTCAAACCACAAGGCAGGTAATAAATAACTGTGGACACAGCGCTGCAGCTTAGCATTCTTCAAAAGGGGTAATGAATATTGCTGAAAAATTTAATTTGGGAGGTAAAGTCAGTTTTTGAAGAGAAAGCCATCCGAAACCCCATGGCTTGATAACGTTCCTTTTCCTGTTGGGCCAAATTCAGCCCAGAAACCTGGGGCCAGAACAAGCGGGGCTGTTACACCCTGGGCATGATCCTGCAGTGGAACGCAAACAGCTAGAGCTTTCTTTGGGAAGAAAGGACTCTCGGTGATAGAATATGGGACTGCTGCAATTGTAAGGACATTTCCCCCTAATTCTTGGGTTGTGAAACAAAACTTCTCTTGATTATCCTTGGCCAAGCTAATCTTGGAGATGCCACAAAACTTCCAGAACGTGGATATGCTTCAGTTTTGGAGCTATCATGTGCTAGAGGTTGCCTACTGCCAGCAGCTGAGTGATCATGACAATAACTCCCACTTCTGATACAATTTCCCAATCTCTAGCAGAAGGTGTGCCCTTTTTTCTGAATCCTCCATCTTTATATTTTCTTTGACCATTAATGTCATCAGGGCTGGTGCTGCTGTCCAGAAATGACGTGAGGCAGGAATGGTGCAGCAAGACTTTTATAAGCCGAGGCTTTTCTGCAGGGGAGGCACTGGGGCTCTGCTTCAGGCAGGCCAGAAGTGGCTCACATCCATGTCACGTTGCACGGTGGCCCTTTTTTTAATGATGGGAAGAATCATTTTTGCCTCCCCCTCCCCACTGCAGCAGTTCCACAATTAGCTTTTCCTACCTTCTTGCTTAAGACCTTATTTTGTTCCTTTATAAAAAATGCTTTCCTTCTTCTTCTCCTCCACCTCCTCCTCCTCCTCTAAAAGTTTTGCATTCTAGTTATGCATTAGGTTGTGCAAAGGTGACAAAGTGTGACATGAGACTGTTGGAGGCTGTTGCAAGAGCATCTCCACAGGCTGATGTTGCCTTTCAGGTCCATTTGCCAGTGGACCCATATTCTTAAAGTCTTTGAAAGCAGGTCTCTCTGTGGATTTAGTCACAGACTCCTCTGGGTGGAGGTTAGATTTTTTTAATTATTATTATTTTAAATAAAGCATTTTTCTGGGTCCAGGCACTTCCGCCGATGAAATTCCACAAGGAATTCTCCTAAGAGAATTTGTGTGTGTGTGTGTGTGTGTGTGTGTAAGAACAGAGAGAGGAGAGGCTCTGCTGAATAGAGGGCCACTTAAAGAAAATGCTAATGACTTAAAATGTTATTCCTTCTGTGTTTTAGAAGCAAAATTAAAGCAGTGCAGGTTCCCTGCCTGTGCCTCATCTCCAGTCACTCCTGAGAAATTCCCAAAGGCTCCCCTGGGCTCCCCTCTTTTAAGAGCATGGACCTGGAACCACTTACAGGAGAGGTTTAATAAGAGGCAAAATGTGTTTTTTATTTAGTATTTGGTTGCGTGAAAGAGATGGATTCTCCCTGGCTGCCTCCTGATGCAAGAAGGCTCAGTCATCTGTGTGCACACAGGGGCTGCAGCAGCAACCACAGAGCCCCTTCGCCGCCTGCCCTCTCGGCCACTTGCGTTCTTCTGGCCAAGATGAAATGGTTTCGTTTGCAGAATCGATCAGCAGATCTAGCAAACTTATTTTTTGTTGGAATCACTGATAATTGACTTCTTATCGGATGTAAAGGGGCTGGGGACCAAAGTGTCACAGGTCGCATCTCTTCTTCAGGAAGGAGGGGTGGGAGGGCTGTTCACACAGTCGCAGAGAGTGATATGGTGCAATTGAACGCGTCCGTAGGTTTCCACCTAGGCACTGCATGAAAATGAGTGGCCAAAAAATGGCCAGCATCCGATAAGGATTGGCAGCTTTCCTAAATGCCTCCCTGTTGGTTGCAATTAGGCTGGTGCAAGACTCGGAGTGCCTTTCAAAGAATCAAGTTTATGACTTTGTGGTGTGAGATGGTGCCAGCCCTACTGCCTGTTTTCACTATTCAGTGTTGAGGAAACATATTACATCTGTCTTTGATCCCAAGATCTGGATTGCCAAAACTGATGGCCACAATTAAAGACAGTCCTGTTGAAAACCTGACCTCTGTCTGCTCTCAACTTCATGTAAACTTTTCAATATGGCTGTAATTTGGTATTAAATTACCCCCTGCTTTATTGCTTTCTAGCACAGCTCTGTCCTGTTGCTTTTTAAAGATATAAAGGCTAACATGAAAGAAAAATGGGAGTGTATCTGCATAATTATGTAATTATATACTTGTTTTCCTACACTTTGAGAGCCTTTTGTGTAGTTTATGCCTCTTCAGAGAAACAGTAATAGTTGGGGAGAATTATTTCTCTGCCTTTTCAGGGCCTGCGCGGCATCAGGATGAGTTGCCCCCGTTAACAACTGTGACACTGCCTTGACGGGCTTGGGTGTGATTCATTCGCTTGGGAGGGAGATTGCTAAATGTGCCTCTTTGCTCATTTCACCAGCCTTTAACGGGCCCCAGCCTTACATGGCTTTCAATCTTATGCTTTGGGGGGGGGGGAACCATCTCCATAAAGAGAATGGCTGAGCACCAAATCACCAGTTTTGCTTTTCAAGGGCCTAAGCATTTTTTTTGCCTCATCTTGTAACCTGCCCCAAATAGTGCTCAGGTCTGTCATCTGGCTGTACAGAATCAAATTTTGTCTCTCCTTAAATACTCATATTTGTGCAATGTGCCTTATTGCTGTTTTGTTGACCATGCTTTGGCATCCTTCCTTCCATGACTATTTAGTTTCCTCTCCCCTTTTTAAAAAATAATAATCAGCATGTGTATGTAGGAAAGGTGGGTATGAACATTTCCACCTCCTCTCCCATCGCTACTCAATCAACAGAATATCTTTGTTCTGGCTTCCTTTTGTTTGAAAGAGACAAATGTGTGATTTCCCAGTAAGCAGTGAAATAGGGATTGTGAATGTGTGAGTGTGACATTTTCAAGTGGGTAACAGCAATAAAAGGCAACCTGTGATTTGCTTCCTGAATCCCATGGCAGAGAAACTGTTTCTTTCTGATGCACAGTTAAGTCAAGAAAGTGGAGAGAATTCCAATGCCAGGCACAAATGGATGGCAACTTTCTGTTTACTTCTGAGAGCTTTGGACACCCCAGTGGACAAAGTAATTGACACAGGCTTGTACAAGGAAGATAAAATAGGCTGTGTCCACACAACATTTTATTCCAGAATCATAGATGCCAGCTCCTAGGGGCCAAATCACTTCCCCCTAATATTCTTGGAGGGGTGTTTGGCTCCGCCTCCTGGCTCCTTGTGACATCATGCGCACAATGTCAGGACATCACGCTGGCCCCCCTCAATCATCCTGGCTGGCACCTCTGTCCAGAATAAATGGAGACGGAGTACTTGGTTGTTGTTTAGATCTATTACATATTTATTGCCCCTCAAATGTGCTTTTTAAGAAATTGGTTTCATTCCAGAAAAAGAACTACAGTGTATCCATTTGAAACCAGATAGCGGTGGTCCTGGGCAGTGGCATAGCGTGGGTTGCCAGCTCCTGGGGCCGTGCAGAAGGGGTGTGGGAGGGAGGGAAACAGATGGAGTACACATGCACATTCAACTGCCTAACTGTGTCACCCAGGAGATCGCAGCCGCAGAGGTAAGAAAAGAAGGGTCATTCCGTTGTTCGGAGAGGTCACTTCCTGGTTCACATGGAGAAGCCATTTTCATTGGAGCCCAGCAAAGGAAGCATGTTGAAAAAATTAGCCCCTAACAATTTTGCGCCCGGGGCAGCCACCCCGTGCCCCCCATGCTTTGCCACTGGTCCTGGCAATGGGAGTGGGGAGTATCTGTACTTGCCCGCCAGTGATGTGCTGGTGGGTGTACACCAAGATCACAATCCCTACATGAACAGGCCACATGACACAACACTTTGCCAGTGCAGATGTTAAGATTCGCTACTGGTCTCTAAGGCGCCTCTTCCTCTTCCTCCTCCTCCTCCTCCACTGGACCCTTTCTTATTTCTACTACAACAGAATAACTCAGTCCACCCTCTGGATTTTTATCACTAGTACTTTATCTTTGTGGACAGACGAGAGGTATATGGGATCATATAAAATGGTAGGACAGGTATCAAGAAGCAAAGTGTAACAGATAAGTTGAATAATACATTTATCTCCGTTTTTGAGATCAAGGTAAGTTATGATTCTCCCAGGAGAGTGAAATATTGAATGAGTTATTTTGGATTGGTACTTATTAAATTTCACATTATCAACAGCATGACACAATGCTAGGTGCAATAACATGTTTAATTTCTGAGATTTTGAGCAGGGAGTTTTTGCAGTAAAAGGGAGAGATTTTTATTTGAACAATTCTCAAAGTCTATGAGCTGCAGTTTGGGCCACAAGAAGCAGGTCCGGTTGCTTTTCTTACTAGCCCGGTTTTGCCTTCTCTAACAGAACTCAGGCGGAATGCCTTTCACAAACCCACCCATCACCTGTGGGCCTTCACTTGAGGAAGTTGAGTGATGCTGTACAAGAAGGAGAGCTCCCCAGGGCTCAGTCATTGTTCTGGGGCGCCAGTGAATTGGACCCAAGTTGACGGATTGGGCCTCCTCTAGTTACCATGCCAAACTCTTCTATATTGTGAGCTCAAGCAAGAAAAGGAGCCTTGGAACTGGCAGGTCCAAGAGGGTGATCTTGAAGCTCACCAGGGGAACCAAACTAGGGTTGCCATATTTCAAAAAGTAAAAGCCAGGTACACCCCGGAAGTTGTTGAACTGCTTTTAGACAACCCCCAAAGTTGCTGAGCCAAAAAACCTACGATTTTTCGATTGACTTGCCTAAGATCCAAGACAAAGTGCCACCTTTCGGAAATCCCCCCTGGACGTCAATTCTGCCTTTGAAATCCCAGTAATGTCTGGAAAAACCTGGACGTAGGGCAGCACTAGACCAAACACTCCAAACAGTCCTTTCCCCACAAGCCAGTTACAGACTTAAGAGTCCAGCATGCCTCTCTGGGTCTCCGGTAAGGTTGTGGTTGCTCCAGAGTGGAAGCCACTAGTGGGTGCTGCAGGTCTGTCCCCGCCAGCCTGCAAAAGCAGGAGGCTTGGAGGGTGGGAGGGCTGAGCTCTCTTTTTGTCAGTAAGGCAGGAAACAAAGACCCTGTGCCTGTCTTAGGGAGCAAAGCACTCAGGAGGAGAATGTACAGTATGAGGAATGTTGGATCTGGTTTTAAATGGAAGTGTTTTGTCATTCTGGCTGGCGCAGAGTGCATTTCGTCCGTGCATGTGTGCATTTTGTTGTTGATTTCACAAGTTCTTATTTCACACAGAGATGTCATGCATGAGAATATAAGGCCGTGATATCATATAAAAGCAAATTATATTTTCTGGAATTAAAAAAAATTGTCTTCTAATTTTTTTGTCCATGTCAAAGGAACACCTCGTGTTCTTGGCTGGTGTGAATTTCATACATTAGATGGAGCCCCTTTGATATTTAGAGAAGGATTTTTGACACTTTAATAAGGGAATCTCCTCATCCATCATTTGCCATTCTCGTCTGTCCAAGCACCATCGTAAATTTCAGCCTCCTCCATATTCAGAGCTTGTATAAATAAAAAGCCATTGTGATCTGGGAGAACCGAGAATTTCTCTTTCCCTGTTTCTCTGCCCATTAGGAAGGTTTTCTTCTGTGCGCCTCAAATTCCCTTAAGACAAATAAGTACCGTGCGAAAGAAGAAGCCCCCTTTTGTGCTCCATGCAAGCCTCATTTGGGGGCTGCTCTGTCATCGGCAGAGAAGCCTCTTCTCCATTACAGCCTGCTCTTATTACCAGCCCTCTCTCCCAGTCCTTTCCTACGCTATTTTAGGGATTATGCAGCTTCTCTAAGATACTCTGAAATTAATCAAGGCAAGCAAAATCTCCTGCCATGTTATCCGTCACTGGAAGAGAGGTGAGAGTGGATTCTGCAATCCAGGAGGCAGTTTTGGAGGTTGTGTCTGTCCAGTAATCACAAACCCTTCTATTCCCAAAATGAAGCAACCTTTCGTCAGAGGCCCAAAAGCAAAAAAAATTGACCTAACAGAGGCTGCGTTCCAAGCAGAATGCCAGACTCTTCATTGGCATTCAGAGCTGAACAAGGTAAGATGCTGGCTACTTTTTCTCCTTTTGAAACACTTCCTCAGCTGCACCTGGGTAGGGAAGGCTTCTGTGCATTGAGAAGAGACGCAAAATCTGCAGGGATGCTTCCCCCCACCCCCACCTCCCAGCCAGATTTATATTTCAATCTCTTCCCCCAATCAAGCCCTGCACATAATTTCCACCAATAAGTTAGTCTGCATAGTATGGCTGGCAGACACTTAGTATGATTGCAAATAATAAAAGCAGATTATCCACAGAGTTGGTTGAGTGACAATTCTGACTTGCCTTGACCCAGTGCCCAGGGAGATAAGAATTAATCTTATAAACCTCTGCACACTTCTCCTTCTGATCTCTGAACAACATGGCGGGGTTGCATTAGCCCCCCTTTGTCCTCAGCTCAGTGACATTAAAACGCAGGGGACAGACTAGGCACTGTACTATCACTCAGGCTTGGTCTAGGGCAGTGCGGAAAAGCACCCATTTGTGATGGAGGTACTTGGCTCCATTGGCACTCAACATACAGTACTGTTCTTAGTTTTGGCCCCGAAGCCAGGATGTCCCAGAATAATGGTGGTTTGTGTGACATCCTACAGAATTGCCAGCACTCATTGTGTGACAGTGGCAAAGTAGAAAGGAAAGGTGGAGAGGGGTCACCCTCCCCCTGCCATGCAAGAAACACAGTCTCGAAGAGGTCTTGTCAATCACGGCTTTGCAATAAATAATACAGAACATGCAGAAGCCGCAATTTCCCTCAGAACTCATTTGGCCTATAAACCATATATTTCCAGTAGGGTATGCTAAAGCGTGTGTGTGTGTGTGTGTGTGTGTGTGTGTGTGTGTGTGTGTGTGTATTATATAAAATGCAAACACCCAAATAAGCAGCTCAAAACTAACAATGACCTTCCCTTTTATTTGATTCCCATTGTATGAAAGCAAACAAGTGTTATTCCGTTGCCACCAATTTTTTCACCTGATTACGCGGTAAAGATCTCCATAGCAGAATCAGAGGTGGGGCATGCAGAACTGGCAAGGAGGTTTACCATGCAGTTGGGCAGAGCTGCATGGGAAGCCAGTGGCACCCAAGATGCCATTTGGATAGCAAAGCATTTTAGCTGCCGTAAAGGCACAGGGCTGGCCTTGACAAGGGGAACTGGGCTGTGATAGTGTCACTTAGCCATTCTGCTTCGTGAGCCACACTCCCCTATCACCACAATTCCATTTTTTGAATCTTCTGAAAATGATGTTCTTTTCAGAAGGATCTGTGCCATTGAAGGATCTGTGCCATGTGACCCATGTGACAACAAAGATCTTAAGGTGCTCAAATACTGCAACCACAGAATCATATAATTGTAGTGCTGGAAGGTACACAAAGGGTCATCTAGTCCAACCCCTGTGATGCAGGAATCCTGCCCATAACTGTTCCGGGGTGGGGTCAAACCACCACAGATGATAAGCAGGCACCTCCTGACTTCAGTCTGGTTTTCTTTGTTAAGGCTCTATGGGGGTGCAGGGCAGCAAGTTAAAACAAACAAAATGGGGGAAGGGCAAGTGCAGTTGAGCTGAAGGAGTAAACAATGATTCTGAACACCGTGGAAGAGCAGGCACATTCCTTCCCTTCCGAGGTAGAGCTGCTTCTGCTTGAGATCCCTAACCCAGGCAGCATCAGTCAAGTATTTTGGTCTCCTTAAAACTGCTTCTTTTCCCCACTTGTGTTAATACAGACATTAAGTCTAATAGTATCTACTTAGCATAAACAAGAAGATAAAAATGATTTCTGTGATTGAAATGTTTGTTATTTAGCATTAGGCGTCTTCATACTCTCGTATGTTTTGCATTTTAATCCACTCTATGCTTGGTTTTGGGATTGATAGATTAGTTTTAATCCCCTGTCTAATAGTGGAGGGCTGGTGAGATTTATTAAACAGGCAGGGCTTGGCTCCTGGATTTAAGAGGGCTCCTCATTATGCATCTACTTCGCTCATGCATATTGCATTGGGGGATCCACCCGTGTCTCTCCTTGTCCTCGGAAGCACTTTGGAGAGGCCCATTAGCCGTGAGGGCCTTCACTTAGTCGGGCCTCCAAGGGTAGGAAGCATCTCATTTATAAATGAGGGAAATCCGGATTGCACCTGAGCGATACAAATATCTAAAGGAAGGGTTCTCATTGTTAATGCATCCTATTAAACATCTCTTAAAACCATTGTGGACATTTTACAGTTGGACTCTTTCTAATTGGGTAGAAGCATTGGGTCACAAAATGAATGTGACACACACAAATAATTGACGCAGAAGGAGACGAGGGCGGGGAGAGAGATCACATTATCTTGTAAAAGAGGAGAATCTGATTAGAAAACACATATAAAGTAGGCTTTTAATTGTTCTTCTTTCCAAAGCATTAATGTATCATTGGCTCTGATGACTGGCTATAATTTAGTGCATTCCGATAATGTTTCCCTTAGAACAGGGACTGCACATGTTGGCAGCTGTTTCCATTTAGTCGTTTCTCTATCCACTAGACAGCCAATACAGGAAGTGGGACAGGAAGTGACTTAAAGAAGTGGTGCCTCCTAGTGATGGATGGCACCCACATCAGTGTACAACCTACACTTGCCACGCCACTAGAGCTTTTGGGTGTTGGGGTGGAGGGAAGCTGCTTGAGGATATTTCACACTTGCAGAACCTCTGTCTGCAAGCAAGCAAGCATCCCTCAGTGTTTGGCTGAAGGGAAGGGATCCTGTGTTCTTAACATTCTTTTCTACTTTGCAGGGATGTCTCCCAGCTTTAAATATATGTAATATAAACAAAAACTACATATAGTGATAGTTATATTAAAATTAGGCAGTGAATCCACCATTCCCTGCTAATTTAACCAGTCAGTGGTTCTGCCGTCAGAACCTGGCAAAAAGACAAAGAAATGGGACAAGCGCCATTTAGAGTAATTAAAAGCAAAAAGGTAACCAAGAATAAAATCCCATGAGAGAAGGTCTTTCTCTCTAGTGCTTTGTAGTGCTGAAAATAGCTCAGTTTCTTCAACTTTCTATCATGACAGATCCTAAAGCATTTCTAAGTGTACCTAATTCTAAGTGGCACCATTCTAAATCATAGCTGCCAAGTTATCCCTTTTTTAAAGGGATTTTCCCTTATGCTGAATAGGCTTCCTCGCGAGAAAAGGGAAAACTTGGCAGCTATGTTCTAAATACTCCAGCCTTTTTCAACCTGGTGCCCTCCAGATGATTTGCACTATAATTCCCAGGCAGGGACTGATGGGAGCAATAGTCCAAAGCACCCTGAAGGCTGGATTCAAGTGTAAGCTATCTCTATTATTGAATAATTTTATTTACAAATTAGCTGCACTGAAGAAGAGGGAGATAAGTGTGAACACACACACACACACACACACACACACACACACACCTGGAGGATGGTATTATGCAGTTCAGGATTTTTGGGAAGGGAATTTTACAAAGAAATGAAACCTGGTCAGTTGATCATAATTCAGCACCTTTCCACCTAGACATAATAAAAATAAACCTCACTGTGAATCATCTGGGAAGGGGTTCAAGGCTATGCTAAGACCACCTGAGCACATAAGCACAAAGATCCCATTAATATTGAACTCTAGACTAACGTTACACTTGATTTCTTTTGTTTATTTAATTCTATTTATGAATCACTTCCTGTAAAACATCTCAAAGTGATTTAATAATAATAAAAATCACACACACAAACACACACGCGCATGCATGTTTAAATTGTTGATGTTTCTGTATTATATATAATTTCATATATAATGTGTTATATAATTATTATGTATTATATAACTTCCTATATAAAATCAATTTCAAATCCCGGAGAGACTGGGGAGGAAGTAATAGTGGTGTGTTGGGTGGGGTGCGCGTGCGTGCGTGCTGTTTGCTTCTAGAGAGTGGCTGAGAAGGTTTTCTGATCCAAATGGAGCTTCCAAATTAAAATGAGGATGCCTGACTCTCTCCAAATATATGTCTATCCAAAAGGAATTGGCCTTTTATCTAGGCTTTGACTTTCAAAGCTCTTACTGATGTGTTTGTATTGTAAAACTTGGTTTTTAAATCTGTATATCACCTTGTGATACTTTATACACAGAGCCATAGCTAGTGTGTATCACCTTGTGATACTTTATACACAGAGCCATAGCTAGTGTGTATCACCTTGTGATACTTTATACACAGAGCCATAGCTACTGGCAGGGGAGGGGTAGCCGGGGGGGGGGGTTGCCCCAGGTGAAGCCTCCAGAGGGGCGCCATTGAAGCTCCCAGCCTCTGTGTGTGTTTGAAATGCACATGGGGTGGGTGTGCCAAGACCCAGGTTAAATAAAGCCTAGTATCACCCGTTATACAAATAGGAAGGAAGGAAGTGGTTGCTTGCCTCTTCTGTCAGTCAGGTCATTCTTCTACATGCTTCCAAACTGGGATGGTACATATGAACATATCCTTAACTTTCTGAAAACTATAGATGTTGGGAAATTCCATCAGAAACAGGAGCTGAGCTGAATTTCACATGTTTGTCAGAAGCCAAGAACAGAAATCGTGCAAGGGAATGCAAGCGGTATAATTGCTGTATTCAGTCTCCAAACGCTATGTAAATAATTAAGTTATTTTCTGCATTGTTTTTGATGCTTCCCTTCTATTGAAATGCACTGAAATTGATTATAGTACATAATTAAGTACGTTTATTTCAGCCAGAGCGGATAGTGAGACGAATGATGAAGGTTTCAGCACGCAGAAGCCACACTGGAGTAGAACAGGAACAGCATCTGATAAAAGCAGGACAAGACAGAAATCATGGACTCCTTACATCCCTACTGAAAGCACAGCATCCAACTCCTGGAGGCAGCACCATGGAATTTCCTAGTCAGGATTGCAAAACATGATTCTCTGGAGCAGAAACACAGGTCGGAGGCCAGATTTGGAGAGGCAACAGCACAGTGCTTGCCTCCCTGTTGCTTGTCTTTGAGTTCACCATGCCACAAAGCTAACCAGAAGTTGAGGGGCCTTTATTTGTAATGGTACGTGTTATTTTTAAACAGAGTGGGGGCTTATTTTTCTACCACGGGCAACCAGGAATTGTGACATGCCCACTCTGAATCTCACATCCAGTGCTCTGCCTTTCTGGTCTAGGCGTAGACCAGAACAGCTGGTTTTCAGAACTCTCTGCCTTGCAGAATTTCTTGGGTGTTCACTATCTCATTCTCACGTTCAGGGCTAGCAAAATGACCTACAGTGTGTTTGTGCTGCTCTTAAGGAGAGCTAGAGATGCTTCACATCTGGAATGTTCCTGGTCCAGTTGTAGCAAAATGGGATAGTTATTCCATTTTTAAAAAAACCCACTTCCCAGGATCTGCTTTGTACCTCTCATTCATCACCCCAGGTGTAGCAAAATGATGTACGGTGCATCTTGCCGGCCTCTGGTGATGTATGACTTCTTCACAAGCCTTTGGACCAGCAGCGGATGCAGTTTCCACCCTGAGCAGTGTGGTGGCAGCATTTCCACAGAGACCTGTGAAAAAATGCTCCTGAATGCTTCTCACACCGAGGCTTTCATCTTGAAAATTAAATGATCAATTACAAAAAGAAAAGAAAAGAATTGGGTTTTTGGTGTGTGTGTGTGTGTGTGTACCTCTTATGTAAACTGTTTTGAGCAAGGGAAGTTCTGGACCTTTGTTAGTTATTTGGGTGTCTCCTCCCTCTCCCAGAACTGGACAATGGGCATTTTGGAAATGAAATTTCGTCAGTGAATAAGATTAAATATTGCAACCGCAGCCTGTCCAGGCCCAGGATAGCTAAGCAGAAGCAGGTGGTGGTGGGGGAACCGGCCCAGGAAGGCAGCAGTGCCTGATGATTGAGGAAAGGTTTGTCTCATTAGCTCTCATGTTCAAAATCCTCCTGGTGAGAAGTTGGCCAAAGTGGCCCACTTTCACATTTCCCCATCAGATCAATGATTGGAATTAGCAACAAATCCAAGTGACTCGGTTGTGGTTATTGGCAAACGTAACACACATTCTCATACAGTGTCAGAGAAACAGGCCAGAAATGGGAGGTGGGAATTGGACAGGTCAGAATGATCTTGCTCGGCAGCTTAAAAATCATGAAGCAAAACTGGGGTGGGATGTGGAGAGAAACCATGAAAGTGAAAATCTATTCTTGGGTTCGACAGACAAATGCGCCCCCCAACCAGATTGTCACCAGGTTACGGTCAATAGAGGTCTGAAGTGGAAGCTTTGATGTGTTTGCTGTGAAGAATGACAGCGTGTTGGTCTGGGGCAGGTCTTGCCTAGCGTATTTCCCAGGCCAGGGCTTCCACTCAATTCCCCTGCGGGGCTGAAATATTCTACAGCATCCCTGCTCATCACCAAAGGCTCTGTACTGCTAGAGCTGCCTTTCTTTCCCTCCTTTGATTATTTCCCAAAGAGCAGTATTCCTCTGCCAGGTTGGGCTTCTTCCCTGCTTTCCTAACCTAATTCTGGAATCAGATCCAGCTCCCCACTGGTGACTCCTTGCTCTGCTCGTCAGCTGAGATTAGGCACTATTTCAGATTTGCTGCAGCAGTGGCAATATACGGTACTCCAAATTGCAGATCCATAGCTGCCTCTGCCTCTTTTTCTTCTCTTTAAGAGGAAGGCAATCATCGTTAGGGCTTGACTCCTAGAAATAAAATCAAAGTGCTGATAATACTTTTGAACTGACATTTTCAATGGGTGTTGATAATGAAAACCTTTCAGCACCAAGAGGTATCATAATTGATGGCCTGTAATTAATATTTGAAAGGCACGATGGGTGATAGGCAGGTGTGTGCATATACAAAAAAAAACCTGCATAATTGGGATGTTGTTTCCGTGGTATGCAAATATTATGCATGTTGTTTGGGTTGGGGCCATGTTTGTGTGTGTGTGTGATTTCTCTTTAGTCTGTAAACATAAATGTGAAAGGAAAAGAAATGTGACCATGAGGGGGAAACCCCGACAGGTACTGAGAGCCCCCCCCCGCCCCCGTCTCCATGGAGGTGCCTTCCTTGCTTTCACTTTCTTTTCAGATCACCATGTTGGTACAAAATGAGCTAGGAGAGGCAAGAATTCTAATGAGGTTTTAAAAGAAACCCAACTGTCCCCTTTTATCGCTTCTGATTTGCAGAGGCACAGAGTCAGGCCTGGGGAATCCTTTAAGATGTATTTATAATCATAAAAAGGGACTTATTTGGACTTTTCACGGAAAAAGGGGAAAGAAGGGAAATTATACGAAGGGCAAAGCAGAGAGCTGTCTCTGAAGGGCAGTTATTGCTTGCCCTTGCGCGGAGAAAAAGGCTCCCTCAATGGGATTACGTCCCCTCTCATAACCTATCAGTCGTCTGATCAGAAATTCATAATACAGGCCATCTATTTCTCAGCCCAGCGAGGGCTGCATGATTGAATTTAAATAGGCAAATGCCAGACTTGGGCTCTGACATTCTCCTTGCCTCTCTCAATCTTTCTTTTTTCGCCTGCCCTCCCAATCATCATGTCCTCTCCCCCCCCCCCAACCCCATTTCTCTCTCTCTTTTTTCTTCCCTTTTCTCTACTTCTCTGTGCACCACCATTTTATATTAGGCATGAACTAGCATGATGAGAAGTTATCAGGAAATGGAGGATAGATGGGGGGAGAGGCAGGCAGGCAGGCAAGAAGGGAGGGAGGGAGGGGGCCAGACACACACACACATGGAGGGAGGGAGAAAAGGAGGCTGAGAGAATTGGATGGCAGAAAATTGTAAATTGTTGCTGTCATGCTCTCCCTGGGACAGTAAAATCTGTTTTTAAAGGCCCTCTTCTTCCTCCACCCCCCCCTCAATTATTTTTTCCCACTATCACCCCCCCCACACACACACACACCAAAGAGGAAATATTTCAAGATAAATTATCCAGGTGGTTGCCTTACTAAATCAGCAGAATGGCTACGAGAAAGAGCAGCTCTGTGTTCGCTTTGCTTTACATCTCAGAAAAGGGGAAGCCAAATGCACCTGAGGCATTTAATTTGCCAGGAAAACTTTCCTGAGAGAGGCTACAAAGGAGGAGACATCTTGTCCTGCAGCCTCTAGTGGGATGGGGATACCCACATTAGTGCTTCGGTGAAAGATGCAATGCAGACAGAGACCCTCCTCTATGCCAGCCACAAGCACATGAGCTGGACTGCAGTAGATACAGTGGTACCTCGGTTTAAGTACACAATTGGTTCCGGAAGTCTGTACTTAACCTGAAGCGTACTTAACCTGAAGTGTACTTAACCCAAAGTATGAGTGTAATTGGTTCTGAAAGTCCATACTTAATCTGAAGCATACTTAACCTGAAGCAAACTTTCCCATTGAAAGTAATGGAAAGTGGATTAATCCGTTCCAGATGGGTCCGCAGAGTACTTAAACTGAAAGTACTCAAACCGAAGCGTACTTAAACCGAGGTATGACTGTAGCTGGAAAACCCAGAGGTGCCAGTTGGGGCAAAAGAATGGAAGGTCCTTTCTGCTCATCTGCAGTGCGTACGGTTCCCCCCCCCCCATTTTTAAGAAATGGAAACAAGGAACAATATGTTTGACCAGGTTAGTTGTGTGGGAATATATGCATGGCAGAGGGAACTGCAGTCCTAAGTAGTTTAATGGGGTGTTGATGGAGTCGTTGGATGAAGAAAGGTTCCCCAGGAGATCCCCTACCATGAAGGGGAGATGCGGCAACATACAACATACAGCTAAGGAGCCCTCATTGTGCCCTGCCTTCTCTTTGTCCATCCAAGAAGGACCCAAGTGAGGCCCTGCAGTGGAGCAGGGAGCCGTCATCTTAGCAGACTTCACTGCAAGTGCTGGCCTGCAGTGTGCTTCACACAATGTGCCTCCCCCATCCCTGGGCTCAGTTGGCAGGGAAGACCTTCCTGAAGCCCCTGGAGTACTGCTTGGATTGAGGTGGGGGAATTGTGCAGCTCCCTGCAAAATAATAATAATAATAATAATTCCCTTTGAAATAGGGAAAGTTGAGTCCATTAGGAAGAGCCTTCTGTTTTTCCACAGTTGCCATGGACTTCATTCTTGTGGAATAAAAAGAAGGGAGGCCAACCCATGTTCCTCTGTGCTAAGAAGACACCTAGGTAGATATTATTACTGCTAGCCGAGGGCGTGTGATGAAGAAGCCTTTCCTTTTCTTCGCTGCCACAGTAGGGGGAAAACAAAGGCTGAGTGGAAAACAACTCAGAAATGAGTTTTGTGTGTGACATGCGGAGACCAGCTTAATAACCTCACCTTTTGATCATCACTAATTTCCACTCTCCGGGCTAAAGAGATCAGGCTGTTCTGCATTAATAAAGAGGTGACCTGTTGGATGCTGGCGCATGTCTGGTAGGGTTTGCACGTCCTCATAATCAAACCACCCAAGGAGAGAGCGAAAGAGAAAGAGAGTGTTTGAAGGGAGGGACTCCGTGGGTTGCTCACACATTTCCCACTACAGCAGAGGTTGGATTTCAGCCCCCCACCGGCTGTTGTTAAGTGTTGTTTGGGGGAGGGTGACTATGGGGGTTTGATTTTCAAGGAGGCTCTTTGCAAAGTCTGTTCATCCTGGGATGTCAGAGAGGCGAGATCAGATCCTGGAACAAAGGACTGATTCCATCTCCTTGACATCTCTCTGTCTTCGACGGCAGTCACCATCACATTGTCCCCTGCAGGACAACTGGGACCTTGACGTGGAGGCTCTGAATATAGCCCAGGCACTGTCCTTCCTGTGTCACCCACCACCAGGCAACCTGCAGGCCATGGGAAGCTCTAGTTCAGGCATCCCCAAACTTCGGCCCTCCAGATGTTTTGGACTACAATTCCCTTCTTCCCCGACCACTGGTCCTGTTAGCTAGGGATCATGGGAGTTGTAGGCCAAAACATCTGGAGGGCCGCAGTTTGGGGATGCCTGCTCTAGTTTGACCTCTAATGCTCTCTGGCACTGGAAGGCTGCAATGCAGAGACTTCAGTATCAAATCCCAGCAAGATCAGTGACCTTGGGAGCCAATAGGCTCCAATATTGCCTTATACCTGCTGCCTCTAGTCTCTCTGCTCTGTGCAGACTGGGCTACTTTAGCCTGCCTGGAGACATTGCCTGAACCCCTCCCACTGTCATCACACCAACTTAGCACTTCTAGGAGCCTTGAAATGCATGCATGCAATGACCATGTGTCAAGCTGGAAGACCAACACAGAGCATTGGATTGCAGACTGTCAATGTCCTGTTCTATCAACATGTGGCGACAGCAGCCTGGTCTGCCTGGGAGTCTGACTTGAGAAATGCCACAGATGTTTTGTGGGACTAGTTAAAAACATATACATGGGATGCAGCCCAGAACCAAATGGAAATGAAACCCATCACCAAAACAACCCAGAACATCCTGTAGATGGCAGAAATCCAACATATGTTGTAGCAGGACACGTGTTTGAGAAACCCACCACTCCTCACTTCAAAGCAGTTCAGACCCTTATGAAAGCCGCGTCAAACCAGAATCTGATAGCAACGGAGGGCTGGGTTTTTATGATTAAGTTCACAATGGAAGTTTGGTGCCAAGCATTTTATTGGATAAAATTGACGGTTGGTCTTAAAACATCTACCCTCTGTGTTCTGTTTTAGTCAAATTGACTTTCCTAAAAAAATTATACATCAGTGAAATCAGAGTTGGACATGACTGTCCAGATGTGGCTTTCAAACTGAATTCTCAGCACAATATTGCAGGCTGCCTGATGGGCCAAATCAGCTACAGCCACCATTCTCATGGCATGGTGTGGGTCATGCATTTGGACCTTGGTTCTCTCTCTCTGCCCTGAGACAGATTTCTCACTTTAGCAGCAAAGGTTGGGGAAATTTTGAAATGCCACTTTTGCCATTGATGGCAATGTGTAAGTAAAATAATTCCACTCTCAGCTCGTTTAAAACCCTAACCCTCATTTTCACATACTTTCCGAAATGCTTTGTAAGTAGATTGACAGGACACCAGAAATTGAACTGGGTTTGTGTGTTGTGTGCTCTCAAATGAAGCCCCTCCTATTATGAGACAAAAGGCTGTAGGTTCAGGGGGCTGTAAGTTCATTAAAGAAATTGAATTATACAACAAAGCTGGCTGGGTAAAATGTATTATTTCCTGTTTCTGGTTTCTCCCCCACTTTGCATTATTTTGTTAGGGTTTTTTTTTCTTTGTTTGCAAGAGGTATTTTGAATGGAAACATATGCTTTATTTTACAAAAAACAAATCTGCGGATGGCCATTTTCTTAAACAAGGTACTGAACTGAGACCCTCACAGGCCAGGAAAAGAAGGTGGAGGTATCACAGATGCCACACTCAGGCCCAGCCTGAAAAACCCGCTAGTGCTTCCCACAAGAGTGGCTCATTCCTCTGTAGCAAGGAGAGCTCACATCCTGTTAAGAAGGTCTGTTTGTTGCCTTAAAAGCTTTGTGTTCTGGTCTCTAAGTCTTGGCTGTGGATCTTCTGCTATGCATCCTAGGGTGGAGACAAAAACCTCAGAAGAGCCAAAGGCACATCTAGCCAAGCGCTCAATTTTCAGTGGCCGACCATTTGCCACAATGGGAAGCCCCCAAGCAGATCAGCAAATGGCAGTCCATGGGCCAAATCCGCCCCACCAGGAGCATTGTCTAGTAGTTGCCAGCTGGGAGGCAAGAGGTTCATCCTGAGAGAGCAATAGATCATATTTATTGCACTGACATTTAGGTGTGCAACCTGCCAACTGTTACGTGGAGGTTAGCAAGTTCTGGTTTTCATTCATGCCCCCCATGCCTCACCTGCCAAGGAACTCTGGGCCCAGACCCTTAAATGAGATGGATGGGTGAGCCACTGGAGGCAGGATTGTAGTACCCTTGAAGGAGCAGCATTATTTTCATGTCTAAGTTATGACACCTTATCAGAGTAAGGAGAGTTCATTAGCGTGACCATAATTGTGTCTCCAGAGTGCCTCTTTAAACATTGCTTTCCATGGCTTGTAAACGGACATTAAACATTCACTTTGGCATGCCCAGGTTGCAGCAAGAAGGCAGGAGGGGGCAGTGTGCTTTCCTTTGGGATAGGCAGGCCCTCTCCCCTGTCTTGAGAGGTGCCCCCTGCTGCCACAATCCCTTGCAAAGTGATGCTGGGCATGAAGCTACAGGGTGTTGCTTCAGGGCACCAAAGAGCCCTGCACTCCCAAGTGACTGCTCAGGTGTCTGGAAGACGCCAGCATTTGGTCCAGGAGACTTTAGGCCAGCCTCCTCCAACAAGGTGCCCTCCAGATCTTTTGGACTACAACTAACATCAGCCCCGGCCAGCAGGATCTTATGGTGCTCCAACCTGATGGGAGTTGCAGTCCAACACAGCTGGAGGGCACCAGGATGGGGAAGGCTGCCTTAGTGCAAGAGCACCCAATGGAACGGGACCATCACACCCCAGATTCCCTGGGATCTTTCTGGCGTGGAAGATCCCACGGAATATTTTAAATGCCGTTTGGGCTCTAGAGGCAATCTGGGTTTCCCTGATACGTTGTGCTCACAGAGGTGCTGGCTCTTTGCAAGAGGTTTCCCAGTGGCAGTGTAACACCAGCCTTGCTGTCCCAGAAACTGTCGGCTGAATTTTTTATTACAACATTACGAGGCATTTTCTCTTTGCATCTTTAAGCTGCTATATCGTTCTCACTTTTCCATGCACTGGGTCCAAAGAGCTGTGGGTTGCGTGAGGACATTTTGGCTCCCCCTCCCCACCCACTGTTGCCACTTGAAATGCATTCTGAGGCTCAAGGGCCTTCTGGAATGATGTGAGGGTGGGGGGACCAGGGTGAAAGCAAGCAAGCAAACAAACAAACAAACAACTCATCATGCACTCAGCCCAGCATATGCCAGCCACTATTTAAAACCACTATTGCTATTAGGACTTTTCTTGCCCCAGTCGAAGCGCACAGGAGCCCTTTACTACTAAAGTGTGGCAGCAGCATTTGGGGCAGAGGAAGTGGGGGTGAAAAGAGGGAGGCAACATCTGGGTGGTCATCATGGACCCAAGATGTCCCCTGTGGGGGAAGGGAAGGTGCCAACATGCCCTCCCTTTGAATATGAGTCTCACCTTCTACCTGCCCACCTGTTGTTGTTGTTGTTGTTGTTATCATCATCTATCTGGCTGGGTTTCCCCAGCTACTCTGGGTGGCTTACAGCACATTAAAAATTGTAAAACATTAGACATATTTTTTTTTTCTGGTACAGGGACACCTTCAGATGTCTTTTAAAAGTCAGGTAGTTGTTTATTTCCTTGACATCTGGTGGGCATTCCACAGGGCAGGCGCCACTACCAAGAAGGCCCTCTGCCTGGTTCCCTGAAACTTGGCTTCTCGCAGCGAGGGAACCGGCAGAAGGCCCTTGGCACTGGACCTCAGTGTCCGGGCAAAACGATGGGGTTGGAGACGCTCCTTCAGGTACACTTGGCTGAGGCCGTTTAGGGCTTTAAAGGTCATCACCAACACTTTGAATTGTGCTCGGAAACGTACTGGGAGCCTCTTAAGCCATGCAGGCCAGGCCTCTGCCTCAGGAAAGCCACTTTATTAGTGGGGGGGGGAAACAAAACCCCAGAATCCTTTTGTGAGATTTCACTCTGAGCAGTGGTTTAATCAGGTGTAGTTCTATTTTATACTCATCTTGTTTTTGCTTTGGAGGGACCAAATATCTTCCCTGTCATCGTGGTTGTTGTTTTTAAGTTTCCCCCTCATTTTTATGTTTGTAATGGGAGAGTGTTATTTTTCTAAACTAGATTTTTATTTCTGAAAACAGCTCCGATGGTAAACATCCTATTAACCCAGCATGTTTTAATGTGTGGCATCTTAATAGAAGTATGGCAGAGAGAGAACAAATCTAACATTATTTTTTTATGCAAGCAAACAAACACACCCTGCCCAGTTATTTATCCTCACCAAATCTTTCCCCACCTCAGGAAGGCGAAGCTGTCTCTTTAATAATGCAAAGGGATAGTAAATTTCAAGCTGAGGATGGGCTGTAGGAAGGAGCGCCTTTTCCGCCGTGCCCCTAATGTCAGTGGAGTGGCTGAGGAACACACCTGATTAGTTCTAACAGGCTGCTTAGCATTGGGTCACCTCTGTGGCTCCATCTCTCCCCAGCAGGGTCACGTCTCCAGGCTATATTTGGGGAGGGGGAGGCAGGGGGCGGGCAGTGTGTTCCGAGCGCCTCTCGTCTCCCCGCTTTCTCTGGTGCTTCCAGAGCAGTTTATTTTTATTTGCGATGCGCTCCCTCCCTCCCTCCCTCCGGATCCTGCTCTCCACTCTGCATAAATCGGGGGAGGGAGCACCACCTCCTCCGCCCAGGCATGAGTGAATTAAAGCAGGAGCTGTGTGTTGTGTCACCGGGGCCTTTTGATCCGGATTTCTTTTTGGCACAGAAAGCGTTTAAATTAATTTCCTGCCCGTGTGTGTGTGTGTGTTCTGCACCGTTCTGCTGAATTGCCAAGGCCAGTTTGTGCTACCAGGATGCCCGGGCTGGGTTGCAGGCAGGGTGGCGGCGGGCTGTGTTTACACACACAACGCCCAAACCACGAGCCCAGCCAGCCTCGTACGGCCGCCCCACACAACTGGATCAAATCCGGTAGCTCCCACCTGCCTGTTCCTCCAAACGGGAAGCCTCTGATGACAAGGCTGCTGCGCCCTGCCTCGCCTTTACGCTGCTGCTGCTGCGGGTGTTTGCCTGGCTCGCAGCCTGGATGCTGTCTATTACAGGGGGACAGAAGGGGAGACCCCAATGGGAAGGGTCGCGCCAGGCAAAGCAAAAAGTCAAGGCCCAGCTGTTCTTGGGCTCTTCTTGTCTTTCAAGGTTCCGGGGCTGGTCCCTGATGTGGGAACCCCAGTAGCTGTTGGGGCGATTTCCCCCTCTGGGCTGGGAGAGCCGTAACTGCTGCTGTCGGCCTGGGCAGGAGAGCCCTTTGTTTCCCCTAGCTTAACCCTTTGCGAGCCACCCACATTGCCTCCTCCTCCTTGCGTTTAACTCTTTTTCTGCCAGCACATCGCCGGCGGAAAAGCTTCCCCGTAGAGCTCAGGGTGCACTCGCATGTCCCACAAGGTGTGGTGGGGGAAGACGCGCCATTTGGGCTGCCCCAGAAAACAGAGGGGCCCCATAGCCTCTGCCCACTCCCATTGGTGTTGAGGAAGAGTCCTGCTTTGAAAAATCGCCCCCCCCCCGCCAGGGGACTCTCCAAGCAACCTCGAGGACGCTTGCTTGGGTTGCTGCGCGCAGCAGCTCTACAAACGCCTGCCAGGCCAGCCCGAGGCCGAAAGCGGCTGCTACGGATGGATGCCAGGGCAGGGAGCTCTGCTGCCAGCCAGCCAATGCCTGTCCCTCCCAAGCCGGCAGCAGCAATCAATGGTCTGCCTTTCTCCCTGCCATAAGCCAGGCACCCGAGCGCTCTTCCTTCCCACTTCCGAGGATGCGTTTTGTGACTGCGGAAGCTGACATATGAGAGGGACATTTGCCCTTCGTCAAACACCCTTGGCTGGCAGGAGTGTCTCAAGCACCAGCCCCAGCCCCGGGAAGCCTGGAGCGCACGCACACAGTGGTGTGTAGTGTGTGTGTGTTGCATGATGCACAATGAGCATCTTCCCACTGTGGGGCCGACACTTGGGTGGGGTGGGGGGGTGGGGAGGCGGAATCGAGGCTTTGGGTTCTTTTCTTCTTGCCAAGCCTGAAGCTGCGTGACCCTCCCCGCCTTCTCTCACCCCCCCTCACCCTCCCGCCGTAGACTTGGTGGCGATGATGCAGCCGAGGCTGCTGCTGCGGCTGTTGCCTGGCCATGGAGAGGGGTCCCTTGTGCGTGGGTCTGTTTATTTGTTTGTCCTCCTCCCCATGCCCCCCAGCCCCGCTTCCCCCTCCCCGCCGCCACCGAGCTGGAGGGGGAGGAGGAGGAGGGGAGCCCACGCCAGCCCCGCAGGACGACAGCTCTCCCACTTGCTCCAGGATCGACCACCGACCTCTCTTAAGAGGAGCAGCAGCCGCAGCAGCAGCAGCAGCAGCGTGACCGGCCGGCCGAGGTAAGGCAGCGGCGGCAGCAGTGAGAGGGGGCGCCTCCTCCTCCTCCACTCACCGGCTGGGCCTGATGTGAATATGCAAATAGGCAGCCTGCCCGACACGTGTCTGCCCGCCCCTCCCTCTCCCCCCCTCCCACCGCGCAGGGTCCTTGGCTCAGCCGTGCTCGGCTCAGGGCGCTATTGCCGTGTAAAGCCAGAGCGGCAAAGCGGGTGTTTGTTTGTTTATTCGCTCATTTGCATGTTGGAGTGTGGGGAGGCGGAGGTGTGAGGGCCCGTGAGATGACAGGAGAATCATGCGACAAATTAAATGTGATGGTAGTGGTGATCCCTCCTGGGTGAGGATCTGATGCAGGGGAGGCGGCGCCCCCCTCTTTTTAATACCCCCCCCCTTCGCTGTTGATTGAGGTGGGGGTGGTTTGGCATCTTTTTTAATGGTGATGATGACGATGATTTCAGGCTTCAGCCCCCCTCGGGAGCCTGGAGGGAAAGGTGGTCAACTTTGAAAATGCCATGTGGGGAGAAAGTTGAGGCATTTGGCACCCCGAGAATTGCATTGCCACCTCCCCCACCCTCTCGATTGCCCTGCATTGCTTGTTCATGAATTAGGGGTGCTTGGATTCTCCAAGAAATAAAACTAAGCCTGTTCCATTTTTTAGAGGAGGAAGCAGCTGGATGCAGCTTTTATTTCGCAGGGTGCCTATTTTTTGCCCATTGACATCCCCTGAAATTCTATTTTGTTTCTTTTGCTACTTTCTTCAGCTACGTTTTAAGAAAAGGCAGTTCGCAAAGCAGATCCTGGAGCAGCCGTGGGGATCGGGCGCTTCTCAGTGGCTGGGTCTGAATTCTGGTTTGAGCGAGCGCACGCTCTGAGCCTCTTCTTCTGAGCCTCCAGGCTGTTTTACTTGCAAAAGAGGGAACAAGGCAAGGAAGCAGCGATTATGAGCAGAATTAAATAGGAGGAAATGGGGGGAATGCAGCTGGAAGTGTAAATATTTTTTTTCTCTGTAGCAGATTTCGGAGCTTCTAACAGAATCCCGATTCCTCTTCCCTTTTCCTGCTTGTCTTCCTGATGAAACTTCCTAGCCTGGTGTGCCCCCCCCATCCCCTTTAATCTATTTTAAATCCACGCAAGAGACCTGGAGAACCCTTCTCACTGCTGTCTCTTTTTGTTGGGGATGGGCTCCTGCTACTTTGGAGGATTCAACCCCCCCCCCCCCACACACACACTTGGAAAAAGGAAAATACCAGTCCCAACTGAACTCCCGGTTCTAGGATAAATTAAAAGCAAGAATGGCTGACTAACCATCACTGAAGGGAACAGAAATGAAGAGAAAATGCCACCTTTTGTGGAAGTAAAAGAGGGACCAGTGCACATGCCGAAATCCCCTCACCAGGCTAATTTTTCCGACCCTAAAACTAATAATTGCTCCTTCCCCCTCTGCCTGCACAGCCACTCCATGTTCTCCCCTGTGCCTTCTTGACACAACCGCCTATTTCTTGTGTTCCTGATCTGCCTTGCCTTGCCTCCTGTGCTCAAGGTCTGGGTGGCGGGGGATGCATTCCCCCTCAGGTGGCTTCTATCTCATGTGCACCATGTTGATTTCTGGGTTCCACCATGGCTTAAGCGTGGTACTTGAAGGGCCTGTCAGGGCAAGCCAAAGAGCAGGCAGGCAGAGCATTGAGCCAGCTTGGCCGTTGCAGCAGTCGGTGGTTGCCCAGTTGCCTCTGGTGCTAAGGGCTCTCCCTGCCTTCAGTGCACCTGGGGTGCTGTGCACGGACCGCATCCTGCTTTCTGCAGGCCTGGCTCTTGTGTGCCAATAAAGAAGAAAGGCAGGGATAAGGATTGTTGCTATTGATCAGCCCAAGGGGATCATTAGGCCTCGGTTACCATCTACAAATCAAGAGCCTGGTGTCTCTTGCCTGGGCACTCATTGCCAATTTGTTCCTATTAGATAGCCTAGCCCGGAGGTGTCTGATGATGAGCAGATTGGGTCTTTATCTCGGCAGCGGCAGGGCTGGAGAGGAGGCCAGCAAACATCGAGGCAGCGCAGCCCTTCCAGATTTGGGGACTGTGATTTGTTGGACTTGCTGAGGATGGCAGCTTCTTTGCCTACATTGGGAAGGGAATTTCTGGTTGCCTACATTGGGAAGGGAATTTCTGGAAGGGAAAATCTAGTTCCATCCATGTCTCCCCAATGAATAGGATGGGAATTAAGGAGCAATCATTAACGAAGCCACTGTGTTTTAATAATATGTGGTTTATTTCCCAGTGAAATAAAATATATTTTATGATACAAATGTATTCCTGCTTAGGGCCCTTTGTCAGCATTTTCAGACCCCTTGACTTGGAAGCCATTTGGCCCCCAGACTTTGCAGGCTGTTTAAATCCACTGGAGGACAGTCCCAAATGCTCCCGGACATGAATGATGCAAAGGAAATTATTTCAAATAATCTATTTAAAAACAACAACAGTAACACAGATTTTTATATACAGTATAAACATATATAGTCCTAGAATTATCACTTTGTTTTGTCCAGCATTAATGAGTCCAGGCTCAATTTGCATTTCATCCTCAGTCTGTGATTTTTTTCTGTATTGTGCAAAGATGCGAAGGGAAAGCAAAGTTCTCTAGGGTGTCATTTTTTGGGACTTTGAGCAGGGAGGAAAGGAACGGCAGCCCCTTGTAGAAGTATTTTTTGGTGGTGGGTGATTTCTATGATCAGCCATGTCTCCCTTGCAAGGTGGTTCTTCAGCGCAGTTCCAGTGCATGTTCCACACACTTGTCTGTTGCAGCCACCTTTTTGGGTTTTACTGAGCTTTTCATTCAAAAGAGTTTGTTGAGGGCTTTAACCGACTAGGCCAGGATTTGAGTCTCAGAAGAATTTGCATGCCTATACCTTGAATCTCTTACCTGAGCTCCCCAAAGAGACATTTCTAGCTTTGATTGGCACATTACCTCGTCTGCCCCAAAGCGGATGGGATTTTCAAGCTTGTGAAAAGTGTATTCACCCAAAGAGAAAATTATAATTTTATCCATTGGTTAGAAAGCACGCTAATATAATCTCTGACTCCATTTTGGTTGTAAGCCAAATTTGGAGTATGAAGAAGAACATTCTAAGTGCTTTTGCCTTGTTTTTTAGGAGCGCACAAGTTTTTGCCTTGTCTTTTAGGAGCGCACATTCTCCCCCATTTAATTTCAAGAGAGAAATTCTCCTCATTTAATAACCTCATAATTGTATCTTTTGCTCAGTGATCAAGTACATCTCTTTGGTGCCTGTGACTTGTAGCAGAAAAATAGGTTTAATTTATCATAGGCTAACATAACATCCAGCTTGCTTTGATCTGTATGTTGCATGGATCAAAATCAATTGGCATGTACTCAGAGGGTTTTTCTCTCTCTTAAGATTGCATTAATTTATATGTACATATTTATGTACTCTTCTAATGCTAGAGTGTATATTTCAGTTGTTAGCATTTTTTATTAGCAGATTTCATTTAAAGAAAACATTGTTAAACACTACAGTTCAGTTAACTGTGACTAAAGTTCCTTAAATGCAATTCATAAAGATCCATCGCTGTCTTACGCGTAATCTAGGATTTGTCTCAGAGTTCCTATCAAAACCTTTGCAGATTGAATAAAAACAAACAAACAAACAAACAAACGCATAAAGTATGAAGAGGAGGCTTAGCCAGGGCATTTACATGCCACAGATTTAGTATTTCAGGTTCATGTCAGCTTTATGTTTTAACAGAGAGACCTCAGTCTGTTGCGTTGTTTTTTCTGCTGCTGTTTTAAATATGACAAATCATCCTCCCCGTTTATATCTCTCTCTGTCTATCGCTTGGGTTTAGGGTGAATTTCACATGTGAAATTTCTCCATGTAACATCTGATATGTTCTCCGCATGCTGGGAAGGGGTGGGGTGGGGGATCCTTTTTAGATTAATGGTCAGTGTCTCATACACACAAATTTGTGTTAGGATGCTACAGAGAAGGTGCGAATTACTGACAAGATCTAGAATAATTCCTAATGCTGTAGAAGGGTTCATTTTCTCCTCCACATGATGGATGAGGCATAAGAAGTGCTTTTCTGAGATCATTAATGCGCATCATTCTCTTAAGTGTTATTAAAGTCCGTCTGTCTGAAGCTGCAGGAACAATATCTTCCCCCTCATTTCGCCTGCTGTTTTTTTTAAAAGAATAAATCACCCTCTACCTATAGATGTTGCCTTTTTGTAAATTCATTGTCAAAGGGTTATTTATTTCAGAACGGTGCACACTTTCCAGAACTACACTTCCCCTACCTTCTTTTTTAAAATATTTGATTGCTGCTTGTGAGTCCACATGTAATTTCAGGAGTACATGATTCCTAACCTTTACAATTGCAACATCAGCCCTCGAAAAGCAAGCTTGTTAGGCTCTTTCCTTGAAGGTATTGTTCTAAGAGAGCGCTCTCATTCCGCACTATATCTGGGCAAAGCAGCCCTCCTCTTAATTTTGGTTTGAATGTGGCAGGCTGTGGTGTGTGAGGCAAAGAAGAAGAATACGGCAACACGCTGGCAGGGACAGTTGTGCTGATAGTAACCCCACCGCACTTTAAACGTGTTTGCTGCCCCTCCAGAGAAAGTATTGGCATGTTCCTGAGCTGTGGTCCAGCTGGGGGCAAGGCAGGGAGGTCACAGACAGGTAGAGGCCAGGTGCCACCGTCTCGTATTGGGAAACAGAAACCATTCTTTTTGAAACGTCTTTTTGAAACATCTTTTTTTCAGCCATTTTATTTCCACCTATTTAAAAAAACTTTGGCCCTTTACTTTTTTGGGGGGGGGCTGGAAATGCAAATTGAGCCATGGTGTAAGTGGGGGCAGGGTGGTGGTGGTATCAGTAAGGCCAGCAGGGAAGAGGAGGGGTGTATGCCAGGTACTGATTGCAGATGGATCATATTAAATCAAAAGCAATTTTAGCCAAACAGGAGAATTCACTTTAAAGCTTTTTTAACCTTCCTTAAGAGCCAATTTTCCCCCCTCAAAGCCCTGAGATAATAAAATACAATATAATTTATGGAGCGCTTTCCGTGGGTCTACATTCCTAACTCTCTCCCTCTTTTTCTTTTACTGTAAGATAAAACATACCCAACCACTGGGATGGCAATCAAGACAAAACAAAATGCAGCTGATCATAAAGTCGTTTCAAAATGCCACACTCCTTTTGAAAGAGGCTTACCTGGAAAGGGTCCCCGATACACTTTTAATAGAATTTTTAAAAGTTCGAAGCACAGCTGGGCAAAAGCCACAGCTGGGCTCTTGAACATTTAATTTGAGATTTGAATAATTCTCCAGATTGAGCTAGAATCATGAACGCCATATAAAAAGACCACTCCCCACCCCCATTCCTAAATTACATTATTCCACAGATGTGCAAATACTTCAGAGGGAAAAATTACATTGATCAGATTTTAATACCCCCCATGTCACCCTTCAGTCAAAGGAGGGAAAAGCTCCCCCCAGTCCTTTTCGTCTTCAGAAAGGTGCTAGATTATAAACATCTGAAGGAAATGAAAGGGGGGTTGGCCAGTCCACCCCCAAATTCTTTCCAGATTTTCATTCCTTTCGCCAGAAGCCTTCTGTTCTCAGAGATGAGGGAGGGTTGGGGGGGGGGGAGACTCTGTTTCTTATTTAAGACTGAAAATCAAATACATTGATTATAGAGGTTACTAATTTTGATTTGGCTAATTTTGAGGGCCTTGGACCTGAACCCACAAGGGCCAGGGTTGGGGCTTTCTGGGAATAGGAGCGACCCCCTTTCTTTGGGTCTGTATCTTCCTGAGAGTTTGGGAGCCCTGGCAGGCGCAACCAGAGCCATGAGTTCATAGCAAACACGTGTCTTCAAACTGCTTGGCAAAAAAGAAGGTTTGGCGGCCAATTTTTAATTCTTTACAGGAGACAATGAGGAGCAGATAAGCCATGCATATCAAAGCAGAAGCTTTGCCTCAGTTTTCATTTGTGAACGTGCAGCCACAAGCTGCAGCCTGCATGTGAAAGTGAGAGAAGTGGCGTTGAAGCGCCTTATCTTCTTGGCTTGAGTGAAAGCGCCTCGTAGGCCCAGGCTGTTCACAAAGCCTCTATAAGGCCAGGAGGGAATGGCCAGTCCAGGTTACGGCAGGAAGTTGTTCTAATTGATTGATTGATTGATTGATTGATTGATTAATATACCGCCCTATACCGGGAGGTCTCATGGCTGTTCACAGAACGAAATCAAAAACAACAGGTGCTTTTGTATAAAAACAGAGTAGTTCTGAATGAGATTTTTGCAGAGGCGTTGCTTGGTCTATATGGCTGGTGATGCATTCTCGAAGTGAGGAATTAGCCCATGCATTTTAACACTGCTGTACATTGTCTCAAGACTTGACGTAGGAAGATAAACAATCAATAAGATTGGTCACCCACTTGAATTGCATCAGTTTTGCAAAGATGGCCTCTCCTGTTGAACTGAAGCGTGGCCCCAAGGCCTCCCCCGCCCAACCTCCATTCGCGGTTTGCTCAAGTAGTAGTAGTAGTTGTTGTTTTTAAAAAGAAGGCAAAATCAAGCCTGGCACCGTGGTTCCTTGCCTTTTGCTGTTCTGAAAAACTGAAAAGCCCCAGTAAAGAGGCGAAAGCAAAAGAATGCAGAGCCGATCACAGCACTATGGAAACTGCTCCACAAAAATGTGGAACGAAAGCTTCGCTGGAGTGTGGTTCATGTATTGTAACAGCTGTGACAGCCTGGTACCGTTTAACACTTGTTCAATTATAAGAAGGAGGGGGAAATTCAAAAGGAAGCTTGATTTATAGAAGACACATAATAATCTTTCAAATGTATAATGTAACTGTCCCCCCTGCAAAAAAGGAAAAGGAAAAAAGAGAACCCACCCCCTCTCTTCCACAGTCTTGCCCCCCAACAGTGCATGGTCTGTTTGACAGTCTGCGGAAATTCCTCTCCCGTACAGCTCCTCCGCCTTCTGGCTTGAAATAATGTTTCCCAGGGCTTGTGCTAATAGTTATTTGCAAAAGTATTTTGGGCCTAGCAAGGATTCTTGCAGAAACACATAGTACATTATTATTATTATTATTATTATTATTATTATTATTATTATTATTATATTTTATTTTTATTGCCTTTCTCTAGAAATTATTATATTGCTATTGCATTAATGTGATTATTTTAAAAAGTGAGCGTGGCATGAGGTCACCAGCTCTGGCCTTTTCTGCTGAGGTGTTTTGGATCCTTTGTGTGGTGGTCAGCTAACAATTTGCAGAGATGTACCACAGCAGCATTTGCTGCAGGAAAAAGAGTCGCTGAGTGAACACAGTAAATATATAATTTTAGGCCAGTAATAATTCTTCTCCTGTTTAAGTTTATTGCATCAGCTGTGTCAAAATATTTAGGGTTAAGATTCCCCTAAGACTTGTACTTAAATATTTACTATTGTTTGCTACTATATTTGTGGTATAAAAACTGTGAAAATATGTATCCTTTGATTCAGGCAAACTGTTTAGTCTAGAGATAAGGTCAGCCCTGTGCTTTTCCTGTGGCTGTGTGTTTGCCTTTCTTTCTTTCTTTCTTTCTTTCTTTCTTTCTTTCTTTCTTTCTTTCTTTCTTTCTTTCTTTCTTTCTCTCTCTCTCTCTCTCTCTCTCTTTCTTTCTCTCTCTCTCTCTCTCTCTCTCTCTTCTCTCTCTCTCTCTCTCTCTCTCTCTCTCTCTCTCTCTCTCTCTCTCTCTCTCTCTCTCTCTCAAATTGGAACTCCATTAGGCTTGCCCTCTTGCATATCCCATATTTCTCTTTGATCTTCAGCAAAAATAGTCATATAATAAATGTTTGCATAAGGAAGCACACTTTGTGAGCAAAGGTCACTCACTGACTGCCGTTGACGAGAGTTGTGGGATAGGCAAGCAGGCAGTATTTCAGGCCCACCCCCCCAATATTATCAGACCTGCATAGCATAAAAATCACTGTGTGGCTGAATGAACAGAAACTTTCTGACTGCACTCCATGCAAATTAGACATGAAAATAAATAAATGGCTGTAGGGGAAGTCAAATCAATTTATCTCATGCCGATGGACTTCTGATACTAGAAATCCCCTTAGCTCCTCGCATGTTGGGGCAGTGCCCAGATGCCTGTAGGTGCTCTGCATTTAGCGCCCCCCCTCCCCAGGTCCATCTATCTGCATGGAATCATCTGCCCCCCCCCAGCTCCTTTGCCCCCACCCCCACCCCGTGTGGGGACCGTTTCCCTCCCTGAAGGAGACAATGATAGGGTCCTTTTTCCTTTGTGTCCGAGGCCTCCTCATACACACTTGGCTTGTCAATCAACTGAATTACAAACATAGTAAATAAGAGTGGCAAATGAACTCACCTCCCACCCACCCCCTTGGTGTAAATAATTCAAACTCCCCCACCCAGAATCTCGCATGGCTTGACAAACTCAGCTTGGACTTGACTGAAACCAGGAGACTGCCGAGACTGCGAAGGCGGTTAAAAATAAATAAATCTCTGACCGCAAACAGAGAAGCCTTCGAGAGAAAACCTGTTTGCTATAAGCCATGCGAAAAGGAGGGCCAGCAGAAGAGCATGGTGGTTTTCTCTTTCTTCTTATTCAACCTCCCCACCCACCCCCAAACATGCATACTTCTATGCTCCTACCCTCACCCCCCCTGAAATGTACAAGACAGTCCTGGCAGTGTGCAGGGCGGGGAGGGGGGGGAAAGAGACTTTTTCAGGGCTTCCCAACAAAAATAGAATCGTTTCTTCGTGTATATTATTACGACCAAGTGGATGGTTTCCAGCTCCCTTGTCTGTTGTGCAGATAATCCGTTTCCTTATAATTCCTTCTTCCTCCTTTGCAATATCAGCCAACCGCCCAAGTAGCAGTCCATTGAAATCCTACTGAAGCCTGTTTATTGCTAGATAATGGGGGGGGGTCCCCCAGCAGCTCCTTTTAAAGGATGCAAAAGGTGCCAGAGTTGCCCATCCCGTGTTGCATGATGGAAGGAGACACAGACATGCTATGAGGGTAAACTGAGCCAGGTGGGGTGAGCTGACCATGTTGTCTTTCAGACCAGGGAGGTAGCCTTAGATTAGGAGAAGGATTTTGCAGCAGCTGATGAATTAGCTGGCTGGTTGAATTTCAAATGTTAAAATCTCAGTAAAAGTGAATTTTTGGTGATGTATCATTTAATAAACAAAAGCAAGCAGCCATCGTTAGAAAGGAAGGCTATTTTTATCCCACATACTGTACGCTCAAACACCAGAGCCAAGATGGATCCAGCAGTATAATGCAGTAAGCCCTTTGGGTCGGTCAAAATACTTCCCACACATCTTGTTCTAATCTTCCTAGCAACCTTGCAAGGTAGGTCTCACTCTCAGGAAGCAGTGGAAATTTGATTCAGTTTGCATTTAAAGATGAACTCTCTGAAATACAGTGAAACAGAACTATCTTTTGAAATGTGCACTTTCTTGATTTTTTTCAGTGCAGTTCTCTGGCCAGGAAAATGTGTACATTTTGATAAAGTGTGCATTATAAAGCTTGTGTAATGAAAATAACAAAAAAAAATTGGGGGAAATCGCTTTGCAAAAATGTGTGAATTAGGCAAAATTGCATACATACACGTGTATATTGGTAGAAATTCATTCTAAAATGCTGGTTGATTTTCAGAGGAGTCCTCTTTTAAAAAATCTGCAAATGGATGTGGAAATGGGAAGAACTGAATTTAAGACTGGAAAAATGAGAAACGAAAATAAACTGAAATGGACACATTTGCCCATTTTTTTTTTACTCTCCTAGCCAGGAGGTGCAGGCCTTAGGGGCCCTGTTCAGTGTGGCTGCTCCTGCTAGGCACAAGCAGTGCCAGTGGGGGAAAGTGTGAACCTTGCAGCGTCAGGGGCCTTGCACTGCTGGCAGGCTGATCACTTGCGTTTTGTGTGTGTGTGTGTGTGTGTGTGTGTGTGTGTAGTGCAGCGGAGTCATAGGCCAGAAATAAATAAATCATCTACACAGGGTCTGTGCCATTCTCCAGCCAAAAAGCTTCTCCCTTTTTCCCAACAGCAGAAGATGGCTCTTCTACTTCCTAAGGGTGCTGCTGGCAGGCAGGACAATGCAAGGAAAGAAAGCAGGCCGACAGTCCAGAGAGATCTTCCTTTGCTGGCTCCCCATTGTTCTTTTGTTTTCTGTTCCTTTTGTCATCTCATTGTTTTATTCTCTTGCTCACTTTCTTTTCTCCTTACTCTTGGAATTCTCCCTCACTGTTTTATGCTCCCTACCTGACATCTCTTCCTCCTCTTCCTCCCCCAAAATATCTCCGCTTGATTTTTTTATGACTTCCAAAGAAAACTATATATATATGGGGGAAAGTGACATTAAAGATTCCTTTGTTCCTCCCCACCATCCCTGACACCCCCCACTTTTGTCATGTGTCAGTTCTTTGTTTGTGAGTCTATTAGCAAGGACATATTTTTAAAGGGGGAGGGGGCTTAAAAATAAACTTAGAGCCCTACAAGTAAATAAATAACTGTAGGTAATAAGTGCCTAGATACGACCCATCAGGACTGTAACAAAAAGAAGTGGCAGTTGTGTAAGAAGAGCCAGCCTGGGCCACCCCTACTATTACAGCAGGTGCGAAATATTCTTGGTGGATTGGGCCCAATACCAGCAGCCAAAGAGCAACAAATAATCATTAGTTTTCCTCTTCAGATGTGTTGTCTCCAGCTCCCCACGAGGTTGGTGGCCGCCTCTTTGTTGTGTTTTGTTTCCATTCTAGTGATTATTTCCTTCCAATATTCATCCAGCCTTTTGTGGACAGGAGCAGCCCTGTAAATAGCAGTGAGAGAGAAATAATATGTGTGCCATTTCATGACGGGGCCAACTTTCCTCCAATCTGCCTTGAGGACTCTGGCCAGCTAAGAGCATCCCCTGGAGAGTACCCTCCATACACCATGACAAGAAACTCTGGTTGGCACCAAAGGGGCAGCATTTGAGAAATGAAATATGTAGGAAAAAATAAATGGAGGTCAAAGGTAGGCAGAGAGGTGGGTCTGCCAGTGCCAAAGTCTAGAGGACTTTCCTGGTGAAAGCAAACTACCTCCAAAGGCCACCCTTTTCAGACATTTCCAACCAAATCAGGGGATTTAACTGGTCAGCCATTTCTGTGGTTTCCTTGGAATGTTATCATTCATGCTGATCATGTTTTAGAGTTTCAGATGTATTTTAGAGTTGCAGTTGTTAGCTGCATAGCGCTTGCTGGAATATAAGTGGGGTAATGTTTATATTAAACAAACGGAAATGATTCTGCAAGGCAGATATCTGGTTCTGTCCTTCTCAGAGTAAATGTTTCCTACCCACCCCAAAATCTGGCGTCATAGTTTTCTTACCCAGCAAACAACTGCTTTCAAGCGGTCTGTGCCAGATGGGAGCTGTTGTCCAAACCATCTTCAGAGCACCTAGGTTGCTAACAGGAGGGGCGGGCTGTCTACCTGTTGCCTGGATTGGCCTGTTCAGAGGAGACCTTTCAGGAAATCCCTTCTTCCAAACAGGATAGTGGAACGTTGGACCAGGACTTAATAGGGGCCATACAGTTCTTTCCCCCAAAATGGAGGGTGGGAAGATGGCAAACTGTGGGCCCTTTGCAGAGTCCTGGGGAAGGACAAACGTGAGGGCCATGTGCAATTCCCCTGCCTCCTTCCTGGCTCTTTGGCATGAGGCTGGCACGGATGGCGGAGATGTCAATGAAGTTGCTCCTACGATGTTGGCGCTGCCTGCTGATTGTGTGCCACCCCCCACTTTTCCCTACTTGAGATCTGAAGATGAGTGCTTGGAGGAAGGGGGGCAGTCACAAGCCCAAAGACTGAGGAGGGCAGCCGCCCACGTGATTATTTTCCTTTGAGTTGTTCTCTTGGAGCTCAACATGCTTGGAAGGAGCTGAAAAGAGAATCTTTAGCTGAGAATTAAGAAGGAAAACACGAGGGGGGGGTGTTGATGTCAGGAGCAGAACAGGATGCTTTACAAAGGGAAGTGATGCATACTCCAGTGACTTCTCTTTTACTTCACTTTGGTGAAGGAGATTGCTAGGCTGGGCATGTCTCCAGCTAATTTTCCAGCCTTTTTGAAATGCCAAGAGCGCCTTCCCAGGGCGACTTACCTCTGCTTTCCCAGTAGATGGCATTGCTGTCTGTTCAGTAAGACCTGGCTCCTATTTTGCCTTCTGCTAGTGCTTATTTTCATTAAATGCTGGCTGTGTGTGTGTGTGTGTGTGTGTGTGTACACACACACACACACAGCAACATGTGTGTATTTTTTTCCTTGTTACCTGTAACTGCAAGTAGTAAAATCTACTTTTAATATCTATGTTTCATATGACACCTATGTGTCATAGGAGGGAACACATGTATTCATGCAAAGGGGTGTGTGTGTGTGTTTTTAATTTTTTTTTAAAAAAAAATCAGGATTTGTCCACATGAGAGATGGTCTTTCCAGTCTCTTCCATTCCGGACAGTCCTTCATGGAGTCTCTGCAGAACATGTTTCCTCCAATATGCTGTTGGGTGGAGAACTCACTCGCCTTGATTCTGGAGCTTAATTTATTTTATTTCAGTTTCTAAGGAGACCTTTTTTTAGAGCAAAGGTCAGGCAGGGCAGGGGATCCAGCCAGTGACAGACTGACTCCTGAAGTGGAATCCATTTTGGAGTGCAAATTATTTGGAGGAGGGCAGCAGGAAAGTTCGGTGGGGTCAAGGTCAAATTCAGGCTTCTATCAGTTGTTTCCCTGCACATACACTTTCTTGTTTCCCCTCCTCAGCCTGCAAATACCTGATAGAACTGTAAATAGAGGGGAAGTAACACAAGAGCTGGTGTTCTCAGGGTAGCTTGGCTGATGCCAGATCTCTTGTGAGTTTAAACACCCACCTCCAGATGGGCTCCCCTGGGAAGGAGCAAAAAACAAATACACACCCCACAGTCATGAAATACATAAACAGAAATGCTGGCCTGGCTCTCGCCATCCTGCTTGCTTGCTGCTGCCGCAACTGACTCCCCCCCTCTTCCTCCCCCCACGTTCCTCCAGGCTTATGTGTCTCCCCCACCCCTTCAATGACTGAACCTGCAGTTGATCCTTTTCAAAAACGGAGGTTAGCATAGAGGGTTGGAACAGGAAACATCTGCCAAAGGGGAGAGATGGCACCTTTGCACAAACAGGCCAAATGCTTCCCTTGATCTTCTCGGCTGTGTTTTCACCTGCATTTTCAACACTGCTATGCGTGTTTAATGTTAGTTTTGCAGCCTCTCTAAAACATGTATTTAGCTGCTGTTAATTGAGGACAGCATAAATTGGTTTCTCCAGCTTTCCGCTGAAACAAGATAGCATCCCCATATCAGGATTAAGTCCCCCCCCCTCTGTATCAAATGGCTTAAAAATACTGAACTCAATTCCTTTTGAATTAACTGAGCCTTATTTTATCCCCCCACCCTCCAATATCACCTATCACCATAGTAACCACTAGCTGTCAGTTCAGTTTCTGACATTTTTCTCATTTGCTAAGATTTCAGAATTGCCATCCTCGCTGCCAACATGTCATGAACAAGGGAAAAAAAATTGCATGAAAAATCTAATGGGTGTCTGGTCTGATTGTCCTCACTTGTGGCAGGAAAGACAAAAACTGATGAATTGTGAAATGTATTCAGAAGGATTCAAGAAAAGCAAGAAGGCGCTCGGATCCCCCTCCCCCCTCCCCTCTGGCAACACCTCCTCGTTTTCATCTTGTTTTGCTTGATGCGCCGTACATGTTTGCCCTGACACTGGGGGTAGGTGGGTGGGTGTCAAAATTTAAGAGGAGCAGCCTTCACCGTCACCCTGCTGCTGGCTTCCCTCCACCCCCACCCCACCCCACTTTTAAAAAAGTCATCATTAGAAAATAAAGTTAGCCTGGCTTGTTATTTAGCAGCAGCTATTCCCACTCTATCAGTGCCCAACAAAATTTGCTTCGGTCACTGATTACAGACAATTCTGTTGATTTTCTCAGTTTTTTTGAAAAGCTGCGTGTATTTGTATTCATCCAACAGAGGGGGAACCCCACCCTCAAGCAGAAAAAAAAGGAAATATGAAAGACAGATGACCTAGAAAGGGGCAAAAAGTCTTTTTAAAAGAGGACATTGATGAGCACTACATTCCTTTTTAAATTCCTTTGTGTGTTGTCTTTAAGAGCCTGCTAAAGAAAAATCACACTTAAACCCATTTTTTAAAAGTCTCTCTTCCCATACACACATATACACAATGGTTCTTTAATCATAAAAGTGGTGCTTCTGTTTTTATTTTTTGTATGTACATTATTTCGATAAAATAATGAAGACTTTTCTTCCACCATTGAAATCAACACATTTGATACTGAGGAGGGAATGAGGGAATCCACCTGTCCATTTTCATGCGTGGGCAGCACTTGAGATACTACCTGTGCCCGATGGGCCAGCCACCTTCCCACACCGGCGCTTCGTCCAACGTGGTGTTCGGAAATGCATCCATGTCTCCAACAACTTGTTTGGGGGGCAAGTGCAATCTTATCACAGCCTCTGTGTGTTTCCCTGGCTGTCTACAAATTCTGGCTCAGCGGCAGGAACTCATTTCAGAAACATAAAACTGGCTTGATAAGCAGCTGCTGCTCAGCTTGGCTCCTTGAGGAGTCTTGGGGTTGTGATCGCCTCTGCCGAATGCCACCAAATTGTTTCTCTTTCGCATTCCAGATGCTGCTTCTGAAGCTTCAACTGCTGAAAAACATGCAAGCGGATAAAGGGGGGGGGTTCAGTGGGGATGGGAAGACTCCGAGAAATATAGAACATTATAACAGTTTGCGAGTGCGGTGTGGGAGAGATAAAACAATTTCTTATCGCTGCACATAATACACATGTATTCCATGTTTCCAGGTGTCGAGTAAAAGCGCAGGGGCCTGGAGACAATTCTATGAATATGCAAATGTAAACGTTAGAAAATAAAATCCACATTGGTATTTTTGGTAACGTGAGATTGGGGTTCCAATCTGGCCACATGCTCTGATTCGCGTTGCATTTTATTTTTCAGTGTTGACCCTGTGGCTTCTTAGTATTCTCTGAAACGGCTGAGTGCCTGCGGGGAGCCTCTCTTTGCAGCTGCCCACACCTGCATTTGTCGGATTTTGTGCCTGTGTGCTTGGGATGCAGGCAGGCAGGAGGAATTTGTGAGGTGTAATAATTACTCAGCTTGCCCAAAATTATCAGCGTTTTGGAATGAAAGTCAATAGTTTCTGTACAGTTCCTTGCTTTCCCTGAGACATCAAGCATGATTATTGATTGTAAACTGCCTATTTCACTTTTGGTAAAACAGATGCTGTGTTGATTTCAAGGAGCCAAGAACCTGGAAGCCTGTACACATTTGGATAAGCAGCCGCTGTATGTTACACTACCAAATGCACAGCACGGGTAGAAGCATTTCTAGATGTCCTTCTGGGCTGTAATATTTCCCCTAATCAGCAAGCCTTGCAAGGTTGGCCGTGGCCGCCTCTGCCCTCAAGCCATCGCTCCTCTGGTTAATTGTAAAAATTCCACACACTTTGGGAAATGGGAACGCGTCATTTATATTCCGCTTCTGTCAGGTGTATAAATATTAAAATATATTAGCCCCAAAATGGCTGATTATCCCTCAAACATTTTGCGATAAATCTCACCTTTTTATGGTGTGGGAGGGGACTCTTGTGCCTAAATATTTTATGATGTTTGGAAATATTCTTTAAACAACCTGGATTTATTATTAATGGTTTAAACATTTATAACAGCCTTAAAAATTCCGAGGTGCAGCTCACATTACACTCATCTACCAAGATAAAGTTATTTTCCCATGCAAAATGTATACCGGCGACTGAGATGATTTTCTGTGATGTGGTGTGTGTGTGTGTTTGGAAAACATACCGTGTGGCTACCAGGCAGAGATTGCTTTCAAATATCGAGGTCTTCTCAACAGCAATGCAGCATTAGACATGAAGTCACACAGAAGCACTGATAGTCAATATGTTAATATCTGTGTGCGCGTTTGTGTGTACGCCTGCTTTGTATCAGCCATGCTTACGTTTCCCATTTTATGTAGGAGTTGCATGGAGCCTGAGGCAGATGGGCCTTTTGGTGCAGTTAGGAAAATAGCCTTGGTAGTTGACACCTTGCAATTTTACTGAATCTACCTTTAAATAATAATAATAATAATAATAATAATAATAATAATAATAATAAATCCCACAATTTTTTTCTGATAGGTTCCGGGGGTAGGGAAGCTGGAATAGACACGTGTGTACACAATTTGTATCTCATATAGTATTCGGGACAAAGTTATGAATACGTAATGCAGGCAATGGATAGAAAAGAGGGTGATACATATTTATTGACCCCCAACGTAAGTGTGTGTTTAATGAGCAAAGGGCCATCAGGCTGTGCAAGGGGAGGCAGTGTCAGACCAGGGTCTGGTAAATCTACATTCAAATAAAATAAAATAAAAATAAAGCTTCACCTTGCCTTGACAAGCTGACTTGGGGTTTGTGACACAGTCAGTTCATTTGATTCTCAGAACTCAGCTGGGGGTTAAATTGGAATCCAGACATCAAAGAATTCTTCCAGCAGACCCAAATTTTGCCCATATAATTTTTTTTCTTCCAGTTGTCATAATTTTAGCTAATTTCACAGTGCAATACATTTTTTTTTGCCTTTGAAGTATTTCCCAAACATATAGCACCGTTGTAGGCAAAATATCACAAGCTGCCTTTTGCACATACATACAGGTCTCTTCTCCTAGGCCTTCCTTGCTGGATGTGTGTGCGCCCTGGTCTCTTTGTGTGCGTGCGTGTGTTTCGCACGTGTGTCTGACGTTACCCGAGGATTTCGCCCCCTCAGACCACTGCAGCAGCTGCATCATCATCATCTCTCAGGGCCTTCCCTGGCTTTTGCTTGCTCTCTCGTTGCCCCCCAATTGTGGTGTCATAAACCCCTCCAGACATGTGGAGCGGCGTGTGCAGGGAATGCTCAGGCTGCGGCTTGGCTTCTTATCGAAAGGTCAGGGCTAAGGGAATACATCAGGCTGCTATTGGGGATGGTGGCCGCTTGCCATTTAGCCTCCCCGCCTTTTATCAGATCACTTTTGTAACACAGACCTAATAAAAGAAGGAACCGTTGGCAGTGGCTGGGGGGGGGCAGGACAGAGAGGAGGAACCTAAGCAGGGAGGAAATCTTGTCCTGGTTTTGCTGCCTTTCCCAGCCCTTTCTAGTGTGCTTATGTTCTTGCCTTTGGCCTTTTTCTCTGGTTCTGCCTCCTCCACCTTTGCATCCCTTTAATTGTGCTCTCGTGTAAGAGAACTGAAATTTCATTTTGCTTAAACAATCACTCAGGAAGGGGAAAAGACACCCTCCTCTTTTGTGTTGTCTTGACATTTTTGGCCGGGGGGGTGGGTGGGTGGTGGTGGTGGTCTGGGAGGGGATTAGCACAAACGCTCTTGGATGCGAAGCCACCATTAATATTTTCTGCGAGGCTTAGAAGGAGAAAAAACGGCGACGTTCGCTGGGCAGAGGAACTTTCCTTCTGCATATATTTTATTGTGTGGGGTTTTAAGGCATCTTTGAGGCTGATCAACAGCCCTGTTGTTGCAGAACCATTTGTATGGCTTTGAGGCTGTCCTTTAATTGGAATGCCGCAGCCTGCTGGACACCCAACACAATTTAGCAAGGCCGGCGGGGCTGGGGCTGGGCTAATGTATCGCTGCATTTACATTCTTTATGGAACACCCAGATGGCTTTTTAGCGGGTAAACTGGGGAGATGAAAGAGAGCAAAGCCCAGTGTCCGACGGCCATCACTTTCGAGCGTGCAGGTTGGTGAAAAGGGCAGCTGAGCCAAACTGAGCTGAGCTGGCCACATTTCCCGTGGGGTGGGGAGGGGAGGGGAGGGGAGGGGAGGGGAGGGGAGGGGGGGCAAAAGCTTTGCTGAGACTCGGTTCCTGCTGGATGAATCAACTTCAGCTGGCTCTCGCGTATCCTGCTGCCTGCCTGCCGGTTGCAATGCTTTATGGCATTTCTCTTTTCCACGGGGGGGGGGGGGCCTCCCTCCCCCCCCCAGTCCAAGCAAATTGCATCTCATTTTATGCCTGTTGCTTCCTTGGGCATGAAGAAAGCTTTTCTGAAATTTCAAAGCTTCCACATTCTCTTAGTCTCCAGTTTGAAAAGACAGAAGGAGGGAAGCAGGCAGGGACCTGGCCAGCCAAACGAGGGTGCCTGGCCGGAAGCTCAGCATCCTCACGGAGACACAAAAGGCATCTTTGGACCACCCCTAACAGCCTAGCTCCTTCTGGGGGGAGGGGGAGAGCGGATGGGTGGAGGAAGCCAAGTCTGAACACTTTGAGCTCATTCAGGTAGCTGGAAATTGCCTCTCGCTTCCAGGCAGTTATTAACGGATCTATTTGAGGAGAGCCGGTGTCCCAGCTGTGGTCTTAGCACAAAATGTTTTGCTTATTACTGCCTCGTGGCAGGAATTTTGTGCCATTCTCCCCCAACTGGAGGGGTGTGTGTGTGTGTGTGTGTGTGTGTGTGTGTGTGATGGTGGAGGGAGAGTACACCCTGGTCTGGATGTGAAGGAGGGATTGCCATGTGTCTCTTTTGTTGGAAACAAACCTTACCCTTTCCATCTTTATTACTCTGTTGCCAATTTATGTGACTATTAGCCAACCAAGGTGGATGGCGGCTGCAGAAGCGCCAAGGTGGGTCTGATGGTCCTTGTGGCTATTTCGGGCAATGTCAGAAGCGCTCACACAGACATTCTCCCCCCCCCTCCTTTTTTTTATTGTCCTCCCAGGGAGCAGAATTTGAACTTAATATTCCATGAAATAAGCCATTGTAATCACGTTGGGTTAATAGAAGAAGTAAAATTGCCTCTCCTCTCACAAGACATTAGAGCCAGGCTGCGTTATTAAAGTTTTCTTGCGGACAGGCGCTTTAAAATATAGCCTCAGTGGCTGACACAAGTCTTTTCAGCGGGGATGACAGCTTTTCAGATCTTAATAGGCTGTTCCTTTCTGGCCTGTGCGTTTTCCACATTTCTCCTTTCGGAGCCAGGCTGTGACTTGATGGCTAAAATCTGACATGTAGAAGGTGCTGTGTCTGCCGCAGCAGAAGGAAAGTAAAAAAACAAAACAAAAGCCTTTATTCGTCCTTAGAAAATGGGATGCCTGCAAATTGGCAACAATCAGCAAACAATTAAAACTTAAGAAAAGGGTTCCTTTAAAATCACCGGCTTTGACTCATTTGACCCAAATGCCCATTTTATCCTATTTATTTATTTATTTATTTATTGGCACAAACCATCTCTCCAGAGATATGGGTGGGTGCTTGCAAATCTGAATGGCTTATCTTTTTGGACAAGAACTGGTCAAATTTGTTGGCAATGTTTTGCTCCATTGAATTTTATACAAGACTAAACGGAAACGGCAGGTGACAGATTACAAAGCAGCCTTTTTTCTTGAATGCCGTTTTAATTTCACTTCACTGTTGAGCTTTGGGAGGCAGCAGCGAAGGCGAGAGAAAGGGAGGCTCCCGGATACACTTGGCTTTAGTTTGAGGGGTGTGATCATGTCCAGTAGAGACAAGAGTGACTCTCGACTGGCAAAGAATCCTGGGAACTGTAGTTTGTCAAGGGTGCTGGGAATTGTAGCTTTGTTGGGTGCAAACTACAGCATGCGGGATACTTTGGGGGAAGCCATGCGCTTTCAATGTGCCGTAGTTTTGCTCCAAGTGTGTACGATCCACAGGAGAGATGCAACATCCCAGAGAGGGCTGGGTGGGCCTGATGAGCTTGAGCTCTCTTCCCAAGGTAGGAAGGTTAATGCTCGTTCACAGGTGCTTCCTGTTGATGAGTTGCCTTCTCCTCCAAAAGAGGAGCTCCCCAAAGGCCTCCTTGTCCACTTATGTCAAGGCTTCTTCCCTTCCTTCCTCCCTCCCTCCCTCCCTGCCTGCCTGCCTGCCTGCTGCGATCATACTGTGTGCATGTTGCCCACATCAAAGCTCATACTTGTTTCTTTTGTTTGTGTGTGTCCCTGACATACTCTGTAGCCCACTTGTGCCTGACCCTGGTCCAACTGCTCCAAGTCCCTGCCCCTGCCAGGACCTGCTCTGCCCCATCTCTTAGCTGCTGCCTTAATGGTGCTAGCATTAGTCTCCTGAGCCTTCACCACTTCAATCATTCATTTGTAATTTTATTTGTATGACATTTTTCAATACAGAGAATCATGCTCAAAGTGCCATACAACAAAGCAAACAGGAATACATCTCAAACTCAGGCATCGCTAGAACAATGGAAAAGAACATAAAAAACCAACATAATAGTAAACATACAAATAATAATAATAATAATTCAGTACTATAAATGCAACAATAGGAGGCTAACAACATCACACCTCCTGGCAACAGCAAAAATAACAATGGAGCTTGACAGTTTTACTTTGGTCCCGAAAACACCTCTCCCAAGATGTTGTACTTCCAGTTGCAATTGCCTTGGGCCCAGAACCATGGACTTCTGTACAGCAAGGGCGATGGGTCAAGGGGAGCAGCTCTCTCCCCAGCCCCGCTCCCAGCCAAGAGTCACAATCCCCAGGTTCCCAGCTTTCTTTTCTTTTCTTTTTTTTAAAAAGGACATTTCTGGCATCTGTAGAACCTGAGATACAGTGCCCAATACGCAGTCTACTATTCACATTTGTTTTGTGAGAAACTCACCTCCCACTTCAGTATTTTAGCCCATTTACTTGGAAAGCAGATCTAGTCAAGGTTAGAGGGAGACTCTTGCTACTAGCAGACTCTAGAGAGGGAACTTCTTGGTATGTTTGCAAAAAAAAAATATCCGCTGGTGGAGAAGGCATTGCTGCTGCCGCCCACAGAAAACAATGCAGGGATGGGGGGTTTTAGTGTAGCTGAGCTTGGAGGCTAATGTGTGTCAGCTAAAAAACAAAAGGGGGCTGCAGAGGCTCATGATCTTTCTGACAGGTCTTATTTAAGAGAGAATGAGAGATGGTAAATGTTAAAAAAATTATTCTACTAATACCAATGCAGCCAAACTCCATTGTTACTGTAGTATACCCATATTATTTTTTTTGAAAATGAAGAAACAAGAAACAGTACCAAAGCAAATAGCCCCCCACCCCCTGTCCTAAGCCCATCTCACAATTTTATTTTATTTTTTAACAGATCAAGTCCTATACATAGCTACCCTTTTCTTGAACTATATATTTTTTTTACATAACGTGAAGTAGTCCACACAAACACCTGAAACATCCAATTCTCTCTTTACCTAAGATGTTAACTGACAGCTTTTTATATAATTCTTCTTGATAATTAACTTGGTTCTTTAGCATTGCTGACAACTTAATCAAGCTCAGTTGTTCCCAGATCTTTCTGGCGATATCCTGCTTTGTTAGTTTACATGTAATTGGCATAGAACAGCCTTGCAATGGTCAAAACATGTACTGTATAATCTGGATCATGTAGGAACACGGTTCTAATGATAACTCAACTTGCAAAGCTTCCCCTTATTATTTTAACCACACAGTTCTAAAACCATTTTTCTTTAATACACCCCCAACACAAATGGGAGAAATTTCCCTTTGTGGCTTCACAAAACCAAAACTTTCCATCACCAGTGCTCCTCCTCATCTTTGGGTTTCTGGGCAACTGGAGATGCCATTGGGTAGCCACCTGAATACAGTTTTCTTGATAATTAGTTGATAGAGAAAAGGAGGATCCTGAACTGAAAAGATGACACCATATTTCTTTTGGAATATTTATTCAGAGGTCTTTATTTTCAAAGAGGTATAGATAAAAGAGGATCATCCAGTTTTGATGATGTTTGTTTTCCACACTCAGCCATGAAACTTCCTGGGTAACTTTGGGCCAGTCTCTGTCTTTTAGCTGAATCTAAATGGGGAGGTGGGTAGGCTGAATCTCCCTTTAAAAAGCTCAACAACTCTTGGGGCATCCTATACCACTTTGGGGGAAAGTTCCATGAGGTTCGCAATAACAAAACTACAATTAAAACCAGTGTTCTGATAACATAGAAACAGGCGAAGAAAACAGTAATGAAAGCAACAAGGAAACAAAACTGAACCTTACATTTCTACCCCAGAATTTAATTGTGCAACATCAGCTGATATTAACAGCAGTACAGTGGTGCCTCGCTTAACGAATGCCCTGCTTAACGAAATTTCCACTTAACGAAAGGATTTTTCGAGCGGAGTTTGCCTCGCTAGACGAATGCGTTTTACGAAAAATTCGTCTAGCGAATCGCGGTTTCCCATAGGAATGCATTGAAATTCAATTACTGTAATGCGTTCCTATGGGCAAAAAAAATTCAATGCATTCCTATGGGATTCGCTAGACGAATTTTTTTGCTATAAGAAAAGACCCGTGGAACAAATTAAATTCGTCTAGCGAGGCACCACTGTATGTCTCCCCTTCAAATTCACCAGAGGGGACCTGCTTGCAATCCTGCAACATTATATCCTTGAAGTGACGTGGAATTGGAAGCATGATCCATAGAAGCAGGGGTGTGTCTTGCAGAGAAGGGGAAGGCCTCATTGCTCTCTGTAGAGATGACATTTTTTGGAGTGTTCCTAAGAAGTGGCTTCTGTTCTTCAGCATCTCCCTCCTGAATATTGCTAATCTTGCAGTATCGGAAACTGAAGAGGTCAGACCTGTTTCCAAGTCCAGTTTCATTCTCTGATAATCTGATCCTTCTCTCAACCAGGGGAACATCAAGTGCTAGCTTCACCCCTTCATGTGTGAAGATGCTCGCATGCGGGGGCTAACGAGTCTCATCCAAGGCCACAGGAACATGGGAAGCTGCCTTAAACCAAGTCAGTCCCATCGGGAAGTCAGGATAGCCTACACTGGTTGACATCAGCAGCTGCTCTCCAGGGTCTCGGGCAGGCAGAGGTTGCTCCCTGTCGCACCTGGAGATGCTGCTTGGGATTGAATCTGGGTGCTCTGCCATGTCATGATAGCCTCTTTCTTAAGGGCAAACAAGGCTTGTGAGGAGGACACTTTGGAGGCGACGGAGAAGACTGTGGTAACCAACACTTAGCCAGACACTCAGCAGTTGTGCAAGGGGGAGAAATGAGAAGAGGGGTTAGCGATGAAGTCCTTCATTCTTTGAACAAGGAATTCCAGGTTGCTACCGACCTGGGACCCTTTCCATCCAGCTCCAACTCTCAGATGAATGGAGACAGGTTGTGGCAACCATCTGGTGAGAAAAAATGCTTGTGTGCAGAGGCCCTCTTTTCTTCTACATGTGCCACTGCTTTGAAAACAGGTGTGGAGGCTATGCACTAGCGGAATTAGCAGCACAGCAAGCTGACTGACATTTCTTGCCCAAGTGGCGTCTGTGGGAGGAGAGAGGGATGCAGGGTTCAGCAGCAGCAGCGGCTGCCGCCTTTGAGATGAAGTAAACATAAAGCAGGCCGGAGCTCTGTTTGGGATCTCCATTCTTCCCTTTCCCTCTTCTTCTGTTTTGGTGCTAAAGTATAAGTGAGACCTCCTTACAAAGCCCCATAATGGGACTCTGAGAATTGCTAGACTAAATGAGTGGTGCCTGCTGAGTATTAGAAACATATGTTGGGAGGCCAGAGTAATTTCCCTCACAGACAAGGAATCTCAAGATGAGCTTGAACAAACATTCTGAGCCTTGCTTAAAAATAGCAATAAGGCAGATATGCAGAAGAGCGTCTTCTAAAGCTGGCAGCATTAAATGCATATTCAGAATGCCCAGAAACTGGTTCTACTTCCTGGGATGTTTTTATCAAAGCACAATATGTAAAAAGCAAGGGCAGGGATATGTAAATTATTTGTGACCAGTTTCAGGGACTTGACAGTTTCTCAGCAGTTGGACTTTTAGAAGGGCATAGCTACTGTGTTTTGAGTCCTGAAGTTTGACTGGAGGCGAAGAGGAATGACTGTTTATTCCCCTTATTTTGCAGCAACCTGTGTTGCATCTTCAGGGGCAAGTGCAATGTTCCACAACTCCTGTCATCAGCTCCCATTTTGCTTTCAATTTTTTACATTAGCTATCATTGCTGGCACTTTGACTATGGGCTGCAGAAGAAGCTCCTCAAATGAAAATATCATTCTTTCCCCCCACCAAGCCTGCACCGAAATCACGTGAATGTTTTGCAATTTTGTATATTAATAAAATCTGAAACTCTTAAATCCCACATGAGTGAAGCTATGGCATTAGTTCTTTAACTATGTACCTTCAAACATGACAATCTGGCCTTTTCACATGGAGTCGCACAATGTGCTGTGAATTATTTTCTGACAGCCAAATAATCCCACGCAGGTGACTAAAGTGCATTGAGACACCGTTCCAAAGGTTGTAATAATGGCTTCTTTTCAGAATGGAAACATGGCACTAATAGAGCCTTCGACAACCAGATACCCTCCAGCTGGTTTGGTCTACAATTCCCATCACCCCCAGCATCATATGGCCGTGCTGGCTAGGGCTGATGGGAGTTGTAGTCTATAACAGCTGGAAGGCTGCAAACTGGTGAAAGCTGACCTTGTGCAAAAAAAATGTGGCTAGAATCCTCAGGAATTCACCACAGGCCGTCTCAGATCCACAGCATCAAAGGGTGGCAATAAAGTTATTATTGAAATAGCCTGCTAAAAGCTCCTTTTGTCATGGAATTGGATTCTTTCTTTCTCTTTTCATTTTTAGCCTTGTTAGATTAATGGGAGGCAACGCCTGAATCTGCATCTCTTTTGCTGATATTGTGTGGAAGCCAACCCTGGCAATAGAGAACTCAAGGGGACCCCGGACATTGTTGCTTTGCTGGTCCTTTCCTGAACGTATTTCATTTCTGTATTATTGTATGAAAACTAAGTTTTAATACCATACCACAGGATACTAAGGACCCTATTCAGAGATTGTTTGTGTCCCGTGGAAGGGGCTTTTAATGTACTTCAAGTCTGATTTGAAAAACCAGCCCTCCATACGACTCTCTGGCAAACGGGAACTCAGAAAATCGGGCCGTTACTGAGATTGTCTTGGCATTCGTGCCGGCTCCTTTGACGTGCCTGCCGCAAGCCCGATAGGGGCTTCATTGTGCCACTTCCACAAAGAAAGGGAACGTTGCCTCTTTTCTTCTCTGTCAGTGGCTGACATAAGAAGGTTTTCGGAACAAAGGGCACAGTTGTGCCAAGGAGCAGTCCAAGAGGATTAGCACTTCCGAACAGCGAAAGGCCTCACTCGCCAACCTGCCTCGTTCCTGCTCTTCACTGCATTTTTGGGTTTGGGCTTATGGCAATTTCAAGAGAATGATGCATTCCTTCTCCGCACAAATCTTATTTCTAAACTCTAATTTAATAGCATTAAACCCTAAGCTGCCTTGGTTTTAAGAGATAAAACTCCAAAGTTGATAACTGCATTTAGGAATAGTTCAGGTATTGAGTTTCTAATTTGCTTCCTGAGCATGGAAATCCCTCAGATAGTCAATATTGACGACCTTTAATTGGTAGCCGGAGCCTCCCGCTGAGCAAATGTTTTTCTCTCCAGCAGAAGGAAGAGGTTCCAGGTGGCTGGCAAGGCATCCTTGGCTGCAGCTACTCAGGACCACACTCCTCCAGGCAGGTCAGGCTTTGAGCAGGGCATCCTCTCTTCAGCTGCTGCTGTTGATCTTTGCTCTTGCTTCCAGGCAGAGCTGGAGGGGATTGCCCAGAGCAGTGCCACCAGACACCACCTGCCCTGTGAGGAAAAAGAAGAGGGCAGACACAGGCATCAGGCCTGCTCCAGCCACACTGTCCCGCCGCCAGCCAACTTTAAAAGCTATACCATTTGTATAAACTGCAAACCACCTTGGGTGCCTTTGGCAGAAAGGGGTGCATTTGGCAGAAAGGTGGTATATAAATGCAAGGAATAAATAAATGAATGCCTGCTTCTGCACAGCTAAAGCTAAAGCCAACTTCCTTCACTGTCATTCCTTGGGAATCCAACGCTGATTCCCCATTTGTGAGATGAGGAGGAAAGCCCAGCCTACAACCAGAGGCTGCTTGTGGGTTTGAAGAGAGGCCTGCCTTAGCCCTGCCCTCTGGAATGTGCCACCTGGGTAAGTTTATTTTTAATCATCAAAGCAGCCAGCTCCTGATTGGCTCCCTGATTATCCCTGCCTATAAATGCTTCTGCAGACCCTCCAAGTGTCTGTTTTCCAGGGACGTCCCTAATTTAGAGAAGCTTTCCCAGTTTCTTATTTGATCCCAGAATGTCCCACTTTTCCTTAGAATGTCCCTATTTTCATTGGAGAAATGTTGGAGGCTATGGAGTCCCGAGCCATCTGAAGGCAATCCTGTATAGGGAAGGGTTTTTCAAAAATGTTTAATGTTTCATTGCGTTTTTATAGGGGAGTTGGAAGCTGCCCAGAGTGACTGGGGCAACCCAGTAAGATGTATGGGGTATAAATAGTAAAATTACCATTATGGAGTGGGACGTCCTTATTTTCACCAGAGAAATGTTGGAGGGTATGCTTCTGTTACTATCCTGAGACCCAGCTTTGCGCAGCTTGGCTTGTGAGTGTAGGCTATGGGCACTGCCAACTTTGCTGGGGTGGGTATTGTTCCTTGAGTTCTTGGATTCATAAAAGGGTGGGTCAATTCTTTTTAAGAGCTGTATTCCACTGAACTGTCTAGTTTTTATTTTATATTTTTGGTGCGGGGAGAGAACCTTTCTTCATCCATGGCATGTCTGGATTTTTTATAACTATTTGTATGAAACCTGCCTATAGCCCCTACCTACAAGATTTCCACTGACCATCACAAAGGCAGGATGATTTCCCAGCTAAAGGGATAAAGGTGTGGGGTTTTTTTTTAATCAGAAGCTGTTGGTGGTTTTGTTGTGTGAAGCCCTACCTGGATGAAAGATCTTGACGGCAGCCTTGGACAATTGTGAATATTTCTCATGAATTGGCGAGGCTTGCTCAGTTAATATTTTCTTTTGAAAAGGTGTCAAAGGGTCATTTGGAAGTGCTGGCTACCAAGTGGCACCCCAGGGTTCAACTTGGCTGGCTGGGGTGGTAGTGGGGAGAGAATGAAATCTGTCCCTCTCCTTTCATAAACTGTGGGGTATCCTTCTCCTTTGCCAGAGTGAGCTCTACAGGGCCTATAGGCTTTGAAGAGCTGCGAAAACTTACCAGTACCTGCCTGTCAGTATCCCTTTCTGTTAGTCCAGACATTATAAGGAGCAGCGCCAAGAAGTTAGTGCCTACCTGCGGCCACACCTGGAAGCAAGGCCCTGACCAAGGAGAAGACCTGGCATAAGGAGCAGCCAGCCAGCATCAGCCAAGGCCTGGCAATGGATGCCTGTAAAGACAGAGGGACACGTAAGGGCCTTTCCCCTACCTTCAGCCATCACCTCTGTGTATATTAAACATTAGTGCCAATGAAACATATGCGTCTATTTCCTTTTTTCTTTTTTCTGCTTCAGATACAAAAATGTCTTCAGGTCAGAGGACATCCACTTCCCACCAATATACGACTGATGGAAATGGGGACATTATTGGACCACTCCACCTGTTCTCATCCCACTCCTAAGTGACACATTCATGCTAGAGCAGGCACCCCCAAACTCAGCCCTCCAGCTGTTTTGGGACTACAATTCCCATCATCCCTGACCACTGGTCCTGTTAGCTAGGGATGGTGGGAGTTGTAGTTCCAAAACATATGGAGGGCCAAGTTTGGGGGTGCCTGTGCTAGAGCTATAGAGTGGGTCCTATAGCTCAGAATAGATCCACTGATGTTAATGGACATTACTCGGGTTTATTAATGTCATTCTTCTTACCCTGGCCCCCACCTGGGAATATCCCTCATTCTCAGGTACTCCTGCTTGTTCCCAGTGGTTGTAAGAGACGATGGCGATGCCCTCCATATCCTCTTTCTGAGCCTGATATTATCTCCCCCTCCCTGGCCTCTCCTCTCCAACCCATGATGACTCGAGAAACTTTTGCCTCTTTCGCTCACATCCCCTTTCCTGCCTGGCCTGGTCTTTGCTACATTATTTTAAACTCATTTCCCTAATCCTGGAAGAATTCTGACTGCTGTTGGACAGAACTGGAAGGCAACAAGGCAGTGGATGGGGAGGGAAGAGGCAATCGCCTCCTTTCTGTCCCCCTCGAGCCTTTGGCTTGTGTTTTCTGGAATGTCCAGAGGCCAAAGGGGAGCTGCTGTATGCAGCAGAGAGCAGCCTCCACGTGCTCTCCAATTACTCCCGGCTTGGCAACTGAGGGATGCTGCCCTCTCCGCCGCCCCTGAGGCTGATGTTGTCTAGGGAGGGAGCTTGCCGGGGCTGGAGAGTTTGAACTGCAATTGTCTTTGTGTGTCACACGCAATCTACAAATGGTCTCGGTGAGATTCTGCAATGCCAGCCATGGGACCTGAAATGACCTCTAGAAATGACTTGGTGGTTGTGTAGGATAGGCTTGGAAGAGGAGGAGGGGGGAGCCTCTGCCAAAATATCCTCCTGGTGCATTTTGCTGCTGGACCTGCAAAACCACCCTCAACCAGGAGGGTTAAGAAGCAATATCCAACTGAAGGGCATCACTAATGAGTTCCAGAGTGCTGGGTGTGTTGGGGCCAAACCAGAGATGCCCATCTCAGAGGCTGATCTGCATCAGGACCACATAAGAGGGCAAAAGGTTGAAGCCCTCCTGTACACACACACACACCAGAGTCCCAATCCAGATTGGACCCCTTGCCCCTACATCTGCACAACTGCTAATTGCATGAGCAACATCTTGTATAATCTGGTACAACAACAAAGCATCCCGTATCACCTTAAAGACTATGACCCATTTCTAATGACAAAAGATTTAATGGGCTGGGCCACAGGGGTGGGCAGAGTGCAGCCATTTCACATGACGGTGACAGAGAACAGGGTGCCTTCGGGAGGCCACAGACGGCTGAGGAATCTCGTCCGAGTGACTGGATGATGTCCACCCAGCTGCTGCCAGCTTCATTTTTTATTAAAAGAGGAACGTTTCCAGTCCCATGTTGCTGCCCCCCTCATGACAGCTTTCCTTCTCCTTAACCCTTTTTGGGGTAGCTGTTTGGCCTATCAGCAGTTGCAAGTGATAAATAGATCAATATTGGCTAATGTTATGATTCACTAGCATTTATCAGATACACTCGGAATGATTTATAGAAGACAGCATTTCAGGCCTGACCCTTGATGGTCTCCAAAAGCACTTAAAAATAAATTTACCCTGGCCTCACTCACCCCATTTCAAAAAGGGTGACAAAGATGAAGTAATTTATAAGTCACACTTTTATTAATGCTTTTAACTTTCATATACTTGGCTTTGCAGCCCTTTGAGTGGCAGAAGTGCAGCTCCTGGTTGCAGGGTAACCTCTGCTACTTTGAGGGGGCCTTTGTACAAATGATCGGCTCGTAAATAGGTGCTGTGCTCCACATTATCCCCTCGTAAATCCCCAGGCCCTTTCTGCATTGAGAGCGAGAGAGAAAGAGAGGCTCCCACAATGATGTTTCTGAGCTCCGGAGGGTCTGGGTTGCTGCCCTGTGGAGAAGCAGCTGGCCAGCGGGTGCTCTGGTGACTGGTGCTGAATGGGCCTAAGAGGGGACCCTGGGTGTTGAGTCAGTGTCAGGTGGTGAGCTGAATGGACAAAGCAGCACCCTTGCAGGTTAGGGAGGCAGACTCACTTCACATCAAGCGAGGGGGGAAGAGGAAAAGTGGGCTTTGGAGCAAGCTTGGGTGTGTCATGCTCTCAGCCTGATTACCTTTCAGGGTTGTTGTGAGGATAATGCAATGTGGGATGGTCATCTGTGAGGGATTCTTTAGTTGTGAAGCTTGCATTGCAGGGGGTTAGACTAGATGGCTGTTGGGGGTTCCTCCCCACTCCCCATGGTTCTATGAATTAATCCCCACAAAAGCCCCATGAGTAGGCTAGGCTGAGAGACTGCGCCTTAGCTTCTCAGGCCCCAGTCCAGCATGTTGACCACTATGCCACCCAAGCAGGAAGAGGGATAAGGAACTCCTCCCCAACTTATGGAATATGCAGAAATATGGTGAAACTTATATATATATATTTAAAGTAGGTGAATAAATCTGGATATGCAGAAGATATTAAAAATAATTTTAAGGAACCACAGAAAGAGGGGGAAGGAAGTCAAATTTTGAAATGATTGTAAGATTAGGTAAAAGTAAAGGGGCCCCTGACCATCAGGTCCAGTCGTGTCCGACTCTGGGGTTGCGGTGCTCAACTCGCTCTATAGGCCGAGGGAGCCGGCGTTTGTCCGCAGACAGCTTCCGGGTCATGTGGCCAGCATGACAAAGCCACTTCTGGAAAACCAGAGCAGCACACGGAAAGCTGTTTACCTTCCCACCGGAGCGGTCCCTATTTATCTACTTGCACTTTGATGTGCTTTCGAACTGCTAGGTGGGCAGGAGCTGGGACTGAGCAACGGGAGCTCCCCCTATTGCAGGGATTCGAACCGCCGACCTTCTGATCAGCAAGCCCTAGACTCTGTGGTTTAACCCACAGCGCCACCTGGGCTATATATCCCCTCCCCTCCCATTGCTCTTCCACCCTGATTCCTCCTCCTGTTTTGTGTGGCCAGTATAGCTGCCATTTGTTGCAGAGCAACCCGACATTGGGATGCCTGGCTTAAATGCTCAGCCTTGTATGGAAAGCCGGAGAAATGTCTGCTCTGAGACCAAACACAAACTCTTAACTCATAACTAACCGTAATGTGGAGTTCCTTTCTGTTTGCCCATTCAAATCAATACCTTGCCGCATGTCAGAATGTTAGTTTAGTTTTTTTAAAGCTGCCTGTCCTGGGGTTTCCCAGTCAATGCAGTTCCACTGTTAATAATTTGAATGATGAAGTGGACTTGCTAAGAACAACAGCTGTAAAGCAAACGGAGCTGTGGGGAGGAAGGTGGGGCAGGGCATAAATCCACATTCGCCAAAGGCTCCAAATGCTCCCAACACCAGAGTGAGTAGCCAATGCCAGGTGGGAAATGGTGGCTGCTGCCCTGAAGAAATGCCACGGCTTCAGCAGGGGCTTCAGAGATGATTTGGCCTCATGCTGCTCAGAGCTGTTGGGAGGGTTGCAAAAGCCACCTATCCCCCCCCCCCAGTGTGGCTTTCTACTCACTACTAGCCTCATCTGCCCTCCACAAAGGTCAGCCCCCAGAGCCTGTCCCCCCACTCAGGGGGTTACAGGAAAATCAGACAACTCATGCAAGTAAGCCCAGCTCTATGTGAGAGATGGGCAGGTGAAAGGCCTTCCTCCGCTTTATTTCCATCCAGTTCAAAAGCAACACTCTACCTAGTTGGGCTGCAGTGCTTGATTAATTAACTGGTTTGTTCAGACTTACCCAACCTGGTGCCCTCCAGATGTTTTGGACTACAGATTCTACCAGCCTCAGCATTAGTTCTTTTTAAAGACATGTACATACTATCGTACCAAGAAAAAAAATCAAAGAGGTTTACAACCATAGGTAAGGTAAAGGACCCCTGGACAGTTAAGTCCAGTCAAAGGCAACTTTGGGGTGCGGTGCACATCTTGCTTCAGGCCGAGGCAGCCGGTGTTTGTCCACAGACAGCTTTCTGGGTCATGTGGCCAGCATGACTAGACTAAACCGCTTCTGGCACAATGGGACACTGTGGCGAGTGCCAGAGTGCACAGAAATGCCGTTTACCTTCTCACCACACTAACTTGCACTGGTGTGTTTTTGAACTGCTAGGTTGGCACAAGCTGGGACAGAGCAAAGGGAGCTCACCCCACCACGCAGATTCGAAACGCCAACCTTCTGATTAGCAAGCCCAAGAGGCTCAGTGCTTTAGACCACAGTGCCACCCATGGCCTTTTACAGCAATAGAAACCATATAACAAGATCATTTTTAAAAAGTTTAAATTAACTATTGTGGAAGGATATACTGTATTCTTAATTGCCTGCACAGGCTTGGTGGAATAGAAATCTTTTCAGACGGTATATAAAAGTTGGCACAGAAGGTGCCCGCTACATCTCTATTGGCAGAGTATTCGACATGACCAGGCTGAGGATACTAATGGCTTGGATTATTCTTGTTGTCAAACAAGCCTCACCAACTTGGGGAATGACCAACAACACCCCTGCAGATGATCCCAGTGACTGAGCTGGAATATAAGGGTTCAGGCAGCCCCCAAAGTACCCTGGAGCTAAGTTGTTCAGTGCTTTGTAAATTAATACAAGAGCCTTGAACCTGGCTTGGTAGTAAGTGGGCAGATTATATATATGGATTGGGGAAGACAAATGAGTTAGGTGAATCTTTTGGCCAACAAGCAAGCAAGCAGAGGCTCCCATTATATTGACAGCACCATTTTTAATATGCTGCTTTTTAAATATAAAAGTTGCAAGTGGCAAAAAGTACCACCTCAAAAGAGGTTCCCCCCCCTTTTCTCTCACAATGGAGGGAACCACCTAAAAATAGGGGAAGATTTGCTTTTGGATGCTTCCAGATGTTTTAGAGTCTGGATCCTGTCATCCCTGACCTCAGGTCATGCTGACTGCTGGGAGTTGTAGTTCAGCACCCCTTTGTGGGAAGCCTGGGTTAAGTTATACGCCTAATGTGCATAAAATGTAATGTTTGTATGGGTTTGAATTTACAAAGAGAAGTTTGCATTAAGCATGGGAGGTTTCACTCTGGCAAATGTGGCAGAAAAGGTTAGATGTTTCCCTTTCAGGCTTCAGGTTAATTGATGACTCATCCCAGAAAACAGAACTGCAGGAAGGTGAAACCTGTGAACACATTGATGAACCAAACTTAGGATACAGTATCTCTCTGGGATCAGAGAAAGCAAAGTTTAGTGGACTATACCTATTAAGGACTAAAAAGAAGATGGGACCACATTACTTGCTTGTTTAACAGCAGTGTGTTACTTTGTATCATATAACGTTTATTTGTAGCTATCTTAAGATTGTTTCCAGTAAAGCTTTGAAATTCACTCTTGTGGTGGAGAGCAAATTCATTTCTACTCTGCACAAAGTCCAGATCACTGCAGCAACTCTAGCAGCCTGCTCTTAGGAGTACCTGGGCAAACCCTCAAATTTGGTCTTGTCTCTGCCTACTTTCCCCCACTGGCCTGGGAAATTTTGACTGCATGTCACCTCTGCCTCTCCTTCCCAGCTGCAAAATGTGACCAATAGCTTTTCCCTATGCACATCAACTGCTTGCAAAACACTTTGCATTTTTTAAAAAACAAAAATCAACCCCCAAATTTGTGTGAAGAAAAGGAGGCTGGTTGAGATGTCTTAGCCACCAATTCCTGACAATTAACAGACAATGGTTTAGAGAAGGGGGGAGGTCCAGCTCTTAGGAGCCTTTTTGTTCCATTTTTTTCTGGGGGGGAGGGGAGAGTGCTCATTAGGAAGTGGGCTGGGATCACAGGTCCTGGAAGCCAACTGCAATATTGCACAGGGGAGAAACTGCATCATGACAGTATGGAAAGGAAGAAGGGACTGGTAGGGGCTGTGGTTCCCTCTTCCCTTTGGAGTGGGAGCCCTCAACAGGCTTGCTTTGTTGCTTTTTAAGCAAAACACACACACACACACACACACACACACACACACACACACAGAAAATGCTCTTCTTTTCTGCCTCATACTGTGTTGGTTGCTTTGGGAATGACACAAAGGAATAGAATGAACAAGGAAATGAAAACGTAGCAAACATTTCCCAATTTAGATTCTTGGTGCCATTTCCCAGCTCCTTCCTCAGCTGAATTTGGGGTGTCAGCCAGAAACTGGCTTGCTGGGCTCCTGTGACACACCATGCTGGGTTAGAGGCCCCTGAGTGGCTTCACCCAGGCAGACTGGTGTCTTTTCCTTCTCTTGGCAGCACAAAGACATTTGAAAGGAGGCTGATAGTGGGAGTTCAAAGCACATTTGAAGCAGAGTTACAGTTCCCAGCAACCCTTCACAAACTACAGTACCCAGAATTCTTTGGGGGGGGGAGAGTGCCTCAAGGGAGGACCTGAGGCAGATAGTAGTAGCAAGTCAGGACAGCTCCTCCTCCCTTCAATTTTACCCTCCTTCATCCAGATCCCTGAGCACTAAGGCTGCAACTGGGCTTTTTACTGCTCAAGGACAGATTGGCTTCTCTTTTGCACCCTATCAACATTCCTGGACTACATGTTCAAGCACTCCCTACTCTTGATTTAACACCTATTTAAATTGCTCTGCAGGCGTGAAATGCCTTTGGAGGACTTTCAGTTTGAGAACCATTTCCTGATCATGAGCAGGGGAAATGCACAGGGAAGTCCACATTTTACTGGGTTCCTGTTGCACATCAGTTCACTTGGTAATTGAACTTCCTTGTTTTCAGGGACGGCCACAGTTCCACCATCACTCCATTGTGCATTTTGCAGTTTCAAGGCTGCATAAACATTCCTGCACTTGCATTACCCCATCCCAGAACATTTAGTGCAAAAGAGAATCTGGCAACCGTGCTGACACTTTGATTCCTAAAGGCTCACAGATCAGGAGAATGTGGAAGAGATAGGAACGGAAAGGTTGCAATATCAGAAGAATGCAGGCATCCCAGGAATATGCAGCATCGATTCATATTAAGAAGGGCTTGTACTGTAAGCTGATTTTGGGATGGTCATGAAAAGGGCCCGATCTGCCTTCAGAGTGATAGACTTGCAATTCGCAATCCAAATTTCATTTACGTAGCTATTTATTGCATTTATAGCCCACTTTTTATCCAAGGAGTTCAAGGTGGTGCACATGGTTCTCTTTTCATTCAGTTCCCACAACAAACCTGTCAGTTAGCTTAGGCTGCAAGTGAGTGAGCAGGCCAAGATGACCCAGTAAACCTCATGGCTGAGTGGGGATTTGAACCTGGGTCTCCCAATAGTCTTACCTCTACACTCTCAATTTGGTGGGACGTGTGGGTTTTGGCTTGACCCTACACCCCAGCCAAACCATCTGGGAATTGCCTGATTTCAGTTTCTGGGGTTCCTAGATATAGGAGCGCCACACCTGGACCTGGCACCCTTCTGATGCCTGGAGGAGAAATCAGCCTTGCCCTCCTTCCCTTCCCCCAAGTATAAAACCAAGAAATGCAACCCTTGGCCTCCGAGAGATATTCTGAGGGATGGAAGCAGCCTCTTCATGGAAGTTTGAGATCTCAGTGACTCCGTGTCCTGCTAGAAGAGCCTGGCTGCTCTCTCTTTGTTCCTTCCCAGCTTACATTTAAATATATTAGATGCCTTTTGTATTTGGCCTTTTGTGCAATGCAATGCATAATTGGATCAATGTCTGCTGAGGGAAACGTTCCTGCAGGCTTTCCCCATGGATTGGATTCCTCTCTCAGCCAAATGGGACCAGACAGGTGCCCTCCTCGCCTGCGGTGGGGAGAGAGAAAAGGAGCTGGGGAGGCAGCAGTCTCTCCCCATCTGTAGTGCCTCTGGTGCTCCCACTTTTGCAGTGGTGTCTCTAGACTTGACTTGCGGTGCTTGGCACTGTGTGGGATGTGTGGTCTCTGAACCTGTCCTTTGGCACCCTTCCCATCACCAAACCATGGGTGTGCTTGGCCCAGTCCTGGCCAAACAGCAGATACGGCTGCTCACCTTGTTTTTGTTCATTATCAGAGTTCTCTTCAAATGGTTCTGGCCACATAAGTACGTAAGAAGACCCTGCTGGATTCGGCTCTTGGCCCATCTAGTTCAGGACCCAGTAGCCAACCAGATGCCTCTGGGAAACATGCAAGCAGGATCCAAGCACAAGGGCACTCTCCCCTCCAGGGGTTTCAAGAAACTGGCATTCAGAAGCATAGTTGCTTCCAACCATTGATGCAGAGCAATAGCCATCATGGCTAGTGATCAATAGCCATGAATTTGTCTAAGCCTCTTTTAAAGCCTCCTGTGGGAATGAGTTCCATAGTTTTGTGCTATGTGAATAAGTACTTTCTTCACCCTCCCCCCCAAAAAAATATCCACCTGCTTCTTCCACTCTTGTAATGAATGGCAGTCCCACGAGAGTCTCCTTCCCACTCCTTCTCTTGCTGCTCCTGCTCATGTCATTGGGGACAGAGAAGACTCTGTGGTGGCTTTTGCTTTCTTGGGATTAGAGAGGCAGGACTAGTGAGGGGGGGGCAGTCATTCTCAAACAGCTTCCAAAGCCAGTTTCTCTGGGCCACCTGTGTTGACCCCCACCTCTGTGGCCATCAGCTGGAGCCTCCTTGGCTGCCCTTGGCTTTGGGAAGTCTCACTCCAGAATTCCTCCCCCACCCCCCACCCTGTGGGGCTGCGTGCAAAAACTGTGGGCCTGGAGCGTCTTAGTGCCAGCAATGACAACGGCTGCCCTTGCGGGGCAACTGGGGCTGGCCTTGACGTTTCATTATGTTGATTTTTACTGGCATGAGGAGAAGTTGCAGACAAGGAGGAGAAAAAGGGAAAAGGAGGAGGAGGAGGGGAAGCAACCCATAAATTAAAAGAATAAGAGTATGGGCCAACAAACAGCCCCCGCGTGCCACAAACAAAGTCATTCTGATAAATACATTTGCTTTGATTTACGCTACTGTGGTAATCCTCGGAGTCATCCATTTCTTTAGTTGGTTGTTTTGTTTGGTGATGAAGGACAAAATCAATGTTAGGGCTTTTCATTCTTTTAATAAGGAGACGAGAATTCCCTCCATGTGCTCTGCCAGTCTTGGGACTTGCCTTCAGAACCCATATAGATCTGCAGTCTTGCTGGGCATCCATTGGACAGCAGTCTTCCCTCCCTTCTTCTTCTTCTGGAGGAGGATTTGCCTTGAAATTACTTTGGCTCATAAACCTGCTTTTCTACCACTAACCTCTTTGCGTCCTTCATGTTTCTGTAAACAGAGTCCACAATTACAGGTCTTTTGGTGATCTAATGCTTGGCCATGTTGTGTGTGTTTGTGGGCAACTTGTGATGGCAGAAAGCAAGGGAAGGTGCTGGATAATAAATATGTTTTCAGATGACAACTTAGTAGGACCTCAGGGGCACAAATATTCACCTGCCCCTCACAGGATCATTTTTTAATTTTTTAAGAACTGCTTCTTACCCATATATGATTACCTTAAGCCCACGTTTCTAACCATCTCCCAGGAAGATTAAAAAACAACCACCCCTGTACTGTGCATTGTGAAGTCTGGCTTTATCTAGTGTTGCTTATATGGACCAGGACCAACACAACACATCTTACAAAGGTGACAACCCTTGCTGTTCAGAGAAGTTGGGTGGTCCTGGCAAGAATGGTGTTTCCATTTCTTGCTCCTGCTTGGCAGAGAGACTCTGTAAGAGTTTGCTAGCACCCTTGTCCCTTGGGGCAGAAGGAGGCCACGGCATCCCCTCAAAGACCATGGCATCCCTCTGTGCCACCAAGGCCACTTGACCCCATGCTTGTGAGGTGAGAACGCTTGGTTCAGAACCAGTTTTTCTGGGACTGCTGAAAGAGGCCTGCTCTGGCACTTCTCCCTGCCGTGGCCTTTAACCCAGGGAGATGAGTTTTCTCTTATTGCAAGAACAGCAGAGCATAAGCCTGCATAAAATCAAACAAATGTTGATGCTGGTGGCGCTGCTGCATTATAAAGAGCCAATCTTGAGCTGGGTAACTCTTGAGTAATGGGCCCGGCCTGTGATGTCAAATAAGTCCAAGCACCACATAAATAAGTCCAGTCACGCCCCTCCCCCCTAGAGCTCCCACCCAAAGGTCACCCCACGTTGAACCTCTGCTTGCATCTCAAATTAAGAATGTGTTCAGAGTCAAGGTTAAAGGGATGGGATCGTCTTTCAAAAGCCACATGTCACAGTCTCTGCAGAGATTGATAAAGAACATTCAAGATGGGCTATCAATTTTCACTGCTCCCCCCCCCCCCGCCGTGCCTCTCTTGTTATTGTTGTTGTTGTTGTTTAACCAAAATCTGCTTGAAGATTTTGCCCCTTTGGAATAAGTAAATGCTGCATAGCCCAGCCCAAGGTAAGAGGGTCTTTCCATACACTTGAGACTTAAAGGGGCTCTGGCTGGCCAAGATGCTGATTTGCATGACAAATGCTTCTTCTGCACCTCCTTTTCTGTATGAATCTAGTAGATCTTAAATACTCCCAGAGAGGCTCAAAGGCCAATTCAGCATCATGGGTGAAAAATGCCCTTGACGTATTTCTGCTGCCTTCTTTTCTTTGAAGGAAAAAGGGGAAAAGAAGGCCCAGCCTCAAGGGAATCAGTCCCAGAGCCTTGGCGGTGGCAGCAGCTTTTTAACCATCTTGTGCTTGTATGTTTTGTAAACCCCTTCGAAGCCTGCTGGGCACTGAGCGGTAAATAATAAAGATTAAAAAGCAAGCAAACTAGGGAAGAGGAGGAGGAGGAAGAGGAGGGGGAGTTTGGACTTGATATCCCGCCTTTTACTCCCTTTAAGGAGTCTCAAAGCAGCTAACAATCTCCTTTCCCTTCCTCCCCCACAACAAACACTCTGTGAGGTGAGTGAAGCTGAGAGACTTCAGAGAAGTGTGACTAGCCCAAGGTCACCCAGCAGCTACATGTGGAGGAGTGGGGAAGCGAACCCAGTTCACCAGATGACGAGTCCACCGCTCTTAACCACTACACCATGGGAGACCAGTGATGACGCCATGAATTGCGCCTTGTGGCAATACCTCGACAGAGACTTGGACCTGATGCAAGAAATGTTTGTAGCCCAGGATATTCCAGTCATGTTTCTCCATAGCACCAATTGTTAGATGCATTTCTTAAATATCCTGAATGGGACAAAAGCACATGCAGCTGCTGGGTGACCTTGGGCTAGTCACACTTCTCTGAAGTCTCTCAGCCCCACTCACCTTACAGAGTGTTTGTTGTGGGGGAGGAAGGGAAAGGAGAATGTTAGCTGCTTTGAGACTCCTTCGGGTAGTGATAAAGCGGGATATCAAATCCAAATTCTTCTGCTCACCCACACAGCTTCTTGTGGCAGAGAGAGTGCAAGCAGAGTTTGGGCTCAGTAAGCCAGCCATTCTTTGGGGTGTAGCAGGTTGCCTGTTTGTGTGGCTCTGATGTAGCAGCCGTGGCCTTTCAATTGCCTGCCGGAGTGCTTGTGCCATCCTTTGCCATCCTGGCACTCTCCAGATGTGATTGGATTACAGCTCCAAACAACCCCAGCATCATGTGGCCATGCAGATTGGGGATGATGGGAGTTGTAGTCCAGCAGTGTCTGGAGGGCCCCAAGTTGTTGAAAGCTGGCATAATCTCAGCCTCCACCTGTGGGCAACCTGCGTCCTTTGTATGTAATTAGGCCTCCAGGGACCTCCTCCCACAGGCAACTAAAGCCTGGTAGGGGCCCTGTGAATCTGTGGCATTTATTGAAGCTTTCTTTTTGGAAGTGGTCCAAGTTTAGATTTGTAGAATGCCTCTTGCAATTTGGAAATATTTATTTGGCATTGTTCCGTCTGTTTTCATTTCTAATTTCTACGGTGATCTTTTGCAGCTTTTTGGCATCCTTTGTATTGTTTCTTTTAAAAAAATACATTGGAATGTATATTTTAAAATGACTGCTGGGAATGCTGAGTTTAACCACTTGGGTGGAGGTTTTCAGACCATACAGTTCCAGCTGTCACCAAAAGAAGCTCTCAAACCTATTCTTACTTTATTCAAAACATTTATACCATGCTTCTAAAATGCAGGGACTCATACAGTGGGTTGCAAATATAAGGGCACATTTCCAACCATTTGCTCTTTCCAGATTCTGAAAGCCGACCATGGGCAGAACACCCACATAGGGTGCTTCCAGAAGGCCACTCTGTTCTGGTGGGATTCAATCACATACCAGCAAATTCAGGTTTCAAAATTAAAGTTTGTCTGGTGCTTTTGCACAATAAACCTGCTTCCACCCCCGCACCCCCATCAGGCTTTCTTGGAATGAGGAAAGTACTGGAAAACACACTAGAAAGTGTGGGATAGCGACTGTTTGACACAGCATTGTATAACCTCCCCACAAACAAATCAGAAGAGATGCTTAATAAATAGCCAGTGATGTTGTCTAACCTCCCATGAACTTTGTGCAAAGATGCTGAGTCAACAGGTGGCCTGGAAGTGACTTGGGTTTTGTAGTTTTTGTGTCTGCCCTAAAGAAACCTGTTGGTGTGTGTGTGTGGTGTGTGTTCTGCATCCCATCTGACAGGGGAAGAGGGGCAAATGCTAAGCTGGGTGTGATAACTAGGGCCCGGAATAGGAATCCCAGAAGAGGAAGAGCAGGAATACTGAGCTCCTTCTCAGCACTCTTCCTCCTGCCTCACTCAGCCTCAGCCACCACTAAGGCTTTCCTGGTGTACGGGACTCCTGGGGCCGGTGACGTTTTGGGCTGGGTCCTGCTCGCTCCTCAGCCTCTGATTCTGCAGAAGTCGTGACATCTGTTTTGCCTTTGTTCGTGAGGCAAACAGGAGGCGGGGTGCTCTCCGTGGTCAAGGGCCAAAGTACATGTCATATTTCATTACCTTCAGTGGCTACTATAGGGAGGGCAGTGAGGGAAAGGGTTCATTAACTCTTTAGTAGCCAGCTGCTGCTCCCGACCCTTCCTTTTCTGAATCTGCTTGCCGCTGCGTGATTGAAGAACCGGGCCTCCCTTTCCAACCAGGCTTCGCCTTCTTAATGTCAAGGAGGCAGAAAGTTGCTCTCGCCTGCTTTTAAGGGAGCTGCTCAGAAACATCTGGAGCCTGTTAATGAAGGCGCTTATAGGAAACCCAAAAGGGAAAGTGTGCCTAGGTTTAAGAAAACTTTCCTTTTTAGATTTTGGCAGCTGTTTGCTTTGCTTTTCCTGCTATGTGTTATTGTTTGGTTGTGGGGCTTTCCCAAGCATTGCCTCCTCCACATGGACTTCTGCTTGATCATGGGGGCTTTGGCACCCAGTTCTTGCATGGGATCTGGGACTCTTTTCCTCCAGGAAGTGCATGTATTGTGGTGATTATTAGTGGGGAAATGTGCCTTCACATTCCCTCTTTAGCAGAACAACTAGTAGACTGAGCACTGCAGGGCGCTGCTCATGACATCATGTTGATGTGAAGGATGAACTGAAAACCTGACCCAGGCCAGGCATGAAGGCTTTCATTTTGTTCTAACCCGTGGAAATCCGGGGCTGGTTGTGGATGTCTTTTCTTAACATTTTATCAACAAACTTTGATAGTGGGCTAAAAACTGGGAAGACAAGCTTCAGCCTGGAGCAAAGTTTTATGGATGAATTATAAACCCCTAAATATGGGGGTCTGTAGTGGAAATGCTGACACAACCTTAACTCTGGCAGCCCGAGTGCCATGTGAGAATAAATGAGGCAGACCAGCAAAATGCTGCTTTTAATTTATCATTTAGCAGGAGGAAAAGGCTTGTTTACTTCATCTTCTTTTTCATCTTCTTCTCTGCTCCTAAGACTTTCAGCCATTATTTTGAAATGCATTTTATAATAAATCCACAGTGGTTGTGTTGCCTAGGGCTTTAGTGCTCTTTTAACAGAGAGAGAGAGAGAGAGAGAGAGAGAGAGAGAGAGAGAGAGAGAGAGAGAGAGAGAATTTTTAAGCTGTTCGTAAAGAACGGAAAGTAAACATCTTCTGCTGACCGATTACTTGCAACTTTGCAATGTTTTTATTACAACTGGACTTTTGCAAGATTCCCCCACCCCAACTCTAAAATTCTTAACAAATGTGTCGTCCCAAATCCAGGTTTTTCCTGGTCGCATTAATGCAGAGGAGAATTTCTATCTGATTGTTCTCCTCTGCACTAAAACCCCTAACTTGTCCCCTAGCCCCACACCTGCAGTCTTCCTGCCTAATTCCACTCACAGTTTAAAATGCTTCCACTTCCACTTTGCTCTTTCCCACACCTTCTCACTTTCTGTGGCATGAAAAGATCATTCCTGCATTTGACTTGCAGGAAACATGCTCAGTTTGTGTAGGATGTAACTTTCAGGATGTCTGCAAGCCTCTGGGAAGTGGCCTTTGGCCTTCTGTACTATTGGGACATCAGGGCATGTAGTTGTGAAATGTGACTTCTTGTTTCTGTTTGTGCATCTTGTACTCACACCTAATAGTATCACCGGATGAAGTCCTCCTGTGAAGCCATGTTTTCAAAATACAGCCAGGCCTCAGAGGTTGCTCTGAGCCTCCCTTTTAGTTGGGAGAAAGTGTGGGGGACGGCATGCCTCTTGCTGTCAGGCTAAGCTTAAGGATCACCTGTGTGGTGCAGGCTGCAGAGCCATCTACTTCAACTTTTTATTGGAAAGATGATCACCTGGATCTTGAATCTAGCTACATCTTGAAAGATGATCACCTGGATCTGTTTGTGAGTGTCCAAGAACAAACAACAATCTCTCAGATATTTTGAAAACTCAGTCGCTCCTGCAAAACGGCCTCATAGGTGACCCTCCTTTTTCCTTTGGAGATGTAGCCATCCTATTTGGAAGCAATTAAGGGCCTGTCCACACTCCTGTTTGTCCTGCGCTTTCGTAGAATTTGCATCGGATCAGTAGCACTGGTCTGAAAGCTTTTCATTTAGATCCCAACACAGGAACATGAAAAACTGCTTTTTCCTGCCTGGGAATCATCACTGCCCTGAGAACAAGATGGAGGCATCTTTGTTTCAGCGGTGGAGGAAGCAGAGGCAAGAGAGGGTCTGCTTTGCATTAAGGCTGGCTGATGAAGCTTAAGCCTGCTCAGTCACTGGATGCTCTTGTGATGTGAAGCAGAGGGCTGGGCCCGGGGAAGCACAAATCTTCCTGACTTGTGCCTTCCAGTCAAGAGAAAGGGCTGCCTTTCTGGCTGCCTCTGCAGACAGCTGGCCCCCCACACCTTAAGAAGCAGAGAGGGGGCTTCAGGCAGGGATATAATAAGGGCCAGGAAAGAAGTGGCAGCATCAAAGGGATGACCTTTATTTGCAATCATAGCTGAGATTTACAGTTTATTACTGATAGCTTTTATAAAGAGCCATTCAGTTCAGAGGTGAGAGGTTTGTCATCTGGAAATGCAATTAACTTTAGCCCACATCCCAATCCCCCTGGTCTGAGCTTGAGAGCTGCACTTCAGCACTATCGGGATTCTGCTTCTAATTTCACCCACCCACTTTTGGTCCAGTGCATCCCTTGAAATTAACATGACTGCATTATTATTTGTGTCTGGGTGTGAAACGCGTCTTGATAGGTTTTTCTTTTTCACTTTTATTTCATTATTACTTCCTGCTGATCTATAGAATCGGAGGCTTAAAGGAGCTGGTGGTGGGAATAAGGATATTTCTGGGAAGAGGGACAAAGATTAAGAGACCTTATGAAAATGCCATGTCAAACATCAACCCCAAGAAGTGAAAAACCTTGATTTTTGAGACTGTAATCCTCCAGCGACATGTAAACCAGGGTAGTAAACCTGTAGCCCTCCAGATGTTGCTCTCATCATCCCTGATTATTGGCCAGGCTGGCTGGGGCTGATGGTCCAGGGCCATCTGAGAGGTACCATATTAGCTACCCTAGCATTGAATATCTGACTCTGTGTTGCCACATTCACTAGGCCTCTAGTTAATGGCCAGTTAAGGTGGGAATAGGGGCCCCGAGCTGACATCTAGCCATATTGTCTTGGCAGCTTCTACAGCACAGGTGGCTAATTGGTGACCTTCCAGATGTTGCTGAACAGCAGTGCTTCCAGTACAAATGACCAGCTTAAAATGTAGCTAGGTCATTTCCCCCCTCAATTTGGATAGTAGCTAGTTTGGAGGGAAGCACATCAAAATGCAGTATTTCACAAGAAACTACAGGATACATGTAGACCAGGCATCCCCAAACTTCGGCCCTCCAGATGTTTTGGACTACAGTTCCCATCTTCCCCGACCACTGGTCCTGTTAGCTAGGGATCATGGGAGTTGTAGGCCAAAACATCTGGAGGGCTGCAGTTTGGGGATGCCTGATGTAGACTGTGGTCAATGTCATGTGCACACCATTCATTGTGTGGGGTGAGCAAATGATGAACCGGAAGATTTATAAACACCCCACAATATAAGCCAAGCTCTGTGTAAGCTTTGTACAACAATTCAGGATGGAGAAACAGGTTGCCTGGGGGGGACCTACTGCTCCCTCCATCCATGACTAGAGGTTTGCCAACATGGACATGTTTTGGACTACATATCCCATCAGCCCCAGCATCATAGGACAGGGAGCCTGATGGGAGTTGTGGTCCTAAATATATGGAAGGCACCAAGTTGGCAAAGACTGCCTTAGGAGAATTAGGCTGCTGAACTCTGATGCCTTTTCACAGGCACACATGTACATCCCATGTGAAAAGACACTCTCACCTGCCCTGCACATGTTGGCAGTCAGAGACACTCCAGATGTCAACAGGCACACAGGAATATTTGAAACAGGAATGGTGGACAACTTTGGTGTCCCTGCAGTCTTTGTCAGAGGACTCCTAAAAGTTCTCTTTTTGTTTCGCAGCATCAGTTTTATGGCCCTCTCTTGTCTGTTAAGTCAGGTCTGTAGGAATTTAAGTGCCAGGCACAAAACAAGAATTTAGTACATTTGGTTAGTTGGCTGAGGTGCTTTGAAATATAGGGCAGTATTTTTTCCACACAGTAGGCTGCTATCAGGTGGATCGGATCCAAGAGAGCAGAAGCCAGGTCAAGGAATGGTCAACCTTTGCAAAACAGATGGGAGAGCAAAAGGAGGAGGGGGCTCTGATTAGAGGCCAGTTTGTCATGGGATCCCCCCCGCCCAGCCTGCCCCTGCCTTCACCTGCTATCATTATTACGTGGCATTTTTACGAGCTGCCTTTGAAGTCAGTTTCTCAGGACTAGTGCAAGCACTGCTCAGGCCATGGCTGCATACACAGGGCTCAGATGCAACAGGGATCAGGGCAGCCAGCTCTCTCCCCTGGACTGTGGGGACCAGGCAGGCAGGTAGGGGCAGGGCTTGTCACTCTGATCCCGCCCCCACCCATTCCACAGATGCTCACCATCATCCATGTACAATCATCCTGTGAGCTCTTGAGGTTTGCCAACCTTGTCAGGCTGATAGGCACATTTGGATTTTTTAATGAATGTTGTAGGCCCCATTCCCTCTAGTCACTTCTCCTCCCCCACCCCTTCCTCCATATTTCCTCACTGCAGTTGGCTCCCTTCATTCTGGTTGGCACCTCTGCCCTTGTGGCTTCAACATATAGTCAAGGTCAGTAGCTGAGGAAAGGAGATGGTCCTCCAAGTTGAGTTTCCCTTCACCCCCTCTGGGTAAATTGTAGAGTTGGAAGGGACCCTGAGGACCACCTGGTCCAACCCCCTGCAATGCAGGAACATGCAGCTGTCCCATATGGGGATCGAACCTGCAACCTTGGCATTTTCACCACTACACTCTGACCATCTGAGCTATCCAGGCTGACCGAAAGAAATTAAGTCAAAAGATCTGTCTCTCCACCCCAGGTAATAACAACAATGAAGCTGTAAAGCAATATGCACATTTTTAATGTTGTGGAGTGAGCCTTATGTGTAAAACAGACGTCTTGCTGCAACCAAATCAAATGCTCTTGTTCAGCTGGAGTTATTCTGAGGCACCTCCTAAGGTGGCATCTCTGACAGGGACCTGGAGGCAGCATGGAGCTGCATGCTCAAAGACACCTTTCAGGGGTGGAAATGAGTGTGAATGCAAAGGTGGGGTTCTGCTGCTGCTGCTGAAGAAGAAGAAGAAGAAGAAGCCTCAGCCATGGCAAATATTAAAAATATGTGACTCTGTGTAGACTTGCTGGTGGTGCAGTGGGTAGGTCATCCTTGGCATGCATTGTTGTTTTAAGCAGCACATCTACTTGCTCCCAGAAAGGGAAAGCTCTTACCCTCAAGCAGGCTGTTCCATATAGAGAGGCAAGCCTTTCCTGCAAAATCAAATGCTCTAATGTATCATTTGAAATAGCTCCTTGCATGTACTGCAACTTTAATGCAATTGTAAAACCTACTTTGGCAAGGAAGTGCGTATGATTTAAAAATGGCTCTGTGCCACTTTCTGTCCTGCAGCAGCGGCAGTGTTTACATTTTGGCTCTGCCCAGCAACTGGTATTCAGAGATACCAGCAGACTGCCTCCGAACACAGAGTTTCCATACTCAAGAAGTCACCAAACTTTGCCATTCTTTGGGATGGTGAGTAGTGGGCCCTGAAAATTGCTTCAGGGCCTGGGGAAATCCCTCTTCATCATCATGATCCACACTGCACAAGTTGGGAGCTGAAGTCTGGTAATGTTTTGGAGCAATGTCAGGGTGGAAGGAGGCCCCCAGCCCAGCCATCAACTTTGCTCCTGTGAGCTCTCCACTTTCCTTCAAACATCAGCAGCTCTAATCCAGCAACTGCTGCAGCCAGATTTCTTAGCTTGTTCATACTTACAAATTCAGGGGTGAAACTAGGCTTTATTTCACCCGGATCAAAGACCCAGTTTGGCACACACCCCACGCGTATTTGCATACAAACACAAAGAGGCTGGGAGCCTCAATGGTGCCCCTCTGGAGGCTTCACCTAGGGCACAAAAACCTGGTTAGCCGCCAAAGCTATGGCACATGCATGGATCTGCCTTATTATTTCCAGTTTGGCACTTAGGATTCCTGGTTCTTCTGGAGTCATACTCATATATCTAAACAGAATTTGATGCCTCCCCACCCCCGCCACCCCACCATATCTCTCCCCAACATGGGTTTGCTGCTAGTTGACAGACAGGGAGCAGAGTGTAATTATGATTAGTAAGGCCACCGAGTGACGAAGAGTATTAAGCAAAGCACTTCAGGGATCAATGCAGGGCCTTCAGTTTATTATTTAACATTTTCATTAAGATCTTGGAGAAGGTGCAAATTCAAATGTGATTAATTTTGAGGTGAAGCCACGAAAGGGAGCCCCTGAGGGGATAAGAGCTGATGGCCATGACTGAAGAAAGCAGTGTGGTGGGTCGGATTCTTCTGCTCAGACTCATCCAAGCTCCTGCGCCAGGGCAGACCAGAGATCCCAAGGGCAGTCACAGAGACATCTACATTCAAAACTCTTCCTCTGGGCAAAGGGGACCCCTGCTCTTGAGCACCTCCCATGCACTAGTAGTAGTTGCAGTAGAAGCAGTAATAAAATTAATAATAATAATAATATATGCCATCCATCTGACTGTGTTTCCCCAGCCACTTTGGATGGCTTCCAACAAATTATAAAACTACAATAAAACATCAAACATTAAAAACTTCCCTACACAGGGCTATCTTCAGATGTCTACTAAAAGTCAGATACTAGTTGTTTATTTCCATGACATCTGACAGGAAGATGTTCCACAGAGCGGGCACAACTACTGAGAAGTCAGTACAGTATTTTATTTTATTTTATTTTGCTTTGTTATGTATTTGTTCAATTCGTTAACCTCCCCTCCTTGTTTAGGATCCCAGGGCGGTGTTCAAAAATATTGTCAATCAATTCAGCCCTAATACACCCATCACTTTAATGTGACCCAAAACCGGACCAAGCCATCGGCCCTCAAACAGCCTCTGCCTCTCCTGTAGGAGCGACTGAAGAGCTATGGATTGAGACGTCTCCAGAAACACACCAGTGAGGGTGACAACCAAACCTCCTGGCGTAGGGCATCCCATAGGCGGGGTGAAACCACTGGGAAATCCCTGCTTCACATCCCTGCACAACTGGCTTTTCCAGTTAATCAGACCATGAACCTCACCACCTCTGCCCCTCCCCTTCCAGCTGGTCTCAAAGCCTTGGCGGGCAGTTTGATGGCACCTGTGCAAGAGAACTTTCTGGAACATTGCTGCTTTCTTCTCACATTATAACCAGGGTATATTTTTGCTTTTTAAAAGGGCAACCAGGTAGTGACTCACTCAAAAAACAAAATAAAAAAATCATCCCTCCCCCTTTGCTTCTAATTGCCTGGGTATCAACCTGAACCATTTGATCAACATTCCTTCTAGTGGTGCAGCAATGAAATGCTAGAACTTCTGCAAAAGCAAAGCAGGGCCTGGTATGGTTTCCGGGACCTCTACATCTTATTCTGTAATGATGCCATCCTTAAAAGTCTGGCCTGTTAGGTTTGTTCACAGTGCTTGCATTCCACAGGTTTCATTTTAACATAGGGTAGAACTAGCGTGAACAAATATTCATACATCATATTCTACATTGAATTACAATCTGGTAACCTGTCAATTTATTGATATAATTAAAGATGGATTAGTGGGGTGGATTATGTAATTTAAAAAAAGACCTTTGGGGCCTCCCTGGCTCGCTCCTCTCTCTCCAGGTTCTCAGCTCACTTTTTTATTTTATTACAGGATTGTGCCTGTGAAGTCTGACTATACTTTGTGTCCCTTTGGCTTCCCCGACTATTTTCTTTCCAAAGAGCTCTTCCAAGGATGCTACTGAATAGTTTCAAAGGCCCCAGAGAAAGCAAACATGCCCCATTTCACCAAAGGGCCTTGCAACATCCTTGTGCCGTAAATGTGCACAGTATTTCCCCTCTGTTACTCCAAGCAGCAGGCTTTTTTTTTTTTGGCTGGGATAAGGCATTGGTGGGCAGGGCCGGCTCTAGGGGTAGGCTGGGTGGCGCGGTGCGCCAGGGCGCTGGGTCAGCAGGGAGGCGCTGCACGGCAAAGCCGTGCGGAAACCACGCTGCGCCCGCCCACCAGCCGCGGGAAGAAACGGGGTGGGGTGGGGGCGCCGGAGCGACGGCGCCCGGGCACCCGACCCTCTTAAGACGGCCCTGTTGGTGGGGAACCTACTGTGGCCTTCCAGATGTTGTTGGACTTCAACTCCCATCAGTCCCAGCCAGCATGGCCAACAGCCAAGGAAGGTGGGAGTTAGGGCATATCTAACAACAGGGCTAGGTATAGACTCTAACTGGGACTTCTGGAGTGCACATGGGGTAAATCTGCATCCTGCAACTGCAGTCCAATGAAAGACCTCAAGACATAGCAACTTAATCTGATTTTTAGGTAGTTTAAACATTATTATCATTGTACCTTGAACTTTATAAAGTCAGCTAATTGTGCTTCCCTGCTTTACAGATTTTAACTTGCAAATCTCCATGATGGACTTTAATGGAATTGCTCCAGTGTAAGTGATTTTATGATTGCAGCTATTTTTATCCCCAAGCCGACACTGGTTATTGACATTTGTTTGTGTTTTCTTGATAAAGCAAAATAAATAAGGAACAGCAGCTTACATAACACCTTCTCTTGTGCCGAATGCGCTGCGCTGAGCCTCCTGTTCTCCTTCTTGCTTTCCACATAATTCCTTCCCATTGAATAGCTGCTTGAGTCTTTCCCCAGATACATTAGCCTGCATTATCCAGCTTGTAGCTCATTTTATTGCCTGTCAATATTTCCAACTTCCCTGGGTTGCTTTGTATAATTTCTTTCCTCCTTGGTATTTCTAACACTTCTGAGTCCCCCCCCCCCTTCCTGCTTTCCACAGGCTTGCTCATTACCCTTCAGAGTGGTAATTAAATTAAAGGTGTTAACTAAGGCTCAGTCACCCCACACCCCTTGCTGTTCATCATGATTGCTGCCTTTTGTTTTGGTGCTTTCAAAACTTGCTCACCAAGGGTGAGCACCTTTCCCATTCCACTCCGGTCTAGAAAGAACATGTCCGAAATGGCAGCTGCATTTCCTTTCGGCTTCATCTCAGCAGGATGGAAACTGGCACTGCCAAGCAGATATCCAGAGGCAGGTAGATAAGGGATGTGGCTTTGGGACCCAGGAACCTGGAGGAACACCTGCACCCAGCTGCCTGCCACACTATGGCCACTTTTAGAGGCCCCACCTGCTTGAGGGGAGGCAAGTGGTAAAGACCTCTTTATTTGTGGGAGCCCAGCCATCAAGAAGCTCTCCTGGTTCCTACAGTTTCTGTCCTTCTAGCACTAGGCAAAGGCTCTTTTTTACTTTCTCAGGATTTTTGAACCTCCTGTGATGCTGACTTTAATGCTGCTAAAGCAAATGCGTTTTGCTGTTTTAGGCAAAGTCCAAACCATGGCACTGTCCTGCAGAGATCCTAGAGCATCCAAGCTGAGATCCATCAACATGGGCAGTTGAGCAGACACAGCACCTCAACTCTGCTGCCTTTTTATACTTTGCATGCTGGCTGCAGCATCTGTGATACAACACGAAGGCACAGAAATAACCAAAGTCTAAATATATTGACAGGAAATAAGGTGAACGCAAAGTACATGCGATACAGGTTGGGTCAGTCGCATGTACTTTGCGTTCACCTTATTTTCTGTCAATATATTAAGACTTTGGTTGTTTCTGTGCCTTCGTGTTCTGCCTGTGTTGTATCACATTTGAACTCTGCACGTTTTGGCAGCATTGGCCCATTGTTTTGGCTTTGGCTGCAGCATCTGGGCTTGATGTAGCATGTGACCCTCACCTGTTCCAAGCCTTCTCCAGCTGAGGAATCACACCCCTCCTCCCAGAGCTAGTGAGCCCCAGCTGGCCAGCTAGTGAGCTGGGCTGTGGGCCCTTGCCTGCTTCAGCCCTGCCCGCTGCTCCCCTCTTCTCAGAGCCCACCGTGTTTGTGGAGACAGGGGACCCTCTGGCTGAGGCGATGGGTTCTGCTGCTCTGGTTCCTGTGCACTGATCCCCATCTCCTCCTCATCCTCTGTCACCCTGTGAGTACTTCCTACACCAATCTCTCCTTTTCCATCTCCAGCTTGCCCCAGTGTGTCCCAGTCCCGGCTACAGCCCTTGCTGGGATCCTCTTCCTCCTCTTCCTCTTCCCTGTAGTCTTGCCAGTTAATGGCACTCTGAAGAACCTATTAGTGTATTAATTAAAAAACAAAATAGAGCTAGTTTAATATTGGCAAAACTGAACATTCTCTTTGTTCGTGTTGATAGATATACATTTGCTGCACATGTAGACTCTGTCATTTAAAACAAACAAGTGTATTTTATCACCAGAAATTAATTCCCTGTTTTGAAGGCATTTTTTTTCTTCTGGTGGTTTTTAAAAACATTTTATTTAAAGAGAGATATCAGAAACTGACTAATCACAGAGATTTATCAGGGAGGCCAGAGCACTTTGGAAGGGACATCCAGCATCATTTGGAGTGCCAGATGGCAGGGCTGCCTTGACCCCCCAGGGTCAGCGGGAGATACAAGTCAACATCAAATTACCCAATTAGAGTTCCCACTGAGAATCTCTACCTGGGCAGAAAGGTGTAAAAAGAAAGAGAGAGAGAGTGTGTGTGTGTTGAGATGAAGAGATTGTTTCCAAGCTTTGAAAACCATTATTCCTCAAGAAGACACTCCACGTTTTGTGTGCAACACAAAGCCCAACAGCTGGAAAAAAAGTAGTGTAGCTTCTGCTGTGATGTGGGCCACATTCTTGAGCCAGCTAAATGACAGAGGTTATAATACATTTGTAAGGGAGCAGTTGTTGAAAGTATAAGGGAGGGTTTTAAAGCCAAGCCTCTTCGCCACTTGGCTGGCCTGAGAGCTTCTGGGGTCATGGATGAAAAATGAGCTCCGAGAGCTTCCTGATATTGTAAGTGACTCCGAGTATTGGCTAGTGTTTCATACAACAACTAGGAAATGGGAGCAGCAGTAGGCCCTTTGCACTACTGACACGTTCTGAAGTTGCGTTGGATATTTGCCATTGCGCTAATGAGTTTACATTATGGATGCAAATGGACCAAGCCAACAGTAAAACATTGTGATGATTCAGTCATATTGCTGTTGCATTCAGAAGGTAGTGGAGATGTCTCAGACAGATTGCTCCAAATAGGAATAGTGTGAGCATGTGAGAGTGAACTGGGCAGCAAAGACCACAGCTAAAGTGGTGCTGCCCCCGCTTTTTCTGTGGCGGTGTCCCAATACGCATAATTTCTCCTTCCCTCCTCTATCCGGATTGGCATACAGAGACCATGTCGGGGTCCAATCCAATCCAATTCTTTATTACAGTCATAGACGAGCATAAGATAAAAATACCTCCATACATAAATAAATAAATAAAGCATGCTAGATAGTCAATATGGCAGCTGCAGAAATAGAGAATACACATACACATATTCTTAGTTGCAGTAGACCAGCATAAGATAAAAACACAACATGTAAATCAAACCTTCAGTTTTAGACTTGCTGTGTGGCAATACCATCCTCTGACATATGTCAATCATAGCATATCAGGGTTGAATTCCTGACTTTCTGCCAGGGTCTGAAGTAAGTCCAGGCTGGCTTTTTCCTGAAGTTGCCACAGGTTGGGATGGCATGAGAATCCACCCTTTTGCCAGCTCAGCTCTAATTAATCCTGAGTCCTTGGGTAAACATTAGCTCTGCATGAATTGGCAGCATTAAATGATGCCACCTCTGAAGCCACTTGCCCATCAATGATTCCTTGCATTTTCTCTGGTATGTGAGCACTTTGCACTTATCTAAAGGCTACTGACAAATGACTTTAGATAATGAGTGCAAATTAATAACTCCTTTTGTACGTCACAAAGGATCATAGTATCTTGATGTTATGCCCTTTGGGTTAACAGATGTGACTGGAGCCTCTTAGAGATTAATGCATAGTGTCTTGTGAAGATTAAATTGCAAAACCTCTGTTGTCTGCATACGGTGACGTCACGCTCAAGGAAAATGTACAGAGCCACACGGTGAGATGACTATTCACAAAGCACAGCTGGCAGGAGTTGGGGTGGAGGATCCAAATGACCTGGGAGCCAGGAAGTTCCCCATTCAAATAGCTGTAGGTTCACTAGATGGTCTTCGGTTGTGACTAAGCTTGTGCACAGCACACGCCCCTGCAATTTGGGGACAAGGCTTCTGAAGTAAAATTTTAAGCTGGTTCCTATGAACCCAGAGAAATGGATCCTGACCCAGGGAGAGCCCAAGGATCCAGGCAAGCAGGCACGATGTTGCCGCTGGCCGTAGAATGACAGAGACCAAACTAAGGCTGTCAAAAGCAAAGTACAGTTTATTAAAGAATAAAAACTGTTGCAACAGGGTCCTTCCTCTCACGCAGGAGAACAAGGAAGGAACCCCAAACAGAGGTGTCTTGCCCTTAAAAAGAAATTTGAAATTGGTTTCAGCCCACCCTCCAGAAGCATCATCCATATGTCACAGAAGGGGTGTAGCCCAAGACCGCTCTCCCTAGATTCATCATAGGTACATCATGAACGGGGAGGTCTGGTGGCAGTAATCTGAGCAGTCTGGACCCTGCCCCCTGCCCCCAAAACCTAATCAACAAAATTGAGAGATATTTACATTTCCCTGTTTCCCAGCCAAGTTAATCACACCCTTTTGTCTGGCACTCAGGTATCAGGATGCCAGGGTTATCACTTTAATTCCTGAGACAATGAGAAGGTTCCCCCCACCCCACTTCTTCCTTGCAGAGGAACACCTGGTCAGAGAGAGTCAAAATGGTGTCAGTCAGGCCTGTTTTCCTGTGCTGCTTCAGACATGTTTCTGTACATTCATGTACATGTTTTATGAACAATTATTATATATATATATATATGACCTCAAAATTCTTATAACAGCTTCCCTAGCAGATCTGCTTTAAGAGTGTTTTGAGGCAAAGTGGGCTTTAAGCTCTTCCGCTGAGGCCCCTCTCCATGTACCTCTCCCTCCACCAGAGGTGAGATGGTTTTTGACACTGACACTCTGGTTTTGAAACTCTCCCCACCATAGAGGTTGCCTGGCATTTAGGAGATTTTATGGAGTAAGTTTGAATTGGCCTCTTTTAGTGGGAAGGGATGTGTTAGGCCTAGTATTTCATATGTATGGATGTGTTTCTAGGTTTTTATTCTGTCTTGGTTTCTTATATTTGGTTTAAATGTTCACTATGGATAGTGTTCTCGAAGCCACCAACATGAGTCTGACCAAACTGTGGGAGGCAGTGGAAGACAGGAGTGCCTGGCATGCTCTGATCCATGGGGTCACGAAGAGTTGGACACGACTGAGCGACTAAACAACAAACATGTACACTAGCAGGGAGTGCCCAGTTCTGCCCAGGAACTTGTAGAACCCCTTCCCACAAAAATGTGTTGTTGTTTTTAATGGATAGTGTAATTTATGAGATTGGATCCATCCATCACTCCAGAAAATGGGTAGTCATGCCAAAGTCACATTTTGCTCTGCCATCTTGAATCAAGCAATCTCTCCTCCCCTCCTCTACCCAGATTGGTCTTATCCAGATTAGTCTCTGATTTTTCAAATTTTATTTTGTTGTTGCCTTTCTTATGGTGGTCCAGTTATTCTTTTGATGAATTTTGGTGGATGTATGTTGTACACTGCCCTAAAATCCTTCAATAAAAGGCAGTATACAAATATTTAAAATAAAATGAAAGATAAAATGGAACCTCCACACTCAGAGGCAGTCCATCTGCCTCTGAAGATCAGAACATGGGGAAAAACAAAAATGGAATGGTGGCTTTCTCCTTCTTTCTCTGCTTGAGAATTACAGACCCTGGTCTGATCTGGTAAGACAATGTTCTCCTGTTTCCAGAGTGTCCAGCCGTGAGCGTCCGTGATTCTTGCAGCCTGATCTCCCTTGGCAGGCAGCCTGTTTGTGGAGAAGGTGAGCAACAGCAGAGCAGGGGGGGCGGAGGACAGTGCTGCCTGCCAAATGTGTAAATTGTGGCAAATCAGCTTGCTGAAGGGATAAGGAAGCCTCTCCAGTTGTCCCCCTTGCTTGCTTGCCAAGCCCCTCCAAAGCAGATGCCCAGGCAGGGGGCACCAAATGCAGTGGCGTCTTTCTGCTTTTCCTCCGGGCCTCTTTTCATTTCACACCCTGCAGGATTCAGTTTCACTGATTAAAGCTCAGAGTGGTTTCATGAAAACGGGCCTGTTTCTGGCACGAGCTGTTGGCATCCTGCAGGTGGCTTGTAAAACACAATCCAGGGAGCCACCTGGATTTTAGGGATGTGAGTTACCTGAGCTAAAAGGAAATTTTTCCAGCATTACGGATATTATGAGGGATTTGTTGTGGAGGCCAGAGGAGAAACCGGCTTTACAGATGTTCAGCTTTTGGGCAAATATTCTGTATCCCCCAAGTTTATGGGAACAGTATTTCCCTTAGTGCTGGCTCCACAGTATCAATTGTACCAAGCACTGAACTTTTCTGACGCTTGTCAGAGCCACTGTTTCTGTTGGCATGAGTTGGGCATTTTTATTACGTGCCTCTAGGTTTGTGCAGAGTGCCTTTGCTCAGTGCCTTGGTAGTTCAGTCATTAGAACATGAGATTCTTAATCTCAGGGTTGTGGGTTCGAGCCTTTTGTTGGGTAAAAGATTCCTGCATTGCAGTGGGTTGGACTAGATGACCCTCATGGTCCCTTCCAACTCTACAATTCTACGATTCTGTGCTTCAGGTCTGTAGCTCAGTGGGTAGAGCATCTGCTTTGCATGTAGAAGGCCCAGGTTTAATCCCTGGCAGCATTTCTAGGTAGGGCTGGGAATGTCTCTTGCCTGAAACCCTGGAAAGCTGCTGCCACTCATTACCAACTCTGAGCTTGGCACACCTATAGCCGGATCCTGTATGTAGCTTTCTACCACTTCAGGTTAGAGGACAGCCTGGAGCCCCAGCACCTTCCTTCTGAAAAAGTGTTGAATTTAAAAAACTGGTAATCCATATTACTGCCTTGAAATTCTGAGCAGGGTTAGTCCTAAAGCAGGCATAGGCAACCTTGGCTCTCCAGATGTTTTGGAACTACAACTCCCATGATCCCTGACCACTGGGCCCTGTTAGCTAGGGATCATGGGAGTTGTAGTTCCGAAGCATCTGGAGAGCCAAGGTTGCCTATGCCTGTCCTAAAGCATCCTTCAAAACCACATTTTTTAAAAAATATGATGTGAAAACGTCTTTGGTGTCACATCTTCAGAGTTCCAGATTGGAGCAGGAGCTTGTTTTGTCTGCTATTCAGGCACCAGCCACTTCTAAGTGGGAGTCAGGAGTGCACCTACAAGTTGCATGTACCCTAATTTAAAAGTATATCTCTGTCAAATGACTTTTTGGAGGCTCTTTCAGCAGTCCCTCCTCTTCCTCACGGGCCGGACACATCTCATCTCTGAAACCTTCCCTCTGTGAGTTTGGGCTTTTTCTCTCCCCCTGTTTGGTGCCTCCTCAGAGCCACAGTCAATGCAGTTGATTGCTTAAGAATAATATAGTTACTTAAAAGAGATGACTTTGATTGTGTGTGTTTTGTTCCCATCACAATAACCCTTTGCAGGTGATTATTAAATTAGAGATCTTCTTTGTTTTTCTAACAAAAAGAGCCCCTTTTCATGTCAGCACCAATTATGAGTGGTAATTTTTCACATTTTACAAAAGAAATTTCTGTCCTACCTCCCCAAAGCCTCCCCCCTCCAAATAAAACAGGGCTTTGACACTCAATGACAAGGAAGATATTTTTCCTTTTCTGCACACACTGTGCTTTTGAGTTTTCTTTAAAAAATCTGTTGACTCTATTGAAATGTGACAGGGCAATATTTAACCTGAATGGAGGCACGTTGACTCCTCTTATTAAAACTGACAGTTAAGGACATTTCGCTCTTTATTCCTTCTGATACATGCAGACAAGTCTTCACTGCTAACTAGTATACAAAATCAAAAACAAAAAAATACAGAGTGAGGAGATGAGTACCTTATAAACAATATATGAATGACAATTGCAAGTTTAATCTAGCAAAGAAACCTTTTTTTATCCTTTATGAAAATTAAAGCCCTTTCAAATTAGTTTGAGATATGAAGACAGGCTGACATTGTTAATTTCCAAGTATGAATCCCCTTTTCTTCGTCTCCTCTCTTTTCCAAGGGAGACGTGTGTGCTTCCCCAGAATATTCTGGGTGTTTTTGCACCAGTGCCGATAACAAAAAATGGGACTACTATGCCTTGACTCTCATAGGAGAGGCAGGGAGGGGAGGCACTGAGTTGGGGCTTTCCCTCTCCTTGGAAGGGATGGGGTGTTCCTGATTGCATGCTGCTGCTGGTGGCCCTCCCATGAGCTGAGCATGGGTTGCAGTTAGTTCTTCAGGAAGGATGTAAGAGGTGAGCTGATACTCTGAAGTCCCAGGCACCCCATTCTGCAGGGATGAACACCTGCGACTGAAAACACGTGGCCTTCATACTTCCTGTGAGTGCTCAGATATCTACCAAACCTCAACAGCTGAGGTAACTGCTTCCTTTGATGTAACTTTCCTAGGCAGAGAAAGAATGTGATGTGTGTGTCATGAAAGTGTGGGTTATTTGCAGGCCCACAACTAATCTCTGGCTTGTCCTGCAAGCCACTTACTATAGTTTGGTTGAGATGCTTAGCCAAAGCTGCTGTTGTCCCCACAGCTCACAAGCCCAAAGAAATGCCCAAACCTCTTTTGTCTTCTTATCGTCACAGGTCAGGACGCTTGTGAAAGGTATGGCAGATGCTAATTGCTAAGTCTTGCTAGAGTTACCAAGAAGGTCCAGTCCAGCTGTAGCTCAGATGTGCAGAAGGGTTTGAACTGTGTGTGTTTGTGAAGTTTAGCCAGAGACAGAGAGATCTCCAGATCCCTGGGCAAGTGGCTGATAAGCAGCAAGGCCCTCAGTCAGTTCTGTGGTGGTCTCAGTTTCTTTGCCCCTCTTAATAATAATAATAATAATTTATTATTTATACCCCGCCCATCTGGCCGGGTTCCCCCAGCCACTCTGGGCGGCTTCCAAAAAAAAACAGAAATTCTAAAATACAGAAATCCATCAAACATTAAAAGCTTCCCTAAACAGGGCTGCCTTGAGATGCCTTCTAAAGGTCTGGTAATTGTTCTCTTTGGCCTCTAGTGGGAGGGCATTCCACAGGGTGGGTGCCACTACCGAGAAGGCCCTCTGCCTGGTTCCCTGTAACTTGGCTTCTCGTAATGAGGGAACCGCCAGAAGGCCCTCGGAGCTGGACCTCAGTGTCCGGGCAGAACGATGGGGGTGGAGACGCTCCTTCAGGTATACCGGACCGAGGCCGTTTAGGGCTTTAAAGGTCAACACCAACACTTTGAATTGTGCTCGGAAACGTACTGGGAGCCAATGTAGGTCTTTTAGGACCGGTGTTATGTGATCTCGGCGGCCGCTCCCAGTCACCAGTCTAGCTGCCGCATTCTGGATTAGTTGTAGTTTCCGGGTCACCTTCAAAGGTAGCCCCACGTAGAGCGCATTGCAGTAGTCCAAGCGAGAGATAACTAGAGCATGCACCACTCTGGAGAGACAGTCAGTGGGCAGGTAGGGACTCAGCCTGCGTACCAGATGGAGCTGATAAACAGCTGCCCTGGACACGGAGTTGACCTGTGCCTCCATGGACAGCTGTGAGTCTAAAATGACTCCCAGGCTGCGCACCTGGTCTTTCAGGGGCACAGTTACCCCATTCAGGACCAGGGAGTCCTCCACACCCGCTCGCCTCCTGTCCCCCACAAACAGTACTTCTGTCTTGTCAGGATTCAATCTCAATCTGTTAGCCGCCATCCATCCTCCAACCGCCTCCAAGCACTCACACAGGACCTTCACCGCCTTCACTGGTTCTGATTTAAAAGAGAGGTAGAGCTGGGTATCATCAGCATACTGATGGACACCCAGCCCAAACCCCCTGATGATCTCTCCCAGTGGCTGCATATAGATGTTAAAAAGCATGGGGGAGAGGACAGAACCCTGAGGCACCCCACAAGTGAGCGCCCAGGGGTCTGAACACTCATCCCCCACCACCACTTTCTGAACACGGCCCAGGAGGAAGGAGCGGAACCACTGCATGACAGTGCCCCCAGCTCCCAAGCCCTCTAGACGGTCCAGAAGGATGTTATGGTCGATGGTGTCAAAAGCCGCTGAGAGATCCAGCAGAACAAGGAAACAGCTCTTACCTTTGTCCCTAGCCCGCCGGAGATCATCGACCAGTGCGACCAAGGCAGTTTCAGTCCCATGATGAGGCCTGAATCCTGACTGGAAGGGATCCAAATGGTCCGCTTCTTCCAGGCGTGCCTGGAGTTGTTCCGCAACCACTCGCTCAATCACCTTGCCCAAGAATGGAAGATTTGAGACTGGGCGATAGTTGGCCATATTGGCCGGATCTAAAGATGGTTTTTTAAGAAACGGTTTAATAACCGCCTCTTTCAGCGGGTCTGGGAAGGCTCCCTCATGGAGAGAAGCATTTACCAACCCGCGAAGCCCATCGCCCAGCCCTTCCTGGCTAGCTTTTATAAGCCAGGATGGGCAAGGATCAAGGAGACAGGTGGTTGGTTTCACTCGTCGAAGCAGCCTGTCCACATCCTCGGAGGTAACAGATTGAAATTGATCCCACAAAACTTGACTAGACAGGACTCTAGCACTCCCCCGCCCCGGCCCTGCTCCCACGGTGGAGTCTACCTCTTCCCGAATCTGAGCGACTTTATCTGCAAAAAACTTTGCAAAATCATTGCAGGAGATCATGTGGCCCGTACTGGGCCCGGATGGAGCAGGTGGTTCCGCTAAATTGCGAACCACCTGGAAGAGTCTCCTGCTGCTGTTTTCTGCAGATGCGATGGAGACGGTGAAGAAGGTCCTCTTCGCCGTCGCCATTGCCACTTGGTAGGCTCGAAGTTGAGCTCTAGCCCGTGTCCGGTCTGATTCAAAATGAGTTTTCCGCCACCGGCGCTCTAGCCGTCTCAACGACTGTTTCATTGCCCTCAGCGCCGGGGAAAACCACGGGGCTGTCCGGGCTCCATGCAATCTGAGAGGGCGCTTCGGAGCCAGACAGTCAATAGCGCTGGTTAACTCCGCATTCCAGCGGGCCACCAGGGAATCAGCTGAAAGGCCATCGACATGGGATAAAACATCCCCTACCATTCTTTGGAAGCCAATTGGATCCATTAAGTAGCGGGGGCGGACCATCCGAATCGGTCCCACCTCCCTGCAGAGGGAAAGGGTTGCGGAGAAGTCCAGTTGCACCAGAAAGTGATCTGACCATGGCACTTCTTTTGTTTCGCTTTTACTTAATGTCAGATCACCAACATCCATAGAGGTAAACACCAAGTCCAAGGCATGTCCGCGGCTATGAGTTGGGCCAGACTTATTCAGGGACAGCCCCATGGTGGCCATGCTTTCCACGAAGTCCCGAGCGGCTCCTTGTAAGGTCGTGTCGGCATGGATGTTAAAATCCCCTAAGACAACCAAGCTAGGTGTCTCCAGGAGCACATCCGACACGACCTGAAGCAGCTCGGGCAGGGAATCCTTGGTGCAGCGGGGAGGTCGGTACACCAAAAGGAATCCTGTACTGCCTCTATTGCCCAACTTCCAGAACATGCACTCAGAGAACTGGGTCTTCCCAATAGGACGCCTGGTGCAAACTAATGACTTCCTAAAAATCACTGCAACCCCCCCTCCCCGCCCAGATGGCCTGGGTTGCTGTGCATAAGAGAAACCTGGTGGGCAAGCAGCGCCAAGAACGGGCCCATCGGCTTCCTCCAACCAGGTCTCTGTCACACATGCCAGGTCAAATCCTCCATCCACAATCAGGTCGTGAATGGCGGTGGTCTTATTCATCATCGACCTGGCATTGCACAGCAGCACCTTCAGGTCATGTGGGTATCCCTTGCTGATTCCAATATCCGTCCGGTCAGGACCAGGCCTGGAGGCAGGGATAGTCCTCAGACAACGACTAAGTCTGCCTCCTCGGTAATGACATGGTCTGGTCTTAGCGTAACTCCTCCTCCTACCCGTGACCACTGAGATCGGTTGTTCCAGTGCACACACCCCTGTGGAATCTGCCCCAGCCATTTTGCTTGCTGGGACCCCCTCCCGGGCAGCCCTGACCCCTCCCCTTAAAAACAAAATAAAACCTCTGTAAAAAACAGCAAAGAACTCAACAAAAGAAGAACACAAAAAAGACAATAAAACAATAAAACCAAAAACAATAAAAATTACAAATACACTAAAATTTAACAGATTCCCACCCCCAACTAAAAATCCCTCCCACCTACCACCCCAAACACAATAAAACAATAAAACCAAAAACAATAAAAATTACAAATACACTAAAATTATATTTCAGCTGTTGTTCCTCTGGTAGAGTTTTGGGGAAGGCAACAGATCAATGACTTCTTTCAGATCAAACTTGGTAAGGGTGATGAGTAAACTACATTTTCCAGGATTCTTAGGGGAAATCATGTGATTTTAAATATGCTGTATGTATGGTGTGTCCTGCAGCCCTGAGAGAGAGCTTCACAAAAAGACTTCAAGTTTCAGAGGGTTCTACTCTGCTGCAGATTGCCCAGGGGGGAGAGGGTGCTTCCAGATGACCTATTTATTGAACATTCATCCTGATTTCTTTGCAGGGAGTTTAGATGATGTGCTTTTTTTTTCCTTTAAAAAAATGTTTAGGGGTACTCTCATTTTCCTACTCATATTGAAATACTGCCCCTCAATGAGGCCAAACTTAGATTCACAAAATGTTTAGGGGTATGAGTCCCCCTGCATCCCCCCAGAAAAAAGCATTGATGTTGACTATTTAGTGAGCCTTCAGCAAATGTTATTGCATACTCTGGGTATGTTTGGCTCTCACTACTTGCAAAAAGCCCGATATTTGGGGGAAGCGGGTTTTGTGTGAAGGATCTGCCGAACAACTATAATTTGCCTGAATTTGTCAGTATGTGACTAAATCTCACTCCAAAAAAAGTGACGGTCTGGAAGTACTCTGGGTACCTTATACTGTACTGGATGCCAATTTCAGGAGGAGGCACAAGAATCACATGTGCATACAGAACAGAACTATTCTATTACAGAGCTGTCACAGCCCTCAGCAGCCAATTCTGGATGACGGGCAGGAGATGTATGTTTGCATTGTTCTTCTGAGATTTTAAAAAATGATTTAACATACTGAAGATGTTACCTTTTTATTGTGCATTTTGAACTACAATAGTATGCTGATCCTGAATACTTATAGCTGTTAGGATTATTTATTTTCCTCATTTTTATTTAATTAAATGGCCGTGTTTCTCCACCCCAACTGAAATGTCTGCCTTTACTGCAATGTCCACTTTCAAGGTCCTCCTTTCCTTTCCTCATGTCTAACTTTCATCCAGAGGTGTAGCTAGAAGTTGGCCAAGTTGGCCCTCCACTCTGGCTTGGAGTAGCTAGGAGCCTGCCCGCCTCTTCGCGTGTTCCCTGGTTTGTTCCTCCAATGCTCTGGGCAGCCAAGTGTTCCTCTGGATGAGGATGAATCCGGTCACTAGCATGGGCCATCACAACATCCATGCTCCTCAGGCGGTTAGCAGTGCTATTAGAAATGTGAGTGGAATGCCCTATGGGGCGGGGCTTGGAGAGAAGAAAGATGGAGAGAATGGGTGCAAGAAAGAAAAAGGGAGGGATGGAGGAGACAGAAGGGAAAGCAGCGAGCGGAGGAAGACTGCCAGGAAAGCAGCGAGCGGAGGAAGACTGGCAGATAGGTGGACTGTCGGGGGGGGGGGGAGGCGGAGAAGAGCAGAACCAACCCCAAGGGCTGCGGAGGAAGACACTGTGAAAAGGAACAAAAGCAAACTTTTTGAGTTTCTGGTCCATGGTTCCTGCTAGCTTCGGAAGCCCTGATGCAGCTCCTTGCCAAGGGCAAAAGGGAACCTAGGTCTGCCCCATCACCTTCTTGCCCTCAGTGGGAGGGGAAGTATGCTATTGAATGCTTGCTATCTTTCTTAATGATGAAATGTCCTCCTCTCTAAACATGCCAAGTCCCAGATCACTTTGTTACTCCTCTTGTCACTTCCACTTATCAGGCAGCTCTTTGGGCCATCTCACAGGGCAGTTTTCACCAGAACCATATTTTTCTTTAAGAGCAGCAGCTGGTCCTAATTTAAGAGTGGAGCACCTGTGAAGGTGCAAAGGGCTTTTGGGGGGGGGCATGCCTGGGTCACTCCATGCTGCTGACTGGGCAGACCTGCTAGACTTCAGCTTCCAGCCTTTTGAAGGGAAAGCTCTGATAGCTGGATCCTTGAACCCCCATTTTAACTTCCTGCTCAAGGCTCCTGAATGGATATTTTGAACCATAATTCTTTAATAAGAATTGCACTTTTATAGCTCTCTTTGTACTGCTGTAAATTTGATTGGCCACATGTTCTTAGGTTTAATAAAAGTTTTTAAACAAACCTTTGTGTCCCCCTCCCCTTAAATCTTTATTCTTGGTGAGCCAAAAACGAACAATATACACAAGAGGCCTTCCCCCTTCTTTCTGTTTACACTTTACAAATTGTCTGATTCCATTATGTGCTGGTAGTGTTAGCAAAAACCTTGATGTTGCTTTGCTAGAGGTTTTTTTTTTGGGGGGGGAGCAGGTTGAGATGGGAGAGGGAAATGTAGCAAATCTCTAGTGTGGAGACAATGGCCTGGAGGTGGATTGGGTGGGCTTCTGAGTGGCACAGCTGGTAGGCCAAGAAGCCTTGAATTTCTGTCAAAAAAGCCCGTCTGAAGGTGGTGAAGTTCTTCAGAGAGTCCTTTGTGGTCACAATGGACTATCTCATATTCTTCACCCGTGATGCTTTCCCTGAAAGAGTCACTTATGGGTCCCCCCCCCTTTCCTTCAGCTCTAATTAAAGCTTAATTTCCCATAACAACAATAAGAGTTCCCAGAATTGCATCATCTTAGTTGTGAGGTAAATATTGATTGCTGTTCATATTCACACCACACTTCTATAACTGCATTAAATATACAGAGAATGGTCACATCTAACATCCATTCCTTGACTGGAGGCTGCTGCTGCCAGTGTTTAATTGGATTAAACGCTCCCTCCTCTCTTCTTTGATCAGGGCCTCTGAGTTAAATCCAGTAACTCCTCATGGGGTCCCTGAAGCCTTCCCTCACCTGGAGCCCTCTGGTTATTTTGGACTACAACTCCCAGCAGCCCCAACAAGCCAGCATGGCTGTGGGTTCAGGGCAGTATCCAACAAAAATTTATTTATTTATATTCATTAAATGTGTATAAACTGCACTTTCATATAAAGTGTCACATGGCTGCGGGGCTTTTTTCAGCCGGAACTCGCCGGAATTCAGTTCTGGTAACTCTCAGGTGGGCACCATAGCCATTATAAGAGAACAAGAACTCAACTGTCCTGCTTTTACTGAGAGATCACATCTTAAAGAATCCACCCCGGCCTCTGATTGGATCTGGGAGTGTCCCAGGATCCATGCACCCTCTCTTGAGCAGCTAAGGAGTCCTGCCTATGTGGTGCTGCTCTGCCCAGAAAAGGCCTGTCCATGTAGCACTGTGGCGCTCTGAGAAGGCCTGTCCTCACAGCGTTGGCTGATGGAGGCAGCAGCATTGAAGAGAGAGTAAGGTAAGACGGCTTCCAAATACCAATTGAATAATGTTGATTTGCTTGACTGACAATGCCAGCGTAGCCTCTTCTCCTTGAACCTTATTAGAAATGTGCTAGAATAAACTTTGAGGAAAGAGTGTGGTTCCTGGATTTTCAAATTCATAGCTTGAAACAGTTGTTGGCCTTTAATGTATTCCCCATGGGCCATAGATTAAATAGAAACCTGGTCATTTTGTTTTTGGATCCCCAAAGGAAGCAAGGGAGAGGGGAAATCTTCTGAAAAGCATTGAGGTGCTTCCAAATAATCACATGTCAACCCCAAAAGTGCAGGGAGATTCTCCTCAGAAGAGAGATTCTCCTCAGCTAGGTAATAATAATAATAATAATAATAATAATAATAATAATTTATTTATTTATTTATTTATACGCCGCCCATCTGGCTGGGTTTCCCCAGTCACTCTGGGCGGCTTCCAACAGACATTAAAATACAATAATCTATTAAACATTAAAAACTTCCCTAAAAAGGGCTGCCTTCAGATGTCTCCTAACAGTCTGGTAGTTGTTTATCTCTTTGACATCTTGTGGGAGGGCATTCCACAGGGCGGGTGCCACTACCGAGAAGGCCCTTTGCCTGGTTCCCTGTAGCTTGGCTTCTCGTCACGAGGGAACAGCCAGAAGGCCCTCGGCGCTGGACCTCAGTGTCCGGGCAGATCTATAGGTACTCAAGGGACACACACTCTCCCTCTCCTTTTTACGGTTGATTGTAGGACTCTCTGGTTTAAGATTCTATGGTTGACTGTAGGATGCTTTGAAGCCCCTTGCGTTCACCCCCCAAAAGGTGCAGCCCCTCAAGTGCTTTTTTCAGGAGGAAAACGCACAAGATCACGGCTACCAAAATGGCTGCCATTCTCACACAATAAAAAAATGAGATGTCCCAGTTTTTCTGAGACACTTGCAGGGTATGACATGTGACTTCCTCATGGTTATGATATGTACAATGGCTCCTAGTTTTTCCCTGATTACTGAATGAGTTACAGTGCCAACCATTGCAAGAATTGGATTCCCTATAGGACCTGGAGGGAAGGAAGCCCACAGGGAACTATGGAGAAAGCCGTCAGGCTGCATCTGAGCTGAGAGAAGAGTGAAGAGCGACAGGGATTTTGGTAGCAGACCCCAAAGTGATGTTCTCCCTGCCCTATGTCCTCTGCATCTTCACCCCCACTGTGGCAGCTGGCCAAATCTGGCTCAGCCGCACCAACATTGTGGATGCCCAGACAGGCCTCTCATTATGCTACAAATTGTGTTTTGTGCCTTGTTTGAATGCTCTCGAGTTAATTTGTTTTATGTTCATGTTAAGCACCCTTGTGCCACTAACACAGAGGAAATGGCTGCTTGCAACGGCGCCTGGCCTTGTAAAAACCAGGACAATCCGAAAGTTGTTGAGCTTTTTTTTTTTTTTGAGGGATACACAATTTTTTGATTGAATTGCTTAAGATCCAGGGCAAAGCACCACCTTTTGGAAATCCACCCCAGGTGTCAATTCTGCCTTTGAAATCCCAGTAATGTCCAGGAAAATCCGGACATATGGCCGCCCTAGTTCTACCTTGTCATGGGGGTATATTTTTGTATCATGATTCCTTAAAAAAACATGTTTTCTATACTTCCAGCCTTTATTGATCTCCATTAGGTTGTTGTTGTTGTTGTTGCTGTTGTTGAAGCACCAACGAACTTTCTAGATAGAGGAGGGGGAATGCCTGACTCCACTGGTGGCACAGTTTCTGTGGAGAGCCCAGCTTGCTCAAGGACTCAGCCTTATACTCTCTCACTCTGTCCTTGCTGTCCTCCTCCTTTGCTAATCCAGTGAGGCAGAAGAAGGAAAAAGCTGGAGGCATGAGCGTAGAAAGAACTGGAAATTGTTCCTAAAACACATGGGGAATCTCCAAGTCCTTGAGAATGTTTCGGGAGGGGAGCATTAACTTAGCTTACAGCATTCCCACATAAAACAAAGGGGACACAGGCAATTTTCCTTCAGTGGGGTTTTTAAATTTTTGTTATTTTTCTAAGCAACAAAAAAAAGACAGTACTCACAAAAAAGAAAAAATGGACATTAACAACAAAATAATATAAATACAACACCATTAATGTTAAAGTCAAAAGAAATATAAAATATCAGGAATAAATGTACTGGGTAAAATTACAAAATTGTAAAATTATAAATCCCGTATAAAAATACAACTTACATTATACAACAAAGGAAATATGGTAGGGGAGAAGAAAGGTCTTGCCTGTTTCCAGATGCTGCCAAATAAAACAATATTTTGAAGGGATTTGCCACCCGTGTGATGGTGTTGTCATATATTTAATAAATAACCCCCAAATAGAGGCAAGGAGCTTTTTCAAGCATGCACAACATGCCTGCTTCCAGGGAGCTGCTTCTTTTATTTACTCCTCTCACTATATTTGAACCGCAGCAGCATGTGGGGCTCTGTTTTGTGTGCACATCTTTTTTTGGGTGTGTGTGCATGTGTTTGAACATATGTATGAATTAAGTGTAGTGGAATATTGGCTAAACCCGGGAAACACAAGGGAGCCACATGTGCTGCCACAGCGCTGGCTGGTGCTGCACCAAAGCAAAATGCTTCCGCTACAGAAGGCAGCCTGTTTTGCAGCTGACTCATGGCAAGTTGCCGATTCTTGCAGGACAGAAGGTGCACCGACACAAAAGGCTGGTGGAGATAAGTTGATTCTCCTACTAGCCTATATCACTGCTGCAAAAATTACTGCACATTTGGCAAAGAAACTAGTTTGAGCTCTGCTTCTTTGCCAGCATTTCTAGGGAGCTTGGAGGAGCTCACATTCTGATCCAGGAAACTATATGGAACTTGGTGAAAAGCAGAATTGTAGAGAAAATGAGCTTGATTGTTTTTTGGCCATCTACTTGTTATTTCCAACTGCAGTTTATAGTAACCTCTACACTGTACATTTAAAGCACTCTTATACCACTTTAACAGTCTTGGTTCTCTGCCCACAAAGAATCATGGGAACTGTAGCTTCTTAAGGGTGCTGGGAATTGCAGCTCTGTGAGGGGTGAGTGATGGCTTTGGGGAAATCTTTGACCATTAACGTCCCTGCTTGGACCAGCAACTCCATGGAGGCTTACAATGAATGTTGCCTTGGGCAGCAGTGAGCACCAAATGCAATGCCCTTTGGGATTCTCTTCAGGAGACATGGCAGAAGATGCTATCCCCTGGTATGGCTAACTGCTGATTGGGCTGATTCCTGTGTGAGAACCAGGAATAACCAGGAGGGTGTGAATGTACCAAACCCAGCCTCCTGGTGAGAGGCAGAGGGCTGGCAAATGGTGATCTGGTGATAGCATGAAAACTATTCATGAGTACATATGCAGGATACTTGGTGGGTGGTAATATGATACTGAGCTCTCCTGTTGAGGAACTGAGCAGTTACCCTGGGACCGGGGGTGGGGGGATAATAGCATCATGTGCTTGAGAACAAGGGGGTGGGGAGATTAGAGTCCTAGGGAACTGGAGGTATGGAATGTGTGGGGTATGCAATATAGAAGAGTAGGGAGTAGACACTTGACGCTTGTTGCCCCTGCTTAGCCTCACTGCAACAGAGACTTGAGTAGCCATGCTGGTTTGCCCTCCTATCTGGTGGTGCTGTTACACTTGCTAGGTCAGTCCATAATAAAACAGCCTTTATCCACAATTCGATTGGGCTGATTTGGTATGTATTACAGAGACTTAGGTGAGTGAGCTGGAGAGTCCTGATCATACCAAGCTTTACTTGCTTGGGCATTCAGGGCAGCACAGGTCAAGGCTGGAGGGGTGAGAAAGAGGTGTGGCAGAGGCGAGGCAGAGGCAGATCAGGGATCTTGGTGGACCATCCATCCTGAAGTCCAACCACGTCCTGGATTGAGCTGGCAAAGGAGGTTTGTGGCATGGTGGTGGAGAACCCCATGATATTAGTTCCAGAGGACTTCAGTAAATATGCTGTGAGTATGCTTGCTACCCTGGGCTCTTTTGGGAGGAAGGGCAGAATATTTATTTCATTTATTTTATTTCATAAAATTTATACACCACTTAGAAAAAACAACCTCAAAGCGGTTTGCAAAAGATAAAATGGTAAAATCAAGAAAAAGTCACAACCATACTTTAAAACATACAAAAGTTAAAATAAAACAGGTTGTTAATATGTCAACTTTCTAAGTATCTGGGTAGAATTGTCTAAACAAGAATGTTTTTCGCAGGTGTTGAAAAGTACAGTGATGTTGCCTGCTTGTTCTCAATAGACAGGGAGTTCCAAAGTGTAGGAGCTGCCACATTTAACAATTTGAATTCTTACAAAGGCAGAATGGGTATTACGTGGCATCTGAAGTACTGCCAATTTTGCTGACTGAAGAGGTTGAGTGGGCATGGGTGGGGTAAGTGTAGACAAACTGGTCCCAAGCTGTTACGGGTTTATATATAATAATAATAATAATAATAATAATAATAATAATAATAATAATAATAATAATAGTTACAGGTAGGTAGCCGTGTTGGTCTGGTGTAGTCGAAACAAAATAATTTTTTTTCTTCCAGTAGCACCTTTCAGACCAACTAAGTTTGTCATTCGTATGAGTTTTCGTGTGCATGCACACTTCTTCAGATGCACACGAAAGCTCATACCAATGACAAACTTAGTTGGTCTCTAAGGTTCTACGGGAAGAAGAAGAAGAAGAAGAAGAAGAAGAAGAAGAAGAAGAAGAAGAAGAAGAAGAAGAAGAAGAAGAAGAAGAAGAAGAAGAAGAAGAGCCAGAGATGGGCCATCAAGGTGGAAACAGAGTGGTGATGGTCTTTCCTCAGCCCTTGGTCATGACTCCTCCATTTACAGATGATGGCAGATGGGGGAAGAGTGAGCTGAACTTTGCCATGCTGAGCACAATGGCAACGCTCCCCACTCGTGTCTCCCAGCAACTGGAATAATTCCCCCGGCATTCTTCCTCAGATCCCGGAGCATGTTTGCAAATGTTTGTAACCAAGGTGGTGGTGGTGGGGAGAGGGGCACTGTGTCCCTTTAAGCGCCTCCCTTCCTCCTCTCCTTCCTTCAAGTAGGGTGAACGTGGTTTGTCTTTTTGCGACAAGTGCCCTTACAGAAAGCACCACTTGGCAACCAACTCCACAAATTCCTTCCTCTTTGCAAAGAGCAAACTTGCTGCTGTTGCTTTTCAATGAGGCCCTTTGATTGGTATTGAGCCGCTTGCGCTGTTGCCAGAGGCGGACTGGCTTTATGCAAAAGGCTGGCTAATTGTGCTACTTCCCTGGGCTGCCTTTGGAACAATGTCTCTTCCATCTCTGAAGCAGCAGATCGCTTTTCATGCCTTAATGAGCAGAGGATCCGGGCATTAGATCCAGAGCCAATTCATGCATTAAAGTCTTTCTAGGCCCCCCAAATAAGGTTGTTTTTCAGAATTACATTTCGAATCAAAAGCAAATAGCAACTCCGAACCCCAGCAAGTGCATGTGTATGTATGTGCACTGTGTCAAGATTGGAGCCCCAGAAAAAGCTGGGCAGGATGTAGCTCTTATGAATCAGGGAAAGAACACAGGTACCAAACCAGTCTGCCTACAAACGGATGGGGGTGGGTGTTAATTTTTTTTTTTTAAAGCAAGCATTTCTGTTTTTCTGCACACTTGAAGTTGGGACCCTTCTGTCTTTGCCAGGAGACTGGTTTGTTTGGTGGCCTATGGTAAACTGGGAATGGAAATTCTCTTCTCTTCCCCCCACAACTGTTCTGTACACAATGGGGGAGCCACAGCTAATCTCTGCAGAGGGTGGGTGGTCTGTATTCAGAAGGGGCTTTAGAGGCAGGCTCCATCCCGCAGATCAAGGATGCTTAATAATTGTGCTCCTCTGCACCTCCACAACACACACCCTACCCCAAAAGGCAAAGAAAAGGCCAGTGAACGTGTCGGAGGCAGAGTGTGAACGTGGAGAATGGGTGGAAAGTCTGGAAGAATCTCTGCATTAAAAGCAGAAGATACATTCAAACAAAAAAGTGGGGGTCTTTATTGAGGCAGGTGGCGGCTCCCTTCTTCCTAAGATGCTTTGAAGCCTCTTCCTCACTTCTGTAACCTCCTGAGTTGGCACGAATGTGGCCATTATTTTGTACGGCAAGGTGAAAATAATTTTTATTTCTTTCTCCATCACTGTCCTTTCCCCACTCGGATGATAGATTTGCCTGAGAGAAAATAATGGCCTGCCTTCAGAATCCAGCCTGGCAGTTGGGATGCAGAGAGTGAGCTGGCTGAGCAGGCGGGGGGGACGGGGGACGGGGGACGGACACGTCTCTGTACCTATTATGGCAAAAATCGATAATGCTTTTTGTAAATTGCCCCTCCCAGAGGAGTTGAACAAATGCTGGAGAGAAAGGAAGCCATCCTTCTGTGTGATGCTGCCTCTGCGTTCGGACCAGGGCAATAATTATCAGTAGCCCTCTTCTTTTGGCTTGCTTTTATTCTGAGGGCAGGCCAGGAAAGAGAAGGTCTTCCTTGCCCTTGCACTGCTTCTCTAATTGCAGCAACTGTGAGCGTTTCTAAAATAGGTGACAACCACTGCAGGCAGTTTCCAAGGGGCGCCCTGCGAATGGAAGCGGCTGGTGGTCCCAGAGGACAATCAGAGCGCTCTAATTAATTGCTTTTGACAAATGGCATTTTGATCTAAGGCAAGCCAGGCCCTCCCCTCTTGCAGAAGCAAAACTTCTGCTTGCTGATTGGGAAGTCTTTCGTCTTTCCAAACTATAGAGACAAAGGCTGTGTTTGGATGAACACAGAAGCTACCAACAAGGTGATCCATCCCCCAAGATGGATCACATGCAAAGTACTTTGAAACAGCCACAGGAAAAAGCAATATAAAAATGTTATGATTGATACACAGATCACAAACACATTGGGTGCTTGAAGGAGGCATGTGGTGAAATCAGCAGGGTGGGGCTCAGCTTGTCAATTCTGCTTCCAGCAAGGATGTTGTCAGTCAGATCCTGCAGTGTGACAGCAAGCTGTAGGGACCTGTAGACACCCATTTGTCAGACCAAATTCAAATGAGCAAGGAGTCAGTAAAATATGTGTGCTCAACAGAACTCTCTGAGTCTGGGGTTTTGGTCAGTTTTTCTCCATCTGTTTTCTTGTTGTTCCTTTGGTAAAAGTTTCTGTTCACATAGACCTGTGCAGGGCTCTTAAAAATATTCATACCTAAATAACAAAATGCTGCATTTGTGATACTGCACTGTGTATTGGGGGGGGGGGCAACGCTATATCACTGGTGGGAAGGTCTTCCTGTGGGAAATTTGTGATACCCCAGCAATTTCCTGGGTACAAGGACATATGGGAGATGCATTTCCCATGGTTTCTGACAAAATTATTAGGACTCGAGAAAATGAAGCACATTTCCGCTTCCCCTCAAAGAATTCTGGGCACTGTAGTTTGTGAGGAGTTGCTAGGAATTGTAACTCTGTAAGGGGTAAATTGCAGTGCCTGGAATTATTTGAGGGAAAGAATCTACTTCAAATGTGCTTTAAAGGCAGAATGTATACACAGCCCAAATGGCAGCATCCTGATCATCTGGGTCAGAATCTCATCCTACCAGCAAGGCTGGGGAGCTGTCCACTAGGTTAGGGACCATAGTGTTTGAGTTAGCAAGGGAACTGTCCAACTACTGAGAGCGGAGCAAAACGAGGTGGTGTATCAGCAACTGCTAGGCACCAATTTAGGAGCTTTATAGCAGTGTTTCTCAACCTTTTTTGGGCCACGGCACACTTGTTCCGTCAAAAAAATCGCGCGGCACACCACCATTAAAAGACGGGGCAAATCCTGGGGGTTGGGAATGGGAGGGGAACTGAGGAATAGGGAGGATGAGGTTGGTGTACTTGCTGAGAGAGCCCTCGAGCACCGCCTCCGTCGTCCTGCCTGCCGCCAGCCCCCCGCTCCCTCCTGGGCTGGCCGCGGCTGAGCTGGGGCTGCTGCTGCTGCCGCCACCGCCACCGCCGCCTCCCTCCGGCCTCCCCGCTGGTGTAGCCGTCGCCGCCGCTGCTCCTTGGCGGCCCGAGAGCCCTCCCCGGCTGGTGGAGGAGGACGGCGAGGAGCCCGCCGAGGTGGGGCGGCTGCTGCTGCGGCTGCTGCTGTTACTGCCGCCGCTGGACGGAGCTGCTGCTGCTCCAGAGTCCCCGCCGCCCTGCGCCGCTGCCTTATCCATTGAGCGCGCGGGGAGAGCGCGAGGAGGCGGCCTCGGCCATGAAGCGCTGCCTCGCTCAGGGAGCGAGCGCGAGGAGATGACGGAGGAACACCCTTTGCGCCCTCGTGCCCTCCAGACTGACCCGGCCGGCTTCCTTTCCGGCGGGTCAGCGCTGCCTATTGGCGGCCGCAAATCGCCCTTCTCGTTGCCTCACGTTGCGGCACAGCAGCCACCGTCTCACGGCACAGTAGTGTGCCGCGGAACAGTGGTTGAGAAACGCTGCTTTATAGCTCTCTGTCCTCTTTCTGGGGGGTTAGCAGGGTCTTGATCTTGAGCACATGTTGGCTCTGCCTCTGCCTTGAGTAGAATGGGATACCTTATCCTGTCAGACAGTACTTGACCTTTTGCTCTGACCTTTCAGATTCACTGGGTCACTGATCTTGGAGAGTCTTAATCTGGTAGAGTAATATTAATGGTGGATTTGATTTCCTGAATCTTCAGCTTCCTCAAACATGGCAGTCTGGATGTGCCCATTGACTCCCCTTTAACTCCAGAGGTACAGGGCTAGTGCAAGCATCTGGACTGGTCCTGACATGGCAGTGACAGGTCACAAGGCCAGTCACAAGGCCTCATTGCCACTATCACCAGCGAATTTTTGGAATGGTGGTGGCCTTGCAAAGTTTGAAGTTGTGGTGGTTTCTCTGGGGTTAGAGAGCTCTCTTAGACCTTCCTGTTGTGCTCTCAATGACATCAAAAAGTGCAACAGAATCTTAGTTGGGTGGGTTTTTTTGGGGGGGGAGACTTTAATTCCCATCTGTGTCAAATTAAGCCCAAAATGCCTTGTGTGAAGTGAACCGACATTAAATTTAGCTGTAGAGATCTAACCTTGCCAGGCCTTTTGGCTACAATTATGGACTCAATCTTAAACTGGACCCTTTGCTGGCCTTGTGGCCTCCTGCTCATATTTGTAAGGGCAAAAGTAGGAAGAGGTTGACATGTAACTTTATTCACCTTCTCGACTACTCTGGGGAAAGGATGGGTGGCAGTGCAGCACTAATGGGCTGGTTCTTGTGATATCACAAGCCTACCTTACCTGGGTGACTTTTGCACTTTTGAAATTTGGAGTGAGATGAGCACTGGCCAAACATTTAGGTCACTGGCTGATGCCTGTGTATTTCACATGCAAAGGGAGGAGGAGGAGGAGGAGGGGGAGGAGGAGGAGGAGGAGGAAGCTGCATTCAGTACTATGCAACAGAAGGGGAAAAATGGTGACAACCATTTTATCTCTACATGTGTAATATGCCATCCTGGTGCCCTCTAAATGTTTTGGATGGCTACTCCCACCAGTACAGCACCATCCTGGGTAGGGGGCAACAGGTTGGTGGATGCTGTGATATGCAGTCAGTATTTGGAGGCAGCCTACAGGAACTGCTAGGCAGAAGTTTTTGCACACTCTGCTCAAGCTTCAGAGAGCAACCCACTTCCCAGATCCCTGCCAGCTTCTTCTGTGGAAGGAGAGCAATAAATAAAATTTGGGTCTGGTTTCTACTTATGCTGCGCCTGTTTTCTATGCTGGTACTGAAGCAAAAAGTGATGAGGCTTCCCTATGAATAGCTGTGTTCTGCCGCCTCCTTCAAAAAGAGGGATGGGCCTAAAGACCCAAAATTATTTGTTAAAACCAATAATCATCACGTCATCTTAATGCATGCTGACCAAGTTTGAGATTTATTTTAAGAAGAAAAGAAGGGAAAAATACTTTTAGAATCCATTGATACAGCTTGTGTGTGCTGCCAGCTTTAAATAGCTAATCAGCGGATCCCGCTGGAGACCATAAAAGAAGGTAATTGTAGGCGGTAGGTAGAAGTCTGGCACCCCAGCATGCCACAGGTCAGGAAAGGGCAGCAAGGAAGGCAACATCCATCACGCCAAGGGCGGCATTGGCAGCGGCAGCCAAGCCTTTGCTCGCTATGGGCTTCCGCCAGCGGCCGTCATCCGTTGGAGGGGAGGGAAGCCTCCGAAACAAGGCTGTGAATTGGTTTTCATGCTTGCATTGACAGATTGGGAAAGCAGTTTGTTCTACCAAATTTAACAATGATATATCATTATCACAACTTTGGGGGAAATCTATAAAATCAATAAGTTTGTAGCCTGAACAGGATTTGTATCGCTTGCTTGCTGTGCTGGTGTCAGGCGCGGGCATATGGATTGAGTCACAGCCTGAGATCAATGGAATTTGTGGACAGTGAGCTCAATAACAAGCCCTTCTGAAAAGAAATAGATGTAAAAAGCAAATTTACTAGAGTATAAAAAAAGGAGAGAGAGAGAAGCTAATATCTTTTCCGTGCCTGGCTGTAAAGTGCGATGTGGCTGCCGTCAGCTGCTGCCGGCGCTCTGTAAGGCGGCTTGGGGATGTGCCTGCAATGCTGAGCAAGGCAGGCTGCCGCCAGGGCCTCCTCCTCCTCTGTGGGTGGATTGGGGTCTTTCTCTTTGCAGAGCTTGGACTCGGAAGGAAGCCAAGGAGGGCCCAGGTGGAGGAGGGGGAGATTGCCCTCCGCATTGTAAACTGAATAAAGGCTAAAAACAGTCAGTGTGTCTGCTGGGGAAAGACCATCGTGGCTTTATTTACTGTGCGCCGGCAGGGCTTGCTAATGGAGCAAAATAAAAAGGCATAATTAAATAGTTTAATGAATTCACAGTTCTTTTGTTTGTGCAGGGCCGGGAATGCGTGTTCCAGAAGGCCTCACAAAGGGCCTGGCTGGTAGTGAGTTAAAAGTAGGAAGTGGAGCCTTTGAAGGCATTTTTATACTTCATTATCCCAGCATGTAAAATGACTTGTACTAAACGATGGAGGGTTCCCCGCCTCCTACTCACCCTCTTTCTTTCTCTTCTTTCTTTAAACAAAGGAGAACATCAGGGGGGCTGGGACAGAGTTTCCCTTCAGTGTCCAGCCGCCCACAGATCAGCTTCCCAGCAAGCTGGTGGGTCTCTGCTGCTGCTCCAGCAATGCTAGGCTTTGGGGGGCTGCTGTGAGCATGAGGGCCACCTCAGAGCCCCAGAGAGCTTGCAGGGGGAGCACGGCCTGCCTACCTCTTTAATAAGGCTTCTCTCTCTCCCCCATGTCCCATTTCCTGTAAGCAGAAGTTGGCAGGCAAGGGCTTCTGTTTTTTCTTGAAGAGGTGTACTCCTTGCCATGCCTTGAGCAAAGGTGGTAGAAGGGGGGGGGCATCCTGTACATCCTTTAGACCCAGTGCCCTTGTTCTGATCCTGAATATCCCATGTTCTGTTGCGCTGGCAGGGAGGGCTTGTGGTTTCACAGGAGCAGCACCAAAGAGTAATTGAGTGAAAGGGCTGCTTGGTCATCCTCCTGTGCCTATTTGCAGGCAGCGACATCCTTGGATTCCACCCAGATGAGCCAAAGTCTGCAAAGCAAATCACTCGCTGCCCATGACTCTAGCAAGTGAGCCAAGTTGCATTCTGCGAGGATGATGCAGAAGATGCTCTCCCAGTTTCAGAGGCAAAGTTTGACAGATCAACTGCATGAGCAAAATCTGCTAAGAGCTGTGCCATAGCAGAAAAGTGTGTGTTTTGCCCCAGCCCGGGAACCCTGGGATCAGGCTGGCCTTGTTTTTCAGGGCAATGGAGGAGCCTGGCCCAGAGAGGCAGCTGCCAGCAGCAGGGGACTCCCCCTTGGGGCCCAGCAGGCCAGCCAGCCGGTCGAGTGCCATTTACAAAGCCGCCTCTATTTCTTTACAGCTTGCTGTGGCCTATAAACAACACTAACTGTTTGTTTCTTGTTAAAATTTACCTCATAAACCAATTTTACTGTGTGAGTTCAAGCCAATAATTGTTTAATCCTGCTTTTCTCATATCCATAATACATTGACTATAAACCTGAGGTTTCCACTTTATAGAATTTTTCCTTTGCTCTTTGGTGCAAGATATAGAGCCAGGCAGGCATGTTGGCCAGAATGTTATGCAGAGGGGGGCAAAGGGGAGCTGGAGGAGGCTGGCACTTGGGAGCAGCCAAGGGGGAGAAGGAGGAGGCTATCCTAAGGACCCACCAGCCATAGGCTTCTTTGCTCCTGCATCACTTTCTACCACCACTGCTGCCACCTGGTAGCACAAAGAAGAGGCAAACCTGGGGAGGTGGCAATTGGCACACACCTTTGAGGGCCGCCTGGTAATTTGCTGCCAATGTGGACTGAAGCTCTCTGTCATGGTGTGGACCAGTGAAATGCTGAGGAAGTGACTCTTTACATCAAGTAGCGAGAGACAGAAAATTGATTTCTCTCTCTTTTGAGCTGTTGAGATGTAGACTTAGTGTGACTTTGGGGGGACACGTCTCATCCAGTCTTCTAAAAAAAAAAAGATATCCACTTCTGTACTTAAAGGAAGCTTCCTCCCCTGCCCCACCCCACACTGCACTCTAGCACAGATACATGCAATACTCCTCCTGCAAGGTGCTTTAAAGGAACCATTGCATTTACTCAGGTTCCCCGCTCAATGGATTGTGGGCGAGGGTTGCTGCTGGAGGACCATTCTGAGAGAGGGAGAGGGAGAAGGGGAGGGAGAGGAGATATGCACCACTGAACCCTGGAGCAGGGAGTGCACAGCTTGCCAAAACCTTTTCCTGAATTGTAAAAGCCAGTGTTTCTGAAATATATGCAGAAGAAGAGAGTGCTGTTGCCATTTTTATGTTTGGCCTTTGTTTTAAAGGGAGGTAGCATACGCTGTCCTGCAGTTTTATGGGGAAAGGAGGAGACCCTGTTTCTAAAGAACAATGTAAAATAAAAGTGAAACAAGTTGCTGTGCGGGTGACACAGCAGGCACAGGCCAATAGGTGCCTGCAGCATTTGTGCAATTGCACTGCAGACTATTGTGCTGCTTGGCACAGTGGGGAGTGCTTGTCAGATGGGAAAGACACGTCAAAGAACAAAGAGTGAAGAATTTTTGTGGTGGTAAGTGCAGATCCAGAAATACGTTATTCTATGGTGACACTGCCTTATGACTCCCATTCAGTGCTATGGGAGGGGCTATAGCTCAGTGTAGCATCTGCTTTGCATGCATGCTGGGCTCAATCCCAGGCATCTTCAGTCAGAAGGATCTCTGGTGGCAGATGGACTGAGAAGGACCTCTCTCTGTCTGAGCCCTGGATAGCCTCTGACACTCATTGTAGACAGTACTGAACTAGGCAGACCAGTGGTCTAGGTCACTGGTATTCAACTGGTGGTTTAGGACCCACCAGTGGGTCGTGGCCTGATCCAAGGCAGGTCACAACAGGAACACTACCCAGCATGCAAGTGTATGATAAAAGATTAAGAAATGGTTCCCCAAATGCATGTTTGGGTTAAAAGTGGGTCCTGGGTTTGACAAGATTGAAGACTACTGGTCTAGGAGGAGAAAAGGCAGCCAGCTTCATATATTCTTAAGAAATCCCTCACCCCTGATGCAGGTTTCCAATGAAAGCCCGTGGAGCTACTCTGATCAGGTATTCTAATTACCTGGATTTATTCAAATCACATTCCTACAGATATAATAAGACAAAACAAGCCAACATGAATGTGCATGGTGATGCTTCACATCTGCCATATTTCAAGGGTAAATTGAAATTGTGTTGTCCTCATATTCTGCTTATTTACGTCATTGTTTGTTTTGATTTATAATCTGCTTCCATCCACGAGGGCTGTGGGAAGGTGACAGCCTTAATGAGCACTGAATGTGACAACAGAAGACATCAATATACAAATGAGCACTACAAAATAGTTTATTACGTAGATTTAAAAGATAAAATATGCTTATCAAATGCCATTAGTAAACTGCTCAGATAAAAGTGTACTGCTTTATCTCCATGCATGCTCAAATGCTCTAAACTGGATAATCTTGCTTTACTAGTCTTAATGAACAAGGACTGTATTAATTAGCTGTGGCTGGTTAGCCTCCCATGGGCCACCTGAGCTCGGTCTATCCAGGCACTGGATTTGATTTGACTTTGATATGATTTCTTATATTTTTATGCCACTTTTCATTCAAATGAACCCCAAAGCAGCTTACAAACAATAAATAATTATAATATGATTGAACATAATAGAACACCACAAATACAGCATAAAACTTAAAGAATAATTAACAAATCATCAGTGAAAACCAGGCCCATCCTAGCCATAGAGGCTAGTGGCGCGGAGAACCACGGCGCCAGGCACTGGAGGGCGCTGGAAGGGTGCCAAGTGAGCGCAGGGTTCTGGCGATCTGACCAGGACTGCGCTCCACGAGCTGAGAGGCTGCACCACGTCTCTCTCCTTCTCCGAGGACTCCGCGCTGTGCCTCCTTCTCGTTTCCCCAGCGCTGGGTTCCGCTCAGTCGAACTTCACCACCAGAGCGCCCAAGCAGCTCTTGCTGGTCCCGCAGTGCGCGTGCTGGTGGCGAAGCTTGACTGAGCGGAACCCAGCGCTGGGGAAACGAGAAGGAGGCGCAGCGCGGAGTCCTCGGAGGTGGCCTCCCGCTGCTGCGGCGGTCCGCTTGGCACTCCCGGGCCCTTGGAGAGGCTCTGGAGGGGGGCGCTGGAGATACCTTAGCGCCAGGGCACTGGATGGGCTTAAGACGGCCCTGGTGAAAACAATTACAATCTATAAAACCGTTAACAAAGCAACAACTAAAAAATAAGTTAAACATCACAATTAAAGCACAAGTCCTTTTATATGAAGGTCAAGTCACCTTGTCAGCTTTCCCAAGATTTATGTAGCTCATCTCGGTCAGTCACCAGCAACATTATTTGGGAAACCTTCAGCAAGACAATTGTAGGGTCATTTTGGTAAGAGCAAGAGGAAACCCTCTGAAGGCTGAGAGGCCAGCAGAGCAGTTGACCAATGGAGCATACTGATCCCTGTCTACACAGATGTGTCAGGTGCCAGAATGTGGTGTGGACTGACTCCACTAGGGCCGGCTCCACCATGCTGCACCCTGCGAGGGTGGGGGCACCGGAGCGATCTCCGCCCCTCAGCGCCAGGGCGGCCAACCTGCTCGAGACTGCCCTAGACTCCACCACCTGCGAGACAGAGGATCTATCAGACGATACTTCCCTTTGCCTTGGCCATGCTTGACTTAATTTGCTTTGGAACTGGGCAGTGGAGGAGTCAGCTTGGGGCTACTTTAAATCCAGGAGAACATTGATGTAGCTGATGAAAATGGCTGGCACCCTCTGGGAGTTTTAATTGAAGGGTAGCATAAAAATACTTATTGTAAGAATAATGCAAGGAAGCATTTTATGCACACATTTAAATCCTGCTGATGTCTCACTCCTAAGCGGCAAACGAAGGCAAAGGGGAAACCAGAGCCGTGTGGATAATTCCAGGGGAGGGAGAGTGGCTGAAAGCAGCTCCTCAATGGAGGAAAAAGAGGTGCTTTTGCCATCCCTCTCTCTGATGAGGAGGGGTCCTTTGCTCCTTTTCAAGGTCCTAATGGCAAATAGGACTGGGGGGGAGCGCAGGTGACCCAAAGTCCCCTCCCTTTTCTGCTTTCACATCTGATGTGGATATGTTTATTTGGAACTCCAGTTGGGCACCTGCCGTGAGCCTCCTGAGGACCATAAATCTCAGTAATAATCATGAAATGATCCAGGTGGGTGCAAGATCTCTTCTGCTCTCCATAAGCAACCCCTCTGCATTATTTTGGGAAATAGAGAGCCCCTTTTCTCTTTCCTCTCTGCTCACCCTGACCATGCCACAGTCTGTGCCATGTTATTAAATTATACCCCTTGTTTAAGAGAGGACAGCGCCTTTTAATGAGTGCTTTAATGTTGGCACTGCCTGTCGCTGTCTGGGGAGCCCCTATTCTTTTCTTCCTAATGAGGAGCACCTCATTTGCACTGTTTCTAGATTTATGGAGGGACAGAAAAACCTCCAATTTATTACATCTTAAATGAACTGCTCCCAAAGCAAAAACAAAGAGGCAGTAAACTCTCCTCTCTGCGCTTTGTGGTGAGGTTTTTTTATTGAACTGTGTAGCTGCGTTCGGACTACTCTCTCAACTAGGAAGAGGAAGCTGGGGCCATAATTATCTTTGGAGAACCCCACTTCCCAATAACCCTTCTGGCCCTGTCCTCTTTGGGCTATTGAACCTGTCACTTAGGATATTTTATGGCATGTGTGCGAGGGCGGTGGTGGTTTTTTTTATTTGCCTAGAAGGAAAAGAGTCCTTTTCATCTGATACTAGATTTGTGTGAGGGAAAAGCAGGTGAGTTTCTTGTCATTTCCCCCCCTTTAAGCACCATCTTTTGGGTAGGCTTTGGCCCTTCGTTTTTGTATCCTTTTTCTACTTCATTCTCCTTTGCTTTGGGGGTACCTTCTTCCTTAATTTTTACTATAGTTCTACCTTGACTTTCTAAACTGTAGTCAAGGAAGGGCTTGGCTTACAGTTGTAAAATCAACTGAAAACAATGCCACACCCATACCTACAAGAAACCCAACAGGATCTATAAACTCTAAAAACCGTAGCAACAGCAAAATGGCCACTAAAAACAACCCCCTGGGAGAAGAAGCCTACAAAAACTAAGCTGGCTTTGCTGCCCATCATCCACTGATCAGCGGAGAGGCCTGGGGAGCTTTCTTGGGAGATTGGGCCAGATTTGGGGGTACCCTGGCCCACAAAGTCTGGGCACTTGCCCACCCACCACCCCTCATACAGTGGAGGAACATGGAGAAGGGCAGCTTCATGAGGTGACGTCTTTAGGACATGTTTGCCCCCTCCCAGGGCCAGTTTCCAATCTGCACTGGCTCTGCTCCAAGGTGGCTTCAGCCCAGAACCGTGTCCCCCACGGCAACCTGCTTGTGTCTGCTCTGTGGTAGGGCCTGGGGGCCTGGATGCAACAGCTGGCAACTACCGGTACATTGCTGCTGCTTCTGTGATATAGGAACAGAGGAAGCTGCCTTATACTGAGCCCAGATTCCTGGTCTATCTTGGGTTTTTTTTTAGCATGGCTTTCGACACTTGAGGTGTATATTTTTAGGACCTGCCTTATTTTTATGATTTTAAGTTGTTTTTAATATTGTGTTTTAATGTTGTAACCTGCCCTGGAACCTCATCCTTGTCTACCTGGAGATCCCAACTGGGGACTGAACCGGGAACCTACTGCATGCAAAGCTACAGTCTCTTCTCTCTCTCTAGCATTTTAAGCAGGCGTCTCTGGGTAGGCCCAGCTATCCCACAATGCCTGCAGGCCAGATCAATAGTGGTGCCCTACGGCAGTGGAAATCTGTGGGTGGCCAGAACTGGTGCTGGGATGAACGATGCAAAGCCCTTCCTATCTTCCCTGAGCATTCCTTGAGTGGTGTTCAAGGCCCCACAGAATCTCCCATCCCACAAATGTCTGCTTGGTTTTATTCTATTGTTTATGGTGGGGGGGGGGGGGCAAAGATAATTTGTGTGCACACATGTACAGTTTATTGGCTGTTCAAAAAGCTATGCAAATTATTGCAGATAAATTCCACTTTCTGGTACAAATAATTTTTCACCTCTAATATTTTTTTCATAAATCCTAAAACCTCTATATAAAATTTCTGTTTTGCTTGAAAGAAAAGAAATTCCCACATACCAAGTCTTTTTTTTACACTTCAGAATATTTGCAATATCTGGCAATTTTATCTTTATAATAATAATAATAATAATAATAATAATAATAATAATAATAATAACCTCTTATATTGAATTGTAAGACGACAGGATTCAGGATTAGATCCCACCATATTATTCTAGTGAAGGGAATTATGACAGGGGACATTTTTTAGAATTATGTAGGAGGGCAAAAGGTCCCGGGCAGCATTAGATGGAAAAGCATTTATAATTAAAGTATAATTTAGGCCTATGATTTATAGTTTTCTCATTGAGAAACCTGGCGCTGCAGAGAGAACAGACTGTATATTTCCCAGGTATTTTCAAGTAGCAAAACCACTCCAAATTTCTTGTTTGCTGCTCTAGGCTCCTGTGGGAAGAAGGACAAGATGTAAATTCAACAACAACAATAAATGTGCATGTTCTGCCAGTATTTCCATCAAGCAGCCTTCAGCCAGGTGGCAGTTAAATTCCTAGCTCCTCCAGACACCCTGTTCATTCATCTTTCATTCTGATTTGCTTGTACAATACTTATTTAGTGGTTAGGGACTGATGCTTATTTTGTCTGATTTGTTTGCAGGGAGGTTGTTCATCAGTGAGCATCCATCCTGATTTGCTTGCGGGGTGTCAACACATTTTCTAGTGAATCATTTATCCAACCCCCTACTTCTCAGTTCTTTTCCCCATCACTTTCCTAACTGCAAAAGCCTGTTTTGATTTAAAGTTGATTTGTTGTGCTAGGGCAACAGAGCACTCTAATAAACTTTAATTGCAGAAACCTTAAGTTCCACTATGCACTTGAATCCCTCCTGCAAAATAGCAACATTCTGAAGGTGTCAGCGTAGTCCCCTGCCGCTGCCAGCATTCAAGGGCTGTAGTTAGGGGGCTGCTTAAAACACTGCTTTGTTTTAAAAGGGTCTCTAAGGTGCTCAGAGGTGCTTAATGTCCAGGAAAAGTGATACTGGAGCTGCATCTAGGGAGATTCAGGACAGACTAAAAGAAGTACTTCTTCAAACTGCACACAGTTAACCTATAGAACTCATTGCCACAAGATGTAGTGATGTCCACCAACTTAAACCATTTTAAAAGTGGATGAGACAGACAGATTCTCCTTCTCATTCAGAATGATAACTACTAGGCTGCATCCTATTTGACAACTTCTTCCTTCTCTTTCTCACACTTCTCTCTCTTACCCCATGATGAGAGGTCTTATTTAACTATCCTCTGAAAGAACAGAGGAGCAAGCATGGCTGCCTTGTTTTTCTCATTATTAGTTGGAGCTAGAACTCTATCCAAGTTTTGTACGTCATACAATTAACAAGAAGTTTATTATTTTCTTGTGTACAAGCATCTCTCTCTGTGTGTGTGATTGCAACAAGAAGGGCCTGCTCTCTAACCAAGGTTCACTAGCTTAAACACTGCTCACTCTGCATACCAAACAGGGCTTCAATAGGTAATTGACCCTGTTCTCCCATTAGACAGCACTTTAGCAATTGTTAAAAAGAAACATGGAAGCTTACGTTTCCACGAAGAATAAAGCATACATGTGATCACTCCGTTGCATCTGGTCTTCCCCCTTCTCTCTAACAATAATGATGAATTAATTGCTGCAAATAGAAATTTCGAGCCACTCCAAAGGCTACGTGCCTACGTCCCTTTCCTGTGGGGTGGGTGGCTGGCGGCAGCTCCCCGCCACCTCCCCACTTCTCTCTGTGGCCCCTTGGAGCCTGTGTGTGTGAGGCCAATGTTAAGCAAGGGCTGGGTCTGTTTTATTATGCCTTGCACAGCATGGTGAATGGAGCATTTAGAGAAACCCGAGAGGGATGACAGGCAGGCAAGCAGGTTCTTCCACAGAAGAGCCTTTGGCGGCCGGCTCTGCTAACGCTGCATTCACAGACCAGGAGGGCTTGTTGCTTGAGTGCACTTACTTTAGTTCCGCCTCTCGTCCAACTCCGGGAACTTGAACTTGTCATTATCAGACACGGAAGGTCAATGCATTAAGCCACTGTGTGTTGCGCCTTTCACGCAGCCTCTCTTCCCTCTTGCTGTTTATAGAAGGCTGTGGACACCGCGATACAGTCGCACTTGTCATTTTTGGGTCTGGCTTTGCGCTAGGGGCTGGCTTGGAGTCACTTAGTGATCCTGCACAAAGACAGACGCCTGCAGAAAGACTAATCGGAAGTGAGTCTTCTATAAATAATAAACAACAAATAGGTTCCATTTAGTCAGATTAACCCCCAAATAGGTCATGGGCATTGTTTTCGATGCCAACACAACAACCTAGCGAAGTCCCCAGGCGCAGGAGTTGATGAGCCTGTGCGGATTTTCTGGACATGGGACCCCAAAACAGCCCATGCCTGGATTTTTGACTTGAAATATTTATAGTTTGTCTTTTGAGATGCTGTTTTAACATGTTGTTTATTATTAAGCAATGTGGTCAAGAACTGTTTGCAACAGAATAAGCACCTCTTAATTTGTTCTGATGGAACTGCATAGCAGTTGAAGGTGATATTGAAACTTGCGGCATCATCAAAAGCAGGGTTGTTGCAATTTTAGAATATGTTCTCTTGGTATACTGTGCTATTACTAACTTGAAAGCCTTTCAGGTAACCCCAGAGACTAAATTTCTGGAATAAAACAGAACAAATTCCATGCTTGGGAGTATTAGAAAAGGGGCTGAAATGCTAGTCTCAGGCTGGCTTACTCAGGGTGGCCTAAGCTGTGTGAGCACTTTCGGTATCTCAAAAAGGATATCACATAACTGGGAAAGGTGCAGAAAAGGTGCAGAAAACCTCCCCTAAGAGGAAAGGCTGAAACATTTGGAGCTTTTTAACTTGGGGGAGGAGGTGAAAAGAAGTTGTGTGCAAGGTTTATAAAATTCTTCAAGGTGAGGAGTAAGTAGAACAGAGAAAGGCTCCCTCTCCCTTTCTTTTGACACTAGAACTTAGTGTTATACAGTGAAGTGGATGGGCAAAAGATTCAGAACAGACAAAAATAATTTAGCTATTTCTTCACACAGCATATGATTGATTTTGGAAATTCACAGCCACCGGATAGCTGAATGGAGCCTTCATATTGAGAAGCAGTCTACCTCTGAATTTGCATTGCTTGGGAGAAAACAGCAAGGGATAGCTGATGCCTTCATGCTCTGCTTGCAGGCTCTGTTGGTCTGTCCTCTTCTTAGAGTCATAGAATTGTAGAGTTGGAAGGGACTGCAAGGCTCATCTAGTCTCAACCCCCTGCAATGCAGGAATCCCTGACAGATGGCCATCCAATCTCTGCTTAAGAACCTCCAATGAAGGAGAGTCCACCACCTTCCAAGGGAGTCTGTTCCACTGTCAAACAGCTCTTATCAGAAAGTTCTTCCTCATGTTTACTTGGAATCTCATTTCTTGAAGCCATTGGTTCGGGTCCTACCCTCTGGAGCAGCAGAAAACAAGCTTGGTCCATGTTCCATGTGACAACCCTTTAGATTTTTGAAGGTGGTTATCATACATTTAATAAAGATATTGATGAATTGAAACGTGTACAGGAGGACAACTAAGATGATCAAGGGTCAGATGATCAAGGGTCTAGAACAGGCATGTCAAACATGCGGCCCTCCAGATGTTTTGGCCTACAACTCCCATGATCCCTAGCTAGCAGGACCAGTGGTTGGGGAAGATGGGAATTGTAGTCAAAACATCTGGAGGGCCGCAGGTTTGACATGCCTGGTCTAGAAGGAACAGAAGGTCTACAAGCCTTATGGGGAACACTTGAAGGAACTGGGTGTGTTTAGTCTGGAAAAGAGGAGACAGAGAGGAGATATGATAGCCATCTTCAAATATCTCAAGGAGAGGTTGGTGTAGGAAGTACTCAAATGGTGGTGGAGGATGGCGAGGGATGGGGTGTGTGTGTCAGTGCACATGAATCAGAGCAGCAGGACTCATCACTGGAGCCAGAGGGCCCCCTGTCTTCACAAACACTCTGAGGCGTAGGAAGCAGCAGGCAGAGTACTCCAGGAGGCTGAGGTAGGCAAGAGCCCAGCTCACTAGATGACTAGGTGGAGCTTGCTATCTCTGGGAGAAAGTGTGTGGTTCCTCGGCTGGAGTATGCTTGGGACAGTTGAGGGTCACATGCCTCGTCAAGCCCAGATGCTGTAATCAGCATACAAAGTATAAAAGGGCAGCAGAGCTGAGGTGCTGTGTCTGCTCATGTTGCTGGGCCTCAGTTTGGATGCTCCAGGATTGCTGCAGGACCATGCTGCAGTTTGGACTTCGGACATGTGGCTTGATCCCAGACTGGGGTCTTGACATATTGACTTGCTGCCAGGTAGGCCAAGAGTTGAGGACAGCTGTTTGTGTGTGTGTGTGGGGGGGGTGCACCTTAACCTTAGCAGGTGACAATACCTTGATCTCTGGCTAGCCCCCTGGTGGCTCTTCATCACTGTTGTTCTTTCCTTCCCCACTTTAGTAAGGGACTGGGTGATTTTAGAGGATCTACTGCTGCTGTTTACCTTTGATGTGTCTTTTCCCTTTGCTTGCTTGTTCCTTTTTTAGAAAGAGGTTTTCAAGTGGTCCTTCATTTGTGATTGTGTGTTAAAATTTTAGTATAAAAACCTTTGGAGGCATGTGTGCCAGAGTAGGGGTGGGGGAAGCCCCCTACATAAAATATGATGTGACCACATTGATTGCTGCTTTCGTTATTTATCACCATCATCATTACCATCATCATTATTCAAAGGAAACATGGGGAAATGCTTGGCTTAAAGCTGTCAACGCCTTTGTCTCGTTTTTGCACTGCCCAAGAAATCTTAGGAAGGCAGCAGCAGCCCAGATCACCTGCAACTTGGTGAAGGGGAGGGGTAGCTGTAAAGGCTGCACAAAAAGAGGTCTCCTTTCAACATTTCATTTTCTGGACTGAATTTGTGGGTCGGCTGTAGCAAGTTGCAAATGATGTATGAAATGAAAAATTCCTGCCCAACGCACATGGTGAATCTGGGCCGCCCCTGGGCTATTCATTTTAATATTTCCTGAGATGCAGAACCTCCCCCTTCCCATTTTTCTTTCCAAATTCCAGTGTTCCTTATCAGCGGCTGCCATTTTTCTGCTGCTGCTGCTGCAGCCTCTTCCTCTTCCTCCTCTTCCTCCTCCTCCTCCTCCTCACAAAGGAGCAGAGCTCTTTAAACCACCTTTGCGGGAAATCTCTCTGAAGCCTGACTTCTGTTTCTGTAGCTTTCATTTGTTAACCTCCCTTTCACGAGAAAGTGTCACAATTAGAATGCACACAACATAATGTACAATTGTCATCTTGAATTAATTTCACTGCTGTGCCCTTTACTGCTGTCCGTCTGATGTGCTTTGTGGACAGCGATGAATTCTGACCGATCTTCTCTGTGAGCTGCAGGCCTTTGACCAACTGTGTATGTTGACTGTGTGGCTTGTGAAGCGCTTTGTTTGGAAGACACAACACCTGACATATTTCACTCTCTGGGTAGTTTGCCCCTCACTTTGCCTTGCCACCTGTCTCAGCTTCTGAAAACTGTGTGAATGGTCCCACGATTACGTTAAATGTGTTGTCCATCATGAACATGGGTGTGTCTTGAAAATGCTGCACAGCCATTTCTCACCATGCCAAAACATGACACATCCACTCATGCAAACCTCTCGGTGGTTGTTGGTGGTTGGTGGCCAAGGTGGCCCAAAGCAACCTGAGTTGTTTAGAGGGGACACCATGGTCTGCTCTGTGCTTTTAATCAAGCCATAATAAGAGTGGTGTGATTATGCTCTTCCCTGCTTCCAGGCTTAGGATGCAAAGATTCCCAACCGTCTTCTGCATCCTTTGCCTTTCTGCTTGATGCAAGAATGTCAAATGTTCTCCTTGGAGAGAACAAGCAAAATGGGATGGGCAGAAGAATGGTGTGCAGAAACACCTCCCCCCACCCCTGCTAAAAAAACACAAACATCTCTGGGCTGCAAGAAGGTTTCTGTGTGATTTATGATCCATAAGTGGATGGTCTTATTAAAATCCGCAGGAGCCTTTTGTTCATTTTGTTGGTCTCTGGGCCAGGCACCACTCCTGTCTGTAGCAGGCCTGGTCTGCACCACACGTCCTCCCAGTGAGGTTTCGGGTGTTTGTTAAATAACACTGTGGTGGAAAGCAATTAATTATGCTGCTGAAATGCAAGGATCATTGGCAACTGTAGCAGATTTCTGCGTATTAGTTTTGCTAGGCTAATTCCCTTTTGAGGGGAAGTTGGGAGGGCAGGAGAAAAGCTATTTGGGGCGGGGGATTATGAACATTTGTTGTTCAATGATGTTTACCTGGATAGGATCTCTTCCCTTTTATGGATGCTGGAATCTTTCAGTGCTGCAAGAAGTTATTCGTAAGCTGAATTGCTTTTCTCTTTGGAGAACGGCAGATTAAAAATGGGGAGCACTGCTTCTAAACACCCTGTGAGCCTTGGATGAAGCATGGTATAGAAATTTAATTAATAAAATAGCTCAACAACTTTGGGCGATCTCTTAAAAAAGCCTCCTCCCCAGGCGCTGGTGAGGGTCGCTGCAGCACCGTTGACCCAGCCCAGAGTCAAGAACTTCTGGCACTGGCCTACTTCTAGGAGGGAGCTCCTGAGCAACCTCAGGCAGGATATTGAATATTTCTGTGTTGTTTTCTTTTTCCTGTCTACCACACTAAGCTTGACTCGTAAGGGTGAGCCTTCTCCACCCCAGTGGGACCTCCGCCTCCCTCTCCTTGTGCCCAAGTGGCAAGAAAACCCTGGATATGGGGTTGTCCATGAGCCCCTTTCTACAGAGCTGCCTTTGGATTTTTGCCTTGAATGGGAATCAACATGAAATCGTTCTCTTTCAGTGCTGCTTTGTTTTTGACCCCTTCTGCGAATTCTCAGAGGAAAGCAACATATTCCCATCTTTTATAGTAATCAAATTTATCTGGCATCTCTCGGCCTGTTGAATTACTTATGCTACAGTTGGCCAGCCTCAGGAAGGCTTTGGCTGGTTTATTTATTTATTGTTCTAAAGTGAGGGTTTTTGACATGAGGTCCCCACTCCTTCCTTGGGGAGTTCAGGGGGAAAATGGAAAGTGGTTTCTGCCACCACTGAATGGAGGCCTGTTTTTGTAAATGCAAAAGACATTTAGCTCTGGAGAGGGAAGCCAAAGCTTCCAGATCATATCCATGCAGCAGGACAGCTCCCCAAATGGTCTCAGCTTTTTCCAGAAAAAGGCCTGCGAAACAGATGTTGTTGCTGTTTAATTGCAGAGACCGAGAAATGCCCATGAAAAGGAGCTGCACATCTTCTCCACTGGCCTCGGGGCCTAAGGCATTTTAAAGGCGTAGTCAAGCCGCTCCTAATGCTTCTTTCTGTCAGCTAGTTTCCTCATCCAGGAGGACCACAGAGTTTGGGTCATGGGCGAAGGCAGGGGGGGCAGGAGGGGGCAGTTGCCCCCCCCTGGAGGCGGGGCCGGTGGGCGAGAGCGGCGCTGGTGGACAGGGGTGGAGGCGGAGCGCAGCCCGGCGGAGCGCGGGTTCGGCGTTCCGCGCCCTCCCTCCAGCTCCCCGTCGCGCCCTCCGGCGGGGCCAGGCGGGGCGGGGAGCCAGGGAGCGCAGCTGAGCCGCTGTTGCCCTGCTGCGTTTTGCTCCCTTGAATTGCCCTCCTTCTCCTGGAGGCGCAGCTCCTTTCCCTGCGGGTGGCTGCTGCTGCGGCGTCCTCATCCTCTCTTCGTGCCCCTTCCTCGACGGGGTGTGTGGGAGGGGTTGCCCCCCCGCCCGCCCCCTCGGCGGCCCGGGCAGCCCTGTCTGTGGGGGGGGGTGGCGCGGGGGTGGCGCCGGAAGGATGTTTGGGCGCCGGAGGGACCTTCGAGCCACGGCGCCCGATGTCCTTGAGGCGGGCCTGCTGTGAGCTGGGAGGGGTGTGTCCGGGCGGCCGCTGCTGGCCCCGCGGGCCGCGCCGCCTCGGCCACCTCCTTCCTCCCGGCGGGAGGCTCGTGGGGCGCCTTCGGCAGGGAGTGCAGAGGGAGCGTGCGCTGGGCGGCGCTTTCGGGTGGGGCGCTCTCTCGGAGCCCTCCCCTCAGCCCTCCCGGCGGAGGCTTCCCGCTCCGCTGCCTGGCGTTCCAGCGGGGTGACCGCCGCGCGGTTTGCGCTGGGGGTGTGTGCGCTTGGGGGGGCTGTGGCCCCGCTCCGGAGTCGCCGCCCTGGATCGCCACTTGCGGGCCGTGGAGGGCATCGCTGGCGGGGGCGCCGCGGTCGTCGAGGGAGGCTTTGCGGGGCGAGTTGCGCACTCGGCGGCTCCTGCGCCAGTGAAGGCTCCGTTTCGGACTTTGGATACCGGGGGATGCCGCGCCCGTCGGGGCGCTCGTCGGCGCCCCTCTCCCGTTTCTCCCGTGCGGGGAGGGGGCGTCGGGGGTGCCTTTGCGCCGCGGCGCTGGATGGGCTTGGGATGGCCCTGGTGGATTGTCTGTTGTCGCCTTGACATCTGTTGTGGCCCCTCCCCTCCCGTGCCTTGCCCCCGCCCCTTGCCCCCCCTGGTTTTGATCCTGGCTACGCCCCTGGTTTGGGTGACAGGAATTATAAGCAGAGGATATGCACAACACAGGTAGCTCTTGCTCACAATTTTTTTAGCTGTGTGTTGATGTTTTTGGGGCGCTGCCCATATATAGCCAAGAGGACTTATGGAGAGAAAACCAGAGACAGGGTAAGATCTTGCATCACCTTGCTTGGTGGAACCTCCAGTTTCAAAGGCAGTCTACCACTGAATGCAGTTGCCAAGGAGAAGCAATGGGAAAGGGCTGTGGCCTTCATGTCCTGCTTGTGGGCTTCCCGGAGGCAGCTGGCTAGCCACTTTGAGAAGGATGCTGGGCCCACCTTTTTGGTCTGATCAGTCAGGGCTCTTGTGTTCTTATGCTCCCCTCTCTGCCTGTCTTGCCTTTATCTAATGCTTGCATCCTGTTAAGAGGTCCAGTGTGTGGGCCCTTTCCCCACCTCCAGGACCCACCACTTCATGCAAGAGCTGAACCAAATACAAGCCAAAGAAGATTCTTCTCAAATCCCAGAAGGGGACAGGAATGGACCTTTGTGGACTGCAGGGTTATTCAGAATTTTATGCCTCCAGCTCCCCTGCCAGGCCCAGACCTGTGCAAGCCTTACTGGTGTGAGATGCTAGATGGGGCCCCTTTGGTCAGATCCAGTTTCAGGGTTCTCTTTGTGATCTTAGGCTTCCGGACAGGGGTCCTTCCCTCCCAGCTCCACCTGTAGAAGCTGAGGACTGAACCCGGGACTTTTGCATTCAAAGCAGATTCCCACCCAGCGATATTCTCCCCCCCCCAATGACTTATGATAATAAAACTATGGCTCTTTTTGTGGTAGGTCTTAAATCTGGGGCGAAAGTTCAAATGTCTAATGTTGGCCATAATGATAAATGCTGACAGCTGGACAGCTGCTGTGGAAGGCTTGGCCAGATTTGACTCTACGGAGACAAAAATAGAGTCTCCATTTATTTATTTATTTTTAATGAGACCTTTATGTGAGATTCTCGTCAAACAGCATGCATCTTACGGATTTACAAACAGAAATTTGATTCTGGGCTCATTGGTGTGGGTGGTGTGTGCCTTCAAAGATGACTTGTCCTTACAGTCCCACTTTCCTTTGGTCTTACACAAGAGGGTTCCAGCTGAAATGTTTTCGTCTGGAGTTCCTCTCCGGAACTAGGATCAGGCGGACCTGAGTTTGTCAGAGAACAGCCTCTTGGCTTCCTCCTAGATGTAACATCTCCACCAGAGAGGAACATGTTGGACAGAAATCCAAGCATAAAATGGACCATCTCTGACTGTTCACATACATGGGATACTTCTGTGGCAGGGGAGGACCCATGTGGGTGGGTAGGAAGGAGGTGGAAAAGGTGTTTATGTATGTACCGTTTTTTTTTTGTATTTTGTAAAATTAATAAAAAGTATGTTTAAAAAAAGAAGAAGAGAGGAACATGTTGCCTGGAGAATCTGAGCATAGCAGGTGGCCTAATAAGCTGGCAAAGGTCTGTCTGAAGGAAGATGTGAAGAAGGTGAACAGAATGGGGGAAAGGAGAAAGGACAGGTTCAGCAGCATATTGCTCCGCCCACAAAAGCTGTAGGCTGGAAGAGGAAGTGACTGGAGGGTGATAATGGGCTATTGGGGAAAGTGGAGAAGCAAAGCCTGGGCCATCTGCAGCCCAAGGAGAGCCATGTGTGGCCCGCTAGGGAGAGTCGAGACCCACTTGAGGAACCACGTGGTTCCCATCTACCCTGCCCCGCCTGCCCCCAAGGTTTGCCGTAGCTAGAGGAGACCCTGACATAATTCTGCCTCTGGGGGTGATAATAATGAGCGACAATCAGCAAAATGTTCATGCTGTCTGTCTTTCTGGATACAGTTGCCAATGCAGCAGGATTTTATTACACAGAGAGAAATCCAGTCAATCAAATCATTGTCACTAAGGTGCTAATTACTTTCAATAAATGTATGTCACCCATTTAATGCAACGAGAGTTTAGAAAATGATACACCTTTGGTAATTACAGCAACCAAGACGTGTCCATCAATCTAATTGTTTTTATGATTCTGACTCATTTGCATCCCTTTATTTTTATTAAATGAGCTCTCAGTTATTTTGATAGATACGCTCAGTGTTAAGAAAAGGAACGGGGTATAGAGACTTGTTTCAAATTTTGTGTAAAACGGGTATGTGCACTTTGCAAATGATGTGCAAAAATGGCTGATTTATTTTTGTTGATTTTCTCAAATTTCTGCCCTGTTTCTGTCATGGAACAGAAGACAGCTGATGTAGGGCATGGCTCCCAGGTGGTCCAGGCACTGACCAGATGCTGGTGGTGTCCTCCTGTGCCGCCTTCAGGCCAAACCCTGGACATGCAGAGGTACCACATGAGCAAAGGGAAGGGGGAGCAAGGAAGCCCTTCTCCCCAACCATACACACTATTGACACTGGAGCAGCTGGATGAGTTGATCCAGACCTTGCTGAAGGTTGTTTCCCATTTCATTGTGTGGCTGGAATTCTGAGTCTTGGAAATTCCACTGAGGAATTCTGCTGCCTCTGCCTGCTGTGCCACTAAGCCTGTCAGTGAAGGGGCCAGAGTGCAGGCCTGCCATTGCCCCATGGGCCAAAAGCTGGTAGCTTAGAGGAGCAAAAGCAGATGATCCAAAGCCTTGGTCACTCCCAAATGCTACTGCAAGAGCATTGCCCTGGCTTCCTTTGTCTTGGCCTGGGATAAAGGGGTCACAGGAGCTCTCTGTCCCTCTCTCTCACCAATCCCACATCTCCCTTTTTTTAAAAAAATGAGACGATTGATGGGTGCCTTTAGCTTCATTAAATGCCTCTGTTTAAGCTCCTTTTTGTTTCTGGCAGCTAAAACTGAATTTATAGTCAGACGCGGCAGGTATGTATATTACCTGAGCACAAGTGGCAGGTGCCCTTTAGACCCCATCCCTGGGATTTAGTGTCAGCAGTTCTGTGCACTTTGGTAACTGGAGGCCTGGCACATTTGTTCCTTTCTGTCTTCAGGCTTGTGAATCCCATCAGCAGCACTGGCATCCTTCCTGTCACAAGTCCTGGAACCTCCATAACTCTGGCAATGGCGGGGCTTGTCCCTCCCTTCTGCTACCACACCATGTTGCCACTTCCTGTCTGTACCTGGGAAATGCCAGCAAGAACAAAGGAGCTCTGGGAGTTGTATTTCTGGAGAGAGCCTGTTATGGGGGGGGCACTCATCTCTATGCCTCTTAGACTTCCATATGCAAGTTCTCAATCCCTCTTTTTCCAGGGCCAGCAGCTCCCAATTCAGACACGATGCTCCTGCTTTCCTTCTGAGGTTGCTTCCAGATAACCTGCTCATGGAGCACCCAGCCTGATTTGCTTGCTCCAAGTTGTAGGGATGTTGTAGGATATTGGCTGTTTGCTGAGCATTCATTTTGATTCATTTGTGGGGAGGTGTGTCCAACCATTGACATCTCACACTTTCTTGTACATTTCCACAATATTTTCCTCATTACATAAAGTCTGATTTAAGGGGGAAGTAGGTTTGGTGCCCAAGAAAGCCGAATCCACTTTAATTATGCACCTGAATTTGTTGCATAATTTGTTGAATCCCACTAACAGAATAGTGATTGCTTGGAAGCAACCTCACTTGGCAACACACACACACACACACACACACACACACACACACACACACACGGGGGTGGTGGTGGCACTGTAGCCCATACTAGGCCCCCTGTGGACAGAAAGTGTCTGGTTCCCTATGCCTCAGTTTGGGGGCATGTGCAAGTGGGACTATGGTCTTGTCTCCATTGGTACCGTATTTGTCCTACACATTGATGCTTGCTAAGGATGCCAACCCGGTAAATCACAGCAGCCTGATATTCCAGTAACACTGCAATTGACAGAACTATCAGATGAGCAAATAATCCACTCCAAGTAATTGCAGGAATTGTCTTTCATGACTGCAGAGCTTCACTGTACTCCCATAAAGAATATTTTCTTCTCTACATGTTTGCAAATTGTAGCACCTCCCAGCTCCAGATGTGTGCAAAGGCAAGCAGGACTTTACAACTCTCCAGAAGTTTGGCTCCTTCACCATCGTGACCAACAGTAACTAGTTTCTCCAGCCCTTTTCTTCTTTCAGAATGTGTTTATGCCTGGAACAAAGTGGCAGGCACTCAAGGAGCATTTGCCTCATGTCTGGTAGTCAGGCTTAGGAATGTGCTGAGATGGACCCACCTTCCCAACCCTCACTTGGCCATGTTTGGATTTTGCAATAATGCAAATGAACTAGCTCTTAGGACTGCTCAGCCTATCTTTGTCACTAAAGGGAGCCCTCTTTCTTTCAAGCACCATTAAGTAGTTCTTCCATCCAGCAAATCAGGGGGTTGGGCAGTTGCCTTCCTAGATCTCCCCCCCCCCCCTCAGCGGCAAGCAAGGTCTCATGTTTTGTGTGCACTCAGCACAGAGTATCCTGGTCCAGCAATTGGAATCTGCATGCAGAATCAATTTGATTTTTTTAAAAAATCCTGATTCACCCAAGAAAGCACTTGAAGGCTTGCATATGCTGAATGCGGGTTCTACTGCTTAAAATATCAATACTGTATACACCAAGCTTTGACAATTAAATTGCTTGCTGGGGGTTGAACAGAATTTGTGTGTGTGTGTGTCTGTGTGTAACTCAAAATCTCTCTGCTCTGCATTGTCCGCTTTGGTGCAGGGCGTGAAATAATTTTTCCATCTTTTTCCATCTCACCCCAGCATTCTTGGAAGGTCAGACTTTCAATTGGGCTGTTACTGTCTCGCTGCAGAGTTTCCAAGCCACGTTAATTTTTGGTCTGCCATTGATGGATGAAGCAGTTTGAATTCTGACATGCAGCAGCCTGACTTGAATGACCTGCAGAGGCCGATGTCAGCCTCTTATTTCATGCCCGTTTGTCAGGTTGAAAAAAACAACCCAAAGACTTTTGGAGTTGTCCTTCCTTTACCTGGGGGGAGGGGAGGCTTACACAAAGGGCGAGCTCTCTCTATCTCTGGCTCTGGCTCTGGCTCTATCACTCTCATTCTTGTGCTCTCCCCACCCCACCCCGATTTAGAATCTTTAAAAGGGACTGTGCCAGATTAAAGCGCCACATCATCCACCCCTGGAGGTATTAGAATGATTCTCAGACTTTTTCTGTGAGCATCTTCTTGGATTGTTAGTGGGAAGGAAATTGCATCATGACTGATAAGGTAGGGCAGGAGGATACCACTGAGCTGGGAAAGCCCCTTGTGCCTGACCTCTTGGAGGTTTGCTTCTGAGGAATTGGGCATAGTATTGCAGCCCTGTCCGGATGTGTTTGTATTTGTCTGACAGTTGCTTTATTTTTAAGGAGATATGGCCCTACAATGTCCAAATCATGACAGATTATTATTATTATTATTATTATTATTATTATTATTATTATTATTATTTTCCACCTTCCTCCCAGCTAAACCCAAATAAGTCTTTTCTCATTCCTTTTGCAGTGTGACAGGGGTCATTGCTGCTTGACTATCCCTGTTCTGCAGTGGATTTTTTCTCCACAGGAAACAAATGGGGTTTCCCCCCAAAAAAAATATATATAGGAGGAATGTCCTTTTTATTTTTATATTAACATAAACCTGCAAGGTGATTTTTGGCTTTTCAGAGACACGAAACAGATTCCCTTCCAAACATTAAACATTCTGGTCTCCAAAGGAAAGCAAGATTACAGGTCAAATAAAAAGCAACCAAAAATCTCGCAGCAGCAGCAGTAGCAGAAGCAGAAGCAGCACAAAACCAGCCTAGTGAGCCTCGAAGTCTGACATGAAAGCAGAGCAGCTTTCGAGGCACAATGGAGAAGGAGATCAAGGTGTTCCAGAAAGAAAGCCAAACTGAATGGCACTTGGCAAGGTGTGAGCCTGCAGAGAAGAGCAAAGGCGAGGGCAACCGGATGGCAAGATGCTCGCAAAATCCCCCTTTGTGTTGCCTGGATTCAGAAGTCCTGGATGTAGGGCTCTTCCACGGACCAGACTTGCCCACTTGATTGATTGGGCAGGGCCTTTTATCTGTACCAGCCAACGTGGCTTTTTTGCAGCAGCAGCCCTGGCTCCTGCCTTGCCCATGTGGGAGGAAAGGGGGCTCCCAGCCCTCCCAGCCCCTCCACAGGAAGAGCTTCAGGCCGGGTTAAAAACTCCTCTGTTTTTTTACTCAATCCAGTGGGGAGAAATAGCCTAAGGATTTTGAGCTGTTTTAGTTCAAGCTTCAAAAACTTTCCCTCCTAAAATCAAGGGAGAAACAAAGGACTCAGTACTGTACTATTTTCTTAGTCAGGTAGCAGGTTAAGGAGCCTCCCAGTCAGCAGGAAATCTATCTGGGCCCCCAAATGGCTCCCATTTTGGCTCCTAGCCTCCCATGTCTTTTTTTGGGGGGAAATGTGCTTAGATTTCCACGTGTGCACCCCTGCAACACACCCATGTGTTTCCCTTGTGTGTGCATGGAGGCTTTCTTGCTTAGAGTCCCATTCCCATTCTATGACACAGTTGGAGAAAATCCTGAAAGTGGGAATTCAGTCCTGATTCTCAGATACAATAATTTTGTGTTGTGATGATACACAAATGTTGCTATTATGCCCTACTAAGCTGGGGATATTTGTGCCATTGTCTTCTTTATCATAACATTGTCAACTTCACACGTCTTGCTGGGGAAAAGGTCTCCAAGTTCCAGAATTATATATTTTATATTAGGGCTCATCCACACTTTCTCTTGACCCTTATTTTGATCATATTGTGTATTGATTAGATCCCCTGGGTCCAATAGCTTTTCTCGTCGTTCTGCAGCTGTGCCTTGTGAAAACCCGATCTTACCCACTGAATCGGATCTTATCAGATGCGCAGAAAATCTGAGGAGAGATTTTGCTTAACAGAGTTTCAATTCAGCAGGTAAGATTGGATTTTCACAAGGCACAGCTGCAGAACAATGAGAAAAGCTCTTGGACCCAGAGAAATTAATCAGTACGCAATACAATCAAAATACAGGTCAAGTAAAAGTGTGGATGACCCCTTAGAAAGATTGGTGAAAACTCTGTGAAGACAGAGGATCAGGGGCGTCTGCGGGGAGTATCTTGGGCAGGGGAAGGAGGAGAAATGGGTCTACTTGATCAGGCTCTGGGATTCTAGGGCAACATGTGAGAGTGTGTGTGTTATATAAACCCTTGTTGAGTGCTTTCTGTTCAGGACATCCACCCAAGGTGCCCTTTCCTGGGGGACAAAAATAGAGGCAGTGGGACAGGGAGAAGCTTAGCAGTTCACCAGGGTCTCCTGCTTTGAGGGAAACTGGCCAGCAGGATGAGTCTTTCATCACTGGATGGTGAGGGGCTCTTGAGCCCAAAGTGAGCACTGCTTCAGCAGCCGTGGCTCAGTGTGCAAATAGTGTCTGCAAAGGTACATAAAATATTCATATGAAATGCCAGGAAACGGAGATACATACGAAAAGCAAACTACCAGCCCTCCTCAGCTCCTGTCACTGGAAGAAGAAGAAAAAGTAATTCATTTTTCTCCAAATTCTCTTTACCCCCACCACCACCAAAGAAATGAGAAAGAGGGAAAATGTATTTAAATAACAGTCAGGTTGTTATTTAAACTGATAAAAACCAGGAAATTAAAAGTTAAGCCCCCCCCCCCCCGACCCTCCCTTCCTCTTTTCGGCACTTGTGCAAATCACAAAGGGACAACGTCTCCTCCTGGCTTTCAATTTCCTGGCTGTTGTCATTTTCTGACACTGTTGTAGAAGGCAACCTTCATTCACATGCTGTGGAGGGCACAGCACCTCTGAGTGTGTGTGGAGGGCTTAAAAGGGGTGCTTTAGCCCTGGTGCCAGTCCTCCGGGTTGGGGCCTTTTTGCACAAATCTGTTATTCTGGTGAAGCAACATCAAGCTCTTCAGGTGACTGAGGCTGGGCTTGTAGGTTAGCCCCAGCTCCAGCCCTAGCAGAAACTACCCCTTTAATCCTAAAGTAAAGAATAGGAGATGTGGGCCAGCACCAATGGAGACCACCTGCTGTTGCTCCTGGGGGGACTTGGAATTGAGAGGATGGCCTGGAGCTAGAAATGGCATGCACACCCCTGGGGAGCCAGTGAGGCGATGTAGCCCTGGGGTGCCTTGCCCTTTGTGCAATAGATGATAAGTACCTAAACCGTGCTCAGGCATTTGCATGAACACACAAACTCTGCATCTTTGGGTGGTTGGCGGGAAGAGAGAAGAGGGATGCTCATGCAAATCCTACACACACAGAGACACAGACACAGACACACACACACACACACCAGCTTTGGTTTCCTAATGGTTATGATTTTTATTAGGGAAATGGCATGGGGGAGGGAGTGTTAAACCACCCATTGTTCATGCATTTTGGCCCTCAGAGCGATCCTTTGCTTGGTGTGCCTCCCCCTCCCCGGCCCAGGTCCAGCTGCACAGGAGAAGAAGCCTGAGCATGAGACCCACTGAAATGCAGCCTGCAGCCATCGGCTCAGCCCTCTCCCCGCTGCACCTGACAGTTGGGGTGGTGAGGAAGCAGCTCCTCCATGTTTCCCTTCCTCTGGGTGGGCTGCACTTGTTTTCCTTGGGTTCCCCCTGGGCACAGTTGTTGTTGCGTAGGCTACAAGGAGCAGCCTTTGGGTCGCATTCTAAATTCACACCATGACGTCCCTCTTTTGGTAACAGTTGACGAATGGGCTCTAATTTTTTTTCATAACAATCCATAACTCTTCTTGTCCCAGGGCTGCTCAGCCTGGAGCCTCTCTCCCCCCCCCCCCCGTACTCCCTCCCTCCTCCCCATCCCCTCCCTCAGTCTATCAGCTCTCTGGCTTGTGGCAGGTGCCTCATTCTTTATTGCTTCGGAAAAACGAAGCCTCGGTTCTTATTAAGCTTGCAATATCTTAAATGAAATTCAGATTTATATGGGGAAATCGCGCTATTTGTAATATGAATCATCAACGTCAGTAATGCAATTTTAAGGAGCCATTTCCCCCTCTAAGAATCTGTGAATCTTCATGGTTTTCCCTTTACCTGCTCTAAACAAAGGCTTGGCTGATATCACTCTTCACTGCTGTGCAAGATTCCAATTCTGCAATGTGGGGACAGAGTGGAGAAGGGGGGTGCTCCACATCCTCATTTTCTTTGCCTGCTTCTTTTTTCTGACCTGTGTGCATTTTGAACACATGCGAGAGTTGCTTTGTGTAGATCATGGAGAGGGCACTCTGCCCACAGGTAGGCAGCAATTGGGCAAGGGTTCATTTTATGCCGCAATCTTGTGAGCACATCCACTGTAGAATCGAAACCAGATACAGTATTTTTCCGCTTTCAAGGAACTGGGGTGCAGAATGGCTCACATTCCCTACCCGGTATGCAGGTGGACAGATGGTGGTTGTACTACAGTTTGTGAAAAGGAAGTGATGAGGCTGTGGGAGGGAAGGAGAAGGCAAATTACCCTTGTAAATTGTAGCCCATTTTAAGCAGCTGGCCCACAGCACAATTTGGTCCTCAGAGATAGCCCTTCTCAGTGAATTTTGAGGCACCAGACCAGCACCCTGCTTCTTTAGGTTTCAGTGAGAGGGGCAGAAGTGGTATTTTATTTTATTTATAATACATGGAGAATGGAGAGCAGCAGCCGTGTCATAGGTTATCAAACCATAATGATTAGTGATACAATGAAATGAATTGCGTTTTGTTTTTGTTTGTTTGTTTGCCAAACGTGTTGCAACCTAGACGAAAATGTTTCCGTTTCTGCCTTGGTGAATGTAATTGGAGAGCCCTTACTATTGCCAGTGCCTTAAGGAATGTCCAGTGAATAAATGAGTTGAAGAGGAAACAGCAAGAAGAAAGCAAATTACAGGAAGGAGGCTGCTGGTGGTGGGGGGATAATTTTAATTTCTTTGTGAATTTCCTTAACAATGGTGGCCTTTCCGTTTTCCCAGCCTATGGCTTTGAAATGATAAAGCATCATAATAACAGTATGGCTGACTTTCATTGTTGCATCAGGGCCCTCTAGAGACTGGGGCATGTTTAACGTTCCTTCTTCTGAAGCAGCTGATTTTATGAGCGTCTGAACTTCCTTTTGTTTTGTTTGCTTTTTTAAAAGTATGTTTCTGTTGTTCTTGATAGCTGAGACTCCCCCCCCCCAAAAAAAAATATTTTTTGAGTTTCACACAGCAGAAAAAGGAAACTCAAAGGAGCTCACCCAATTCCCTATGGTATTATGTAACAAAATGACTTCAATTTATCCAGTCTTAAAAGTGGGGGCCAGATGCCTTCGTATTTTGCAATTCTTAGGGTTGATCATAACACACTGGACACGTCTTCTGTTTGTTAAGAGATTGTAAAGGATTTGTTGGTTTCATTAATCAAACATTTCATTAATCACAGATTAAAAATGTGGATTTCAAGTGGAGCTGCCTTCTGAAAATGTTCCAGCTTTGATGGCATGGTCACAAACCATCTGTATATATCTGTATAATTCAAACAATGCACTGAAGTTTATTTAGTTTGCAGAACCTTCAGTGACATTGTCTAGCTTTCACCTGCCTTCAGAAATCCATTGAGAAATGACCTTGTCAATCCATTAATTGGGCCACAGGCAGATAATATTTTAGGGAGGCTTGTGAGTGTTTGTCTCTGTGTTGGTTTCATCTCTTTCTAGACTGGTTTGTGTTTTTGCTGGGGATGAGCTGATTCAGTTGCATGTTCCATTGCCTGGTGGAAAAAAATGGGATTATGTTTCAGTAATAAAAACAAGACTAAATATTATTTTTCCTTGCTGGGCCTTTCCCCAAGTCTCCCTCTATTACAGCAATTGTTTGGGGAAAATGAGCAGGGAAGACTAGGCAAGTATCTCCCTGGAGTTGGGAAGGGTGGAAATGGCATCTCCCTGGAGGGACAGAGACCACCAGGGACATTTCTCTACCAGGTTCCCAGCTAGTGGTGTTACAGGGCCAAGGAGGGTTACCCTCAGAAAAAGGCAGCAGCAGCACCGCATAAGGGTGAACTGCAAGGATCTCAAAGACCAGCCTGCCTGCAGCACAAGGGATGCAGGAGACACAGGCATGACGCTAACAAATCACTCCTCCTAGCCCAGCCAGGCCCGACTGCACGCGAAAGCCTGGGTTGTGTGCTTGTGGATACAGACCTCTTTGTGTGACCTTCTGCTAAATTGGATCAGGCTTTTCTTTTGTGGGCGGTGGCAGCAGCAATAACATTAAACTTGCCCATTTGATGAAACCCACACAGAGAGCGGCCATATTTGGATGCTTCTTTTTAAGAGAGCAAAGCCTTTCATTGTATGCTGAATTCATGTCACCCTGTCAGTTTCCTAACTGATGGGCTTTCTACCATTATTATTATTTTTGTATCAAATTGTTATTTTTCTGATTTTCCATCTCCTTCCTCATTCATTTGCCGGACCTTCTTGTGCTGCAGCCTGGGGCAGGCCTTACCCACCACCTCCAACTTAAGCTTGCAGCATTTGCAGTGCAATTCAGATTTCTAGGTTACGATTGCAAGGTAAACAGCAAAGAGGTCTTGGAAACGAAGCAATTGGGAGGGGGCGCTTTTTGGCCTTGGTGGTTTCTGCTATGTGAATTACCTCCCACAGCTTTAAACAAAATGGGTGGGGAGAATCTGGCAACATGTTTTAATTAATAAAGGTATTTAAGCATCCCTTGGACCCATGCAGCGAGTCGTCTGAAGAGATGAACTTAAAAGAAATCACATTAACACATAGAGAAGAAAATAATTTTTTTATACTTGATTTGCTGAGGGTTGGGGGGTTGAATGGATGCAACTAAACATGATCTGAGTTATCAGTTTGCAGCAGGGAAACAAAGATGCTGGTTTGGAATGTTACAAATGAGTCTGATGTTAGACACTCTGTAAACTGGAGTGACAGAGGGAACCATATTTGTAAGATGAATGGTTTATTAATATTTGGTAATTGGAGTCCGTCATTTTTAAGGCATGGCAAACCCCAACAAACTATCTCTGCATCACATCAACCTCAGGGGCTTGTCATCTTACAGTGGGCGGGGGGCAGGTTGGAGGATTCAGGCTGTGCCTGTTTGGAGGTTTACACCCTCCTCCTCCAATCCCCCCACCTCATCTTTTCAAGAGAATGATTTTTCTCATAAACTAACATGTCAGACAAAGCATCTACATTAAAAAAAAAAATATTTGGCGATATTCCACATGAACATTTGATGTAAACCCTGGAGGTGTATTCCCCAAGTACCTATTACCTCCGTTTTAGGGAAATTACATTAAATTATTAGTGACAAATTTACTTGTCTGCCAATGTGTTTTTCTGGAATTTTACTACAACATCAATACTTGGCTGTTTTATACGGCCCCTCATTTACCTGTCTTTGAAGGCAGTCACCCCTCTGGGAGTGCCAGCTGTCACTAGCATGCAGCTTGCAATACTCTTTCCATTTTACATTCCCTGTTTTGAATTAGAGGGAGAAATGTGTAGATTGTGCCAGGTCTTTCAGCTGTGACTTGTGGCCTTCCCCTGGCTTCCTCTCATGGAAGGCCCTGGATCACTATTGGGAGGATTGTGTCCTGGAGCGGAAAAATGAAGGGAGGCGATATTCTTCCCGAGGTGATATTCCAGGAACTCCTGTGACTTTGCCTGTGCCTGATCACACCTTCCTAGCCCAATGTCAAAATGCCAGCAGTTGAGGCAAAGGTCAGGCTGCGAGCAAAGGTCAAGTGCAGCATTTTAGAGCCCAATTAAGTTGCTGTAAAGAACAAACCGTTGGGAAGTGTGCTGAAAGCCTCTAGCAGAAGCTGACCTGTAGTTTGTCCACAGGGAGATACACGATTGTAGCCCACAAGAGGTTGCCCTCATCCATAGCCAAATGTAATTCAGAGCTATACTAGCTTCCTTCTTTAGGTCAAATTTAGGTTTGGATATTTTAATGCCAAACCTGTGCTTCTTCGGATCTTGCTCTTCTTTTGTATCTCCGTCAACAGAACATCAGGACCAAGGTCCTTGCTGGAACCTCTTCCTCCCCTGTTAATAAGCAGTCTCATTTTAGAAGTAGGAAGAAGAAAGGTCTTCCAGAAAATACATTGGTACCATCAAACTATCATTAAAGGGAGAATGAACTTGGTTGGCAAATGAAGGTCATAGTAGCAGAGGCTGGTTCTTCCTTGGGGAAGTGTGGGTGTTTAACAGCGGCTCACATTAGCTGGTGTAACCAGTAATCAATATAGGTAAGTTGCCCTTCGTTCTGTACCAGTCCTGCTAATCCAAATGGGTTAGCAGTGGTCAAAGTGGGCTTCATCCCTTTCCTTTATCAGAGCATGTTGTTTGCAAGTGACCAGTGTCTCCCCCAGATTGTGAGGTCTGTAAAAGCCCTAACAGTGAGCACCCAGAGTCCTCCTCCAGGTGGACTCTGGATCTGGTGCTGAGGGCTTGTTTGTCTGTCTTGCAATGTCCCCCTTTCTGCAGGTTGTTTCATTCACATTCTCCATAGAGAAGATTGCACTGGATGAAAGTGAGTGCAAATCAATCAAAAATAAAGGCAAGGTGGGTCCTCCTTCACTTAAATCTAGGCAGAATGTCTCCCTAACTCCAAGCACTAAAATATGTGACTTTGCTTGGTTAAGATATTTGGGGTTATTAGGAACAAATAAGAATCTGCCTGTGAGAACAAATTACAGCAGTGTCAGGATCTTGTGTCCTCCCTTTGCTGTGGTGGCTGCTCATTTTCTGCCATTGATTGAGATGCAGGAAGACAATATCTGCTCATGGTGTCTGTGCGTTGTGTATCTGTGTATAGAGAGAGGAAAATAAATGCCTTTTTCAGGAACAAAATACATTGTCTTCTTTCTCTGCCTTCCATTTTCTGTGCATTTCGCCTGGCTTTCCTCCTCCCTACACCCTCTTGGATATGGACTCAATTGTCCAATTAAGCCTGCAGCTCTTTCCCAGGCCGTCTACCTTATAAATTATGGCTAATATTATTACCCCCTCCTGATCTCCTGGTGAGGGAAAGGATGCCTTTGGCTCAGAAGAAGGAACGAAGCCCTCTGCCTCTTGCTTGGCTCCTCACCTCTCATGCAGCTCAAGATGGAGGGTTTATGATTAATACAGTTGATGCAGAAAATGGCCTATTGCATCATGGCTTCTCCTTCTCCTTCTTTTAAATATCTCACGCTTGCTGCACACAGTCTCTGAGCATCCGTTAGAGGGAAGTGACAGCCGGGCTGACCTTTCTCTTGGAATCACGTGTGTGTGAAAGAGAATTAGCATGATACAAGGACTGTTTAATGTGTTTTTACCTCCCCAGCTTCCCGTTTAGAGGCTGAGGCCAGCTACCTGCACCTTCAGAATTCCCTTCCAGCAAATACCGGGCCTTTACCCCTCTATCCTTTGCATGTCTCACGGTACTGTGGCCTCAAAGGACTTCGCTGGCCCATTTCACGTTCCCTAAAGGTCAAGCTAAACATTTTGCCTTCTTTTGTATCTTTGCTGGCAGAGCAGGGGAGGGGGGGTGGGAGCCCCATTCAACTGCTGTAACAATTTTTCGGCAGCCACATCGAAGGCAGTGTCAATGCCGGAAGGTGTTATGGCTTAAATTGGCTCTTTGGTGCAACTGGAGTCCATTGAGTGACAACTGTGGAAAGTCCACAAGGCTGGGTGGTGGTGTTTTTTCCAGTGCCCCCAATTAGTGCCATTAGCGAAACTCTAATACGCCTGGCGTGTACCTGCAACAGCTGTGGCTGATACAAAGCCAGCCAATCACATTATGCCCTTGTCAGCTCTCATTAGCCTGTGATCAATTTCCAGGATCTAAGGCCAACCTGAACGAAAAGTAAAAACACATTGTTACCACAAATTTCATCAAGTAAATATGCTGGATAAGGGAACAGATCAGCTGTGACCTCTTTGACATTTTCAAAATGTTTAAAAGCTGAAGTTAATACTTTCTGATGGGCTTTCATCTTGCGTTGACAATGGAGGGGCCTGGAGTGGTGACAGCCTGTGTCAAACGGGGCTGTCTTATCAAAAACAAGACCCCCTCCAGATTTTCCAAACCAAATATTCTCAGCTAAGATAATTGCATTTATATGGTTTTTTGCTCTCTCGTCTCCCCATCCCCCGACATCCACCTCGAAGTCTTCTGAGCAGCATCAACCTTTTCATTTGATGCTTCCCACACACAGGAGTGTGTGTGTGTGTGTGTGTGTGTGTGTGTGTGAAGCATAAAAAATTAAAAGGTTTTATTGCTTAAAATAAATGCAGACTTTTTCTGTGCCAAGCCAACCAGAAGTGAATATGGCTCAGTGTTACATTTTATCTTTGGGTGTCTGACTTGGGCTTTTGTCACAGATGTTGAACGTTTCATCTTCCATGCGGGCTTTTTCAGGGATCACTCATTTGCCTGTCAACTGCTTCCTTTTCCATTTGTGTTCTTTGGTGGGGGTGCTTTGCTGGGCATTACTGGTTAGAATTCCCTTCTAATCTTTGCTCCAGTGTGAATCTTTCTGTGGTTAGGGTTTACAAGTTTTCTTCTCCCAGTTAATAATTGTTGTTGGCACTGGGAGATTTGCATGAACCGCAGTTCTGTGCTGGAGGACCTTAATGGGTTTGAAAGACATGCTTTTGCCTTGTATTGTGTGGAGAGGGGGATTTCCCCAGAGTCAAAGCTGGGAGAGCCTCAGATAATGCTGGGAAATTGTACTGTACTGCCCTCGATAACACTTTTGCTCCCTCCTTGTTGTTGACCACATTCATTCCGTTTTGTGTCCATTTTGCTTTCCTTTGACTACATTCTTTTTGGACAAAGTTTTTTTTAATCCATTTTTGGGTAAACAAAATGGCATTTGTGTGGAACCTAGAAACAGAGATTTGGCACCAGTCGAAGTTTCCTTCACCTGCGTGGAGAGGTGGCCCCACATAGGCCTTTCCATGACCTAGTGGTCCAATCATTCACTGGTTGCTTTTACCCAAATACTCTCCTTTTTTTACCAAAAGAAGAGACGTTTTCTAGGAAATGTTCTTCCATTTCTATCTCAAAGGTGGGGTGATTTCAGGAAAGCTGGAAGAAGTAAAAGTGCAACATTGGCATAAAAGTGAGAATAACTCAGCCAGCTGGTAGTGGAGAGGTGAGCCCAAAGGCAGGCCTACCTTTGGAAGGTGTTATCAGAGTGAGCTCCCCAACCCCTCTGATTATTCCAAGTGCCCTGAATATCTATTGGGGTGTTCCGCTTAACTGCAGCTAGTTGAGGATTAGGATAATTCCATGTGGGCTGCCGGAGAGCCAGGCAGAAGGGCTTGCCACTTGAAGGCCAGCCTCCAGTTCCTCCTCTCTCTAAAGTTTGGCAAACAGCTGGGATTCACTTGATCTTTGCTCTTCTCACATATTACATGTTGAGGTTTAATTTTTGGTTTAATTGATCCTCCTCTGGCAGCCTCTCCCTCCCCCAGAGTCCTCCTTCTTTTAATTCAGCTTTTCAGGTTCTGCTGACAACATAGTTCACAAATTAATAGTTCCTTTAAAACCTTTGCCTCCTTTTCATTTTCTTTCAATATAGATGCCCTTTCTTCACCCTTATATTCTTCTTTTATCTTTTGTGCAATTTGCTTTTCTTTCCTTTCCCCCACTTGATTGCCTTGTCTTGTGCAACTCTTTTGCCAGATTTTAGCCTCAGATTCCCATTAGTAATGAGGGGGAAATTTGATGCACTTTGTATTTGCCTAAATCTACCTAAGCCACATTTTCTGAAACAATACAGGTACTAAAACACAGCCAGCCTTCAAAATTTGCACTGCTCCGAATACTGTTACATTAAAATTTGGGTATTTATCAAAATTGTACAGAAATTTGTATGTTAGGAGAAATTCACACTAAAATGCTGGTGAATTTTCCATGAGGTTTTTTAAAAAATTGGAAACTGATATGGAAATGTGGAGAACTGAATTTAAGATTGGAAAATTAGGATGAGCTTAAATCAACAGATTTGCCCACCCTGTGATTCCCACCCACCCAAATAACACATATTTATTTACAGTGCCAGGTGTCCCTCTGCAATAAGTTATACTTAAAAGTGTTTACTGAGAGCTGCATCACTTTGAGTTTTAAGCTGTTCTCTTGAAAAGCAAAGGTGAAGCTTTTTTCTATTCAACAGCCTTCAATTTTAAATGTTTGAATTACTTTAATTTTGGACTACCAAAAAAAAAACCTATAGTGCATAGAATTAAAAAGCACTTTATAAACCAAAAGCCGCTCTGGAAATGGGCAATGCTGACATTGTAATGATGAACACAGAAACAATTATTCCAACATTTATTTAATAGCAGTAATATCCCCCCCCCAAAAAAAACAGGCTCAAATAAATAAAGTATTGTGCAGGTTGTCCATCTAAAAGAAATTGCTAATGTTTCTTGGACATTTCCAAGCAAAATAATCAGAACAAGTTAGCAGCTACATTTGTCCAAGAACCGAGTGCAGGATTTCCAGTCCATGCCTTTCCGTGTTCTCGGAAGCTGTATCGGAGGAGGCAGTGTCCTTCACAAAAGCCTCCCACAGATGTCAGGGATGGAGAAGCTGATTCAGCCTTTGACAGGCGGAGCAAAGAATGCTGTAGTATCTTTTATTTATTCAATTATCCACCTGCACATATGGGGAAATAACAGAAAGCTTCCAAAGTTCTTTTGAAATTGTGACGTAAATAAAAGCCTAAGAAATATCACAGGAGGCTGATCTGTTACTCTCAGATCAGTCTCTGCATGTCATGCAATGGCTCAAAATGGAGACCACTTTGTGCAAAGGATCAAGACTTCTGGGAATCTGTGCTTGCCCCCCCCCCCCATTGCTTGATATCAGTTTGCACCCTGAAGATTGTACCTGCGAGGGGCCCAGCAGTTCACAAGCACCAGGCAAGATTTTGCGCTTTCTGGGGCTTGTGAATCTGAAATGAAGCCCCACCCCACCCCACCCCACTCCAAACAGCCAGATGTTTCTTCTGGGTGGCTGCTCCCAGACTTTGGAAATCCCTTTCTAGAGATGCTGGACTAGCTCCCTCCTTGTCCTTCCATTGGCAGTTGAAGACTTTTATTCCATCAGAAACTGACATTTATTATTATTATTATTATTATTATTATTATTATTATTATTATTATTATTAGGTAAAGTGTTTCAGTAGTGCTGTTCTGTTTTTATTATCTGTCTTTTAATAGAATTGTTTTTCTATCATTCTAATTCTGTTAGATTTTAATTACTTTCTAACAATTACCTTCTATATGTTATTAACTTTTTGGTTTTTTTTATCAGTGCTGTTTTGATTTATGTAAGCTGCCTTGAGTTGTGGTTTGGGGAAAATGTGGGATATAAATAAATATAGTAATAGTAGTAGTAGTAGTAATAATTGGTCAGTTTTGCTAGGCAGCAGGATCATCCCTTGTTTGTGCTGTGTGCCACAGAGGTGACACCCTGCCTGATTCCATGGGGTTTTATCAGATAGCAAGGTGTTTTCAGGTGGTGCCATCCAAGGGAACCACAGGTATGTGTCTCTGTGGTATTTGCCAGTAGGTACACCTTTGAGGGTTACAACCATAGAGTTAGAAGTCACTTAGAAGAGTCCAGCATCTCCCAAGGAGGCTGTAGGTTCCACTGTCAAGCCACTTGTACAGTTTAGAAGGGGTGCCTAATGCTTAGCCCAAATCTGACTCTCTGCCATTAGTTTCACTCCTACCCTCTGAAGCTGAGAGTGAAGGGAGGTGAGTTATTATGACATACATTCCGAAAGCCAAAATAGTTCTCCTTTGCAGGGATGAGGGCTGCTAAAAATGCATTTTCAGAACAAATGCATGAGGATTTCTGTTTTTAATTTTGTTTTTAATTCTGCCACACAAACATTGCTTCATACATGTTTGTTGTTGTTGTTGTTGTTGTTGTTGTTGTTGTTTATTAATATTATTTATTGCAATATATTATCTGCCCTTCATCTTAAGGTCCCAGGGTGGGTTGCAACAATTAAAATGCAACAATATTAAAAACAGTTTAAAACACCTTAATATTACCAAAATTAGATGGGCCCTAAAAATTTACTTCTCAGGTGTCAACCCTCAAAGTAAAGAAGTGTGTCTTCCTCTACAAGGAAAAGAACCAACAGCTTCCTAATACTATTATTTTATAGTTCTCCACACTTTATATATAGCATTGCATGCAGGATTTATATCATATCATTTTATTGTGTGTGATGCCTGTTCTACTGTGATTGCACATGGTAGGAAGTCTACCTTCCTGCTGTCACACATGGCAAACTGCACATGAGAGGACTACCTGGAACTTGCAGAACTTGCCTTATACACAGTTGGACCCTTGGTCCATTTATCTCAGTATGGTCTACACTGACTGGCAGCAATGGCTCTCCAGGGTTTCAGATAGAGGGAAGTCTTTCCCAGTCATACCTGGAGATGCCAGGGTTTTGAACTTGGGGTCTTCTGCATGCAGCTCTACTTGGGCTTTACCACTGAGCTATGACCCTTCTCCACGAATGTTACTTCCATGTAAACAATTCCATTGGGGTGAATCTGGCCAAAGAAAATCAGCACTGCTGGAAGAAGGAAGTGATGCTGCTCTTGAAGCAAACCCTGCACTGAAGGGATTGAATGATCTGTCCACTTCAGTTCTTTTCTCTGTTTTTCATTTTTCCATTCTTAAATTCTCCACATTTCTCAGCAAATCACAAAATTTGTTTTAAAAACATCCTCATCAAAGTTCTTCAACATTTCATTGTGAATTTCTACTAATTTTGCATTTTTGTATAAATTTTGACTAATGTGCATTTTTATATTATTTTTTGCTAATGCATTTTCTTTTAAGCACACTTTCTCAACTATGCAATTTTGTAAGCACAGGTTGGGGGAGCGCTGCACTGCAGAATTCAGAGAGGTGTGAATTTCAATGGATGGTTTCATTTTTTGGTTCTCATATTATTTCAGAAACTCCAAATATAATAGATTCACCTTGAAATATCAAATTTCTCTCATCCACCACCCCTCCTTATCCCCCTCTCTCAAAGTGTTAACTGGGTAGATTTCCCAGGCACTGTATGCACAAACCTCCCCCCCCCCTAAATGGGACCTCTGCAAAATTAGACCTCTGTTTCAAATTGTGCTGTGCTGGACAAGAATGGAAACCGTCCGTCAAGTGTCTTGTGAGGATGACCTCCCATTTAAGCTGCCCACATTTCCCATTTAGATGTTAAAAAGTGTTAAGAGGAGAAAATACATTTTTTTATTTTTAAAAGCAAGATAAGCTCTTTTAATGTGCTCTCTTAACTATTTAGCTACTGGTGCCACTTTTTTTGCTTCTTAGAGGAATTTCTAAAGAACACGATCCTGGATTGACCAGCTTCTGCTTGATAGTGGTGTGGACAGAAGTGCAGAAATTGCAGGTGGGAATGTGTGGAGAGAATGTTGTCCAAGAAAAGTATGCTCGAGTAAACTCATGGCATGCAATTTGCAAAATGAGGGCAGGTGGGGGCATGATCCAGGAAGCAGTAAACAAAAAGACTAATTTTCTCTTCTGCAACACGTTTTCCAGCAACCACATCCCTCTGTACACCTCCCCCACATACTGTATCTTGCTTTCTCATTGCATCACATGGAGGTTTCAGAGAAGGTGGCATGGGAAGGCAAATTCATTATGGCTTTTGCCCTCCATCAAGGTTTGTTTTGTTTTGTTGTTGTTCTGTTCTGAAGTATTTCTGAGCTGTGCAAACATTTCCAGGCCCTTTCTTTTTCTTTCTTGGGGGTGGAAGTTTTATTGGCATTCATGGGTGGATAGAGACCTGCAGATCAATAGACACATGCTATCCAGGTAGTCAGAGAGAGATGTACACCTACAGGATATACTGTATATCACACATCCCTTATAGATGAGCTGCACTGCTTTTTAAATAATAGATGCTTGAGAAGCCAGATTATTAACTGGAGATGTGTGCATAGATTTCAAAATCCATCCCTACAACACCTTTTAAGGGAGGCCAGTCAGAGCTTCTCCCAGTCACCTGTGGAGACTTTCATGCTAGGCTGGAGGGGGCACAGAAGAAGCCCTAACCTGATGCAAGTGAGTGAGGAAGGGCCTTGCAAAGAAATGAGGTTGAGGAGAAAAGAGGGCAAGCACTTTGACAGGTTTTTAAAAACCATAATAACAGAATCTTGTCCATGGGGGGGGGGGAATCATATATCAAAACCTATATCAGGAATAAAGAACTATCTGCACAGCTGCTTCCACCCTGAACTTGGCCTCTGACCCTGATTCTGCAAAGACTTACAGCTCCTCCAGTAACAAAATTAAGCCGGCATCTCTTTACAAATTGTGTCTGCTACATGCATTTCACTTCACATTTTGACTCTGCCTAGAGGGGAAATCCAGGTTAAAGTCAATATTCCATTTGTATTCCCTCTTTCTTCTATTCAGTGTTGTTGTGCCAGTTGCACGCATCCCAGGCACTGACAAGACCCACACCTGCTTGGCTTTGGCCAAGAGGTTGCATCCTGTGCCTTCAGGGCCCCCAAGACTTCCTTAGCATGAGGATTTCTACTTTCTCTTAAGTGTCCTCTTCGTGGCTGAAGGGAAAGCAGAGATGCTGGGAAGGTCTCCGATCTGAGGCTACCACCTTCTTTGCAAGAACTGTTGATCTGCAAATGCTGCTTTGCTGCAATGACAACAGATCCATAATCAATTCTTACCCACTACTCAGGTCCAAGGCTTGGAGTGCTGGCTAAGGGGTAAATATTTGACCACGGCCATAGTGACCCTGCATTAATTAGCAGGGAATTTCAGGGCTTTACCTCTGATGGAATCACAATATTGTTTTTACAAGTTTATGAAGGCTTGATTGATGTGAGGCCCACTGATTCTTTAAAGGATTAAATTGTATGTACAGGGCCTGCCTGTCATTCCTTAAGCAGGAACTGAAAAGAGGGGGAAAGAAATAAAACAAGAGGATATATGCCTTTTAAATATGCTGATGCTTCCAGGCTGACCAAGCTTTGGAAGACTTTGGGGCTGATGATGCTAAACCATGTGTATACTTTTCTTATTTCTATATGGGACTGCCTCTTAGGCATTTGCAATTGATTGAGGAATTTCACATATTTTTGCAGCCTTGGGGAAGAGCTGTTTTGGGTGTCCTATGGTGAAGGTGGTGACAGAGTGCACCTATCAGGAGCCCATCACTCCATCTTGACAGCAACATAGTCTTCAGGTGTGCCAGAGAAACAACCACACCTGGCCCAAGAGAGGTACTCTGCTGGGACACCTTGCAACAACACACAAGGGGCTGAGGCCAAGCTTGCGTGTTTTAAGATGTGTCACTTTGGGCCCCTGGAGGTGCAGCCCTGTCCTGACCTACTTGGGATTAATGCAGAGAGGCTTGCTTCCAAGTAAGCAACCCTAGGATTAGGCTGCACCACAGACTTTGTAGAACTCTTACCATCCCACAACATAAAAGCGAGTGGGAGACAGGGTTCTCTTGCACTGAGCTCCATGTGCCTCACCTGACACTACCCCAGAGGGTATCATTGGGAATGGGAAAATAACTTCCATTTTTTTTCATTTTTCCAACCTTTAGTTCTTCGCATCAATTGGTGATTTATTTATTTTTAAAGAAAACAAAAAATTTCTTCAGTGAAAATTCTCGTTTTCACGTTTTCTCATCAGGATTTTGGGAAGAATTTCTCCCAGTATGTGTATATTTTGCCTAATATATACATGTTTGCAAAGCAATTTTCTCTAATATAATGCATTTGTATGCAGACTTCTCCCAAGTTGCATACATGACTTGGCTGCAAGGCAGCATTGCAAAATCTGGAGATTTGTGAATTTCAAAGGATGGCTGCATTTCAGGTGCTGCATTGTGTCAGAAAATGCAGATTAAGCGGGTTTGCCTTTAAATGCAAACTGAGTTGAATTCCCCACCCCCTAGTATCAGAAGAGATTGTTTCAGTGCCACCGCCACCACCAGAAATGTCTCAAAATTTCTCATCATGCTTCTATGATGCCCCCCCCCAAGCTCTCTCCTCCTTTATCCCTGTGCTGCTGATGCCTTCCCTTCTTTCCTCCTCCAGTCTCCTTTACCAGGCAAATCCATCCAAAGTTGAAGGAGCCACTGGAGGGGGCTGATTGGAGGTGGAAGAGCAGACAGGGGCATCTTCTCTCCCCTCCCCTTTCTCTCCATGGGGCAAATGCTGCAGTTCAGTTGGTTCCCCCTACCCTGGACCTTTAGGCTTTAAAAACTATAATTTCCCTGTAAACCTGTTAAGTTGAGAAATGGCCTGTTCCTATAGAGTCCACGGCGCATAATGAATCAACCCCAATAAAAACCTAAAAGGGACAATAAAAGGAAAGCAAAACTCAGCGTGGTCTCTGCCGGAGCACTTGCCACTTGCCTCCCCCTAAGTAGCTGTTTAAAATGTACGCTCGTCCAGGGCGAGAGTTACAGTGGCTTGGATTTACGGTTGCCAGGGCGCCCGCTTGGGAGCATGAGATATGGCCAGGGGTCCCCACCCGTGCCAGGGGTGAGATCCCCCTGACTCAGGGGGGGGATGGGAGCTGAATGTGCCTTTAAAAGCCACCAAGGGGAAAGGGTTTGTAATAGAACAGCAAGCACATCACTATCATGGCCTGACATTTCACCCCAAACCTATCGGAGGGAAAATGCGGCAGCTAGACTGGTGACTGGGAGCGGCCGCCGAGATCACATAACACCGGTCCTAAAAGACCTACATTGGCTCCCAGTACGTTTCCGAGCACAATTCAAAGTGTTGGTGTTGACCTTTAAAGCCCTAAACGGCCTCGGTCCGGTATACCTGAAGGAGCGTCTCCACCCCCATCGTTCTGCCCGGACACTGAGGTCCAGCTCCGAGGGCCTTCTGGCGGTTCCCTCATTACGAGAAGCCAAGTTACAGGGAACCAGGCAGAGGGCCTTCTCGGTAGTGGCACCCACCCTGTGGAATGCCCTCCCACTAGAGGTCAAAGAGAACAATTACCAGACCTTTAGAAGGCATCTCAAGGCAGCCCTGTTTAGGGAAGCTTTTAATGTTTGATGGATTTCTGTATTTTAGAATTTCTGTTTTTTGGAAGCCGCCCAGAGTGGCTGGGGGAACCCGGCCAGATGGGCGGGGTATAAATAATAAATTATTATTATTATTATTATTATTATTATTAAAAGAGATGGAGACTCTGAACTGCAAGCAGGGAGAAGCAAACTTTCCAGAAGCTCCACATTTTTGGAAAGCTACAATGAGGGCAGGATCACTCTGCTTCCATTAGGCAGCCCAGTTCTCTTCGCATTTGCCGTTCTTTCAGAGCTGTACGGTGGGGCTTGTTTGGGGGGGACACACACTACAAAAATATATCTTTTCCATCAGGCCTTTCACTTATCTGTAGCCTTTTTGCATGCGTGGGATGTTTAATTTGAGGGTGGTTTTTTTAAAAAAATAGAATTGTGATTTACTTTGTTTTTTTAACACTATTTTCATGTATGTATGTGTTTGCTAAAATTATTGTAATAATAATTTTTAAATATGTTTATAACAGCCAGAAACCTCTAGTTAGTACATGAGCAGCAGGCTGTGCTTTTTTGCTGCCCATTCCTGCAGCTGAGGGATGGCAGTGATCACCCTTATCATTATGATGATGATCTGTGCACAGTTGTAGAAAGAACATGGGAAAACCTGACACAGAAGTTATTGAAAAGTAGCAAGATATGCATGACTTCTAAGTCATCAACACAGAATGGGACAGCCAAGAAAATCTTGGTGCAAGAATGCTGAAGGAGAGGAAGAATCCCTTCCATGGTCACAGGACAAAAGAAGTTATGTTCAAAAGGGCTAGCAGAGCAAGTGGACAGGGATGTGGCCTGGCAGGGAGGAGAGGAGTTCAAGGGCAGAGTTTAGTTGAAACTCTGGTTGCAGTGTTCTCTATTTGCACATTGTAAATTGCCTTGCCCCTTAGGGAACAGCAGATCATCATCATAAATAATACTATTTAATGAAAATAACTAGTACTGTATCACATACTCTGGAATATACGGTACCTATAATGGAGAGAATTACACATAATTTAAGATTTCAACAAGGCCTAAAACCTCCAGACACATTTTATATGATTTGGCATTCCATTATTATATATAGAATGAAGCCATCATTTTCAACCCTTGTTACCAGCCTGGCAAATCTGGAACTATACTTGATCATCAAATAATGTTGATAGTCTTTTCATGAAGACAACATTTATTCTCACTTTTTTTTCTTTTATGACTTGGACTTTATTTTAACTCACATGTAACACTGCATGCCCATTTTACAGTTTTGTTTTTCATGTTTTAATTTTCCTCTGTTATAACTGTTCTCTGTGTTTTATATACATTGTAAAATGGAGGGGGAGAAACAGCAGTTACTAATAATTATTATTTCCTGATGGGAGAAATGCTTTTCCAAAAGTGGTTTTTTGGGTTTTCCCTTACGTAAATTGTTGGTTGATTTCACTTCCAAATGACCTGTTTACTGAGTGTTCATCCTGATTCATTTGCAGGAAGATTAAATGAGGCTGGCTATTTAATTTGTTGCTTCTCATTCTTTTGTGGGGAAATTAGATGATGTTCCATCAAAGCAAGTGTTATTCCTGCACTTTCCAGTGTGTTTGCCTGTCATTTTCCTCCTTACAAAAAGTCTGATGTTTGGGGAGGCTGATTTACAATACAATACAATATACTTTATTTGACCAATAGTCAGATAGTGGGGAGGCTTATTTCTTGCACAAGACCTCCTGACCAACTGTAATAACGCAATCTGAATTTGTCAGTATGTGGTTGAATCGCACCTGAAAACAGTGACAGTCTGGAAGGACTGGATTGTCCTCATCAAGGAGGACAATTCCGTTGCTCCAGCCTGGGCTGCCTTAATGCAAATGGCTACTGTGCAGAAGGATGCAGGGCTTGCGCATGAGGTGCTCATTGAGGAGTGTGCCCTAGGCTGGTTTAGTTGCTTGCTGCTGCCATGGGTGCTTGCAGCTGTTGTCCTTTTTCTGCAGGTTTTCAAACTAATCAGGGACCACCCTCCGCTAGCTTTATATGATGTTCAGGAAGGGAATTGCCTTGTGCATTGCAGCTGACCAGGGAAATAAGAGAATTTGCAGGAGAAGAGGAGGGAACCCCGCTGCAGACAGTATTCCCTCCTCTTTTCTGTGTCTGAATTTCTGGGCTGAAGGCCGGCAATGGAAAATGAGAGAGAGAGAAATAGCAGAATCTGATGCATAAAGAGAAAGCCGAGGTTTGCCATCCTCGTACCAATACCAACAACAAGTATCTTTATTGTTATGTTATTTGTGAAACCTTTGATGTGAGGTTGCTTGGTGGATGCAGTGTCAAACTTTTTCCCTTGCCTGCCAGCCAGCTTCTCGCCTGGTGCTGCTGCGAGGGGATGTTCTGAGTTCCAAATGGCAACCAGTTAATGGTGTCAGTCAGCCGAGTTGCCAGCACAGCTGCTGCTAAGAGAGGCGGCTGGGCTGCCTCTGTGCACCACATCAGGCTCCCTCTTTCTACTGTGGCGCATCTTCTTTTCTTTCTTTCTCCCTGTGAAGTGACCCCTTCAACCCTGGGCTTCTGCTGCAGCCAACTGAGCTTTGGCCTGCTTGCCTTCTCATGAGCGGCTGCCTCTCCCGTTAGACTAAGCTTGGGATGAAACTCCGGGGGGCTTGCCCTCGAGACCATGTCGTCCACCCCATCCATTTCCCCCTCTAATCCTTTGTGCCGATTTGGAAATCTTGTGAACCTGCTGCAGAGCCGGCTTTATGGCAGGGGAAATACTGTTCCACACAGTCCTGTTCGTTAGATCCTCACCAACACAGCTCCCAGTCCTCCCCCTGGGAAATCTTGACCAGGGACAGGGGGCAGTTCTCTGCTTTCTCTAGATGAGAGGATAATTTTGACTTTATTTTCCCCCTCCCCTCTTTTCTGAAATGGTGCTTGTGATGAGATGCATGGAATCCATGCACGTGGAAGCAGACTTTAATAACATATAAAAGAGCAGGCTTGTAACAGTCAGCTTAAAATAGCCTTCAGCTGATTTTTTTCTAAAAATATATATATTGATAACCAAATATGCAGGGAACATTAGTTACTTACTTACACACACACACACACACACACACACACAAACCCCCATCATGGGAGAAATTGCTTCTCTTATGAATCCTGTTTTTTGAACAAAAATAGATTCAGCAAATTGTTCTTTCTACTCCTTTTCACTGTCTGATATTTAAGCATGTGTGTAAAAAAATCAGATTTTTTTAAAAAATGTATTTATAATTGTTCAGAATTGGCAGTAACATTTAATAGCTATCAACAATTTCTTAATTGTTTCTTTAGAAAAGCCACCCTTCAGCATGTCAGTCTAAATAGCATCAAAAGAGGCTTTTAAAGAAATCACAAAAATTAAGCTGTTTAACATCATTTTTTCAGATAATACTGATTAGATTAGAGATAATTATTCATCTTAATTTCACTAAAGGGGGAAAAATTACTCCCTTCATTGCTTCTAAACGAAATTACAGATCAGTTTTTCTACAGACATTTCTTTAGAGGAAAAACAAAGCATGCTTACAAATGCATTCAGAAAGGGAAGACAGACATTTATGTTTTCTCTTAGAATGCCCTTCATTAAAATCTTCAAACTTTAAAATTCTGTTCTGATGATTTTTCTGCTAGAAAATGCCTATATGGATGAGGAATGGCAGGTAGCTGCACTATTAGGACTGCTAATATTAAAACATCGTATAGGCTTGCAACATGTTCTTCCAATTTCTTTCTTTTTTTAAATGTCTCCATATAGATATAAATATATAAAACCAAACCATTTAAAACTAATGGCAATTTCTGTCAATTTGCATTTCTCCCATTAATAGAAAAATGCACTCTCCTGAAAATCGGAAAGGGTTTGGCCAGTGTAAGTACTTTAAAAAAGAGTTCTTAGTTGGGGCTTTTTGTCACATTGTAAATATTTCAAATGAAGTCTTTTAACACCAGAGTGGATAAGGCAGAAAACGACCCCCCCCCAGAACAGAATGAAGGCTGCCTAGCTGCCTGTCCGTCCATCCATCCACCTGCCTCCTCCCTTGCAAGCAGGGATCCAGAATACAGCCAGCTGAGAAGCCGTAGGCACTATTAGGAACATTAGAGATGTCATTTTCCGCATTATTTTAATGGAAAGCTTACTTTTTGGTACAACAAGTCCTTTCTGACATGATATAAATGTTTTAAAATAAAAAGACATTGAGGGGATCAGAAAAACATTTTAGCCTTAATTATTCATAAATAGCTACCTCAACTCCATTTTCACAAAATGTCAGTTGACCAAGAAACATGCTTATTTTGCATGAGAAAAAAGAATATTTGTGCTGTAAAAGGATGCTAAATCAATGTATATTTAACTTAAAATGAAATTTGCAAATCAGAGACAACCGTCTATCACAGAAGTGCATTAGCTGGGCAGGGCAGGCCCGGCTGGTGCAGAGAAGCCAACGTTAACCCTTTCGGAGGAGAATACCGGCAGGGCTTCCTAAAAGCTACCTGGGGGCAGGGCGTTTAGCAGCAAGACCCTGAATGGCAACAGCAGTCTTGGGTTGTGCAGAACAACCTCATCTGGCTGCAGAGTCCCTGCCTGATGAAGGGGGGAGGGTAGAATCAAGGGTCAACCAAGGGTCATCTAGTCCAACCCCCTGCAATGCAGGAATAGGTGCGATGGGATTCCTACGCACTTCTCTTGCCCAAGGAGTGCTTTGTTCTTGTTAACTCTGTCGATTAAGGGTAATAAAAGAAGAGTTCGAGGAGTTTACAGGCGGAATAAATGTTCTTCTCATCCTGACACACACACAGCGCCCCCCTCCTCCCCACCCCCATTCATCTTGCAGGTTTTTTGCTCGGGACCCTCCGTGGCTGAAGTGCGTGTTTGTGTTTCCAGGTTCCGTTGGCAGACCTAATTTCAGAATCCATAATGCATGATTTTGAAACCAATTTGTTATTGTAATAAAATAATTTTCGTGATGCAGGGAGGTCTTGGAGAGGCTGGTGTTCAATTATACATGCACTGCGGCCAGGCGCCTGGGCTGTGCTCGGCGCGCAGGTGGATCTCCCGGTGACCTTGGCACCGGCGAGGGGAGCCTGGAATAACAATCAAAGTCGGGGCTGGAATTCTGGCCGTTTCCAAATATTAACAACTTCTGTCAAAGAAAGCGCTGATTTCAGCACTTATGGTAATGGCAGAGGCATCGGGATCTCTCTTTCAGAGAACCTAGAAAGGGAAGAAGCCCCGATCTTAATAGGATTAAAAGCCAGCCCCCCCCTTATTTTATTTTAAAAATGCTAATTTGTTTTCCGCGTTTTGTCCTTTCTCTCTGGCGTTGTTATTCAGGTCATCGCCAGCAACCCGATGAGCTGCCGGAAAGCAGCCCACAGGGAAGGCTTCTGTGAAAAGCCCCACAGCAGCAACCCCCCCCCCAACGCCGCTCCCCAAGGCTGTTGCAGGGAGAGACGCTGGAGCCTTCCTCCACGCGCACGGGCTGCTCCGCGGTTTGTTTCGCTCGCGAATCGTTACTGGAGGCGCGTTAATTAAAACAGCCTGGTCCGCCTGTGACCCATCTTCGAGAGAGATGAACTGATCGCGCCTCAGAACTTGGGCTGTGAAATTCAAGAGTCGCCTCTTGGCACCTGCCCGTCCGTAATCTGCTTATCTGGCAGGATTTCCCGGGTGCTCCGCCGCTGCTGTCCGTGCAGAACGGGAAGCGGGCGGCAGAAGAAGGGGGAGGCAGCGGGGGCAGAGCAGGGACTCTAATTCACCATGTAATTTGTTCGGAGATTCCTTTGATAGGTCTGAAAGTGGAAGCATCCTGCCGAGGACCCAGGCCTCGCAAAGGCAAGCCACTTGGTTGCCTGCGTGGAGGGGAAGCGGGGGAGGGTGTGTACGAGCTCCCCCACCACACAGCAGGGGACCCTCCCATGAATAGCCATCCGCCATCACCAGAGCTCTTCTGTGAGATGGCATCTTCATTGAAAGAATGAGCCGCTTTAAACGTTACTTTTATTGTGGGGGGTGGGGGTGGGATGCTTGTCCTCAGCAGCCCACCTCAACCCCCCAGCTGAATGTCTGGGGTGTCTGGGTGGGGGAGAACATGCATTTCAGTGCAAGCTATTTGTTGCATCTCAGTCCTGCCCAGGCTTTGAGCCTCCCCAGCTAACCAGTGGAGCAGCCACTCCCACCCCCCACGGCCCTTCCAAAGGCACAAAGGAGCAACGAAGGAAGACTCAGCTCCACACAGCCAGGATGAGAAAGGATCAAAGGCAGAGAGGGATGTTTCTAATGCGTGTTAGTTGAGTTGTATACATGGTTTTCAAAGGAAAGGAACATAATGGAATTTAGTTATCTCTTCCCAGCTCCACCCCCCAACCCCCCCCCCCACTTTTCAGGCAGGGGCTCTCGGGATTCCAGGCACATTTTTCTGAATTCCAAAGGGGTGAGATTTTGGGAAGCCATAATACACCCTGGGTTTTCCCCCCTCCTTTCCCATTCCCTACATTTAATTTTTAGATGGTTTTCCTGATATGGAAAGCAATAGATGCACATTCCTCTCTCTGTGTGTGTGTGTCTGTGTGTGTGTGTGTGTGTGTGTGTGTGTGTGTGTTTCTGTGTGTGTCAGAGACCCTGGCCTTCCCTATAGCAGCACATTTTCCCCCAAAAAATGCATGCACTGTGGGGTGGGGTGTTTGCTTAGGGGGGTGCTCATGCTTCCTGCCCACTGTGGGGAGCTCTGTTTCCAGGGCTTCCTCCCAGGTGTCACATGGATTAGGGCTGTGACTTGGGGGTGTGTGGCTTCTCACCAGGGAGATGAACAGCAGCCTAACTATCTGGAAGGCAGCCGACAGAAGGGGCCTGGGCCAACCAAGGTGCCGCTGTTAGCAGAGGTCCCTCTGCAGAGAACAGATACCTCCAAGGCTGTGATGAAGGTGTGGTTTTGCCAAAGGCCACCCTAGCAGCTCCAATGGTCTTTGTGTTGCAAGCTCAAGGTCCTCCTTTTTGGACCCCCAAACATATTCCTGCTTACGCCAGGGAGGAGCTCTAGGTTGCACCTGTGTTGCCACTGGATTATGAATCAAGTGAATGTCATCCTTCTTGAACCCCTCACCTCTGTAGGAGGTCCATTCAAGAGCAATGAGTGTCCCGTAAAAGGCAGAGATTCATAACATCAAGAGTGAGTTTGAACACCATGTTATGACATTTCAAGATTATTAGCTTGATTTCGTAACATTCCTCTGCAGTCTTCATGTACTTTGTCTCCTCCCCAACCCCCCAAGGTACCCAAGGCTGCTTGGTATTTTGCCGCAGAAATGCATCCAAAGGCTTACAGCATCTCCGCCGTCTGCAAGAAGGATTTTCCACTTATCTGCCTGCAATGGTGTAGCAGCTTTGCTAGGGGGTGGATTCTGAAGTATCACTTAACATCAATCCATTTCCTCGAGATTCTTGATAACATGGTTTGTATTTCACCACTAATAAATAGGCCTGCAGGAATGTCAAACAGGAGCCTCTCTATTGCCCTCTCTCCCTCCCTCTCTCTCTCCCTCTCTCTTTCTCTTGGCTGAACAATCCCTACCCTCACTTCACAATTTGGATGGCTTTGAGTGGACGTTTTGCTTTTCCTTCTGACTTGAACCTCTGGATTCTGGAGGTTCAGTTTGGAGGACTCGCCCTGTTGCTCCCCGAGGTTTGGCCACTTGTTACAGTGGCGCCTGCATTGCTGCTTCAGTGTGGCACAAACCTCTGACATGCTCATCGTATAGCTACATTGTAGAGGAGCTTTCAGCTGGGAATTTTGGTCCATAGAACCAAAGGAGAGACCTTTTCCCCTGACCAACATTGGCTGGTTGTTTCACCCACTTGAATCCCAAGCTGCAGGACTCGGCCAATTTAAACAACTTGCAGCTCATCCACACTGGATTTGTGGATTTGGAGCTACTTGTGTGTTTATTTTATTTTTTTGGTGGCATTCTCCTCAGCCCCCACAAAATGCAGCATTTTTTTGATCTGATGAAGAAAATCCAACATAAAACTGCATGTTACCTGATCGTGGAGCACATTGTGTGGGTGGTCACACACACACACCCATTTGTGGCAGGGTTTCACTGGGTACCGATTACTGCCACAATTCCTTTTTCCATTTTGTTTCCAGCAGCCAAAATGGTTTTTTCTGCTGTTCATTGTTGAAGCCATGTCTGCAGTGTGCCAATTTTTAAAGCAGTTCTTCTGCACAAAATTGCTCTTGCAGAAGGCAGCTGTATTCAAAATAAAAATAAAATGTGTCCTTGCAGGTACAGGAAGCGAGAAGGGAAATAGGCAGGAAAAGAAGCAGGAGCCTTTCATGTAAGCAATTCTAAAACCTTGACTGGCTTGGAATCTCTCTCTCTCTCTCTCTCTCTCTCTCTCTCTCTCACACACACACACACACACACACACAATCTGGTATATATAAAAAAACTGTTTTAATTTTTTTAAAGGTGTGCATGCACAGGTAAACAAATGCCTGCTTGCCTGCCCATAATGGACCTCAGGTTTCTGAAGCACAATTTTTTTTTGTTATTATTCACTTTTCTTTTATGCAAATCTAGTAGACTGAAAAACTTTTATTTTGAACCATTTATTATTTTTAAAGGTTTGCATGCATTGATAAATACTTGCATGCATGCCCACAACAGACCTCAGCTTACTGGAACTTATGGTGGATGGGAAGGGGGGGGGACAACAGAAAGCAAGACTACATCCCATCAAGCGCCGCCCACTCCTGTGGACTGGAAACATCAATACAGATTTTGGAGGAATAAAATTGAAAGTGTGTGGACTAAGACACACAAGTACAGAGAAAAAAACAGCTACCCATGGATGCCTTAGTAGGGAAAGAGCCTCGGTCCTTTTTTTTACCTAGTCAAGCTCTTCCAAGTTGACTTTACTATGTAGAGAACAATTCGCAGCCTGATTTGAATAAAAACCCGCCCCTCATCCTTGCAAATGAACCAAAACAGTGCTCAAGAGGGATGTGCCGCCTTAAGCCATTTGACAGCTGTTGAAACCATAAATATGCAATAAGGGTAGGTAGGGTAGGTCAGTCTTATTCTCTCAAGAAAGGGGCCAAGGGAGTTGTATGGGTCAGCCCCCATCCAGGGGTTGGTGGTTGGTCAGGCTGCCCTCTGCCAAGAGCGCGGGCCCAGAAGGGGTGCAAAAATTGCACCTCTCCACTCTGGCTTGGAGTAGCTGGGAGCCTGCCCATCTGCATGCTCCCAAGGTCACTCCTCCACTGATCCTGGGTGGCTGGCCGAGGCATGCAGGCTCCTCTGGGCACCTCGTTGGAGAAACCCAGTTGCTGGCATGTGCCATTGCAGCTGTTAGAAGTGCAAGAGGTGTGCCCAGTGGGGCTCCAAGGGTACAAGGGATTGGGAGGGGTGCATAATCTGGCAGTCTTGCCCCATTTTGTGGGACTTCAAGATAGCACACAAGCCAGTTTGGTTCAGGGTTCAGGAATAATCCGATTGGATGCAGCCAATAATAAGCTTTTCGTGGACAGTCTTCCGTGTCCAGAGACAGTCTATCTGTGAATACCAGATGCTAGTGACAAACAGGCTTGCGATCTTCCAGATACATCATTGGAAAACAGGTGCAGAGACTGGTTGGGCCTCATCCAGAAGCGTAGTTATGGATGCTCATCACTATTTCTAGCTTGAATTTGGCCTACTGCACAGCATGTCCTCGCAGGCAAGCAATCTATATCCTCTGTGTAAAAACAAAACAAAAACCATCTTCCCTATGGGTGGAGAGCAAAGGCTCCCTCCTGCTGCAGCCCCTGGGAGGGTGTGGCTCACAAGCCACAGGGAGGAGCATTTCCCTGTGATGCGATTGGCTGCCGGACAAGGCAGGTCAGAGGAGAACAGATTCACAAGTGAAAAGACAATTCTTGACAAGCAAGACCCAGGCTCATATTGGGCTTTTCTTTCTCTGGGGAATTCAAGAGATGAAATGTCAAATGAAACAAGCCCTTTTTAATTTCTTAGATTACATCCAGCTTTTAATAATGTGGCGCCCTGGAAATGAGAACAGATAATATTTGCCTTGTAAAACAGAGCAGCCGGGTTCCTGTCAGAAGGCAAATCGCCTCCCCAGGCTTTGTTGTGGGTTTCAGCTGACAAGTTTGCAGATGCTCTGGTTTGTAAGCTAATGGGATCCAGATGTCTATCCAGTGAGGCAACTTTTGCACCGTTGTTCCTGCCTACCCCCTCCTGCAGGAGGGACAGCTGTGGCCACAGAGATTCTTGACTCTTTCTCCACATTTTTGAGCATTTCAGATCACTGTTAAGCTCGCTCCTTCCTTCCTTCCTTCCTTCCTTCCTTCCTTCCTTCCTTCCTTCCTTCCTTCCTTCCTTCCTTCCTTCCTTCCTTCCGCATGGTGCTTAAAAAGGAGAAAGGAAAGCACAAGACAGCCGTTTGTAATGCAAATGAGCATTCTGGCCAGTTTCAGGCTTTAGATTTGCATCACAAACTCTGACTGAAGGAAGAACTACTTTAAAGCTCCCAGGATCACATGGTGGCTTATACAAGTAGCACATGGTGATGCACTGAAAGTGCATGAACTTCTTTCTCTGATTAAAATGAGTGGGTCTTGAGAGCTCTTCCCTTTGGTGCATTGTGCCCCCCTCAGCCACTCTGGCTTCCCTGTGGCATACACAGACACAGGGCAAGGCCAAAGGTATCACTGAGGGCCAAACAGCATGGGAGAGAGGCCTGCTCTGTCCTCTCTCAAACGGGGCTCAAAGTGCCCTCTCTGCTGCTCACAGCACTTTGGCCCTATGGCCCTTTGCCATGTTCAAATATATAAAAGGATGTCATATAGAGGAGGGAGAAAGGTTGCTTTCTGCTGCTCCAGAGAAGCGGACACGGAGCAATGGATTCAAACTTACAAGAAAGAAGTTTCCACCTAAACATTAGGAAGAACTTCCTGACAGTAAGAGCTGTTCGGCAGTGGAATTTGCTACCAAGGAGTGTGATGGAGTCTCCTTCTTTGGAGGTCTTTAAGCAGAGGCTTGACAGGCATATGTCAAGAATGCTTTGCTGGTGTTTCCCGCGTGGCAGGGGGTTGGACTGGATGGCCCTTGTAGTCTCTTCCAACTCTATGATTCTATGATCTCAACTGAAATACCAGAAGTGGGTCTAGCTGGGAGAAAAGTTCCCAGAAAGCAGGAGTGGGGACAGAAAGGCGTGAGATAAAAGTACCCCCACCCCTGGCACTTTAAACAGCACCCTCCCACCCAACACATACACACCTGCTTTCAACCTGCACTTGAAGACCTGGCCTTGTCCCTCTCAAAGGTTGTTCGGGCCTGATCCTAGCTGGAAATTGTCCTTCCAGCAAGAGGACGGAGATGGGAGCTGCCTGAGATCCAACTGCCCAGCTTCCTAGAGGAGTCTGCTTTCTTTCTTTCACTCTTGGAGAAACCTGTTACTCAGTGGGCAATAAAACTGAAAATAAAGATCAGAGCCAGTGGAAATGTCATAATGGCAGGGGGTAGAAGCATTAAACGTTGCCCATAAAATGTGAGAGATTTAGACGTTTGCACCCCATTATTGCGCCAGAGGTCGGCTTTCTTTCTCCACCCCCTTCTTCTTCTTCACCTTTCCCTGGTGGCAGGCTGCTTCTGCTACCCCCCCTTTCTGACACACCCCTTTCCATTTACTGCACATAGTGATAGATTTATATTTTTGTTATGTTTCCCTCCCCATTTTTTGGAACTTAATCAGCAGCATATATTCTCCCTAACTCTGTTCCCAAGCCACAAAACCACCTGGGTTAGATTCCCTCCTGCCTGCCCACCCTCACCCCTGTTAACACTTGAAGGGTAGTATTGCTCTGATTTGTACATGTGACATTTGGGTGGATTTAGCCTACAACAGGTTCATATTTTAGATAGCTCTATTTCCCCCAAGCCCCCTTTGTGTTGGCCTCCACCCTCCACCAAACATTTTATCCTTTGTTGTTGTCCAGCAAATCTCCTTCACCCCACTTCACTGAAGGAGATTGCCTTGCCTAGGAGTGGGTAAACCCGAATCCACAAATCCACAGTGAAATGAGTCTTTTGTAGGCTCTGCCTAGATGCCATCATACATACGGTAATTAGGGAGAAGGCACCAAACACCCTTTTCAATACAAAAACCTATTTGTGGGTCAAAAAAATTAAAGCATCCATGATACAAAACTCAAATGTTTGGGACTGAGCCAAAAAAAAAAAATAGATTCAGATTAAAAAACAAACAAAAATGCAGATTCAGTGCAAATTCTTATTTTCTTTTGAGTGTGGGAATATCCACAACCAGTGCTTTCCCCCCCTAAAAATATGTTTAGGGGTAGTCTCATTTTGACTCAAGAAAATCACCATTTTATAGTTCAAATCGGGGGAAATAAATACAGTAAATGGACAAAAGTACAAAGATTCATGAAGTGTTTAGGGGTATGTGTACCCCACGTACCCCCACACCAGAAAAAGCACTGTCCACAACCCAATCCTAACCATTGCATGGAGTAGCCAGGTGGATGTGACCTGGCTCTATCGTAATCACATCACTGTGAAAACAGATGGGTAGTTTTAGGGTTTCTTTCCTTCAAGTTCAGCACAACTTTTATTCCTTTTTACACATTTTCACCACAACCTATTTCCCACTCTCCACATACACACCACACTCAATTTGCAATTGAAATAATGGGAGACTCTACTGAGAGAAGTTGAAGATATTAACTATGAAATGCTGAAACAAGAAGAGCTGTATTGTCGGCTTCCCATGAAATGAGAAATATGTTCTCTTCTTCCAACTACATTTGACAGGAGGCTTTTGAAATTAACTCTATGCTCATATGATCACTTTGCTACTATAATTACCAAGTGCAGTAATTCATAATAGGAGGTGTGTGAGTACATCATGCTTTCTTCAACACATAACACACACCACCACCACCAATTCAGAAAGCAAAAGGGCCCACTTAAAACAAGCAGCCTCTCCAAGGGCATGTGTGTGTTTGTGCATGCACCAGCGAGTAAGGTTTGCATTCTCATTCTCTCCAGACAAACCATCTGCTTACATATGGATGAAGTCACTTTTGGAAACACCTTTCCTCCATCTCTCTGGAGAACAATAATCCCATATTCTCCCCACTTTGGGACATGTCTGGGGAAGGCAGAAAAATGGATGGCAGGCAGGCAAGAGTCCCACCGGTGGAGAGCTCCACAATAGGCCCTTGGAAGTAACTGAAGATAACTTGTATTTTGAGTTTCAACTTGAGGCATGGTCAGGAGGGAGAGAAGTTAATGTTGTGATGATATCACACGAGCCGCTGTTACATTTCTGTGGGTCTAGGGCAGGCATCCCCAAACTGCGGCCCTCCAGATGTTTTGGCCTACAACTCCCATGATCCTTAGCTAACAGGACCAGTGGTTGGGGAAGATGGGAATTGTAGTCCAAAACATCTGGAGGGCCAAAGTTTGGGGATGCCTGGTCTAAGGGATATTCCTCTGGCTTTTCTTTCTTTGGGTTTCTCCTTCTTTAATTCTTGCTCAAGGCTATTGAAACAATTGGCTCTAAGCTCCATGAAATTTGTTTTTATGGTCTTCTAGATGTGTTTGTTCCAATCTGAATTTTCTGCGTGTGCAATTGGCACATGAGCACCTGTACCCCTGTGTTGTTTCAGTTCTGATAGTCACAATTATTTCATCATTTGCTGTTCACACGAGAAGGTGGAGGCCAGGGTTGCCAACAGGGAAGTAAAGTAGGTACACATGTACCAAGGCCCATGCCAGCAGGGGGGCCCATACTCTTAGCATTCCTTAGGGGGGGAATAAGTAAATTGGAAATTTCTAAAGGAAGTTATAAATCAAAATGTGGATATGGCTCTAAGGCTTTGGTACTTGACAGACATCACCACTGCTAAGCAGTCTTAATGTTGATATTACAACCCCCCCCCCTTTTTTCTGGCCTGCTTGTCATCACTGGGCTGTTATTTATTAATATACTTTAACCATTAAGCAAAAATAGAAAATTATTATACACCTTACAGCTGCAGCAAGTTAAAATCCCTATGAGGTGCTCTGGACCCCTAGAGAGCTGCTGCCCTTCAGTGTAGACAACATGGAGCTGGATGAACCCATTTGTTTGACTTGGTCTAAGGCAACCCCTCATGTTCTTCCAGACTCAACCATAGCATCTCCTGCCTGCCTGCCTGCCTGCCTGCCTGCTCTTCTCTTCTCCACCCACATGCATCTATTCTCCCTTACAGAGGCAGCTTCAGTTCTGACTGTGGGCTTCACTGTTGTTCCTTTGGACTGTCCTTAACACAATCAATAAAAACAGGAATGAAAACAATTTCCAGAAGACCATCTCAACATGGAACAGCCCAGCCGGAGAAGGAGAGCCTTAAGTAATTGACTGGCAAAGTGAGTGGCATTCAGGTGCCCAGAAACAAGGTTTCAATTTTGGAAGAAGTGGGAGCACAGGAAATGACTCTTTTGCCATGAAAACATCCAAGTCTTTTCGCTTTCATGCCTTGGTCTGCAAATGGTGCCAAATGAGGAGTGGCTATTAAATGGATCTAAATGTAAGCACTCCAAACAAATTTCATATCTTCTCATCTGAGAAATGGGTGGCTTTCCCCAGCTTTTTATGATTCCATGTTATGATGTGCCTGCTCCCAGGAGGAAGGCAATTTCTCTTTTCTAGAGCAATTACAGCCATAGCCTTAAAAAAAAGCCTTTAAAAACTGGTGCTGTCTTTTGCAGAGGGAGGATGGCACACTGGCACCCAAAGGCTTTACACATTTTACTCCAAGACAGAAGCAGGGAAGGAAGGGAGCGATAGAGAAATAGAGCTGTTTTTGGTGCATTTAAGTGCTATTTATCAGTGGAGAATTGAAAGCAATACTATTAAGCACTTTTTTTGTTAACTTGAAGAAGTAAAAGGGGGAGATTGGCCAGTCCTGTTCTGCCTTTTTGTTAACCAGGCAAAGTAAAGAAATAGCCACAAAACCTTTAGAAGCATTCAAGTACCTTACTGACTTCCATCAGATGTTTGCTGCAAAAAAGAAAAAAAAAGGAGGGGGAATCGTTCTATCTTTTTATTTTTGCTTTGCTTTAATCTTATTTGATGATGTCTCAACAGGCTGGGGCATGCTTTCTCGGATGGCAATTTCACCGCACCATATGTGTCTCTCACAAGATAGCAGAGTGAAATGAGTCTTGGCAGGAAGAGAACTAAACATATCGACAAAGAAAAAAAAATTATTTACTTAACTCCCTCTTGCCTGCCTGCATTTCCTTCCCTTCAGCTGCTTCTGCTTCCAGTCAGCCGGGTAAAGATACAGGCCTGGCTACAGCTTCACTTTGCAGCCATCTTTGTTACTTTTAATCCCAAACACTTGCCACAAGGCAGCATATCAGCTCGACTGAGGAGAGCTTGCTCTGTCCCAGGAGGCAGTTGAGCACAATCCGGCCCTACACCTCTTTGTTGCCACCCTTCCCAGTAATGAGTCTTTTCCCCCAGAATCCTTCTCCATCCCTAACCTCTGGAATACATGAGAGGTACTCTGGGAAACTCTGAGATGCTTGGTTTGCTGTCCATTTCCCAGATGTAAAAACTAGACCTCCCAAATCTGTCAGTTACAGATTTCTCAGAGTCCGAGCATTCTAAGGAGGAGCTCCTGTTATCATAGTAGCCAAAGACCATGTCCTCTGGTCTTGTGATGTTGTTCATGAGGAGAGGCTGCCTTGAGGCTGCCTGTGATGGCGCTTTACTCTGAAGTGCATCAATCACCCAGTGGGGTCCTTAATTTCTGCTTTCAGCTCTCAGCAGACAGGGGGTTAATGGAGCGCGTGCGCTAAGGCGGGGGTGGTGCAAGGTCACTCGGATCTGCTTGTGCCTCACACTTGCAAGGGCTTTGAAAAGTGGAATTAATTTCTGTTTACAGCCATGTCACAGCCATTTGAATCATACGTATTTGTATGAGCTGGATATTTAGGAAGCAAATGGAGGCTCACTCATGCATTTGTAGGAGAATTCTGTAAAGGGCCGAGTATTTTCCAAGCTGGATTTATCCACAACATATTGGAAAACCTTGACTAGGCCTGTTATTAAAAGTACTCATCTTTTTTTCCTTCTCATTTCTAACCATGTGAAACAATGGATGATCTTCAAGGAATCCCTTCTCAATTAGCAAATGCATGTTTCACTAGCACTTCGAAGCTGCGGAGTGCCTTAATCTGCCTCAGGACTATGGCAGAGGACCAAGAAACCTGAGGATGTGCTTTGCTTGTAACCTTTGCAGAGAAGGATAGTTAGAGCCGTCCTGGGTGTGGCAAGAAAGACCATTGGGGGCTTAGGGCTGCTGCTGGATGCAGACAGGCTGGAGAAATGCCTCTTTGAGCAGGTTTATTTAATAATAATCATAATAATCTTGGCTAGGAGGGCAGCCCTTTGTCACTTTCCCAAATAAGGTCCTGAAAAATGCTTTTATGCAACATTTAGGCTTTTGTTTTTCTTCATTACAGAAAGTAATACGTATTACTTTTCTCTGTGTTATTTTTAAACTCAGACGTGGCTTTTTCCATGCCTGACATTTAAGCAGTTGCACATTACCTACTCCAGGGTGTCCAGAAGAGGGCAACCAAAATGGTCAAAGGCCTGGAAACGATGCCTTATGAGGAACGGCTTAGGGAGCTGGGTATGTTTAGCCTGGAGAAGAGAAGGTTAAGGGGTGATATGATAGCCATGTTCAAATATATAAAAGGATGTCATATAGAGGAGGGAGAAAGATTGTTTTCTGCTGCTCCAGAGAAGCGGACACGGAGCAACGGATTCAAACTACAAGAAAGAAAATTCCACCTAAACATTAGGAAGAACTTCCTGACAGTAAGAGCTGTTCGGCAGTGGAATTTGCTGCCAAGGAGTGTGGTGGAGTCTCCTTCTTTGGAGGTCTTTAAGCAGAGGCTTGACAGCCATCTGTCAGGAATGCTTTGATGGTGTTTCCTGCTTGGCAGGGGGTTGGACTGGATGGCCCTTGTGGTCTCTTCCAACTCTATGATTCTATGAAAGCAACTTTCCCCAAACCAGCATCATGTGGTCATTCTGTTTTGGGGTGCTGGAGTTTGTAGTCCAAAATCTTTGGAAGGAACCAGGTTGGGAAAGGCTACCTTAAATGATTGTCTAGTGTCACCTTGCAGAACCTGGTGCAGTTGTATGTGTAAGAGTGACTAAAAGCCTTTCCAAAATTCACTCAGATTACAAAGGGAGTTTTTCTGGCATTGGTTTGGCAGTGTTCTATGTGCTATCAGAGCACTCAAAGTGCATTATGTTGGGAGCGAAAGAGATGTGACAAGCAATGAAACAAAACAGAAAATGCCCAGTTTCCTCGAGTGCTAATAAATCTCAGGAAAAAGCCACTTCCAGAAATGAACTCTGATGTACACAATCCCATTTATCCTCTGTACCTGATCCCTGCTACAAAGTTCCCAGAGTTCAAGAAGGTGCCTTGGCTTGAGGCTTGTTCCATGGGCCTGAAACTGGGCTGCTGGATGAGAGCATTTGTAAGAGCCACCTGTGCCACTTGGACAAATTCTGTATATCTGCCTGGCACATCTGCAGGGGGACACAGTGCACAGATTTTATATATCTGTATGGGGGTATATGTTGAAGTCACTTTCATTTTGGGGAGGAGGCAAATTATGAACATTTTAAATAGTAATGCACTTAAGAAAACCTGGTAATATATATTTTATATTTTTACTCTAAGAAGAGAAAAAATCCATTATTTGCTGTGAATGAATCCTTCAGGTTTGTTATGCCATGGTACATTTCAGGGTGTAAAATGTGCTTTTAGGCAACAACAACAACAAAAATCTCTCTAAACAGTGACAAGTACAGTGTACAGTACTGGTAGCAACTTTGTATTCTGTTAATGATTGCTGGACTTAAAGATTTATTTGTATTATCTCCTGGTGTGCAGTTCCTTGGACATCATAGGGAACTGCAATGTACAAGAAAGGGAGAGGTTGTTTTGTGGGCGGGGGTGGGGTCCTGCTGCAGAGTCACAGCCTGTTGGATCGCTGAGGTTGCCCGATTTTACCCTACAAAGAGATGACTTTACAAAAGGGACTTCCGATGTAGTGGGGCTGCGTTTGTTCTTTCTGTTCCTGATGCCCCCCCCCCCCCGTGCGCGCTCCGCCTGCCTCTGGCTTTTCCTTTTCGTATGATAAAGTTCTTAATCACCTGTTCTCTCTGCAAAAGGCTGCATGGGTACACAGAGAGACAGACAGACACCAGCCATGTGAATGGGAATGCATTAGACCAGAGGAACAATTCGCTGGGGAGAGGGCGGGATTAGGGGGTACTTTGCTTTGCCTATCAGTCTGATTATCATTCGCATTGCAGGATAAAAGCGTCGGAAGTGATGATGCCATCGAAGAGGCATTACCAGATTCTTGGTTCGAGACATTTGCGAAAGTGAGAGAGATCACTTTGCAAAGTGCTGGAACTTGAATGGCAGGCATGAAAGGTTTCTTTCCGCTGGGGGTGCATTCCTTGGAAAGCCACAGCCCTCTCCACAGGGCAGGGAAAGGCAACACTTTAATAGCCGAACACACTTGCGGTGTGATATCCCCACACGTCTGCCAAGCACATGGTTACGGCAGCCTGTGCGTTTGTTTCTGAGTGTTCAGTGGACGGGGGGGGGAGTGATCCTTTCTTCCTTTCATTCTTTAAAAAAGCGGGGCAGAGTTCCCATGCTGAAGAGAGGCAGCTCCCAGGCTCTAGAAATTGCATTTAAAACAAGCAAATGTAAAAGATTCGTGGAAAAACCCGGCTGCTGTCGGGGGGGGGGGGAAGCGACGACGACACTTGCTGGTGTCCAGCGGTTTTCTGCTTGTTTTCGTCATTGCAACTTGACCCGTGGCTTAGGAGGAGGGAGCTCTGGTGAAAATGCGGGAAATAATGATTAGGATCGAGGCTGAGTTAGATGAACTTTGGTCTCATTGAAAAGTGGGGGATAAGTTGACCACAATTTACAGCACTGTTGATTCAAAGGGCTACGAAGCGCAACTAACCCAATGTAAATTGGGAGGGGGAGAATCACTAACTGAGACAGAAGTGGGGTTTTTTGTGGGGTGGGGGGCTTGTCACAAATGTGACTGCCATACAGCTGACCAGACCGTTGCAATAGGGCGTGCTGGGTTTGGGGTGGGGGAGGAAGAGATGTTAACATTTTCCCAGTAACAAAATATTGCATGTTTTGAATTCTGGGGAAATGCCATTTCCCTGTCATCGCTGAGTAACCACGGTGCATTCAGCACACAAAAGGGGGGAGAGGCACCATTGTGTCACGCTGAAAGTGGCTCATTTAAAACAGCCTAAATTTGAACAAGTTGGAAAGGTTACAAGCTGCCTTAGTGAGGACACGGCTGTTTCTTCAGTCAAAAGCTCTTCAGGTTTGACTGGGAGGGGGATGTTTAAATAATCAGAATTATACTGACATTTTCTTTTGCCGTGCCACCATTAGTTACATGCTAGGTAAAAAATAATATCCTGCAGCTATTTATTCATGAAATGTTTTAAATAAAGGCCAGCTTCATTTTCCAGTGAATTTTGCCAAATTCCTTAGCCATTTATTAGTGACTGTTTCTGCTAATTACTTAAATATTCGTTGCAAATCAATGTAATATTCATTACTTTGAGGGGAAATGTTTCAGAAGAGCTTTGCAAGAAATGACAATTTCTTCTAGTGTGGTCTCTGCAAAATTTGGTGTCATTTCCTGTATTAACACAGAATCAGTCAATTCTCCAGAGAGGAGGAGGCAAGGTAGTAAAACTAGGATAAAAGCTTGATAATTCAAGCAAGTACTCTGAAAAAAGTAGCATCCTTTTGGCTTGTGGAAAAATTGAAACAGCAAATCTTAGTGAGCACCTGGGAAGAATCTGTTCAAATACTAATATATCAGTACATGGATTAAAACACCAAAATGGTCAGATAGTCCCTGCTGCTTTTTTATTATTATTTTGGACTAATTAGAGTATTGTATTTGTTCTGTTGTGCCGACTGCTATAAACGTCACCTTTTGTAATTGTAACAATTAGTATTTTAACATTTTAACTAATCCACTCTTAGGCATCCTCCCAACCAGTTGATGGTCTCAGAGTTATTTATTTTTTTCCTTTAAAAGAGAAAGAGAAAGACTTTGCACGCAGAATAGAAGCAGCAGCAGCCAAAAGATACCCAAATGCCCGGCCTTGGATCTGACTGCGGCTGGGGGAACGGAGATTGCTACGGCAAAGGCAGTTGGGGGGGGGGGACGGACCGGCAGCCTCTGGAATTTGACTGCGATTGCAGCCGTGATTTCCAGGGGGCCTGTGCCAGCCACGTGGCTTTGCTCTGCCTCTGCCTAATCTCGAGTCCCGAGACATAGTCACCCCCACCGGGGCCGGGGGGCAGTCAGCAGCCATCTGTGCCATCCCAGGCAGGCCTCGTCCTGCAGCCACGTTCAAGTCCAGTGTCCGAGCTGCCGAGCTGTCCTGGGAAGTTTATCGTCCACTCCATCAAAGGGTCTAATGGTCAGGAGAGAGGTCTTGATGGGTCCCTGGTGACCCGGCATTAACAGAGTGGACTTGTTTAAGCGTTGCGGAGGGTGTCTCCGAACGATCCCGACGCCAATCCCCGTTTCCTTCAATGAGCGCTCATTTGGGTCATGGCTCAATAGGACTCTCTCACTCACTCTCTCTGCTGACCTGGCCGAGCCTGGAAGGGCTCCTCCGGGGGCTGCCCTCCCTTCGGTGACCAGCAGACAGAAGGGCGGATCAATGCCCTCTGACAACAAACGAAACAATCGCCTCCCCCCTCCGCCCCCCCCCGCTCCTTCTGTCCAAGTAGCTTGGAAACGATCAAGATAAATGGTAGGGTCTGAACCTGGAGACTCCAGACCGAAGGAGCCCGAGGGCAGGCAAATCCAATTGGCTTTTGCATAACGAAAATGTGAGGTTTAGGGAGTCAATGTAGTGCAAGATTAATCCAGATTAAACTGTTTGGCGGCACTCACTCGGCTGTTCCCCCTTTTGTCCCCTGGAACGGCTGAGGTGTGTGTGTGTTCCTTCGGCTGCTCATCTGAATATGTGTGTTGTGTGTGTGTAAAGCAGAAAAGGTGCAGCAGGAGGTATTGAAACAGTAAATAATAATAATAATAATAATAATCACACATTTTATTATTACATTTTAACGGTGCATTTAAATATTTTTTCATAAAAATAGTTATTTTTTTGTTCCCCCCTCCCTCCTTTAAGAAATTACATTTAAAGTATTTTCCTTCCCCCCACCACGATAGTAGCAGCTGTTTCCTTATGGAGAACTGTTCAAAGCGTATACCTGTAAATTTGTTCCTTGTTATTCCACACTGTAATAATTTAATTTCTCATACAAACATTTTTGTCAGATAACTGTATCAATACTCCTTTGAATATTTTTGTTGCACAATATTTATTTTCTATTTTGTTTTTTGCACCTAAATTTGAAAATTGAATATTTCCCTCCTTTGATCTCCTCTCTCTGCTGATCCTGCACATTTTATATTTTGGGTAAAATTCATACAAAAAGGTAATCCCTTCTTCGCAAGGGATTTCAAGAGAAACAGTTTTCTCTAAAAATGTATATATTCTGAAATAAAGTTTAGGACACTACAGAATTAAGAAAAATAATTGCATGGAAGCCTTGTTTTAAATACGCTGACAGGCAGCAAACATGTTTCTGAACCCAATATCCTATGAGGAAAAAATGTGGAAATAAATTGCAGTGAAAAAGAGCCAAATAATTGTGATATTTAAGCTAGGATTTTAGCAAATGTGCCATATATGAATTAGTTTGAATATGTGTAGGATCTCCCATGGTTTAAATATTTGATTCCTTTCTTAAGGTTCCAATATATTAATTTAGCTGTACACAAATCTGTTACAAATTTTCCTAAAGATGTTTAGAAAATGCTTTTAAATTTTTTTTAAAGAAAATAAAAGAAAATGCTTAAATAGGAGAATTATTTAGAACGCAATTAAATGGATTTTTAAATATAGAAATACAGTGGCATGTGTCTGTCTGTTATCTATCTGCCATCTAAACAGCTACTTCTAAAGTATTGGAAAGCAAAGAAAAACCAAGTTTAGACACAAAAGGAGCTTTTACTTCCTTCTAGGTCTATCATTGCTGCTTTCTAGATTAGGTGTCCTGCATTTTCTTCTTCAAAAGAGTTGGTGCAATTAAGGTGTCACAGAATGGGGTGCATTGGAGTGGGGGCTTCATAAAGTATATGCCATGTATCTTGAAGCGGGGGGGGGGATCTGATCAGTTGTTAGCAGCCTGCATTTTTCTATTATGAATATGAAATTCCTCCTCTTATGAGTGAAGCATACAAGGGCCCACTTGAATATGGGTCTGCCTGTCATTTAAAGACCAGGGAACTAAAGTATACAATTGTGCTGGCTTTGCAATATAAAAGCCACCCCCCTCCCACTGCCACCACAATTCCTACATCTTTGCTGCTTATGTGAAACAGGTGCTTGCACCCCAATGGGTGCAGGTGTTTTGCCTGTCTTCAGCAGACAGCATGACCTATCCTCAGCAAGGGACAAAGTGCACGTTTCAGGTGGGTTGCAGTACACAGGCAAGGAAATAGCCCAAAGTAGTGATAGTCTCAAATTTGGTCCTAAACCAGGTTGTTGTTGTTTGTGTTTTTTACAGGGTGTGGATTGGAAGCAATTTTCAAACAATTAGGAAAATATAAAAATGTGTTATGACATATTTTCTGGGGGTGGGGTGGGGTGGGGAAAGAAGTCACCCACACACAGGGCCAGTTCACCCTCCCTCCCCAGGCCCACATCCTCTTGCCTTCCTGGCGACTGTGTGCCTCCACCCGGCTTCAAAAGAGAGCAGTACACTGACAACAGATTTCAGGGCATTGGGCAGCTTTAGGAAGGAGGAGACCTGGAGCTCAGAAGCAGGAACTATGTACAGAAGGAAGCGAGGAGGGAGGGGAGGCTGCTTCCCATGAGCTCCCTGGGTTTTCTTTTCTCCTATTTGTTTTGATTAGCACTAAGAATGCCTCCTCACCCGCTGCAAATCAGACCCTTGCAAGGGGCTTAGGTGGCAGTTCCCCCCCTCCATTTAAAAAGGCTATATTGCACAAAACAGAGAGGGGATGAAGACAAGGGAACAAGGCAAGCAGCCTGTCAAGCAGATGCATGAAAGATGCAGTTTTTAGCATCACAATGTAGAATGCATTTTGCTTTTATGATTTGAATATGAAAAGCCCCCATTTTGCTCTCTCTCTGGCCAAACCTTTGGCCTCTCCTGGATTGTCTTCCCCTCAAAAGGAGGGGGTTATATATATATATTTCCTGCTCCTTGTGTTAACAATGGAAATAGGGGAGGAGGGGTGTGTGTGTGTGTGTGTGTGAAATGACAGAATGAGAGAGGAACACACAATAGGATGACCGTGACTTTGAACAAATAAATAAAACATGCGACTCTGGTGCTCTCTCTCTCTCTCCCCACCCCCCACCCTGTTCCAACTGTGATTAAATTTGCTGTGGTCATTTCCCAAATGTCTGCCTGATGAAAATAGCACCCCTTGCCTTTTCTCACACCGTGGCTTTGAGGTAAGGCCCTTCCTGTGGCTCCCAATCTGCAGCCCTGCCAATCACACCCTCTTGCACAGACATGCATGCCTCTTTCATTAGCAGAAAATGCTTCACATTTGATTGCATCACCCCCACCCACCCCACCAGCCCCGTAACTCTAACTCGCCTCCCTTAATAAAGCAGCAGAGCCTCCTCGGCCTCTTGCCGCTCACTGTGCAGCTGTAATGGGGTTTCCTGAATGCCCCCCCCCGCGCCCCACCCCCAGCTTCCCTGCAAACTGCCTGGTGTGCAATAGAAAAGAATACATTTTAATAAGCCTTGGGAGGAAGGGGGGAGAGAAAAGAAAAGAAAAGAAAAATGAGGTTTTGCTCTGCCGTCTTGTTCTTTGGAATAAGAGGAAGGTGGGCCCATTGCAAGGCAGGGAGGGAGGGGGGATTTAATATTGCTAGAGATAATAACAACAATGTTAATATCCGGAATTTTCAATGTACCATAAGTACATTTTGTTTTTCCTTTCAGCACGATTTATAATTAAAGATTTTAATCTGGCTTCACATTGAGTTAATAAGCCCTTTGATTGATTAGGATTCATAAAATTGCCATTTCCCGCTGACGCTTTGTGTTTCGGGGGATGCTCTTTTGAAAAGCTGGGCGAAGGTGACAGGGAAGTGGCCTTTGTCTCCATCAGTTCTGGGAGCTCGGAGCCGCTTGCCTTCCGCCGGCCTCCCGGCAACATCGCCTCCTTGTGCAGACACAATCGGGGGAGCCACAGTTTTGCCATTTTGAAGGATGCTTAGAATGGGGAGGGGGACAACGGAGGGAGAGAGATCAGCACTTTGCACATCTGTGAAATCCTACATGTTAGAGCAGCACTGTTCCCAAAATAAAAGGATCCACACATGACAAAAATTGTGTATGTGAGCTGCCTCCCACGGCCTCTTTCCTAACTGGCTTCTCTGTCCTTCGTCCACCTTCCTGCCCTCTCCTCTGAACTCCCTTCCATTTTATTTATTTATTTTTTAGCGTTAGGGTGGCAGAGGGGTGATGCTCACCTAAAGAGACTACAAAACACAACAGTTGGTATGATGATGGGCTGCAGAAGGCACCTTAGAAAAAGCAGGGAACTCCACCGAGAGGGAGAAATGCGGCATCTGTATTGCAGAGGAAAAGATGAGGGGCTCGATTTCCCTTTCCCCTCCTCGTCTTAATCAGGGCAAAAAGCGGCCCTGTTTAGACTGAGAGGAGCTGCACAACGCGGACGGCGTGAGAGCATATCCCCTTTGTGTTTGGTGCTCTGAAGGGACGCTCCATTGTTGAGCCCAGGGGCCTCTCGCAAGACCCGGCAGCAGTGCTCGGTTTGGAGCAAAGAATCGCTGGAGAAGACTCAACTTGTCCTGCAATCAGTACAGGTTCCCCTCCTGCCTCCCTCACCCATTTTCCTCCCGTTCCCCCATTTATGATCACTTGGTCCTTTGGTGAATGAAATAATTCAGGGGTCAGAGGGGTCAGGGTGGCCAGCAGCTGAGGGGAATGTACGGAGGCCGCTGTCCGCCTGCCTGCCAGCTTGAGAACCTGGCTGGGATGAGTCTTAAATGCCACCGGAGGCAGGTTTTAGGGTTTTTGGCTTAGAACTGGATTGGTCTCAAGTGGAAAAATTACACACTTCCTCTCGCTGATTGCCGGAACATTAATATCGGCGCCTAAAGATTTCTGCTCAGATATTTTGCCTCGTCCGCCATCAGTGCCTTGGAGGGTTTTGTTTTGAGATATCTTGTACCGGCACAAATCGACAGTGATGAAAACCTTGCAATAACGCCGGCTTTTGCTTACAAATTGTCAAAAATGTCCCCACCAATCCGCAGTAATTTCCTGCATCTCCATAACTGACCTCACGCATTCAGCATCCGAAGAGCTGATTGGTGGGGGTCTTAATGTGAATAATGAAGGACGCAATATTCGGTAGAAGCAGAAAAGGGGGAAGAAAAGGGGAAGGGGGTGGAGAGAAGAGCACACACACGCACACGTGCAAATATAATTTCCCACTGATTAATAATCGTACCCAGCCTGACATATAATATACCTCGGCGCCATTACAGAATCGAAATAAATTTAAAGCAAATTCCCATCTTTCCCCCCTAAAGCAGGTCATAGGCAATGACAGCTGAGCCAGAACAATCCCCGGTTCTCTGCTTTACAGCAGTGAAAGGTACCTTTGAATGGATGAGAGTCAGCATCTCTTTTTCTACCTTTAGTGCTGGCCGATCAATGCTTCATTAGGCCAAATTGTCTTTTACCCACGCAACCTTGAAAACAGACCCTTTAATTACCTGGGAGGAAGTCGGGGCCATTTGCTTGCTCTCTCCCCCTCACTTTCTTCTCTCTCATTCCTCCTCTCTCTCTTTCTCATTCTCTCTCTCTCCCTCTCCAGCAGTTGCAGAAGGCTCAGGGAAGTGGGGGTGGCTGGGTGGGGGTCACTTACATTTATTCACAGCCAGCCTGAGTACATCACTGCTTGATAGAGGAGCCGGAAGAAAAGAGAGTGGGGGCAGGGAGTTGTGGGGGAAGAGAGAGAGAGAGGAGTCATATCAGACCCTGAGGTGAGAGGGCAGGGGGTTCAAGTCCAGAGACTGCCGCTGCTGCTGCTACTGCTGCTACTGCTGCTACAAATGTATGGAGGAGCTCCATTGCGACAGCCAGCCAGCCAGCCAGCCAGCCAGCCAGGCCTCCTCCTGCCTGGCTTTGTGGCTCTGCAAGGGAGCTGTCCAGGCCCACAGCGGCTGCCCCTCCGTCCCAGCCAAGCAGCAGCGAAAGAGAGGCAGCCAGAAGCAGAAGCAGAAAAGCCCTTTTGGGGAGGGAGCTGGGTGGGGACATGCCATCTGGAACGGCGTTTCAGCAAATGTAGCAATTTTGGTCCCAGCAAGGGCTGCAGAACAAAACGTGCCTAAATGCTCTCATTTATTAAGAACAGTTAAATAAAAACCCTCAGGAAAAAGAAATCTTAATTCAAGGGATTACCTAGCCCATCAAGGGAGGGCACAGAGTATATATTCTGCAGGCGGGGATTTGTGCTGGCCTGATTTTGAAGGAAACTACTTGAATGAAGCCATAGCCTTTTGCAGGAGAAACACCGGCATGTGTCTGTCTTTCCAGGAGCAGGCTTTGAACCTCATCCTCCCCAGGCTGGCCTTCTTGGCAACCTGATTATTTAGGGTTTCAGGGCTCTCTGGCGTCCCAGGAACCCAGCCAGTCCACCACAGCCCATAATAATGGGAAGCTCTCTCCCTCCTCCTCAGCATTCCTGCTAAACCGCTGCTTGGCCTTTGCTAGTCCTTTAGCATTTGCTGCTTTTGATAAAATGATGGAGACATCCAAAAGCCCAGAAGGTAGAAGATAAAACATAAAAGGGTGTGTGCAGGAAATAAAAAGAAAAATGGTTGTTGTTGTTGTTGTTGTTGTTGTTGTTGTTGTTGTTGTTACTAGTAGTAGCAGCAGCAGCAGCAGCTTAACAATTAATAACAACCACCACCACCATAATTACTTTAAAAATATTATTATTGCCATCATCAAAGCAAATAATATATTGTGCATATTTTAATACTGATGTTTTGCGATGCTGTTATGCCATGCTGAAAAGTGAGGTTTCTCCCCCCTGCCCCCGCCACCCCCTCCCAGGGCCTACTGGAGTTTCCTCATTCAGACTTGATATAAAAACTCCACCGATTAAAGGCTGAAGCTATGGGCAGATACCTATAGCTATTCAAGTCTGCTGTATAAAAATGAAAATGTGTAATAAAGCCCCCCTTTCACTTCTCGCCTTCTCTCTCCCCACCCCCCGCCAGCTTACACAAACAGCCACAACACAGCTGTCACCCGCACTGTGCAACGCCCCCCCCCCCGTGTACACCTTGGGCAGAGAAATTGACACACCAGCACACACACCCCGCCACCCTGGAGCTGAGCGTCCCACGTTAAGACTGATCGGCAATAAATATCCGACCTCCCTAAATCCCATCATTTGGAAGTGATCAGGGGAGCCGCGCAGCACGGCGAGGGCTCTGCCTAATGAAGGGAGCCGTGTGATGTCATTGCATTAAGCTAAAATAACCACTGAACATGAGAACAAGAGAGATGGGCTGGCGGGGGGGGGGAGAGGCAGAGGGAGAGGCAGCGAAATAGGAGCAGGCATATTACAACTCATGTATGTGGATCACACAGCCAGATTGTGAGCAATCCCTGCGCTCTAAGTATCTTCTTAGCAGCAAAGCGCGAGGGAGGCGAGGGAGCCAGGAGCCAGCCACTGGGAGAGCGCTCCCCTCCATGCGCTGGGCCAGGGTGTCAGAGGGCGTGTGAGTGCATTTTTCATTTCTTAGCCTTTATATGGTCTGCCAAACAAATGGGATTAGAGCGATATTTACATGTGTTTGAGTAACTGTGCTGTGTATTTTTTTCATCCTGGAGACAAGCAGGCATAACCACAGAGATAGGTGCTCTCTCCTAGATGCATTGCACGTGTGCGTAAATAAGAGAGGCTGTGTGGAAATGCCTATCCATAGGCTGACAGGACGTAGGTGAGATGGGGCAGCTGCAGCAGCTGCCCTCCCCATTCCTTCCGTATGGCTGGTTCATGCCCTCAAGTGGGGCAGGAGGGAGGGGCGGACAGGCGGACGTGCCCTTTGGTGGGGGAGAAGTCTGGTCTTTGGGGTGTTTCTTCTGATGGAAGGGAAAGTGCTGTTCAAAATGGCAGCCTTTGCCTGATGCGCGTGAGACAAGTCTCTCTCATCTCTGAAGCCCATCCTTCATGGAGGTGCTGGTGCCGGCCATGGTTTAGATGTTCCCTTCTACATGTTTGTGTGCTTTATGGGCAGGTGATTCAGCCATGTGTGCACACTGACTGCACAGGTGTGAGATATGTACATGTTCTGTGGGGCCCACATCTTATTGAGTCTGGCCCTGTAGTCTCTACAGGAAAACCAGGCCAGCAGACTCAGATTCAGGGCTTGGATTGAGCCAGTCAGCATAAGGACGTTTTCTGAAGTTTTGGTGACAGGCAGTTTCAGGCCCTCATTCTCATCTTCCGGAGGCTTGTTAGAGACAAGACTTTCTAAGTGCAAAGAGTAGAAAGGCTGAATGGCCAAAGAGACAAAGCAGCACCTCAGGGCACATTACAGGCCTGCAGAAATGCCAGTTTCTAGAGCGGCTGTCAAAAATACACTAAGGGTATATGCATGGTGCCCCAAACCTTGGGAAACAAAAGTTGTAAATGTATGCTTGATTTTGGGGAGTTGGAGAGGGCTGGAGGATGGGAATGGACAACCACTGTTATGTTGGGGAGAGAGAGAGAGAGAGAGAGAGAGAGAGAGAGAGAGAGAGAGAGAGAGAGAGAGAGAGAGAGAGAGAGAGAGAGAGAGCTGTATAGCCAAGCTGGAAAGCTGAGAGCAGGCCAGTCATTTTCAGATATGTACTGAGCTTCTTCTTCTGCCGTTCTGCAACCTTTGCTGTCCAAAAGGATGGGGCTTTTGTGAATGGTCGCATCCTCCCTCCCTCTTGTTTCTGCTGCGTTTGCCCTTGAGAACACCAGAACGGGGCGTACGGTTTCTGAAATGACACCTGGGTTGTGGGGTGAGGCGGCTGTTTTTCTGGTGCTGTATGCAGGATGAAACCCATCCCATGCTGTCCTTGCATCCTCCTTGCAGTTGTGAGATTCATCCTCTGCTCTTGCCTCTCCATCATTAACACCTGCTGGAGCCCCAGCCAGTCCCATCACCTGCCGGTGTGGCTGGGTGTAGGCTGCCCAGGAACCATCGTGCAGCATCACTAGCTAAGGTCAGGGCGACTGCCTGCACTGATGCTACTGCCTTCTTTTCTGGTTTGTGTTATCGAGGAAACTGGAGAAATCTCCGGCTTTTGATATTTTGACCCACGGTGTTGCTCGCACACTGCCTTGTGGTTTAGAGATTTTAAAAAATGGGATTGGGTGGAGAGGAGAGAGAGAGAGTTTGCCTTAGGTGATAAACAGCAATGTAAGGCCAGAGGCTTTATGAGGAACTGAAGGCAGGCAGGGGTGGGGGTGGGAAGAGCCAAATGCTCTGGGGGGCTTTCTTTTTATGCAGTAAAATCAGCATTATCGAGAGTAACCAGAGAAAAGGAGGAAGAGAAAGCGAGAGCATGGAACCCTTTTAATACGCCCACGCAGGCACACACCAAATATTTCCTTACACGTCTGCTTACACATGTACCTCGAAGGACAGGAAGATCAAGAAATCATTGATATGCGTACACAAATCTAGGCAAGGAATAGATACGGTGCTGGATTCAGGACTAGACAGCAGTTTATTTAGAAAGAACAAATCAGCTCCCCATCTCACATCATTCTTCTCATAGTGGGGAGCCATGGGTGGGCACCCAAGAAGGAACACCCACCCACTTCTCCTGCTGCTCCCACCTGGTTGGCAAGTACTGTACAAGATTCACACCCACCAGGGCTTGCACTAGTCAGGAAGACCCCTCACTCCTGCATGTGCTGTTGGATGAATGCGGATGTCAGGGGGCAGGGGAGGCCAGAGGTGAAGCCCATTGCACCATTACTCAGTGGCTTTGTTTGTTGCCATTTGGTATTGTGCCCATCTGCTCCACTCTATCTCCAACCCCACCCCAAATACAACATGCGACCGATGATTCAGTTCCAACTGGGAGCCTTTTCCACCAAAGGGTAGCAGCTGTAACCAGGCTCCCTTCACACCTGCAGTAACACCCAATTAAAAGGCTGGAACAGAGGTGGCTGAGCTCTATATCTTTAGAATCACAAAATTGTAGAGTTGGAAGGGACCAGGAGGGTCATTTAGTCTAACCCCCTGACAGGAATCTTTTGCTCAACATGGGGAGATGTGATATTATCCAGACCCACTCTTCTGGTTTCAAGGAACTAAGTCAGGCATCCCCAAACTGCGGCCCTCCAGATGTTTTGGCCTACAACTCCCATGATTCCTAGCTAACAGGACCAGTGGTCAGGGAAGATGGGAATTGTAGTCCAAAACATCTGGAGGGCCGAAGTTTGGGGATGCCTGAACTAAGTGCTCAGGTGCACACAGAGGGGGCACCCATCAGCTTCCACACAAAACAGATTCAGTGTGTGAGTTCACACATTCACCAACATCGCTAGACTCCTCGTAATTTGATTATTCAACATGTGCTGAGTGTTGGCTGAATGTGTGCATTGATTCTACCCATAGACATTTTGTACAGTACGGGAGGTTACTTTAGGTTCTAGATGCCTCATTTGAATGTGCAAGTTGATACTTGAGGGTGTAGCCACCAAGTGACAAATGTGGGTGCATGGACTGACCCAGGAATTTTCTCACTGCTCTTTCAACCTAACAAGGCAGGTGGCTGTACCAGGCCTGTCAACGATGTCTTTCGAGAAATGTCACATGGTTCCGCCTTTCTTCCTTGGCTTTAAGCAATTTATTTTTGCTGTTTCTTGGATGTGTCATTCCTTGCAAGTTACTCTTCTGTAGTCCACTGTGAAGCAAGGGTGGGGGGCAAGTAGCAGACCCTGCAGAACACAGGCAGAGCGGGATGTCCCAGTCCTTGCAAAGCAGAAATTAAGTATTGTTTACATCTGATATGTTGTTTTACAAGTAAAGCTGCTAAGCCTGGCAAAGGAAGGGAGGCCAACTGGTCTCCTGGCCTGCAGGAGAGGAAGGGAAGGGTGAGAGATCCCAGAGAGCCTGGGCCAGCCCTCACCCTCCCCTTCTTTGGCCCAGCCACCTTTCCTCTCTAGCGCTTCTGTCTAATTAATGTAAGGCCTGCTCAGGCACACCGTCCCTCATTGGGCCTGTCACTCGTTTATCATGCGACCCCCCTAGCCTTGGGTAATGACCTTGAAAGAATATATCAGCCCACGGTGGCGGGAGTGAAGAATTAAAGTGTTTCTCTGAGTGCTTATGGTCATTGCTGACAATTTATATGACACAGCTGCCCTAAGCCGTCCACACTGGCCATGGCAGGGTAATCATTTTCCAGGCAGGAAAGGATTACTGGCCGGACAGGCACTGCCCATGAGCCTCTGGCCGGCTGGGCTACTGCTGGTGGGGTGGAAGAAAGCAAAGACTCGGGCGAGGAACAGACAAACTGGGAGGGAGGTGTTGCTGGATCAAGGGGAAGGAGGCACGTTTGAGCAGGATTGTGAGGATCCCACAAGCAGCTGGGCAGGGTGGCAGATGGAGGAGAATCCAGAGCAAGTTGCCAGGGTGAGAAGGAAAGAGCTACGGTATGTCTGAAGTGCCAAAGGGGAGGGCTTATGAAGAAGAAGAAGCCACTGATTCAGGGGTCTGGGCACTCCAGAATGCACAGCCAAGAAGCTCCAGATTGCAGGACTCAAGGGATCAGGGTGCTGGGTGTGATGGGGTGACTGCCATCTTGGCAGCAAGAGGCAGCAGTAAACAGACAGCAATACAGAGGATGCTGGCAAGTAACTAGGGAGGGGGCAGGGGGAGGCTCTCCAGCTTCTTCATGAGTTTCCCTTGGATCAAGGAATAAATGGGGAGAGTATTTCCTTTGAGAGAACACCACTCGACTGAGACTTAGCACAGTTTGCTTTTCAATGGCTTGAGTAAAAATTACTGACCACATTCCAAGACAGAATTTGGTGCATTTCAACCACATCATTGCATGGGACTTAAGTATGCCAGCTGCTGTTCACTCCACTGGATTGCAGAGACTGCCTTTTGTTATTTAATTCGTAGGAAATATGTAACACCGCTTTTGAATGGCAATATTCTTGTTATATTCTTGTGACGTCCATCTGGTAGGATTTTCAACGGTCTCTGGCAGTTTTCCCACCACCAAGCAAGGATTTAATTAAACAATTTTGGAAATACTGTGGAGTATGGTGACTACAATTCTGGTGGTATTTCTAAAAAGAGTGTTTTGCAGATGACATTGTTGGAGACCCCAAGGTATAATACAGTAGAGTGGTTTTGTTTATTTTATGATGAATACTTATTATTAACTTTTTTTTTAAAAAAAGACAGCAATGCTCTTTTTAAGTGTTGTCTTTAATACACAGTACTATAATAATAATAATAATAATAATAATAATAATAATAATAATAATAATAATTTTTAAAATATCTTATAATATAATAATAATAATTTATTATTTATACCCCGCCCATCTGGCTGGGTTTCCCCAGCCACTCTGGGCGACTTCCAACAGAAAAACGAAATAAAATAATCTATTAAATATTAAAAGCCTCCCTAAACAGGGCTGCCTTCAGATGTCTTCTAAAAATCTGGTAGCTGTTTTTCTCTTTGACATCTGATGGGAGGGTGTTCCACAGGGCGGGCGCCACCGCCGAGAAGGCCCTCTGCCTGGTTCCCTGCAACTTGGCTTCTCGCAACGAGGGAACTGCCAGAAGGCCCTCGGTACTGGACTTCAGTGTCCGGGCAGAACAATGGGGGTGGAGACGCTCCTTCAGGTATATTGGACCGAGGCCATTTAGGGCTTTAAAGGTCAGCACCAACACTTTGAACTGTGCTCGGAAACGTACTGGGAGGCAGTGTAGATCTTTCAAGACCGGTGTTATGAGGTCTCGGCGGCCACTCCCAGTCACCAGTCTAGCTGCCGCACTCTGGATTAGTTGTAGTTTCCGGGTCACCTTCAAAGGTAGCCCCACGTAGAGCACATTGCAGTAGTCCAAGGGGGAGATAACTAGAACATGCACTTTTGCACAGAAGGCCTATATAACCTTCTGCTTATGAGAAGTATATTTACAGTAACAGTTGTGTAGCTAAAAATGTTGAAACTCTCATACAGACACAGGTATTTATTTGATTGACTGATTTCTATCCTACCCTTCCTCCAAAGTATCTCAGTACAGGAAAAATAAATAAAGATAAATATAATACTATTTTAAATTTATATTATATATATGTATATGTATGTATGTATGTGTGTATTAAGCTAAGGGACGCGGGTGGTGCTGTGGGTTAAACCACAGAGCCTAGGGCTTGCTGATCAGAAGGTTGGCGGTTCGAATCCCCGCAACAGGGTGAGCTCCCGTTGCTCGGTCCCAGCTCCTGCCAACCTAGCAGTTCGAAAGCACAACAAAGTGCAAGTAGATAAATAGGTACCGCTACAGTGGGAAGGTAAACGGCGTTTCTGTGTGCTGCTCTGGTTCGCCAGAAGCGGCGTTGTCATACTAGCCACATGACCTTGAAGCTGTACGCTGGCTCCCTCGGCCAATAACGCGAGATGAGCGCCGCAACCCCAGAGTCGGTCACGACTGGACCTAATGGTCAGGGGTCCCTTTACCTTTACGTGTGTATTAAACATTTCAAAATATTTTTTTAAACCCCTGAAGTCTTTCAGAACATTTGGAACAACTAGAATCAAGCAATCACTTACTTCTGGTACCTTACAAAACTATAGACCAAAAGAGTAGCATTTAAAATATCTACAGCCTAAAAGATTATGAAACCCCGATACAGTCTGAGAATGATGAGATGGGAGCTGAATTTCTGTTCACATTTCTGTGCAAGACTTTTAAACCAATTATTAGAAAATATCAAACCAGTGTATGTTAAAGAGAAAAGCAATATATCATAAAGACAAGATAAAAACAATTTCCAAGAAATCAAAATGCCAGCAGTGGAGAAAAATAAAATACGGTACACTGAATTAATATGGGAAGGCCTGTATGAAAAGAATGCTTCTTTAAGTAGATGCCTATCTCATTTGCTTATGTTGAAGAGGCTGCCTGCTTCCTGAGGTCCAAATCCTCTGTGTATGAGGACAGCCATGGAGGCCTTCATGTCCTACTTGTGGTCTTTTTTAGGCTATACACTGTTGGAGGAAGATACTGGGCAGGATGACTAAGAAGGAAGAGCTCTACATATTTTAGAAGGAGTCTAAACCAGGCCAACAGACCCTCCATCGTCACATGCAGGCATACACCACTGAATGCCTGATACTGCATTTTACTTTGTCCTGCTGACAAAGCAAGGATTAGACACATACATAGAAGAGGAAGACAATTAACCACGACAGATATGTGGAATCTCCATGTTCAGATAACGGGGGCAGAAGGGCAGTTGCTTCATCTGCTTGTGAGCTTCCTAGAGGGATCTGACTGGTCTCTTGGGAGCAGGGAAGTTAGGTCAGATAGGCCCTTGATCTGCTCTGACATGGAAACTCTTCTGCTTTACACTGGAAGGAACTGAAACATGTTTAAAGGAAAAGATGGTTGGATTTCCCCCCCCCCCACTCAACAGTGACTCAGGAAGTTAAATAATCTGAATGAGCCAATCAAGAAGAAGTTCCTGTTTCGGCCTAACCACCAGTTGGGAGTAGAAGCAGATGAAGCTACAGTGCCACCTGCTGGCCCCGGAGTGGCAGCAAGATGGTGGCTGTTGTCAAGTAAATTACAGGGCTCAGTGGTTCACGCCCCACCCCTGCCCTCACCCCCATTTTGACAGCATGGACAGGGAGGGCGGCAGTTGTCTATGAACTTATCAGAAGATAGCGTCTGGGTCAAATTCATCACCAAGCTCCTACATCTCTTAACATGGTGGAACCATAGCTTCAGTCTCCAGTTGTGAGACTCGGGCCATTCCTGTGTGCACTGGCAGCAGCTGCAGGTGGATGTGATAGCAACAGAGGCTTGGTCTTGCACATGAAGGGGCTGGCAGGAGACACACCCAGGCAGCCTTCTCCAGCCGGTCTTTGCTCATTGTCTACCTGGGCCATCATTTATTTCACCAGGCTGCTGCCTCTCCTGTCAGGAGGGATACTCAGCCGCAGTGATGTTTCCTGGGCAGAAGGATGCAAAGAGCCTTGGAGATGCCACTGCCTTTGCAATCACCCAAATGTCATAGTTTGCTGCCATTAATAAATACTCTTTAAAAAACAGCTGGAAGAAGGAGCTGGAGGCTGCCATATCTTTGTCCTCCAAGCATAGCTTTCTGCGGTGACATCTGCTTTCCTCTGAATAATAATAATAATAATAATAATAATAATAATAATAATAATAGCAGCAGCAGCAATATTTTTAAATGCTTTATCTTGACAATATCAGGTGCCTTCCTCCACAGCATTTGTGTGACGGAGCAATGCCTATATATATATGTATATATTTATATTGAGCATTCTCCCCCCCCCCCACCCGCCACCCACCTCCGCCTCCCCCAGAATGTTCAGCAGAAAAGGCTTGGCTTGATTAATATTTTCCGCTGTCCGGTAACCATGGCAATTGGGTCAGCAGATATAATACTTAATTTAATCTTCCAACTGCCTCTGTGTGCATCACCAATGTCCCGAATAATAGAAAGCGTTTGCCTCTCTCCTTCGCACTCATTCTTCCCCCTCCCCCCTCCCTCTTCCCTCTTTTGCTGTTGTCTTGCATATATCTTTGCCAGTGGCTCCCTCACATGACCCTAAAGGTATAAACTGTTTTCTTCGTTCGCGTTACGCAGTCTAAAAATAATAATAATTCTGGCCATCCCTCCCCACCCCAGCTGATCCCCCACAACACACATCAGTCCAATCCCCCTCCTGCCTGCCCACCCCACCACCAGCACCACTTCTCCAGCAGCCAATCTCCACGGTATGACAAGGGGAAACGTGGGGAGATTCGGAGAGCTTTCATAGCAGCACTGTAAGGTTTATGAGCCACCCTCTCCAGCCAAATGAACCCATGTGGATTTTCCTGCCCGTTGCAAAGCTTGCATGATTGGCCAAGACGGACGCGATGGCCCGGTCTGCTCTCCAGGTGGGTCAAGCGCCTCGCTTTGTCGCCTTCAACCCCAGCTCACCTATTTCTCATTTATTTCTTGCTCTTCCTTTCCCTTTGATAATTCTCCTCTTGTATTTCTGTTTCATTTTGTTTGTTTAAGCTGCCATGTTTTGAACAGAAAATGAACCCCTTGATGGCGGGGATCTAAGGGCTGGGGAGACCTGGTTGTCTGGGCCTGGGCAGGCTTCAAGGAGGCGAGAGGAACAGGGAGAGAAAGAGGGTCTTTTATCACGTTCAAAGAATTGCTGTGAATTCCAGGAGGCAGGTGAACTGGTGGGCGCCTTCCACCATCCTTCGTGTGACAGAATTAAAGAGGCGATTCTCCAGCTGTTGGCAAAGCTTTGGTGGGGAGGGTGTGTGTGTTGTGTGTGGGGGGGTTACCTTTGCACAGAGAAAGAGAGGCAATAGGAGAGGCTAGTTGGATCGAAGGGCAGGCCATCATGTCCCTGAGCACACTCCTGTTAAGCAGGAGAGAAGGTGGCTATCCATTTGCTATTCCTATAGACCCCGGGCAAGAGGCCTTGCAGAGCCTGGTCACAGGGTCTCTCTGTGGCTTTGAGAATGACCTGGGTCGTCGCTGCAGATGCTGTTTCTTGGCTAGAACCAGAGTGGCGAGGATTTGGCTACAGCAATCAAGGCTTCTAAAGATCCTAGATCCCAGACATCTGGGCCCACCTGACTCCCTGAGAACACAAAGTGACCCTGAGGGAACAGGCCAGGCAGGATATGAGGAGGCAAAGTCACCTTTAGGTAACCCCCGCTAAAGAGGAATTGACTGAGAAACAGATACAAGCTGGGGAGTCCGGTCCATTTGAGGGAGGCAGAAGATGTCATTCAGGTGTGTGAGATTCTACCTGCCTTTATGGCTGAGTATATTTGTGACGGCTCAGAGTGGTCAAAGAAGCAGCCACAACATACCAGGGGCTGCTTTGCTCCCCATTTACATTTGTAGCAAGGACGCATCACAAGTCTTCCATCCTGCACTCAATAAAATTGTAGGCAGCATTGCAAACAAAAATGTATAAATTCAGAGAAATTCACACTAAAATACTAATGAATTTTCATGAGGACTTCTTTTTAAAAAATCTGCAAAAAAGGAAAAGCCAAGAGAAACAAAAATTTACAGATTCACCCATATTTCCAACCAATGACAAATCCATCCTCTGAGCACCCAGGGTCATTTAGATCTATACCTGGTTTTGAACGATGCTCATACAGCTGCTTCTGACATTTTATCCGCTCTGTCACGTGCACCCAGTGAAATTAGGAAGTGCAGCCCAGGGCCATTTGCATGGCTTGGTTTGTCCCCAATTGGTCAGGGGTCCTGCTGGCAAAACCTAGCCAGAGACAATATGAAGGGTTTGGGCCCCTGCTAAGATGCTTCAGAAAAGGAGCTGGACTTCCATAGGAGGGCCTGGCCTCTCTAGCAGTGGAGTAAATGGTGGTGGTGGTCAAATGAGTCTTTTGGGTTTTTTTTATTACAATGAAGTAGTATATAAACGTTGTGTAATAAAACAAACAAACAAAATGAAGTGAGCAGGTGCTTGCTTAAATACATTCATTATATGGATTTGTCAAATTGGTATTGGTCAGAATTAAATGTGCTACTACCCTGTCAGGGGCTAGGAGTGGGAGTCATCTTCAGGTGATGAAGTGTAAGACTCTGAAACAGAAGGGGAAGGGTATGCAGGCACCGTCTGAAGCATTCCTACCTGAGGAGCCTGCAGAGCCAGTGTCCTGCTCCTCACCCTGCAGCCAGAGGATGCCATTCTCAGGCTTGGAAGGCTCCATGGAAGACTCATTGCAACCGGAGACTCCACTCCATTGCAGCAAGAGACTATTGGATAGGCTGGGCCCTTTAAGGAAAGCAGAACTTTCCAGTGCCTGCCAGGCTTGTGGTTAGGAGGCAGCTGTTCTGCTGCAGCCACATAGGGCTGGGTGAGGTTCAGTTTGTTCCCTGCTGAAGCAACATAGGAGCTGTGTGGCCACAGAGCCACGCCAGAGCCAGTGCATTCAGCCAGAACCCATACCCTCCAACATTTCTCCAATGAAAATAGGGATGTCCTATTGATTCTATTATTATTATTATTATTATTATTATTATTATTATTATTATTATTATCCCCCAGCCCATCTGACTGGCAGATTCCAACATATATAAAAACATAATAAAACATTAAACATTAAAAAACTTCCCTATACAAAGCTGCCTTCAGATGTCTACTAAAGCTTGTATAGTTAACATATTTGTGGCTCGAGGGTCACATAACTCCATACCCTCCAACATTTCTCTGATGAAAATAGGTACATCCTAAGGAAAAGTGGGACATTCCAGGGTCAAATCAGAATGGCTTCTGTAAATCCGGGACTCCCTAGAAAATAGGGACACTTGTAGGGTCTGCCCTCCTGCCTCTACCCTTGCCTTGGCCTGCTGGTACCCAGCCTGAGCCTCATCTCACCTGAGCCAGTCCAAGTGGGCCCTGATGGCAAGACAAGGCTTCCTCAGTGGGACATAAATCCAGGCAACATGCAGAAGGGGTCAAGGGCACTTTTAAGAGGTGAGAAGCTGAGAACCTTGTGGCTCCCTGCAAAGAAAAGACCACAGTTCTGAGGTCATACTGGAGTCTGTAGCCAGCGAAATTATCCAAGGGCTGTGGAAGGAAGGAAGCAAAGGTGCTGCTATCTGAGAGGGGAGATGGCCTGATGGGGACTCAGCAAGGAGGGAAGCCCAAGTGCTCTCCAGAGGTGCCCTATGGCCAAGAGGCAACAGTTCTGGCTTTGAAGCAAGGGCAGTTGCCTGGGCCTGGGTCCAAGCCCTGTTTGATGGCTCCCAGAGCAGCCTTTGCAAGCCAGGTGGGCTTCCTCCAAACCAGTTAGCCCTGGAAGGTGCACTACATATGGAAAGAAATGAGCCCCATCCCTGCCAAACCCCAAATAGGTATTCCCCTGATTACAAGGGAGCTCTTCTTCCAAACTTTCCCTAATTAATTCTGAGCACTCATTGAGATTTTCCATTCCGTTCACAGTTTGATTCTTGCTCTGAGGTGTTTCTAATAAGTGCTGTCATAGAGTCTTCAGTAGAATTCTTTACTTTAATGGATCTTTCGAAAGTGACTCCAATTCTGTTTCATTTAGATGCTTCCTCTGATTGTCAGTTTCATCCACGCTATTGGGCTTGATTATCGACTGAGAGCTGTAAATCGCAGACACTCAGAAGGGCGTCAGAGAAGGGAGAGAGAGATTTAAACTGGTTAAATGTTTCATAATGACACATTTCAAGCTTGGCATGATGCATGCATGTTCCTTTCTAGCAGTAAATTTGATCACGACAGGCATTCTTTCTATTCCTAAACTGGACCAACTTTGCTGTTCTGGAAACTGCTCTCTCTTTTTTCCTCAAGGAGGAGGTACATAAACATTCGGAGTTTGAAAGTTGGGTTTTATGGCCCAGTCCATCTTAACCTCAGGACAGGCAGCAACCTCATATCTCCCTTCAGCTATGCCATGTTAGGAGGGTCAGTTGCTGCTATTCCTGTCCTGTAGAAACTGGGCTTGTGCAAGCCCCTCCGAGAGTTTGTCTCCCCAGTGGAAGGGTGCCTGTTCCTTTCAGGTTCAGTTTTAAGACAGATGTGGCTGTTGAACTCTGTGGCAAAACTCACCATTGGGGCTGGGATTCACCCATACAAGCCATGTGGTGACCTCTTTTCCTAGATGTGCGGAGGAAGGCTGTAGCTGAGTGCTGGACTGTTTGCTTTGTACAAAGCAATCCTCCAAAGCCACACATGGCATCTTCTGCATAGCATCTGACTGGGGAGTAAGATACCCACCACCCACAATATCCAGCTCATAGTGCTTATGGATGCTGCCAGTGTATAGGGACATATGAAGAGCTGGTCTATTTCCTGAGTCTGAGTTTCCAGGGAGGCAAGAAGCAGGAGGGGACTTGTTGTCTTCATGTCCTGCTTGTGGGATTCCAAGGTTCACCCAACTGGACACTATGGAAGAGTAGCTGGACCATTTCATGATCCAACAGGGCTGCTATTATGTGCTTATGGGAAAATCTATCCATGGCAGAGGGGAGCAGACCTGAGATGCTGCGTAGACAACCACTGTTGGCAGTTCACCGCATCATCAAGAGGTGAATCTGTTCGTCTGCAGATCTGTTTAAGCCAGAGTTTTTAGCAAGCTCTGTCCAGTTTTGAAATGAAGTGCAGCATCGGAACGCCTTCATTTCCTCTTGTACAGGAGCAGGATTGGTGGGCTGTCAAGTAGCTGAATGGATACAGATGGCTGTGGCTACAAAAATTCCCAAAGGAATATTGCAGCCCCCCCACCCCTGCGCAGCACCCCCAAGGGGAAACCTGCATTAGAAAGCATTTTCCCTGCTGCCGTTTGCTAACAAGACTGCAAACCTGAAGGTGTTCCAGCCTTCTCAGCTGCCATTTCCTACAACTGTCCCGCTTGAAGCGAGACATCGCAGAATTACAGAAGCCATCCTGGCTTCTGATTGGATCCCAGAATGTCCTGTTTTGGCTTCCACAAGTTCACAGCCCCAAAAGACACTCGTTGGGGGGGGGGCGCATGCTCTCATGTAAGTTATCTAGCGCCAAAAAGATGCACGTTTTTCGAAGCTGCATTCTTACACGAGTCATGTGACTCACATGGGCGAGAAGCCCCCAAAGACATACAGCCAGATTTTCCTCTGTGGCATGTTGGAGGGTATGCAGCTGCAAAGCATTTATGGGATAGAGTGGGAGTATCATCCAAGGCCTGGTTTGCTGCTGTTTGTGGGAGGAAGGTGTGAGCAGAGCAGTGGGGAGCTGAAATCAATCATGGCAGGCCAGGACCTCAAGAGGAGTCCTTGTCCAGCAGAAGAATCTAGGACAACCATTCCTAGTGGCAATGGCTGCTGAAAAATCCCTGACTCTAGCAGGTAGGCCAAAGAGGCCAGAGGGGCAGTAGGCCGCCATCTCTGCAGCTGGTGGCTGTTGGGTCCTCACATCAGTTGGTTGGGCTTGAGAGAAATGCCAAACCCAGCTCATCTGCAGTTTATGAGTGCAGCACCAACCGTGCCTCTGAATTTACAGGGGGCCATAAATCAGTGGTGTGTCCTCAGCCTGTGATAGTCTGCAAATTCTAAACTAATATCTTGCTCCTTTTCTGAACAGCATCATATTTATGGAAACTTTCCATAAATTGTGTGCCAAATGCCAGCAGCAGCACAATCCCAGAGGGATGGAGATGTACAATTGCAAAACGAATAATTAATGGGAAATAGAAGAGAATCACTGTCATGGTGGTGGCAGCAGGCAGCGGGGAGCTGGTACTTAAGAAGACTAAACTTAGCAGTGTCAAATGGATAAGCAGATTCTCTCCACCTATGAAAATCTTTGCTGCAGTGGTGGCTCCTTCTTGACCCTGCCTCCCCAGCCAACATGTTGCTGAGGCTAATGGGAGTTGTAGTTCAAAACACCTGGAGGGCATCTCAGTTGGGTGAAACTGGTCCAGAGGTCAAGAAGGAGGAGGAGGCAGTTCATAGAAGGTTGCCCAGAAATCCTAGAGAGGACGTGAGAAGGTTCTCTTGAGGTCGTTGCTGCGAGCTAGTCTTTCTCGAGGGCCCTCTTGATCTGAGGGGTGTTTATGACTAATTTATTCCTTCTCTTTAGTGACATTGGGCTGATTCTCACAAGAAAGCATACAGAGGCAATGGGCATCTAGTGTCTTAAAACTGAATGTAAGAAATTCCCATTGCACCTCCAAACCTTGTTCCAACATACTTTTGCTCACCTGCACTGCCACAGAGGAACTGGGAGTCACCTAGGGCAAGGGGATCCTGTTGACGCTTTCAAAAGAAGGATGTGAGCAGTGCTGCTTAGCATTCTGGGAAATCTTACATGTGGCCAGGACTCCGGTGGGATTTTCTCAAATGCTTCTCTTGTCTTCTTCATCTGGCTAGGCCAGGTGGTCAGGTAGATGTGGTCAGGGGACCGTGTATGGTATAGAGTAGCCATGCTGTTAAAGGCAAACCGGAAGGCTTGTTCAGAGGAGAGATCAGAAGCAGGAATCACCTCAGTTCATCTGCCCCACCAAGTAGCAATGCCTTCAAGAGGCCCACAAGCAGGGATAAGTGGTTCCTGCTCTGTGTCTGCCAGCAAATGTTAGGAGAGGTATAGGCTAAACTCAGAGCATCTTCCACAGACCAACCATGACAAACAGCCATTGACAGATCTCCCCACTAACCCATGAATTCCTCTAATCCCCCTTTAAACCTCCCTGTTCTTTCTTTCTGTTGTAGGGCTATCACTGCATCCCACAGCAGTGGATCCTATAAATCAATTTTCACACAGCTTTGTGTGCCAAGAGCCCCCCTGAAAACCAAGCAAATGAGAGAGACCACAGCCTGCCATTCTGAGGAAATCCCTGTGACAGAATACCCAGTTCTCTATCTTCTGGCCTGGCCCACAGGGCGCCTCCAGAGGCTCCCTCATCCCTCTCCACCTCAAGACAGGTGGGTGATGCTTGCCAGGAAGATGGCAGAGAGATGCTGGTAGGCTGGGAAAGAGAAGCTTTGGTGGAAATGGGAAAGAACCCTTCAGTTAGGAGGAGGTGGTGGTTGTGGTGGTTCCTTTGCCTAGAGGTTTGCATAAAAAGCACCCTCTCCTGCTTGGCCTCTGCTTGTGCTCTCTCTCTCTCCCCCCCCCCCATATGTGCACAACACCATTAGCTGGGAGAACCCTTGGAGGCCCCCTCCCATCCTGCAGGCATTTGCTTTACGTAAACCAGCTAGCAAACCGCTCTCTTCGTATTGATGTAGACATTACCACAAATCGCCACTTAGGGACCTGGAAGAATTGACTCGCTGGTTTCAGATCCAATACACATAACTTGATCAGACGCAAAGTTTAAGTACACTTGGCCGGCGTGCCAACTGCGCCCGACGTGGAAAGTGGCTCCTCTGCCGGCTCCTTAAAGAGGCCCTGAGGGGAAACAATGAAAAAATAAAGATCTGGGGTTAAGACATTGACTGCGGCGGTTTCTATGATGGAGAGTTAGCATAAGCATGAAAAAGTCGAGCATTGTTGTCATTGTGTGAGCGAGCTGTTCCCTTCAACTTGTCTGCACAGCTCATGAAGCCTTTCTGGGTTTGGGATTTCGTAATCTCTTAGGGCTGCCCTGGATTCCTGCAGGAGTGGAGTGGGGAGGCTGACTGCCTGTAATCCCAGGACCTGGGGGGGGGATGAGCCCCCACCACTCCCAGGCACAGTTTGTTCCTTCTCTTTCATTCTGCCACACACCCTGTTGCTTGCAGGATCGTCCTCATGCAGACTTAGTCCTCCCAGCATTGTGGGTGCCTCCCTGATTGGTTTAGTGGTGTTTAATGACTGCTGCTGTGCTGCCAGGTTTGAAATAATAATAAACAAGAAGAGGAATGTAGAGAGCAGAAAGGAATGAGAAAGAGCTCAGGGTATGTGGAGTTCCTCTTTTAGGAAAGACAAAGTAGTGGGTGAACCAGAAACAGGATTCAGGATGAGGTATGGTCGGTGACAGGTCTTTACACTCCTGCCCCAGACATCCTCTGTCTTGACGCTCCTTTGAGAGGGACATCGCAGCAGCAGCAGCAGCAGCATTCTCCACATTGCTCACCTGGTTGAGTTTCATGCACATCCACACCATCACACCATACATCAGAAGCACATGGCTTCCCCCCAAGAATCATGGGAACTGTAGTTTATCCTTCACAGAACTATAGTTCCCAGCACCCTTAGCAAATTGCAGTTCAAAGCACAAATGTGGCTGCAATAGTTCAATATTCCCAAATCCCTCATTTGCCCTTTTATTGCTGGCTCAGAGCTGCATTCATGGCATTCCCCAAAACTGCCCCCCCCCCCAGTGCTGATACTATGCAGGCACAGACCAAATAATCTGGCTTCAGGCCTTTCTCTGGACACCATACAACAAGGGAACTTTCTAGTTGCCTGGCTCAGCCAAATTCCAGAGCCCTCTGGCTGGGTCCTGATGTGACTGGCAATGGCCTCATGCACTTCAGAAGGAAGGAGGGCGGCCTTCCTTGGACATCTGCCTCACTTCCTCTGTTCCTGTTAGCTTCATCCACAAACCTGAGTGAACCTTGGGCACATCTTGCAGTTTTCTTGCAAAAGGAAACACAGCACAATTGCAGAGCAGGTGGCCTGCTGCACTACGTATGTGAAGCTTTTCACACACTCTGCTACCTTGACCCAGTAGTATGGAAAACCATCGGGAGTATGGAAAACCCTCGGGAGGGAAACAGTCTCAGGTGTAAACTTGGGGTGGGGGCCCTGGGGCTTCTTGAATGTGACATTTGGTCTCCTGGCAGGGAGATCAAAGAGGTCACTCACTTTCTGACTTGCAGTATCTGCACTGTGAGAGGGTCAGAAGCCATTGAAGATGTTGGCAGAGCATTTCAAGTTCTCATTGGCTGGGACCTTCATCCCAGACAGGCACATTTGGGAGCAGGCTAGGACCCCCCATTTGCAGCAGGGAAAAGAAGAAGTCATGGGTTGGGACTGTTCAAAGATGTCTCGCCCTTCAGGGACCAGGAAGCACATCCTTCCATGTTGCTGCAGGTCTCACTCACAACAAAGGTGGCGGGGGGGGGGGGGGGAGCAGGGACAAGAACATTGTATGGATCAGCCACTGGCACTTTGGCTCTGCTGCAACTCCATCTTCGGATTGGATTTTATATTATCCACCATGTGATCTTGCCTTGGAAAAGTCCAGCAGGGGACTGCAGACTATTTTCTTGTTACTAAACAAGGAGGCATTAACTGCACCATCTAGAAATAAAGAGAGAGATTTGGCCGGGGGGGGGGGCAGAGCAGAGGCAGGCGCCCGCTCTTTTCTTCTTGCTATTATTATTTGCGACAAAGCCCCTGGTCCATTTTTCTTCATAATTTGTAGGACTCTTAATGGGAACCGCACCTCCCAATTACCATGGCTGCCAAAGGCTAATTTTGTTACCCTCAGGATCCACAATAGAGAAACTGTGTCAGCCCTTGGGAGGCATTTGCATACCCTACATCCCAAGAATGCAAAGCAGCCGCCTGGCCTCAGTGCCACGCTGCTTGTGGCAATTAAGGGTCATTAGCTGGGCTGGGCTCCCTCTCTTGCTTTCCTTCTCCTTGTTTTTGGGGATGCCTAGAAACTTCATCTCCTTTGTCAGGAACTGGTACCCAAGTGGCAACATGATGCCTGACAACTTTTCAGGACTTCATGCCTTCCTCTCCGTCTTGATTCTCCTTGGACTGGTGTGTGTGGCGCAGGTGTGTGTACCTGCGTTACAAACTCCTTGTGCAACTGACTCAGTAAGGGCTTTTCCAGCAATCGCTGCATGAGAGTCCCAGATGGATTTGGACCTTTGCATGACTGTTTTCCCCACCCTGACAAAGTCCTCCTGATTCAGAGGCAAGAGCATTGCATCTCTCCTGGCTGAAGGCCAAGAGCTACATTGCTTCTCCCGTCCCCCCACCTGCCTTTCTGTCCGTAGTAGCCCTCCATTCCACACACAGCTTTGGGCTTCTTTGGGGCCTGTAGCCTCTTTGATGGCTGGCTGGGTGCTTATGAACTGGGATAGGTACACCATCGTGACCTAAACCCCATTAACAAAGAGCTGGACCTTTGTAGGGAGGGGCACAGCTCAGTCACACTAGCCATCCATCACATAACAAGGGGCATCATCTACTCTACAATGTACCGGTTTCAGTGTACACACTATACCTTTAGAGCACATTTGAAACACCTTCTTTTGCTGTAGTGTAATGGCTGCAGTTGCAACCCTCTGGCTAATTAGTCCCTGTGGCTAACCTGCAGCCCTCCAGATGTTGCTGAACTGCAGTGAGTATGGCCCACATTTGGGGATGATGGAACCTGTAGTCCAGGAATATTTGGAGGGTCACAGCTTAGGTGCCCCTGATTTGCCCCCTCCGAGTTCTGGAGTGATGAAATGGCTGGCTATAAAGTGGTGTGAGAGGCCACTTCGAGACAACTTCTTTACTAAGGATCCATCCCGACTCATATGCTGGCAGATTAGATTATGCTGGCCATTCAATGAGCATTCTTTCCAGTTTGTTTTGGGGGGTGGTGGTTAGATGATGTTGCATCAAAGCAAGTGTTATCCCATACCCTTCAACATTTCTCCGATGAAAAGAGGGATGTCGTCTTCTATCTCTTCTGACATTTCTCCGATGAAAATAGGGACGTCCTATTGGAAAAGTGGGACAGTCCAGGATCAAATCAGAAACTGGGATGACTTCTGTAATTCCAGGACTGTCCCTGGAAAATCAGGACATTTGGAGGGTATATTATCCCAGCGCAGTTTCTCATCACTTTCCCGATTGCAAAAAAAAAAAAATCTTTTGGAGAAGTGTGTTTGTTGCACAAGATCACCCAACCAACTTTAACTGTGCAGCCTTCATTTGCCAGTTTGTGCCTGAATCCTACTCGGAAATCTGGAAGCGCCCTGAGTTCATTATGTGGCTATATTCCCCAGGCCACATCCAGGCCTATTGCCTGCATGGCTTCCTGTACATTGCTTCCAGGAGCCAGGAATGTGCTGTTGGGGAGGGGGGAGCAAATAACAGGTATAGGATGGACACAGGAGGAGACCTGTGCCAAGTCTAGGCAATCTGAAGCCTTCCTGGTCCCCTCTACTCCTCACTTTACCCTCTGTCGTTTACATGGAGATGACAGTTTAGCATATGCACAAATTCCTATCAGCTGCTGATTTTATTGACAATGTGGATAGATTGAAAGGCCCAAAGCTTTTTGTTGTTGTTTTGTTAAGGCAAATAAGGAAAGCAGAAATGTAAATTACATCCTCGGGTTCACATTAGAGGTTTGCAAATAATACAAGGCTAATGGTTATTGCAAAGGAAAATAGCGTTGGGATCAATATTCTATACAGTCGAACGCAGTACCTCCCTCTCCCCTACCCTCTCTCTCTCTCTCTCTCTCTCTCTCTCTCTCTCTCTCTCTCTCTCTCTCTCTTAATCACTTCATTGCAGAAATGGCATTGAAATCAGAAATCTCATTTTCTCCATTTGTACAAATTGAACATAAATCATGGCGAGGGAGGGGGACGTGGCAGGCAACTTTGCTCTTGGTGGGGCTGCACAGCTACCGGTAATTAGCATAAGGTTAGGGGGGAGCACGTGCAGGTGGGAAAGTGAGGTTGGTGGGCCTACTGGCTTTCCCAAGCAAGTCTTTCTCTTCCCCTTCACAAATGCCCCACTTCTCACAAAAACAAAACAGTCAGTAGTGTGCTGGTCCAAGGGTGAACCGAGAGGCGAGGTCCAGGGCCGGTCCGAAGTCTAGGGAATCCAGGAGAGGTCAGTCCAATGAAGCTGAGGCAGGGTGCAGGGCAGGAGACTAGGCGAGGTCAGGAGCAGGAATCCAGGGTGGGTCAGGAGCATGAACAAAGGCAGGAATCCAAGGCAGGCCAGGAGCAGGAACACAGGCAGGTCAGGTTCTGGAGCACAGGCAGGATCTGGCAATCAGCAATGTTGCTCCCACCACCTGGGGTGGGGTCTGACTGCCTTTTATCTCTGACGAGGTAATGGCCAATCCCGGTCCCCCGGTGACTCACCACCCTGCCTAGCCTTAAGACGAGCACTCCTCGTGCGAGTACTCAGGTCTCTCCTCCTCTCAGCCCTGAGTCTCTGCAGCTCGGGAGACGCTGGAAGGTTACTGGACCCAGGAGCCGCCTCGGCCTCTCCTGACCCAGTCGGTAGTGGACCAGCTGTTGGCAATGAGGTATTCTCAGCACCTGGAGCCAGGACAGGCTCAGGCCCCTGACTCGGCCCAGCTGGTGCTTGTTGCAGGGGAACCTGAGCAGACTGAGGCTCTTCAGGAAGAGGCCCCAGACTAGGTTCAGCCAATGTCCCAGGCAGAGGGTCCAGTACAGGCTGCGTTTCCTCCAGCTCCGAGTCTGAGCCTGAGTCCCAGGCTATCACAAGTAGCTTCTGTAAGGTGCCTTAAGTCTTGGATGGGCAGCAGAGAAATGGAATCAATGAGTCATGGAGCAATGTAGTGTTGGGGTTGAGGGCCAAAAAATTGCATCAGAGAAATGAAGGCTACTGCTTATCTTCCAGTGATTTAGGGTGGGCTTCATGTGTGTGGGAGGGGGACACAGCTCCCACCAACCTGTGTCCCCTCAGTAGAGTTTGGCAAAAGAAACAAGTGGCATGAATCTATGCATCCAGTGCACTCTGTCTCCTTCAGTAAGTGGCAGTCAGTGAACTGGAGTGGTGGTGGTGGGATCACGGAATACAGTGGCACCCTGTGTCTTTTGCCCAGTAATTCCTTGGGGAGGAGGGTCTCTGGCAGCCATCCAGTGTCCCCATAAGGTGTAACCGGACCCTTAGTCTTGCCACCTGGTAGCTGCAGGTGCACAAATGAGGACCTCTCCTAGGCTCCATCTTCCCAACCAGACCATGCTGTGTATTGTGATTTCCAGAACTGGGTTTGAGGATTTTAGCAACAGTATGCAACATAAAGAGAAGAAAATTCTTTTGTTTGGATAATGCAGGATGAAAATATGAAGATTAGAAGATGAACCTTCACCCAACATTCAAGTCTCCTCTCAGTTGGCTGTGTCTGGGGTTGGGACTGGGGGCAGGGGTGGGGGCTTGACAGGCAAGAGCATTTCTTGTGTTGCCTGGAGATCTTCTTCCCAAACCTTTGGTGGGATCTTCTCAGAAACACCAAGGCTGGTGACGAAGAGCTTTACATCTGCTGTTGCTGCTTGTGGGGCATCTTCCTAAGTGGCCTTGGAAATAATAAGTGGGGTGGGGGAAAGGGTGAAGAGGGAGGCTTGTGGGGGGCAGGGCCAAAGCCAGAGGTTATCCTGCAACACCCTCTTGATGCCCTCCTGCCAAAGTGCAGCTGCTGCATTAATGCACAGACATTTGAAAGATAATCACGATTCTGTAGATCAAAGCAGCCCTTCTTCTGACAATTACAGTGAAATTGAAGCTCTCCTCCAAGAGCAACTCCAGCCCCCTCTTGTTGTGCTTCTCCCTTAAAAAAAAAAAATCTTTATGAGCAAATTCGTTTTTCAGGGATGTAGAAAGAGCCGATTGGATGCTGAATTCTACCCTCACTGCCCAGAGGTGGGATTCACAGGGTTGGATGTGTAACATCTGAAGGGCCGCCTTAAAGAAAAAAGAAAAAAGAAAGAAATCTAAGAATAAAAGAGAATAGAAGGAGAAGCTGATCAGGAATGAATAAAGTCTCCTTTTAAGCTGAACCCGCCCCCCCAACCCATTTTCCCTCCAGAAAAGCCAGCCTGTAATTGCTTGCAATCACTCGGCACAAATTGTCTGCTCGTATTTGCTTTTTAATTTTGTATAATCTGGTCCATTTCGCTCTCTCTGCCTTTGAGCTTAACCTCACTCTCCCCCCCGCCTCCCCTCTTCCTCCTGCATGTCTTCTTTTTCTCTTGTGCTTTAATTCTTTAGTGCTGTTTAAAAATTAGTAATAATTGCCAGGGATGTTTCTTTCTACTATGGAACAGCAACTTTGGAGCAAAATCCAGCGCCTTTTGGACACACACAGGGTTGTTGTTTTGAGTATATTCATTAGGTTTTCCTTCCTTCCTTCCTTCCTTTCAGAATCTGTAAATGCACAGAATGAACTCAAAGCGAGGCCTGGGATTGGTAGGCAATGGTGTGTGAGGGGGCTGTTCTTGCAATCTTTGCAGCAAAAAGCAGGTTATTGCAAGAAAAATATGTAAAGGTTGCTTTGATTTTCCCCCTCCCTCCCTCCCTCCCTCTCTGTAGTTCTCATTGTTACCATCTTATTTCCTCCCCAGTTCGTACAGTATGTATGGTAAGGGTAATATCCTCTTCTGCATAGCCAGCCGCACTCCTTGCTAGTGGTGACTGAAATTAAGAGCCTACGACTCTGAGGCAGAAATGTCGGTGAATGTTTTTGATGTGATATGGGCGGAAGCGCCTTAGGGGTGGATCAGACCAAAGTCCAACCTAGTCTGTTTATAGGAAGGTGCAATCCACAAGGTTCAATCCACAATGGCACCACCACCAATATAAAAAGGTTTATGCTAACTTGTGGATAACATCATAAGATGTTTTGCTGATGGATACTGCTGTCAATTGTGTATATATGGGAATACAGGCTTTCATATTGAACTTTTGGAGGTCTCCAGGGGAAAGTCCATTGAGTTAGTTGGGTATGGGTTATCTGGTTTCTATGCAGTGCTTCTGAAAATAATAAAATTAGAAGTGGGGAAACAATGGCACCTCCAGATAGGACTGAGAATTTCCCCTAACTTGAAACTTGGAGAGCTGCTGCCAGTCAGTGTTGACAGTGCTGAGCTACATGACCTAATGGCCTGACTCAAGAGAAGGACACTTTCTCTGTTTCCTCTCAGTCCCTGAGAGGGAGGGACCGAGCCCAGAGCCAGCAGGAGAGCAGACTCTTGAGTTTTCTTTTCTTTTCTTAAAAGTAAATTTCTAGCCCTTGTAGAACAAATGTTATGAAGCAAGCTGTGCAGGCACTATTCCCCACCCCCCAAAGCCTCATGAAATATGAGCCTGTTCCCACTTTTTAGTGTTTGTAGGCTGTGAGTGATCACAGTTGTAATTGGCAAGTGCTACAGATAAATGTAGAGTGACCCACACATCAGAGAAGAGCACAAAGCAGCTCCAGCGTGACCCAGGAAACCCCTTCTGCACACAATGGAGAAGGGACTTCCTGGGTCATTTTGAAGCTCTGTGGCTCAATTTTTTTTCTTTTTTCTTTTGCTAGATTCAAAACAACAGAGAAAGGAATGGCTGAGTCGTTTTGATGATTTCTTCTTCTGTAACAGACATGTAATTGTTGATCAGAGAAAATAATTCAGAAATCCAGGATTTTAGTCTAGCAGTGACTAGGTAGCGGCATGTCCAGCCAAACCAAAAGGGTGCAGTGAGGACAGGACTTCATGCTTTTCGTAGCACAGGATTAATTTCATGTGACACCCTGCAAATGGAAATACAAATAAAATCCATGATTAGTATATCCATATTGCACGGAGGATATTATGGTTGAGAAAGCATGGATTACATCAGCCATGCAAAATAGCTCAGAGTTGCTATACTAATATTGCTAAAGCGGGGGTGACGGGAGGATTGAGAAAGAGACATGCATGGCAACCCTGCAGTGTAGACTAGTGTTATTCAGGCTCTTGGTGTGTTGCTTTTTATTCTTTTTAAGGGATGTAGATGTAGATGCTGATCAGTTGACTGTAGCAGCAACATGGGAGGGGGATTAATTGCTTTCAGGAGGGCAGGTTAGGGAAATTCTTGGGGGTGGCATGTTCTGGTACAGTATATACATTAATGTCAAAGGATCAAATCCTTTTTGCTAAAAAAAGTAAAATAAAAAGGGCGCCTGTTTAACCTGGGCTGATGACATTGTTGTACTTATTATTATGAGATATAAATAAATAACCACAGCAAATGCTCTTAGAATGCTTTTTAACAATTTAATCTTGAATTTATGCAAGCACAGACAGCATCTGAGCCTTGACTGCTGTAATTCTTCAATCTCTTTTGACCCCTCCACCCCTGTCTCTGCCATCTGAAATACCAGTCCTGGTCTAGCACTGACTGTCATATTGCCAGCCTAAGATCAATGGATGCAATAACTGCAGTCACATAACTGGTTTTGAAGCTCAAGAAACCCACTGATATGGTTTCAGAATTGGCAGTGGAGAAGAGCAGGGCTCTTTTATTTTTAACAGCTGTGTGGCAGGCAGAAATTCAACGTGCCTTTCGCTTCAGCATTCAGCTGATAGGGTCGCCATATTTTAAAGAGGACACATTTGCTGATTTCTGCTTTGAAACTATGGATCGCTATGACGACTCTACTCATGAAAAAGAGGACGTGTCCTGGAAAAAGAGAACATATGGCAACCTTAGCAGGATATCTTCACAAATACACCCTTAAAACACTGCTTTTTGATTTGAGCAGTGGCAATCCAGCACCTAAGGCTGTTGCAAAGGCTGCTGGATGTTGCTGTTGAAGACTGTGGATTTGGGTGGCTTTGAATTTGAAATAGTTTACTTGTTAAGGTTTAAATGTTTGTATGCTGCCTTTTGAATTTACATTTTGTTTTAATAATGTTGCTTTTAACGTTGTGTGTTGCTTGGGGGGGGGAATCCTTATTTTGAAAAGCAGCCTAGATTTTTTTTTCTGCTTCCCCCACCCCCATTCCTGTGAAACATCTCAAAGCAATGGGAAATAAAATCAGTAAGTGAAATACATAGGGCTGGCCAGCTGGACTTTCCCTTCGGCCTTCAGTAAGGAGAAGGGGATCTTGGATGAGCCTCTTGACTGACCCTCACTTTACCTTCCTTTCCAGAGTGCAGCAATCGCTGCAGAAGCCAGTGGGCCAAGAGTTGGACAGTAAATGGTCCTGCTCAGCCAGAGAGCCATGGGCTACAGGGGGATGCTTTGGCGTTCCTCCCCAGGGATGTTCCTTCAAAACAAATGTCTCTCCCTCAGAGCTTTTCAAAGGCCAGAAAAGTTCATTATAGTTTTAATGTGATTTGAGGGGGGAAATTGAAATAATGATTTGATATACAGACGTTGATGAAAGATGTATTTTTAAAGCAGTAAATTAAAATCTCATTAATATTTCAGTGAGAATATTTTGTGCTTCTCTGTTTCATCTCTGTTTTTGACCTATGGCTCGGAGTTCCCAGCATGAAGGCGATGGTGAAATCTGTTCACCATAAAATGTTAATTATAAGTAAATTGCAGCACAAACGTTCAATCAGCCACATTAATTCTACATAAAGTGAATTATTGTAGCAGAAAATTTTCAAATGTGACTGAATTTTGTAATCTGCTTCCCCCATCCCCTACCTTTGCTCTGAGGGCTCCACTCAGCACTGCGGAGCAGCAGCTCTTTGTGTTCTGGAGAGAGGCTGCAGCCGGCCACTGTCTCCCACTTAGGATCCGTTTAAAAATTCAGAAGTGCAGTTGGATCCATTCACACTTTGCCTCCTAAATGGTTCTTAATTACATCAAATTTGTTGTGCCCCGTGGCAAAGTGTAATGGAAATGTGAGCTGTTTAACTCTTTGCACATCCTGCCTCTCTGCCGCGTGAAACCAAGGAAGGCTTAAATGGACACTCTTGAGAAGCACAAAACTTCCTTCTCTCTCTTGGGTGTTGTTGGTGGGACTGCAACAGCCCACTAAAGGTTGGGGGTTGTTGCCTGCAAAGGAGTCTCAGAAGAGTACGCACAGCATCTTGTTGGGGTTTGTTCAACATGGACCTGCAGGCTAGATTAAACCAATTAAAGGAAGAGATAAGAGGCACAGAGTGGCCGGGTGGTTGGGCCCTCTGCCCCTGTTCAGGATCTTGCATCTCCCAGGAGAGGTTTCCCACCTGGCTGCAGGAGATTTCATTTTGGCTCTTCTAAACTCTCTGTTAGGTAGAATCCTCAGGCATTTATGGCTTGCTCTCTATCCTAACTTTTGTTAGAAGCTATTTTGATTTTCAGGTGCATGAAAAGCTTCTGCTACATTGGGTAAATTTTGCATCTGGGAGAAATTGAACAGTTTGTGCCTTTATCATCTTTGGGTTCAAAACATGGCAAAACATTATCTGACCAAAAATCAATCTGCATGTTGATTTTTCATAAAGCTTGTAATCCACAGCATTGACCAAGGGACCTGAGCCTTTGATATTGAAATGCTGGCATTCAACTACACAGGCAGTTTGAGTTCAGAGACATGGTACAGGAGTGTTCTAGTACTCCTTTGCTGGCCATTCTGGAGCAGCCCCCAAAGAGCTCCTGAAGGGTTGTTGAACTGTAAGTACCTCCTGATAGCCTGTGACTAGCACTAACCATGTCAAGGACCAGCTCTATGTCATAGAAAGAGGGGATCCATCTGGGGGTTTATTTATTTTGTTTCAATATGCAGCTTCCCAGTTTTGTGGCTCCTCTTAAGCCTCAGAATGATCCACTCTTTTCAGCGATCTATGTAAATTATACTTTCTTATTATTAGATGGCCATTAGAAAATGGTTGCCTCAACTGCAAAAGCAGTGATGGTGGAAGCTCAAAGTGGATCCCAGTTGTTTTGACTGATACAGCACAAACTGGGAGGAAGTGGGTTTGCTTCTGCAGTTGGGGGCAGCCCTCCATCCTTCTGCCCCTTGAAGTAGCATATTCCTGCCCTTCCAAGTCATTGTCCTGCTCAAGCCACCCTCTCCTACAGCCTCTGCTGTGAAGGTGTGAGCCCTGCCATGCTCTGGATAACATGCCCACCATCGTCTTCTGTTAATCTCTTTTTGTGAATTACACTTCCCCTACAATGAATTTTCTCCTCAACGAAATGTAGGGACATTGCTGTCTAGAACCAACCATTTCCTGAAAAGTCACAGAATTTGATTCAAAATGGTCCCTCTTTTCACAAGAGGCACGGATGCTTTCATGGTAGGCAAGGCTGGCATCTAGACATGCATGAAAGGAAGAGGAAACCTCTCCCTAACTAGTGGGTTGGATGATTTCTAATTTGCTAATGGAAGGAGCAGCTAATCTACAAATGTATTAAGGAAGAGCTAGCAGTCCCAGAGCCCAGTGAGATAAGGTGGGAGGTTGAAATGACTGAGAGAAAGAGTGGGGAAGCCAGTCCCATTAAGAAAGAAGAAACGGAGTAGGACAGGCAGGTCTTTGTGGGCAGGTTGGATGGATAGCGGTCCGCAGAGGCAAAGCTAGCTGCTCCAGCACCTGGAGGATTGCACATGCTGTGCACCCGGGGGTGGGGCCATGGGGGCGGGGCAAGTATCAGAGAGGACAGAGTGAGCGTCCCAGGGGGCAAGATGCCCATGGGGGTGGAGCAAGCCGCCCCCATGGTGGGCTGCTTCCTGGGCAGGGGGGAGGAGGGAGGGAGCCGCACTGCTTTGCCAGCAGCCTTCCTCCCTTCCCTCTTCCTGGGGACAGCCCACCCCGGGTGTCATCACTGAGGGGGGTGACATTTGGCGCACTGCCCTCCTGCAACTCCCAAGCCTACCCTGAGCTGTCAAAAAAGGGGGGAAGGCCACTGGCAAGGCAGTTCAGCTCCGCCCCTTCCCCCGACGGCTTGGGGTAGGCTTGGGAGTCACAGGAGGGCAGTGCGCCAAATGTCACCCCCCTCAGTGATGACACCTGGGGTGGGCTGTCCCCACCCCCTTTCCTCCACCCCTGGCGGTGGGCTGGGGCTGTGCTGTTTCTCAATCCTGTGACTGGTTCAATCTACAGTAGGTTCCCATAGGGATGCCTTTGCGTGCCTGTGCCTGCAGAATAAACAACATATCTGCTCTTGCAGATAACTGTCCCGAATATGCTATGAGATGGGAGAATATTAGCTCTATTAGCTCCCTCTTGCACAACATAAGGCCAATGCACACATTGAGGGTGGGGTTCCTGTGCCTAGGGAAGGGAGGGAAGGACCAATTAAAGCCCCGTTCATCCTTGTTTACACAGGAAATGGGACTAAGTCCATCCCATTTCCAGTTGACTTCGTAATGGAAAATCCTTAAGGGCCCCAAGGAAATGGAAACCACCAGCAGGTAGGGTTGCAAAGGCTCCGCAAATGGAAGAGAAAAATGCTGTCAAGCTGCAAATTCCAAGAGGCCTGTTTCCCAGCCAGCAGCATGATTGGCAAGAGGAATAAACACTAACTGGAGGCTTGTGTTATCAGCCTAATTGTATAATTGCATGTTACTTTCTGCGTGGTTTGATGTGCAGATCAGAGCAATGCGATGCGCCTATGTTCCGCTTGGGAATGTTGCAGTGAGGCTGAACAGCAAGAAGTGGTTCAGCTGCTTCCTGAGCTCCTGCCAGGTTTGCACTGGCAGGAGGTAGGGCAGTTGTAGGATAAGTTCAGCTTTTAGAGTACAACTCGCTTTTGTCCGGAGGCCCATCTGCTCCAATAGGATATTCCTCAAGGCTTCTCCCGGTTTCCCAAATTATATGTTACCTGTGCTCTGCACAAGTGATGATTTGAGTTTGCGTGGCTCGTGACTAGATACAGACTTGCCCTCTCTCAGGGTGTTTGTTGGATGTTCCCAGACCTTCTCTACGGTAGCTGCAGCTGGGCCCTCTTTGCACTTTCCTTTCTATCAGGCCTAGAAATATGGCCCAAGGGGGCAAAGAATGTAGCAAATTTCCCCTCTGAGCAGAGTATCTGCTTTGCCAAGCAGGCATTCACAGCCAGTAGTGCATTTCTCCCTCTGTTTCCTTATCTGACAGCTCAGTCCTCAGCATGTTTACTCAGAAGTCCCTCTGCCTTCAATAAGATTGTGCATTTAACATCTTAATTGCACCGATTACACTGGCATTTTCATTTATTTGTATTAATTTTTGCCAAGCTTTGCTGGTGATTTTTGCTTGTTCGTATGAATGAATTGTGACTTGCCGTTTAATGCTGTCATTACAGCATTGTTACTTATTCTAGTATAATGAATTGTTAGGAACTGAGTGTTTTTGTATTGATTATTGAAATGGCCTGTTCTGTGATTTTGTTTGTCTTGATTATTTATCCTTCTTTTGTAATGAACTTGTTAGGGGATATTGTTGCATTTCTATCTGGAGTGCAGAAATGGCATGGAAGTGGTATATGAAGAAGCCTGGCCTGACTTGGGACTTGTGGATGGTATGAACATGAAAAAAATATGTTTAGGGTTGCAACCTGACCTCTCCTTCTGGTAGCTGCAATCCAGAAACCAGATTAGCAGATGTAACCTTCAGATTTAAAGGCAATATGCCACTGAATACCAGTTGCTGGTGGGAAGTGGGAGTGACAGTGGAAGGGGCCTTTAATTGTGCTCACGTGTCGTGCTTGTGGATCTCAGAGGTATCTGTGCAGTCACTGTGGAAAGCATAAAACTAGAGCAGAAGGATCTGCCTGGCTTGGTCTGATCCAGCTGGGCTTTTCAGTTGTCCTTCTCTTTGTGAACGCACAGCACTAAGTCCTATTTCTGTGCATGGGTTTCCTTTGCTGGATCAGGGCAACTGCATAATTCTGCTTGTGCAGCAAGAGAGAACCTTTTCTTTGGAGTGAATCTCTTCTACCTGCATCATGAAAGGAACAAACAAACAAAGCAGGTCAATATGGAAATGTCTGGTTTGAAGCAATGAAGCAATGAGTAAATGACATACCGTACTTATTTGCTGTTTTTTTTTATTTAAAAAAACTTTCAGAATTTAATGAACAGCTTTAGCGATAATTAACAAATTTCCATATTCATGCTAAATCAGTATCTATAGAGATAATAGTGCCACACTTCAATATTTATGACATTTTCATAAATACAGAAAATTGGTAATTATCACAGTCGTAAAAGATATCTACTCATTAATTCTTTTCTGAATGCAGCCATCTGTATTCTGTCTTTTTGTCTGGAGCCTCTCAGCATCCCAAACCCTCTTCCAAGACTCTCTTTCTCTCTGGCTGTGCTGGAAGGTCTTCCTGGCCTTCACCTTCCACGGCACTTGCTGCTCCAGGCCCAATCCCAAATCCCACTAGGGGTCAAAGCAACACCCTCCTTCCTCTCTGAACTTTGTGTCCTTCCACTCCAAAGCTCTTACACCACTCGTTGCCAACTCTGCCACCATCGAAACCGAAAGTGTTTCCAGAGCATCATCATTGGACTGGCACAGAAGTGCCATGAAGCCTGCTATTTGTCTCAATAAAACCATTTCTGACCCCAAGGTACTGTGCTTTTGCTGAGGCAAGCTAGTTAATATGAAGGTTTGAGCAGGGTTTCCCAAACTGGGGTCCCCAGCTGTTTTGGGACTACAACTCCTATCATCCCTAGCTAGCAGGACCAGGGGTCAGGAAGGATGGGAATTGTAGTCCAAAAACAGCTGGAGGGCCAAGTTTGGGAAACCCTGGTTTAGAGGAAGCTGAAGTTCAGTACCCATCTCCCTCCTTCTGGTGTCACTATGCATGACTGCATCTCTGGAAGTAAATTCCACTGGATTTTTGGGGCTGACTTCCAAGCAAGCCTAGTGACAGCGGGGGAAGCAGCTCTCCTACTTTGCAGAGGACAGTTCTCTTTTTGATGGAATCCCCAGTCCAAGCCTGGTTTAAAGATAAAGAGTCACAAGAAAGGAGAGCAGAGCAGGGGTGAGGGCTGGAAGTTTCCAGCCAGCAGTAGTGAGCAGCTCCTGGACAATAGGCTGAGCAGTCACACAGGGCCCCTGACCACAGCCTTCTTCCCCACGGTGGTGACATGTATGTATTTCTTTTGACGTCTAGCAATTATTTATGAATTTGCATCTATATATAAAAATCATCATGTGCAAATTATCTATCATCCTCTCTTTTTTATTGCTGGTGCATAAGTGGCCTACATCCTTGGGGTGAGGCTGCAAGTTGCCTCTCTGTTTTCTTGCATATTTTGGAACTAGAGGTGAATCAGCATCTGACACTCTCTTGAGGCTAAGTCACAAAATCTGAGGCTGATGGTTTGCAGCTGATTAGTTGATCTATAGGAGTTGTAGTAATAACAGCTGATCAGGTCAAAATGAGGAACGTTTTCCGCTGCCTATTGACAGCTGATAACTACTGACCGCTGGGCCTGACGGGGTCGCAGAGGTCAGGTCAGATCAAAGGCACTGGGGACATGAACAGCATTTCACATCCTGTAATGCAAAGCGGTCCATCGATAATGGAGGCACCTGTAGGAGCCCTCCCACCCCCGCCCCACTTGCATTCTTGTCCTGTCTCGCACGGACACTGATTGCATCCTTCAAACGTAACCTTTGAACTCCCCAAGGTTATGTCCAAGGCAGAGGCTGTTCAGCTGGATGAGATCAAAGGGTGCCAGGGGCAGGGGGCTTCTGAAAGGGGGCTTTCAGGACACTTTCAAATCTCTGGCAGCACCAACTGGCTTGTATCCTCCTGAAAATGCTGCCCCCTCCTCTTCCTCATTCAGGACTTGCAAATGGTGTTATCAAGGGAGGGGAACCGTGTCTGCCTGCAACGTTCCCTGGAGGGAAGCCGTGTCCTCTGTTAGGCATCTACAAACCACTCTTGGCAAGCGAGCATTTAATTAAAAGCCTCTCTGAATACGGCGGCCGCATTGGGCATTGCTTGCCGGGTGTGTGTGCTGGTGAGTGGGTGGAGGGAGCTGCTGCTTGGGATTTGACTTGGTTGCTTGCTGGGGGGGGGTCATGGGGGGTCTTCCTCACACTGCTTTGTTCAGCTCCACCTCCTCCTCCTGCCTGCCTCTGTGAGTGTTGTTAAGACAGTGGCACTTTGTCTACCTGCAATATGCAAATAGTATTCAAATTAGGCCTCCATGTACAGACTGTCAGCACATACCCCAAAGCTCCCCTCAAGCAAATGACTAATGGGAACATGTGTTCTTTCTATTTTTATAAAGCTTGGGGAATAAGGAGGGAAGGTGCTTCTCCAAAGAAAGAGTTTGTTCCAGGAACTCAGCAGCATTCACTCACACACACACACACACACACACACACACACACACACACTGTTGGGACCCAGTTCTTTGGCTATGACTTACCCACCGTGCACTCTTCTGGTGCATTGAAGAGGTCACTGGAGGCCTCACCCAGTTGGGCCAGTGCATTGTGCTCCTTCAGCCCTTGGAAGGCAGAAGGGCTGGCATTGGAGAGCAGCTGCCCATTCTTTCCCACAGTTTGGAATACATGTAAGAAGCAGAAGGAGGCATCATGGTTGCCTGGTTCCTGTGGTTGTTGAGCTTTCTGGTGAGGAGCAGCTCGAGGAAACACTGGCAACAAGAGATCTTCCAGCCAGTGAGAATCTCGGCTGGGTTTTGCACAAGAATCTGTGCATCAACACCCCTCAGTGTGGAATCACCCTGCCTTCTCCACCTTCCTTGTCTGCTGATCCCAGCAGCACTTTGGAGAGCAGAGCAAGTGTTGTTTTAAGCCCATGGAGAAAAGCATCTCTAGGCTGTCCTCCACTCAGCCTGTCTTTCTGTGGGGGGAGAGGGATCAGGCAGCCAGAACAAGCAGCTTGCTCTTCTTAATGCACATGAATGCCAGGGGGGAGGATGCATTTGATAGAGAGGAGCCGTAATTAATATGGCAGAAAGAAAGTGGGGAAACAGACGGAGAGTTCAAGACCAATGTCTGTGCCTCTGACCTTGCTGGGGTCAGGAAAGGGGGAGGGCTCTGGGCATATGGAGCTTACATCTATGGGCAGCTGAAGACAATAGGCTCCATTCCCCCAGGGCTGGAGAGATCTCTGGCTGCATTGCTCCCAATGGCGGCAGGACAAAGCAAACCTACCCTCTTTCCTACCCGGCTTTTGACTGGCTTTCCTGACCTCCAATTTAGGTCTTTTCTGTGCGCTATTGAATGACTCTCTTCCCCCTTTTTGACACAGCCTTTGGGGGTTTGCTGTCCTCTCCCGTTAATGCTAACTAACGCTGGAAAGGGAAGGCCACTGGAGCAAATGGACCAGAGGAGCCCCCTGTGGGGCAGTCTAGGGAGGCCTGGAGGGGATGCCGTATCCTTATCTGGAGGTGCACCATAGAGCAGCCTGCACAAAGGGCTTTGGCTTAAAGACGAGTTGCTCTTTGCACCTAGAAAGCAATCCCCAAAAGGCATTTCTGTAATCCAGATGTCCAGCTTTAACTAAGAGATTTCATCTGATTGCAAATTGAGCATTCTCTTAACCTGTATCATGGGAAGCAACCACATTCATTTCCTAATATCAAAGGAGAATGTGTCCTTTTGTCCAAAGAATTCAAGGATTAGAGAATCTTCACACCTTATAGGAAGTTTCCAATGAGAAGTGAGCATGCGGTGATCAGCGGCATCCCTGGTGATTCATTAATCACTGACAACCATCTCCCACAGAGTCAACATCTGGTTGCATTGTTTCATTTTTGTATTTGTTTTAAAATAATTTATATCCCACTTTTTTCTCTTTAAGGAGATTAGAGCAACATAGATGAAAAACAGTGAAGAGATATAAGCAGCACAGCTCACAGCAGTCAAAATGCCCCCTCAGCAGATTGCGCAAAAGAGAATGTGTGTCCCCGGAAAAAATATTCCTCCCATTCCTGCCTTATTGAATAAAGCAAGAGAAACTTTTATTCCTGGAACCCGTCTGGGTTTTCCTTCCATGTGCAATCTCCTCGTGTTAAAAAATAGACGGTTTATATCCCAAGTGACATGTGGGGACACCCCCCCCCCAGGGGGGAAAGAATTGGGCTGCCTTTTCTGAACAGGTACCTCCCAGTTTGTGGAAAATCCAGGCAACAGATAACCTGATGCATAGAAATCAGAGCAGAATGTCAGGGAAGTGGAAAGATTTATTTCAGCCCCATTCTGGCGCTGGTGCCCATCTCCTGAAGCTGGCACCTAGGAGGAACTTGATACCTTTCCCCAACTCTGTGGGTGTCCTTTTGGGAGGGAAGAAGCTGCTTTGCAGGGGCTGCCTGTGGAGTGCTTAATTTTCTGTCTTTGAAGCTCAAAGCCCTGACAGGCACAATGCTGGCAAGAAGTCTGGGCTTCCTTCTACAAGGTGTGAAAGATGGGCCTCCATTTCCATAAATGTCCACACACTCACCCATCCTCTGCCCTTTTCCTCACTCTGGAGTGGTTGCCTCTCAGAGGCCATTTCTCCAGCTCCTCTGCTGCTGCTGCTGTCCATCAAGAACTGAGGGGAGTCCTTGGAGCAGAGACTGAAACAGGGTCAGGAAGGTGAAAAGGCAACACTTTATCCATTAAGCAACACCAGACATTTATCTTTGTGCCAAATCAGCAAACACTAAATCATTATAGCCCAACTGAGGGATTTATTACAGAATTACAAAGATGGTAATTTATTTAAGCTCTCAGGCCAAGGACTTCTTCTCTTTTTCTCTCTGTTGATTTTTATTGGCATGGAATGTTTCATGCTGACTTTTCAATGTATATCACAACAACAGGGATATTTAGATGATGCTCGTAAGAAGCTCTCTGTCTGACCAAGACAACGCAGAAGCAAAGAACCCCAGCCTGTTACTTGCTCAGTCCAAAGAACGTGGCTGTAGCTTAACTGGGCTTATCAACATCACTTATCCTAAGCAAGCAGAGAAACAAACTGTTTGAATGAGGCAGTGCACTTCTTTAGAAAGAAAGGGGAAAAACTTCTTGTAAAATAATTTACCTCTTGTTACAGTATCAGTTTCTACATAAAATGGCTTAAGATAAATAGCTAATCAGGAGGCTGTTTGAAAGCTGCACTTAATTTCCCATCATGGGAGATTCAGAGACTTGACTCACACTGTTGCTTTCAATTTTGACCCTGGTTGTCAGTTGATTTCCTGCTCCAAAGATACACACAGTTTAACAAGATTACATTTAATTAGGTAAATTAACAGTTATGAGTGTAAGACATGCAAGCAGGTTTGTTTTTCCAGTTGTACAGTGGGTGATTTGGAATAATAGCAGGTAGGAAAAGACGCAAAGCAAGAGATTAGTTGGAAATGAAGAAAAACCTGGATGCAGGTGGATAGGCAGGATAGGGCGGCGTTTACCAAGGTAGTTAAAAGTTGACACACCCAGCAAGTAAGTTGTGGCAGAGCATGACTATGGCTTTTTTCCATCTCTCTCTCTCTCTCTCTCTCTCTCTCTCTCTCTCTCGTAAGAGAATTTGTGATCTTGTCCAGGGGACTGGAGGAAGATGGATCTCTGCATATTGTTATCCTTCAACTAGTGAGCACCAGTGGAAGCAGACGATGAGCACACTAGGAGCACATACTTGTGACAGAAAGCAAGAGTGAGAATATGGATGTGTTTCTGAGGAAGGGTGCTCTGTGTGCCTGTGGTATGTTAAAGAGAAAGAAGTGCTGCTATGTGTGCCTATGTGAGAGTGAGATAAATGGTTTTGCTGCCGGTGTGTTTAGTATAGTATAGTATAGTATAGTATAGTATAGTATAGTATAGTATAGAATAGTATTGCGTCGATCTCAGGACTCAAGGGAGAAATGTGCTAAAAGGAAGGCACGCTTGGCAAATCCACACCGTGATCAACTCCTGCCTGGAAACCAATGTCCCCACTGTGGATGGACGTGTGGATCCAGAATTGGCCTCCACAGTCACTATTGGACCCATTGTTAAAACCATGTTTATGGAAGACAATCTTACTTGGCTATGAGTGATTGCCAAAGAAGTGAAGTATAGTATAGTATAGTATGGTATTTTTCCCACTGAAATGGCTCGTGTAATTTAGCAAATTTGCTTTCATTAAAAACAATGAAGACACTCTATGACTAAAATATATAGTACATTTCCGGTTTTTAAAAAAAGAGTTAAGGAGCTTACAAATTCACTTGTGTGCCAATAAGTAAGGCTCTCACCTTAACTTGTATGACATGTGAGCGGTAAAGATGCTGTACTCTATAATACTGATGCTTGTGTTTCTCTTGCAGCAGCTTCTGTGTCCCCATGGAGTTTCTTTGGTGTTTTGGTCCCAATCCTCTGCAAGTTAGAGGACCCTAAAGATGAAGTCAGTAGTGGGTCAGTCTTTAATAAAACATATGCTGGCAAATTTTAAACTTTTAATTCCGACACCCAACCTCTTGCATAGCTTATCTTAAAATGCAGAACTCAGTCCTGCACATGCTTAACTCAAAACTAATAAAGTAACTATTCAAACAGAACACCAGGCTTGCTCTGCTTTGCTTGTAAATTCTAAACATTTAATTAATACAGCAAATGTCAATCCCTTTGCATCTCTGCACACAAATGCCAGACTTATCCACTCAGCCTTACTCATGGTAAAAGACAAAGTCTTCCCACAGGAACATAGGAAGCTGCCTTATACCAAGATGGACCATTGATCCATCTAGCTCACTGACTAGTAGCAATGAATCTCTGGGATTTCAGACATGGAGTCTTTCCCAGGTGTAGCTGGAGATGCCAGGGATTAAATCTGGGACCTTTGGCATGCAGAGCAGATGTTCTATGACCCTTCCCTATGCTGGCCTGCCCACCAGTCTCATGTCATTCCCCTCCTACTATCTCTTTCTCTCTCTCTCTCTTCATCTTGCATTTGTCATTCTTGGTCCTTTGCTGCTGCATCCAACTTGTCGCTACTGAATTGCTCCAATCTCTTGAACCCAAATGAAGCATAAAGGGAAATGTGTAGGAACCATTAGATGTGTTTAGAGCTTCAGTATTCCCCAACCCTACAAAGGAAGAAGACCACTAGGGCTGAAACACCAAGGGGAAATGTGGCTGCAGTTCTGTTTTAAGTAACGGTCTCAGCTGTGAGGCAAACCTCATCAGTACCCTGGACAGCTCCATGTGAGGCTCAGGCTGGAGACTCCACATGAGCAAAGCTTGAATGTTGTTTCAGCACCCGTAACCCAGCAGCTGGTCCTTAAATATGAGCAACAGCTCTATCTCAGTTGCTAGCTCAGTGGTGAGAGGAATCTCTTCATTTAAAGGGTCTCAACCTGCTTTGACTCTGATGTAGCAAAGGAGACAATGGCCCAACCATGGCTCCTGAACTGGATGGATGGAAGGATGGACACTGAGTCTATTGATGGCTCCCTGTCTGTTTTCCTTTACTTCCTCCCCCACTTTCTGCCTTTCTGCTCATATCATGGGTCTCTGATTATGCACTGCCTCACTTATTTTTAAGGACCTGGATCTGATTGGCCCCCCTGCCCTGCTGCTTCAGAGTCTGCTGTAACATTAGCCTGTGGTTGTATGTTCATTTCCCAGAGTAGCCTTCGCTGTCTTCTGTGAGATGCTAATGAATCTGTTTGGAAGGCTGCTAGTCACCCTTCCTACATTCATTTGTGCGGTGGAATTGTCTTCCCTTTGCATCCACTTAGATGCCAGGTACAATAGATGCCTCTTTGCTTGGCTTCCATTCTGGCCGAGCACAGCTTAATGCAGCCAGAGCCTGTGGGAGCTTGGAAAGAGCAAGCACATTGTCAGCCTCGGCCAAATTCTGCTATCCATGCAGAAAAAATTGCTACACTTACTGGCTTTTACAGCCTGAGCGCCTGCCCTCCTTCAGCCCTTTTTCCTTGGAGGAAGCTTCCCACCCACTCGCCTTCTGGGAGAGAAGGGGGCATTTTACTCAGCTGTTTTTTGTTTTCTCAAAGCCTCTGGGGCTGACAGTGCGGGGCTGGATAAAAGCAATGCATTTTTTTGCCACAAAGAGCAATGAAGAGGGCAATGGAAGGCCATTTGTACCATTCCCCAGGCTGTGCGGCTTTGAAAGGGAAGGTCTGGCAAGAGTCTCTACAACCCGCCAACTTGGGAGTGCCGTTCCCATTCCGCTGCTGCATGTGCTGCAGAGCATCTGTGGGCATGAATTAAAGATTAAAGGCAGCTTAACCCATCTCTCCTCTCTCTCCCTCTCCCTCTCTCCTTTTTAAAGCAATTCTTGAGTAGGGAGAAGGCCGGCAATATTATTGGGTAAGAAATCGCTTATCTGAGCATGGACTGAAAATATGTTTTGCTCATCAAGAGGCCACACCTCTTGGGTTGTTTTCTCTTTGTTACAAGACCTGCTGTAAAATGGGATCTACACAATTAATGTCAGTTGGCTCTGGTGACAACTGGATGATGGATTCTAAGGTCAAAGGCCTGAGGAGCCAGTGGTCCTAAAGAGATCAGAGGGGAGACCCTCTGCCTTCTGTGGCTCCAGACAGAGCTCCCTCTTAGCTGAGCTAGCCAATCCAGATTTCCCATGTGGAGGAATGGGGCAGTGCATCATGGAGCAGCTCATGCCAAGGCTTCTTCACTAGGTTCCTGGGCAAAGGGCAGAGCCCATGTGCAGGAGCCATGCTTTCCAAGTCTCCTCCTGAGTTGAGATGTGGTCCCCTCAGTCCCAGATAGATATTGATAAACAAAGAGGGAGATTAGAGGACAGCAACAAAGGGGATTAAGAGGCCGAAGAGATTGATTTATGAGAAAAGATTAAACGAGCTAAATACGCATAGCTTGGCAGAGAGACAACTGCAGGGAGGCCAAGGTAACTGTCTGTAAATATCGAAGGGATGCCAACCAGAGGGATGTCCGCAAATATCTGAGCAATAGGGGCGGGGGATAGGATTCCTGCAGGGCAGCTGCATGAAGAGCCCCTGCGCATCCAAAAAACCAGGTATCTGGCCCAGAGCTTTTCAAACTTTTCATGTTGGTGACACACTTTTTAGACATGCATCATTTTGCGACACAGCAATTCAGTTTTGCTAGCAAACTTGGAGGTTAAACTACATTGGCTCCCAGTACGTTTTCAAACACAATTCAAAGTGTTGATGCTGACCTTTAAAGCCCTAAACGGCCTCGGTCCAGTATACCTGAAGGAGTGTCTCCGCCCCCATTGTTCTGCCCAGACACCGAGGTCCAGTGCTCACTATGGGAAGCCAAGTTACAGGGAACCAGGCAGAGGGCCTTCTCGGTAGTGGCACCTACCCTGTGGAACACCCTCCCACCACAAAGAGAAAACAACTACCAGACTTTTAGAAGACATCTGAAGGCAGCCCTGTTTAGGGAAGCTTTTAATGTTTAATAGATTATTGCATTTTAATGTTCTGTTGGAAGCTGCCCAGAGTGGCTGGGGAAACTCAGCCAGATGGGCGGGGTATAAATAAATAAATAAATAAATAAATAAATAAATAAATAAATTATTATCAATCCCTTTCCAGCTCTGAGAGGAGTGCGGGGAGGGTTCGCGCAACACACCTACACACCGCAACCAACACACTAACGTGTCACGACACACAGTTTGGAAAGCTCTGATCTGGCCAGATCAGGCCTGCTGGATCTAAAAGCAGCAAAACAAACTCCCAGAGGGCTGGAACACAGAGCAACTTAGCTCTAAGGTCCTTGACAAGAGATCTAGAGAGCTGAGGCAGAAAGGGAAGTGGCACCGTTTAACTCTGGGAGTGGCGACAGGGTGGGGTGGGGGTAGAGGAAGATGACAAATAATACCTCTCAACCTGTTGCTGCTTTGAACAGACCAAACAGGGAGTCCTAAGAGAGTGTAGCTGAAACTGAACCCAAGAGCATGATCAGCCGTGCTGTGTTGTTGCTGCTGTGTTCAGGATCAGCCAGTCATAGGCACAAAACACAAGCAGGCACAAGTGTAATTTCAGAAGGGGTTCCCATCCTGTATAATCTGCAGGCGGGATGAAGAACTCAGATTTCCCACTGGGATTAGCAAGTGCTCTAGCACAGGGATTGTATTCAGCAAGTGCCTGTTGGAGATGTCCTTTGGGCAGCATCTCTGGTTCAAGCTGTGTGTGTCAGGGGGGCAGCCCCATATGGCAGACTCAGGCCCTTAGGGCCCCCTGGGAGAGACCCTCTTGGTTGAAGCCACAGACTTCTGGAAGAGCACCTCTGTGGCCTTTGCTTCTTTCCCTCTTCCACCTGCTCCATGCCTCTTCACCCTGGCACCTTTGGTGGAAAAGCAAAGAGGCTGTTCTCAGAGAAGGGTGTGCAGCAATAACTCTGGGAGCCAGGAGAGCACCACCTATGATGCCTTGCATGTGGTTTTGATGCTGTGCACCCATTGTTAGGAGCCACACTGTGGGCCAAGCAGAGGGAGGAGAGGCACATGCATATTGCAAAGCTGGCCTCCTTCGTGTTTATGTTTCCAGGTCAGAAGTGACAGGATATAGTGGATGACCAGTCACTTAATGAACCCCTGAGGGACCAGCCTGAGTTACTAACCATTTCTCTCCAGCTCCAGCTCAGACAGCAGAACTGCAGCCCACCTCCTCCCATCTGCAGCCCCTTCTGCCTGAGCTGCCTGTTCACTCCACACAAACACACCAATTAGAGGGAAAGATAGCAATTGGCCCCTTTCTCTGGAAAGGCTCATTCAGCACTTGGCATGCCCCCATAATCAATCAATCAATCAATCAATCAATCACATGCACACACACACACACACACACACACACACACACACACACACAGCCCATTTCCTGAGGACCTGTATAGGGAATGCACGTGTGGAAAGCAAAGGGAGGAAGCATGCAAGAGGTGGACAGGTGCTCACCCTCACACAGGTGGCAAGCAGAGGAGTCTGATGAAGGGTGCCCAGAAGCAGAGACTCTTCCTGAGTCTCTGGAAGGGCACCCCATCTGTCTGCCCTGTGGTATGAGCCCATCTTCAGTCTGCTCCAAGGCAAGAGCCACTGCAAATAGGCCTCAGCGGAGCAGAGGCCTGGAATCCAAGTCCAGCTCATTCATCCATGGGCTGATTTCCCTGGCATGAGTCATTGTTCCCTCACGGCAGCTTCTGCCTCCTTCCCTCCTCCCCACCGCCCCATGTAAAGTGGGCAGGAGGGAGCTGACCTACTTGCCTGGCAGGGATGTTGTGGGGGATTAATGAGATAATGATCACAAAACACTCTCTAAACGAGGGAGATTAATACCGAATGTGGCAGGAGTCGCCTGCTGCCATATGGATGCCACTTAGCATCCCTGGAGGGAATCAGTCACAAGTTGTTTTGCATATGCAAATGGAGCCGTGATTTTCGAGGGCACTTGTCAGGCTGCGTTTCCTGCCCCTGGCGCAGAATGAGGCAAGGTTGTGGCTCTGGGTAGGTGGGTGGGTGGGGGCTCCTTTTCTGGGTTGTACCCAGAATGTGGCATGGCAAACTGGCGGTTCCACACTCCAGCTGATGAGTGGTGAAATCAGATGTCCCTCTTGTCCGCTGCTGGGCCATCCAGGTCAAAGCCAAGTCAAGGGCACCCTCCCCCCCGATTCTGATGCAGTAGGAGCACCCCACTTGTTTCTCCCCTAGCTCCCTTCTCACCTGTAACTTTTGCCAAGGCTGTGGGCCTCAGGGAGCTGCCCACCATTTGCCATGGATGAGGGATGGTTCAATCTCAAGATATGATCCGGTCATGAGGAATTTCTGACCTGGTGCTGAGACCTAAAATCCTACATGCATCCCGGATTGGTTGGCTGGCTGTTGGTGATGGAATGGGCAGGTGAGAGGGGGCCCAGCTAAACTCCTCCTCCTCCTCCTCCTCCTCTGACTGATCCCAGGGCTCCTCCTTCCCACTCCTCCTTCCCCTATACCAGGCATCCCCAAACTTTGGCTCTCCAGATGTTTTGGACTACAATCCTCATCATCCCTGACCACTGGTCCTGTTAGCTAGGGATCATGGGAGTTGTAGGCCAAAACATCTGGAGGGCTGCAGTTTGGGGATGCCTGCCCTACACCATTGATAGCTCACTTATTGTAATAAATAAAGAATATTTTTAAAAAAGATAGCTCACTTATTGGTGGCCACATCCAGAAAGCAGTATCCCATAAAAGTCATCCTTCGGCCAATGCCAGAGCAATGAATGTGTTCTCACTCAGTAATTGAGGGAGGCGGGCACTTTTGATTCCTGCTTATGTCACTGCAGTGGGGTAGCCACTGCCTCCTCAAGCGTGGCAGGAGATGGACTCACTGCTCCAGCACGTTACAGCTTGTCAATACCCCTGAATAAACTAATCAACCCATTTGCACCTTTATGAAAATGCATTTCAGAGTCAATGAAATCAAAGCGGCTGACATAATTCGGAAGAGGTTAGATAGCAGGCAAGGCGGAGGACGGTGGGGGAGAGACAGTGACAGGGTAGACTCCATCTAATAAGCAGAGATGCTTCCCACTCTGTTTTGCCAAAATGCTGAGTCCACCTCAGCCATATTCTGTTAAGGACATGACTGGACCCCTGCAGAATTGAGGCCTGGGGTTCTCATAGGTCCTCATAGGAGGTCTGAGATGGCACCATGGCTGCATTTTTTTTAATGATCCGAGATGTTGATGAACACAGAATGAATGCATTGCACCCACCATTCTGGGGAGCCAGTGTGGAATAGTGGCTGGCTAGAGGGCTGGACTTAGGGTGACGAGGAGCCTGAGTGCCTCTGAGACGGTGTACATTCCATACATTTTAAGCACATAAATTCCCCCAAAGAACCCTGGGAACTGCAGTTTACCCCTCATGGAGCTACAATTCCCAGCACCCTTAACAAACAATAGGTCCCAGGATTTGGGGGGCAGGCATGTGCTTTCAATGTATAGTGTGCATGCAGGCCAAATGATCATTCTCCCACTAAGCACCCCTGGAGGACAGCCACTCTCTCCCAGCCTAACCTACCTCACAGGGTTGTTGTGAGTGAGTGTGTGGACCCTTGAAGAAAGAAGAGTAGAATGCAAATATCTGTAATAACCCAACAGATTTTTGGTTCTTTCCAGTATTTTAGCCAAATCACTTAAAATGTAATATTTTCCAGATGGGAGCAAGTGAGGGACTGGCGGGGAGGATGGCTGTCACTGATGAGATAAGGAAGGGCCATAGTTCTTGGGTTCAGGTGGACTCTGTTTCGGGAATACAGTATTGATACTTAACTTTTATGCAGAGGCAGTTCCACAACATCTGGTGGGCAGCACATTGGCTATCCCTGCTCTAATATGCAGGGAATGTGTTGATCCCCTGCTCATCTCTGTGGGTGCAAATGGGAAAGCAGAACCCACCTATGGTGCCACAACACTGGCTTATGCAGCACCAAATCCCTGCACTCTTGTAAGCAACGTCTCTGAGGTTCTTCTTGCTCTGCAGCCTGTTTTAGCAAGAGCATCTCTGGGGAATGAGGCTCACTATAACACAGTTTGAGAATCCCTTATCTAAGCAGATCTATTGATGTTCTGCTGTTCATTTACTCTGTAACTCAAACATGTTTAGCTACATTTGCTATCTGAATAGGCAGTTATGGTGGGAGGGGGAGAGAGAAAAAGCGAACCACTTGCCAGCATTTGGGACCTGCCTTTACATACCTGTGCACTCTAGTCAAGAGATGAATCTGGCCAGATGACTCCCACCCCTGCCAGAGAACCAGATAAAGTGTGTGTGTGTGTGTGTGTGTGTGTGTGTGTGTGTGTGTGTGTGTGTGTGTGTGTGCGAAACCTAAGGAAGGGGACATTGACCTGCATTTTAACAAGGCAAACCCTGAATCTCTCCAAGGGACAAAGGAGGCACAGAGATTTTCCAGGGACAGTCGAGCGGATGCTTAATGTTTACTCTGGACATCCGATTAATTGGTTAACAACAAGGGAGCTAATTGGCTTACAACAAATCAAATCTGTTGTAAGCTTACTTAATCACCACTATGTTGGCAATGGGAAGGTAATGAAGCCTTGTTTTTTCCGTGTGTGTGTGTGTGTGTGTCTGTGTGTAGATTACCACACCAGCCACCTCACAGGTTGGGAGGGAGGGACAGGGACCAACCACACAAAGCGAGGACAGACCACCTGCCTCAGCAAACTTTTACTGGTTCGCAGCCAGTCTGCCAGGAGTAAAATTCCCATTTTGATGGAATTTTATTGCCACAGATTCCCTGTCCCTTAACGGTGGCTTGTTATTTCTAGCATTAGAGGGCAAGGAAGAAAATAGCCCCCAGGCGTGTGACATGATTCAGAGGACTTTAATGTCAGAAATAATGATCGTGTTCAATTGGAGCTCATTATGATGAAATGAGACCTCATTGAGCCCTCTTTTGGGGGAGCTTCTTAATGAGGTTTCGTCTCCCCCTACCCATAGGTCTGAATTACTGCTATGGGGGAGAAATGGGGGTGGTGGTGCATTTAAAGGACAAGAAATGTGAGCCGCTTGAAAATTGGAAATAATGGATTTTCCACTGTTCTCACCGAATTCCTTTGTTACCTTTTGAGTTACAGAAGTATTTTGAAGCTGCTTGGAATTGTCTCTAAGGCAGCTACAGGACTCCTTTAGGGCTCTCTTTCAAGGCCAACTTTCCCTGGGATGTGCACTAGAATCCCATTCTCTCTCCTCTGTCCCCACTCCAGGTCTGGCCAGATGCAAAAAAGCCTCTGGGGACAATGGAATCAGGGAGGGGGCCTGCTCCAGAGGGCCACTGCAATGCGCAATGGAAGAGGAATCAGGCTGAGATACCAGCTTAGCTGCAAGCACCTTGGGTGGGCTATGCTGGGTAACGTTCTCACCCTGCCTCAGGGTAGTTGTGAAGATACGGGAGTCATCTAATGGCAAACAACAACAGCAATTCTATGAAGAAAGGACCACAGCTGACCATACGGGGGTCTCCAAAAGGGGTGTCCATTGTGGTGTGTGTGTGTGTGTGTGTGTGTGTGAGAGAGAGAGAGAGAGAGAGAGATTTTCACTTTACATTTTTACATTACCCCCACCCTAAAGGAACATTTAACGAGTTTGCATGCCTCCCTTGTGCAGGGGCTGTGGTCTCTGTATCCTGATTTTAGTGCATCTGCTGCTGAAGTGAGCCCTGTTTTGCCTCATGAAAACCTTTTAAATAAAGAGATAAATAAATCCCATGCTGGGCCAAGCCTGGGTACACTTCTCCCTCCTGCAAGAATTATAGGAACTTCAGTTTGTTAAGACTGCTAGGTGGTATTGTAGCTCTGTAAGGGCTAAACTATAGTCTCCAGAATTCCTTTGGGGGGGGGGCGGATGTGCTTTAAATGTATGGTGTTTATGCAGCCCCAGGCACAGAGGGGCCCCCTGGTGATACTCTGGGGGTTGCCAGAGTCCTTTCTGGCAGTGGCAGTCTTTGGACTTTACAATTTCAATGGCACCTTGTGTGGTGCCAAAATTCAGTGCACCCCTGCCTGTTGTTTGTCATTGTTACAGTCAGTGCTATTTTTCTAGAAAAAGAACTCACCATGAACACCTCCCTCATTCTTTTAGAATGGCAATGGTGCCTACCAGGGAGGTGCCAGAACCCACCTGTGAGGCGCTGGAATTGAATTCCAGTGAGTTCCAGCTGAAAAAAAGCCCTGGTTGCAGTGCCTCCAGCAGAACCCTCCCAGCTTGGCACCCAGTGCGGGCAAACCAGCCGTGCTTCCCTAAATTCACCTCTGGTCCAGGTACCAACAAACCAGCCATGTTAGGGGGGAAAGCTCCTCAATCTTTTCTTCTAGTCTCAGCATGGCTGCCTCTGCCTCTGTGGTTATTCGCCAGTACGACCCCCTTTTATGTCCTTCATGTGCAAAGCCTCCCCCCCCCCATCCCGTTATCCTGGCCTGACTGTGAGGCTCTCCCTCATCTTTCTTTCCCCCTGCACACTCCCCTATCCTATATCTATGTATTATGATCTATTGCTTCGAAACCTTTTCTGCTTCTCCCCCCAGATTTCCAGGGAATATTTTAAAGGTGGGCATTAGCTACAGTGACCGTTCCCAGGCTCCTCCTGCCTCCCTATGTGGTGGCCCTCTGGCCTTTGGCCAGCCCAAGATTAGGGCTATAACTTCCCGGGAATAGAAATGCCAGAGACTGAGGGTTGGAGGAAGGTCTGCAAAGCGCTGGGCTCAGCTAAAGCACGACATAAATAAAAATGTTTTATGTCGCAAAGGTGAGTGAACTCAGCACAATTAAAACTAACAATATCCCTGAAGAATGCCTAAGCCCCTTGGGCAGAATTACTTCCTTCTCTTCCCACTCCAGGCAGCCTTGCCTGCGTCCAGCCTTCTCACTAGCTGGCTGAAGGGACAATAATTTGCACAGAGGTCCAGGTAGCTCTGCAAAGAGTGCCTGGCAGACACCCTCCTTCTTTTGGCTGTGTGGTTCTGCAAATAATAATAATAATAATAATAATAATAATAATAATATGCCGCTGCTCTGACTGGGTTGCCCCAGCCACTCTGGGCAGCTTCCAGTGAAATATAAAAAGACAATAAAACATCAAACATTAAAAACGTTTTAATGTGGGGGCCATTTTGTCATGTATGATGTTTTCTGACAAAGTCCTGCCATGTGTGTTGTATGTGTGTGGTTGTGTAGCATGGATTCTCATCATCATCCCTAAACAGAGGCTTCTCTCCTACCAGCTCAGTAATTGAGAAAACACTGAGGATGCCAAGCATGTCAACCCTTATCCCCAGCCCTTTCTTTAGCTAGCAATGGTTTGCTTTTGGCTGGAAAATATTTTTTTATTACAGAAATAAGCTTTCAGGAATAATTCATTTTTCCTTTTCTTAAAGGAGCAAGATTGTAATCAGCCCTCTTCATATATATTCTTGTATTCAGAGATTGTGTGCATAATTTAAGTGTGACTGTGTGTCCATTCCTACTTATGGAAATCATGATGGACCTTGCAGTGCATCTGTGCAAATATTAGTTGGTCCTAAGGAGAAACCAGCAACTTGGCAAAATTAAATGGGCCTGTAAAATGTTTTTAAAAGAATGACTGGAAATGGTGGTTAGAAAAGGTCAAAATGCCTACTCTTCCGAATTCAAGCTTCTTGACTTAAAAAAGATAGTGAATTAATTGCACTTTCCTTTTACATTCATTTCTAAACGCACCCATAGCAATTTGTTTGCATTTAAAGGCAAACCTACCTAATTCGCTATTTCTACAATTAGTTGTGAATCTAGAAATAACTATCCTTGTAAATTCACATTTGTCAAAAAATGTAATGTATTTCTCCAGCCAAAAATGCATATATAAGAATAAAGTATGCATAAATGCATAGACTGAGGAAGATAACATACCAAAATGATTTATTTTAGGGGAAATTGCTTTTCAAAAAATGTGTATATTAGAAGACTTGCACACAAAAATGCCAATGATTATTATTATTTAATCCACACTGATATGGAAATATGGGGAACTGAACTTAAAATGAGAAATAGAGACATAGACAGTTTCACCCATCCCTAGTTGTGAAAAACCAAAGAGAAACTTTTACTCCCTCAATTTTGCTCCTTTATTTCCACTCACCCAGCAACTTCCCTTGCACTCTGAAAATGCTTTTGGCTTCAGTTCCATTCAGCAAATTTCAGCTTAAAGGAAAACAGTGGCTACATTTATTCATGGTATCAGAATGATTTCTATTATTTGGTAGACATTTTTTCATACTTCAAAATCTGTTATTTTCAGTAAGTGCTGCATTATAAACTAATTGTGTAATTAGCAATGAACGTGTCACCTGTAAGAGGGAAATGTCTTACTTTCAACATGAAAAACTAGACGCTACTTCTATGTTTTGGTGTGTTAGTTTTAAGACTTTTGCCGACTTTAAACAAAAAACAAAAAAAAGACACTGTTGGGTTTGGTAGATCAGATAAGACTTTAAACTATTGTAACTTCTTACGTGAGATCAGAAAGTGCTGTAGAGAGAGAGCCACAGGCCCTGCTCGGCTTTAATCAGCACAGCGAGAAGGGAGGGCTTGGGAGGCACTTTCCAACTATATAGCTCTCCTGCAGCCATTGAGAGGAGCTCTGGACGAGGCCGCCAATAACAAAATGTCCTTGCATGCAAAGAGGACTTTTGTAGGCCGCTGAAAGGCCTTTGCGCAATTCAGTGGGAACTGAACTCGCCTCGGAAGTGAGAAGAGGCCAAAGGGAGCAAGGAAGTAAAATGCCAGGTCAGGTCACATGAACCAGACACATCAGATCATTCTGCATCCATTCCACTTCCTAGACCATGGGTAGGCAAACTAAGGCCCGGGGCCCAGATCCGGCCCAATCACCCTCTCAATCTGGCCCATGGATGGCCCGGGAATCAGCGTGTTTTTACATGAGTAGAAGGTGTCCTTTTATTTAAAATGCATCACTGGGTTATTTGTGGGGCATAGGAATTCGTTCATCCCCCCCAATACAGTCCAGCCCCCCCCCCCAAAAGGTATGAGGGACAGTGGACCGGTCCCCTGCTGAAAAAGTTTGTTGACCCCTGCTAGACGGACTGTACAGGGCCACAGGAAGGGATGTTTCTGTGCCATGTCCATACTGGGAATTTGATCCAGGCATCGAGCAACATCCCAAACTGTTGGAAGCTACAACAAGCTGACTGCATGTTCCATGACCTACTGCAAGGGAGGCAGGGAATGGGAGGATTTGAGTGGACTACTGCTGTGGCTGGGATGTCACAAGTGTCAGACACACTTGGAGAGGAGACGTTGGCATGAGTCAACTGTTGCTAAGGTTCAGTGTGACTGTAGGGGAAGTCTGTTCCTGAAAACAGACCTTTACTTTGGCTGAAGGATCTTTTCCCCATTGCAGGTACATGGAAAGGTGACCCCAAACCCTTTCTGGCCAAGGCAGTGGTTCCTCTAGAGCCGATGGAAACTCTTGCAGAGAAGGGGAGGCTTTAGCTCAGTGGCAGAGCATATGCCTTGCATGCAAAAGCTCTGGGCCTTTGCCCCAAACAGCACCTCTGGGCAGCAGAAGTGGGTGGGCGCAGGGGCTGAATGCAGCTCTTGGTATTCTCCTCAGGCCACACCCCCGTTCTCCAGGCCACACCCCTGCCCTGCCCTCCTCCACACCCTCCTTGAGTACTTTTGCCGGGCTTCAGTTGTGTCCTTGGACTGCAATGCTGCCTCCTGCATATTGCCTGGATGGGGAGGTGAGCGTAGAAACCTTGGTGTAGCTGGAATAGTGTCAAATGTACAAAGACAAGAGTCATGTCTTGGGACCAGTTTGCCTATGAGATCGCCACACCCTACATGCGCCCACTTGACCAGACTTGGCACTACTGAAGGTGCCACATAATTCCCATTCTGCATTTGTGAGAACCTGATCATTTAGTATGGCAGTGCCTACACTTTGGAACTCCCTGCCTATTGAGATCAAGCAAGCACCTACACTGTACCCTTTTTGGTGCCTGCTAAAAGCATTCCTGCTTAGACAAGCCTACCCAGATGCTTAGAAAGTTGAGGTAATTTTAATCTGTTTTAATATATTAACCGATGAATGTTTTATAGTAGGGTTGTAAGTTTGTTTTGATTTTACTGTTTTATCTTTCATAAACAACTTTGAGGTTTGTTTGTTTTTTACAATCAAGTGGTGTGTAAACTTTATGAAATAAGTAAATAGTACCGTACTACATGTCCATTGCTCTGCCTACTTTTGCATCTGGCCATCGGCCCCTGGACTGTGGCCCATAAGGGAATGTGGCCTGCAAGATGAAAAAGGCACCCTACTACCCTTCCAGGTGTGGAGAAGTCTGAGCTAGCTGGAGTGGTGGTCTGACTCGGTGTGGGGCAGCTCCCAAAATTCACTAGGCCCCAAGGCTCAGGTGGGCATTTGGCTGAGAGTCAAGGGTGCCTTTGCTGGGTGTCACTCAAGGGCAATCGGTCTCGGCACCCAGTTTTTCAAGAACAGCTAATTGGAAAAGGGACGCAGGTGGTGCTGTGGGTTAAACCACAGAGCTTAGGGCTTGCTGATCAGAAGGTCAGCGGTTTGAATCCCTGCGACGGGGTGAGCTCCCATTGCTCAGTCCCAGCTCCTGCCAACCTAGCAGTTTGAAAGCACAACAAAGTGCAAGTAGATAAATAGGTACTGCTACAGCAGGAAGGTAAATGGCGTTTCCGTGTGCTGCTCTGGTTTGCCAGAAGTGGCTTTGTCATGCTGGCCACATGACCTGGAAGCTGTACGCCGGTTCCCTCGGCCAATAACGCGAGATGAGCACCGCAACGACTGGACCTAATGGTCAGGGGTCCCTTTACCTTTACCTTTAATTGGAAAAGGGAGAAAGATCCAGAGTGGAGGTACCTTGCTCACAGAGCAGGTCATTCCTTTTAATGGTGAAAAAACATCAAACTGCTCTCCTGATGGGCAGAAAGAAGTTCAGGCCTCCCCACCCCTGCTCCCTCTGCACACACATACACTTGGTCTTGTCTTAGGGCTGCACAAAAAGGCATACAGCCCAACCCAGAACAGCCCCCTCATCCAGGATGCCTTCCAGAAATTCAAGGTGAGCCACGAAGGTGCCTCGAGACACTTGGTCTGCGTTTGCCACCTGGCTTCCCCTTGCAAACTGCCTCCTTGCCCCCGCCCTCTCCTGCTTTCTTGGCATCAATGGGAACAGACCGCAGGTCCAGTTCTTCCTTGATTGGACATCTACAGATGTCCCACTAATAGAGTAGGAGGTCAGAAGAACAGCTGCAAGAGACTGTGTCTAATTCGCACCTTGGCACCAGCACCTTGGGGCTGACACGTCCAATTTACTGTGGCACTGTTTGACAGGTGTTGAGACCCGACAGTCACATAGAAACACACACAACTGCAGAATCAGAGAGAGGGGAAGGTGATTGAACATCCTGCAAATGAGACACCCAGGAAAAAAAAGAAAAGCCACACACACAAAACAAGTCAATCGAACATCTGGGCTAATTAGCGCCTGCTGTTGCTGGCTGTGCAGCTTGCCCCTCAAGGATGCCTCACCTTGGGGGAGTTCAAAGCATGTCAGGAGCCTCTTTGGTACGTTTTGCATGAGGAATGTGATGGCACCTGAGCACAGATAAAGTTTATTGAGGAGGAGGGGAAGTATCTGAATTCTCAGAGCAACATGGATGTAGTTCAGGACATGTTGGCTGGAACCTGTCCATATACCACAAGGAAGTCTTTCAGGCCAGCCAGAAAGCTCACAAGTGAGGTGTGGGGGGAGTGTCTTTACCGGGGGTTGCCCCACGATATTTGGTAATCAGAGTGTAGGCTTCCTCTGACTTTGGGGGTTCCATAGAGCCATCCTGAGTGATGACTAATATCCAGTATTAGACCTCTCTTCCTTGACTGTTTGTAGAGGGCTTCTCATAAGATGACTGCTGTGCACATAGTTGTGAAAATCCCAGCAAGCAATCAGGAGGCTGTGCACATATCAGGCTTGCCTGCCTGTGTAAGACTTCAGGCTTTGCATACCCCTGGAGCGTGCAGCAGTAAAGAGATTTGCAACAACAAAAATAAAGGAGACCACACAGATCTCTTGTGATGTTCTGTTGAGCACCATAGGATTCCTGCATTCAGCAAAGCCTGTGGTACCCTCGATGGCTGGGACATTGTGGAGAAGAGCTAGCCCTCATAGGAAATGGGGGTGGTTGTCGTGTCCTGCCACTTTATCTTGCTGGGCTCCCTGTGGATTCTCCCTTGATGTGTCTTTTCATGCCCGGCCTGGGACGGGGGAGCTCCCTGGCTTCACTGGTGGGCAGAATTCTCAGTCAGCCATGGGGGTGGGGAACTGAACCCTGGGATGGTGCTACTGCTGTGTGTGCCTCTCCTCTAGCCGCTTACCTTTTCTTGGCTACTGTTTACCTAGCCTGTCCCCCCCCCCCTTTCAGATTGTTGGGATGTTGCCAAAGTTTGCAATTACCTGAGTGATGCTCAGCTGCTTAATGAAGCAAACAGCTTAATGAAGCAAACAGACCCCATTTTGCAAAAGTGGCATGCCCCTGGCTCCCTGGCTCCTGGGAAGGTGTCATTGCCATGTTCAATGTGCCAGAGAGAGCGGAAGAGCTTACAGAGAGGGCCAGGGGAACCCCCCCCCCAACTGCTGCTACTGCCAGGAAAGCAGAAAAGGGCTGCTGGTGGTGGGGAGCTCACAGAGACTTGAGAGGCATTTGGACCCCATTGTGCTCCCAACAATGTAATTGGAAGCCCATCAGGATTCAAATCTCAGGGGTGAGCTTGGGGAAAATTAGTTATGTTCTGATTCCTGACCCCACCATCCAAATTTCAAGCTGAGTCAAGGTGCACCAGTAGTTGCAAGGATGACACATCTGTGGTTTGTGACAGGACCAGACTCTTGCCCAAAGTGAGAATACAGTCTCTTGGGAGGTGGGCTACTTGCAATGTTGTACATCCATGTGACATCATGCAGGCAGTGCCAAACTCCAACTAAAGGAGATGACCTTCATGAAAGTGATGGTGACCTCAGGGTCTGCTGAGAAATCCATGATCTGCAGAGAGGGAGAGAATGAGGGAGGTGTTTCAATGCTGCCCAGAGACACCCGTTTCCTAAAAAATGCCACTTGTGGGTTCAAGGCGAAATTGGAAGTTGTTCCTCATGGAATGCGCACCCCACGCTCACACCTCTCAGAGATAATCCCGTCATTAAATATTTGTAGGATAACAGGAGAGGCCTAATTTAGTTTTTGTTTCTTTCTCTCTGTGGTTTAATCACAGATGAAAGAGACTAATAGCACTACAGAGCTTTCTGGTGATCAAAGGCCAATCAATCCTCTTTGTGGAGTAATTAACTATTTGCTAAACTTGCAGAATTGATTTCCATTTAGGGCTAAGAGAGGAGATTTTAAATGAAGACCGATTTACCAGGCGTGAGGACGGAAATCCCAGCTCTGATGCCAGGAGATATTCGGGGTGATGAATTGGAGCCTGCTAATTGGAGGCTGAAAAATGTAGTTGGGACCTAACCCTACTTACTCCAGCTTTGGGGGAAAGATGGGCAATAGGGAACACTGCTGAGTGACCAGGAAGCATCTGTGGGCTGCTGGAACAAGGAGGGCACAGTGTCAGGGCTCATCCACACTTTCTCTTGACCCATATTTTGACCGTATTGTGTACCAATTAATTCCCCTGAATCTGAGAACTTTTCTTGTTATTCGATGGCAGGGTGTGGGGACTAAGATGGCCTGGGAGACTAGGGAGTGAAGCTACATCGCACCTGTATGGATACCTTTTATTCATGTTGGATTTTGCTAGTTTGTGGCTTCTTCCTTCCTCTTTTTGCACCCTCTGCCAGCAACGTGGGAAGGAGCAGATTGCACTGGCCTAGCTTCCCCAGCAAGCCTCCCTCTTCACCAGGAAATTCTGAGAAGGGAAAGGCAGCAGCTGAAGCATCTAGAGGAGGCAAGGTGGGGGCCAACTATCCATATGCAGTGGAGGGTAGGCAGAGCCAGCCCAAGTTATTTTGACACCTGAGGCAAAACATAAATTGGTACCACCCTGCCAAGGAAGAAGGGGTGAGTGAAGATCTACCCCAAGAACAAGCTGGAAATAAAGATCCACATTGGGAACAAAGTGGGGTATCAAATCAACCTTATCTGAAGTGGGAATATAAGGAGGGGAAAGGGGTCTGCTCTGTATCGCACTGGGTGGATGTAGAGCTCAGAAGACCCCAGTGGGCAGCCCCTTCCATTTCCTCCCCAGGGTTGGGAGGAGAACAGCAGTACCTTCTATTCGCTGAGAGGCCTCTGTAAGGGCAACATTGGGTGAAGCCTCCAGAGGGACGCCATTGAGGCTCCCAGCCTGTGTGTGTGAGTGTATGCAAATGCGCATGGGGTGTGTGGCAAACGGGGTCTTTCACCTGGGTGAAATAAAGTCTAGTTTTGCCCCTGTGTTAGGTTAGCTAGTGTTGAGGACACAGCTAATAATGGACAGAGGTGCCTCAGTTAGCTTCCTCGTCTGTGTCACTTTCACCTGTTTTCATTTATGAGTCCAATTCTGTCCCATTTTTGTACCCATCTGCAATTCATATTTAAATGTGAACTAGATTTTATCACATTTTTTTAAATTTATGTATGCATTTTATCTCAATGTACAGATTTATAAATATATTTCATCCTAAAATGTTTTTGTGCACTTTTTAACACATATGTTTTTTGACCTGAGAAGTTTACTGCAAATATCAGAGAAGTGCAACCTCCAAAGAATAATTACGTCCCAGTCCATGCATTAGCCTGGAAGGTGCAAATTAGGTCCTGTATTGCAGAAGGCTGAACTAGATGATGCTTGAATATCCCTTCTAAACGAACAATTCTATGATGTAGAGGTTTATTTTGTTAAGATTTATATCTCACCCTTCCTCCCGAGGGTGAGACAAATGGGGACTGAATGAAAGCCTGGATAGCTCCGCTGGTAGAGTGTGAAATTCTCCTCCACCTTTAGAAGCATCTCTGTATAATGAGACAAGCCAGGTCTGCTGTGACCCGTGTGCATGTGTGTGCATTTCCTTGCTGTCTATTGTGTTCTTTTTAGAGTGGTGGTTCAGTGGGGCTCAAGAGGGAAGTTCCCTTCTCCTCCACCCCAATTTGCTTGTAGGCTTCCATTAGCAAGGACCACACAGCCCTGTGCAGAGAGGAGCGGCTGAAGCGGAGGCCGTGATACTAACCTCTTCTTTTGGCTGACCAGGAGCTTTAAATGCAGGGCCTGCCATGAACTGACTCACTGCAGTATAATTACGTTAGGGACCAATGCGGCCCGTTGGAAATCAATTCTGTTGGGCCAGCGTGTTTGTTCGGAAATCCACTCAGCCAATTCTGGAGTATATTAGGCTGCAGGCCCATTGTGGTGACCTCTCCAGGATTGGGGTTGACACCTGAACGAAGGCGTTTGTCCAGTTAAAGGACAGGGCTACCAGCACACTCTTATCTCCCCTAAATTGGATTACTCAGATCTGCTTGTTCTCTTTAAAGATAGCTACTCCAGGGTCCCCCCCTCTTCCTATCTGTCGGAGACGTTACCTAGTGATTACCATTTAGTGTGCTGTTTTTAGCTATTCCTGGACAGTTAACACTTAATGCAGCCGGCAGCAATTGCTTCCATCGACAGAACTGTGTTGTCTTCTTAGATAGGGTGTATTGTACAAGCCCATTTGGCCGCTGAGCCCTTTGTCTTTTTCTGAAGAGCAGCTTGGCTCTGGAGTGCGCGGAAAGGGTGCATCTCTCTGCCAACCGTACTTTGCAGCCTGCCAACCAAAGTGCCCCCTTTTCAGGCACTTAAGTGTGTGGAATAATACCGTCTTCAAAGTTTAGCTTGCAAGCTCAGAGCTCTGAAAGAATCTCTCCAAACTGGGTGAATGGGCAGTAAAATGGCAAATGCAATTCAGTGTAAGCAAGTATAAAGTGATGCACATTGGAGCAAAAAATCCTAATTTCACAGATACGCTCATGGGGACTGAACTGGTAGTGATGACCAGCAACAATACCTTGGGGTCATAGTGGATAGCCAAAATAAGAGATGGGCTCAGCCCCCCCCCCACCCCTGGGGTATCCACTGTATTGCACAATCATTATGAGTTATGCTCATGCTGCTATTAGGGCAGTTGTGTATGATCCCACTTTCAATGCTATTTGCACCTGCAAAGGTTTTGGGGTGGTCATACTGTTTCATTTCCAATGAGTGCATATCCTGTAATGTCTGGCTGAAATCCCGTAGCTTTTGAATGCACCCGCCACTAATGAATGTACTATTATTGTGTCAAGGACATGTTGCAGAAGACACCCACAATAAAACACCTGTCTGGAGGGACCCTCAGTTTGTGGCAGCTGTAAAAAAAAGTGAATTCCCATTAGTGATCATTAAGAAAGGGATTGAAAATAAAACTGTCAATATCACAATAGTGTTATACAAATGTATGGCGTGTGACTGGGTACATTTCTGATTGCCTCACCTCAAAAAGAATATTGCAGAACTGGAAAAGGTTCTGGAGAAGATTGCTTAATACAGCAGGGTTCTTTTTATGGATTCTCCTTTTGGATCTAGCATTGGGGCAGGTGGTTCCTGCACACTCTCACCCCACTCTGAAGAATGCTATCTACACAGTGCAATCTACTGTGACTCAAGGGTTGTGTGGAGGTCTGAAAAACTGGCCTGTAGAAGATAAGAGTAAAGGAGAGCTTCAGAGCGCGCGTGCACACACACACACACACACACACACACACTTAATTTACAGTACGGTATATGGAATATGTTCCACCCTCTGATTTCTGGTACTTACAAATGTGCATTAGTCTCCTGGCACTACCCATATAGGTACATGCATTGAAAACTGCGCCCTTGCGCCAATCAGACAGCAGGTTTGTGCATGGGTGTGATAACATAGTGGAAGACTATGAAGAGGAAGCCATACCATATTCTTATGTTATATTGCATATGCATGTAAAAAGAAGGTAAAGGACCCCTGGATGGTTAAGTCCCATCAAAGGCGACTATGGGGTATGGCGCTCATCTCTGCTTTCAGGCCGAGGGAACCGGCATTTGTCCATAGATAGCTTTCCAGGTCATGTGGCCAAGGATGTCCCCTTCACAACTACCGGTAGTAATTGTGCCTTGACAACTGAGCAAGCCAGATTCCATTGCAAAGTCCTTCCCATTGCAATGCCCTTCATTAGAAAAGGAACATTGCAATGCCCTTCATTAGAAAAGGAACATGAACAGTAGTAACATGGCTGGAAAGGATGAGCTGGATTCCATGCAAGCAGTCCTTCTTGTGTGGATGTATTTTGGAGAGGCAGGATACCCCCACCACCCCTAAGCAAGGCCTTTTGCAAGTTTCACCTGTAAAACAGACTAATCATGCCTCGTAGGTTACAGGTGGGAAGCAGAGGCTGCAAACACACCATACACTTAATGCATATTTCTTCCCCCACCCCCAAGTAATAATGGGAACTATAGTTTGTTAAGGGTGCTGGGAACTGTAGCTCTGTGATAGTTCCCAGGATTGCAGAGGGGGCAGGGGTGTGCTTTAAATGAATGGTGTGTACACAACCTTAGAATGGTTGGTCTGGTCTCTATCCAGAAGCGGAAGGGGTGTGTGTGTAGTTAGGGAAAAGGCTCAGAGGGCACAGGTGTGGCAGGGCTGAAAAGTGATAGGGACCATTTCTGATTAGTTTTCAAGCCTACATAGGTCCTCTGCAACAAGAGGGATGGCCTTGGATGGCTCATGAAAGGAAGTGCCTCTGAGTCACTTTTGGTTGTTGAACACAGACAGTGCGGTCGAGAACCTTGTGGAATACAAAGGACTCTTAATCTGCAAAGCATAATTAATCCTCTTTTAGCGAGATGCACGGAAGAGCCCCGGTTGTCAATGAACTCTGTAAGCTTCCAGTGGTTGCAGCCACCGGCTCCTTCTCTTAGCACCAGCCCTGAGCCGACATCCCTGCAAAACAGATGAAATTCACAGAAGCCACAGGCCCAGAGAAAGGAGAGTCTCACAGAGCAAATATGGTGGGGTGGCAATCGTGCTTAAACACAACTGATAGCTCTGACTTTCTGCTCAGCTGCCTGCCAATATCAATGAATTTCTTTTTCCAGAGTCCCAGCACCTGCCTTCCCAGCCTCCGAGCTTGTGAAGGATCAGGGAAGCCATAAAAGCCTCAAGGCTATTTGTACTAGGCAGTTGGAGTAAGCCTTGCCTGCATGTTGGAGGAGGGTTGAGGGCTTCCATTCACCTGAGCAGTACTCGCTGCCTGCCCTGCTCCAAGAGGCCATTCTTCTCTCTGTTTGATTGTCTTGCAGTTGTGTGTGCCAGAGGTGCCTTTGGAGACTCAGGAAGCCTCTGTCCTCCAGGCAGGACTGTGGCACCTCTTAGGAGCCTGGACTGTCTGGGGGTCTGCCTGGGATGTTGCTCTGCCCTGGAGCCTTTCATGGGAAACGGGATGATGGAAAGCATTGTTTGCTTCTCAGCTCCAGGGACAAGTTCCTGCTCTTCTTCCAAGAACAGTCCCAAGCAACAAAGCTTGTCCTCCTATTATATGAAGGCTCCTCCTTTCTTTACCCTTGATTTCTGCGCTTGCCAGACAGGGAAGCCCACACCTAAGTGTCTAATGCATGAGTAGTAATCAATTGCAGGTAAAGCAGCATTTTCCTGAAGTGCTCTTCAGCTTCACCCCTGTTTGCTGAAGGCATGGAAGCTGTGTGTGTAGAGAAAAGGGGGTGAGTGGTGTATGCATGCCCAGCACGGCAACTGACACCTGCCAAACTGCGTGAGGAACAATAAGTTGAGCTGCTTCCTGGTGGGGATTGGAGATTGTGGCTTCTTCTACCCCTTGCCTCACTCTGGCCTTGCTCTGGTTGCCCAAGCTAGAGTGGGTGAAAGCTAAATGGTGCAGTTCTATATTATTTTATGTCGTGTTGTGGTTGTATTCTTATTTCTCTTATGATGTTTCTCTTGCATTTCAAGTTTGTAAAGGTAAAGGTAAAGGTACCCCTGACCGTTAGGTCCAGTTGCGGATGACTCTGGGTTTGTGTGCTTATTTCACTCTATAGGTCAAGGGAACCGGCGTTTGTCTGCAGACAGCTACTGGGTCATGTTGCCAACATGACTAAGCCGCTTCTGGCAAACCAGAGTAGCGCACGGAAATGCTGTTTACCTTCCCGCTGAAGTGGTACCTATTTATCCACTTGCACTTTGACATGCTTTCGAACTGCTAGGTGGGCCGGAGCTGAGACTGAACAACAGGAGCTCACCCCGTCGCGGGGATTCAAACCGCCGACCTTCCGATCGGCAAGCCCTAGGCTTAGTGGTTTAGACCACAGCGCCACCAGCATCCAAGTTTGTAAGCAGCCCTAAATTTATGTGAAAAGGTGAGGCATGCAATGGCAAACAGGTAGTGGAACATGCACCTTCTCCTCTCCCCTCACCTTGAGATTCATCTGGTGCCAGGTGAGGACAGTTCTTTTTCCTCCAGGCCTTTGGACAGTTTGAATATATTGGAAACAAGATGATGAATAAATTTGTTGATGTTTTTAATGGTACCTTATATTGTTGTGACTCGCCCCAGGATCATTTGTGATGAGGGGCATGTTGTAAATCCCATAAATAAATATATTGAAAATTATAATGACGGTGGTGGAATTAGGCATTTCCCAGATGGAAACAGGGGCAGACTGGTGTCCTTGTGATACTCCTCACCCCAAGGTTCACACATTGTGGAAGGTATTTCTCTGTCTGTTATTTATTTACTCGGCAACCTGAAGACATTTCACCCCTTTTTTATATCCGAATAGGCAGTTGTGGGTTGGGTGGCAGGGAAGAAAGCAAGGGAAGCAACATGGTGACATTTTTGGGCCTGCCTTTACATGCCTTTGTACCCAGCCATCTTACCCCCAGCCAGAGATTGAACTATTGGAGACACAGATAATGAGAACTGATACCTAAAGAAAGCCCTTTGGGTGGGAGGGCAGTGTTATAAATTTAATAAATAAGCCACCAAGAGTGGCTGAGGCGTCCCAGTCAGATGGGCAGGGTACTACTACTACTACTAATTCATAAAATAAATATTAACAACTGCTACTAACAGCATTTTAACAAGTCAACCCCTGAATCTCTCTCCAAGGACGAAGTATGCTCAGGGATACCCAGGGATGGTGGGAACAGAGGTTAAGGAGATGTCCTTCCTGGTTCTTCCAGGAAAACCTCCAACAGTTCACCAGAACACAGGAATCTGCCTTATAACAAGCCAGAATAGTGGTGCCTCTAGCTCAGTATTGTCTAGAATAGAATAGAATAGAATACTTTATTGTCATTGTACATAGTACAACGAAATTGAATGCCATCCCATAAAAAAACAAATTAAAAACGCAATTACAGCCACACACACACACACCCATCACAACTCCCCGGGATCATATTATTTAGTTACAGCAAACTTGATGATTTTGTTGCTAGAGTGGATAGCTGTACAATCATACATGTAGATGGTATAGAGCACTCAACACATTGGCTCTCCAGGGTTTCAGGAAGGAGTCTTTCTCAGCCCTGCCATTAGGGACTGCACCACCTTCTGCATGCTCTGCCACTGAGTCACAGCCCTTCCCCCTTGAGTGAGTTGCATTGGGAGGCAGAGTTTAGCTGAATAGGGTGGTCCATACAGAGAACAAAGTCATGTCAGGAAGGCTTTTGCAAAAATATGAAAGTGGTCCTGGAGGAGCCTCCAAACTGACATGTAGGCCTCCCAAGTACCTCCTGCCTCCCCAGCCTTTGTCACTCTTCCCTGAATCCCTTCCCTACTACAGCCTGAGGCCTCCTGTAACCCTGAGCCCCTACCCCTCCCTTGCTGAAAGTCAGCCACCGGCAGCATCACACAGCCCCCTCCACTGGCCGCAACCGCCCTTCTAGCAGGAAAGGCATAACAATAAAAAGAGCTGCCATTGGTCCCAGAAGGGCTCGGGATAATGAGTATGGAAATGCTGCATCCATAATGAACTGCGTGTAGTCTTCCAACTCACTCGTGCCGAAAATTCGCACTTGCCTTTCCCATAACTTGTCACTTGTGGGTTTTCTTATTGTTCAATATGTAAACAAGGGCGAGGGAAGCCTTTGTTCCTTTGTGTCTGCTTAGATTTGCCCATTAATCCCAGATTCTCCCGCCTTTCCCCCCTTTCCCCACCAATGCGTGCAGGATTACACAAAGCAAAAGTCATTAATTTTTATCTCTGACTATCTGTAGGGTTTTTAATGTGGCCCGGCTTGCTTATGCACCACCAATTACATGTCATAAGTGCTTGTAGATGCTGGAGCCATATCAGAGGCTGATGAATCACTGCCTTCCCCCAATTAGTATGCGCGGGGCTCTGTCCCTCCTGGAGCAGCTGGCATGACAATGAGGATCTGGCTCTACTGGTCAAGGCATGTGGACATGGATTTGCTTTAATTAAATGGCTAAGCACACAAGGTGCAAAGCAGCAACTCCATGATGGAGTAAAACTTGAAAATAAGGGCGAAGAAGGCCAGGAGGAGGGAGGGAGGTGGGATTGCTTAGGCACCTGTTGCAGCACCTGGAAATTCTCTGTTCCTTGCTTCCTCCTGTTCCTCATTATTTCTGTGCAAGAGAGATGCTGTTCTGGCACAAGAATGCCAAGCCAGAAAGGCCTGGGGGTGGGGACTTGACTGATTCTCAGCAGCTTACCACCATGGATGTTTTCACACACCTACAATCATCAGGCACAGGACCACTTTTGTAGGCTGAAGGCACATTGGCCTCTCTGCTGGATTTGCATGTTTGTTGAAAAGGCAAGGCAATGGCAAAGAGGGTCCTTCGCCTTCCTAGGTCCTCTCTCACCTCGTAAACAACTGTTTGTGCAATGTGATTAGGAGATAGTCATTCTCCCCTCCATGTCCAACACGTCAGTGGCAGGCAAGGGCTTTCTCGCTGCCATCAAGTAGGTGGCAATTTCTGGATTCTTAAAATTCCAGAGACACGGCAGCAATGTGTGCCTCTTCTTGGGTGCTTTGGTCCTTCAGAACTGTCAGAAACGGCTATAAAAGCACCCTCCTTCCTCAGCAAATGAATTTCCTGTTTTGCTGAAACCTTAGGAACAGGAATCAAACGGAAGTCCCAGACAGAAGTCTGCCCAGGGATGCTTATCACAAAACCTGGTGCCAGGTTAGCATACAGTGACATTGGTGGTGGTGTGGAAAGTATCTGCAGCCTGGGAAGCCCCAGAGAAAGCAAGAGGATCAGCATTTCCTCCTCTACTCCCCTTCCCAGGCTCCTCCTCTATCTGGCCTCGCTCCTGTATGCACCGGCACTGAGGGTGTTCTCCGGAGCGCAACCTACGACATTCTCATCATGCTAATAGCAGGTCTAAGGTATGTTGCCATGTGAACAAGTCATCACGTCTCCATAGCAACCAGCCAGATTGCCACACACCAGCCTGAGGAGTGGACTCTTCCCTTCCCCCACTTTTCCAGCCTGGGCTCCCTCCTTCCTCCCCCTCCCCTTTTGTTAAATTTGCTGAAGGGCTTACAATAGGAGGATCCAGGCCTGCTTTCCAAGTAGCTTTTCATTTAACCTGTAAGTTGCTGTATAAACAGAGAGGCCAATTGGCCACTAGACTCGCTTTCAAGGAAGACTCAAGGAGGCCTTTGAACTCGAATCCCAGCATGCCTCAGCAGACCCGAGGCAGCCAGGCTGATTCTTGCTTGGCAGGAGCAAGGGGCTTTTCCACCACCCTGTAAAGGTGCAGCTGACAAGACACTCATTGGTGGGGAGAAGGCAGCTCAGCTATTGCTGGGAAATGGCATTTTTCATCCTGATTCATGGTGCTCCTCACATACTATTTTACCCCTGGGAGGATGTGCATGTTCCCCTGCAGCTTGCACAGTCATCACCATGTGCGCTGCAACTATTGGCTAGTCGTCACAGGCGACTAGCCACATAATCTTCACTTCCTCCATGCCTGTGCCGTTTTGAGAACTTTTTTTAAAAAAAGTTTCCATTATTTTTTTCCATCTGCTGCTTTAAAGGCTGGGTTCTCCTTGCATTTCCACTCCAGTCATAAAGAATGCTGATGAGGCTTTAAATTTTTTGAAACAAACCAACGGACAACAATCTGCAGACTCAAACAAGTTTCTCAAAGAACACACAGGCAATCCCCCGCCATTTGGGGACAGGATATTTATTTTACTGAAATATATCTTCTCATTTATCTTTATAAATAAACTCAAAGTAGCTAACATATAAATTACAAAATCAACCAAACATCAAAAATATAAATTAAGCAAGACAAAAATAGAAGACAGCAAAGCCACAAAGTACTTAGCAACAGGAGAAAGTGGTGAACAAAATTATCCGGAAATAGCAGTAGCAAAACAAATGTCAATAGCAAACTAGCAAAAATGATCTGAACAAGTCCAGATGATTCCAGATGCCTTCCCACAGAGCTGACTTTTTACCTGGCACCTAAAGGCATACAATGTTTGGATTTGGTGGGTCTCTCTGGGGAGCCTATTCCATAAAGTTGGCACCACCACTGGGTGGTTAAATGGGTTGCATGACACAACTAGCATGAGAACTGGGGTTGTACTACTTTAGCTAGATAGTAACATCTGCTCTATTTGCTTACCAACTGAAAAGACCCTTGGCAAAAGGGGCATCTTCCTAAAGAAGTGCTGAAACCCAAAGGCCAGGAAAAATCTAGAGTTTTTGGAAGTCTCTGGGATCATTCATGCAGTCCCTGTGCATGATGATTCCATCAATGGCTGCATGTACCTGCTCTCTGACCATTGTCAGATGGCTGTGTGCTTGCTGCCCTGTATGGAATCATATTCTCCTTCAGGTGCATTTGTTTGTGGTTTGCAGAGGCCAGTTTGGCATATAGCAGCAATGGCATATGTTCAGCTGGTGCTCAGGATAAATCAAAAGCAGCATGCCATCTGAATACTAGCTGCTGGGAATCACAAGTCAGGAGGGTGTTGCTGTTGCATTCATGCCCTGCTTGCAAGCTTCTAACTGGGCCATCTGTTTGGCTACTGTGAGAACAGGATGCTGGATTAGATTGGCCTCCTTTGACCTGCTCCAACTGCAGGCTCTCATTGTGCTCCCCTCTTAGTGGTTGTGGATCACATACTGGCAGGTCCTGCAGGCGGGGACTGTCAGAAGCTCAGTGCCACTTCTGGCCAGTGCTTTGGAGAGGTGCGTGTTGTGCCTTGGCCTTTGCCTGCAGCAATTTATTCTGCTTCAGGCACAACCTCCCAGCAAAGGACCCATTCCCTTCCTCAGCCACTTTCCTAATTGATTTCTGCAGGGGCTCTGAAAGTTCCATTACCCTTTTGTTTAGCTCAGGGGGCCTGACTCTGTGCAATCCATTGCTGAAACTAATTACAAGATATAATTAAACTGTGACATGAAGATATTATACCGTTAGTTTACTAATGACACTGCGAAGTTGTACTGCCAGCACAGGACAGTGATTACGCGTCATTCATTATTTATCCTTTTGCTAAATGAGACGCTGACATTTTCAAAAATTACTTTGAGGTTTCTTAATCGTCAGCAGCAGGATGGTCTGGAAGGACCTCTCCTTCCTCTCAGTTACTTAGACAAACCTCATAAGTATTTTTAGCACAAGCAAAATTATAAATGTAAGGGGAGGGAGGGGCAATAAGGCCTTCTCAGGCAAAGAGCCCTTGAAGTGCTGTCCCAGACTCAGGACCAGGTTGGAGCCAGAGAACTCTCCCCGTGACCTCTTAGAACTCCTGTGAACATCTTTCAGTAGCTCATCTGCTCTCTCAAAAAACTCTCACATCAAGCCATTCCAGTGGAGAAACACTGGACTTATTCCTATTCCATGGGTGTTTATACTGTGCTATGTTCAGAGCAAACAGGTAATGCAGACTAAAAAAATTCCTTCAGTAGCACCTTTTTATTTTTTTATTTTTAATTTTTAAAATTTTATTTTTTTTATTTATTTTTTGCTTCGACTCAGACCAACACGGCTACCTACCTGTAACTAGGTAATGCAGACCTGAGCCTCATCCCCAAACAATGCATCCCTCCAGGGCAGGAACTGGCAGCAGAGAAACATACAGTTTGTGAGATGCTCCACACCCACCTGAGTTACCAATAGAAGACAATGCTAGGACATCCTCTCTGCAGGACTCTTAGTCGTGCAGTTAACAGTAGTGGACCCAGTGTTGCATCCCGTCTCATTTGACTCCTTTAGTGTTGCCTTTTCCACAGCCAATTGTGTAGCTGAATCAGGTTCCTGAGCACTCAAGGAGTTGTATCAGTGGGGATGAAATCCTGATGCCAGGCTGGGAGAGACAGGCATGCACCCTTGCACACTGGTGTACAAGCATGTCTTTGTCTGCCATGCCTGCTTGGGCCACGTGGGAGACAGTCGGGCGTGTCTGTCTGGGTTGCATTGGACAAGCCCCTCCTTCCCCGAATTCTGTTGCTGTTGCCCCCAGGAACCACAAAGTATTTCTATTTTATTCCTCTTATAAATGGTTGGGAATTAGAGTTTCCTCTGCGAGCACCTGAGGCTGGGATTTGGAAGGGTCTGGTTATTTACAGTTGTTACAGCTCTGTGTATTAACCTTTCTTTATTACACTATCATTCATCACATTCTCAGAACAACAAAAGATTCATTTACTGGCTGCAATCTGATTAGTTTTTGATGCTGTCCCTCTGCCCCCACCCCCACCCCATCTCTTTCCTGGCTCATTGGGGTCAGAAAATGCTTGCCGCAAGGTGCATTTGGTCCTCTCTGGCCAGTAACCTCTCTGTAACCCCACGGGTAATGAAATCTTCTTGTTTTCATCAGAGGCGCTGCTGGATGGCTTAAGACAAGGCTTAATTTCTTCCGAGTGTAATGGCATCCCAGCATCTATAATTATGCTAGTTTCTCTCCTGTGTTGATTAAATATGATTTTCTCAGAGAACCAAATGATGAATACCTGAGTGGAGGGTATTAAGTCAATAGATGGGAAAATGCCCACCACAAACAAACCCGAAAGTTGAGAAACGATTGGGGCTTCTGAAAGAAACAAAGATGACTAACTGGAGGGCTGGTCCTCCTTTCTGCTTCAGGGCAAAACCACATGGACCATTGGTATCTCTGAACAGGCAAATGTGACAAAGAGGCAGCCAATGTTTTTTTTTCTGGAGAACTCTGTCTGGCCCGTGGCCTTTATGTGGGAATGTTCAGGAATGTGGATGAGGAGATATTGTTTAATATATCCTATCCCCGCTTGCGCTAGCAAGCACAAAACTTTAGCAGAGTAAAACATTCCCCTTTTGCAAAATACACAGCAGAAGAACGTTTGCGCAGGCTTGATTTAAGCCACTAAAATAAAGTGTATTTTCCTGGTATTTCCCCTTTTTCCCTCTTAAAAGGAAAGACACAACACAATGCTCTTAAAAGTATAAAAGATGTTTACTTACAAGCATCTCGAGGTACAGCACACTCAAGAGGTAGACTTGCTTAGTTAAAAGGTAATATATACATTGTGAAGTTCACTTATAAGAAGTGAGACTCCATCTCATCTCTCTCTCTAGGCTGGAGGCCTTGAGGGAGAGACTCACTAAGATGTGTGTAGTCCAAGAGGTCTGGTCCAAGAGAGGGAAAATGGCTGTTTCCTTCAGGATTTATCTGCCACTTCCTCAACTCATTTGCATGCTAAAGGAAGCTAACTTGTCACACAGGCTGTGGGGTGAAGCGGCTCGTTGCTCAGTCTATCTTCAGAACAGACTGCCCACAAAAGGCGCAGAGCGCACACCATTTGAACTTTGGCATGGAAAAGCCCCAAATTTGTCACATATACGTGTATTTGGAAGTTTGTGCTACTATCATGTGCCCAAGGAGCACAGACACAAACTTGATTCCAGAGCGAAGGCAGGGATCCTAGTTGGGTACGCTTCTGGAGGAAAAGGATATAGAGTCTTGGATCCGCAAACTGGCAAGACAAGTTCGCAGCATGTAATTTACTTCGATGAGCAAGGCAAAGTTGATACAAAGGACACTGCCATTGATTGTTCCAAGGAGCCACAGGATGAGGAATTTGTGATTTTTCCTTTTGAACCAATACAAAGTACTAATCCAACTTCTAGTGTCGTAGCACCCCCTATAGGTGACACCCGAGAAGACGTGGAGGTCCAGGCCCCTGGCAGCACCAGAGACGAAGATGATGACGAGCAGCTGTATGGGGATATGCCACTGCTGGAGGAGGATGAGGAAGCTGATGCGGTCGAAAGACCAGAGGTCAGACGCTCATCCAGAACCAACAGAGGTGTTCCACCATTACGGCTGTCCTACCTTACAAGGTCGGCGTCTCCACAGGAACCTTCCAAATGGGAAGAGATAGAGAGGATGCCACCAGATGAAGCCAGTCTCTGGAGGAAAGCTGCTCAGGAGGAGATAGATGCACTTCATCGGAACAGGACCTGGACACTCACAGAACTACCTCCTGGTAAGGAAGCAATTGGAAGTAAATGGGTGTTCAAGGTTAAAAAGGGTTCAGAAGGGGAGGTGCAACGCTACAAAGCTAGGCTTGTGGCACAAGGTTTTTCCCAGAAGTATGGAGAGGATTACGATCAAGTGTTTGCACCGACAGTTCGATACAGCAGTGTCAGACTACTTTTAAGTATTGCAGCATCTAAGCAAATGTCAGTTTACCATATTGACATTGCGACAGCCTTTCTTCACGGCGAAATTTCTGAGCAGATTTATATGAAGCAGCCCAAAGGTTTCATTAAACCAAATGAGGCACATCTAGTGTGCAAGCTGCAGAAAGGACTTTATGGTTTGAAGCAAGCAGCGAGGGCTTGGAACCAGAAACTCCATGAGATGCTGGTGCAGCTTGGGTACAAGCAAGGGACTGCTGATAAGTGCTTGTACACCAAACAAAGGAATGGACAGTTTTCGTACATTTTAGCCTTTGTTGACGACCTTTTAATTTCTACGTCAAATGAGAAAGACTATAAAGACATAGTCAAACACCTCAACAGGGAAGTAGAGGTCAAGGAACTTGGAAAAGTGAAATACTACTTGGGAATTCAAGTTGAGAGAGAAGAGGATGGATCGTTCTTACTCAGCCAAAGGCAAAAGATAACTGAACTGATTGAAAGCATGCAGATGCAGGACGCACACCCAGTTGCGACACCGATGGCCACAGACTTCTTGAAGAATCAACAAGGTTCGAAGTTGCTGCCAAACAACACGCAATACAGGTCAGCGATTGGCAAACTTTTGTATTTGGTTACCACATGCAGACCTGACCTGGCAAGTGCAGTGGGGATCCTAAGTAGGAAAGTAAGTTGTCCCACTGAGCATGATTGGGCTGGAGTTAAGAGGGTTGTTCGTTATCTAAAGGGAACCATGGACTGTAAATTAAAACTGCCAGCTGTCAGAGACCCTAAACTGCTTGGGTACACTGATGCGGATTGGGCTGGGGACAATAAGGATTATAAATCCACAAGTGGCTATGTTTTTATGTATGGGGACGGAGCTATTGCATGGGGCAGCTATAAACAGAAATGTGTAGCTTTATCGTCCACAGAATCTGAGTACATTGCGGCTTCGGAAGCTTGCAGAGAGATCCCCTGGCTGGATCAGCTCCTGAAGGACTTTGGCGTGCCAAGAACGGGACCTGTCAGCTTGATGGAGGACAATCAGAGCAGTATGAAGCTGACACAAAGTGAAAAGTTCCTTGCACGCACCAAACACATTGGGGTCAGGTACCACTACATACGCCAGGTGATCGAGGATGGACTTGTTGAAATGTGTTACTGCAACACTGACCAGATGACTGCAGATGTCCTAACAAAGCCCCTGCCAAGAGAGAAGTTCCAGGATCTTCGTGGCAAGCTGGGACTCTTGGGTGGTTGATTAAAGTTATTTATGTATGTTTTTGTGTATGTTGTGAATTGCCTGAGAAGGGGTTTGTGGGATGCAAAGGGTTAAGTGCAGTCAAGTCACAACAATCCCTAGATAGTCCACTTGGAGGACTGAGGAGGAGGATATGACTAAGCGTAGTTTCCTCTTCCTTCACATGCAAATGAGTTGAGGAAGTGGCAGATAAATCCTGAAGGAAACAGCCATTTTCCCTCTCTTGGACCAGACCTCTTGGACTACACACATCTTAGTGAGTCTCTCCCTCAAGGCCTCCAGCCTAGAGAGAGAGATGAGATGGAGTCTCACTTCTTATAAGTGAACTTCACAATGTATATATTACCTTTTAACTAAGCAAGTCTACCTCTTGAGTGTGCTGTACCTCGAGATGCTTGTAAGTAAACATCTTTTATACTTTTAAGAGCATTGTGTTGTGTCTTTCCTTTTAAGAGGGAAAAAGGGGAAATACCAGGAAAATACACTTTATTTTAGTGGCTTAAATCAAGCCTGCGCAAACGTTCTTCTGCTGTGTATTTTGCAAAAGGGGAATGTTTTACTCTGCTAAAGTTTTGTGCTTGCTAGCGCAAGCGGGGATAGGATATATTAAACAATATCTCCTCATCCACATTCCTGAACATTCCCACACTTTATCTGTTCTCTTGAAAACCAGGGAGAAGTCAAACCCAGCTTCTCTCAAGGGCAAAAGGCTTCCTGACACCATGTTCCCAGTTGCTCTGTGGAACTCCTGACCATTAAAATGGTTAAAAGAAAAAGAAGAAAGGATTAGATACATTTATGAAGAGCTGTCTATTTATACAGAGTCAGGCTACCGTACTTAGAGTCTTACTGCCAGAGGCTGTGAGGCCAACAACAGAGAACAGATTTCTCTATCATGTTCTCCTCCACGTGAACTTTCCTGTAGTGTAAACATGGGCTCTGCTGAAAACAAGAGGCTGAGCTAGCCAGATCAGTGGCCTGGCCACTGTTTGCTTGCATAGCTGTTGTTTTTCTTACATTTTGGTATACCCCCTTGAGTGTGTACCTGTGTTAGCATGCACTAAGTGTTATGGGGAAAGGGTAAGACCTCCGAACTCCTGCTCCTGACTGGCAAAGTGATTTGTGAGTAAAATCCATAGCTGCCAAGTTTTCCCTTTTCTCGCGAGGAAGCCTATTCAGCATAATGGAAAATCCCTTTAAAAAGGGGATAACTTGGCAGCTATGGTAAAATCCCTTGAGAATAAAGCTAACTCTGCAATACTTACTGTTTGTTTGCGTATATAGGGTGTATGGCTCATGTGGGGCAGGCACTCAATACCCAAAACCCCCAGGTGCCTGACACCAATACCCTGTTAAAGCCCCCACATGAGGTAGCTGCCATTTTAAAAATCCCACAATGCCCTAGGGCATTGGTCAGTCCCAAGGAATATTTTGCGCCCCTTTCTTTGTTGTTCTCCACTGCCTCCAGTTCAGCTCACAGCATGGGAGGGGTGTGTGGGTGAACCGCGGTGATCACTCTGCCGAGGGTCTCTGAACTCTTGAGCCAGCCCTGAGGCCACCGTTTATAGCAGACGCCAGTGGCAGTGTGTGGGTTGTGCCTGGCTTTGGAAAGCTGCTGTAGTTCAGAGTAATTGTAAAGCAGAATGAATGAGATGTCCAAAGCCGTTCTTCTCTCATTCAGCAGAGCTGCTCTGCACTGCCTTGAGCTGCTGGGCGAGGTGTCAGGCACACAATTCATTCCAGCTGGTGTTAAGGGATAATGAATTCTCCCTCGGCTTAATGCACTGGGCATTCCAAGCAGGCCTTCCACACCAGCATGTGGTTCACTTGGTAATTAAGGAAATTGCACTGCCAAGATCAGAAGTTTAACAAAGATGGGAGGCAGCCCTAGCAGGCAGGCTGTACCCTCCCCTGCTGGGCTAAAAGTGGCCAGTTTTGCATGGCCGGAAACAAACCTAGGGAGGAACAGAATGGGGCTGCCATTCCGACAGGGTCGGCTGGGGGCAGGCAGGGCCATTTACATGCAGCCTCCCAGGGTTCCCACACAGCCTCTCATCAATGCCTTTGGATCTCCTCCTGGGGTCAGCTGCTATTGTTCAGCATACTGGGCACGAGAGCTTTGCCTTCTCCACCCTCACCCTCTTGCTCCCTAATGAAGTCCACCACTCTAAATATAGGTCACTGTGGGCAATTAGGCGAGAGCCACTGTTTTTGAAAGCTACTCCGCAGGCAGGAAGCCCAGTTTCCAAATGAGTTATCAGGTGATATGGAGTTTGGCCTGAGCAGCCTGATTGACAGGAGGCCTGGGTGTTCACAGATACATTATTTAAACATGTTGAGATATAAGAGATTTTCTGCACTAATTACTTCGAAGGCTGTATTAATCACAAGACACTTTAATACCCGATCAATACAGGCATTTGTCAACGACCTTGTAAATCACCTCCACTTTCACTCTGCGGCTCGGGGGTGGTGGTGGAGGGACCATTTGTGGTGGGGATGGAGGCAGGCCAGGTCCCCACTGAGGCTCTGGAGTTGCAGCTACTGCACCCCCCCCCCCCATGATGAAGGGCGGGGCAGGGAATAAGTCAGCTTGGACTAGGCAGGTCACAGGGTTCCTGCTATGCATTCACAGGCTGCCCCCAACTTCAGGGTTCTGTAGTGGGACAAAGGCAAGAGGTGTGAAGAAGTCATGGCCAGCCAGTTGGCTGAGGCTATGACTCCTGTTCTGCCAGTGAACTTGGCAGCTAATTAAAGTGGATTTGCTGCTTCTTTTCTGGAAGCGCTTCTGTGCCTGACATGAGAAGTTTCTCCCAGGATGGAGGTTCAGCAGTGGAGGCTATCAAGGGCGTACCCACCATGCGGCAAGTTAGGGCAGCTGCCCTACTCTAGAAGCAGGGCTGGTGGGCAGAGGCGGAGCACAGCCCGGCGGAGCGCGAGTTCGCCATTCCCGCCGCACCGCGCCGCACCCTCCCTCCAGCTCCCCGGCGCGCCCTCAGGCAAGGCCAAGCGCGGCGGGGAACCAGGGAGCGCGGCGCGGCGGGCGGGAACGCCGAACTCGCGCTGGGCTGGGCTCCGCCTCCGCCTACCAGCCCTGCTGCTAGGGAGGGGCACAGCCCGGCGGAGCGCGAGTTCGCCGTTCCCGCCCGCCGCGCTGCGCCCTCCCTCCAGCTCCCCGTCGCGCCCTCTGGCAAGGCCAAGCGTGGCGGGGAACCAGAGAGCGCGGCGCGGCGAGCGGGAACGCTGGGCTGGGCTCCGCCTCCGCCTACCAGCCCTGCTGCTAGGGAGGGGCACAGCCCGGCGGAGCGCCGTTCCCGCCCACTTTGTGGCCCCTCCCCTTCCGTGCCTTGGCCCCTCCCCTTGCCCCCCCCCTAGTTTTGATCCTGGGTACGCCCATGGAGGCTATTCTAATCACTTAGGAGCTGGGGGCTGCAACTTTCCTTCCATCTGGGCCAGCTACCTCCTGTTCCTTCCATGGTGACTGTTCAGTGTCAATGAGACAAAGGTTAGTTCAACAGAATGAGCAAGACTTTTTCAAGCATGTATCATGAGATGGACTCCATGTAGTCCTTATCTGCCTCAGCTTTTGTCTAATGTCTGATTGCCAAACAAGGTCATTTTGCGGAGGGCAATAATTGCAGAGCTGGAAGGGACCTTTGAGCCCTTGTTTCTCTGACTTTCTGTAACACCTGCAAGGCCTTTGGGTCAATGCCTTGTCCTCTGCTTATAGCCTCTGGAGACCAGCTCCACCCTTTAGGGGCCCAAATGCCTCCCTCTCTGCTGGAGCTATGGTAGCTGCCTTTTGGGCACTGTTGTCATCCATGAAGCCGCAGGAGAAGGCTGCGCCGTGCTCTTCCTCTGCTCTCCAGCTATTTCTCCCATGCTGCTTTTTATTATTTTATTTTATTTGTGGTCCCTGTCATTCTGCTGGGGCAAAGGGGTAAAGAGATCTGACACTAAGTGCGGGAAAATGCTGTATCTGGAATCTATCTTCCAGGCGGCAAAAGAATAAAAATTCATGGCAGGACAGCGGCTGCTGACACGTTCCCAAAGACATATTGCAGGTAGTGTTATTTATTGTGGCATGGAGTTCATAGAAGTGCTACCTCAAAGCACCCGGAGACATCCTAAAAAGCCCATCTCCCATCAGGTGAGGCAGATTTATGGTGGCTGCTGGCGGAGGGGGTCAGGCAGTGCTGCAGCTGCTCTCAGAGAGCCAGTCTCTGTCTTGATTGGTTCAAAGGAGGGTTTCAGCTAGTAATGCTAACCATAAAATTGCTGCCTATGATAGGGAGGAGCAGCAGGTGGGGATGATGGAGGAGGAGGAGGAGGAGGAGGTGGTCTGCAAACAGGAGAGGTCTGCAAACAGCCTCTTCTTCCTCTTAGGACCTGATTTACTGATATGTGGCAAGGCAAAGGTGCAAAATTGCCCACATGCTCTGTCTGTTGTCCCTGCTACACACCCCAAAGTCCACTTTCAAACTATTGGAAATCAGTTCAAAAATGTTAGCACCCTCCCAGAGTCTTTCTTGGGAGGTGGTGTGGGTCTAAGGCATCACCCAGGGCCCAACTGTCCACCACAGAGACTCCTTCTTGCTTGCTGGAACAATGGACTGGACACAAAGGGCTTAGTTTTGAAGCATGTGACACTGGGTTGGCATGTGCTGAGGAACACTTGTCTTCTTAAATTTATCAGATGGTTTGCTAAAGTACAGCGGTCTTAAAAGCTTGACCAATATGCCTCATTGCCCTTGCAACCCTCTTTCATTTGCTGAATAGTTCTTTCTTTGTAGTCTATTACTATGCCAATGGATCAATGCCTTGTCGTGGCGAAGGGGCTTGAATAACTCAGAGAAGCTATGAGCTATGCCATGCAGGGCCACCCAAGATGGACAGGTCATAGTGGAGAGTTTTGACTAAACGTGATCCACCTGGAGAAGGAACTGGCAAGCCACTCCAGTATCCCTGCCAAGAAAACTCCATGGACAAAGACAACAGGCATATAAAAGTTATGACGCTGGAAGATGAGCCCCTCAGGTCGGAAGGCGTCCAACATGCTACTGAGGAAGAGCGGAGGACAAGTACAAGTAGATTCAGAGCTGATGAAGCGGCTGGGCCAAAGCCGAAAGGACGCTCAGTTGCGGATATGCCTGGAAGCGAAAGGAAAGTCCGATGCTGTAAAGAAAAATATTGCATAGGAACCTGGAATGTAAGAACCATGAGTGGAGGTAAGCTGGATGTGGTCAAAAATGAGATGACAAGAATAAATATCGACATCCTGGGCATCAGTGAACTAAAATGGAAGGGAATGGGCGAATTCAGTTCAGGTGACTATCATATCTACTACTGTGGGCAAGAATCCTGTAGAAGAAATGGAGTGGCCCTCATAGTCAACAAAAGAGTGGCAAAAGCTGTCATTACAGGGGATTGGAATGCTAAAGTAGGGAATCAAGAGATAAAAGGAACAACTGGCAAGTTTGGCCTTGGAGTTCAAAATGAAGCAGGGCAAAGGCTAATAGAGTTCTGTCAAGAGAACAAGCTGGTCATCACAAACACTCTCTTCCAACAACACAAGAGACGACTCTACACATGGATATCACCAAATGGGCAGCATCGAAATCAGCTTGATTATATTCTCTGCAGCCAAAGATGGAGAAGCTCTATACAGTCAGCAAAAACAAGACCTGGAGCTGACTGTAACTCAGATCATCAGCTTCTTATAGCAAAATTCCAGCTTAAACTGAACAAAGTAGGAAAAACCACTGGGCCAGTAAGATACAATCTGAATCAAATCCCTTATGAATACACAGTGGAAGTGAGGAACAGGTTTAAGGATTTAGATTTGATGGACAGAGTGCCTGAAGAACTATGGATGGAGGCTCGTAACATTATACAGGAGGCAGCAATGAAAACCATCCCAAGGAAAAGGAAATGCAAGAAAGCAAAATGGCTATCCAACGAGGCCTTACAAATAGCGGAGGAGAGGAGGCAAGCAAAATGCAAGGGAGATAGGGAAAGATACAGGAAACTGAATGCAGATTTCCAAAAAACAGCAAGGAGAGACAAGAGGGTCTTCTTAAATGAGCAATGCAAAGAAATAGAGGAAAACAATAGAATGGGGAAAACCAGAGATCTGTTCAAGAAAATTGGAGATATGAAAGGAACATTTCGTACAAAGATTACCATAATCAAGGACAAAAGTGGTAAGGACCTAACAGAAGCAGAAGACATCAAGAAGAGGTGGCAAGAATACACAGAGGAATTATACCAGAAATATATGGAGGTCTCGTACACCCCAGGTAGTGTGGTTGCTGACCTTGAGCCAGACATCTTGGAGAGTGAAGTCAAATGGGCCTTAGAAAGCACTGATAATAACAAGGCCAGTGGAAGTGATGATATTCCAGCTGAACTATTTAAAATTTTAAAAGATGATGCTGTTAAGGTGCTACACCCAATATGCCAGCAAGTTTGGAAAACTCAGCAATGGCCAGAGGATTGGAGAAGATCAGTCTACATCCCAATTCCAAAGAAGGGCAGTGCCAAAGAATGCTCCAACTACCGCACAATTGCGCTCATTTCACACGCTAGCAAGGTTATGCTTAAAATTCTACAAGGCAGGCTTAGGCAGTATGTGGACCGAGAACTCCCAGAAGTGCAAGCTGGATTTCGAAAGGGCAGAGGAACCAGAGACCAAATAGCAAACATGCGCTGGATTATGGAGAAAGCTAGAGTGTTCCAGAAAAACGTCTACTTCTGCTTCATTGACTATGCAAAAGCATTGACTGTGTCGACCACAGCAAACTATGGCAAGTTCTTAAAGAAATGGGAGTGCCTGATCACCTCATCTGTCTCCTGAGAAATCTCTATGTGGGACAAGAAGCTACAGTTAGAACTGGATATGGAACAACTGATTGGTTCAAAATTGGGAAAGGAGTACGACAAGGTTGTATATTGTCTCCCTGCTTATTTAACTTATATGCAGAATTCATCATGCGAAAGGCTGGACTAGATGAATCCCAAGCCGGAATTAAGATTGCCAGAAGAAATATCAACAACCTCAGATATGCAGATGACACAACCTTGATGGCAGAAAGCGAGGAGGAATTAAAGAACCTTTTAATGAGGGTGAAAGAGGAGAGCGCAAAATATGGTCTGAAGCTCAACATCAAAAAAACCAAGATCATGGCCACTGGTCCCATCACCTCCTGGCAAATAGAAGGGGAAGAAATGGAGGCAGTGAGAGATTTTACTTTCTTGGGCTCCTTGATCACTGCAGATGGTGACAGCAGTCACGAAATTAAAAGACGCCTGCTTCTTGGGAGAAAAGCAATGACAAACCTAGACAGCATCTTAAAAAGCAGAGACATCACCTTGCCGACAAAGGTCCGTATAGTTAAAGCTATGGTTTTCCCAGTAGTGATGTATGGAAGTGAGAGCTGGACCATAAAGAAGGCTGATCGCCGAAGAATTGATGCTTTTGAATTATGGTGCTGGAGGAGACTCTTGAGAGTCCCATGGACTGCTAGAAGATCAAACCTATCCATTCTTAAGGAAATCAGCCCTGAGTGCTCCCTGGAAGGACAGATCGTGAAGCTGAGGCTCCAATACTTTGGCCACCTCATGAGAAGAGAAGAATCCTTGGAAAAGACCCTGATGTTGGGAAAGATTGAGGGCACTAGGAGAAGGGGACGACAGAGGACAAGATGGTTGGACAGTGTTCTTGAAGCTACGAACATGAGTTTGACAAAACTGCGGGAGGCAGTGCAAGACAGGAGTGCCTGGCGTGCTATGGTCCGTGGGGTCATGAAGAGTCGGACACGACTAAACGACTAAACAACAAACAACAACAACAACTATGCCAATGAATGTAAACAAAACAAAATCCAAAAGCAACAACATTGAGAATATATCTAAGAAAGTGATTTTCCAGTTGGGTTGTCCCCACTCCTAGGAGCTTAGAGTGGCACACAGTTTGTCCTCAACCTGCCCCCACTATCCTCACTACAAACCTATAAAGGTTAGGCTGAGTGGCAAACTGAACCTGAGTCTCCATCGTCTAAGTCCAACATGACCCACTTCACCAGCCTTCACCAATCAGATGCCCTGCAGAAGTTGTTTGACTACAACTCCAGCCACCATAGGGAGTTGTAGTCATTTGGAGGGTACCAAGTTGATAAAGGTGACCGTTAATAATGGGTGAATCTGTCAGTGTTGGCTTATCTCAGTTTTCCAGTTTTCCAATCTTAAATTCTGTTCTTCACATTAGATGGTTATTTTTTTTAAGTCCTCACAAAATTCATCAGCAGTTTAGTGCAAATTTCTCCTCACATATACATCTTTGTATTCACTTCCCCTAGTATACACTTTCCCCTAATATAGTATAATGGATTTTGTACGTTATTTTCACTACCGCATGCATTTTTATGCATACTTTAGCATAGTATATGCATTTTGGTACACATTCCTTGGCTGGAGAACTGCATGGCAAAATTCAGAGTAGTGTGAATTTCAAAGCCTAGCTATGATTCTATTCACATATTGCTTAGGAAAGTGTGAATTAGGTAAGTTCACCTTTAAATGGGAATTGCATTTAATTTCTTGCCCATCTTGGGTAGCTGTACACCCGACTTGACACCAGTTATGCATCACATAACTAATTGAAAACTGCAGCATCTTGGCACAGAGGACCCCCCCACCACCACCACCACTGGCCTGGCTTGCTTCTGATTCAGGTGTGTCCATAGCTGCCAAGTTTTCCCTTTTCTCGCGAGGAAGCCTATTCAGCATAAGGGAAAATCCCTTTAAAAAAGGGATAACTTGGCAGCTATGGGTGTGTCTCATTACCTCCTCCCCATCCTCCAGTGAGGTGTAAGCAGCCATGAAGGCTGGCAACAGCCTGTGTTCTGAAGCCCTCAACAGGCAGAAGTCATGTTGCAATAGAGGTGGTGGTCATCTTTTGCATCAGCAGGTCTCTCAACTGAATGCCAAAAGCTTGCCAGCATTTCTCCTTGCAAAGTGGGACAGGTGTGGCTGAAGTGCCTGACCCAGGCATCTTGTCACCTTCATTCTACACACACACTGTGTCATGGAAGAATGACCTGAAGCTGGCACCACAAGCTGAAGTTGCCAGCAGACATCTTAAATGTTAGCAAGTTGGAGAGGGGCAGGGGAGCTATGTGCTTCCTCGCAAACAGTGCGGCAAATGGTCACTATGTCCTGGACATTCTGTGGTGGTGCCTTAGTGCACTGTTGTTGACCCCAGAGCTCTAGAGCTTGCCCTCATTGACAGAGAAGGGGAGGAAGCTAAGTGAATGTTTTCACAGCCTCCTTTTTTCTGGGCCAACTGGAGGTTATCAAGGAGGCCAGAGGCTACCTTCGAGCTTCATAAACCTCTTAGGTTATTCGGAGTCATGATTCTCTTATTCAACTGTCTGTGCTTTTCCTTGGGACGACTAATCCCTCAGCGTGACTGGTGGAAGCCGCAGTATTGATTTCTGTGTCTCTCTAAACCTCAGTTGTGTTCGACGCTTGTTAGACATCTGAAGGAATATCCAGTGGGCTCTGGGGGCAATTTGAGAGCAGAGCTCAATAGGCAGCACTTGAGAGGAGAAGTTTCTGTAAGGTTACTGGGCGAGCCAATAGAAAGGATTAGAGTGGAGAGACAGACAGACAGAGAGAATGGGAAGAAAAGCCCCAGTCCTCAGTAGAACTCTTGAAGGGTTTAGGCTATCCTGGCACTGTTGTCTCATTCCCCTTCCATTAATAAAAGAGCGCCTTCATTTATCTGGCTCAGGGGATTTGAAGGTCTGCTTAAGGACATGTCATTGCCATCACCCAGGACACGAAGGTTTTTCTCAGATACTCCTGGCATGTTCACAGAGTTCTAGGATGTCTGGGAGCTACAATGGTACTTACTGTGACATGCATGTGTGGAGGGGAGGGGGTGGTAGCAGTGGTGGCGCAAAAACTGGCTATGGGCTGCTCCAGTTTTGCCTTCCACATCAGGAACCATGCATAGAGGCTTGTTAACCTCTGGCATTGTGAGTTGTGAGATCTCAAGGGGGCAGCCGGTTAGAGCATAGTGCTGATTATGCCAAGGTCGTGGGTTTGATCCTGTATGGGCCACCTGTACAGTGAGTTGGACTACAATAGATGATTCAAACTCTACAATTCTATGATTCTGTGTGCCTTGGAACAAAAGAAGCAGTGGATGCCTCTAGTTACACAGTTAAGGAAACAGCTGTTATTGGGTTGTTTTTGTTTATATATTGATTATGTATTTTGTGGTTTTATATTGTGATTTAAACTTGTGAATTACCCTGAGACCTGTGGGTAAAGGGCGGTATATAAATTTAATAAAATAATATTAGCAAAGGAAACAATTGCTCATGTTTGTGTTCCCTTATTTTATTTTGCACTTAAAATTGACCTAACTTGATGCCCTGTTGATTTTTTTTACCATGTCTATATTTGTATTATCCAGTTGTGTGAGTCACTGCCTCTCGTGCATTGTGAAAAATGACACACCCATCCACACCCATAGGCTTTGATATCACCTGAGAGTTAGAATCATATAATTGTTGAGTTGTTAATGGATCCCAAGGGTCATCTAGTCCAACCCACTGCAATGCAGGAATCCTGCTTACAGCTGCCCCTGGGTGGGCTTGAACCACCAAACTTCTGCTTAACAGTCAGATGCACTGACCCATTGTGCCACTGGGAGAGGTTGATGAGTGGTTGCAGAGGGTAACTGTCTACCTTTTTGTCTTAAAAGTCCCACCTAAGTGGTGGTGGTGACTGAATCTAGTTGGATCTGGTATTGGAATGTGCTGGAGACTTAAGCAGAAGCCACTTAGCTTTGACTTTTTTAGATTTTGGGATGTGATCTTCCTGATGTTGCTGACACCTATCTGTGTGCCACCCAAAGTCAGAGCTGGCTCCTAGTACTCAGGTTATCTTGAGTCCCCAAGTGTCTCATAATGTCACGCTGGTAATCACTTGCTCAGCCTATATAATATACATAAATAAACAGATTTTTACAAGGCCAGCATGAGCCTTTTGTGCACTTTCTTCCCAGCCTGCTTTACAATTGGGGCTGTGTGCTCAGGATGAGGATTTTTTTTTCTCTTTCCTCCTGAAGCATTGCAATAAGAGTTTGTCCTGCACTTGATGCCTCTCATGATTGCTCAGACTCTGGTAATTTTTATGGCTTTCTGACCTTCAGGAGGATGTTGAGGATAGTAGCTGGGCTGGTTTGTATACATAAGTTCAAAGAGACTTTGCCATCCATCACGTTTATCCTTGGGGTTTTACTCGACTCCCCGCCTCTGACTTCCCTTCTCTGCATTCTTCTTTTGCTACAGATAAAATCAAAGACAATGAGATTATATGATCCACCAAATCCAGAATGTTTCTAGCAAAGATGGAATTTCCATCAGTTGCAATTAGTAATCCCATTATGTGCTCTTCTAATTAATGAGTGTTATTAATCAGCAAATAGGAAAGAGTTGTGGTGGATCTTGCAGCCTGACACTTTCCCTGTGGCTTCTGTGCATCCAAAAGGTAACAACTCCTGGGCCTCTTCAATAATGTGCACTAATCATGGCTCATGTTATTTCCCTGCCCTGATTTCACCTCACTTTCTGCCATTAATAATAGATCCCTTCCTCTTCTAGCTTTACAAATGCCCGCAGGCAGGGTTTCATGCTGCCTGTCAGATCAGTATCATGTTGAACTGGGCACCAGGTTGCAGTATTTTATTTATTTAAAATATTTTAAAGCCAATTTTTACAGCCACACTTTACAAAATGAGATACATATAAAGAAGGAGACATGGGTGGAGATATAGTGGTCACGTTAGAGAAGGGTACAAATTATTCTGAGCTTGCTGTTCTGAAATACACAACTACTTTGGGTCTTAGGTAAATGCAGCAGTGAAGAGAATGGTATTTCAGGCCTGCCAAAAGGCCTGTAGTGAAGGAGCAAGATGTATATCAGTTAGAAGTTCTAAATTTGGGGGACAGCCAGTGAGAAGCCCTTCCTCTTGTGTATGTCAACTTAACGGCAAGCTCTTAAGAAAGACCCCTGAAACAGATATTAGTTTGGTTGTCATCCATCTGTCTCGAGAAACAACCGAGAGTGCCTCTGAAGGTGAAGCCAAATCACAGTGCCTGCCTTGGCTGCAGAGACCAGTAACTCACAACTGCTGCCTCCAATGTTGTTTTTTTCTGCGTTAGCAGAATCAGAGGTGGATTTTGGGCAGCACAACCAGTTTCCTCGCACAGAGCGCTGAGCCAAGAGAACACTTTCCTGCCTCCTTCCCAAAGCCTAGTTATTGCTCGCCCGGCTTTGGGAAGGAGACAGCAGGGCTCTAGGACCCTGCCAGAGCACTCACAAAGTCCAGCACCTTGCTTACTCAGCTTTGGGAAAGTAGTGTGAGGGCCATGGGACGTGTCAAATTTTTGCCTCACACAGGCCACCATTTTACCAAGGTCTGCCCCTTGCACCTAGGGACCCAGGTGGCGCTGTGGTTAAACCACTGAGCCTAGGGCTTGCTGATCAGAAGATCGGCGGTTCGAATCCCTGTGACGGGGTGAGCTCCCGTTGCTTGGTCCCAGCTCCTGCCAACCTAGCAGTTCGAAAGCATGTCAAAATGCAAGTAGATAAATAGGAACCGCTACAGCGGGAAGGTAAACGGCGTTTCCATATGCTGCTCTGGTTTGTCAGAAGCGGCTTTGTCATGCTGGCCACATGACCTGGAAGCTATACGCCGGCTCCCTCGGCCAATAATGCGAGATGAGCGCGCAACCCCAGAGTCGGTCACGACTGGACCTAATGGTCAGGGGCCCCTTTACCTTTACCTTTACCTTTGCCCCTTGCAGCACTGAAGTGACCTCTCCAAGAAGCAAGACTGGGCAGTGTATATGGAGGTCCTGGGCCGCCCAGATGAACAGACCCTCCTCTTGGCCTTGCAGATGTGGTCCAAATAAAATCAGAGCAATACATTTGGCACCAGCTTGGCTGCAGGAGTTGCTGGAAGGAGGATACAAGATTTGTGTAGGGTTTATTCCTTAAGCCCTGAACTTTCCAAACTTTTCATGTTGGTGATACACTTTTTAGACATGCATTATTTCATGACACAGTAATTCAGTTTTGCTAGCAAACCAGAAGTTAATCTAACCCCTTTCCAGCCCTGGGAGGAGCATGGGGAGCATTCACATGGCACACCTACACACTGCAGCCAACACGCTAACATGTCACGACACGCAGTTTGGAAAGTTCTGCATTAGCCTTTTCTTCTCCCAAAGATGTCCTACAGGGCAATGGGTACAGATTTTCCCCTGTACAGTTGCTGCCTTCTTGATTGTTGGACCAACTATTGGTCTAGTCCGCTCAATCCACCAGAGCTGGACTTCACATGCAGGGGAAATTCCTAACTCATCAAGGGCTTGAGACAAAGTGGCTATCCTCACCCGGTTTGGCAGGCCAGTCACAAGTCAAACCTGAGTACAGGTTAGGGACCAAAGCTGTATAAACTACCACAGAAGGAGCACAATGTATCCCTCACCAGAGGTACTACCCCTCTGCTAACAAACACCCCATACACCCCAGATATTAGTTTATGGGCAGGATTATATGGATGATGGTACTACTTTAGATAGCTAGATTCCTGGTCAGCACTTTCAATTGAGCACAGAAACTTACTGGTAATCAATGCAATTTTCATGAATAGGAGCCAACTCGTGGGGGCCGAGAGGTCTTTGCTCCCCCCCCCAAATTGATGGGCATTGCCATTCAAATTGTGTGTATGCACTGCATCATGTGATCGATTATACGGGGCAGGGCTTACCTCCCCCCATCTTTTATTCAAGTTGTTCCCCCCTTATTTTCATGTAACTCTATCCATAACCAGTTTCACATCACTATCCAGACTGGCTGACTTCTCAACCCATAGAACCACTGTCTTTTCTATATTCCGTATATTCCGGCGTATAAGACGACTGGGCGTATAAGACAACCCCCAACTTTTCCAGTTAAAATATAGAGTTTGGGATATACTCGCCATATAATAAATACAACCCGTAGTATAAGATAACCCCCGACTTTTGGGAAGATTTTCCTGTGTTAAAAAGTAGTCTTATACACAGGAATATACAGTAAGTTTCAGTGTTTTCTTTCATATTTATCTCAACAGTGCATTCAGACACCACTTCAAGAGTTCCACAGCCTCCCCTGGGATTCATAGGTGGAAAAGAAAGGTAGAGATGTGTGCCATTTGCCTATTGGTGACACTGAAGCCCAATCCGATGGATGAGTTCTCCTAGGAGCTTCATATAGATGTTGAAGAATAGGGGGAATAAGATGGACATGGACCCTGTGGCAGTCCACAAACCAGAGGCAACGGGGGGGGGGAATCCCCCAATACTACGTTTTGGTACTGAACTTAAAGAAGGGACTAGAGACATAATAATACTATGCCTCCTAAGCCCAGGCTTGACAGTTCAGACAGAAAGATACCATGGTCATCAGTGGTGTCAAATGCCACTGAGAGATGCAGTAAGTAAAATCAAGGTGGTTGCATTCCCACTATCCAGTTCCCTGTTCAAGGCATCTATCAAGATGACCAAAGGTAGTCTGGAATTTAGCTTGGAATTCGGACAGGAATGGATCATAACACTTCCATCTGCTTAGTATAATGGAATTAAGATGGAAAAGGGAGGACCCTTAAGCCCTAAGCAGAATTTATGTTGGAAAAGAGCCTTTTGGGTGGGGGCTCCTTCTTAGACACTTGTACATAAAAACAAGGCAAGAGGAACAAGTTATCTCCATGCTCTGAAACAAGCCTTATGCAGGAGTACCACAAAGACTGCTTCCTGTTTCCTTTGTCCTCTCAAGATGTAGCATGGCAGGATACTTTGGAAAATACACCACTGGTCGAGCAGGCACTCTGTCTCAGCCAGGATCAAGAGATAGCACTTGCTCCTCATGTAAAAAAATTAGTGGGATTTGCTGCTGCCACAACATATATTCTCTTCTACTTGTGACCCCAGCAACCAGGATAGAGACATCCAACAAATGAGAAGCCAATGGGTTTCTAGTGTGGGGAGGGCTGGATCACAATGTACACTCTACTGAGGCCAAACAAGCCGTGTCACCAAAGAGCCAAGCCTGGGGAGAAGCATCCCCAAGATGAAAGGTGGGTGCCTGGGTATGTCCTCCCCCTCTCCCCCATTAGCAGCTGGGGCTGTAGAAGTGAGTGTAATAGGCTAACACTCTACAGCACGAATCAAAATCACACATTTGATTTGTTCACTTTGATGGCAGCGCATTCAGTCATACTCAGTTATCTTGCCAAGACTCTGATCTCCTTTAGCCAAAGGGCCCTTTAAATATCCCATTTCAAATAGGAAGGAAAAAGCGGTCTAAGGCAGCACCTCTCTTCTTTCGGCCTTATTAAGGCTCTGCTCTCTGAATTTCTATCACTCCCTTCCCCCCAGTCTTTCTGAAGGAGTTGGGTTGATTCCATACTTTTGGGACTTGGTGACATTAATGTATCTGTTTTATGTAACATGGAGTCATTATTATCTTCAGAATCCTAGATCATAAAAAAGGTATAACAAGAGGCGAGGAGGGCTCTCCCCCCTTGAAGATAATAGCAGTCCTGCTGAGGAAGAGAAGGGCAAAGGTCAAAGAGCTGCTTTCTGATTGGCTGTTCCTACTCTGCATTGACATTTATGCAGTTTCATCAGAAATTCTAAACAATCCATGTGAAAACTGAGTGTTCTTTTCAGAATCTCTCTCTTTACACACACATGCACCGCCAATAAGCCCTTAAAGTGTAATCTTGGTTCTAGGGACCTTTCTTTTTGCCTACACGCTTACCCCCACCCCATGGAGAGCCCATGACTGAGCCAAATTATGGGAGCCTTCAGATGCAGATGGGGGGAGGGGCTCCTCTCCTAAATAGCAAAGCTTAGCTCACTTTTAGAGCACCCAAAGGAGAGATTTGGCTCAGAATTGGAAAACAGCCCTTTAAAAAATTTCTTACCAGAAAAATATAGCAAATGAAATGTAGCAATTTATCATTTTCTAGTCCTTTAGCTCTATTTATATTTCCAGCAGCTGAATAGTGGCTGAACACCCAAAATCCAAAACCCAAAATAGTAGCTGAACACCCAAATCAATTGACTTGCTAGGCATTTAAATCCCCTTTTATCTCTCAGTTTTTCTGTCAGTAGGAGGGACAGAGCTTCAGTCTTTCCTAGCTAAGTACAACAAATGAGGAGGAAGATAGAAGGGGAACTGCAATACTCATCTATCTTTATTGGACTTCTGCCCGTCCTGCATTAAATTTATAAGAAGTTCTAAGCATTGAAGTAAATGAGATAATTTAAAACCATATTATAAATAAAATGTTTTAGGAATAAACAACAAATCTTTCCCTGACTAAAATAAAAAATATATAATCAGAGAACTTTTATACAGTGCTTTCCTCTTAAGTGCTCAAAGTGTCTCAATAATCCTTACAACAGGCTTGTGATGGAGGCCTATGTGTTTATTCCTATAGTATGGAAGCTTTGGAGAAACCCAGTTATTGTTTATTACATTTTTTAACCCACTTCAGTGAGCATAGGATGGTACTTGGCTCCCACCACATAATATTACCCTCACAACAACCTGGTGAAGCAGGTTAGGCTAAGATGTGGTGAGTGACTCAGGATCTTCCTGGCTGAGTGACAGATTTGAAGCTTACCAACAGTCTCAGTTGTTTCACTTTATAAGGGAATGTCTGGATCTTGTGAGAAATCCTTAGGAAATAACAGTGTGAATTGGGATGGTTAGGTGGGGTGGGAGGAAGACTCAGGGCCCAAATTGCACGGTAAAGTTTCAATCCAGTGCACACTTGGGAGCAAGTCTCATTGTACTCATTACTCATTCCAAGTAAACACAGATTGGATCAGACTGCAGGCCTAGTAGACAAAGTGAGCTTTAAAAATCTCTCCAAGACAAAGCTGTCAAGTTTTCCCTTTTCTCGTGAGGAAGCCTATTCAGCATAAGGGAATTTCCCTTAAAAGGAGAACGTGACAGCTATGGTTACAGGTAGGTAGTGACAGCTATGCTCCAAGATATATGCAGATTAAAGCTACTGTAAGGTTACATGTCCCTCACTAAATTAATTCCTAGCTAACAGGGCAATTTTAGATCTCTTTTTCTTCAAATTTTGAAAGATGGGGCCTGGTAGACATTTATTTATTCCTCTCTTATTTAGGTACAGTACTGCAAATGACCACACTTTAAAAAAAAAATTTTTTTTTTTAAAAAAACCCTAAATATTTCAGAAAACTACACACACACACACACACACACTGCCTTTGGCCAGACACAACTCTGTACACACCAACTGCAGAGACCGTGGAGGAAGGATAGAAGAGACTGTTTGGCTCAAAGCAAGGGGAAATGGTAGGAATAAGGCAGAAGCCATTTCTTTCTTTCCTTGTTATTAAAGATACAGATTTGCTGCTCTTTACCTTTATCAAAGGAATAAAATAACTGCAGCCATGTTATCTGTGTCAGACTGTTGTAAAAGGCTGCTGGGATTTGAGGAATTCAAGCAAGGGAGGGGTAAATCAAACTAACACAGCCCAGGTAAGTGGGCCACCTCTTACCTGAAACAGGCATACCAGGGAGCCAATAGGAAGGAGGGCTGAAAGAGAAGAGCCAATAGAGGCTGCCTGCTCCTTCAAGGCCCAACAGCTGCTCTCTGAGGAGGGAGAAGCTCTCTGTCCTCCTGAGGCAATTCTCTTGGTGGGGCAGGCCGGGGAGCCAGCCAGGGCTGTGGGCTTAACACAGAATAGTGGCACCCGCCATAGTACACATTAACCCTTCCTCCTCCTCGAGTCCCTCCCTCAGGCTGCTTAAGTAGATGGGAAATATGGCCGCTCTCTCACATCACCCCACACCAACTTGGCAATTATTCCGTTCAGTTCTGAGGAAACGGGACTTGTGGGGTTTGTTATTCCTGATTAATGACTCTGGGTGCCTTGCTCCATAAGGGACTCTACCCAGTGAAGGACACCCTGCAGGGCCTCAAAGGACCTAAGCAAGGATAGGCAGCTGTTTGGCTCTTCTGGAACCTTCCATCAGCAGCAATAGCAGCAGGATGAGGAGGCGGCTGGCCAGTCTCAGCTTCCAGCTAGGCCCCACAATGTGCCAGGCCTCCAGGAGGCTGGGTGAGCAAGTGGGTGCTGAAGCCTACAAGTGGTAAGTAGTGGAGGAGGAAGATGTGCCTTTTTAGCTCTGGGAAGCATTTGGTTTCACATTTATAGGAACTGAGGACCCCATCAAATTGGCACCCCATTGGTACTCCTTTTAGCACTGCTCCCCCTTTCCTGCCCTGGTATTAAGGCACTGTAAAGATATTAAAAAACACCCTAGACCATATTCTCAGGTTTATAATATAATAGACAATTAAAAGGGGATAGGAAGGGAACAGGAAAACAACCCAAATTCCCTTTCCCGTGTTCCCTTAAAGCCAGATGAGAGAAGTGTAGATGCTCTAGTTATCAAGGAAACTGAGGAACTAACCACAGGATTTGGGTTTGGGCTTCTTGTTTGCTTGTCATATTTTTTTATATAAAATCTGTCATTGGTGACGCTTGCAGCAAATTTAGCTGAGTAAATTATGTAGCTGAAGGAGGTGACTTCTGCAGCTCAATTCTCTACTTAAACAAAAAAGGAAGTGAAAATTTAAAATGTTCAGAATAATATTCATTGGAAATTCCTGAATTTTGAGCAAAAGCAGATATTTAACAGAATAACTATCCAAAGAACAAGTTTTGGTCTCAAAGCATGTTGATGGTTTCTAGAAAGTTGTACTGAAACTTCTCTATCGAAACAATATTTGCCCATTCAGATAGGAGCAGTTGCCGTATTAGCCTCCAACAGTATGCAGATATTTGCAGAAAAAACACCCTATGAGCAAACAATTGTTGGCCCAACTTAAATAAGTACAGTTGGGGGACTGTGGCACCAAGCTGCAGCAGCTTTTTGGCCTCAGGTCTGTAAAACCTTGAAACACTTTGGCTTTCCAGCAAGTGGCTGGCAATGACTTTGGGAATGCCATGAACATAGTAGGGAGATGAGCCTCTCAGATACCTACCTTGGATTTAGTTAGTTGATGTATATCTTCCTATGCACACTTCCACTTCTCCCTCCACTTGCTCTGATTCAGCGGTAAAGAGCAGGCTTTCCTAGGGAAAGCAGTGGACCAACCAAAACCACTTGGACCCATGCCTAGAAAGCACAGGACAAGTAGAAAACCCCTCGGACCCATGCTTTCTAGGCACGGGGCAAGTGGAAGTGTGGTTGAGCCCTGAGCCGTGACAGGCTTCAGTCCAAAGGCTGTTCTCAGATTCGATTGAATGCCATGTCTAAGGGCATTTGTGCCAAGGCTGTTTTCATACTGTCTGGGATTGCCAGGCTTGCTCCTTGAAGTGCTATTTTAAAAAGGGGGGTACTACCATTGCAAAGTGTCTGCAGCAGAATCTTAACAAGATTGTTTCACTTTTAAGAGGAGGGGAAAAATACATTTTTGTACTTTTATTGATTTTCAATATTGTACAAAGGCAAGCTGTGTAAAGCAATAACACAGAAGAAGATACAGCCATTGAAAAACAATTACAGATCAAATGCCCAGTTCCTTTAATCAGACTGCAGAACCAACTGCTTTTGCTGGGTCAGGGAATATAAATGATACAGCCAAATGGAAGAAAAGCCAGGAGTTTAAAATCACCATGTTATCCCAAGGGGCTGTGGTGCATTCTCCATCACCACTACCCTCCCCCTATCGGATTTGCAGTTGGCTTGAATCTGCCGCATTCTTATTTCATACTTAGTTCAGACATCACAGTATGAGCATGCAAGGGGCGGAGGCGAAGCAGTTAGCCAGATTCCCGGGTTTTGTGGAGTGTGTGTTGGGGGAGCAGTTTTAGCCAAGATGAGCTTGCTACTTTTCAAACTTTTTGTATCTTTCGCAAAAGGGGGTGTCACTCTTTTGAAAGGGTTTCAAGGTTGAGCAGGAAACTACCGGTAGTTAAGTGTTGTACTGTACAGATGCCACTTATTCAAACAAACAAACAAACAGTTGTATGATTGTACATTTACTAATACATTATGAATTATCATCATCATAAAAAATTAGTAGTAAACTGCTATTATGTAAATAAATGAACAAACACATTTATCCTAGCTTTTTATAACACTTGGGTGATGTCCTTAGTAATCTAATTTGCTCTTCCACAATGTTTCCTGGAGTTATTGCAAGATTGGGTTTCTTTAGTGCAGAGCAAATTCAGAAGGACCCTATCCCTTGTGGCACTCACTATGCCAGTGCTATGATGGTCTTTTTGCATACTTTTGAGAATCTTTATTCTGAAATCTTTGGCATTATTCTAGTTATGACCACAGGCTCTGCATTTCATAATGTGCATCCAAAAAGCTATTTTAAAAATTAGATTAGCTCACCTAGTGAGTTATGGCAGACAAATGTATCTCTCAGTGCTGGATTGCTCCAATTACAGAACAATATGGAGGAGGTGCTTCCTTACCATACCTAGGCCTAATGGGAGATGTGAGTAGTTGGAGGACTCTCCCTCCCTCCAGTGGCCACTCTTCTGCACTGAGAATTCATGAGTGGAACAGTCTTTGTACTGCTTGGCAGGGTGTATGTGTGTGTCTGGCTTCAAGGATCATTCAAAGAGCATGGGCTGTTTCATTTGCATTGCCCTCCTTTTGTATATTTATACTGTAATGTGTTCTATTTTGTCAGAAGTATTTAGTCTGAATTTTTGCTCTTAACTACCGGTATACTGTACGAACAAATTCAAAGGGGCAAATAAAAACAGAAGTTGATTCTTGTGTTGTACTCTCCTGAGACTTTAATATAGCTGCCAGTTTCACATTACATTTGGGCTGCAGGGCTGTAATACGAACATTTTGGTAGACCCCTGAGTTGACTGTTGAGCACATTGTGGGTGGTGGTGGTGTGTTAAGCAGTGGTGGGGAAATTTGCTATCACTCACAGGCACTACATTTGTCCCTAGGCAATCTGAGGTGGTGCTGGCATTTTTCAGTGATGCCACGGTGATTTCTAGCAAAAAGGAGACCACCAGCTTTGCCATTAGAAACAAAAGCCTAATGAAAGGCAAAGCAGGCGTACCACAGAGCCTTTGGCGATTAGCTGTAATTCTTGGCAGGGAATGACATGCTCTTCCTCTTGAATTAGCACAGGGCATGGAATTGGGCATGGTGCTAATTGTGATTAGACACAAACAGGCTCCTCAGTATGTGAGCATGCAGCAAGACAAAGGCAGATGCCGTGGCTTTTCAGTGTGGCCTCCTAGACAGGGCAGCTGGAAGGATGAAGAAGGGTTGACTGCTTGTCAGTTTGTAAAGAGTTATCCTAGGAGTTGAGTACCAGTGGGGTTCTTCTGTGGCCATGCTGTCCCCTCCCTTTCTTGCCATTCATAGGATGTTGCTGGTACCCACACTCTGTAGTCTGCCTCTATCTATTCATCATGTCTTCTCTGTTGAGGGTTTTGCTTCCCTCTGCTGCAGTCTTGGTTCTTATTGTGTAGGTTGCATTTAGTTCTAGTTAGAGTACTGTTGTACTGTGTTTTAAAATCTGGTTGTAAGCTGCCTTGTGAAGATTCTGTTTCGAAAGGTGGGGTACAAATGTTTAGAATATTTTTAGATGGCTAAATATTTTCAGGACTCTCATCTTGGGCCTGCACACAGCTGGGTTATCCTGAAGCAACTGGATTGGGTTTAAGGATGTGGTCAGGGTTTGCTGTTTAAGTTGCCCTATCCTCTGAGAACAGCAAAAAATAAAATCAAAAACAACAGTATTGTGTGAATTGTGCATTCATTGTAAAGGTGGTTCTGGATTCTTGTGGCTGGGGGTGGAATTATCATTATGGAGAGATGTGAGCTGAAATTGCAAAATGGATTCACACACAAAAAATAGATTACTGCAAGCCTTATAATGTGAAACAAGGGAAATGGACATGGATAGTTAGGTTATTGCCAGTTTTTCAAGATTTTCTTCCACATGCCTTATTGCAGCATGCAAAGCTAAAACAAGGAAATGTTTGACTCTTAAAAGTTGTGCATATTTTATTGGACTAGCCCACCATAGAGTACATCAGTTGTATGTTGCATATGCCTTTTGCTGGCACAGAGCTCAGGTGCTTCTCTGCAGCTTCTATTGCTTATGTTTTTGTTGAAGACTTGTTCAATCCTCCTTGGTGCTTTTCGGAAAGTCCTAGCTTCACTTAGCTTCTAATTGTAAATAAACACACTTTCTAGGCTCTCTGGGGCCTTGGTAACTTTCAATATAATATAAAGAAATAATTTAATTTCTTAAAACCACCATGTGATTTTATAGGCCAGGCTCATAACTCTAGTATGCTTGTGGTATAAGGATCAGAAGCATACAAGGATGTCTTTGTAGCTGCTATACAGGATGCTACTGTATGGAGCAGGTTGAAGCAGGCTTTGTTTCTAACATCAAGTAGACACATCCCAGCTCTCCTTACAGCCTATCACAGGGTGAACCCTTATGCTGAATAGGCTTCCTCGCGAGAAAAGGGAAAACTTGGCAGCTATGGTGATAGCCAACATGGACTCAAACCATAGGCTTATAATTTCCCAGGTTCTCTTGGGAAACTGATGGGATGGGATGCAATAATTTGTAATTAAACATTGGTCAGGTGATGATATGATGTCAGTTTTGCACAGAGTACCAAAGGCTATGTCACAACCAGAACCCTATTAATATGTTACAATAAACATTAATAGAAAGAAGGGCAAGAATGTGGCTGCTGCCCTTGCTTCACTCCTACATGCATTTGGCACCATGTAGTTATGTCTGTTCAGTCATGACCCTTGAAAAAGTCAGTGTTCCTGATCACACATGCAGTTTGTATGTGTACCATCTCTTTCAGATATTAGGGGCATGTTTAAAAGGTGGAATTGAGGAAGACAGTGGGTGCAATCCTGTTTCTCCTCTTGTGTTTTCATCATTACATGGGAAGATAGCTTGTGACTCATCAGGGACAGCTGGTTCTGAAAGCCTCATAACTGCTGTGGGGTGGAGCCTGGAGGAGAGATTTTGCTCATTCTGCAACCTACATTTTTTGTTTTATAAGGCTGCAGATGGGCCTCTTGTGAGATCATCTTGTGTCTGAATGGCAAAGGAGCAAAGAAATGAATGGAAAATCCACTCCCCGTGGGTGCAGATTGACTTAACAGGGAGACATGTTGCAGCCTTGAAGAAGCAGATTGGAATATTGGCACCAGAAGCTTCCATAGCAGTTGCTCTTTGCCAGCATTTTTGCAACATGAAGATTCCAGAGCTCCTCTTGTTGGCTGCCTTTCCCATTTCATGGGGAAGAAGGACAAGTGGCTGGATGAGGGAGAAAGAGATAGAAGAGGCAGAGGTGGGTAGCCTAGTAGCAAAGAGAGTACCCTGCTAGACTGGGCCAAAATGCTATCAAGTCAAGCATCCTTCCTCACAGTGGCCAACCAGATACCGTACATGTGGGAAGCCTGCAAGCAGTACCTGAGGTTACCAGCCGTCTCCCCATCTGTGATCCCCAGCAACTGATATTCAGAGGAATACTGTAGTAACTGACAACTGGAAGTAATAATCCACTGCCAATTGCTATGCCAGTACACAGTCATTGGGTCTTCTTAAACCCCTGAATCACTGTTAACATCTTTAACATTTTGATGTTAAAATATTGTCCTTGGCCCATTGTGGACTTTGTCTGTCATACCCTGACCTGTTTATACTGCATGCACACTTCTGTCTCTTGTGATAATCTAGCTGCTATTTGCATTTGGAGGATCTGGTTAATTTTGAAAAATATATATTGAATTTCCATATACCGGTAGCTAGATGTATCCGACCTGTTATATACATGGATAACTTTGCTGCAGTGCACATAATATGAAAGGAAGGGAGATTTAAAAAGGAAATATCGGAAAGGATTACAAATTAAGTACAAAATCAGAAAAAAGAAAAGCTGTTTTTGTTAAAATTGATGAAGAATCTTGTGACACCTTGAAAACTAAAAGTTTAGTTTCAGGCATAGGTATCTCTCCCTACTCCATCTAGAGAAATATGGATATCATGATCTTAGATTGAGTGTTATTATTAAATATGCTTAGTTTTTCTATGCCTTGCCTTTAGCTGAATTTATTATTAAATTTTTGTGATTCTTGAAAACTAATAAAAATAAACTTAAAAAACCTACCAAATTATATTATTATACTATAATAAAATATGTCTGATTTTGAGGTGCCACAATACTTTTTGTTGATTTTCCTGCTAAAGCTACAGGCTGCATCTACCCATCTGGAAGCTATTTTTTGTTAATATTAATACCACTTAGCAGTGCTTCCCCCCCGGGGGGGTATGCAGGGGTACACATACCCCTAAACATCTTGTGAATCAAAGTTTGGCCTCATTGAGGGGCAATATTTAAATATAAGTAGGAAAATGAGAGTACCCCTAAATATTTTTTAAGGGAAAAAAGCACTGCCTCTTAGGGAGATGCTGGAAAAACCAAATAAAGAAAAACAGAAAGACTAAAGAAACTCATCCAAGTGAAGGTCAAGGAATACTCAGGGTGGAAGATGACCAACACTAGCACCAATGGATATCAGGGTAATGCTAATTCATGGTAAATGCCAATTATTCAGAATAATGTCACTGATCTCCTTTTTATATGTACAGGTGATGAAAGGGAAGAACTTCCACCACCTTCAATAAGGGGTAAGAAGAGTAACTCTCCTCAACTGAGTGGTGCCATGCTGTTGCCACAGCTGTGTCTCAATGGCTTGTTGAGGTAAGATTTATGTACACTAGTACATAAAAGTACTAGTCTCACTGAGATCATTTGGCCTTACAAGTAAGTGTGCAAAAGACTGCTGCCCTAAGCATTCTAAAAATTATATTTTGGATTACTATCTTCATAATGATGTTGGGAAAGATTGAGGGCACTAGGAGAAGGGGACGACAGAGGACGAGATGGTTGGACAGTGTTCTCGAAGCTACGAACATGAGTTTGACCAAACTGCAGGAGGCAGTGCAAGACAGGAGTGCCTGGCGTGCTATGGTCCATGGGGTCACGAAGAGTCGGACACGACTAAACGACTAAACAACAACAACAACATCTTCATAAATGTATTGACTTCACAGGAGGAACATCTATGCGGCTTTCAAGCACAGGCTTCTTTGGCCTCTGAAATGTTCATGGTGCTAAGCAAAGTCAAAATGTGTAGCCTTCTTAGAAGATAGAGTAATTTGTGAAACAAACATCTGGTAGCTGTTGAATCCTGGACTCCTAGATACAGTTTCAGTTTCAGAAGCATTCAAGGCTGTGAAACTGAAGGGCTTAAAGCCACTTATGTTAGGTGTGCAGGGTGAATGGAGCAAAAATGGGATTGCTTCAAAGCTGAATAGCAGCTCACAAAAATCCAATTTATATTAGATTAGTTCAGAAATTGTGGGAAATGGTACATAGAAGATGCTAGTTTGAAACAAAGGAAATCAAACTATTGTTGAAGAAAGGAACAAACCTCTTTTTAAAATGATTATAGGACAAATTACAGTTGACAGTTTTTGAAAATAATGTTTGTTTTTAGAATGTGGTGAGTAGGAGCACAAGTGTTCTTAAGACCATTCCCTTCCAAGTCACAAGATTTATGCCAACCATCACAACTTAAATCTTGTCTGGGTTCAACTCCAGGTATCTTGCATCATGACCAAACTGGGGAGGCAGCAGTACTGCATAGCCTGAGTGAGATGAAAAACACATAGCACTTGATGTGATTACATAAATAAGTGACACTGCACTCCAGAATTTCTCCAAGGTTTTATCTACTCCCTTGTATGGAACAGGGTGGTGGTGGGGGACCAGGTAGAAACTCTTGGATGGGAATGGGAGGAGATGAACAGTTATCCAACATAATCCTATTTGATTTTCCTGACAGAAAAATGTGGTATTGTGCTAGAATAGCTCCTCCAACTCATACTAGTTCCTCCAGACAAATTACAAACATATCATGATCTAACAGGATCAACAGGATGCAATTGCCCTTTCAGATTTCAAAGTGAAGATTATTAACTGTGATTAGTAATGGCAGAAGAATGTTGAAAACCAGATGGGCAAACATTTCAAACTCCCCTAACCAATGCAAATAATTGTCTCATCCAGTCAAAAATATTCAGATTTTCATGAAACCAAATTCAGCTGTGTGATACGCCAAGGTAATGAAAGATACAAGAAAAAGCAAATAAAAAGATGTGGCTTTTGGTGTGATAAATGCACATCCAACAACACTCAGTGAATCCATACCAGTGTCCATACTGCAGATGAGATAAATGAGATGCAGTCTTGGCTTTGGTGCATATTTAATGTCATTCTTTTCACAACTATGCTATAAAGAGATCATTTTAGAGGGATCATTTATAAATTTTGTGTTGGCCAATTGTGGAAAGTAGATTTATCTAACAGTGCATACCCTCTGTTTCTGTCAAGTCATATATTCCTATACCAGCTGACTTCTGGCCATCGATGATGGACTATGCAGGTCACCTTAAGCAGCAATTGGTGGAAATACAGGATACCAATTTAACAAATAAATAAGTAAATATGTTTGATCTTATTCTGTGAAAAAATGGCATTACAATTCAGCTGAAGTCAAGCACTTCTAAGTTTAATTGACTTTAATGAGAGATATAAGTTCTCAGATTGAAATGAACAGGAAAGTGCTTAACTTTTGCATTTATAATTTGTGTGTTGGCTGTGTCCGTTCCTGGAGATGTCTGATCTGGGCACAGTGATATCTGTTTTAGTTACACACCATATATATTGCTATAGTGTGCTGTATGTGGTGCTGCCTTTGGAAAGGGTTCAAAAAATTTAGTGGGTCCAAGATGCTATGACGTCACTGCTGATTAGAGCCAGTTACAAGGAGAACAAAAACTCCTTGTTACAACATTTCCACTGGCTAATGGTCTGTTTCTGGCACAATTAAAAGTGCTGGTTATGACCTATAAACCCCTATACATCTTGGGTCCATGTTATCTGAAGGACTGTATGAGCTTGCCTAAGCTTTGAGATTTTCGGTGGAGGCCTTTTTCTTGGTCCGGCCACCTTCATGGGCACATTTGGTGAGGATACAAGAGAGGACCTTTTCATTTGCTGCTCCCAAACTGTTGAACTCACTTCCATGGGAGATTAGGCTGGCCACCTCTCTGCTTTCCTGCTGCCAGCAGGTAAAGACTTTTTTGTTTTGACAGGACTTTTCCTACTAACTGGCTGTTGTGGCAGGGTGTTGTATGGTTTTTGTTATGTACTGAGCTGAATCCTAGAACAATAGGATTCAGAATCAGCGGGAGCTACCCAATCCAACTCCAGGTGGAAGTGAATCCGCAACCTGATTGGTCTGCTGGAGCAGCCAATCAGGCGGCTGGCAGAAGTGAATCTGCTACCTGATTGGCCTGTAGGAGCAGCCAATCAGGCTGCAGGCAGAAGTCAATCCATAATATAATTGGCCCACAGGTGTAGCCCTGAAGTAGCCAATCACGCAAGGCCCATTGTGTAAATAATGTATATAAGCAGATGGTTTGGGGAAAAGAGCCATTTGTCTTCTCTTCTCCTCCTCGATGACTATGAGCTGAATAAAGAGCATGAAATTCACTCTTGACTCCGAGTATATTTCACTGGCGACGAGGATGGGATCCTGCTGAGCTGACCGCCACCACGCACTGCACCGCAGCACCGCCACCTGCTGCACCGCTGCATCGCACCGTGCATCCAGGCTTCAGCTCCAGGACCCAAGGAACCCAGAATGGCAACCGACAGCAGCTTCTCGCCATTCAAACCAGCATCAGGAGACTGGGAAGGGTACGCCGCCCGTTTCAACTTCCTCCTGCAAGCGAAAGAAGTCACCAATGATGCCATGAAGAGGGCGACATTCTTCAGCGTCTGTGGAGAGGAGACGTTTGAAATCGCCCGGGCTCTCCTTGCACCTAGAGATGTCGCTACCGTCTCTTACAAAACAATAATGGAACGGCTGAAGGAGCACTTCTCACCACAGCCCTCGGTGGTAGCTTGCCGAAATGCCTTCTACGCAAAGCGGCAAGCCCCGGGGGAAACCATAACTGGGTTTGTGACCTCCCTCCGCCAAGCCGCCCGGTTATGCAACTTCTCAGAATTGGAGAACATGCTTCGTGACCGCCTCGTCGGTGGCCTGAGGGACGAGATGTTGCAACGACGCCTCTACGCCAAAAAAGACCTCACGTTCCAGATTGCTCTGGAGGAAGCCCTGGCAACCGAAGCCGCCGAGAGGTCAACGCAAGAGGCACGACCGGCCCCGCCATCCCAACCGAGGGTCTACCACGAAGACCTCACCGACGAATCCGAATCTGACAGGGAGGAAGTACACCGAGTACAGCGGTGCACTCAAGCAGCACACACACCACAGCAGCCTCGACGAGAAGGAGGGAACTGTGCAAGCTGCGGGGAGAACCACGAGAGGAGGACCTGTCGTTTCCGCAACGCAGAGTGCAGGCAGTGCAGAAAATTGGGACACATCGCCCGGGTGTGTCGGGCTCGACTCACCCGTCGACAAGCATCAGATGACCGACCCAGGAGCCCCAGGTCACACGGCACCATGCACCAAGGCAACTCGACGGAGATCACGGACTACCAGGTATTCCAGTTGCCCCATCCCAGCACAGAGAAAATTTATATAGAGGTACAGATAGAGGGAGCCCCATGCCGCATGGAGCTGGACACGGGTTCAACTCTATCCATAATCTCGGCCCGAACATTAAGGGAACTGTGCCCTAATGGGGGTCCCAAACTAAGGCCGGCCCCATTCACCCTCCGGGACTTCCAGAAACGTAAGGTCCCTACTATGGGGGTGGGGACCTTCAGGGTGCAATATCGAGGGCGAAAGCAACAATTGGACTTGCTGGTAGTTAAGGGCCCCTACGTTAGCTTACTGGGACTGGCATGGTTTGGACCTCTGGGGCTAGCCGTTACCGGGGTGAACCGCACTAGCTTACAAGTGGACGTGGACGCCATATGCAAAGAGTTTCCAGGGGTTTTCGATGGGGCATTGGGACGATATACAGGACCCCCCATTGCCCTACAGCTGGACCCCGCTGTACGACCCATCAGGCACAAGGCCCGCCGGGTCCCATTCGCCCTGAAACCCCGCATAGACGAGGAATTGGACCGGCTCGTGGAGCAAGGAGTGCTGGAGCCGGTGCCCAACGCCCCCTGGGAAACTCCAATTGTCACACCCGTCAAGCCTAACGGTTCGGTCCGCATCTGTGCAGACTACAAATGCACCATAAACAAGGCTCTCACGGCCCATGCATACCCAGTGCCAGTGGTCAGCCATGTCCTCGCCACCCTGGCTGGGTCAAAAATCTTTGGCAAACTGGACTTGGCCCAAGCGTATCAACAGTTGCCTGTGGACGAAGCCACAGCAGAGGCTCAGACGATTGTGACGCACAGAGGGGCATTCAGAGTTAAGCGGCTGCAATTTGGCGTTAGCGTGGCACCAGGCATATTCCAGAATCTAATGGACTCTCTCCTTAAAGGGATTCCTGGCGTCACCCCCTTCTTCGATGATGTACTGATCGCCGGGCCCACACCAGAGGAATTTGAGGACCGCCTCCGCTCCGTCCTGCACCGTTTCCAGACGGCGGGCCTCAAGGTGAAGCGGGAAAAGTGTTTACTGGGAGTGCCGCAGGTGGACTTTCTGGGATTTAAGGTGGACGCAGAAGGGGTCCATCCAACCGGTGACAAGGTACGGGCCATTTGTGAGGCCCCAGCGCCCAAGAGCAAGCCCGAACTTCAGTCATTCTTGGGACTATTGAACTTTTACCATGCCTTCCTTCCCCATAAGGCAGCGGTAGCGGAGCCCCTACACAGACTCCTAGATAAAAGGGCCCCTTGGGTGTGGGGCCAGCGACAAAGGGCCGCATTCCAGGCAGTCAAGGACTTGCTCGTCTCGAACTCGGTCTTAGCACACTTCGACGAGAGGCTGCCAGTGGTGCTGGCATGCGACGCCTCTCCCTATGGCATCGGCGCTGTCCTGGGACACCAACTCCCGGATGGAAGAGAGGTGCCGGTGGCATACTTCTCCCAGACGCTTGCTGCAGCCGAACGAAACTACTCACAGATTGACAAGGAGGGTCTGGCAATCGTGAAGGGCGTAAAAAAATTCCATGATTTCTTGTACGGGCGGCCCTTTACCATAGTGACTGACCACAAGCCGTTGCTTGGCCTGTTTGCCCCTGAGAAGCAGACCCCCCAAGTGTTGTCTCCACGTGTCCTCAGGTGGTCAATTTTCCTTGCCGGCTACCAGTATGCACTAATCCACCGCCCTGGGAAGGCGATGGGCCACGCAGACGCCCTCAGCAGGCTACCACTACCAGAAACAGGCCCCGACCCAGCGCCTGCGCAAGAGGTTATGACCCTGGAGCTGCTTCCCGACCGACCCATTCAGGCACAAGAAGTTGCGCACCATTCCACAAAAGATAGGGTCATCTCCCGGGTCCTGGACTGGGTGTGGCGAGGATGGCCCAGCAGCAGCCCCGGGCCAGAATTCGCTGGCTACACAAACCGCAAACATGAACTGTCGGCCCACAAGGGGTGCCTGTTATGGGGAAGCAGGGTTGTTGTTCCCCAGCCCCTCCGCAAAAGGGTCCTCACAGCCCTACACGAGACACACCCAGGGGTAGTGAGGATGAAGGCCCTTGCCAGGAGTTATGTGTGGTGGCCGGGGATTGACAGAGAGATAGAGGCCTGGGTCCAACACTGCCAGACCTGCCAAGAATCCCGCCCGGATCCCCCAAGGGCCCCAGTCCAGCCCTGGGAGTCCGCCCGACATCCATGGTCACGCTTGCACGTGGACTTCGCTGGCCCCTTCCAGGGAAAAACATTCTTCATAGTGGTGGATTCCTACACCAAATGGCTGGAGGTCGCACTGGTACCATCCACTTCTACGGCGGCAGCCATCCGGGTACTACGTAAGCTGTTTGCGACCCACGGGCTCCCTGACACCCTCGTCTCGGACAATGGAACCGCATTCACGTCAGAGGAGTTCCAGACCTTCACAGCGCAGAACGCCATCCGCCACATCCGCTCAGCACCATTCCACCCTGCCACCAATGGCCAAGCGGAGCGCATGGTGCGGACCACCAAGGACAGCCTCCGCCGCATGACACAAGGGGACTGGGAATACCGCCTTGCCGCATTTCTTCTAGCACAGCACAGCACCCCAAGCACAACGACGGGCCGGAGCCCAGCTGAATTACTAATGGGCCGGCGCCTTGCAACTAGACTGGACCGACTTCACCCCGACAGAGCTCAGGATGAGGTAGTGGTGGGGAAAGGCAGGAACCCCCGGACATTTGTGGCCCAGGACCCAGTGTATGCAAAGAATTTTGGGGCAGGCCCAGCATGGGTACCCGCCACAGTCACCAAGGTGACCGGTCCCGTGTCGTACGAGGTACTAACGGAAGGGGGGCAATGTTGGCGCCGCCACTGCGACCAGCTACGACGACGATTCCCAGGAGGAACCCGGGAGGAGAGCGGGACAGAGGGGTCCCAAGGGGACAGCAGGGCAGTGAGGCCTGTAGAGCGAGAGGGGTGGGCAGGGGAAGCAGAAGCAGTAGGCACAGAGGGGCGCCCCGAGGCTGGAAGGACACCGGAACCAGAGCTACAACCTAGTGGTTCAGTGGCGCCAGACCAGACAGCCCTGGCACAGCCAGCAGCCTCGGAACACGAGCCAGAACCAGAACCCCTGACCAAGGAACACCCCAGGCCACAACGCACACGGAGGCGGCCAGCAGACCTTGGGGACTACGAATGCAACTTCCCGGGCAGGACTGGAACTTAGAGGGGAGGGGTGTTATGTACTGAGCTGAATCCTAGAACAATAGGATTCAGAATCAGCGGGAGCTACCCAATCCAACTCCAGGTGGAAGTGAATCCGCAACCTGATTGGTCTGCTGGAGCAGCCAATCAGGCGGCTGGCAGAAGTGAATCTGCTACCTGATTGGCCTGTAGGAGCAGCCAATCAGGCTGCAGGCAGAAGTCAATCCATAATATAATTGGCCCACAGGTGTAGCCCTGAAGTAGCCAATCACGCAAGGCCCATTGTGTAAATAATGTATATAAGCAGATGGTTTGGGGAAAAGAGCCATTCGTCTTCTCTTCTCCTCCTCGATGACTATGAGCTGAATAAAGAGCATGAAATTCACTCTTGACTCCGAGTATATTTCAGTTTTGTTTATTTGTTTTTTGCTCTTACATTTTTAAATGTTTTAAGTGTTTGGATTCACTGCTGTTTTAATAGACTAACTTTGTAAAAAAAATATATTGATTAGTGTGTTTTTAGTTGAATTTGTTTAAATTCATGTTGTGAACCACCTTGGGTCCTGTACTAGGGGAAAGGTAGGACAAAAAACAAATGAACAAACAAACTTTGACAGGGTCATGCCAATTGATTTTACTTTTTCTGCTGCTGTCTAATTGTGGAGGCACTGACTGGATCCTTGAGTGGGGGTATTTCATATTCCATGGGAAGGCAGAGGCTATTCCAATCTAGTGTCTAGTCACTCTCAAAACAGTCAAGCAATTTGAAAAATCAGGACCAAATCTGCATTTTTGTCATCACGTTATTGTGGATATCATGTAAGTGGAATATGTGTTGTGTATAAAGTATTCTTCTGTCTGTCTGAAATAATCTACCCTGATCCCTGAGTTCTAGTCATATTCTCACACTGTTTATGATTTTAGGAACCTCTACCATGGTGACTACTAATGCCCCCATACACATAAATATTTGATTCTACTTGCCAACATGACTCCACTAAGCTTGGTTCCTCCCCCCTTTTCTTGAATGTGTTGTATAAAAAGATTATACTGAGAATTAAACCTATTGTTTTGCACCAGAGACGGGTTCAGCCTTTCAAACAAGCTCATATGGTTAAAATACATGTAGAATAGAAAAGCCCCCTTCATAAAGGTCATGTTATGGTGATTCCCTTCTTGTCATTCACATAGAGATGTGTGTCTGAGTGCTCGGTTTATGGGGAAAATATCCTTTTTATGGATTAATCTATCTTGAGGAACTTATTGACCATGTAAGGGAGAGAACTGGCCTTGGGCAATAAGTCCAATGAAATGGGTTGGTGCATGGCTTTGGCTTGTGCTGTTCAGGCAATACATGTCCCACAAATGTAGCCTGACCATTCAGTGACCCACAGGAATTGCTGTTTCCAAAGTGCTGGTGGGATGATCTGAAAGGCAGGGTTTGGGTGTTTTATCATTAAAGGTGGTGAGCAAGGAATTCAGATAGGTCACTCTCTCACATCTCCCTTCCATTTAAGAATGGCTTGTTGTGACCAAAACTTGCAGCCAGATTGGCCCTTCCAACACTGCAAAGGTCTCTTTTGGATATTGTTGCCATGCTTTGTCTGCTCCACCTGTTCTGAGAGCTTGTTTGTTTTCATTATAACTATTGGAAATACAGCGGTAACTCGGGTTACGAACTTAATTCGTTCCGGAGGTCCGTTCTTAACCTGAGGTGCGCTTTCGTTAATGGGGCCTCCCGCTGCCACCGCGCCACCGGCTCCCGATTTCCATTCTCATACTGGGGCAAAGTTTGCAACCTGAGGTAACTACTTTTGGGTTAGCGGAGTTTGTACCGAACAGTTTGTAACCCGAGGTGTTTGTAACCCAAGGTACCACTGTACAACCTTCTCTTCCAGTCTTTTTTTAAAAAGCAAAAATCTCAATGCAGAAGAGGCTAACAAAGGAACAAAGTAGCTGTGAGTGTGCCTCTGACACATTAGAGCAGGGAAGAATACCACTTGGTGATTGCCTGGGTTTATCATAACTTGGTTAGTATGTTACTGAAGCACTCTCGGTTTAACATGCCAATCAGGTCTGTGCAGGCACTCCACAGCATGGAGCTTACAACCAAACTAGTTATGCTGATAATGACTACGGAAATGCCCAAGCATTTTACCCGCCTGCTTTTTGCTTATCTTGTGCTCTCTTTTTCTTCATACACAATGCCACATATACAGCTCTTGGAAGATGGTTCAAGAATGAAATGTTCAAAGGTCTATTGTATTAGTTGATGATGATGCTGCCGCCTTAACCCCATGCCCCCAAAGATTCCTGCTTGCGTAGACAACACTGTTTCTTCTTCTGAGCCACCACAGAGTTTGATCGAATAAAATACAGCCATGATGAAGAGAGACTAAGACCTCAAAGAAGAGACTTACTTTGTCCTGCTCTGAAATGGCCATGTCGAACAGAGACTGGATTGAATGGTTAATTTTTAAGACTCTTATCTCTTGTGCTCTCTTGCTCTCTGAATTTGCTTGAGGCTCCAAAAAGGGTTTCGGCATCTTCCAGTTAATCTTCTCCCAGCTCCATCTTCTCCCAGCTCCAGCTCTTGACACTATGCTCCTTTCTAGAAATCTCCCTGGTTCCAGGGGCTTTGCCATCCATAGGAAATACCAAGAAACCCCATCCAAGAGCTGTCAGAAGCAGCTGGTGCCGTCTCAGGCACTCCAGCCTTGCTCATCTTTGATTTTGGCTGTGATCCAGACTGTTTTCCTGTGATCGTTTCTCTGTCTTTTTTCATAACCCCTTTTAAAACATAACCAGCAATTAGCTGCTCCCCACCCCCCTCGGCTGTTCTCCACATGTATCTGATTTTCTCTAAGTCTAAAAAATACAGTTTTGCATTAGCTGGCAAGCAAATTATGAAAGGCTTTGTATTTACTCACTTTGTAACTGATGTTGATCCATTTAAATGTTCAGAAGCGGTGAGATGCTAAAGACATCCAGGATGACTGTGTATTCCTAGGAAGGCAGTAGAAAGCAATCTACTGTTACCTCATTGATTCGGCTTTCCTCCTTTGCTGTCAGTGAGCCAAGGAATTCCCCCCAATGTTGTTACGTAGCAGATACCAGAAACATGAGTCACTTCTTATTCCCTGATCAAAAGGTCCACTGTATCTCTGCATGGAATGGCGATGGCTGGACTGCATGTCTCCCAAGGTGCCCTGGAAGGAACACACTTGCCAGTTGTGACTTTCTCATCTTTCTTTCTGCTGCCCCCTCCTCTCCTTGCTTTTACTTGCCTTTGTTTTTTCCTTCCTTTCTTCCTCCCCTTCTGTCAGTGCATTGCTGGCAGCAGCAAGCCCAGCAAGAGCTGGGTCCCTCTTGCCTTCTGGTTTTGTTTTGTTTTTGTATGTATGTTGTTGCTCTTTCTTCCTTCCTTCCTTCCTTCCTTCCTTCCTTCCTTCCTTCCTTCCTTCCTTCCTTCCTTCCTTCCTTCCTTCCTTCCTTTCCTTCCTTCTTTCTTTCCTTCTTTCTTTCCTCCCTTCCTTCTTTTTTACTGCAGCAGCCTTTGGCTGCTTACTCTGCCAGACTGGATCACCAAAGACACATGATTCACTCACAATGAATAATCAATACCAATATTGATCTGTGGAAAATGTTTGTAAATTCCTGGAAAGAAAATCAGGAACAGGGGACAGGGAGGTTTGTGGGGGACGACAGTCAGTTTGCAGCAGCGGCTTCCAGTAATGGGAGAACCATTCTGGGGTCCCAAGCCACACCTGCTTCTCCCTCACCCATTCTTCAGCTGAAATGTGCCTGAACATGCTAACCAGGAAGCTGGCAATAGTGTGCAAAATGGATAGCAGAGGTAACATGTCTGTCTCACACTGCCCAGAGCATTTCCATGGCCCAGAATCTGGGGGCAGATGGTCAATGTAAGCAGCTATCTGCTACTACATTACCTGCACAGTATGGTTTGTATCCAGCTAAGTTCTATTTAGAGTTGACTCATTGAAATTAATGAGCCTAGGTTAGTAATGTCCATTAATTTCAATAGTTCTGCTTGAGCATGACTAAACTTGGATACAACCCTTCTTCCTTCCCTTCTAGGAAATGGTCCAGCTCTGTGTAATATGCTCTTGGGCAGCCACACATCCTTCTACGGGTTCATGGAAAAACAAGTGAGTTCCTTCTGCTTTTCAAACCCATCTGTCTGGTTACCCAGGGACAATTCTTATGTGCCACAGGGAGCACACTTGTTTTGGGTTTGCCGATCAGAAGGTTGGTGGTTCAAATCCCCACAGCAGGGTGAGCTCCTGTTGCTCTGTCCCAGCTCCTGCCAACCTAGCAGTTCGAAAGCATGCCAGTGCAAGTAGATAAATAGGTACCGCTGTGGTGGGAAGGTAAATGGCGTTTCTGTGCACTCTGGTTTCTGTTTTGGTGTTTCATTGCCCCAGTAGCAGTTAAGTCATGCTTGCCACATGAGGGGTGAGACGATCTCTCAGTTATCCTGGTCTCAAGCTGCTTAGGGCTTTATACACCAAAACCAGCATTAATAATAATAATAATAATAATAATAATAATAATAATAATAAATAATTGTAATAATTTTATTATTTATACCCCGCCCATCTGACTGGGTTTCCCCAGCCATTCTGGGTGACTCCCAGCAGAATATTAAAAACATGATAGAACATAAAACATTAAAAACTTCTCTAAACACCTTGAACTTAGCTAATGGGCAGTTGTTGGCACACGTCTGTTTCAGGACAATAGAGTGCACCTTCAGGGGTAAAGTCAAACCGAAGTGACCTCCCTGGGGCCCAAGTATTGAGGTCCTGACCTGCCTTGATGACAACACCCCCCCCTTCTCAGCCTCACTGATGTGTCCAATGGAAAGCAGAGCAATATGTTCAGCACCAGCTTCACTACAGGAGTTGTCGGAAGGAGATGTACAAGGCACCATCCAGCCATCTTAGGGGCTTCACTCTTAGGGTTTACTCTTTAGCCCTTTCTTCTCCCAAACACCCCCCCCCAGGGCAGTGAAGGTTTAGGATCAGGGTTTTCCTTCTCCTAAATGGGCTACCTTCCCAGGTTGACAAGCCCCATTTGCCCCTCACTTCCCTCTCCATCATGTGCAGAAACTGCCTCCTTGACCATTGGACCCACTATTGGTCTCAATCCACCAGAGTGTATTCTCATGCAGCAGAAGTCCCTAACTCATCAAGGGTTTGAGACCCATCAGTTACCCTCACCTGGTTTAGCCAGCCAATCGAAACTATTCCTGGAGTGTGGCCACTGTTGCATGTTGACAGCTTCAGAAGCCACAGGTAAGAGTGCAGGGGTGGAGACCAAAGGTGGACAAACCTCCCCAGAAGGAGCATGATGTGTTCCTCACCAGATGCAGTATCCCTCCCCTAACACCCCATGCACTCCTATGGGGCAGTAATACCACAATTAAAGATGGGGAAATATGATAGGTTTTCCTTGCATGAAAGTCTGAACAAGGAACAATTATGACTGCAGAGAAGGACTGACCCTCACCTAGAAGACCATCTGTGTCTGATCTGGATGGGGACACCTTCCTTTGGGGTCAAAAGGTCAGTAATCAGTGTACTTGATGCAGAGATTGGGATGACTCCCACCCAAGTTTCCAGTGTTATGTGATGTGCAGATCAGTTCAGAGGAATAAAACCAGAGAAGCAATCATGGCTATCTTTGGTTTGACACTTTTTGCAATACAGACTAGTTCATTTTGGCAACAGCCTTTTCTTGTAATTGGGCTTCTGTCGATATGAATTTTTATTGACACATATCACTATACAGTATCTCCTTCACCAGAATCTCTGATTGCCATAAACAGTAAACACTGAAAGGAGTGTTTAGTTGTCAGAAAAAGAAACAATCAGAAAGTTCTACCTCTTAAGTTCTACTTTATTGCTGAGTCCTTCACCCTTGCACCACATTTCTCAGTCAGCTAAGCAGATTCCCTTTCTTGACTGGTAGTTTTATTCTTTCATGGAACAAGCTTGTATGGTGTAATGGCAAACAGAGGGTAGCAGAGGGAATATTGTCAAAAAATCTCCCTCTCTTCCTTTCTCTCCCCTTGCTTTATTATCCTCTCTCTTTTTGTCATTTAACTCCAATTATGGGATGCTAAGTGCTTTTGGAAATTTCATTGTTAATATCTTCTTACAGTGCTATTAACGTAAATCAACTTTAATAGTGTCCCAGCAAGTGTAAAAGCAATCAAAAATTCAGTACTCACGAATCATTCTGTAATTTCGGCATAAAATGTTAATAGAAATAATATCGAATACCATAAAATATCAGCAAATTCAACTTTAAATATAGGTGATAAATGACATTTCTGTCCTGAGAAGTTCTGCGGACTTTGCACCAGGAATTCTTTTCCTGGCAAACCCATGCTATAGTGATCCAGGAACCCTCTTACCCCTCCCTCCCCTTTGGCCCAACCAACATCATTTTTTGAAGAAATTCTGTTTGTGGGAATATTTCCATTTTCAGAATCTAAAACAGCATTTTTAGTGGCCAGAATGCAGGGTCGGTGTTAATTGATTTTCAAGCAGCAGACACCTGCTAGTACCTGGCTGCCCTCAGGCTGCCCAGAAAAGCTCTAACTTCATTGATGTTGGCTGAGACTTGGAATTTCCCAGAAAAAAGGCTTTAGTTGAACTGGAATTAAAGCTGCAAATATCTATCATCTATTAATTAAGTTTATAAAACCCTCATGAGAGTCCTGTGGAAGCAACATTTTTGTGCTGCTCATAGTGCTCAAAAAATCATTTGAATTGCTGGAATATTCTGTCTGCACAAGTGCAGCCCAAAGGCTTTAGGAAAGTGAATGTGCAGTTCACTCTTAACATTACAGGATTCCACCCTGTGCTCCAGCTTTTCCCTTCTAGGAACCTGTGCTCCTGCCCAAGAACTAGGCAGAGGAGGTGTCACCCACCTGATTATGTTAGATGCAGAAAATGGCTGGGCTGACTCGAGTAGCTTTGAAATTTGAGAGCACAATTGCCAACATGATGAAACTGTACTTTATTTATAGCACAGTTTTGCCAGACCAATATCACATCAGGTATCAGAGCATTTCACTATGTGTGCTGTCTCATTTCTGGGCTTATCTTAAATTTAAATAATAGTTTATTATAATTCTCATCACTGCTAATATGCTCAAAGTTCTTTGGAAATTAATTTCTAGGCTCAAATGTTTTTCTGTAATGAAACAAGTTGCAGCTTGAGGTGGCCATTTACACCAGGAAAATGTAATAGGTGTGGGAGGAGAGTGCTTTAGGCACTCCCCATGGCTTGTTCTTAAAGAAATTTAAAGAGATGTCTCACATATCTCTGATTTCTTGTCTAGTTTGACCCCCATGCTTATAGTTGGATGTTGAGTGTTTCCTAATATAGTGTGTAATGAGAGGCAGCACCAGCCAGCCTGGGGCACCACGTGGTAGTGATTTGGCTTCTACCACCTCTGCCATTGGAGCAGCATGGTGTGGTGGGATACCTTGCCGTCAGTCACTCTCCTAATCCCCTCCTATCTGCAGGTGTATTTACCCAGGAGTAGAAGTCTTTCCTTTGGGAAGCGAGTAAACACTTGGTTTCATAGTCAACTTCATGATAGTCAACGGTCATATTAGATTCTCCAGTATGAGATGCCTGATGACTTCTTCAGCCATTGCCCTCTACTAGGGTGGTGGACCTGTTTGAGTAGCCTGTTCTCAGAGCTAGAGGCAATGAAGCAGACTAGGAGATTGCAAAAACACAAGTGGCAGACATCTAGATGTAGATCCAACTAAACTCAGAAAAAGCTCATTATTGAGCTCTCTCAGTAGTGATAATGGCAGCAAATAATAGTACTTTGCCACCATAGTGTCTTTTGGAGCCAGGGACATGGGTGGCACTGTGGTCTAAACCACTGAATCTCTTGGGCTTGCTGGGAAGGTTAGCAGTTCGAATCTGTGTGATGGGGTGAGCTCCTGTTCCTCTGTCTCAGCTTCTGCCAACCTAGCAGTTTGAAAGCATACCAGTGCAAGTAGGTAAATAGGTACTGCTCCAGCGGGAAGGGAAATAGTGTTTCTGTGCGCTCTGGCACTTGTCACGGTCCTCCATGTGCCAGTAGTGGTTCAGTCGTTCTGGCCACATGACTCAGAAAGCTGTGTGGACAAACGCCAGCTCCCTCAGCCTGAAAAGCGAGATTAGCACCACACACCATAGTTGCCTTTGACTGGACTTAACCATCCAGGGGTCCTTTACCTTTTTACACCTGAGGGGAGAATTAACCAGTTTGCCATTTAAGTGGTTAGGAGCTGCTTATCCTGGTGGCAGTAGTGCCCATGGTGATGGCTATTTTTTGCTTTTAAATATTGTGCCCACAAGGGGAGCAGCAGAGACAAGCTTCTTCTTCCTTTTCTCCCACTCAGAGCCAAACCAGGGTTTCAAATGGCTAATATGTAGAGAGTGGAAAAACATGATAGTGGCTGGAACAAGAGCTCTAGCTGCAGCCACTTTCATTAAAAACCTGTGGTGGCAGGCAGTGTCACTTAAAAGGGAAAAAAGAGTCATCACTGCATAGACTTCTGTTGCTGCTAGTGAAATAAGCAGCTCCCTCCCACAAACTGGTTTGACACTCCACCTCCTGAAATTGCTATTCTCTTTTTTTGGAAATGGCCCCCCAATAGTGCTAAATTTTGGTATTGTTTCAGGCTTCATTTTGGCACAGAAACTGTATTGTTGCTTGGATAGATAACCTGTAACAGGAGAAGGACAGGGTAATGTGACCCTACTTATTCTTCAGGCCAATGATCACCAACATTTTGGGATCTAGGGACACATTTGGAGTTTTGAGAAGCCACCACTCAGAAAATAGCACCAGTAAGAAAATGGCTCCTGCCAGAAGTGTTACACAAAATGGCTGCCAACTCCAAAACAGAAGAAAAAGAAAAGAGATGGTAACATTAAATGGTTTAAATACATAAAAAACTATTTATTTTTGTTAACTAAATATTTTTGGTGGGAAACCTTCTTTTACAGGCACTGGTTGTAACTTTGTTTCTTGCTGGGCTATTGTTGTACACCTGGAAATTAAAAGATAGCTGAATTGAGGAATAATTTTGAGTTACTATAGCCAGCCATATTTCATATATAAAGGTAAACGGACCCCTGACCATTAGGTCAAGTTGTGACCGACTCTGGGGTTGCGGCGCTCATCTCGCGTTATTGGCCGAGGGAGCCGGCGTACAGCTTCCAGGTCATGTGGCCAGCATGACTAGGCCGCTTCTGGCGAACCAGAGCAGCGCACGAAAACGCCGTTTACCTTCCCACTGTAGCAGTAACTATTTATCTACTTGCACTTTTGGTGTGCTTTTGAACTGCTAGGTTGGCAGGAGCTGGGACCGAGCAATGGGAGCTCACCCCGTCATGGGGATTCGAACTGCCGACCTTCTGATCGGCAAGCCCTAGGCTCTGTGGTTTAACCCACAGTGCCACCCGCGTCATTTCATATATAGAGACAAACAAAAATAAATAAAATATTAAAACTATTTTCCATGTATTTTTATTCTTTTTCATTCCTTACTAACTTAGACTTGCCATCCAGCATTAAGTATGTATATTTCATATATAGTTACAAATAAAAATACATACTTAATGCTGGTTGGCAAGTCTAAGTTAGTAAGGAATGAAAAAGAATAAAAATACATGGAAAATACACACAAAATACATTTAAAACCTCACCATAGTAGTAGTTGAACAATACTGGCCCAGGTTAGTGGGAAGCCTGAGGCTGAATGTCATCTACTAGCTCCTCAGTTTTAGGGGTGTATGAGAAGATAATGTGACTGGCAACCAGCAAATCAAAACAAATAGAGCAGCAAATGGGTGAATGCAAGGAGTAGAAAAGACAGAAGTACTAAAGTGGAGGGGAAATAAGTAGCTCTTTAGGACCCCAGGGATTCCTGTTACCTGGTGTCCAATCAACTTATCAATCACACCTCTGACTCCATCCTTCAGCCTGGACACTGAGATACAGTGCCAAGGGCCTTCTGGCGGTTCCCTCATTGCGAGAAGTGAAGTTACAGGGAACCAGACAGAGGGCCTTCTTGGTAGTGGCGCCCGCCCTGTGGAACACCCTCCCATTAGATGTCAAGGAAATAAGCAGCCATCCTATTTTTAAAATAGGATATAAGTAAGGGGTATAAGATAATAGTAATAATAATCATCATCATCATCATCATCAATGCATAGACTAAAATCACTGAAGCAGTCAGCCAAGTTCATTTCACAGGAATTGCTGAGAAGAGTACCTGCTCATTGTGCTTCATAACTTTTTCTCTCTCTAGGAGGGCTAGAGACTTATTTGCTAAAAAATGAAAGCCCAGAGTACAGGGTCCCTGGGAGCACCAATGAAGGTATTTACAAGTGCCATGGCACCCATGGCTGCTTGGTCACCCCTGCTCCAGGCTCTCTCTGTGGATTCAGCTAAGTATCGTTCCAGATAGAGTTTCTGGTTTGGAAGTTGGGGCATGGTGCTTCAGTGGTTTTACTCTTATCTAGAGGGCTCACTCTGTTTCATAGTGCTGAGTGAGTTCTGCTTAACTCCATGACATCTATTCCATGGGAACCCAGACGGTTTTAACATCTATAGGAATTTTTTGAGTGAGATTATCTGCAGTTTTGACACTCAAGGCTTTTCCACACTTTTTCTGCCGAGTCTGAGATGTTTTCCACTTATCCTGTGCTTTCTAGGAACAGGTAAAAGAGGTTTTTCATTTGTCCTGCTTTCCCTGGGAAAACACACAGTATACCACTGAATCAGAACAAATGTCAATCCACAGAAAAACCTATTGACATTTGTTCTGATTCATCAGTAAATAGCAGGTTTTCTTGGGAGAAAGCAGCAAGACAAGTGGAGGTGTGGATGAGCCCTCAGTCATAACTACAAATGACATTCAGCTCTAGCTCTCCTTTATATCAGATTCAGATGAAGCAATAAAAATGCTGACTCATTGCCTCAATGCAATGGACCAGGAAACTTAGTCTTTATGAGATGGAAGTACTGTTGGTGGGTAGTTCACCTGTCCACGGAAGTGGTATTATATCCAACCTGTCCTGATCGCTCCTGCTAAAGGATTTGATTTGCAGTTAGGGATTGTTCCAGTTCTGTTGCTCGAGATCAAAGTGGCCTTTTACTAGCCAAGGCTGATACATGAGTTGTGATACTGGAGAGAAAGAGCTTGGCTACAGATACCCATGTTCTGGTAAATTCCAGTTAAGACTACTGCAGTGAGTATGGGGTGCCTTTGAAGACTCTCTGGAAACTGCAGTTAGTTCAAAACACAGCTACTATTAGCTACGAACTGGGACCAAGTGTTAGAAACACATTGTGCTAGATAGCTTTGCTAGCTTCTTGTCGGACTTCAGAGCACAATTCAAAATGCTAGTTCTTAGCTTCAGAACCGTATATGGCCTCGGACATGGGCAGTCAATGTTACGTCTTCCTCTTTATCAGCTTTACATACACTAAAACTTCCCTCATCTGAAGTGTGGAAGGTGGCTATGGGCAAGAGGGTCTTTTGGGTTGTGGCACCATGCTTGTGAAATTCTCTCCTCATGCAGACTAACTTGACATCTGTGCTTTAAGGCACTAGGCAAAGGCATTCTTATTTGCACAGGTTTTTAACCTTTGATATATTTTTATTTCTGGTCTGGTTATTTTTAGTACCACCTTTTACTGTTGCCACTTGTTGCTTTATTACTGTTTTATTGTGATTTACAAGCAATTTTAATTTGCCCTAGAAATATATGATTGAAAGACAGAATGGAAATGTTTTAAATACATAAGTAAATAAATATATTCAGCTGCTTGCAAGAATTTGATGTGTGTGTATGTGACTACTTGGATTTGTAGTTTTATATTATGAGTTTAAAATTTAACTTGCAAAAGCCTTTGGGATGGTCACCTCTCCGCCTGACAAGGACCCTATAGTTGCTTGTTAGTCAGACGTTCTAGAGGTGAAGTGTGTATTCCTCTACCGTGCATCACTATGCTTCATTTGTTGAAATTCTGCCTGCCATGCTGCTGTTAATATATATAAGTCTCTTTCTCTACACCCTGAATGAACCTATTTATATGGAGCATAAATTAAGATGATAAATAAATGAAAATGGTATTGAATAACCTTTCATTAAAATTAATTAATGGAAAGCACATTATAACCAACAGAAATTAAAGACTTCTTCAAATGGTAACTTCGATATGGTCGATCACGAACTTTTAGACCACCACCTTGCTGACGTGGGGATTCAGGGCACAGTCCAAAAATGGCTGCGTTCCTTTATCTCAGGTCGGGGACAGAGGGTGGCTCTAGGGAGGGAGTTGTCGCCGCGGCACTCCTTGATGTGTGGAGTCCCGCAAGGCGCAATCCTTTCCCCAATGCTTTTTAATATCTTTATGCGCCCCCTTGCCCAGATTGTCCAGAGTTTTGGGCTGGGTTGTCATCAATATGCTGATGACACCCAGATTTATCTGTTGATGGACGGCCACCCTGCCCGGCCCCAGACACACTGACCAAGTGCTTGGAAGCTGTGGCTGGATGGCTACATGGGAGCCGGTTGAAGCTAAATCCTTCGAAGACAGAGGTCCTCTGGCTGGGTCGGGACGACATGGGGTTGGGGGGCCAACTCCCATCTCTTGCAGGGGCTCAATTAGTGCCAGCGCCTTCTGTCAAGAGTCTGGGTGTAACCTTCGATGCCTCCCTCTCCATGGAGGCGCAGGTTGCAGCCACAGCTAAGGTGGCATTTTTCCATCTCCATCGTATCAAGCAGTGTGTTCAGCTATGTTGCATGTGTGTAAAGAGAGAATCTGTCTTTTCTTGGGGACTTCCTAGAAATGTGGAAAATCTTGTCAATTGTTGTCTGTTAGTAGTTTTGACTTGTAAACTGTATAAAATGGCATTTCATTTCTACCTTTTAGACAAGGTAAAGCAGCTAGAAATCCAGGTGAAATCTTTGCTGCATCAAGAAAAGTTACCAGAAAAAAAAGATGCCAATAACATCCATCTGAGCAGTTCTTGTAAACTGTTTTAAACTACATAGCCATTTGGGAGGTACTTGATGGAAAGGTAAGTTCACTGCCAGGGAAGCTACTAAAAAGGGCTTTTCAGTCTTCCACCCAGTACTAAGGTTTCCTGTCTTCCTTAAGGAAGACAAGCTGGCATCTTCTGTGCCTGCCTGAAACTGCTGTATTCGCAGGCTGAAAAAGAAGCAATCTTTAATCCTGTCAAAGTTTGATAATATTATGTGTATTGACTGAAATCCTACAGGGTGGACATAGTGGGCCCTTTTCATTCCCATAGCACATTGTAACTTAGCAGCTACCTTTGGAAAGTAACCAATATCAAGAGGCACTTGATATTTGCAAGGATTATGGGGGTCCTTTCTCTTCTCAAGTTCCAAAATTTACAATAGTCTTAATTTAAAAGTTAAGCCAGGGATCAGTTGCTTAATCTGGAACTGGGAACCTGGGAGCAAGGGAAAGAAAGAAAGAGAGAAAGAGAGAAAGAAAGACAGACTCCTCTTCTTCAGTCTCATGTGCCAGTGTGAGCTGACTCAAGCTTTCCCAGCCAATTGTCAAGCGAACTGTTGTCTTGCTTTTAATTAAGGGTATCTGAATCAAAATTGGATAAAAAGGACTGGGAGCGGGCTTCATTCCTGCAGGTGTTGCTGAAATACACAAGGCAGAAGCAGCTGGTAATGAGTTGGTGAAAATGAAAAAGGGACATAAGTAGCTTCTTTAGCAAATCCCCTGGAAATGACACAGAGCCTCTTAGATCGATAGGACTCATCTAGCCAAGGGCTGCTGGACCCACTTACACCTCGGGGGAGAGAGGTGGATGGCTACAGTATTCTATGAAACCGAAGCAAAATCTCATTTCATTATTTTCTTCCTTCCCCAGCATCAGTGCACATGAGGGCTTGAGGGAGACAGTGCATAATATAGGGACATTTGATGAAGTCCCAGCATGAGGAGGCCAGGTGCCCTGACAAACTGTTCCTGGGGCACCACAAAGTTTAGGACTCACATGTCTGTAGGATGTGGCATTTGAACACACGCGTGATAGTTCTGTTCTTGGATGGCTAATCTAATTAGATTCACCCTTGGATTTATGAAGCAGCACAATATACAGTGATAGTGGATATTTACATCTGCTGGGGATGTAGAGAGGAAGTCAAGAAGAAAGCATCAAGGAAACCTGGTAGTGTTGGAAGTGGAGATTAGCCTGGCAAAGGCTTCCTCATAGCTCCTTCTTTCATTTTGCATGGTGGTGTGCAGGGGAGTTAAAAATGTTTTAGTGTGTGATATCTTTAGGTTACAGTTGTATTTTTTTGCTTGGCTCTCACTGTTTAAGGTGATCAATTACTTAATAATAATGCAAAACTGAAACTTTTAAAGCAAAGCAGAAGAGAGAACATCTGAAAGCTAGTTGGAAATGGAGATTCCAGACAACTTTTCAAGCCAATGTTCATATATATTTATTTAATTACTGTTATTTGTTGTTGTTGTTGTTTAGTCGTGCCTGACTCTTCGTGACCCCATGGACCATAGCACGCCAGGCACTCCTGTCTTCCACTGCCTCCCGCAGTTTGGTCAAACTCATGTTCGTAGCTTCGAGAACACTGTCCAACCATCTCATCCTCTGTCATCCCCTTCTCCTAGTGCCCTCCATCTTTCCCAGCATCAGGGTCTTTTCCAGGGAGTCTTCTCTTCTCATGAGGTGGCCAAAGTATTGGAGCCTCAGCTTCAGGATCTGTCCTTCCAGTGAGCACTCGGGGCTGATTTCCTTCAGAATGGATAGGTTTGATCTTCTTGCAGTCCATGGGACTCTCAAGAGTCTCCTCCACCACCAAAATTCAAAAGCATCAAGTCTTCGGCAATCAGCCTTCTTCATGGTCCAGCTCTCACTTCCATACACCACTGCTGGGAAAATCATAGCTTTAACTATACGGACCTTTGTTGGCAAGGTGGTGTCTGCTTTTTAAGATGTTGTCTAGGTTTGTCATTGGTTTTCTCCCAAGAAGCAGGCATCTTTTAATTTCGTGACTGCTGTCACCATCTGCAGTGATCAAGGAGCCCAGGAAAGTAAAATCTATCGCTGCCTCCATTTATTCCCCTTCTATTTGCCAGGAGGTGATGGGACCAGTGGCCATGATCTTAGTTTTTTTGATGTTGAGCTTCAGACCATATTTTGCGCTCTCCTCTTTCATCCTCATTAAAAGGTTCTTTAATTCCTCCTCACTTTCTGCCATCAAGGTTGTGACATCTGCATATCTGAGGTTGTTGATATTTCTTCCAGTATACTGTTATTTGTAATAATAATAATAATAATAATAATAATAATAATAATAATAATAATTTATTATTTATACCCCGCCCATCTGGCTGGGTATACTTCACCAAATCAATAAATGTCTTGTTGGACACCGCAGCAGCACCAAGCACTCTGGAACATTGTTCAAATGCAAATGGATTTCAAAAAAGTAATTGATGTGGATAAAATAAAGATAAGATTCATTTTAGGGGATATTTGAAGCTCTATATCAGTCACTGGATTTTGAAACGTATTGATTTGGAAATATGTGGAAATAAGCTGAGCCACTCAGTTGAGTAGCATTTTGTTAATTCAGATTTTCTCATTGAAGATTAGGGAGGGCAGTATACTACATATAATGAGGCATGCCATCTAAGCAAGTCTGTAGTCTCTGACAAATAATTTGAGGGGGGAAACACATTTCAAAAAAATTGCTTTTTTTTCTTCATTGTTACTGAATTTTAAATGGTATTTCTTGTTGTGAGACCTTGTTATAGGGCAGCCTGTTTGTACTGTAAATAAATAAATTTGTTGGAATTGTTATATATTATTGCCATTTAGTGAGCTATTATAGGAGGGAATTTGAAAGCATTCCACCTACCCTTTGGAGGGCACTGAAATTTTAGAGGGTCTGCTTCGTTTAATCTGGAGCCAAGGAATAGCTGGCTTTGCTCTGAGAGCACACCCTGCTGGTAAGTGTGAGCGCATCTAGTCATAATCCACAAATGGACAGCAAAAATTAATGTGCAATAATATAAAATTCTACAAAAGATGAGGCAGGGGGCATAGCACGCCAGTAGAGCCATTCATGTTCCCATATGAAGTACTATCACCTATTTTTACTCCTACGTCACAGAAGAATGACTGAGAGAAGGCTTGACATCTTGTAGGCCTGGTGTGGACTATATAATCCATGGCTGATAAGTAGCATGGCTTCTGCAGTCCTGAAGCATTAGGCTTAACAGGAATTTGACCTGAAGACTTGAAGAAATTGTGTGGTACCAAAGAGATAGAAGATGCCTAGACGGGGGGGGGGTGTCCATACTTTATAGTGACCAGCAGCTAAACTGAGAAATAAATACTGTACAGGCTGTTTAGTTGTCTGAAGGCATCATTATATTACCTATGGCCAATATCAGTGGCTATCTGTTACTAATGGTATTTTACAGTCCCCCACAAGCCTCTTACAGATCAAAAATGCTGGTGCCCCAAAACTATTACTTCACTGTTATGTTACTCTCTCTTGGTTATCCTTTACTTCCCACAGTCTGGTGGCTTTTAGAGATGACTCTGAACACAGCCAGTAAGCTGAGCTGAAGCCCTGTTCAGTATGTGACTAGTTACTAGGGTTAGCTGAAAGAATGTGCATTTATTTACTGAAGGTACTTTATAAATCAATACCTTGTTTTTGAACTCAGGTCAATAGGAATAACTCAGAAAAACAACAAACAACTACAGCAGCCCTAAAACAGCACTTTCAGCATATTGATTTTTAGAATAGTATCTTTTCCTAGTATTATTCACACAAACTTGAATATCACAAGTCATAATGAATGTATATATATGTGTGTGTGTGTGTGTGTGCGCGCGCGCGCGTGCGCGTGTGAAATAAAATGAACAAACAGTCAAAGCATTGTACCTTGGTGGCTCAGCAAAAATTAAAATGTCAAGAAATGTTAGTGTTGCCCTCTCAAAATTGTGCAGCACTGAAAACGTAGTTTGGATTCAAGTATATCAAAATGCTACCAGTAATGGAGTATGAATATAATTAACTTCTTTTTAATGTGAGAATGGTAACATTTACTTTCTTCATGCAATAACTACTAGAACCTTATTGTTAGGCTTAGAATGTGCGTGTACCATGACAATTTTATGGCTAGCATGTTATTTTAAGTCATATGCAGTTATTTGGGAGTAAGCCCCATTACACCAAGTGGCCCAGTGTGCATTTCATGGTAAACCATGATTGATTTCTTGTTTCTTTGTTTCCTCCCTGCTAGCACATGAAAGAAACAAACCACGGCCTCTAATTTAGCATTATGTTCAAACACCATAGGGCAGGGGTGTCAAACTCAAATTCATCGGGGGCCGCAACAGCAGTTTGGTCACCCTCAAAGGGCCGGTTGTATCTGTAGGACTATGTGTCCACTCTTTATTATCATAAATTATTGTCACTGCATTCAATTATTACCTTTTTTGTAATAATGTAAGTAATAACTAGCTCTGAAAGCAGAAACATAGTCAGAATAATGGCAAGTAGATATTCAAATGTACAATTATTGTACAATTTATTGAAAAATGATTTTTGGTAACTGCACTTGGTGGTGGAGGCTCGCTAGGGTTTCATGCAGGACCTTTGCAGAGCTACTAGTACCTGGAGATGCTGGGGTCCTTCTGCATGCAGGACAGATGTTCTGCCAGTGAGCCACCACCCTTCACCAAAGGTTGACTCACTGGAGCTGCTCTCCTGGTTCCAGGGTTTAAGGGCCAGAAGTATAAAGCAGCATCCTATGTTTCTGAGGAGAGGGAGAGGGAGGGGAGGGGAGGGAGGGAGGGAGGAAGGAAGGAAGGAAGGAAGGAAGGAAGGAAAGAGGGATTGGGAGGGAGAGAGGAAGGAAGGAAAGAGGGGAGAGAAAGAATAGGAAATAAGGAAGGGAATAAAGAAGGAAAGAAAAAGAAAGAGGGAGAGAAGACGGAGATAAAGAAGGAAGGAAGGAGAGGGAAAGAAAGAAAGGGAAGGGGGGGTCGCTGCCTTGATTCAGCGCCAGAAAAGAGCGCGAAGGGACCCAGGGGCAAAAAGCATTTCCCGTGCAGCGTGAGGCAGCGGGTGTCTGTTTTAGAAGAAGTGCGTAAAGCCTCAGAGTTGCACATTCGTGAGGCTGAGCCACTGCTGAGCTCACGTTCATGAGGCTGAGCCGCGGCAGGAGGAGGAGGAGGTGAGGCAAGAGGAGGCGGCGGCGGCGGCTTGCCAGGTCGGTGCCCGGCAGCGCCGTGCGGAGAGTCCCGAGCCTCTGGGACGCAGCAGTGCTCTGTAGCACTTTGAATCCTCCTCCTCCTCCACACGGCGCTGCTGGGTGCTTTATCTGTGCTTCAGCAGCAGCAGCAGCAGCCGTTTCCAGGCGCCGAGCCGTGGCAGGAGGAGGAGGATTCAAAGTGCTACAGAGCACTGCTGCGTGCCAGAGGCTTGGGACTCTCCATGCGGCACTGCTGGGCGCTGACCCGGCAAGCTGCCTCCTCCTTCTCCTGCTGTGGCTCGGGGCGCTCCACGCAGCGCTGCTCTGGCCGCCTTTCTAACCCCCCCCCCGCCCCAGCTGTTTGTCGGCGCTTTGTCAGCGCGGCGCTTCAGCAGCAAGGTCTCACTGCTGGGTCCCGCTGGCTGGGGCGCTCGGCGGGCCACATGACGAGGTCTGGCGGGCCAGATTTGGCCCCCGGGCCTTGTGTTTGACACCCGTGCCATAGGGGTTTTTTTTTTGCTTCTAACAAATCATAATCAGTATGCCAAAATTAAACCTTGGTTGCAGATCATGACTTGTTGGAAGATAAACCCACAACCCCTGGTTCAGATGTGAGAGTGGTCTGTTTCTTCCACATTCTAGCAGGGAGGAGACAAACAGACAAGAAAGGCTTGTTCATGGTAAACCAACAAGGCAAATGATGAAACTTTCTTCCATGTAAATATGTATAGGATTGGGCTGCACATGTGTCAGTGTGTCACTTTCATAGAATCATAGAAGTGTACGGTTGGAAGGGACCATGAAGGTAATCTAGTCCAACACTCTGCAATGCAGGAATCTTTTACCTAACAGGCTCAACCCACAATCCTGAGATTAAGAATCTCATGCTTTACCAACTGAGCTATACCAGACATCTTTGAGCCTCTGTTTGTATACTTGGTGGTGAGGAGTGTACCACACATGTTCAAATGGAGCTCTGACCCATAAGGTCATTTTCATGGTCAAATGTGCCATATTTTGCAATTAATTTTGGATGCTTGGAATTTTTAAAACTATGCTTAAAGGGAAATAAATAAATGTCATTCAGCAAAAATACAAGACATCTTCAAGGCATATCTAGCTTAGGAGTGGTTGGTATTTGTAGAAGCCCATCTCAGCAATCTATGCCCACCCAGGTTGGTGCTGCATTTCTGGCTTCAGACTGGAGGGGATGGGATAATACAGTATCACACACCCTCCTCTCTTCCTGCAGTTCCCCAGTCATAGCTATGGATCTAGTGACTTGCTCCAGTTGCCATACTGCCCTTTGTTAAGGTGTCAGACATGCATACGTGCTCACTCTCCCAAAGCCTGCCCTTCTGAATTCTGCCAGACTCAGCTTATCCTTTCTTCTTCTCAACTTTCTGGATCCACACATTCTGACAATCCTGGAGGGGATAAGGTAACCAGGCTAGCCTGTAGCAGCAAATAAAGCAAAGAAAACCTTCTGTCACAATACATTTGTAAGGTTTTAAGGTGTGACAAAGCTTCATTCTTTGTACTTCTGAACTAGTCCTTCTATACTAGGAACAAGTTATAGTCTTTTGTTTATTCAAGGTATACAACTTGTGAGAGCCAGTGTGATGTAATGGCTGGGGAAACCCAGCCAGATGGGTGGAGTATAAATGATAAATTATTATTATAATGGTTAGCCTGCTGGACACAGACCTGAGAGACCAGGGCTCAAATCTCTTCTCAGCCATGAAATGCACTGGGTAACCTTGGGCCAGTCACTGTCTCTCACCCTAACCTACCTGACAGGGTGGTTGTGAAGAAAACATGGAAAGGGGAAACCATGTATGTTACCTTGAGGAAAGGTAGGATATAATAGGGTTGCCATATTTCAAAAAGTGAAAATCTGGACACAAAAGTCCAGATTTTCCTGGACATTTAAGCGATTTCTGCCCAGACAATGTTTCCAACGGCCAAATCCCAGTGATAATTGGAAAATTCCAGACGTATGGCAACCCTAGGATATAAATGTAATAACAATTCACAAATAAATAGTTTTTATTGAGTCATAAGTACTTGAGAGGGTATTGCAGGACATGTTGGTTGATGCAGGAAATACCCAACAGATAGATGCCAGCCCAGCCTCTGCATAAAAGACGTGCAGCTAGGAAGAGTCCACCCACCCCCTTCCTGCCACCCTTGCTAATTGGATCAATTTTTGAACTGTTCTTACAATCAAGACCTGTATCCTAAAGCTTGGACATCATCTGTACTTCTGTAATTGAAGCCCTTTAGAACTTGTTCTGCCTATTTATTTACTTCCTCAGTTGCTTTCCTGATCATTCTTGGCTACACAGGATAGTAACACCAAGGTGCAAATTTGCTTCATTTCTTGTCTTAATCCAGTGATAATTCAGTATGTGGCCTGCCTTGGGCTACCAGCAACTCCTATTTGGCTACCAAGTTTGCCAATTTGTCATCCTTTCTTGAAACTCTAGTTGTCTACATTTACTGTCTTAGATGAACTCCGTGACCTCACCTTGAGGTGTTAAGAATTGCTAAGGGCCATCAGAACCTGTGTAAATTACAGCCACGCAGACAGCATGTTGAAAAATCAATAAGTAATGAAATAGTACTGCAGCAGAGTAGCCAAGAGAGCAATGGGTGGGAAAATCCTGAGGACTCTGTTTCATTTTGTCAAATAGAAAGGAAGATGTTCTGGTGTAATGTTACAAAATTATCCCCACTGGTCAGGGAAGAAATTGAAATACAGGAGAGGTGCGAAGCAGGTGTGATACTGCCTCTCTTGGGCTCATGAAACTCTTTGCTTTCCCTTAAGAATATAGCAGCCTCTACTTAATTCTGCACTGACTTGTCGTTTGCTTTTCTATAATGAGGTAATGAAATGGATTTCTGTCTCCATGTATTCTGGGATTGGGCATCTACTGCCTTCTTTCATCACTCCATGATTGTTGTGAATGATCACCAGCATTCAGATCCACCCAGCTAGCCAGGTTGGAGAGGTAGACATATTAGGAGGAATTTCTAGAATGTAGATAATAGAAATAGACAGAACAAAATGAAAAGCAAGGCCTATTTTGAGGCTCAATTCAAAACCATCCACTCACTTTAACCCTTCCAAAGATCAACACAGACAGTCAGTTCAAAGGACAGCTGCACTTCAGTCTTCAGATTATTCAAGCAAGTCTCAGAAGAAAATAAGAATAAATATGAAGGATTTAGAAAAGTGAGGAGAAGTTGGACAAAGAGAGTTTGTTCCACTTGCAGAAAAATATTTAAGGTTAGATAAGACCACTGTTTTCAAATACCCCCCCAAAGGGGGGGTGTTTCCCAGGAAGAGAAAAACTGATCTCCTTTGACATTATAAAAAATGAATTAAGGTTACTGCAGTGCTGATTTACATATCAGGAAGAACATCCTAAAAGTAAGAAGAATTGGAGCAACCTTAAATGTCAGAGAACTAAATAGTCTCTGAATTATATATACCGTATATTGATCAATCCATTCTGTGGTCCCTCCCACCTACAGTCTAATATAGTAAAGTCCATGAACATGTCACCATTTCTGTTCTATCTGTGAAGTAGGCTTCAGCCAGACTGTACCCTTGTTTGTGCCTCTGCCCAACTGCTCCTAATTTTTGGGGGGTGGTGGTGGTGGCGGCATTGCAGAATCCAAACTTGTGACTAAATTCCTTACATACTGTTATGTATAGAAGGATTCATGAAGTGTTTATGAGTGTCTGAAGAGAAATACACTCTGACCTGTTCACCAGGAACAACAAAACTGTTTCTTTGAACAAAAAAACAGGAACTGGAGGAAAATCCTGCTGCAAAACTTCAGTGCCATTTTTCTCTTTAGAGCTCTAAAATCTTGAAGAACTGCCGTCAAAGCTTTTCTGAATGAGCAAATGAGAGGATTTTTTTGTTTTGGTTGTTGCCCTCCTGGGACTCATTGGAGTAGCAGGATAAAAATTAATTAGAGGCTGTTTGGAGGGGGCTTTGGAAGATCGCCTCAGGCTACACTTCAGTCTGGTTGTTAGAAGCAATATCATCACCGCCCTCCTCTCCCACTGAAGAGACCTGCCCGGGTGCGGCTGGGGGGGAGCCACAGAATGTTCAACACAGACATCAGAGCCAAGAGCTTCCTCCCATAGAGATTACTTACTGCAAAATCAGTGGATCTACCTGCTGACAGCCCCAGAAATATGTCTTGTTTCATTTTCTGGTGTCTTAAAGAGGTTGCTTATGAAGCTCATAGAACACTGATTAAATATCCACTAAAGAAGATTCTTTCCCTTTACTCTTTTTCATGAATTATGCTAATCAGGAGGATGAATGGAAGGTTCTGGTAATGGAACAGTCTTTCAGTGGCTGGCTTTCTTTTTCTAGGGAATGGACTGACAGTGTGAGGATGAGGGTTACAAATATATGTCAATCCAAAGGATTGTTCATTTGGATAGGAAACTCAAATACTTCCTGGCACTGTTGTCTTCCTTACTGGAACTCTCATGCAAAGCTTGTGTGTAGGTGTAGAGCTAAACACAATGGGACTTGACTGTTGAAAAGTGATCCTTGGAGGCTTCCTTGCTGGTGTGTCTGGTCTTCATGTAGTTCTACCTATTTACTGAGTTTGGTTCTTGCTGCATAGGCAGAAACGTCTCGACAGACAGGCAGGCATCAGTATGTGGTAATAGGAAGCAGAATCAGGGGCAGGCAGCTGGTCAGACTGAAGTCCTGCAGGATCTGGGACAGTTCCTAGGGATAGCAGAAGCTGAACCAGCTATGGTGGAGGTCAGGCATCCCCAAACTGCAGCCCTCCAGATGTTTTGGCCTACAACTCCCATGATCCCTAGCTAACAGGACCAGTGGTCGGGGAAGATGGGAATTGTAGTCCAAAACATCTGGAGGGTCGAAGTTTGGGGATGCCTGGTGGAGGCTTTCAACCTTTTTGAGTCCATGGCTTCCTTGACCAACTGCATTCTTTCTGCGGCACCCCTGTAGGACTCAGGAGCCCAGTTGTGTCACCCCTTGCCTGCAGAGCTGGCAGCCTCTCACCGTTTTTCGAACACCCTCCCTTGTGGAGTGTTCCCTCAGACTCCTCTTCTCTACCCTCTACTTGGGAGTCCTCTGGGCAGCTGCCACCACTGCCCCTGGTCTCTGAGCCACCCCTCACCCCCAAGAGAGTTGTCGCCTCATGCCGCCCCACAGGAGCCTGGGAAGAGAATGCCCCCAGCCTTAGTAGTCCAACAGAGATTGGCCAAAGGTGAACGTGAGGCCAGCAATGGCAGCAGTGGGTGCTGCTGGGCCTGCATGGTGGAAAGTCTCCCCGTTAGCACCAGACACTTAACTCCCAGGCAGGCCTTGCATACAGCAAGCACAAGAAAGGCCAGTACCTGCCTTTGGAGCTCATAGCCAAGGCTGCTGCAACAAACAGCCATGCAAGCCTTTGGGAGGCAGAGATGCAAGAGGGCATCAGAGGAGGGAGGGAAGGAAAGAGGGACAGAGGCCACTGTTGCCCACAGCACCCCTGACCACCATTAAAGGCACCCCAGGGTGCCATGGCACACTGGTTGAATACCACCAAGGTATGGGCTCTACTGAACCCTTATTTCCTCAAGGAAAATCTGACGTCAGCCAGAGCCCCTTCCCCACCTCAAGTGGCACAGGGATTGCACTGTGCTGCTGCTGAGTGGCCTCAGAGCGTGTCTTTTGCCTTCTCCAGGGTGGGGGTCAATAAGAGCAAATGTCACATTCAGATACCTCTCCTGAAATGTTTGGGCAGCCACTCCCAGATTTAGAGTTAGGTGACTCTGCCTCCTTCTTCAGGAGATATGATTGGGGTCTTCTTCAACTGCTTCTCTCTCTGCTGAATTTAGAGGCCATGAGATCTCCTGGGCAATTGTTCCTGGCTCTAGGCTACTACTGGAGTAAATTGAGATCCAGGGACATTTATATGTATGACTTAGATAGGATTATTCTGCCCTTCAAGAAGCATTCCAAGAATCATTGTTGTGTATGTTCAGTTTTGTTTTGCTTTTTGCCATCCCTTCCTTTGCTAAACAGTTTTCAGGCATCAAGAGACTTAAATTATACCAGTTCCTTGAGAGCATCATTTCTAAGGTCTCCCATCCCAGCCTGGCCTACTTCCCATTTTTTCCACTGAGAAGAAACAGAAGTCATTATCTCATCAGAGCACTGCAGCTTTTTAAGTTCAATGTCAATAGCTAGTTAGGAAAGGGCAAGGCAGGTCAGGGATTAGGGCTTCAACTGTCCTTGCTGTTTCTCTGTGGGATGATCTGCTGTTTTCATTGGTGTAATAAAAAAGAAGATTCCCATGCCACTATCTCAGAAGTGATCAGAAAAGGAAAATGTCAGTTTTAGAACTGACAGAATTCTGATAAAAATGTGGAAGTGTGTGAGCTTTTGTGTGAAAGAGAAATATTTTGCTGCTTTTAAAAACTTTAACACCCCTATTTATTCTCATCTTTTTCACAAGCAGCTTGGCAGTCCCTTCCTTAGTTTCTTTGGATTGTAACTAGAAGAAGAAGAGTTTGGATTTGATATCCCGCTTTATCACTACCCTAAGGAGTCTCAAAATGGCTAACATTCTCCTTTCCCTTCCTCCCCCACAACAAACACTCTGTGAGGTGAGTGAGGCTGAGAGGCTTCAAAGAAGTGTGACTAGCCCAAGGTTACCCAGCAGCTGCATGTGGAGGAGCGGAGATGCGAACCTGGTTCACCAGATTACGAGACTACCGCTCTTAACCACTACACCACACTGGCTCTCTAACTAACTACTCAGAGTAGACCCGTTCATATTAATGAAATTAATCATATCCTTTAACTTCAGTGGGTTTACTCTGAGTAGGACTAGCATTGAATACAACCCTTTCCTTCTTTAAAAATATTTCTAGAGAGCACCCCTCATATAAATATCAAGGCATTGTACCACAAAATATGCAAGTACAATAAAAAATAAAATACCATAACAACAATATTAAAAATCATTAAAATGACTGACTCATCTCAGAAAAAATGTAAACAATGGAACAGGACTGTCACCATAAAAAGGTCTTCAAGAGATGCCTGAAAATCTCTTTCTCAAGCTCTGGGAGGAAGACCTTTCATTGCCTACAGACAGCCACCCAATCTTAAACAACTCCTCACTATTAACTGAATAGGACTTTTATAATTCAAGAAAAATAAAGAGATGTTCTGAAAACTCTTTCATACACTTATATTTGTAGAGAGATTGATGGTTAAACCTGTCTGGAAATTGTAACTCTGAAATGGGGAGCCTATTCTGCATGCCCACATTATTTAGAGTCCTAAATCTGGCATGTAGAGTAGGCTCCCCTACTCTACCAGCCAGCAGGGGATGAAATAGTGAGGGCGGGACTAGGGAGCACAGACTACTATGCCCCTCATGCAACAGCTATCACCTGTTTGGGGCAGGGGAATGGCAATCTGAAGCACCTTTTTATTCTTGATTTTATACATGTTGCTTTTTATAAGCTTGCTTTCAATTTTAATGTACAGTATATTTTATAATCTTTGTAAACCACTAATATGTTTTATTTACAGTTAAGTGGCATACAGATCTTGTTAAATAAATACATAAATACACAAGCGAATCGCCAATATTTCTCAAAAACAAGTCCTGCCTGACAGATCTCATTTCCTTTTTTGATAGTTACAAGTTTGGTGGATCAGGGGAATGCTGTGGACATATGCTTTTTACAAGGTTCCCCATGATATTCCTGTGGAGAAGCTGGATGAGGTTACTGTTAGGTGGATTTGTAGCTGGTTGACTGGTTGGCTGACCAAACCCAAATAGTGCTCACTAATGGTTCCCTGTCATCCTGAAAAAAGTGACACGTGGGGTGCCACAGGGTTCTGTCCTTGGCCTATTGTTGCTGAATGTCTTTATAAACAACTTGGATGAAGGAATTGAGGGGATGCTCATCGAATTTGCAGATGACACCAAACTGTGAGGGGTAGATAATGCCACAGAAGACAGAATTGGGATTCAAAATGACCTTAACAGACTGGATAACTGGGCCCAAACTAGCAAAATGAATTTCAATAGGGACAAATGTAAGGTTCTACACTTAGGCAGAAAGAACCAGCTGCACAAATATAGGATGGGGAGACACCTGTCTTGTATATGTGAAAAGGATCTAGGAGTCTTAGTAGACCACAAACTTAACATGAATCAACAGTATGATGCAGCAGCAAAGAAAGCTAATGATATTCTAGGCTGCATCAATAGAAGTCTAGTGTCCAGATCAAGGGAAGTCATCGAACCTTCCTATTCTGCCTTGGTCAGACCACACCTGGAACATTGTGTCCGGTTCTAGGCACCAGTTTAAGAAGGATATTGACAAGCTGGAATGTGTGCATAGGACGGTGACCAAGATGAACAAGGGTCTGGAAACCAAGTCTTATGAGGAATAGCTGAGGGAGTTGTGTATGTTTAGTCTGGAAAAAAGAGAATGAGAGAAGGGCTGTCACATGGAAGATGGAGCAAGCTTGATTTTTGCTGCTCCAGAGGGTATGACTCCAACCAATAGATTCAAGTTACAAGAAAGGAGATTTCTAATAAAGGTATAGGAGTTGGCTCGACTGTTGTTGCTGGGGGGGGGGGCAGTTGGCAACCCTAGATCAAGGACAAGTGGATGTCCCTATCTATGATGGATTTGGAGAAGGGAGAATAATTTTTCATAGTGGCAGGACGCCTTCTGCAAGGGTTTGCCCAGAAATAATCCTGATAGATGCACCACAGGCTAATTCTGGCCCCAAACCTTCTGGGCTATCTGACTGTTTGGGAGGTTTACTAATGTCACCTGACAAGGATCCACCATCCCTTAATCCCAGCACTAGAAATATTAAATGCAAGTATTAAAGGAGCTCAGAAGACAAAGAGCTTAACAAAACTTTCTGGAACATTACTAGAACACAAAGGTGTATCTTAGCATCTGTGGAGTTGCATGTGAGGCATTCAGATAAATTCCTTTTTAAAACCAGTGAACTGTAAAATGGACTGAAAAGTCCATGTAGTTTGGAAAGTTTATTTGAGAAAAGTGATGTGAAAATAGAATTGCCAATATCATAATGCCATTACAGTATACATACCTATTGATGTGCCCATACGGGCTTCTGTGTTCACTTCCAGTCACTGCTCTTAAAAATGGATATCATAAAACTGGGAAAGGGGCAACCAACATGATTGAATCCCCTATGAGGAAAGGTTACAGTATTTGTGTTTAGAAAAAAGGTGAGCAAGTGGGGATATGATACATTATGTGTAAAATTATGTATAGTGTGGAAAAAGTGGATACTGATTCACGAAAGCTAGTAAAGGCTGTGGCACAACTCTACCCTTTTAAATTTATTTATTTAAAATCATTTGTCTACCACTTGGTATTTCAGAAAACCTCCCAGCAGTGCCAAAGCCCAGTCTGTCACTTTTGTATTGCCTAGTGTCTCTAGTCTTCCTGCACATCCAGGTGAAAAAAGCCAGGTTTCCTCTCTGATACACAAGTTTACTATCTTGCCTGAGAGGGGGGCAAATCCAAACAAAGCTTGCATTGTAGTAGTTAGCACTGTGGCAGCTCTCCTCCTATCCAGCCAAACAGTCTTAGTGTTGCTTCCTGAAGTACATGGCCATTTACCATTGGCTGGGTTTAGCAATCTCTCACTCAAAGCCACCTGCGGAAAAAAAGCTTATAAATAATCATTTATTTGTATGCTACCTTTCCATAGTAAATTATGCTCATGGCAGCTCACATCAAAATGGTTTACATAATTCACTAAGAGTTACAAAACATAAAAAATTAAGTAGTTATATAAAAATGAACTAATGAAAGCATCTCATATTAATAATGAAACAATAAAATTAAAGAATCCACTGATAATTCATAAGAAGGTCTGACAATAAAAATACAAGAACATCCCAGATGAACAGCAAAAAAACAAAAACAAAACAAAATACATTTCCAAAACCAAGTCAAATTTTGGCAAAATAAATGCAAGCAGATAACAAGGGGTTCAAAATATTAATAAATGTGGAGCACATCTCTGAAAACATAAGACTAACAATAATATTTTTAAACATACATTAGAAGTAGGAAACCATCTAAGGAGTTAGTTGGACTGTTGGATGACAAGTGAATTAAATATGTGCTTAAGAAGGGTGATACTTGTGCCTGACTTCTTCAAGAACAGAATCTGAAAAACTGAGGCAAATAGTGGTGACAATAGATGAAATTCTAAGCCTTACTGTCAAATTAAAATTTCAAAAATTACTGGATCTGCATGGTATCTCCGTTGGGAATTGTAGCTCTGTGGGGGTCTCCTAGCAATTCTTAGCACTTTTCAGTCCCCAGGATTCTTTGGAGGAAGCCATGTCTGTTTAGTGGTATGTATGTATGGTGTGGGTGTGACCAAACTCACAAGAAATTAACAAAGAGCAACCATGATCACACCGCCATTGCCAGCCAGAAAACCCCAGTTATGGTTTATTCCAGGCATAGGCAACCTTGGCTCTCCAGGTGTTTTGGAATACAACTCCCATGATTCCTGACCACTGGCCCTGTTAGCTAGGAATCATGGGAGTTGTAGTTCCAAAACATCTGGAGAGCCAAGGTTGCCTATGCCTGGTTTATTCTTTGTTTGCACCATACAATGGTACCTCAGGTTACAGATGCTTCAGGTTACAGGCACTTCAGGTTACAGACTCCGCTAACCCAGAGAAAGTACCTCGGGTTAACAACTTTGCTTCAGGATGAGAACAGAAATCGTGCGGCGGCGGTGCAGCAGCAGCAGGAGGCCCCATTAGCTAAAGTGGTACCCCAGGTTAAGAACAGTTTCAGGTTAAGAACAGACCTCCAGAACGAATTAAGTTCTTAACCCGAGGTACCACTGTACTACCTCTTGTGGCAGGGATCAAACATGGGAGAAGGTGTGCTTACCAAGAGCTGGAGAAGAGCAGCTCATCTATGAGCCATCAAAACAGTATTCCATGGAAAAATTCTTGTCTGTGGCTGTACCTGAACCTTTGAGGGGAGGCGTTCATCCTTTTCCTGGGTAGCTCACAGTTTTCTTGTTTGTAGGTGTCAATTTATATGTATTGTTTTATTTTTAAAAAACAGGTCTCACTTTCTTGCAAAAAAGAAATGAAAAAGGCAGGATCTCTGAAAAATGAGTAATGTTACATTGGTACCTGTCCTATAGCTACCTTTGGTTAGGCAGTTCGGAGTTCAATTTGATTAAAATGATGATTTCATGTAGAATATATTGAAATCACAGATAGCTGCTTGGTTTAATTTAGAATGTAGAAACACAATGTATCTGACTGTGAGTACGTTGCATGCCACTGAAATCTAGACATTCTCATGTCATGTCCTTCTGGCTTATCTCCATGGTTGTATAGTCAATGTAAGGTGAATATATGTGATGAGAAATTGAAGCCTTTGTGATGTGGGTGGATGACCACCTGTAAAATAATGTATGGGTTGCTGACAGGTTATTCCTATTCTTTTCTTCTTTCCTTGTCAATCTAGGAATTATTTATTATTTACATTGTGGTTATAAATTTCTTTTTAAAAGTTTTTAAAAAGAAAAGATTTTGAAGGCTTCTGGGAAACATTTAGTAGTGCAGCAAGGGGAGTTGTTCCTGATACATAGATGGTTCTGCAAAAAATATTTTCCATTTACATCTTTGGGGAGGGAGCACGTAGAGCTGAGTGCTAAAGTAGCTCCTTTGCGTGCAGAGGTCCCTAGGTTCAACATCCTCAATGTCATCTCTAGTTTAAAAAGGGATTAGGTAGCAGGCTGTGGGAATTACCTCTTTCTGCCCCAAGGAGACCATTCTGGATAGCCACTGCAAGTCAGAGTAGACAGACGGACCAGTTATAAGGCAATGTCATTATATGAAAGGAAGTGCTATCAAGTGACCTTTAAAAGAAAAAAGAAAAACTGATAGGAATGGCTATCAGATAAACTTACAGACTTCTGCAGATGTGGGTGGAACCTTGAGATTTATTTACAGAGTTTACTGCATTATAGCATTGACTTTTCAGATATATATTTTTACAGTGATGCATGGATGAATATCTAAACTGCACATGACTTTTTTCTCAAGGCTGACAGCCTTTCACAGCAGGCAGGAAACAGACAGATATATATTTTAATTTACTTTGACACTTTAGGCCAGGCATCCCCAAACTGCGGCCCTCCAGATGTTTTGGCCTACAACTCCCATGATCCCTAGCTAACAGGACCAGTGGTCAGGGATGATGGGAATTGTAGTCCAAAACATCTGGAGGGCCGAAGTTTGGGGATGCCTGCTTTAGGCACTAGATGTATTTGCCACTACATCTTTCATGCTACTAGAAAGAGAAGCCCAGGCCTGGGAGTTCAGCTTATTGACTATGGCAGAGCCTCTTAATGGCCTATGAGAATTCTGGAGCAGCCTTTCCCCCCCATCTTCCAAAGGGCTACCTAAAGGCCTGAGATCCTTAGGGAATATAAAGAGAGTTGACATCCAGGCAAGGGAGCTTTTGCTACCATTTCCTGAAGAGACCAAAAGTGGCCAAAGGAAAACTGGACGAGAGTTGTGACTATGGCCAGAGTTCCCAGGGAGCACAAATGCCCATACCCTGGAATCCTAAGGAGAGTTGAAATCCAGAAAATTTCTGCCTTGGAAGCAGATTAAGAAACAATTAGTTGACCTACTCCTGAGCAAATTTGAGCTGGGTGAAGATTCAAATAGGTGCTGTTATTAGAACCTCCAAAAGACTGCTACTGTCTCAGTAATGTGATAGTCCACCACCACACATGCCTAAACTGCACTGTTGCTTGTCCTGGGACAGGATGAGAGGCGGCATCTATGGGTGCTTCTGCATAACATGGGGTTGAATAGTCATTCAGCTCAATCAGCTGAATTATGCAATGGCCATTGTAACTGGATTTTTTTTCATGTTCTGTATGGCACCTGTTTTCTCTAGAATACTTCCTCAGATTCTTGTTACAGTGTCAAGTCAGAATTGCAGCCAGCTTTTTCATGGGTAGTAAAGTATTTTAAACTTTCATTGGAAAATAATATTAGGAATAGATTCCCTTTCTTACTCCACCCTAAAACTTATCATGCACTCACAGGTGTGAATGTGAATGTGAATGTAATTAATTAATTAATTAATTAATTAATTGTTATTTACTTATGACATTAGTTTCCTGCTATGTGATACCCAAAATATTCCTGACACAGCACATATGGAAGACATTGAGACATTGCTACTGGCAGGTGTAAGTTGCCCATGACTCACTTCCATAAAGCAGCATGCTCAACACGCAAACCTGGTGGACCTTCATTTTGGTATTGGTTGTTAGTGTTACATTCTCCCATACCCTTTTGGAGAGGCAAGCCATTGCCATAGCTGCCTTACCAATATGCTTGTCCAGCTCAGAATCAATGAAAAGGTTGCTGGTTATGGTGGAGCCCAGATAGGCAAAACCACCTACCACCTCAAGCATGTGGCAGGCACCAGGCCTGTTGGCAGACCAACTCTGCGTCATAAGGATGTCTGCAAATGTGACAACATTAAACCTGCCATGTGGGAATCCTTTGCAGATGACAGCAGTGCCTGGAGACAGACAGGTTGTGTATCCACAGCCGTGACCAGAGGAGAAATGACCACAGGGAGGAGCTCAGAGAAAATAAAGGCTATGGTACATCTGTAACAGCAAAACTGGATGCCTTCATATGCCCCAGCTGCAATAAAATATGTCTTTCCTGTATTGGTCTCTACAGCCACAGCAGGCACTGTAACTCTCAGACGGTTTGACTTTACTCCCAATGGCACACTCAACCGTTATCTCTTGGGACAGATGGATGCCAATGTACATGCAACACAGATAACATAAGGTTAATTGGGCAACTTACAATAAATAATTACAAAAGCAATTTAGATAAAAAATGAGACATAAAACCATAACACCCAAAGGAACATAAATAAATACAACAAACAAACAAGACCTCATCACACATCCCAGAATATTAAAAAAGGAACTTGCATGTCAACCAGAGCTCTTCCCACATCCAGATGCTGTTTCACCTCCCTCTGTGCTATCCTTGGGAAAAGGTGGAAAAATTTCTATAAGTTGTTGTCTGTAAACTCTTCATGAGTGAAAAATGAGAGATGCTGGAGCTGTAGACAGTTCACTAAGTTTCACTGACTGATGGATCAGCAAACTTGGGAGAAAATCAAAATTATTTGCAAACAACTTAACTTGAAGTCTACATAGAGAATATTTAAAAGATGTCAAAACCAAACAGTTAGCATCATAAAATAAGAATAGATACTACAAGCTGCGGCATGTCACAGCTTTCAGGTAGCATAGCTCTGCAAAAGCACAAAAGGCCTTCAGTACCAGGTAATGAGGTGCAGCTAGTTACATTTAAGAAAGAACACCAAGACCTACTTGAAAACTCCGCCCTTTCTTCCCAGGGCAGTTGGGATTTAAAGCCGCTATTCAGAAAAGTGTTAGGAATTTTGGGATCAGTATACAAAACACTGCTTTTTCCCATAGCCGGAGTGGGGGAGGGGAAAGGCTTCCTTGTCTGTTCCCTTCCTCCTCCTGAAAGCTCCCATCAGTGAAAGAGAAACAAAAAAACCATGTCAGGCCAAAACAAGCTTGAGCACCATGAGAAATCAAGGCTACCAGAATGGCATTTGACACTGTCAGGCTGCAGCTGAAGAACAAGGGAAACGGTTTTGTACGACTGTCACTGACCCACAGGCCCTCACTCCTGACCTTGCTCTCCCACATATGTTTCTCATTTCCTTGCTTATAGCTGGCCCAAGCTAATGATCTGTGTTTTGGCAGCCATCCCATGCTTGGCATACTGCCTGCCTTGTTCTCATTGTCCCAGCTACTTACAAAACCTCTGCCCCACCCTCTCTCTCTCTCCAGCCCATGCCTTTTTCTGCACAGCTACCATCTTGAACGCTGTCCCTGCCACCCAAACATATCCCATCAGTAACAGCCTGAAGAAATTGCCCATGGGTGAGGGGTGAGTTAAACACAAAAATAGTGGAAATCCAAACAAATCAGCCCAGCAGAGTCTTGCTGCTATAAATACTGAGGAACACAGGCTATTTTGAGGGATGGTGGCATGGGAAAGTTCTGTCTGGAATCTCAGATCTAGCAGAGGAGACAGTTATTTCCAGTGGACATGGGAAGAGGGACTAACTACTCAGAGTAAGATGGGAGAGGGCATCAAAATTCCTGACTGAAATAGGAATCCAATATAATAACAGATATGATTTCTGTCTCCATAATCAATGAAAGGCTGACAGAGATTAGGTGTTTAACTTTCAACTTTTAGGTAACAAGGCAAGAAGCAAATAATTAAGTTTTAGTCCCTCATCATTAGTAGATCTCTCTATCAAACCAAACAGATTTCTCATATGACTGCCCCTGTAATTTGTCATGCACTATTATGGTGTGAGCCATGACTGATTGATGGTCCTGCATCAATATCAAGCAATGCAAGGAATAGCACAATTCCCTTTCATGTGCAGTACAAAATGTTAGTGTGGGTGCAAAATGTTCCCACTCACATTTTAGGTGGTTAAGAAGCTTCTCTTGGTTGCTCATGTGTGTTTGTATATGGACGGGGAGCTTCATTTCATGGGCCACATTATATCTTTCCAAGATCTGTACCCCTTGCTTTATAGCCATTAGGTCCTGTTCATGTATTAGAGCATAAATGAGGGGGATTATTGATAAAAATGCTTGATGAAATATGTTCAGGAATCTGAAAGACCATATTCCCTCATGTGAACCTACCTGGGTTTTGAGATACAGTATTCAGGGGAAGCCCATCTCCCTTCTCAGTGGTTACTCCCAGACTTTGAAACTCCCTCTCTAAAAAACCTAGACTGGGTCCCTTCTTGCTGTTCTTCCACTGGCAAGTGAAGACTTTCTTGTTCCAGCATGGAATTGATTGCTTTTAATGAGAATTGACTGCTTGTAATGAGAGGGCTTCTGCTGTTTTTATTGTAATTATTGGTATGTTTTAAACAGATTTTATGCATGCCTGTAGTTTCTATCAGTGTTTAATTGTGTTTTATTTATTGGTGTTTCTATGTTTTTAGCAGTTCTTGTTTTTATCTGTAAGTCACCTTGAGCCCATCAGGGGAAAATGGTGTGAAATACATGTACATACATACATACATACATACATACAGTGATTTTTTTTCTAAAAAAAGTTTAGGGGTACTCTAATTTTCCTTCTCATATTGAAATACTGCCCCTCAATGAGGCCAAACTTAGATTCACAAAATGTTTAGGGGTATGCGTACCCCTGCATCCCCAAAGGAAAAAAAGCACTGCATGTATACATACATACATGTTGTTGTTTAGTCGTTTAGTTGTGTCCGACTCTTCGTGATCCCATGGACCATAGCACGCCAGGCACTCCTGTCTTCCACTGCCTCCCGCAGTTTGGTCAAACTCATGTTCGTAGCTTCGAGAACACTGTCCAACCATCTCATCCTCTGTCATCCCCTTCTCCTAGTGCCCTCCATCTTTCCCAGCATCAGGGTCTTTTCCAGGGAGTCTTCTCTTCTCATGAGGTGGCCAAAGTATTGGAGCCTCAGCTTCAGGATCTGTCCTTCCAGTGAGCACTCAGGGCTGATTTCCTTCAGAATGGATAGGTTTGATCTTCTTGCAGTCCATGGGACTCTCAAGAGTCTCCTCCAGCACCATAATTCAAAAGCATCAATTCCTCGGCAATCAGCCTTCTTTATGGTCCAGCTCTCACTTCCATACATCACTACTGGGAAAACTATAGCTTTAAATATACGGACCTTTGTCGGCAAGGTGATGTCTCTGCTTTTTAAGATGCTGTCTAGGTTTGTCATTGCTTTTCTCCCAAGAAGCAGGCGTCTTTTAATTTCATGACTGCTGTCACCATCTGCAGTGATCAAGGAGCCCAAGAAAGTAAAATCCCCTTCATGGATCAATGCCTTGTCGTGGCGAAGGGGCTTGAATAATTCAGAGAAGCTATGAGCTATGCCGTGCAGGGCCACCCAAGATGGAAAGGTCATAGTGGAGAGTTTTGACTAAATGTGATCCACCTGGAGAAGGAACTGGCAAGCCACTCCAGTATCCCTGCCAAGAAAACTCCATGGACATACATACATACATACATACATACATACATACATACAAAAAACAAACAAACAAAAACATTATTGTCCACATCAAGGCTATGTGTAGCTCCTCCACCCAGCCTGGTCTTTGATAGTTCAATCAGCAGGTTGTCTGTATTAAGAAGGAATGAACCCTCTGAAGATGTTTTTAAGGCGACCTTCATACTGAGTGTTCTGGGTGCAACAGTAACCATGAATATATTTATTTAGGCATTTATGCCCCATCTTTTATCCAAAAAGGTTCTCAGAGACTTAAAAGCCTGAACTAAATCTGTGCTAAGATGGTCCCTGCCCTTAGGCTCACATTCTATAGAGACTTGACACAAAAGGGAAAAGGGATGAGAGGGAGACGGGAAAAGCAGGCACAAGTACAAGTTCTTTAAGTGCTAAAAATATGATGCCTGTTCTGGAGGTTGCAAAGTTTTAAACTGCATCCTAACATGTAGAGATGAAGTATGTGTCATCTTTTTCATTTCTACATGTTATTCTGCTGTTAAGGACACAATTGCTGGGTCAGTTTAAAAGTTGGGAACCAAAACTGGAGTTACGGCAGGAAAAATGCAGATTTCAAACCCAGAATTGGCATCTACATGGTTAAAATATCATCACATTTCATCCATCTTAAATTTCCCATAAACATTCAGCAAAGCAATTTCACTCAATCACACGTATTAACTACTTAAATTCTCCTCTCCAAGGATGTGGATTGTTATTTTATGCCAAATGTGCTGTAATTAAGTTTGACATAAGCACATGGATTAAATATGTGGTTTGGGGGACAAATGGCAGATTTTTTTCTTTCTCTCTCTGTTGTTATGGCCATATGGAGAATGCAACCAGATAATGGATAGATTTCCAAATATCTATTTCTTGTTTTTTTTGTATAATAATCAAAAAGGCTCATGTTAATGCAGGGGTTGCCACAGCTTGAGGACCAATTATTTTGAGGTGATTTTAGGTGATTAAAAAAGAGGAGAAATAAGATAGACTTTTCCACCTTACTCAAGAGCACCTTGATAGATGATTTATATATTGCAAGCTTCTGCTACTTAAGGTAGGTGATCTCTGTCATAGCAGTGGCAGGGAGAATTCTGGCTAGGTACACATTGCTTTGTGCATGTATTTAGTTTGTTGTTGTTGTTGTTTAGTCGTTTAGTCGTGTCCGACACTTCGTGACCCCATGGACCAGAGCACGCCAGGCACTCCTGTCTTCCACTGCCTCCTGCAGTTTGGTCATATTCATGTTGGTAGCTTCGAGAACACTCTTCCAACCATCTCGTCCTCTATCGTCCCCATCTCCTTGTGCCCTCCATCTTTCCCAACATCAGGGTCTTTTCCAGGGAGTCTTCTCTTCTCATGAGGTGGCCAAAGTATTGTAGCTTCAGCTTCAGGATCTGTCCTTCCAGTGAGCACTCAGGGCTGATTTCCAGAAGAAGAGGAAGAGGAAGAGGAAGAGGAAGAGGAAGAAGAAGAAGAAGAAGAAGAAGAAGAAGAAGAAGAAGAAGAAGAAGAAGAAGAAGAAGAGAGTTTGGATTTAATATCCCACTACCTGAAGGAGTCTCAAAGCGGCTAACATTCTCCTTTCCCTTCCTCCCCCACAACAAACACTCTGTGAGGTGAGTGGGGCTGAGAGACTTTAAAGATGTGTGACTAGCCCAAGGTCACTCATCAGCTGCATATGGAGGAGCAGAGATGTGAACCTGGTTCCCCAGATTACAAGTCTACCGCTCTTAACCACTACACCACACTGGAACACTTAAGAATGGAGTGGTTTGATCTTCTTGCAGTCCATGGGACTCTCAAGAGTCTCCTCCAGCACCATAATTCAAAAGCATGAATTCTTTGGTGATCAGCCTTCTTTATGGTCCAGCTCTCACTTCCATACATCACTACTGGCAAAACCATAGCTTTATCTATACGAACCTTTGTCGGCAAGGTAATGTCTCTGCTTTTTAAGATGCTGTCTATGTTTGTCATTGCTTTTCTCCCAAGAAGCAGGCGTCTTTTAATTTTGTGACTGCTGTCACCATCTGCAGTGATCACTGAACCCAAGAAAGTAAAATCTCTCACTACCTCATTTCTTCCCCTTCTATTTGCCAGGAGGTGATGGGAGCAGTGGCCATGATCTTTGGGGGTTTTTTTGACGTTGAGCTTCAGATCATATTTTGCGCTCTCCTCTTTCACCCTCATTAAAAGTTTATTTAATTCCTCCTCACTTTCTGCCATCAAGGTTGTGTCATCAGCATATCTGAGGTTGTTGATATTTCTTCCGGCACTCTTAATTCTGGTTTGGGATTAATCCAGTCCAATCTTTTGCATGATGAATTCTGCATATAAGTTAAATAAGCAGGGAGACAATATACAGCCTTGTCGTACTCCTTTCCCAATTTTGAACCAATCAGTTATTCCATATCCAGTTCTAACTGTAGCTTCTTGTCCCACATAGAGATTTCTCAGGAGACAGATGAGGTGATCAGGCACTCCCATTTCTTTAAGAACTTGCCATAGTTTGCTGTGGTCGACACAGTCAATGCTTTTGAGTAGTCAATGTAGCAGAAGTAGATGTTTTTCTGGAGCTATTTAGCTTTCTCCATAATCCAGCGCATGTTTGCAATTTGGTCTCTGGTTCCTCTGCCCCTTCAAAATCCAGCTTGCACTTCTGGGAGTTCTTCGTCCACATACTGCTTAAGCCTGCCTTGTAGAATTTTAAGCATAACCTTGCTAGCGTGTGAAATGAGCTCAATTGTGTGGTAGTTGGAGCATTCTTTGGCACTGCCCTTCTTTGGGATTGGGATGTAGACTGATCCTCTCCAATCCTCTGGCCACTGCTGAGTTTTTGAAACTTGCTTGCATATTGAGTGTAGCACCTTAACAACAACATCTTTTAAGATTTTAAATAGTTCAGCTGGAATATCATCACTTCCACTAGCCTTGTTATTAGCAGTGCTTTCTAAGGCCCATTTTACTTCACTCTCCAGGATGTCTGGCTCAAGGTCAGCAACCACACTATCTGGGGTGTACCGTGTACGAGCCCTCCATATCTTTCTGGTATAATTCCTCTGTGTATTCTTGCCACCTCTTCTTGATGTCTTCTGCTTCTGTTAGGTCCTTTTCACTTTTGTACTTTATTATGGTAATCTTTGTATGAAATGTTCCTTTCATATCTCCAATTTTCTTGAACAGATCTCTGGTTTTTCCCATTCTGTTGTTTTCCTCTATTTCTTTGCATTGCTCGTTTAAGATGACCCTCTTGTCTCTCCTTGCTATTTTTTTGGAAATCATTCAATTTCCTGTATCCTTCGCTATCTCCCTCGCATTTTGCTTGCCTTCTCTCCCCCACTATTTGTAAGGCCTCATTGGACAGCCACTTTGCTTTCTTGCATTTCCTTTTCATTGGGATGGTTTTCGTTGCTGCCTCCTGTATAATGTTACGAGCCTCCATCCATAGTTCTTCAGGCACTCTGTCCACCAAATCTAAATCCTTAAACCTGTTCCTCACTTCCACTGTGTATTCATAAGAGATTTGATTTAGATTGTGTCTTACTGGCCCAGTGGTTTTTCCTACTTTCTTCAGTTTAAGCTGGGAATTTTGCTATAAGACACTGGTGATCTGGGCCACAGTCAGCTCCAGATCTTGTTTTTGCTGACTGTATAGAGCAGGCATCCCCAAACTGCGGCCCTCCAGATGTTTTGACCTACAGCTCCCATCATCCCTAGCTAACAAGACCAGTGGTCAGGGATGATGGAAATTGTAGTCCAAAACATCTGGAGGGCCAAAGTTTGGGAATGCCTGGTATAGAGCTTCTCCATCTTTGGCTGCAGAGAATATAATCAATCTTATTTTGATGCTGCCCATCTGGTGATGGTCATGTGTAGAGTCATCTCTTGTGTTGTTGGAAGAGAGTGTTTGTGATGACCAGCTTGTTCTCTTGACAGAACTCTATTAGCCTTTGCCCTGCTTCTTTTTGAACTCCAAGGCCAAACTTGTCAGTTGTTCCTTTTATCTCTTGACTCCCTACTTTAGCATTCCAATCCCCTATAATGAGAAGAACATCCTTCTTTGGTGTCATCTCTAGAAGGTGTTGTAAGTCTTCATAGAATTGGTCAATTGGTCAATATTAGTTTCTTCAGCATCAGTAGTTGGTGCATAAACTTGGATTACTGTGATGTTAAAAGGTCTGCCTTGGATATGTATCATTCTATCATTTTTGAGATTGCATCCCAGTACAGATTTCTCCACACTTTTGTTGACTATGAGGGCCACTGCGTTTCTTTTATGGGATTCTTGCCCGCAGTAGTAGATATGATGGTCATCCGAACTGAATTCACCCATTTTTAGTTCACTGATGTCCAGGATGTCAATATTTATTCTTGCCATCTCATTTTTGACCACATCCAGCTTACCAAGGTTCATGGTTCTTACATTCCAGGTTCCTATGCAATATTTTTCTTTACAGCATTGGACTTTCCTTTTGCTTCCACGCATATCCGCAACTGAGCGACCTTTCAGCTTTGGTCCAGCTGCTTCATCAGCTCTGAATCTACTTGTACTTGTCCTCCGCTCTTCCTCAGTAGCATGTTGGACGCCTTCTGACCTGAGGGGCTCATCTTCCAGCATCATAACTTTTATATGTCTGTTGTCTTTGTCCATGGAGTTTTCTTGGCAGGGATACTGGAGTGGCTTGCCAGTTCCTGCTCCAGGTGGATCATGTTTAGTCAAAAATCTCCACCATCACCTGTCCATCTTGGGTGGCCCTGCACGGCATAGCTCCATAGTTATTCACGCCCCTTCGCCATGACAAGGCAGTGATTCATGAAGGTATTTAGTAAAACTGAATAACTTCACCATATAAAGCACTCCCATTTTACATAGAGTCACCCAGGGCACAGGGATAAGTGAACATACCCTGCCCTTTTATTTGGCTACTGGGATGCCATTTTTATTCCAGGGCCAGCCATGTTATCAGTCTCTGCAATAGGGGGTAGTCCTCCATTACATTGCACCTATCGTCAACTACCCTGGCCAAAGACAGATGTTCCTTTATGTTTGGTGCTGGGAAGACAAGGAAATGTGTAGTGGCCAGAAGGTATGCATCGCTGCAGAGAGATGCTTTTAAGAGATGCTGAGACTCCACAATGGGTAGGGGGCAGAATATGGGCAAAAAGGAACCAACATGGAGATCAGGGTTAATAGCAGGAGTTGTATGTGCCTCTTGATGGCTGCTTGATAAGGGCCTGCAGGAGTAGAAATTTAATAGGTTCCAAACAGCTGTGGTCAGCTTTGTGCTGTAACCCCAGGTAACATCACCAGTGGTAATATCAGTAGAGGAGGGCCCAGGTAAAAGAGCCTTTTCTTGTGCATTTCTTAATTGTAGGGATCTGCCTCTCACCAATTACTATGCCATGTGCCAATTTGCAGAGATATCTCAGTACTTTGAAATGAACTTTGTTGCTATATGTCAATAAATTAAATCTTGATTCAGAGAAGCAAGTTGGATTAGGAGAAACATCACATCTCTTCAGCCCTAGAGTTTTGTGACTTAATACATTCTCTATTAATCTACAGACCTTGAGCTGCTTTTATAACTACCACTACAGGCAGGGAAAGAGCCCTGGCAGTGTTCACTATTTTTACATTTGCTCTTGTCTACATGTCCTCAATTTCCTTTTGCATATTTCCAGATATCCTATACTATACAGGGCAGATATGGTGTAACTTCAACTCCTCACAGCAACAGCATATCACTTCTGCTAGTACAACAACAACAACAACTGTTGTTGTTGTTGTTGCTGTTGCTGTTGTTGTTGTTGGTTTCTCCAGCCACTCTGGGCGGTTTAAAGGGTTGTATCCAATTAAGGGTTCATCCATACTTCCACTTGGCCTGTGCTTAGAAAGCGTGGATCCAAGTGGTTTAACCTGCACTTTCTAGGCTTGGGTCCAAGCAGTTTTCTCCTTGCCCTGCTCCCTTCCCCAGAGAAAACCCACCTTTTAGTGCTAAATTGGCGCAAACGTCAATCTGGAGAAAACCTGAATTGCTGCCTGCTCAAGTTGAATGCTAAAGAGTGGTTTTCCCTGAGGGGTGGGAAGCAGTGGGACAAGAGGAAGTGTGGACAAGCACTAGGTTCAGCTTAGAATAAACCCATTGAAATTAATGTACTTAAGTTAGGGATCATCCAGACTTGCTTTTGTGCCATGTTTCTAGGCACAGGCCCATGCTTTAAAGCTCCATTTTCAAGTGCCTTTTTTACGCTAGCACCATCCCACTGAATTGTCATTTGTTCCACTTCAGCATGAAAGAGTGGGTTTTCCTGGTGAAAGAGGCAGTGGGGGTGAGGAGAGCACTTGGACACAGACCAGGAAAGCACAGGCATGTGCCTAGAAAGCATGGGACAGACGTTAAGTGTGGATGATCCCTTAGTCACATCCATCAATTTCAATAGGTCTTCTTTGAGTTGGACTAACATTGGATACAACCCACAAACTGCACAGTGAGAGACCACAGTTTAGACAATAATTGCATAGGACTGAGGTCAAAACTCGGGCCTCCTATCATGCACTCTAGCACTATGCAAATTTTCAATATATTGGCCAAAATCGGTTTTGAAATCACACTGTGATAATGATTTTGACCCGGCAATATTGTTACTCTCACGAGGGAGGGCAAGACAGCCAATTTCAAGGCACCACCGATATTGCACAGTGATCTCAACCAATAACCATGCTTATCTGAGCTGCCTTCCCTCACGCTGATGGAGAGGCACGGCCATCACTGCTGATCTGAGTTGCCTTTCCTCACTTGAAGGCACTGTGGCACTACCTTCCCCTGGCACTGAGGCAGAGCAGCTTTGCTCAGTCAGCAGGAAAGCAGCAGCAGCAGCAGCCACAGTGGACACGCATCTTCGCTGGCTGCCCTCGCTGGCTGCTGTGCTGACAACAGCTTGATGTACCTCCCATCCCCATCCCCTCCCACTCAAACCATGCAGTGGAAGTGACTTGCTTCCTCTCCTCCCCAACTCACCTGATCTCCATGACTGCTCCTTCCCTCATCCCCACACCTGATCTGCACACACCCCATCCGCACGATCTCCGTTACTGCTCCTTCCCTCATCCCCATGCCTGATCTCTTAATTTCAGATGTTGTGATATAGTGGAATATTGCGATGTTTAGCTGCTGATACATGATGATGCTGAAAACCAGATATTGCTCAGCCCTAATGCACACTTAGTTCTCTCAATGGGGGACTTTGATAATAGGAATCTGAGAGAAATGCCCCTTTGCATATAGTAGAAACACTTAGCACAATGCAGCCTGTCTTCATAACACTCATAGGAAACTGAGCACATTGCTAACTTTTCTCTTCCTAGAACTGTAGCAGATACATCATCTTGGGACTCCAGACACAAACATACAATAACAACCCTCAGTCTCTCCATCAACTGGAGTGCCAGGCCGGCACATACAGAGCTTGCCTGAGGCCCAGGGCAGGACTCTTGTTGGAATAAAGTTATAAACTCAATCAAAAAAGCAGCCAGTGTCTGGTGGGGGCCCTCCGGCCAGCTTAGCTCATCGAGGCACAGGGCAAGTGTACTTGGCTGCTTACTCCCCTGTATGGGCCTGGTGCCAGGATAGAGCACCTCTCACTGGTAAGCAAGGAAGGGGGAACACTTGCTTCAGAGTAAGGCTGCTGCACCTGTTTCTGAAGTCTCTGACTCCTGGGAAGGCCAAGCTTTGTGCTTAAATATTGCCATGATTGGGCAAACTCAGGAACACTTTTGCCTTACAGAAGCACCTTCTAGATGTCTGTAGTCAACAAGCTGTCTTTGCACACACAGTGTCACTACAAACCCTTAGGGCTTAGGGGGAAGGGATGAGTATACTCAGTCACTGCAGTCTCCCCCCCCCCCCATGGAGAGGAGAGACAGAAGCTGAGCTGTAAGCATAGGCTGCACACTGGGGGGGCAGGGCTGGCCCATCTTGCAAAATAGCAGGGGGGGGAGGTCACATGAGTTGCCAGAGCAAGGGATGGTAAAAAAGGATCTTGTAGAGTAGGAAAAGATCCAGAAAAAGGCAACCAAAATGATCAAGGGGATGGGGCAATTTCCCTATGACATAGCTGCCGAGTTTTCCCTTTTCTCGTGAGGAAGCCTATTCAGCATAAGGGAAAATCCCTTAAAAAAAGGGATAACTTGGCAGCTATGTATGAGGCAAGGTTATAGGTTCGGGACTTTTTAGTTTGGAGAAAATGTGAGTAAGGGGTGACATAATAGAAATTTATAAAATTATGCAGGATATATAAGTGATAGAGAAAAGTATTTCTCCATCACCCATAACACTAGAATTCATGGGCATCTATTGAAGCTGAATGTTGGAGGATCCAGGACATACAGGGCATACCGTGTTTCCCCCTTTTTAAGACACCGTCTTATAACTTTTTTTCCTCAAAAAAACACAGGGTGGCTTACTTTCGGTGGGATGTCTTATTTTTTTATTACTGGTACGGTTTTTACGGCTCAGGGCACTGGCTCAGGGCGCTGCTGGGCTCTCTTGAGTGCTCGGCGCTGCAGCAGCCACCGGTTCTGAGTGGCGGGGCTGCAGGAGTCCTTGGCCGGGCCAGGCGGAGGCCGCTGGCTCAGGCGCTCCGCCTGCCACTGCAGGGCGCTCCAAGCTCCTTGGCCGGGCCAGGCAAGGAAGAAGCAGTGAGCCCAGTGGTGGCGGCAAGCATGGAAGCGGCAGGGATGACTGTGGACGAGAAGGTGGAGCGCGGGAATGCAGCCAGCAAGGCGAGAGCGCGATCAGCTGTTAAGCGGAGCTCTTGGAGCGCCACTTCACAGCTGATCGCACTCCTGCAGTGCCGGCCGCATGGAGTGACTCTGTGAGTGGAGGTGCCTGTGGGGGTTGGTTTCCGCAGCGCGGAAGTATGCCTTATTTTCAGGGTATGTCTTATACTTCTCAAATGCTTAAAAACTCTGCCATGGCTTACTTTACGACTACGTATTAAAAAAGGGGAAACAGGTAGTTAAATTATGGAATGAGCTTCCATAAGAGGTAGTGATGGTCATAAACTTAAATGTCTTTAAGACTGGATTAGACAAATTCATGGAGGATAAGATGATCAATGACTACTAGCCATGATAGCTGTGCTCTGCCCCCATAGTCAGAGGCTGTATGATCCTAAATTCCAGTTGCTAAAATCTGCAGGAGGGGAGGGTGCTATTGTTTGGCCACTGTGAGAATAGGATGCTGGGCTAGATGAGCCACTGGCCTGATCCAGCAAGGCTATTGTTACATTCTCGTGTGTCCAAAATGACTGGTTGGTTCCCATACTTCTCCTTGGTGTAGAGCCCCGCCCCCCATCTTGTCTAGCATCAGTTTGTAGCCTGTATTCAATGCTAGGGCCTCCAGAAAATGAATACCTAGCTCTGCTATAAAACTTAGCCAGTTGTTCCAGGGCCTTGCTGAGACAACTTAGCTGTGGAAACATGGCCTGTGGTTCTGAACCCACACCTTGATTTTCTTTCAAGGTGCTGGCTTGCTGTGGAAACTAGGAACTCTTAATCTCCACTTGCTTGGGCCAATGTCCATGCTGTGCCTGAGGGGCTAAGGAACTGCTGTGGTCTTTATGGTGTGGGTTTGAGCTCTGGAAACTCCTTTCCCTTATACAGCTTGGTTTTCTGCCGGGCATGCCAGACTTTTTAATGTTGGGAGTTTGAATTCCTGTCTCCTGATCCCCAACTCTGTACACCTGACCTGATCTTTTAACTGTGGATGTTTATTTTAATATTTTGGTGGAATTGTTTGAGTGTGCATTTTAATTATGTGTGCTATATTTTTTTTGTTATTGGCTTCATTCTTGTAAACCACTTAGAAGCCATTTTTGCAGGAAAGTGGCATATAAAATAGATTGATAGATGATAGATAGATAGATAGATAGATAGATAGATAGATAGATAGATAGATAGATAGTTGAGAAGTCACTCCTTCTCTGAATGAGCCTTGAACCTTCACTGCAGAACTTTGAACTCTTGTCCTAGTGTGTGATCATGTGGGATCATGGGATCATGAAGAGAAAACAATGCGGCTGCTTGTGTGTGGTCATTCAGGAATATGTGCTGGGGGTGCACTCTGTTGTGTTCCCTTTGTGTGTAGATGGCATTTAGACATTGTTGCCAGCATAATCCCTGATTGGTGTGTTTTGTTAATGTTCACCATTTGTACTCAGTTTGGAAATTTTCTGAGTGGTATGCCTTTCCCCCCTTTCCTCTGGCCTAAGCATGTATAGGATATGGTGGCCATTCCACAGGCATAGCTGTGGTGTAATCCCCCTCTCCCCTTGTGGTAATGGGTGCATATAAGATTTCCCTGACAGTGGTTGCTCTTGGCTAACACACACCAACTTGGCAGCAATGAGAAACTCTGGGATGGCATTTAGATATGAACATTGCAGTCCTAGTGGTCATAACAGACAAAATATGATTTCCCAAATTCTACTGGGTTTTGAACTACATTTATTGGTGAACAGAAGATACAAAAAATAAATAGTAATCATTTGTTTAGGAAATGGTTTAATCACATGGAAGACATGGACAGAAAAGGTTAACATTCAGCAGGCCATTCTGGAAGAAAGATTGTCTAAGTCACTGGGTGAAGGGAGAAGTCTATTCCATTGGGAGAGCTAAGAGTTAGCTTGGGAAAGTTTATGGCCATCCTCTGTGCCACTATGAATAGCCTTCTGCCGCTGCCCTGAACATTCCTACGTCTGTCCTAAGCTATATGGGAGCTCTACTGGATAGGCAGAGCTCTTGTGAATGCAATTACTACGCAGTCAGTGTTGCTGCTGTGCCTAATAAAATGGGCAAGGAAAATGAGATGCTGCATCATCAAATCCGTGTCCTGAGTCTGAGATACCAAACACATTTTCCTCATTCCTATTTGGAAAACCTGTTTCTCTCCCAGCCTCATCAGATATCAAGTTACTCTTTTAAAATTATAACAATAATAGTACTGCAACAGGGGTGTTAGTAAAAAGAAACAAACCACACACTTAAAACTGAAAATGAACAAACTCATTTATTTTGATACAAAATATAAAAAAATCCTTCCAGTAGCACCTTAGAGACCAACTAAGTTTGTCATTGGTATGAGCTTTCATGTGCATGCACATTTCATCAGATGATGTTATTCAGATTTATTTTGATGTTAGTGACATTTTCTTAGGTTTATGCACCTGGTTTCTCTTACTCTTAAATTCAGTCCTTCATGCTGCTCAGAAGGCTGGAGGGGCCAGGAAAGCCCCATAGCACAGACAGACTAATAAGCTTTCTCAAAATTTTGAGGGTTGCCATGCATTTTTAGGAAAATAAACATGGCTGCTGTGTTTTGGCTGGTTATGTACCTTTGCACTAATTGACCTAAGGAACATGTACTGTAGGTAAAGGTTTTTTCTTTGTGTGAGGATGAGCCATTTATGTCTTTTTGGATGGGGACCCATAAAACAATGATCAAAAAGTGTTACCTCGTAATTTCTTGTCTGTGCATTTTATCCTGATGTGATAGATAGTTTTAATAGCTGGCTTGTGGAATGTTCTTATTTCTTGAACTTGGACACAGGTCAGAGTTTGTCTTGTATGTTGAAAACTGAATGTTCCAGACGCAGCTGCATTTTGATTTATGTTGGTGGCAACTTTCTTCCTATGTGTGGCTTGCTGTTGAGGGAATGATATGATTGCACTGTAAACTTTAGACATTGGTGCCAAAAAACATGAATTGTTGAGTACATTTTTGCCCTGTCTTCTTACTTCTTAGTCCTCCTGACTCCCTCTGGTCATTGTGTCATTCTGGTCATTCCAGTCTCAGGGAGAATAGTTCTATTGGTCATTTCTAAGACTCAGCACTCAAGCAGTGCACATCTGCCCCATTTCTTCAAGTGGAAGCTGAGAGGGATGAGTAAGTTTCAAAAACATTTACAGCAGTCTAAAATCCAGAAAAATAGATCTAGTTAGCTGCAGGGTTAATTTTCCAAGTGTCATTAAAAAGTCTTGAACAGTGCTATTTTTCTAGAAAAGAGGTGACGGAACTCACCATGAACATCTCACTCATTCTCTTAGAATGGCAATGGTGCCCACCTGAGAGGTTCCGGAACTGAGTTCTGGTGAGTTCTGACTGGAAAAAAGTCTTGAAATGTTCTATATGCTCTTATAATATTTTCCTCTTAATGAATGAATATGTGAGGAAAGATGCCTAACTCTCCAGGAGAGATGGTTGTGTGTGGTACACTCTACAATGAGAATACTCTTCACCTTTTTAGTCACTTCCATTTTATTCCTCTTCATCTAAAAAGGAAAGGTGAAAGACTGGCATAGAGTATCAAAGGGTTGGATCCAGAGGTATCTTGTATGAATAGAAAAACTGTCTTGCTGTCTTTGTCCAATTTCCCAAGCCTGCTGCAGCTCCTGCACCCTATTGCATTCAGAGGGAGTGTAGGAGACCCTGGAACGTGGGGGTGGAAGAGGAGTCAGGAAAGCATCACACCACAGAACTCTGCTTAAACAATCTTCTCTGAATCCAATATAGCAAATCCAAATGTTCCCCAAATGTTTTTTTTTCTGAGGAGTGGATTGCTTGCAGGGATTTAGAAAGACCTAAGTTGCCTTTTTGCAAAGCTGTTTTTTGCTTTAGTGTTTGGAGGCAGAAACCTTCGTTTCCAAAATAGTTTGAAAGAAGCCAGATTTGCCTGTGACAGGACTCCGAGTTAGTGTAGTCCAACTAGCTTGCTGCAACAAATCTCACAAACCAAGCTGCCCTATAATCTTCTTTGAGAACTGCATTTGATGTGACCTTACCAAGCCTGTGGCCAGACAAGATCTTTGAACATCTCCTCAGAACTACCATGATAAGCTCTTGATTACCCAGCTCAACTGGATCCCCAACCCCCACCCTCCTCCTCAGCACATCCCTTGTTCATGCACAGGCAGCTTTTAGGGGTAGACCCGCCTCCGCCCCTTTTCATTTTCCTACAGTGTTCTAAATCTCAAGACATAGTTAACCCAAATCCAGATTTATTTAGGATTTATCTGCATTATTAATTCCTGTTGTGTTGTGAAAAGTGCTGAAGGATTCAGATTGCCTATGAAATTAAAGAGAGCTTTTCCAAAATGAAGCATAATTTTAAAAAACATTTTTGTTAGCCAGAGCTCAGCATTTTAAAGGCTACTTTTGTTGGGAATTGGCCATAATAATTTGCTTTTTCCCTTCTAGTAAATACGCTATCAGGCTGTTTCATGAATTAATCAGGGTTTAATGTAGATTTAAACATTTACAATGCAGAATAATTTGGGTTGAAATAATCCCCCTTGATAAAGCTAGAAAAAACCCCATAACTGTCACCATCTCTGACAGCCAGGCATCTAGACCTTGAATATGCAAATCACAAGAAGAAAAATGTGAGCAAGACTTAAGATGGAGCTTCATTTCTACATCTTTGTCAGTTAACTGCTGGCACTAAGTGAGTATTAGAACAATTCTGAAAAGCCACTAAACACCAACTGAAGCCTGTCCTAGATGGTAAACAGGGAGGCATGTGATTCTGCTCCTGGAGATGTTCCTCTGCAAATGGATCATTTGTCTCATATGATGTTCATCTGTTGATGAGACTCTTTTCTGCTTTTACAACACTGTTGGGTTCCATGGAGAGCCTTTGGGTTTTTAGTTCTATGGCAGACACTGGCACAGGGATCACCATTTTATATTGACATGAGCCCTTACCGTCCACACCAGACATATTTGCCATGTGGTTTATTTAAATTAATTATTTGTAAAAAAAAAAATCCCTACCAACTACATTTTTTAAAAAAACATGGCAATGAATAACATAAAATTCACAATAATAAACAATAATATATCAACAAAACAAACATAGAATAACTTAATGTACTAATGCAGATACCCCTCAGGGAATGTCTGGGTAAAAAGAGGAGTTTTAAGCAGGAGCCTCAATGCCTGCCTGATATGCCCAAAAGGAAGGTGATGCCACTCTAAAAGCTTTGGTCTTAGTGGACATAAGAGGACACTCAGGAGCATACTGTACTTTCTAGGAGTGACTCTGCTGAGGATCAAAGTGACTGGACTATGGGAATGTTAGGGATGTGGATTAGGATATATTATTAGATAGATCCTATCCAAGCTTGTGTTAGCAAGCTTCCAATATCAGCAGAGTGACATTCCCCTTTTGTGCGCAGCAAAGCATGTGCGTTAGATTCGCTAGAATCTCTATAACAATATTACACTTTATAGTTCAATATTACACTTCCTGGCAAAGGTCCCCTTTGTCCCTCTTAAAAGAAATACACAACACAGTGTTTATAAAATAAGATAGAGTTTACTTACAGTTTCATCCTGAGTTACAGCATAATCTCAGAAAGGCAGGCTTGCTTAGAAAAGTTACAAGTATACATATATCTAGAGACTACTTAGTAAAGTAAGACTCCATTTGGTCTCACTCTTGGCTGCAGGCCTAGAGTGAGAACCATGCTAACTAGAGATTCTCTGGAGATGTGTCCTCATCGAGGGAGGAAGTAGCTAAGAGAGAGAGTGATTGCAGGCTAGGGCTTTTGTCTAATCCAACTCATTTGCATGTCTGAGGGAACAGGAACTGACCTGTAGTCAGGTGTCCCTCCAGGTGAGTTCCTGTTAGTGGACACTCTAGGAACTGTTGTGACTTGTCTGCCCCAGTGTTCCATCCCACAAACCCCTTCTCAGGCAATTCACAACATTCATTACATACAAAACAAAACATAAGCAACTTTATTCAACCACCCAAGAGTCCCAGCTTGACACGCAGGTTCTGGAAACTCTGTCTTGGCAGGGGTTTCGTCAGGATGTCTGCTGTCATCTCTGAAGTGCAGCAGTATGACAGTTCGACAAGTCCATCTTGTATCATCTGGCGAACGTAGTGGTACCTGACCCCAATGTGTTTTGAGCGTGCTAGGAACTTCTCATTCTGCGCCAGCTTTAGACAGCTTTGGTTGTCCTCCAGCAGGCTTATAGGTTCCTTTCTCTCCACGCCAAAGTCTGTTAGGAGTTGGTCCAGCCAGGAAATCTCTCTGCACGCTTCTGTAGCCGCAACATATTCCGATTCTGTAGACGATAAAGCTATACATTTCTGTTTATAACTGCCCCATGTGATAGCTCCGCCCCCATACATAAAGACATGCCCGCTTGTGGATTTATAATCAGAATTATCACCCGCCCAGTCAGCATCAGTGTACCCAATGAGCTTAGGGTCACTGACAGCTGGTAACTTTAATTTACAATCCATTGTACCCTTAAGATATCGAACCACCCTCTTCACACCAACCCAATCATGCTCAGTGGGACTACTCACTTTCCTGCTGAGAATCCCTACTGCATTGGCTAAATCAGGTCTGCACGTGGTAACTAAATACAAAAGTTTACCAATCGCTGAACGATACTCTGTGTTGTTTGGCAGCAGCTTCGAATCCTCTTGGTTCTTTAAGAAGTCTGTAGCCATCGGGGTGTCGACGGGTTTTGCATCCTGCAATTGCATACTCTCCAACAGTTCAATTATCTTTTGCTTCTGATTAAGTAGAAATGAACCATCCTGTTCTCTTTCCACTTGAATCCCGAGGTAATACTCAACTGGTCCTAATTCCTTCACTTGCACTTCCTTGTTGAGGTGCTGGACTACATTTTTATAATCCCTGTCATTTGACGTTGCGATTAAAAGGTCGTCAACGAAGGCAAGAATATAAGAAAATTGTCCATTACTCTGCTTAGTGTACAAACACTTGTCAGCTTCACCTTGCTTGTACCCAAGTTTCACCAGCATTCCATGCAATTTCAAGTTCCAGGCTCTGGCTGCTTGTTTTAAACCATACAGTCCCTTTTGAAGCTTGCAAACCAAATGTGCCTCATTTGGCTTTATAAAACCTTTAGGCTGCTTCATGTAAATTTCTTCAGAAATTTCCCCATGCAAAAACGCAGTAGCTATATCGATGTGTTTCACCTCCATCCCTTTAGATGCTGCAATGCTTAAAAGTAATCTTACGCTACTGTATCTTACTGTCGGTGCAAAGACTTGGTCATAGTCGTGGCCATATTGCTGTGAAAAACCTTGTGCCACTAGTCTTGCTTTGTAACGTTGCACCTCCCCTTCTGAACCCCTTTTAACCTTGAACACCCATTTGCTCCCAATTGCTTTCTTACCAGCAGGTAATTCTGTGAGTGTCCAGGTCTTGTTCTTGTGCAGTGCGTCAATCTCCTCCTGCGCGGCTTTCCTCCAGAGACTGGCTTCGGTGGCTGGCATCTGCTCTACCTCTTCCCAAGTGGAAGGTTCTGGTGGAGACGCCGACCCTGCAAAGTAGGACAGTCGTAGTGGCGGAACGCCCTTGTTGGTTCTGGATGAGCATCTGACCTCTGGTTGTGCAACCGCATCAGCATCCTCATCCTCCTCCAACGCTGGCATGTTCACGTACAGCTCCTCCTCTTCGTCTCTGGTGCCGCCAGGGGTCTGGACCTCTGCGTCTTCTGGGGTGTCGCCTGTAGGGGGTGTTGTGACACTAGAAGGTATATTAGTTCCTTGTGCTAAAGGAAAACTTATAAACTCTTCATCTGGTGACTCTCTAGAACAGTCAATAACAGTGTTCTTTGTATCAAACTTTCCTAGTTCATCAAAATGAACCACATGGTATGGGTCTACTCTGCCACTCTTTGGATCTAGAACTCTATATCCCTTTCCTCCAGGAGCATATCCAACCAGGATACCTGCTTTTGCTCTGGAGTCAAGCTTGTGTCTGCGCTCTTTGGGCACGTGGTAATAACAGACACTTCCAAACACACGTATGTGCTGCAGACTTGGGACTCTCCCGTGCCAAAGTTCAAATGGTGTGCGTTCTGCACCCTTTGTAGGCAATCTGTTTTGCAAATAAATCGCCGTATTCGCCGCTTCACCCCATAGCTTCTGTGACAAGTTGGCCTCTTTTAACATGCACCTTGTCATCTCCATAATAGACCTAAACTTTCTCTCAGCAATGGAGTTCTGTTGAGGCGTGTAAGCAACTGTAGTTACATGTGCTATGCCTTCTTGTGCCATGATGGCCTTCATCTGCCGTGAGCAAAACTCTCCACCATTATCCGAAATTAAGGTGGAAGGAGCTCTCTGGAATTTGTTCTTCACCATGTTTAAGTACAGTTTGAACAATTCCGGTGTCTGACTCTTTTCCTCTAGAAAATATCCAACACAATATCTTGAGAAGTCATCTATAAATATCAGAATGTACTTATTGTTTCCTAGGGAAGGTACATTCAGCGGACCACATAGGTCAGTATGAACAGTGTCCATGACTTTTGTGCTTCTCTTCTCTGTACAACGTGGGAAGGAAGGCTTGACTGCCTTTTCAGTTATGCAAGTTGTACAGTTTGGCATTGGTGTACTGCAATTCTTTACCTGTAGACCTTTTACCAGATTTTCCTTCTGCATTTTCAGGATAAGGTTGGTATCCCTGTGTCCAAGCCTTTTGTGCCAGAGTTCCAGATCTGGTTGATCCTTTCTGCTGGGTTGTGCAACCCTTGCAGACTCATTCTCTGAAATATCAATCTCATACACATCATTGATTAGTTTGGCTTGAATAAACACTTCACCATCTTTTATCACATTGCATTGTCCATTTTTAAATATAATTTCAAAACCTTTCTTGTCCAAGCTAGACACACTTATTAGATTACAGTTCAGCTTTGGTGCATACTTAACATTACTCACTGTAGTATCAAAAGACTCGTTGTTCACTTTGAAATTCAAGTTCAAAGATCCTGCACCTATTGACTTTATAACATTTCCATCAGCAATTTCAATCTCAGACTGTTTATTATTGTCTATTTCATTGAAATATTCCCTTTTATAACAGAAATGGCTGCTTGCTGCACTGTCCAGAAGCCACTTATTGCGCTTTCCTTCACAGCTCTGGAAAGCTACATTTTTTTCTTGCAATATCATTGCACGCCCATGACCCCCCTTCTTTTCGCCTTTTGGTGGAAAGGGGCGGGATTCATTCTTTGTAGATGCTCCATACTTGCGCTCAATATCCTTTAAGATTTGCGCTGCATCATCTCTGCTATTAATTGACGTTAGATGCTTATTGCGAAGTCCACTCAAAATTATGTGTCTGGCCTCGCTGTTCATGCGTTTCCAAGTTGCTATCTTTGCTAAATCCTCTTCTGTTTCACCAGTAGGCATAGGATTTTCAATGGCATCCAAAACATTCCTTGCATCTAAAAATGCTATCAGGCGTTGTTTCCAAAATACGTAATTGTGGTCATCTAAAGCCATTAATCCTAGGTTAACTCCACTATCAAAATCTGCAAAAGCCATCTTGGAATCTCAAACTTCTAAAAATTTCTCAAAATTCAAAAATTTGCCAAAAATTCCAAAATCAAAATCTCTAAAAAATATCTCAAAATGCAAAATAATCTTCACTGCCTCTGAGTTCTCAGTGCTGTAAACTCTGAGGGAGGGGAGGGGTAGCTAATCCCCTAGGCACACTGGAGAACAATAGACCATGTGCTTACCAGGAAGTTCTAACTGAAAAAATCCTACTCAGTTCAAAATCACAATCCAAAGCAATCCTTCAAAAATACACAAAAATACGCAGTCCTGGGCCGTAATAACCCTTTATGGGAATGTTAGGGATGTGGATTAGGATATATTATTAGATAGATCCTATCCAAGCTTGTGTTAGCAAGCTTCCAATATCAGCAGAGTGACATTCCCCTTTTGTGCGCAGCAAAGCATGTGTGTTAGATTCGCTAGAATCTCTATAACAATATTACACTTTATAGTTCAATATTACACTTCCTGGCAAAGGTCCCCTTTGTCCCTCTTAAAAGAAATACACAACACAGTGTTTATAAAATAAGATAGAGTTTACTTACAGTTTCATCCTGAGTTACAGCATAATCTCAGAAAGGCAGGCTTGCTTAGAAAAGTTACAAGTATACATATATCTAGAGACTACTTAGTAAAGTAAGACTCCATTTGGTCTCACTCTTGGCTGCAGGCCTAGAGTGAGAACCATGCTAACTAGAGATTCTCTGGAGATGTGTCCTCATCGAGGGAGGAAGTAGCTAAGAGAGAGAGTGATTGCAGGCTAGGGCTTTTGTCTAATCCAACTCATTTGCATGTCTGAGGGAACAGGAACTGACCTGTAGTCAGGTGTCCCTCCAGGTGAGTTCCTGTTAGTGGACACTCTAGGAACTGTTGTGACTTGTCTGCCCCAGTGTTCCATCCCACATGGACTGGGCAAATCCTCAGAGGTAATCTGGTCCTAAGTTGTTTAGGGCTTTGTACCTCAATACCAAGACCTTAAACGTAGCCTGCTAGCGTATCTACAGCCAGTGCACCTCTTTGTCAGTAGGGCATCTCCGTAAAGCTACGCTAGTTGTAGCTTCTGGACCACCTTAAGAGAAGCCCCACATAGAGCACATTGCAGTAATTCAATCTGGAGGTTACCAACACCTGGAATATCATTGGTCAGCTATCCTTATCCAGGAACAGATGTAGCTGTCACAGCAACCAAAGCAGAAAGAAGGTGCTGTAGCTGCTGAAACTCCTCGGGCCTCCTGTGATAGAGGTAGATCAAAGAGCATCGCCATGCTATGTACCTGCCCCTTTAGAGAGAGTGCAACCCCATCCAGAACAAGCAGCTAACATATTTCCTGGTCCCAGGAACTGCTTACCCATAGAGCTTCTGTAGATTCAAGCTCCTTTTATTGGCCTGCTTCAGACAACCACTGCATCTAGACACCAGTCCAGTTTCTGCACAGCCACACTAGCTTCAATATGGAGAAATAGAGTTGAAGAGATAGGTGTTATCAGCACACTAATGACACAATGCTCCAGTTTTCTTCATTACTGCTCCCAACAGCTTTGTAGAAGTGTAAAAAGCATTGGGGATAAAATTATGCCCTGCAAAACCACATAGCATAACTGTCGGGACTGACAAACACTTCTCCAATTATGGTATATAATATGGAGCCAACCCTGGAGGATAGAAAAAGAACCACTGTAAAACAGTTTCCCTAATAGCCAGCCCAAAATGATACCATGGTCAATAGTAACAAAAGCCAGAGAGAAGAGGAAGAGCAAAGTAATATTCTCATTGACTCTCTTTCAATGAAGGCAATTCAGTCCCGAAAGTAGGCCTGAACTAGAATGGAATGGATGTACGTATCATCCAAGGGTGTCTGTAGTTGCCCCACCCTCCTCTCAATTGTGTTAATCAAAAACAGAGTATTTGGGACTGGGCAGTAGCTATCACAAACCAATGGGTCCAGGATGGGCTTCTTTAGGCTGGCCTTACTGCTGCTTTTTGAAAGGCAGCGGGGACCACCCTCTTGCACAAACACACATAATCACATTCTGGATCCAACTGACCATACCCTGCTGGCTTGATTTCTTTAGCAGTGTGGGACAGGGATTCACAGGACATGAGACTGCACCTTGTACATGTCATCAGGTTGTGTCAACTGAAACTCAACCCACAAAATGCGGTAAGATTAAATACAGGCTGGGACTATACCTCCACTTGCTCACTCTGGGTTGTTAAAGATGTACATAAGAAGAGCCTACTGGATCATGCCAACAATTCATCTAGTCCAGCATTCTGTTCTCACAGTGGCCAACCAGATGTCAGTGGGAAGCAAAAAAGCAGGACCTGGGCACAGCAGCACTCTCCCCTCCTCTGGTTTTCAGCAACTGGTATGCAGATGCATACTGCCTCTGACAGTGGAGGTAGAACATAGTTATCATGGCTAGTAGCTGTTGATAGCCTTGTCCTCTGTGAATTTGTCTAATCTACTTTTAAAGTCACCCATGTTACTGGCCATCATTACTTCTTCTGGAAGTAAATTCCATAATTTAATTATGTGCTCTGTGGAGAGATCTCATCTGGAAAGCTCCCCAACTTTGGAACATTAATTAAAGTCATATCCAGCCAAGCCATGTCTTCCAGGTGCCCTTCAGAAATTCTGCCCTTAAAAGGTATGTAAAAGGTATGGATAGTAGACAGGATCTTACCTTTACCAACAGGATCCTTCTGACATTAATAAGATTGGGGAATTCATCAATAGTTCTGTAGCTACCAGTGGGTAGCAGATTGTCTTAGACAATCCACCCTCCACCCAATAGAATGCATGCTGTCAGACAATACGTAAGTTCAAAAGCTCTCTGGACAGCAACAGGGACAGCCATCAATGCATATGGCCATACACCTCAGTTTTTTAATAGAATTGTAGAATTGGAAGTAACTGTGAGGATTTTGTCAACAATATGACTATTTCTTGGGTTCAGGATACCTTGGATAGAGGGAAGCACCTTGGAAGAAAGATAGAATAAAAATGTAGCAAAGTAATAAAAAATAGCTAGCTATTAAGCCAAGTGGGAATAGTGGTGATGCAGATCTTGAGATTCTTTATATGAGGAGTAACCAATCATTTATTCATTTATGTTAATTTGTTGGATTTATATCCCAGCTTCCTAATAGAAGGGAGCTAAAAGTGTTGTATAAGGGGTTCTCAGACAGGCTGTCTTCCAGGCACTGACCAAACCCACATCTGGTCATGCACTGAGATCGTTAATAAACATCATTGTACAGTCAGGCAATGAACTGCTTTTCAGATGGTTATCAACTACAGAACTCATCCTTTTACAGAATCAAGATGTCTTTTTCTGCTACCAGCCACTTCCATCACTTCTGCAACTGGCAGTTTTCCAATAAAGCCAATATCCCCAACCCCAGAGGAAGTTCATCAGTGGGAAGTGGGCACTGTCTGTTTACTCCAGCAATTTGACAACAACATTAGCTTACACTTTATTAGCAGACTACTACACCTTGATCCCTGACCCTAGCAGTACCACAGATTGCCTACTGGATAGATGTTGATCATTTGAAGCAAACTGGTAACATTTTTAAGGCCAGATATCACAATCAGCAGGCACTGGATGAATCACATAAAGCATATGGTCATGCTATGATATACACTACTGCATAATAAGGATTGAATAAAGTGGGAAGAGCAGGATAGTTTTAAAAAGGAATGCTCTGTACATTTTGTAAAAGAAACACAAAGAGGAGATTAAGCAATCTGAGCAGGACTGTCTTTACAGTATATGGGATTTTCAGGCTAAGATTTGCTTGGCAGTTGAGGCAATGACTAGGGTGCCTTACCCTGAAGCTGTTTAATGTGGATGATCTCATGACTGGAGTAGCTCTTGGATGGCTTGGTTACTTTGAGTGCCTGCACTTGAAAGTGGTAGTGAAAAAGCCTTGCATGCAGATCCTTTGGTGCCAGGTCTCTGTGATTTCCCCCTTTCCCAGGCTGTATCCTTGCAACCTGTATGGAGCTTTCTCTCCTGGAGCCAGAAAGGCATTTCCCATCAATAAAAGCATTAGCTCACTAAACAGTCTGATGGCTTTGCTTCTCTGGATTAACCCTTTGGGAGCTAGGATTCCTTCAGACTTGTAAAGATATTGATCACAGATCATGTTTGCTTTTTGTGTGCGTGAGCACATAGGTATGTGTGTGTGCCTCTTCCTTTCTTTCTTTGTGGATAGTTTCAGATAGTCAGCACTTCTACTACTTGAGAAAAGGAGGGTTGTGCAACTCCTGTGGTTAAACGGATGGGGTGTGTGGACATCATATTTCTTTGAAGAAACTATTTGGACCCTTAGCCTCAGGAGTAACCAGTTGATTATTTGCAGGGGCAAATAATTTTTTCACCTGGGTCAAAGACCCAGTTTGGTACACACACACCCTGTGTATACATGTACACACACAGGCTGGGAAGCCTCTATGACACCTTTCTGGAGGCTTCACTCGGGGCAAGAAAACTGGCTACCCCCAATAGCTACGGCTCTGATTATTTGTTTAGGTATTACAGTATTTATTTATTTAATATTTTGATTACATTTTTTTTAAAAAAATAATTGTTAGTTTTGGACTAGGATCTTGGACACCAGGGTTCAAATACACATTAAACCATGAAACTCAGTAGGTGACCTTGGTCCAGTCATTGTCTCTCAGTTTAATTTATCTCACAGGGTGGTTGTGATGGGGAAAAACTATGTATGCTTGAGCTCCTTGGAGGAAATGTTGGAAACAAATAGTAACTTCAAAACCACCAACACCACCCTATGAAGGGGAAATCAAAATAAGGAAGAAGGACATGAAGGAGACACACCAAGGTGCTTTTGACCAGATAAACTGGAAATACAAATCTGACCAAATGTTCCCTCATTTTTCATCTTTGCACTCATGCCATTGCTTTGGGTTAGAGTTAAAATTGTTATTGCAATTTCCCTTACTCCCATGTCCCATCACCTAAATCAGGATTTCCCAAACTTGGGTCTCCAGTTGTTTTTGGACTACAATTCCCATCATCCCTGACCATTGGTCCTGCTAGCTAGGGATGGTGGGAATTGTAGTCCAAAAAAAGCTGGAGACCCAAGTTTGGGGAACCCTGCCCTAGATGCTCTCTTGTTATTAGTGAGCACTGTTGACTATGTGGTATGCAACTGCCTTTTGTTAAGACTGCTTGTAGGAGATACAGAAAAATATAGTGTGCCTTCTACGGCCACACTGAGACTCTTTGTCCATCTATCCCAGTATTTCCTATTCTGATTGGCAGCAGCTCTCCAGGGTTGTCATTTCAGGCAGAGAGAGGCCTTTCCCATCACCTGCTATCCTTTTAACTGGTGACATCCTGGACCATCTTCTACATGTAAAACAACTAGTCTGCTAGTAAGTTATGCTCCCTCCCAGCCTTTTTTTTAAAAGTGTTCTAAGGAACAGGTACAGAAAGACCTGGGAATATTTGAGAGGGCTGCAAGTGATTTACAATTTTTATTTAGTGTTTCTTTTACTATTTTTATTTATTATGTTATTTATGCTGATAATCAGTGTAGGCACTTCCTGTGAGACTGGTTGAACCACTTTTCATCTACCACAGAGGGATGGCATCTATTTCAGTATTACTTTTTTAAAAAAGATTTGTCTAAGAAGGTTTTCTTTCCACAGAGGGACAGTAGTAGACATGTCTATTGGGGTGCTGATTGGTCATGAGAGATTAATTGGTGAAATAGAATCCCACCCAAACTGTACCAAACTGATCTGGGGAAGATTGCACTTCAAAGTGCTGGTTTCCGCTGGCAGAAATTCTCTTGGGATACAGTAGAACTTTGCACCCAAAAGTGAAGGCTTGAAGGTCTTGACCTTGAATGAGTTCTCATTAGGAAGGGGGCACTGCCCAGGATGGAGAATTAGAAAGACAGAAGGAAAGAGGGGCAAGGTCACCACATAATGAAGTGGTCAGCATTGGATTTCTGTCAGTCACACTGGTTAAGCATACAATTGAGTTCAGCAAGACCCATTAAGGAAGCAGTAGTAACAGACCCAAGAGTGACTGAGACGATTTAAAACCAGGAGCCTGATACAGTCATGAATCTTCCACCCAGAGTCTGAGAAAGCATATGACTGTAAAATATCCCCACACTATTCCTAGACTTTGGAATCAGGATCCAAGTTTCCTAAGTCTGCATGATCAATGCCTATGTTCAATTTTAACACCTAATTCTCTAAATCTGTCCACTTAATGGAAATATTGTTTGTGTATGTGAGAAAGAGAGAGTGAGAAAGAAAAGTTAACTTTACTCAAGTCAGAAGAGAGTCAGAAGTGCAGATTACAGAAGAACCCAGCAATTAACTAATTGGGAAGAAACCTGAATATGTCCATTTTCATTTTCCAGTGCATGGAAGAAGATCGGTTCCCAATGGGGGAGAAAATGTGATGTTGAATGCTTAAATGTGTATATAATGTGTGAATTATATACGTTGTGTACAAAACACAATTTGATTCCTGGTTTTATTCCTGATGTTCTGTAGCAGAATTTTACTTTTACAGGCTTGCAAGTTAAATGTTAGAACTGTGCAGCAATATCTGTGCTACTCTTTGTGGCCAAATTATCCTTCTTCCACAGTGCCTCATTTGCTTCTTCCACTGCTCCTGGGATATGCAAGTTTCATCTCTGCTTAGTGAGCTTCTTCCTCACTTGCACCACACCTCAGATGCACTACACCTTAAAAAATTAAAAAGGGCTACCACTTCGTTCCTAATTCACCCAAAGCTGCCAAGTTTTCCCTTTTCTCGCAAGGAAGCCTATTCAGCATAATGGAATTTCCCTTAAAAAAGGGATAACTTGGCAGCTATGAATTCACCCTCATCACCCCTTCCCTAATCTTAATCAAACGCTGCTTTCTCCATTCATGCTCACTCTTGCATTGACTGAGAATTTCAAGGGACTAACCCAAGTGTTTTTGTTGTTGGCATCCATCCGTCTTGAGAGACAATGGAAAAGTGCACCATTTGGGGGTAAGGTCAAATTGTTGGAGAATTACAGCACTTATTGTGGCTGTAGTGGCCAGTATGGGAGAGACATAGTTTATTGCAGCTGGGGCAGATAAAGGCATCCAGTTTCACTGTTACAGATGCACCATGGCATTTATTCTCTTTGTGCTCCTCCCAGCAGTCATTTCTCTTCTAGTCACTGTAGTAGATACATGACTTGTCTCCAGGCACTGTTGTCGTCTGCAAGGGATTCCCACATGGCAGGGTTAATGTTGCCAGCCTTTCCTGTGTCTTTGCCTGGAAGAGGGAACTCTATGCATAGGTTTATTCAGGCATAGGCAAAATCGGCCCGCCAGATGTTTTGGGACTACAACTCCCATCATCCCTAGCTAACAGGACCAGTGGTTAAGGATGATGGAAGTTGTAGTCCCAAAACATCTGGAGGGCCGAGTTTGGGGATGCCTGGGTTTATTTGTGGAGGCAGTTTCTCCTTTTCTTGCTGGTCCTCCCTAGGAGAGAAATGTTTGCTGCTCAACAGAAAACAATTCAGGTATCAAGGATGTTAATGTAGCTGTGATTGGGCAACAGATACCCCAAAACAGAACATAGCAGCAAAGATTGGCGTTTTGTATTTTTATTAATTTGAATCTTATTCATATAAAAAAGATAATTCTCTCCCTCCTCCCAGGAGTTTGTGAACATTTAAAAAATTGCCCAGCCAGTTCCAATGCAGACAAAGCCCATTATTATTATATCCATATTGCAGAGCATGGAGTGATGGCTGAGAGAGCATAGGTTATGCCAGCCCTGCAAAGTAGCCCAGCGAGTCCACCCCCTGCTCCCCATTTTGCTGTAGGGAGGTAGAATATTGTATGCCAAAACTGTGTAGTCTACTGCTGATCCTGGGATGTGTGTTGAGATTTTTAGGGAAATGCAGGGGGCATAGCTGAGAACTTACCGTAATTGTAGCAGCAGTAGGGGCTGGAGAGAGTAAAAAAAAAAAGGCAGGGAAATAATAAAGTGTTTTAGTCATAGATGGAAATATATCTGGATTCCAGGTCTATCTGTAGAACAGTGAGTCTACTAAATGAAAAACAACTATGGGGTAGAACTGGAATGCTTGTTTCTCAGAGGTCAGGTCTGCTTGGATCTCACCATTGCTCAATCACCAGAACTTTAAGAAAAGGTAGATCAGCTCTGTGTGTGTGTGTGTGTGTGTGTGCGCGCACACACACACACACACACACACACACATTTATTACTCTGGAATCTTTACTTTGTGCCTTCCATCCCAGAAAAAATCCTGCAGATGCCCATGGTCCCATGCTGCTTGCTACCTTTCTGCTTCTTCCCTCTGATATATTCAACAGCAAGGTTTGGCTCAGCAGATTGTGTGGAGCCTACGTCTTTCTCATTCTGCTCAACTGGCCATCACAACTCTTTCTGTGATCTCATCTGTCGATGCCCAGCTCTTGCTTGATGTCTCACTTCCGGAACAGAGGGAAGGCTCTGCCCCCCAAAATATTTAGTTAGCAGCTATTAACTTAAGTGGAATTGACTTTTTATCGGCTTTCCTCTGTATGACTGCCACCAGCAAAGGCAGTTTCCTCCTTTCCTCTTCTCCGCCTGTCAGTTCCCTCTACATTCCTATCGGCAGCCTTTAGCTCTGATCAATACTAACCACTGTGTAACAGCTCACGCACGGCTGCTTTAGTTTGCATCGATCAGACCTCTCTTCCAACAGGTAGCTGGCTCTTTTGAGGCAATGACTTGAGATAACTTCAGGCTAATTCATTACAGAGGATTTGAGGGAGGCCCCATGCCCTGTTTTGGAGAGAAACGCAGATATCAGAAACAGAGAACAATGTCCCCTGTGCTTGAGATTCTGAATTTCCTTCCCCTTTCTTTTAGAATTATAAGTGTAATCCAAATAATGGCATAAGTCATCTCGGCAAAGCAATTACAGTTTTCAGTGACATGGCTTTGGCTTTCGCCAAGCTGAAGGCCAAATTTTACTTAGAATATCTTCAGGGTAGGGCCTCCTCCCAGTTCTGCTCATCTTTTCTGATCCACATCCACAGTATTCTCCAGAGTTGCTTCTTGTCCTTGTAATTGGCACTTTAACACTAACTAACTAGAGCAGAGGGGTTATGCTGCTCAAGACCAGCATCACACAAGTGTGGAACTTGGTTTGTCAAAGAGCAGCTTGTTTTTGACAGCAGCCAAGGGCCAAGCTACCTTAAATGCTTTCCCACAGGTACACAGACCACTTTTGTTTCTGCTTAGACTTTTAGGATTGAGAAGTTAAATATGAAAGTATACAAACCTTACACTTATATATCTGCTCTCAATAAGCTTGTTAAATATTCCACAGATCAATATGTCCACCCACTTCCAGAACTCACAACCCAAAAGGGTAAGCAATTCTCACATATGTTGCTGCCTTTTCCAGGCAAGGACAGAGGGCTGTAGGGCAGCTGAGGTTGTTACAGAATTCCCAATGAAGGGAGTGTTTATTATTGTAGAAGGTTTGATGCAGTCCCCAAAAGGAGCTAATCAACAAGTAATAAGACCTCAAGAGAGCAATTTAGAAACCTCAGCTTTAACTCTCTTGTAGCTGTAGCTAAGAGAGTAATGGTTGCTCCTGCTTTTGGCTGTGCAGCACAAAATGTAGTCATAGTTGGTAAAGGAGATCTGTGGTCCCTCCCTGACAGTCCTTTCTTTCATTTTTACCCCACCTTTCTTCTGCCTTGAAATCCAATGCAGTATATAATGTTATCTGTCTAGCCCAGGACTGTCTAGCCCTGTGGGTGACAGTGGCTCTCCAGAGTCTTTGGCACAGAGATCTCTCATGGCACCTTCTGCCTGAGACACTCTCCAGACCACTAGAGCAGTTTTAAAGTGAACAACCCTGGCTTCGGCTCTAAGCCTTTTCTATGTTCAGTCAAGGTTCAGTGGATCATCACCAGAAACATTTTGAATTGCAGAAGATGCATTATAGAGCAATAGGCCAAAATTTATTTTGGGAATGTTGGTCTTTATAGCGCATGATGATCAATGTGACAACTTGTACAAGAGCTACAACACAGGGGACATTTCTTAAGTGTGCATCTAAGATGCTTTAAGTGTACCACATAATGATACAAAAAGTTACTGTGACAAGCATGTGTACCATAACAGGTACATTAATCAGGATTGGCTGCAGCTCCCTGTTATGTTTGTAGCCTAAGTGACAAACCAATGTTTGCCTGTGTGAAACAGTCCCAATTTCTAAAATTTATTGTACTCACAGTGAGTTTATATAATTTGTTTTTCTTGTTTCTTTCATTCTCTCTTCGACTTGCAGTGAATAACTGTCCCTTCTTATTGGTAAAGTGAAACAGTCCTACCCTGCCCAGAAAGATTAGGCTTAATTCAATAGCTTGGGAAGAGGTGATGAGGTAATTATACAGTAATGCTGAACCATATCCTGAATGGCTGTGTGCTTAGATCTCACTGATCCTCAAATTGGATAGTCACCCTGAACCTCCTCAGCAGTGGATATGAACTTTATCCAGTGGCTTGGGGAATCTTCTGCCTACACCACTAATATTTGTATTCTTTAGTTCAGTGGTTTCCAGGCAGTGAGCTGTGGACGCCTTGAGGGGCCATGGAATTATTGCAAGAGATTTGCAAAGCAGCATTTTTTAAAAAAAATCAGCATAACACAAGAGATTAGTACAATATATGAGTTATCCACAAGAATACAATACCGGTAACTATTTAAAGTGAATGATATATATTATACTGATACTGTATTGATGGAATCAGCAGCCCGTGGAAAATATCTTAGGATCATGCATCTAATAGTTCATATAAGTTCATCAGATGCACATTAGTGAGTAGATGAAAGTTCATTCTGACTTCATCAGTCTAGTATCTCCTAAGCTGAGAGGTTTCCAAGTGAGTAGATACCCTGAGAATGCTACAAATAAGCTCATGGTGGCAGATAAGGACAAACTTTTTATTTCCAATGAGGTTATGCACCCAATTTCACCACCCTTTCCCAAGTACACGGGTGGTGGAAAACTCAGTCCAAAGATGACTGAATGCTTGTTAGGTCACATAACTCTGCCTATCAAGCAGCAGTAAAGGTGGTAAAGAAGAATTACTTTTCTACCTCCATTGTATCCTCAGAGAACCACCCAGCAGAGTTGTTTGAGGTGTTCTGTAGGCTAGTTGTACCAGAAGTGGTGGATGGGCCTCTGGAGCACTCGGCAGCATGCTGTGATCAATTTGCACTACACTTTGAAGTTAAAGTAACTTAGCTCCATAGTGCCTTCAATGCCACTGTCATTGGTGTTCCAGCTGAGGTGTCCAATGCAGTGCCTTCCTATGCTCTGAGATATCAATTTCAGTTTATGATGATGTGGACATGACTCTTGTAATGATGCAATTGGCTCCTTGCTCTCTTGACCCCTGGCCATCTTGGCTGGTGAAAGCCAGTCGTGGGGAGTGAGGTTGGCTGGATGTTTCCAGGGTACAGTGAACACATTCTTTACAACACAGTGTGGTGCCTACTGCCTTTAAACTGGTGGTAGTGTGTCCGCTCCTGAAGAAGCTCACCCCAGATTCCATGGTATATAACTACTACTTCTGGGTTGCAAATACCCCTTTTGGGGGAAGGTGGTGACAAGAATGCTGGCTGAGCAGTTGCAGGAGTTCATGGAGGATATGAACTATCTAGATCTGTTTCAGTCTGGATTCAGGTGCAGTTTTGGTTGCCCTGATAAATGACCTGAATTGAGAGTGGGACAGGAGAAGTGCCTCTTTATTTCTGCCTAATCTCTTGTCTGCTTTTATACCACTACCTATGGTATCCTTATGGACTGGCTCTGTGGGTTGGGCATCAGGGGTATTTTTCTACTGTTGTTCTACTGCTATCTACAGGGTGTTTCCAATGAGTAGCATTAGAAGATAGCTTTTTTGGTTTAATGGTTTTTGCACTACAGTGTATCACTGGGTGCAATCTTGTTCTAAATGCAGTTCTTTCTTTCTATATCTATATATCTATCTATTTCAAATTTTTGTTCAACATCTGTATGATTTGGAGTTGGGGGGCAAAGTGTCATCAGTACAAAGATGACACACAGCTCTACTTCTCCATAACATCTGAGTCAAGAAATACTGTGCAAAATCTGGACCATTGTCTGGGCACAGTAGTGGAGTTGAGATCCAATAAGCTGAGCTTGAACCCTTGGAAGACAGAAGGATGGAGGATTGGTGGTCCCCACGTCTAGGAGATTGGCCAGTTGCCTGTTCTATATTCAGGAGTTATCCTGAATCCATCCTTGTTTTTGGAGGATCAAGGTAGCCTCAGTGACTAGGAGTGCCTTTTACTAGCTATGGCTTGTATGCTAACTATGACCATTCTTGGACAGGAATAGTCTGACTGCTGTGATTCACTCAATACTCAGTTATTCCTATGTGCTCTATGTGGGGCTACCCTTGGACCTGGTCTTGAGGCTCCAGCTTATTCAAAATGCCGCAGCTAGACTGTTGATTGGGACAGACTATTGCCAACACATAACTCTTGTGCCTGTATGCTACCCAGCCAGGTTCATTGTTCTTATTTACAAGGCCCATAACAGCTTGGGTCCAGGATACCTCAGGGATTGCCTGATTCTTTATATTCCTGTTTGATTACTGAAGTATTTGAGGTAGTCACTGTTGGTGGTCCCCCATGGCTCAGATGCACGGATTGTCTCCACAAGGAGCTGTACACTCAGTATAGTGGGCCTAATTTTATGGAACTTCCTTTCAGTTGAGGTCACACAGGCCCCCTTCCTGTTGAACACCCAGTGTTTACTGAATACTTTTTAAATTAAATTTTAATAAGACTATTTTAAATTAAATTCTGATTTTATTATGTTAACTCATTTTTAGTCTTATTGTATTTGGTTTCCTGTATACCACTTGAGATTACTGTGATTAAGTGGTATATTAATTGTTGAAATAAATAAAATAAATAAATAAATCACAAGCAAAGTACCATAACCTCCTACAAGGCTGACTTCAGATGCTATGTAAGCATCAGGACACAGAACACTTCAAGTCTTCTACCCTATGTGCAGGTTTACCACAATCTTTAACCTCTGCTGTAAATGATCAGCTGCAGGTTCCCCTTCCGGGAAGCTGGGATGCCTGCTTAGTGCTGCTGTTGCTTATTTTCATATTCTGAATCCTATGCATTCCATCATGTGTTCCATTAGTTGCTCCAGATCCTTTTCTGGCTGAAGAGCAGGATTAATTTAAAAAAGAACACGAAGTAGAAGTAGAAGTAGAAGTAGAAGTAGAAGAAGAAGAAGAAGAAGAAGAAGAAGAAACATCAGCAATCTTGCAGCTAATTGCCAGAGTGTTCCAAAAGCCAACTGAGGTTTCATTCCTGGTCTATACGTGCATCCATTCATCAGCTGCTGGGATGAAAGCTTGTGGAACACCCCAACTATGTTGCTGTAGTGTTTAAATATCACAAACATAGGCTGTACAAAGAACAGGTTTGACAGGTCTCTAGCCAAAGAGGTTTCCAATCTAAAACTTATTCCATTCACCATCCTTTCCAATAAAGCCTTGTCAACTGTTTCCCCTTATTTTGAATGGAATGGTGTATTCACATTAAGATGCTTGGATTTCCACCAACCGTGCTGGAAGTTGGTGGGACTGTAACAGTGCTGGTGCCAGATTCCCTCTTGTTTTGAAGATGACTAACAGAATAGCAGCAAAGCACTGAAAAGGCACAAAATGGCATTTGGCCAGTGCCTATGAATCATAAAATGGGATAATAAAATCATGAAAATAATCTCCAAAAGGCAAAATAAATTACCCAAGTTACTGCTTATTTGCATGTACAGTTTGACAATAGAGCCATAACCATAAATGATTTATGGCTGCTTTAACAATACACTCATTTTACTGAAAGGTGGTCAGCACTAAGACTTCTGTGGCATGGTGCCATTTGTTGACAGGCTAATGTTTCAGCAGCAATACATTAAATTATGAATATCACTATCCTAACATGGAAGGTTATTGGCTCAATATGCTTAATTAACCCAGCCTGAACTATGCCCACAAGCTAGTGTGGACCATCCCTGCAGTGCTGGAATAGGGAACAAAGATTAGAAGGGTAAGAACTCACTTCAGCTTTTATGCAATAAGATCTTAAAAGCTGAGCAGTCCTCAGATGTTCTTCCAGGGACAGTTGGGCTGTATTTTTCAAGTTGCAGCCTGTCCATAGCTGAGTCCTTATTGATAAAGCTGCTAATAAGAAGAGACAGTTATTGGATGTCTCAAGTAAGAAGTAGCAGAAGGGCTATAAACTAGGCTGAGGGGCTTCAGGAGGGGCAACAGGGTGGCTTATCTGGGCCACAACCTGGTAAGGAGATGAGTGGCTCTGCTAATAACATTAACAGGGGTATTATTATTTTTGCATGTATCCTAACCGGAAGAATCAGACACTTAACACTTACCTTTTGTTCAGTATTTCATAAAATGGAATAAAATTCTGAATCATTGGCCCTTTAATTAAGATTTTGCAAATGGTGCAGTGCTTTCAGATTACTGAGGTTCTTGCCTACAACTGCTTCCTTCCTACAGTGCTGGAGCACAAAACAAGCTCTATTGACTCTTCTGTCCATATTCTGCATGCTGTTAAACCCCATCAATATCTTTTTTCCTGGGTGCTGCACTAGCTGGCTTCTATTGTATGTCCTTTCAGAGAAATATTTTTTCACAGGAATGCACTGGTCTCAGGTATTATACATATATCCATCCCTGGATAATCTAAGACACATTAGAAATAAAGTTATATGGTAGTAGGGGTCGTGGAATGGCAGTATATTATATTCTCAGTGGGTTGAAACATATACTGTAGGTAGGGTGGAAACAAAAGGGAGCTGGATTGTAAAAAACTTATGAGCTGTGTTTAGTTCCCATCTCAAGGAGCCAATGTAGTCTTCTCTTATTTTAGGATGGAAGAGTCCTTACTAAGGACCTACCTGGAGAGGAGTGCTATCGCAGACTCTGTGCTTCATTCACCAGCTGGACAATCAGATGCAGAAATTATTTCTTCATCTTTGATTTATTAGACTTTACCAGAACCAAAAGATGCTATGAAACAGTAAAGGGATTGGTCTGAAAAATTTCTACAGAAATTCACCAAAGAGTTCATTAATCTGCAGAAACAAACTGCTCATGCCCATTTGGTGACTCTGGGCCTCCTTACTACCATCTGGATCTCAAAGACACATGAAAAGAAGAGCCTAGAAAGGAAGAGACACCAACAGGTAGGAAGCACATGGTGCCATTTTCAGTTTTTCCTGCTGAGTTTTTAATGTATTGTATCCCATCCACCACCACTGTCATTTTTATAGAAGGACAGTATAACGTTTTCATACATATTGTTAGTTATTTATACCACCCTTTCCATGAGTCAAAAGATGGTTTACAATAGGCAGTGAGAGAGAAATCCACAAAATAACATAATCCTTAACAACACCTAACAAATCAGTAAAATACAATTACTAATACATAAGTAAATAAATCAGCAAACTTTCTAAAGCAGTCACTCTCATAATACCGTGAGCCACCATTTCACATTTATCCAACCCTCCCACAATTAAATTCATGAGAAATCTTCAGAAGAGTTGTTAGGGTAGAACAGACTGAAACATGAACTCTGTCATTTTCACAGTTGGGGAGGATTGCCACTCTGTCTCTTCGTTGATAACAAGTCATTAAAATGAAGATGGGACCATAGTGCTAGGTCTTTTTACTACTCATGATGGCTATATCAATATCTATATCAAAGTGTGCCTCTGAACATCAGTTGTTGGGGATCACAAGTGAGAGAATGCTATTGCGCTTATGTCCTGCTTGTGAACTTCCCATAGGCAACAATATAACCATGAGAACAGATCCCTATGGGAAATCTACAAGTAGGACATGAGCACAATAGCATTCGCACCCCTGCCCCCACTTGTGATCCCCAGCAACTGGTGTTCAGAAGCTATATGATACTGGAGATAAAAGAGTCATCATGACTTACAGCCATTGATAGCTTAATTCTCTATGCATTTGTCTAACCCTGCTTTTAAGCCATCTATGTTGGTGACCATCACCACATCTTGTCATTACAAATTCCATAATTTTATTTTTCACAATTGATATACAGCTTAATTACGATATACAGCTTAATTACAAATAAATAAATCAATGCAATGAAAATAAAAACCAATTAAAGCGATAAAATCAGAATTCAGTTAAAATACCCACTGGAACAAAAAGTCTTCATTAGGTGCCACATACTCAACAGGAAAGGGACCCGTCCATCCTCTGTTGGGAGTTCCATAAAATTGGGCCCACAATACTGAACTCATTGTGTGAAGATGCCCTTTCTTTTGTGCGTTTTGAATCTTCAGCTTCATTGGATGGCCCTAAGTTCTAATCTTATAAGAAATCCATTCCTAATTTTACATATCCATTATGCCCCCTATTACTTACCTTTCTTCTAAAGTAAAAAGCCCTAGATATTGTAACCTTTCCTCAAATAAGAATTGCTCCAAGCCACTGATCCTTTTCTTGCTGTTTTCAGCTGGCAACATCATTGAGGCACAGTATCCAGAGCTGAACACTGTATTTCAAGAGTTGCTGCACCATAGATATTGACAGTTTTATTTTGATTCCTTTCTTAATGATTCCCAACATGGAATTTGTTTATTTCATAGCTGCTGCATACATTGCCATTCAGCTAATCGTCAAGATATTAAGATTTGTTGTCACTGTCAGTTAAGACCTGAATAGTATATATGAAAGTAGGATTTTTCTTACCCCAATTTATATCATTTTGCACTTGCTTACATTGAAACACACTTGCCATTTAATGCCCATTCATCCAGCTTGGGGATATGTTTTTACCACCTTGTATGACTTGGTGTTATCAGCAGAGGGTGCTATGGTAGTGGACAGAGACATCAGGTGATGAGATGGGGCCATATTTGCACTTTGTCTCCCCTTCTGGCCTGTCCTCCATCCCCAAAAACTTAGGTAGTGTTACTACTAATGAATGCCAGGTTAGTGAGTGGGAAAATACCTACTGTCTCTGATTTGATTTTGGAAGAGCATAACAACTAGGCAGGGATCGGTGAGAATTGGTTGGATGAAAAGGGGTGTGTATGTTTCCTCATTTGGACAAGGTTTCCGTTTTCTGAAGGAAGCAATCTTATCTCTAAGAGCTTTCTTGATTTGGCTCATTAACCAAGCTCACATCCTCTTGGCCTTAGTGGTACCTTTCCTGAATGTATTATACGTTCTAGCTGAGCTTTTATTATTGAGAATAACCTCCAGATATTTTGAAAATATTTAATCCATTTGACTTTCTCTTTCAAATTCCTTTCTGCCAGTCACCTCATTTTTCAGATGCACCTCTTTTGAAGTCAAATGTGATTGTGTTGGATTTTCTTGGCAGTTTTCCACTTAAACATACAGTGGTACCTCAGGTTGCAAACACCTTGGGTTACAAACACTTCGGGTTACAGACTCCGCTATCCTGGAAGCAGTACCTCGGGTTAAGAACTTTACCTCAGGATGAGAACAGAAATCGTGTGCCGGCGGCACAGCAGCAGTGGGAGGCCCCATTAGCTAAAGTGGTACCTCAGGTTAAGAACGGTTTCAGGTTAAGAACGGACCTCCAGAACGAATTAAATTTGTAACCAGAGGTACCACTGTATGTTGAATTTGATAGTATTATAATCAGTGTTCCAAATAAATTCAATACCACTTGCATCTCCCATCAAGTCCTGGGTGCCATTTAGGATTAAGACCAGAGTCACTGTCTGTCTCTCTGGTTCCATGACCAACTGTTCTAGGACACAGTATTTTAGGGTATCTAGAAATTTTACTTCTTTGTAGTTACTGGAAAAGTCATGAATCTAATCTATGTGAAGATTATAGAAGCCACCCATTAATACAGCTCTTCCTCTTTTGTCATGCTCCACCTCAAGTTAATTCTAGGCATTTTTATTGGGGGCACAGTAGTACATCCTCAGTACTAAACTACTTTTGAAGCCTGGTATTACCATCCAGTGATTTTGTGGAGGAGTCTATCCCTTTTGGAATTTCTAGTGTGTTGAATTCTTATGACCTCTTTGACATAAAGAGCAACATTACCTTCAGTACACCCTTTCTGTCCTTCCTATAGAATTTGTATTTGAAGATAACCATGTCCCACTGGTTCTCTCCCTTCCCCCGGACTTCCATTATGCTCACTATATTTCTGCTCTTCTCTAAGACCAAGCACTCCAGCTCACTCACCATGGCTCAGAAACTTATTGTATTAGCCTATAAACACCTACAGGGTGCCTCTCCACATTTGAGCAATCATAAACAATTTCACCCTCATTATCCTTTAGGGCAGATTTGTCTTAAACTTTATACACCCCAGTTCCTGCTGGTTTTCCTCTAGGGATCTGCCACCTTTTGCTTCTCAGCTGGCTCAGCTCTGTTTCATATAGAGCTCACCCATACAAGCCTAGGTTGTAGTTTAAAGATGGAGATAAATGGGTGTACAACAATTGAATTATCTCTCACCATATAACCTTGTTTGTCCCTCTTGAAATCCCCTACCCTTTCTAGTGTTGTCTGCCTCTTCCCTCCATACCAACCAATGTATTGCCTTCACGATTAACATTGATTGCATTATATGTTTCCTTGTGGGTATCTCAGCAGTGATAGGAAGTTGTGGTCCTAGCTATATTGCTTTTGGGGTAGATGTATGGAGCACAAAGACAAGATGTACCTCTTCATGTTGGCAGTGTATGTGCAAGATGGGTCTCACAAGCCCCACAGATATTGGATGTACTATGACCACCAACATTCCACCATCTTTCTACCAATATTTTCAGGTGGCATTCAGTCAGCACATAGCAGGATGCTTGCTGGGACCTGTAATCATGGTGATTCTGTTAGTGAAGTTCTAAGGAATGCTGCATGAGTGACGGAATGCTCTTCAGGTTTATCTGGGACCTACTCAGATCCTATTCTTTCAAAGAGTATCAGGATGGGCAGTGAACATCTGTAGACAGTTTTATTAGGCACTCTAATGAGCTGCTATAACCTTTCCCCCAAGAATCTGACTTCTCAGGTTGGCAGCAGTATCCAGAGGCACCAGCATCTCCCTGCCTTTCTGAGAGTTAAAATAAACAGTTTTAGGTTCTTGTGTCTTTTACATTTCCTTTAAGCTGCATGTTTTGGCTGTGGGCCCAAGTGCCCAGTGAAAGCTTCCAGTGCTAGCTCTAAACCTTGCCACATGGTTCCCAGGATAAATGACCCTTTGAAAAACTTAGGTACCTGCATAGGTGGTTCCTTCCATTTTCTGGACCTGACAGGATTTCCCTCACTTCCTCTGGGATCTAGAAGTCCCCCTGGGACTGCCTGCAGGGAACTGTCACATCAACAGTGAAAATGCTCTTGTTCTGGAGAAGGGCTCCATTTCACCTCTGTAAATACTGTACATACAAAGTACAGTATTACCATCTGAATACTGTAGAAATCCAACAAGCCCACAACAGATGTATCATGTTGAAAAAAGATGTGCATCATTGTGTGCAAGAGATGAGGTATAGGATTTTCTTTATTGCACAAGGAGCGGCTTGTGTGATAAAGGAAGCCTTTGAGACTTGAAGTGATTTATCCTTTTGCACATGCAGATAGTCAATACTGAGGGGGCAGCCACACTCATAACTTAGTGCAGGAAAGCCTTATGGACAATGATCTTGGTCAGCAGGAATTTGTATGTGCAGACATGGGGAACATGAAGAGCAATCTGCAAGGAGAAGGAGGTGACATCTTTTTTATATTGTGCATTCATAATAATATTGGGGCTGTTATATGCAACCTGGCTTTCCATACTGTTTGCACCTTCAAATGGTTCAGGGTGATCATACTGCTTTGGTTGGAATAGGTGCATGTCCTATGCCTTCCTACTGAAATCCAGTAACTTTTCATACCACAAATGTTCCAGGGGTTTTATGACCTGCTTTTGTTGTGCTATATTATTATTATTATTATTATTATTATTATTATTATTTCAAATTTGTACATCACCCTGCATCTGAACATCACAAGGTGGTTCACAACATAAAAATACAAAATGAGAACACAAAATACATAATAAAAACAAGAACAAAAAACCCAATAGCTCCCCTCCTATAAATATATTTGAAATGACATACCGGTAGTGTGAACTAAAATGCAAGAGTTCCCCTCCAGATGGCAATAACACAGTAACATTGGGGAAGTATTCTACAAATTCTACAAATATAGTAGAATTATGTGCAGATGGTCCAGTATAAATCCATCACTAATACACTATTATTGCTTGGATGACATGTTGCATAATACACCAGCAAGAAAACTCCAGTTTGTAGGGGTCCCAATTCACATGCAAAATTAAAAGCCCAAGTAAACAAAAAATCAGATATGAAGACTCCTCTCTTTTAAATGTGGCCCATCAATTCTGATTTGGATTTTAATTCTTGGCTAGGCAATATGAAGGGAGGGAGAGTAAGAGTGTTGCTGGGTAGGTCCATGCTTGTACGTAACTAAACACTCTTAGCAGTTTTCTCCAAGGAGGAGGCTGAGGGAAAAGAGGAGATACTTTCAAGCCAGGGAACTCAAGAGCTTGGAGGGCTGCTAAAAGCACTTTTCCTGAAACTCAGAGCATTTTGAGACAAAGGTGCTTGTTCAATACAACTTCAGAACAGGACGATTCCTGGTCCCCAGAGCCACAATTGTTCATGCACCTTATGCTAGAGGCCCCAGCAAGCACCCACTTCTTCATTTTGCCATTTTACTGTCACCTCACTATTTTCAAAACCCACTGTTTATAGTTTAATTCTACTTAGAAGTTAGCCCTGTTGAATTCAACAGTATTTACAGTATTCAAGTGAGTAAAGGACTGCAGCTTAAGTCACCAGTGCTATTGGGTACATAATGGAGAGGAGGCTTGCTGTACCAGGTAGTCCAGGAGTGTGAACTAGTAGAGGACCGGGTTAGTGGGAGAGAGTGTGCTAGTAAACCAAATGTGTTTCCTGTGCTTCCTTGGATTTCAGTGGAAAGCACAGAACCTTTGCATGTGAAGAATCTTGCAGCATCTTAGACACTGCCAGGCTCAAACTCCACACCAAAGGATACATAACAAAAGCAATATGAGACTAACATCCACTGGATGAAAAAAAAATCTCTGCCCTAGATGTTCATTTTATGCTGTTTTTAAATTGCAATTATATTTAGCTGTTTTTGTGTGTAAATTACCTTGACACACATGCCAAAGGCCATTCATAAATTAATAAATAATTGCATTTTGTATTTTGGGGGAAGTTGATGTATCTGACCTGTCCCTCCAACCCACTTCACACAGCCTGCAGCAGAAAGTGCTTTCATTTTCCTTGCTAGATTGGCTCTAGCTGCTGGGTGCAAGTGCAGGAGATTCTCTGGGGCACAGGCCCCAAGGGTAGGAAAGAGTTGGTTATTTTATCCCTCTGTTGCCGGAAGCCACCAACGTGTGACTCCCCAGCTGCAGCACATTTCATTTCTGAAGCGTGATGCAATTGGATGTCCTGGTCAGCAGTGCTTCCTTAACAAGCCTTTCAGCAAAGCCTTCACATAAAGCTCAGCCAATCCTGTGATTCTGGCAGACGCTTACTCATGCAGACTCAGCTGAGAGACCTCACTGTTCAGAAAGATTCAGAGTTTCAAGTAGATAGTTCCTCTCTCTCCACCGAGAGACTTAAGGACTACACCAGGGTTCCCTTTACCATTCCACCCCTTTTCCCAATGTGACTGGGAGCCAAAGGCATTTGCTTTCCCTGCCCCCTCTGAGCACTTTTTCTTATCACCATTCAAACAAGAGGAATAGACATACCATGCAGCAGACCCTGATGCCTGTGTGTTGCTATCCCATTGTGAACACTCCAAGCAGACAGATTCTACTTTGCAAGAATGAAAACAAAAGTGGCTGAAGCTTAGTAGCTTGCTTCTGCGAGTGCTGCTCTCTTTATGCTTAGTGTGAAAACATGTTACCTGATGGCCCTCTTACCCTGCAAGTCCAGTTAGACAAGATGTCATTGTTGTTTCACTACTACCCTGATGCTGGCTGCCTTGTCATCCAGCCTTTCCTGTCAATCACGGGCAGAAGACCCAAGCCTAGAGTCATAGGCTCAGGCAGCGAAAGGTGTGAAGACCTCACTCTTCATGTAACTTGCCTGTAATGTATAGGAGGAATATCACAATTGAGGGACAGTCAGGTTGCAGAATTGCAGGACCCCACTGCATAAACCTGCATAAAATTCACCTAATAACTAAAAGTGTGCAGTTCTGATTCTTGGGAGGCCCTTTGATGTCAGAGCCCTCCTCTCCAGTGCTGATGGCTCCTCTGAAGCCCTAGCCCACTTGATGTCACAAGGGTTTTTAAAGGGGAAGATTTCTGGGAAGTGGCTGAGATCCAGAGGATTCTAAACCCTCCCACTCCCTTACCATACCCTCAAATTGGGAGATTTAAACATGCTTCAGAGTATGTCTAAACTCCCACCAACCCACCGTTTCCCCTTCTATTGGACACAATTAAAAACAACCAGGAAACAGATGGAAACATCATTTGTTCCTCCAGTCTCTTATGCTGATGGCTCAAGCTCAGATAAGGGTGTTAAACAACAGTACCTTGATAACTCCCACATTAGGATTGAAGCCTAATTTGAACATAACAGTCTGTTGAAGAGAATAGGACCTACAAATGCCTGCATAGGCTTTTGAATGAGAAATTCAGTATATGTCCTAAATAAAATTTTAAAATAATAAATATGCATATGTCTAGTTATGCAAAGGAGGTTAGTGCAATGTCCATAGAAAATTGGAGGCTATTACTAACTTCTGCTTCTATGGTAAAGAGATTTTTTAAAAATAAATAAATTATTTTCCGAAAAAAATTTATTTATTTATTTAAGGAACACCCATTATATGTGTTTTTCATTTCATGTATAGTTTACACAGACAATAAAATACCAAAACAGAATTTACAATAAAATAACACTTTTAATATCAAAAGAAAATTTACAAAGTAGGAAGCTAAACAAAAAAAAACTAAAACCAACAAAACACAGTAGCCAAAACAATTTAAACATGGCATCAAACACAGCAAGAGAGCTTGGTGGGAAAATTAAAGCACCTGATAGATTGTCATTAAAAGGCCTTTGACAACAGGAATGGTTTCTTCACCTACAACTAAAAAATCATGGAGTGTTGGTGCCAGGCAAACCTCTCTGGGGAGGGCATCCCATAAGTTGGGGTCTGCAGGAGGTCCTCAGCCACAGAGCACAGTGATTGACTGGGTATATACAGGGTATAATATTTCAGTTATCCTGGTCCCATGCTGTAAAGGACTATACCAAAACCAGCACCTTGAACTTAGCCCAGTAATAGTTTACAGAGGTGCATTCCACTCCAACCCCCTATCTGCCTCAGGGCTATCATGTGTACCTCTGATTTACCCTCAGTGGACTGAAGCTTAGTTGACTCTTTCACATTGTGGCACCTCCAATTGCCATTATTCATATTTTAATTAAGAAATGCACTCAGGATTCTGATGTCTGAAATCTATTTCAAGACAAATTAATACAGATCTACAGCTTGGTGGTAAAGGAAAGATGGGATGGTGCTCCCAGCTCTGCCTTCTGCAGGGAGACACACTAGCATAGGATTTTTTTCAGCCAGAAACTTGGAAGAGAGTATTTGCCTCTTGAACAAATGGGCAGAAAGAAACAACAAAATATTTTATTTCTTACTCTCTTTGAAGAAACTAGAACAGCAATGCCAGGCTATCCCAGAAAGCACTTGTACACACTCTCTCCAACCCCTATTGGAAAAAGCAGGCTTTTGAACTTTCTTAACAGACAGCTCTGAAGGCACTCTCAATGGATTGGTGGATACTGATAGGATACAGTGAATACACAGCACAGCTCCAGCTAGCAGTAAGCACTTCCAGAAAGAATATCATTCAAGTGTGCTGGCTTAAGCAGCATAATGAACAAATGTTTTCCTGCAGCATTGGCTGTCTTTTAGGAGAGGAGGAACTGTTAAAGACTTCAGACTTTTTGCTTTTTGGAGAGGACCTCTTACCTTCTTCCTTCACCATTCTCTCAGCCTGGCAGCAAGAGCATGCTATGCCAGGTGACAGGGATATCTCTGGACTCATACTTTTTAGCCTATAAGGGCCGGTATGTGTATGGCAGGCATCCCCAAACTGCGGCCCTCCAGATGTTTTGGCCTACAACTCCCATGATCCCTAGCTAACAGGACCAGTAGTCAGGGATGATGGGAATTGTAGTCCAAAACATCTGGAGGGCCAAAGTTTGGGGATGCCTGGTGTATGGAGTTTGCAGGATTGAGACTTTATAGAGATATTGGGGGGGGAATATTCAGACTAGTGATCATTAGTCCACCATTCCAAAATCTCTAGCTGTTCCACTAGAAAACTGCAGAACAGCTTTGGTTGGGAGAGAAGGAAATAGGCAATACTACTTCTTTAACAGCCAAGACAAAAGGAAAGCCAGGCTCAGCACTGTCCAGACCATAGCACTGGAGTACAGACCATTTAGGCTTGCCTTTCAGTTAAGGACCTGGTGAAAAAAGTAGCAACACACACACACGAAAAATCATTCAAAGACAGACGGGAAGCTGTCCAGTACTGACACAGACTTTCACAAAACTGGTGTAGGTAGGGGGGCATCTCAAAGCTTGGCACCTGCAGAATTCTTGGCTTTGGCACCCAAAAAGCTGAGAAGATGCCACTGCAATCCAGATTGCAGTTGATCGGAGGAATTGTTGGAGAATCTGGGTCTCTGTAAGCCACTTCTGTAAACATTATTACTCATCCCCCTGAAAAATAAGGGGTTCATTTGCAGACAAGAAGACTTGCACTTCTTCAAAATAAATAAATATTATCCAAGTTTAATGTTTGTTCAATGGGTTGTGTATCTAAGGAGGCCTCATTTGATTTGAGCTTTAGAAATAAGGCTCCAGAGAGAGATGAACATATGAGCAAGGTATCTGCAGTATTGCATCTATCAAAAGCTAGGATGCATGATTTTGTGCAGCTAGGTATCTGCATGTCAGGTAATGAAAAGAGTGGCTATTAAGAGCTTCCCCATAGCAATACATATGTGTAATTTTTTTAATGGTTCAGGTTTTCATGCAGAAAAGCAATAAACCAGGTATTTAAAAATTATTATTATTATTATTATTATCATTATTATTTCCCAGATACAGTACATACAAGGACAGGGAGGCAGGCAAATATACCCAGGGATCTAACTCCTTTAAAGATTTATAAGATGTCTTGTGTGTGAGGCTGTGGTTTCGAAGGCAGCTTTAGGCACGAGAAGGACTCAAAATATCATTTGATAGGTTTACCAAATCAAGTTATATGAATGGTACTGGGGAAGGGTGACTGCACCTTCAGCCTATAATTAAATCCTAGGTTTTAATTTAAATTCATATTTACTTAATTTTCTTTAAAGAGTGCAAGCTCTTAGTAACTGTGCTTATTGGGATAAATTTTAAGTTGACATCAATACAGTATAATAATCAGTCAGTATCAACTGAAGCTGTGCATAAGCAAAGACTTTGAAAGAATTTAGCAAATATTTATACTGATTAAAGTTGTTTCTCCAACAATTAAAATGTCACATTAAATATAAAATAGTTCCATTGTATTGTCGGCTGTCATACAAGGTCTGTTAGTAACAAATGTTAGTATAACAGGGATATTATATTAGACTAGAAACAATACCTGATTGCTGCCTCTGTACAGTATGATGTAGAAAGGTGAGGCGTAATTTAATTCACTGATACCCACCCATTCTTATTGACTATGATACTATGTGCAGGGGGGAAGGATAGGGTGTTCATGAAGAAAAAAGTCTCTTTGAAGAGGCTAAAGAAAACTTCTCTATAGAAAAAATGTAAACAGATCTTCTGCTGTCTTTCTGTACAAAAAGGCAGGTCCCAAGTCACAACCCTTTAAGCAATAACACACTTGCTGATATAAATCAGCCTTCTGGTTTGAGGAGCTTTGCAATAGTCCATCTCTCCAGCTCCCCTCTTAAGATCCCAGTGGCATTTCTGCATCTCAGCCCCAGAGGCTGCTTTGACTTGCCATGTAGAGGGAAGCAGCCCTCAAGAGTTTCTGATCTGTGAAGCCCTCACATTAATGCATCAGTTCTACTTATTTAACAGCAGCCATTTCCTTTTCCTCCCCTTTGCTGGTGGAGGATTTTGTTCAAACAAGAAAATTTCCAAATCAAAATACTGTACAATTAAAGTGTTTATAGATTGTGCAGCTAAATTAAGAAAAGAAATGCTGAGAAAGCTTCATACTCTTGGTATTAGGTGTTGATTGCACATATCCATTACAAAGGAGCAGAGAGAATGGGAATTCTGATAAATAGGTACCTTCAAATAGTTTACTATGGTAGTACCATGCCTAACACTTGCTTAGCAGCAACTGTTAGGAACTTTATACAGAATTAATATATTGCTAGTCTAGTGGCCATACATCTAAGTAGACCCACATATTCACAGCATTAGATGTGTTTACTTTTTGGAGCCTTGCAAGCTGCATTCTCGCTCCTTTGCTACATTTTCAAGCAACAACAAAATTACTGTACGCACCCTGAGGTGTCTTCCAGCAAGGAAGGTTACATCTTAGAAAAGAAGCTCAAGTCCATTGACCCCAAGGCAGTATAACTTTACCATGCCTCAAGGCAACAGGCAAGTTGAGCCAATAGAACTTTCAATCCTGTAACCTCTGGCTTAAGTGTACCCCTCCCCAGTTTAATTAATTCAAGTGCAGGGGGGGAAGTAACCCTACTTCCAAAAATACTACAGCATTGCAGCATTTCCAATACCTTTTATTCCACGTTACCTCAATTTTTACCGTTTGATCTCTTTGTATGACCCAGTTTAGAGTGAAGAGTCAGTCTCATCCATGTTTGAGACTTTTATGGATCTCCTACTCCAGTTTACAGAGGGGGACAATATGCAGCCAAATCAGTGCTTGACAGACCAAATGCCCCCTCCTCACCCTTTCTATTTCCAGCACTTTTGTCTTAAGAGACAAAAAAGCTAAATAAACTTGCTGGTTTTCACAAGGTGCTCCTACCTATGTAGCCATTTCACAAAAGAAAAGTTTGTCATTTCTTTTATTTTTCTTTAGGCAAATATTTAAATTTTTTGGGGTCTTACAATGTGCCTTTTCCCAATGTTAACACCACATTTTCTCTTAATGTATGTGTTCAGCCAGACAGTTGCTCACAGCAGTTATAGTGAGCTGTCTGCTCACCCAGGAACATTTCTCTATTAATAAGAGTATTTTTAAATTTAACACCCATCTGGCAAAAACTTCAAAAAATACAGCAGTTCACAAGGTGTATCAAGCACCTTTATTTGATCTTTGAAAGACTATTGAGCCAACATCATTTTGGGCAATTTTGTTCTCTTCTGCATTAGGATGAAGAAAGCTTCCAATTTCTTCTTCCATCCTGCCTCGAAGTCAGAGCTGTTCTTCCACCTCTACTCCAGGCATCTGCCAAAGCTTAAGCCCATACTGTAGTTAGCCAGGTTTTGATTATCTCCCCTACACCTTTTCCAGAGGCAGCTAAAAATGCCCCAGAGCACACCACTCTTCTGCTACTGCATATTAACCCTTCTTCTGCCTTAGTGGTAAAAGCAGCCTTCTATTTAGGGCAACTTAGATCTGGAAATAAGAGCAAAACAAGACTGCGGGGGGGGGGGGGGATGAACAGCTGAGAAAGCCAATTAAAGAATGATGCTTGGATCATCGTATTAATTGTACAGACAGATGCGCTTTGGCATGTTTACACTGATAGAATCCACATGTGAAAGGAGATGGAAGGACTGCAGTACACAATCCAGCTAGCTGGGCTGAGACACATACTGACAAACTGGGGATGGAAGAGCTGCCCATGATCTCCAGATAAGACACTATTTGCAGGAAGATTAAACACCGCACACCTCCCCAGATGTTCTCTCGCTTCCTTAGTAGAAACCGAAGCACTTAGGTTTGGCCCCCATCCCTGACTTTTCTGCAGAGCTCAAATGCCAAGAGTAGTAGGAGGCATTCCTGCCACACAGATTGATCATCAATTTGAATTTCCTTCCCCAGGGATGAGGGAAACAAACTGTAGTTGACAAACTGAAAAAATGCACCCAGAAGCGTCCAGAACTCTCATTTCTAGCAAAATTAATTATTTTTTAAAAAAACATTTTGCCATCAAACTAAAAGAGAAAACAAACCTGTGGGTACCAAGTACCCGAAAGTGGTCATCTACAAGGCAGACGAGGCACCTCCGCACGCCTCCTACAGATACATTCACCATTATGCATACTTGTTATTACATACACACGAATAATGGTTGCAGAATGTCTCGAATTAAATACGTACAGTTTTAATCTGTTAGCTAGCATCTAAGATACCGAAAAAGCTCCGTTCGTTCGGTGCACTCGCTGCAACACGTTCTAAAAAGCCACCCAACCCCAAAGGAAAAAGCCGCTGAAAGATGCGTGCCTGTCCCAATTCGGCAGTCCCCGTTTACCGGTTGTCTTTCAGCAAACAAACATGTCCAGAGCCGGCCTCGCCACCCCAGCAGAAATGCAGGAAGCTGGAAGGGGAGGCAGAACGGCGCCCTTCCGAAAAGGGAATCAAAGCGCGGCGGAGGGCAGATGATCTCCGCTCCAGCGGCTCCCGTACTTCCACGCCAGCTGCCTTTGCCGGACTTCTTCGGCCATTCCGGGGGGGGGGGAGAACTTGGTTGGTGGGGCGGAGAGGAAGCTTCCTCCAAAGGCTCCAAACCCGGCGGCTGACCGAAGCGCCTGGGCACGAGGCGCAACCCGTTACGGGGGCCGCGAAGAAGCGACCTTTGGTGGTGAACGCAGGAATGCAGCTGCTTCCTCCTGCGGCGACGGCACACCCGAACCCCGAGACGAGCAAAGCCGGCCAACTCGGGGGCAGGGGATCGGGGCCGCGGCCAAGTTGGGCTCCTCCCGCCGAGCAGCAACTTTCTCGGCAACTTCCCGCCGCCGCCGCTGCAGCCCCGTCCCACCGCGGGGGAGGGGACGAGGAGGCGGCCCTGCGGCCGAGGAGCCCGATGGAATGCGGGGGGGGGGAGCGGCCCGGACTGGTCCCCGTTCCCTCTCTCCGCCTTCCCCCCTCCAGGTTTGGGAGAGCTTCCTCCTTTTCTCCTCCCTCTGGCCCTCCTGGCTGCCCCGCCGGCCCCCCTCCTATCTCCCTCCTCACTTGCCCGCTCCCTCCCGCGCCTCCTCCCCCTCTCTCCTCTTCGCCGCCGCCACCCCCCCTTTCCCTGCTTCGCTCGCGCGCTCCCTCCCCCGCCGCCGCCTGGGCTGAATCTTATTGATCCAGAAGGTGGCTAATTAGCCCTTCCCGTCGTGCCTGGGTAATGAGGCACATGCGCACTGCACTAATCAGCCATTTTTTGCAGGAAACTAATTAGCAGAATAAAGATCCAAAGAGTTTTTTTTCTCCCCAATCAGCAGATCTGAGCGCGGGCGCTTCCTGCTCCGGCCGCCCCGCCAGCCCGGCTCTCGACCGCTCGCCTGTCCGGGCCCCCCGCTCGCTCGTTCGCCCGCCCCGCTTCTTCCTTCCTCTGCTCGCTCGCTCGCTCCGGGGGGCGCCCGCCCGCTCCCGAGAACGATGCTGCTGCTGCTGCTGGGCAGCGGCGGCGGCAGCAGCAGCAGCAGCGCCGGCGACGCAAGTGGAAGCGGCTCCCGCCTGGCTCTGGCCCCCGTCGCTCCTGCTCCGGTCGCCGCCTCGTCCCGTCACCGCCACCCCGGGCTCCTCCTCGGAGCGCGCCGATCCTGCAGCCTTCATGGGATCTGTAGCCCCGCCGCCGCCTTCTCCCGGGATTAACCGCCTCGCCGGAGCAGCAGCAGGAGGGGGAGACGAAGAAGAAGAGGAGGAAGGAGGGAGGACGCCACCGCCAGCCGCGTAAGTGGCAACTTTTCCGCCGCCCCGCCTGGGCTGCTTTGCATGGGGCTGGCCCGGCCAGCCCCCCGCCTGGATCGGGGCCCCCCCGGCAAACTTTGTGTCCCTCGCCCTCGCAGGTGTTTCCGACCGATCGCAAGCAGGCAGGAGAGATAGGCGGCCCACGAGGAGAAGAAGGAGCTGCCCGGGCTGGGCTGGCCGCCGGTCAGCGGCGAGGCGCGGAGGAGAGTCCGGCGGGCGGGCGGGCGGGCTGACTCTCCGCTTTGCCTCGCCTTGGCAGGCAGGAGTGCCTCGGCGCTCGGCTCGGCAGAGGGTAGATTGATCGGCCCATCTGCATAATCGATAGGGCAGCGAAGAGGGTGGCCGGGAAATGGCTGCGATGCCCGCCCGCCGCCGCGGCTCCCCTCCGCCGGCCTCCTCGCCGCGCTTCCCGGGGAGGCAGCCCCTACCCCCTGCTCCGGAGGCGGTGCCCAGGCACGCTGCCTGCCGACATGTCACCGGAGCCCCCGAGCGCCCTCGGCCCAGCGCTCTCCTGCCTAGGTAGGGGGCACCCGGAGAGTTGCAAGCAGGAGTCCCCCCCCCCCTCCGCGCCCCAGTCCACTCCACCCTGGGGCCGGCCCCCTGTGCCTTGCTGGCTTAGTGCTGAGGAGTCGTCGTTCTGCGCTTATCTAAATATTTGCAACTGCGCCTTTTTCCTTTTTTTTTTTTTGCTGTTTCCTCTGAACAAACCGAGTCGTCTCCGCGGGGAGGGTGGTGGTGGTGAAGACCAAATGTCCGGGGGTTTGTGGTGGATGGTGCCAAGTGCGTCTTTCGTCCAGACCTTTGTTTTGGGTTCTGAGAAGTGCCGGCCCAAACTATCCATGGAAGCCGTTTCCCAGCTCGCCGTGGTCGTCGGGTCCTGCCTTTGGGGACGCCTTCCTCAGGGGCCAGGAATCCTGCCGTTGAGCTGAGCAGGCTGGCAGCTTAGGAGGGGCAGAGGCTACCTAGAGGAATATTTCTATATTTTGGTTTAAATTTTATCTTGCTGCAGGAAGAGGGGGCAGCCCCCCTTCCCGAGCCTTGAAATTTAAGCAAATAAGGTTTGGTTTCCATATCTTGTTACAAAGCAACTTTGAATACGTAGGACATAACGTAAGACCAGCTATTCCAGTTACAGCAAACTTAGAAAGAAAGGAATGTTTCTGTCCTCATTTATTAGAAAGAGATGGGATAGGGGAAACAGGTTTTATTTTTTTAAAAAAAAGCTATTACGAATTGACATGTTTGTGTAGATCGTAGTGAGCCGTTTTCTGATGTGTATGTGAACACCCCCCCTTTCAGTTAAAAAACTGAGTTAGGGAATTGCTGCAAGCAACACACTTTTATGTATTTTTGTTCCATGTCCAGGAGGAGTGTTGGCAGGCATTATGTGGTTTTCAGTTACACAATATGTTATCATAGTTTTTAATCACTAAATTATTGCAGTGGTTATAGATTTACAGTCTTACGGTATTGCATAGAAAAGCAATGAAAGCTTGGTATTAATCTGAGAAGTGTACTTTCTGTTCATCTATATTTAAAATACTCTGTACATTTTTAGTGGTTTTACCTATTCTTATATATAATAAGTTTTTATATATGAAAATCAGTGTATGTGAGAAAGATAGGTGTGTGCTTTGTGCACATGTATTTCCTCAGTGTTAGGTAGCTAACAGTTTCCATACCAGCCATGGGTATCGCAGGAGTGAGGTTTGGACCCTTTGTCAGGAGGATTACTATTCAGGAGGCAAATGAATTACCCATACTTTATTTTTCTTTTTTTCCCTTTTCATAAACTACCTGCATTGAAATCAGTTCTGATTGGAAACAGCTGTGCCCTGTTTTTTGTTTGATGTTAGTGACAAAGTGTGGCCTTGCATTGCTGTCTGCTGCAGCCTCTTTTATTATTATGTAACTGAATACTTGCCAATATTAAGAATTCAGTATTAACAACCTGGTTTCACTGTCTGGTCCTGTATGAAGTGAAATGCTGAGCTTGGTTTTGGTTATAAACAGCAATATGAATGCAACATTGGCAGAAGGGAAAACTCAGTCGAGGAGAGCTTGCGGCCTCCTCTGCTTTGGCATACTTGTCCCGTCCCCCCCAGTTGCAATCCCTTATTTTTATTCTGCTGCTGTGTGTTGGTGCTGTGTTATTGGCATGCTTCATGGCTTTTTGTGAGAGGTCTCTTATGGAAAATATTTAGAAGTTTGTTTTGTTTTGGTCTCTTCTAAACAGGTCCTCCAGTTTGCTGATGTCATTTCCTTTCCTATTTGAACTGTTGTGCCTCCTCCAGTTTTCAGCTGGAGCCTGCGGAGGCATGTGGAAGTGCAATTGCAGAGCATGCTCTGGGTTCAAAGGCTGAGGGTCGTGTGGTGCATTTTCATCACTCTGTGGTCTCAGGGTCTGGCTAAACATTCCAGCATCAACTTTGTGGCTTGTCCTTGGGCCGCCATGTCAGGCAATGATTCATTTCAGTTTCCCTTTCTTTCTTTACATTTTTCCCTCCTCCACATCTTTAATTCTCTCTTCTGTTCTCCTTCTCCATCCTTTTTTTTTTTAAAGGTCCAATGACAACTTCAATTCACTTGCAAATCGGAGGCCAGCATTAGTGGGGCGCCTGCTGTGAAAAGAAGGAAAGTGTTTCAGGGTTTCTCCCCCTCCTCCCTCCACTTCTGTTTCTTGTCTCTATTTGAGCATAAAATGCATTTTCTCTCCTTTGCTTTTGGTCAGTTGACTTTCTAGAGAGTAAAATCAACTCTGACACTCGGACTATTCTCTGCCTGGAAGTAGGCATTTGTCGGTAACGAAGAACTGCGGGAAGGAAAAGCGGCTTCTCTTCTGCATCTGAGAGAGCTGCTTTGTTTTAATTTTAAAAATGTTCTCTGTATATTTGGCTCTGAGGAAGAAGAGCTGCTAGGAAGTTTGCTTTTCTGCATCTGAGCAAAGGGGAAAATGAAGTGGCCTTGACACTTGACTTGATAGGAAAACCCCAGGTCACTTTCCATAGTGCTGGCCTTTTGTTCCCGGGAACTGAGCTAAGGTGCTTTTCAGTCATACCAAAGAAATCTCCGCGCACAGCCTTCCCATGGTTATTGTTGGTGCACATTAAGCAGGGAGCCACTTGGTCCCGGATGAAAAGTGTAGACCTTTGTCCAGCCTTTTAAACTCTTCCTCTTTCTCACTTTCTATTCCACCCCCCCCCGTCCTCTCCTCCCCCCTTATGATCTTGTGGCATTTCGAGTTGAGGGAAGTTAATGGAATAGATTCCCTTAAAGAAGACTGGCCAGTAGTTGAGCAGCTGTAGAGGAACCGCTGCCTCCAAAGCAGGTGCCTGGATAGGGGCCTGCATTGTTGTTGTTCGATTACCGCACTCGCTTTTTATGAGGAATGTGTTGCGTTACAAAGGCATGAGCAGGGTTGTGTCTTAACTTGATTTTAAAGCGCTGGGTAGCGTATGTTTCAACACTTTAATCCCCGATGAGTGCATGTATCCCCCTGCTCTGTCGGCTTGAGATTGGCACTGGAAATTCAAGGAGGCAGCTGTATTATTCTTGGAGTATTTCTGGTGTGGTAACTCAGCATTGATTAGCACAAATTTGGGCTTTTTCAGAAAGGCAATTTGGGAGGGGAAACTCAAAATCTCTCATTGATTCTACTACTACTACTACAACAACAACACAGCTTTACCACTGTAATGGTTGTGGCAACTGAGATGACTGAACAAAGCAAAGACTTATTTTCTCTCTTGTTCTTCATTCCGCTTTTTTTTTTGGTGGGGGGGGATGTTCATGGGACCCTCTCTTTACCCATATTTGTATTTAGAATTCTCCCAGGAGTGAACTAAGCAATTTAAGGTGCCTGCCAGTGCAATCTGAGTGCATTCTGAAAAAAAGAGTCTTGCTAAATTAAGATAATTTTTCCAGAAAGGTCTTGATTTAATTTTGTCTTATTTTCTGAATTCTGTTCTCTTTCTCCCAGATGTTGCAATCCTATAGGCTGTGTTTCTACCCTGTACTTTTGTACTGTGAAGGGAGGGAAAGGGAGCCAGGTGAGAAATTCTTTGTTCACCCAGTCTTTTCAAAACCAGATTTGTTTTCCTTGATTTTTTCGCCCTGCAATTGTACATTTCCAAAGTTACCGATCCACAATACAGTTGCAGTTAGATGAACATATCAGGATGGAAGAATGGGGATCGAAACATCTGCATACAGGCCTGTGCAGTGAATACTCGTGGTTTTGATTAAGCGGTTTGTCTGGGAAATCCTGATGCTGTGTAGTGGTGGGGTGGGCTTGGTACCACAGTCTGTACCTACAAACAGCTGCTGGGGTGACACGTCTGTAAGAGCTAAGAAACTAAGCAAATGTCTTGTAACGTGATAGTACACCATTGTTTATGTATCGTTATCACTCACTTTTTTGTTTTTTTAACGATAAATAGCTATAAATGCAATTGTGCTGGGAAAATATGCCTAAGAATAAAAATTTGGAGGCTATTGAGCACTTTCACCTAGTTGAGGGGCTGTTCTGCAAGTGAGTCAGTATGCACACAGTGGGTGTGTGGAAAAACCCAGCTGGCATCCTTTGAAAAGAGAATGGCCGACCTTCTAGTGAGGTCTTAGGGAAGAGAGGAGAAAAGGGATTGTCTGGTCCACTTGTGCTCAAGTTCAGAGGAGCGCTTTGTTGTTTTGGGTTAGAGTTCTGGCATTGAAAAGAGGCCTCGGCCATGGGCACATTTTCTTGCGAATTCCCCCTGGACAACTGTCTGTCAGTGAAGTGGTTATCTCCACAGCAACCACAACTTAAAGCACAATGGTGATAAAAGCTAGGGAAATATTGTATATGTTTTCATGGGGTGCTGTAATATGCAGCTGGTGCATAGTTTCCCTTTAAACTTTCTTCTACCTTGGGTTTTCAGCCTGGGAAGATCTGCTTTCAAGGGGCAAAAGGATAGCCATGGCAACTGCTGGATTACCCGCTTGCCTACTATAGGAGTTTGCAGGATGCATGGAACAATCTAGATCCTGGAGATTTGGTGGCTATTTCCACTCCTGGCTCTGAAGTGAAAGAAGTGGGTTTGGTGACTTGTATTTGGACATGCTCTTGAGTTGGGAATTGTTGGTGGTTAGCTTCTGAATTCATCCTTTTAATAAGTTTGGGATCTTGGTCAGCTGTTTTGAAAGTGTTGTCAAACTGCAGAAAGCACCTAGTTAACTAAACATTAAAGCTGCACAGTTAAATTTCACATCACCCTTAATTGCACAGTTTTGTTCCTGAGTGGCTGAAGAACATATGGCTCTAATCCTTGGATTTTGTGGTGTGTGTTTTTCAGAAGGCATTTCAGTTTGCTTAGGGTTTGGATGCATATTCTAATTTGGGGTAGGGTTGGACAAGAGTTCTCAGAAAAATCCTGTAGATTGCTGAATTTCTGGACATTCCTTAATAGTGCTAATTGTGCCCTGGAAACTCTGTTCTTATAGTCCTGGGTGTTCCTCACTCATTGCCTGAGCTCTTTTTGTGGTGTGCTTAGTTTCCCCCTGAGCTTTCTTACTCCATCTGAAGTACATGAGAGACCTCTGAGAAGGGGATGTAGTGTATGATGTATGTATAAGTCAGCTGGTGGTTAAGAATTGGTCTCTATTGCTCAAGGTATAAAATTGATGCTTCTTTGAACCCTAAGTCAACTGTTGCAAAAATATACCAGTGTTCATCCTGCTCCTTAAGCCAGGTGCTTTACTGGTGTTCTCTTACTGAGCACTGTAGAAATGGACAGAGACCTGCATTGGATGAATAAGTGTCTCTCCAGACACAGCAGTTCTTGTGTGTGGGAGTGTGTCAAGAGGCTGGTTGGACTTGTAGAGAAAGGCAAGAAGCAGACTGCATATGGCAATGGCTTGCAGAAGGGAAAGTGTAAGGAGAATCCTTAGAGGTCTTCTAGCTTAGTGCTGATGAGTCGTAAGAGCATTTGGGAGTGTCTTCTGAATGGGAGGGGTGAGCCCTTACCCTCTTAAAAAAGAAGGTGGGCAGTGGGCATTCTGCCGATTTAAATGGGGTGACTGATGCTCTAAAGCTTCCACAACCCCAGGTAAAATTGAGGACAAAATAGGCTGGGGAGGCTTGAGGCCCCTTGTCCTGTTTGGTAGAGCCCGGTTCGCTTTGTGAGCGAAAGCACATGCTTGCTGAAAGAGCCCTTGACTGTTGTGTACCCACCATCCTTGTATCAGAGCCCCTCACACTGTGCCAGACAGAACTGTAGATGTCAGGCTTTGCACAGCAAGAAGAGCAGGCGCTGAGGGAGAGATGAGCAGAGGAGCAGCAGGGCTGGGAGCTTCAAATTAACCTTCTGCTTTGTTGATGTCTAATGTGATCCCCCCCCCTCATTGCATGCTAGCAAATTGAGAGCCTGATTCAATTTACATAAAGCTCTTAGGGGAGGCAGTTTGGGCCTCAGGAAGACCACACTTGGGCAGCAGTGCTCTCAGGCACATCTCAGCTATATGTTCCACACGATGGTACAAGTCTAGAAAAGAGGAAATTCAGATGCCAACCTCCAGCTTGTGGTGACTTGGGTGACTGACCAGTAATCAAGTGTGTGTGTGTGTGTGTGTGTGTGTGTGTGTGTGTGTTCATAGCTACAGCCTGCTGCAAATTTTGCTTTGTCAGATTCCTTTTGACTTTACTCTATCCTGCTCAACTAACACCTTTCTTGTAAATTTCTTTGCCTTCTTACCATTCATACTTTCAAGTACTCATCAACCTTGAAAATTCAAGTTTTTGGCCTTGTCCCTAGCATAGTTGTTTGGATCAGTTTTAGATGAACGTTTGTTGTCTGTCTTTACTCTGGTGCATCAAATTTCTCTTGAGAATGTGGTATATTGTAGCTACTGCAGGAACCTGCAGTGGAAATTGATTATGTACTAATAGCATTTGTCTATAACACTACAGGGCTGTTTGTAACGGATGCTTTCACACAACCTGACATTTCAGTTGTCAGATACTGTGCTGTTGTCTGTGTGTGAGACAGCAGCCCCTGCTACACCGTAAAAGCCCTTTAAAACCTCGTTGCCAGCATTCAGCTTGTCTATTTTATTTCTAGCTACTTGCATTCCTGTGAAATTTGACAAATGTGTCTGGGTGGTAGGGAGAGACTTCACAAGTAGCAGTGCTCATTTCTGCTCTAAGATCAGATGTAATCCTGGACTTGATAAGCCAGTTATTGAAACCTACAGTAGTCCTGCTATTCTTCAGTCTGGCATAAGCAGCTTTTAAGGCTGGTGGAAACAGCTACCAGGCAAAGTAGCACCAGGACTGTCTTCACAGCCCAGCCTGTGCATAGGTTGATTGGGAGCAGCAATGGAGGAGGAGGAAGGGATGGTATTCCATGTTAGCTGGTCCCAACAAGAGCTGTGCTCATTTGGAAGAACTGGTCTTTCTGCCCTGCCTATGGGCTTAGTAGCTGTTGATGCTGGTAGTAGTCTTGGCGTTGAATTTGGTGAGAAATGCTTGCATTCTATCTTCCTTCTCTATAGCAAGGCTGGCCAACAAAATACAGTCATGCATCTTCCTCAATAAATGTATTCCCCCTCTTGGCTTCAAGGGCGCATTAAATGTGGTTGTTTTCACTTGCTATCTAAAAGAATGGGGAGGCAGGTGGTCCTTGCTGTGGTGGGGATTTCAAAGGATAGCACCAGAACAGAAAAGGCCCTTGCTCTGGTTACAGACCATGGCCTTCGGCTATATGACCTCAACACACAGAAGGATCCATATGGGAGTTGGTGATATTTTAGGTATCCTGGCCACAGACTGCTGAGGGTTTTAGAGGTCATCAGCAGTCTAAAGTCTATGCAGTTCTGTAAGTAGGGATCTAACATATTTTGAGAAGTCCCCATTAACACTCTGACAGCCGTGGTCTGGACCTGTGGTGTGTGGCTATCGCATAGCTACGGGGCGGGTCTGGGGGCTAGCTGGGTTGTTGTTGCCCTGGGTGAAGCCTTCAGAAGGGTACCATTAAGGCTCCCAACCTCTCTCTCTCTCTCTCTCTCTCTCTCTCTCTCTCTCTCTCTCTCTGTGTGTGCATGCGCAAATGTGTGGGTGTACCAAACTGGGTTTTGACCTGGGTGAAATATAGCCTAGTTTCATCCCTGGTGTTTGGAAACTACTTCTGAAAGCCAGTCTACTTGCATAAAACACATTGCAAGTGGAAATTACCAGTGCATGGACGCCTGGCAAAATCTATTCTGTCTCTTCCCCCCCACCCCTGGGCTACCAACTGCGGAAGCCAGTCCCTGGTTAAGGATGACAGAGAGGTTGTTGGTCACTGGCTATTCTCTCCAGCACGTCATGAAGGGTTGAGTGAGTGGAGGGAGAGCCTGTATATTGCAGAGACCTCAGAGCAGAAGGCATTTCCTGTGTGTGTATTCTCTGTGTGCATTATACAGGCCTAACTTGGAGCCCTTCTCCACCCCCACTCCTCCAAGAGCCTTTTACAGTAGAGGAAGAGGTACAGTACCTGCTCTTATGGGGATGGGTGTTGTTCCTAAAGGTATCTCTCCCCCCCCCCCCCCAGAAATAGCTGGTAGCCATTCACTTCCACGGAAGAAAATAAAGTACGGTAAATAATCTTTTGAATATTTTAAAACATTTTAAATTTTTGTTGATAATTTTAATGTTTTGTTTTATATTTTATAAACCACTTAAAGGTTTTCTTACAATCAAGTATAATTTTTTGTTAAATAGACAAAGGAATGCACTGGGAACTGCCATTGTTGTGGGCTCAAAACTGTCCAGAACCTTTGGCTCCACTTGACTATGTTCCCAAGATTGCAGCTAGTTCTCTCTGCCCAATGAATGTTGTGGGTTCCACTGAGAACCAAGCAAGGCTATATCTTCAGAGCCCTTTTGTTTCATGGTGATGCTAGGCATAATGGAGTATTGTGAACTTACTTTTTATAAGCATGGATCCTTAGGTGCCTGGGTTGTGTATTCTGTTGGGCATGAGAAGTGCCTCACCTGCTTTTCTTTCTGAAACATTTCTATGCATATAGGGCAGGGTGCCTGGATTTTGTAAGGAAAGGAAGATCAGTGGAAGCCACTCTGGTTTCATACATACTGTACAACTGAATGTAGTGTGGAATATGCTGCTAGGGATGTATAGACAACCACTCACTGTAGCTACTGTGGTGCATGGGACAAATTTCCATGACCCAAAGTGTCTGCATATCACCAGTCTTGTGGGATTTGGCAGTGAATTTTGAATAACAAAAGTTTCTGGTGTCCTGTATTCAAAGCTAGCAATTTTCAAGCTGCCAAGCTTGTCTATTACTGATGAATAGGTAGAGTACATTAGATTAGTTTAGTGTGGAGTTCCCCTTGAGATTGGTCTGGAATAATAATAATAATCATTTATATACCGCCCTATACCCGGAGGTCTCAGGGCGGTTCATAGAATAAAATCAAAATATAAAACCACAAAATACATAATCAAAATAAAAACAACCCAATAACCCCCCCCAACCCTCCACTTTTTAAGAGGGCGTAGGATGATAATCAAATCAACCAAAGGTCTGGTTAAAAAGAAACGTTTTTGCCTGGTGCCTAAAGGTGTATAATGAAGGCGCCAGGTGAACTTCCCTGGAAAGAGCATTCCGCAGATGGGGAGCCACTGCAGAGAAGGCCCGTTCTCATGTTGCCCCCCCCCCCGGATCTCTCGGAGAGGATGTACACGAAGGGCCTAAGAAGGTGATCTCAGGTCTGGGTAGGTTCATGTGGAAAGAGGTGGTCCTTGAGGTATTGCGGTCCTGAGCCGTTTAAGGCTTTATAGGTCAAAACCAGCACTTTAAATTGGGCCTGGAAGCTAACTGGTAGCCAGTGCAGTCGAACCAGGATCAATGTAATATGCACAATCCGTCTTGCTCTGGTGAGCCACGGCTGCTGAATTCTGCATTAGCTGAAGTTTCTGAACTGTCTTCAGAGGCAGCCCTACATATAACGCATTGCAGAAATCTAACCTTGAGGTTACCAGAGCATAGACAACAGTAGTTTGGCTATCCCTGTCCAGATGGGGATGTAGCTGGGCCACCAGCCGAAGCTGATGGAAGGCACTCCGGGCCACTAAGGCCACCTGAGCTTTGAGTGACAGCAAAGGATCCAGGAGTACTCCCAAGCTACGAACCCCATCAAGAGCAGGCGATCTCCCACCCACCCAGTCTAGGGAACCACCCACTAACAGGGCCTCAGTCTTATCTGAATTGAATTTCAGTTTGTTGGCTCTCATCCAGTCCATTACTGGTCTAGCATTCCCACTGCCTCACCTGCAGATGTAAAGGAGAAATAGAGCTGAATGTCATCAAGCATACTGTTGACAACACACTCCAAACCTCTGGATAACCCTACCCAGCGGTTTCATGTAGATGTTAAAAAACGTAGGGGATAGGATTGAGCCCGGCTGAACCCCACATTGAAGGTTCCATGGGGCTAAAAAGCATTCCCCAAGCAACACCCTCTGGGAACAACCATTTAAGTAGGACTGGAACCACCGCAAAGCAGTGCCCTTCGTTCAGACAGATGCTCCAGAAGGATACCATGGTTGATGGTATCAAAAACTGCTAAGAGTTTGAGAAGAATTAACGGGGACATGTTTTCCTTGTCTCTAAACAGAGGTAGTCATACAGGATGAGCAAAGCAGTTTCTGTACCAAAATTGGGCCTAACCCCTGATTGAAATGGATCCAGAAAATCAGTTTCATCCAAAAGCACCTCGATTTGGTTTGTAGCTGGTGGAGAATGCTATAACCAGGTTGTTGAGTGGGGCACCTGGATGTGCACATATTACATCTATGGTGAGGGAACTGCAGTAGCTGCCGATCAGCCATGTTCAAGGTCTTGTTGTTAACCTATAATGAACAGTTCTGGACAAGGTTATCTAAAATGTCACATGTAGACCTGTAAAACACTTAGGTCATCTGGAGAAATTCTTATCCTGGGTAGTGTACCCTATAGCATACCATAGGGTAAAAGGTAAAGGGACCCCGGACCATTAAGTCCAGTCTGGACAATTCTGGCGTTGCGGCGCTAATCTCGCTTTACTGGCTGAGGGAGCCGGCGTACAGCTTCCAGGTCATGTGGCCAGCAAGACTAAGCCGCTTCTGGCAAACCAGAGCGGCATGGAGACGCCGTTTACCTTCCCGTCGGAGCGGTACCTATTTATCTACTTGCACTTTGATGTGCTTTCGAACTGCTAGGTTGGCAGGAGCAGGGACCAAGCAACAGGAGCTCACCCCATCGCAGAGATTCGAAACGCTGACCTTCTGATCGGCAAGCCCTAGGCTCTGTGGTTTAACCCACAGCGCCACCCGGGTCCCTTATATCATAGGGTAATGACCCCCAAATATGCATTTTCTGCTGTTGCCTCTGAACTACAACATGTGCTTCCCACCTCTGTATGTGAAGCAGCAACCAGCAGTTGCTTCAGTTTTCTTGTTAAACACATATCCCCCCCCCCCAAGGCTTTCTGTGACCTTGGAATCAGAACTTGTTTTTAATTGTTAGAATTCCCCGAATTCCTGTTTTTTGTTTTTATATGCTTTAAGACTACTGTTTTACTAGTTTTGTGCTGTATTTTTGTTTTAGTGATACTGTTTATTGTATTTATGTTGTATACTGCTTAGAGATTTTTTTTAAAAAAAGTAAGCAGTTTATAAATGCTTCAAATAAATTTCTATGGAAAAATGAAGAACTGGATTTTTTTGTTGTCCCACATTGCTGCATACAGCCACTGAGAATGACCCTTAGCTACATTTTTTTTAAAGGGCCCTACCCATGTCCAATGACTTCATCAGTTGGAGCTGTAATTCCCAAGATTTCTCCCTCTGGGAACATTTGAATGGCCTGAAAAAAAACAGTTTTGGAGTCAGAGCAGCACAAGTTTCCTTTTTGTATTGACTGTGGATTCTGGCCTCCTAATAAAGGAGTCATGTCGCCCTTCCTCTTTCATCTCTCTAGTCCAGCCACCCTTATTTCTCCTCATGGGGCTTTTTCGGGGGAATCAGTAAGCAAAATATGCTTGAAGCTGTAGTTTAATTGATCTTTATTTTGATGGGAGGGGAAGAATATATCTTTCCCAACGGTGCTCAAGTCACCTTGGATCACCTTTGTGGTCAGAGTACCTGATTCTGGCAATGAATCTGTGGGTTTGTTATGATTAGAAAAATAGGTATAGGTCTTTGGAGCCTTGAGCTTGTGGGCAGAGCTCAAAAGTAGCTGGAGAGCAAATGGGCTATTAGGATGTCTGTTGAATACAGTCCCAAACAAGACAAAAGCGTCTAAATACTGTACAGCATAAGAAACTACCGTATATACTCCCTGATAAAATGCACCTGTACTCTTCCTTGCTTTAGTGCTGTTGTGGTTTGACAATTATAGAGTGCCAGTAGGGGACTAGGCAGTCTGTACGCCCTGGAAGTGGCATGGGGTGCATCCAGGTACACTGTTGGCACTTTTGGGTTCTGTACAATGCCTGGAGAATCATTGCTATAATACCTTCCAGTCTAATAAGTTAGTTATGCATTAGAAAGCAGGACAGCCTCTATTTCAGTGAAAGATTCAGACATGAGATGATGGAACTGCAAAAATCTTTTTCTTTCTTTCTCCCTGCTGGATTTGTGTAGGTTGACACCTCACACAATCTTGGATCACAAGAGGGAAGTATTGTGAGCTGAGCTGCATGGCTCCACAAGAACGTCACAGTGAAAAGGGGCCCTTCTTTAGGGGTCTGGATTAGGTGATTTACCTTTGTGTTGTTCATGCATATTTTCCTGCAAGGTGGGCCCAGTGTAATGAAGTCATATGGCCCTGTTCCAGACTTTGTTGTGCTTTCTCTTCTTAAGTTTTTGTTGAGAGAAATTTCATTTGCTCACTAAAAGCAATTGCTACAAGAGAGGAAGCACGCTCCTCTCCTATGTTGGACAGAGGTATCCTGCCAAGTAGAGGTGAGGGCCCTGCTCTTGCACACATGAGCATTCTCTTCAGGAGGTATGGGGCACTTCCCCTTAGAGTTTGTGCTCTGTTCGGTTTCTCTGAAATGAGCATTGGGGTTTTTTTATAGGGTGGGGACAATAGAGTGCCCTCATTGATATCTGTTGCCTTAGGTCTCTTGGGAGGGAACTAGCAGGGGAACTCTAGGGTAGGAGATTGCTTGGATTGGGTGAGGACTGTGGAGTGTTTGCCCGGTTCAGCTTGTGGTTGGGGAGGGCAGGGCTAGATGCTGTGTGGTTGTCAGCTGCCATGCTTCCTAGATTGTCTCCTTTCTCTGGGCCTGTTTTAGAGATGGCCGACTCAGTGGCTGTTCCTGAATTTTGAAAAGCTTCCTTTTGTGTCAGCTTCTTGTAGTCCTACCCATCCCCAAGTATATTTGAGAGTTGGGACAACTTTTCCCTTGCTTTATACATAGAGGTAAAGAAACTACATTCTGCTACCACAGAAGCAAGCCTTCTTCAGTTTTGTGGCATATGTCTAGTGTCAGAGTCAGTCAGGAAGCATAGGTAGTGAGTGCTATGTGATGGCAACAGCAAGAAACCTGACTTGAGATGTGTCATGTTAGTTGAAACTATTTCTTTGGAGGGTGCAGTTTGAGGTGTGGAGGGGAGCTCTCTAAGAAGGAGAAAGGGCCCCAGGCAGTTGAAAGTACCATTTATCTGAAAGTCTGCAAAGTTTATCAATGTGGCTTGGGGGTTGAGCAACTCTTCTGTCCCTCCCCGCCCTGCTGTTTCCCATTTTTGAGGGTGGGATACACAATAACTAATGAAATGCCTTTAATGCAAGAGTCTCCAGAGAGGCAGCAACTTCCTCTGGGAATTTTGAAGCATATGTAACTGCTGCATCATTGGGCCTCAGGACAAACACTCTTCCTTTCTGCCTTTAGCTTCAAATAACTTTCTTTCCCAAAACGTCTGTACAGTGGGGAGGAGGTGTCAGTTCCCATCGTTTCCAATTATTACGACAAGGTGGCATGTGGGAAGGCTGCCTTGCTTTGCAGACTAGGGAGGACATCTGTGTGCCTGGGGACATCTCATTGGCTCTGTCTGTCCTAGGCTTGTGCAAGAACCTGATCTTTCTGGGCCTTCATTTGGTTGCAGCACTCTCTTAGCAAAAACGTCTCAGATGTGTGGTGTTGAATGTTGCTGCCTCCTGTAAGGCTTATGCCATGCCAAAAAAAGCTTGTTTGCTGGGGGGGGGGGAGCTTGGGCCTTGTCGTAAGAGTTGGGTTGATGTTTGTGCATGGTGAAGTGGCATTAGGGATAGCAGGATTTTCATTTCATGCTGTTTTCCTTTTCTACGCAGCCACTGTTTGCTGCCTCTGATCTTTGATCTTGCAGTTAAATTACCCCCCCCCCCCCCCGCTTCCATTAGCTCAGTATTGTGGTGGTTCAGACTTGACTGCACATGAGAATTTCAGTTGTGTGAAAGTTGAATGGATGTGCCATAGAGAAAAGTTTTGAAGGGCTTGGAGAGCTAACCAGCAGTAGTTACCAAGACATAAACAAGGACTTAGGGTTGGGTACATTCTTCTCTATTCTGAGCAGTGAATTGCGGTTCGAGGACCCACCCCCCGCAAGAAATAAAGACACAGTGACACCTGGATTTGAGTTAATGGGTAAAATAAGGCCACAACTTTATTGGTTAGAGCAAGTGAGAGGTATTGGCTTAGGCATTGGACACCCTAGCAAGCATGACTCCACCCCGCTCAGCAGGGAGTCATACAAGGTTAACACCCAGAGGGAGGAGCCTGTTGATGCAAATACAACTGAAAGCTCCCCCTGGTGTCACCGGGGGTCTTGCCATTGCCCTAGCCCCCAGCAGGGCATCGGACGGGATCCACGACCGCCGGATCCCTTAAGGGGATTCCCCTATAAGAGGAGGGTTGGATGATGGCCACAACCAGTCCTCAAACACACCAGACAACTCCATATTCCAATGCCTACCGCCAAATACCAAAAGAAGTTGTGACGAAATGCTACGAGGTAGGCGAAAAAACCAAGAGGCCGGTGCCAATTAGCCAAATGGATAAAAAGACTCCTACCAGGCCCCTTGGGCAACCAAGGCAACCAACCTAGGTCCATAGCAAGGTCAAAGCACACACACAAAGGGAAGACCTAAAGGGAGGGTGGGCGGGTGATCCGTCGGGATGCAGCAGAAGGAGGATTCAAATGCTGCTGCGCCGCCTTAAATGTATGTAGACCCCCGCCCTCAGGCGGGCCCTATTGGCCAGCCAGAGGCTTGGCGTGGCAGCAGGGATAGGATGTAGCAGGGGGCCGATGCACCCCCCCCCCACTTGCCGCAAGGAGCGGGTCCCGCTCACAAAGTCTCCCCTCCCAGAAGAGGAGAGATCTTGCAGATAAAAAGAGTAGAATCATAAAGCTGGAGGAAGCCTTGTAGCCCATCTAATCCTGATCCTTGCTTGTTGCAGGGCAGTCCAGCTTTTCATACCAAGGGGGCTGTAACCTTGAACCCATGGGCTGCACACATGGGGAGTATGGGGCTAAAATTTGACACACACCCCTAAAGGAGCAGGGACCAAGCAATGGGAGCTCACTCCGCCGCGGGGATTCGAACCTCCGACCGGCAAGCCCTAGGCTCTGTGGTTTAACTCACAGCGCCACCCGCCACCTCCTACCCTAGCCCTGCCCAAAGCCTGATAAGTGAGGTGCTGAGCTTTGGGGAGGAGGTGTGAGGCTCTGACAGGGTCTTAGAGCCCTCACACCTCCTTCCCCAAAGCCAGCAGTGTCAACTAGGCTCTCCTGCTTTGTGGAGCCCATTTGGCTCCCTGGTACACTTCAGAGCTTAGAGTGAGGAAACAGGCTTGGATATGGCTTGGATGTGAGTGGAGGAAAATGCAATCAAATGCTGGTGAGAGCTCATCATCAAATCTACCTAGTGGCAATGAGACCATTGCATCCTCATTGTGCTGTTTGGCAGAGCTTTTCTGGGTAGTATGGGGCCTATTACAGTCTGGCCTGAAGGAGGCAGTAGAACTGATGTCAGCTCGCTGTGACCTGTTTCCAAAGCATTTTGAGGGGAAAATCACTTGCATCCACTGGGATCTTGACTCCACTGTTAAAGCAGATGAATATCAGATGGTATTTAGAGTCCAGTCCTGTTGTGTTGGATGAGTTTCAGTTAGTAAGGCTTGAAGATGTGGGCAAGGTGCATGCTTCGGTCAGGGCAACCAGTTGTGCTCTGGACCATTACCTCTCTTGGCTTAAAAAAAAAACTAGCAGGGAGGGGAAGACTGGCTAGGCCAGGGAGGTGATTAATATCTCCCCAAAAGATGGGGTGGTCCCTGCCTGTTTGAAGGAGGCAGTGGTGAAACCACTCCTTAAGAAATCCTCCCTGGACTTGGAAAATCTAAAATTACCAACCAGTTGCTAATCTCCCCTTCTTGAGCAAGGTTATTGCATGGGTGGTCGTGGACCAGATCTAGGCACTTTTGGTAGAAATTGATCCATTTCAATCTGAGTTTAGGCCTGGTTTTGGCACAGAAACTGCTTTGGTCACCCTGTATGATGACCTCTGTTGGAGTAGAGACAGGGAAACGTGTCCCTCTTAATTCTCCTCAACCTCTCAGTGGCTTTTGATACCATTGATATACGTCTGGAGTGGCTGTCCAAGTTAGGGATGAGAAGGACCACTTTGTGTGGTTCTGGTCCTGCTTAGATGGTCATTACCAGAGGGTGATGCCTGGGGAGTGCACTTCAGACCTGTGGAACTTTCAATGTGGAGTTCCTTAGGGTTCAATTTTATGTTTAACATCTACATGAAACCATTGAGTGGAGTTTTGGAGTGCATTGTCAGCAATGTGCTGATGACATACAGCTCTATTTCTCCTTTACATCTGCAGGTGTGGCAGTGGATGTGCTGAACCGTTGCTTTGCCTGGATAATGGACTGGATGAGAGCCAACAAAACTGAAGCTCAATCCAGTTAAGACTGAAACACTGCTAGTGGGTAGTTCCCTAGACTGGATGGCTGGGAGGGGGTTACACTCCCTCTGAAGCGGCAGGTACGTTGCTTGGGGGTACTTCTGGATCTTTTGCTGTTGCTTGAGGCTCAAGTAGCTTCAGTGGAATGGAGTGTCAGCTTCAGTTGGTGGCCCAGCTGTGCCCCTTTCTGGACAGGAGTAGCCTAACTACTCTGGTAATCTCTAGGTTAGAATATTGCAACACATTATATGTAGCTCGGCCTCTGGATATGATTTGGAAACTACAGCTGATGGGCCAGTTGTTGGTTCCATAAACTAGTCCTCAGTGTCCCTAACCTGTAAAAAGCATTATTGAGAAAAGCTGCTTGCACAACCTGCAAAGGCAGAAAATAACACAATAAAATTCAAAACAGTAACAAATAATTGCATATTTATTCAAAATCCAATTAAAACTATTAATTTTAATTCAACAAAATAGATGAACCTGATCCAGTGATACCAGCTTTTTGAAGTCTGATAATCATTTACACCTCCAGTGTCACCCTGCCATTCCCTTGCATCTTAGTGCCACCCTAGGTAAACAAACTGCTCCCCAGAGGGCTGCAGCCCCCACTTTCATAACCCACTGCTCTAAATGGTGGTCTAGAAATATTTTTAAATTGTAAAAGGGCAAACAGTCGAGAGCGCCTTTTCTGTTGTGGCACCCTTGCGTAGGAACCATATTCTATTTGAGTTACAGCAACCCCCACATTGATAGTATTTCAGTGCCTGCTGACAACTCCTTTGTTTTCTCAAGCTTTTGCTATCAATTAGCACCAGTTCATTCTTAATCTGTTTGCTTTGGATTTACTACTTTATGGTGGTTGTTATAAACATGTTGATTTTATTGTAATTTTACATTGTGCTGTCCAGTTGTATGCTTTGTAATTTTAAAATGAAGTGTTATAAAATATTTTAAATAAATAAATAAAAACTAGAAGTCAGCAATGCTTAAAATGTCCTTTGCCTAATGCTGAAATGACAGCAAAGTAGGAGCCAGGTAAGCCTCCCTTGGGACAGTGAACGAATCCTGAAAAGGACTCTTTCATTTGCTACCTACTTTACTTCAGATGGAGGACACATCCAGAAAAGGCTCTTGGATGTACATTTTGGCACAAGGGGGTATTGATATGAGAGAAGATGGTCTAGTCCTGCACCATGTACCGGTAGGTCTTGTGTCAGTACTGTATTTTTAATTGAGCCTGGAGCCTGGAGGTGAACAGGAAGCCAATGAAGTGGGTGGGATAAGAACCCACCTCCTGGGTCTTGTTGACAGTGTAGCAGCTGCATTCTGAGTTAATTGAAGTTTCTATTTTGTCCTCAAGGCAGCCCTACAGAGAATGCATTGCAGTAATCCAGCCAGGATATACTGTAATTTTGGCTATTGAGGAATGTGACAGGCTGCCCATTGAAAAGGGCAGATCAGTTTGTTCATATTTCCCCTTCAACTGACTGCCATTTAGTTTCCATGCCCAGTTCAAAGTGCTGGTTTTGGGTGCTGATTTTCTCAGGGAATGTCTCCTTCCATATGAGTTTCTGACTCTTAAGATGTCTAAGGAGGTCCACCTCTACTTTCCACTATATGAAGAAGTTAGGCGAGCCTCTGCAGTTAACAGGACTTTTTCTGTGGTAGCCCTGACATTCTGAAACTCTGTTGCAGGAGCAGTTTGTTTCAACCTCCTCCCTGCTTTCCTTGCCACTCTTAAACAGGTGGGAATCTTAGCTGATCTATTGCAAATCACCCAGAAAACTACCAGTAGATCCCAGTTGACATTATTTCCACTCATATGGTGGAAGTGATTGTTTCTAGGAAAAACACAGGAGTCCATCACACTCTTATCTGGCAAAGGTGTGTTGTCTTCTGAACTGCGGTCCTGGCAATAAGCAGCCTTGGGTTGAGGATTTTAAAAAACAAAACCTAGAGAACTCAGTGGAAGGTTTTATCATCCGTGTTTCTGTGTGTTTACACTGGTAAGATGACAGGAATTTTGCTTTTTCTGAAAACTGTAGGGCACCCCATCCCTTAAATATTGTCTGAAACAACACTGCTTTTGTGATCAGCACCAGGTTTCCCTTTGGACTGTGAGCTTCGTGTTAGGCTGCCACCTGCAAAATGGAACCAGCTGTCTCTGGAAGCCTGAGGCAAGGGGTGGGACTTGCCTACAACCTATGGAGAACCCAGTGAATCAGTAGATTTTGGTGTCTGTGGTCAAAAGGTGTACTTTTTCTTTTTTCTGTTTGAAAAAAACTAATCACTTGGGCAAATAGCAGTGATACAATAAAAATATTCAATTGGAATAGAATAGAAAACTCTTACTAGTGATTACAATATTAGCAAGATTCTGACTGCTTTATTCATCACAACTTAGCTTTGTCTATTCCTCATGACCACCTTTTCACCTTCTGATGGTGAAATGAATTTGTAGAACACTTTCAGGAGAAACTGCCATGTACTGTATGGAATTCTTGCCTAGTCCTGCCCCAGCAGAAGCTCTCCCAATCTTGCATTTCCTGTTTTTGCAGAGTAGCCTGGCTAATCTGTTGTAACCAAAATAGAAGGGTTGTAGCCGTTCTCAAACCCATTTTGGTGCTTGGTGTGTAGAGGCTAGTCTGTTGAGGTATAGAATCATAGAAGTATATGCCCCAGCCCTCTTTGTACTTTTCCTCTCCTTGGTATCCTGTGAAATTGCCTTGTGCTTCTGTTTGCACAGATGTGAGCCCCTCCCCCTCCCCCTCCCTTTTGAGGAAGTTGGCAGGCTGCCTCCTTTCAATGACCCACCTAGAGCTGCTGTCCAGAGTAGATTTGTATATGCTAATGGCCTTGACTTGTCCTAGCTTGTTTGTGGTGATTTGTGACTGCATTTATATGCAAATACTAACAACTTGCTGCTGAGTTAATTGGTGCTTTTCTTTTTGCTTCCTACAGCTTCGGGAAAGGGTTGGTTTCTTCTTATTCCAACCCTCTCTGGCTCTATAAAGATATGTATCTACCATAGTGAGGCTGAGGGTAGATAGGGATAACCTCTGACCACATGAGAGGTGGTTTGCAGGAAGCTCCTCCTGTCACCCTCTTACAACTATTGGAGGGTGTGTGTTTAACACACTGAGCTTTCAAGCATGGCTGGAGTTTATGGAGGGTTTAGTTTTAGTAGTTTGAGAGAAAGAGAGAGAGAGAGAGAGAGAGAGAGGAAGGAAGGAAGGAAGAAAGAGTATCTATCTTATCTATCTATCTATCTATCATCTATCATCTATCTATCTGTATCTGTAGTGTGTTGCTTTGGATTAGGAGAGACAACTAAATGTTTGCAGGTACTTGATGCCATGGAAAGCATTGGCCTTTATGTGCTTCCTCATAAAAATGGTACATATTATTTAGGTGGTTGAGTAGTTTCCCCCCCCATCTTTGCTTTGGGTTTTTTTATATTTGTGTATATTCTCCCCCCCTTATATACAGTTCTTTGCCCAAAATCAGATTCACAAATAAAAGTGTAAAATATGTTAAAATCACAAAAACCTCATTACTTCAGAACAAACCCAAGACAATACATTCTACTAAATGGGTTCATCTAAAAGATTCAAAAACCCAACATCATTAGGAGGTACCAAAATCTTCAGTAAAGAGCAAAGCTGAACTCACCTCCAGAGCAGGGAATTCTACAAGAAGAGTGCCAAGGTTGAGCAGGCATTTACTCAGGTCACCACTCCCTGCCACCTACGGTAGTTGGTCCTTGAGAAATGGTTGGGGAGGAGGCAGCTGTGTAATTGTACTTTCCCTATCACCCCCAGTTATTAGATTGCTCCCCCTCAGATTTTCTTTGGACAGGAGCAGGTGCGATTCTGAAGCCAATCATGCTGTTTGTTGCTTGGACATGCTTCAGGATTCTTTCAGCATTAGTCTACTTTTGAAAAATCATTGGAAGGGCCTGGAGCATGTGCCTTGTGTGCAGAAGGTTTTATATTCCAACTCTGGCATCTCCACTTAGCAGCTCTCCACTGTGATACCCTTTTGCTACTAACAGTAGATTGGGGTGGTAAAGTGTAAAGACCAGCTAGTGTGCACCTTGAGCATACCTATCACTCTGAAAATGCAAACCTCAATGGTAGAGGATGTACTTTTTGTTGTTTTTCCCACAGGATGTTTGCAGAATGTCCAGTACAGTGGTACCTCGGGTTAAGAACTTAATTTGTTCTGGAGGTCCATTCTTAACCTGAAACTGTTCTTAACCTGAGGTACCACTTTAGCTAATGGGGCCTCCCGCTGCTGCCGCACCACAATTTCTGTTCTCATCCTGAAGAAGCAAAGTTCTTTACCCGAGGTACTATTTCTGGGATAGCGGAGTCTGTAACCTGACGCGTCTGTAACCCGAGGTACCACTGTAATACCTTTCTTCCAAGTGGCAGAATAGGTTATGCTTCTGAGAGAGGTGCATCTTTGAGCTGCTTCCAAATGAAGATGACTTCTGGAAAAAGTAATTTTTAAAGGAAATGATATTAAGATTGCATGTTTGTGAGTATTTCATTCAGTTTTCTTGTGGCTGATGTCTAGAAGGAATGGGATGTTACTTGGGTCAGGATCCAGTTAGGAAGGGAAAACTCTTCCTCCTTTTTTGTTTCCTTTCTCTGCATGGAGGTTGGGAGTCCATTTGCTCTTGCTTGTATCGAAGGCCACAACTTGTATATTTCTGGAGTCCTCTCCAGGCATTCTTTGGCTGGGGAAAGCAATGGGGACCCAATTTTCTTGATAGTCCAAAGTTTTCTGGCTCTTGCAGTTTGTACCTAGAGAGTGTTGAGTCTTCCTTCTATTCTGCCCTGCAGTAAAGTATTTTTTACAGTTACTGAGTCAGTGAGATTTTTTTAAGCCTTTGTTTTTGCTCTTGAAAAGTAGGGCTGGGCTGTGGCTTCACTGTTGCAGGCAGGGAGCAGCAGAGACTGAGCTGGCAGCACTCTCCAATCTGTGCTGACATGATTCCCCCCCACCTTTGAGAGGGAGGGAGCTACACTGCACACTTTGCCTGTTTGGAGAACAGTGTCCAGCCTGCTGTGTCTGACATCTCTAAAGTGGTTCCTATATCTCAGGCCCTCCTTGCATATGTGGTTAGAGGTACAGGGAGGCAGCTGGAGGACTGGGGAAGCAACATTTATTTATTTGCTGCTCCATGTCAAGAGTTTGTGGCTAGAGGGTTGCTAGTACCCTGCTCTTGACAAGGAAAGAGTGGCACCTATTCCTTCTTGTGGGTGCCTCTGTATCGCTGAGCCCTGCAGCTGGCAGGCACTATGAAGGAATTTCTCTTCCCTCTCTCTGCTTGTGGTAGGGGCAGACCCTTGAAGGGCTTGGTTTTCCTTCAACATTGTATTTTTCAGGCTCCCACCCTCAAAAGACAAAAGAGATCTGGAAGTACAGACCTGTCCTGCTGCATTCCTGAGCAACTTGGTTTTGATTAACTCAAGGTGGGGGGTGATGTGGGTTTACCTTACTGACAATAGGGATCTAAGTGCCTGAGGAAGATGCTTTCCACCCCCATCAGAAGCCCAGAGTTTGGCTTTTCAACCTTTCCTTCGTTCCATTTTGGCAACCTAGGCATATTATATGTTCTTGCTGGGCTTTGTGCAGGTTAGACGCCCCCCTTTCTTTTCTCTGTGAAGAAGCACATTCTTGTGTTAATCCTGCTATAGGAAGAATGTCAGTGGCTCTAATGTTGGGCCTCTGCTGTGGAGGGTTGAGTGGGTAATGGTCCCTTCATGGAAGGGTGGATGCGAACTCCTCTGATGTGGTCTCTTTTTCTGTCTAGGTGCTCTTAAGTTAAACTTTGACCGGCTGTGGAGAGCTTTGACAAAAATGTATTAAAACCAGTGGGAGGGGTGTATGTGGCTGATTTCAGCATTGTAGCATGGTTTGCCGGGACACAGGGCGGAGTTTGAACAGAGCCCACTGTTCCAGCCCAGCCCTTGCCGCCAGAGTGACCCCCCCACTGCAGCCAAGCTGCAGGGGTGTAGTGGGGGGAGGCTGCCAGAGCAATGGTCCCAGGTCCACTATTCTGGGGGGCTCTGCACATTTGGCTTCTCACGCTGCCCTGCCAGCCCTGCGCCACTTTGTGAGGCTGGAATCTGATCTGAATGATTTGCCGGGCTGATCACTGTGTGCGAGCCAAAAGTCTACATTTGTGCCAGCTTCTGCCTAACATGTTATGGGTGTTGATTGTATGGCCTTATCTACAGCAGACCTGGAACGGATCTCCCTGTGAAATGCAAGAGGAGATCTGGATTCTGAGGAAATGCTGGGCATTTGTTTGGCTCTAACTGTCTTTTCAGCTGCCACCTTTTGCTTTTTGTCTCATTTCCTAGATGGCTGGAATTCCAGTTTCCTGGAATCAGCTCTTACCTGCTGAAATTCGTCAGACACCTGCCCTTTTGCTTTTAAGTACTATGCTAGGGATATTGTCAAGTTTGCTGTAGTTGCCTTTTCAGCCTACTTTTTGACAGGCCTTTGTTTGCAATGTTCTGGGTTTTTACATCAGAGAGACAGAGACAGAGAAAGAAGACAACTGACTGACTTTGGCAATAGTGGAACAATCTCTGGTACCTTGTCCTATTGAGCTGTTTTGATAGAGGTTCTGCTCCACTGTTGGAGAAACAAAGTTTGAGGGGTGTGGTTGGGATGTTGTTAACAGGAGATCTCTTCTTGTTGATTTTTCATCTATTATTCTCTGGCCATTACATTTTTCTGTTGGGGTTTCCATGGTACGGTTTGTTGATTCCTCGCCCTTTGGGTATAAGACCACCCCAGGGGGTGGATTTGTGGGAAGGCATCCAGGAAATCACTGTGAACCGGCAGTGGGCGGAGTGATGTCGCCTGCGTCATCGGGACTCCTAGCCATGTCACACCCACCAGCTGACCAATCAGGTTAACCAGGGGGCATGGCTGCTGCTGTTAAAATCGCAGCACAGCTGGGGGACAGCCTCCTTTCGCCTCCTTTGTTGGATCACCCAGCCTACCCACCCTCTTTTTATGCGTTGCTTGACTTTGGCCTTGCTATGGACTAATGTCGGTCGCCTTGTTGATGGGGCCAGGTAGGAATTTTCCCACTTGGCAAATTGGCACCAGCCATTTGGTTTTCACCTACCTTGCAGAAATCGTCACAACTTTGTAATGTTGGGCGTTTAGGCATTGGGTAAGCCTAGTTCATGGGAGGGGAGGTTGTTGCCTCCGCCTGCCCTTCCTCATTAAGGGTATCCCGTTAAAGGGATCCAGGGATGTAGATCCTGTCCAAAGCCTGGGCGTGGGCTAGGCCATGCCACAACCCCATCAGGGACACTGGGGGTGCTCTTAATTGATGTATATCATAGGGCTCCCCCTATCGGTGGTTGACCCTTAAGAGACTTCCTGTGGGCGTGCAAGAATCATGATATAGTTGGTTTCACCTAATCCCTAAGCCAAACCGCTCGCATCTGTAACCAAAAGTTGTGGCATTATTTATCCCATTAACTCAAAATATTTGTGACTGTGTGTTTATTATCTAAGGGGAACTTTGGGGGCCTGGGGGCTCGCCACACAAGGTACTACTGTGTGCTTAGTTTTGAGCCCTTTGCAGATCCCTCTGATGGAGTGGGCGCTCCTTGCTTAGAGGGAGGTTGAAGGGGAGAAAAGCCCAGTGGCGCCTGGTCCCTGCTGGGATGAGGAGAGTAGCAGCTGTCGACCTTGGGTGAAAAGTTCAAATCTGCATTTAAAAGGCAGAAGGCCATTAAGGGCTGTGACGTCTGGGGTCAAGTTGAAATGGTTCTTGCGATTTAAGTAATTGAACCTTTCATTCAGGTTTCAAGCAGCTGGATTGCCCTCCAAAATGCTGTAGAGGGAAGTGAAGCTTATGCCTTGTGCAGTGCCAGCTTAGCTGCCAGAAAGTGCCTGGGGAAGCCTTCTGGGTGGTGATAGTCCCTTGTGGGAATGACTCTTTGGCTCCTCTCAGAAACTGTGAGCCAGTTGTAGTCAGGTCTTCCCAGTGCCCAGGCCTCTTCTTTAATCACTAGGCCAAGCTCTCCACGCTTCCCCAGCCTGATGAATGAATGCAACTGTTTGAGCTCCATGGTAACCCTGTGCAAGATCACAGCCTTCCCCTCTGAAGGAGGTGGAGGGAGATTCATGTGTTCAGGACTCTCGTCTCCATGGTGAGGAGGAAGAAGGTGGGGGAAGGCCCAGTTTCTGAGACCGTTGCATATTGGCTCTAGGGAAATTGTTGGCTTATGGGCCTGTACTGGTCTACTGTGTGGTCAGTCAGTAGTAATAAGTCCAATATTTTTCTCTCTTTCCTCCCCCCTCCCCCAGAAGAAATGCAGAGCCTCCAGGCTCCAAGTCTTTTACATGACAGGACTGGTCAGAGACATCCCCTCCTCTGCTCTGGTTTTTCCAATGTGCACGAGATGGCAGTCCCTCCCCCAGTGACCTTTGGTGCTTGCTTGCAGACAAATCAGCATCGGATGTTGTGTTTGTATGATGATACTAAATGAGAGTTGGCAAAATACAAATGATTTTTCTTAGCACTTTATTTTATTATCTATTGAAACAATTTTAAACCAACTCTTTCAAAAATGTAGTGCTGATGTGCAAAAAGCATACAAACAATACAAATGCATCAAATCCATTTGTAAAAATAGCAGAAACTGATTTAGGAGAAACTATGTCTGGTCCATAGTCTATACTGTGTCACTGACTCCTGTGCTTTACAAGAGGAATTGGGTTCAGTTGGGGGCAAACACACACAAACGATTTTCCAAATATAACAAAATGAAAAAACAAAACAAAAATCGTAACCTTTTTTGATAGACTTCCCTCCCCTCCCCCTCTTGGTTTCATTATAATATACTTGTTCATGCACATCCATAAAACCTTATATACTTAACAATCCAGTTTTAAAATCATCTCCATCGTATTACAAGTGACTTTTAAAAGTTATACTAATGTAATAATCTATACACAAAGCTTTAAAAATATGCATTGAACAGTTGCCCTTTTAAACATTTGTCCTGCATAGTTCAGTAATTTATTTTGCCAATCTTCTTTTTTATCTTCTTTGGCCAAGTCTTCATCCTTCCATAGGGGCTGGCTGGTCTTAGCCTGGCATCCAATCTCGAATATCGGAACAAAGTCTTTCGCTCAAACAATCCATCAAGTCCTATACATCTCAACATCATAACTTCAATTATTTTAACAATGATCATTTCCCACATTTTCCTCAGATCTACCTTTGGCAGTACTTTTGACAGGCTTTGTCACTGTCACTTTGTCCCTACCATCTGTGATCTACAGTGGTACCTCTACTTATGAATTTAATGCGTTCCGAACGCACATTCGTAAGACAAAAAAAATTGTAAGTCGAATCCTATAGGAATGCATTGGGAGAAAAAATTCGTAAGTCGAAGCAACCCTATCTAAAAATTCATAAGTAGAAAAAATCCTATCTAAACCGCATCCAAGATGGCGGACGGAGCTCCATTCATAAGTAGAAACATTCGTAAGCAGAGTTATTCGTAAGTAGAGGTACCACTGTACTGTAGTTCCTTTTGGGAAAAGGGGACTTGAGAGCCATTACTGCTCTTGGGCTCCCTTTTACTTTGGGATTACACTGGGAATGCTGCTTGGAAAGAATGGAAGCTGTTTCATTTGAATGTGTCTAGGTTGCCACATTGTGCCCAGGTTTATTCTATAGAGGAAGCCTGTCTGAGTGGTGGTCTGGTTCTTGCACAAATTTGCACAAATGAATGGTGCTGAATTCCAGCCTGTTTTCAGCAGGAATTGACTGGGGAGGTCCCAGACAGCACCAATTCCAGCAGCTAGGCTTGCATTTGGTGCAAAATTTCAAAGGTGCTGATTACAAGTTCTGCTTTCCCAGGAGCAACTGGGAGCATATTTTATGGCTCCTGATTGTTCCTTTGCAGCTGCTTCTTTAACTCTCCCACACTTGATGTTATAGATTATCATTGTATATTATCATTTATTAAATTTGGTAGTCACTTTTTGTCCCTGCAACTCAAAGCAACTTACAATATTTTAAGCAAAAACAAACAAATGCATGCATGCATACCATCATTAACTCCCTCTCCTAATCTTCTAGTTTCCAGGTATTAAGGGGTGGCCTTTGCTGTCGCCTGGACATTACTTCTCCCCAGGGGGAAAACTTCTTTGGTGTTGTCTAATGATGATGATAATTAATAATAATAATTTATTTATACAGCACCCATCTGACTGGGTTGCCTCAGCCACTCTGGGCAGCTTCCAAAGAAGTAAAAACATTAAAAATAGTAAAACATCAAACATTAAAAACTTCCCTATATAGGGCTGTCTTCTTCTAAAAGTCATATAGTTGGTTATTTCTTTTACATCTGATGGGAGGGCATTCCACAAGGCTGGCATGACTACTGAGAAGGCCCTCTGTCTGTTTCACTGTAACCTCAATTCTCATAATGAGGAATCTGCCAGAAGGCCCTTGGAGCTGGATCTCAGTGTCCTGACTGAACAATGGAGGTGGAGATGCTCCTTCAGGTATACTGGGCTGAAGCTGTTTAGGGCTTTAAAAATTAGCACCAACATTTTGAATTATGCTCAGAAACGTACTGAGACCGGTGTTATATGGTTTTGGCTGCCACTCCCAGTCACCAGTCTAGCGGCCACATTCTGGATTAGCTGTAGTTTCTGAATCACCTTCAAAGGAAGGCCCGTATAGAGTGCATTGCAGTAGTCCAAGCAGGAGATAAGCAGAGCGTGTACCACCCTGGTGAGACAATGCGCAGGCAGGTAAGGTCTCAGCTGGCATACCAGCCCAGTAACTGATTTAACCCCAACTCCCCTGGTGGTTGAGCCCAGGTGGGTTCTCAGTCAATCAACAAGGGCAGGGCAGGCTTCTCTCTACTGGTCACAGATGGAAAAATGCCAGCTTCCGTAGGAGCAAGGAGTGAGGCAGCTGTGGAACGAGGCCAGTTGATGTCAAGTGTGCAGTAGGTGGGTGTGGCTTGGAGAAAACATCTTTTGGGGTCAAATTAGAACCTCATTCCAGTTCTCATGCCTACAAGTTTGTGGTTCGCCACCACCAGATCAAAAATTCTGGTCCTTTTCCCCTTATGGGTTGGCAGTCTTTTAAGTCAGGAAAGATGCCTTGTAGTTTCACACAGTCTTCCTTGATGTAGTTCTGCTGGAAGCATTTGGCATTCGCCACCTTCTCCATGGATTCTAGCATTATCCTGAGCTTATTGCCATACAGCTGCATTCAAACTGTATAGCATTTATACCTAAAGCCACCACTTGGACATTTTGATGTGACACTTATTTCCAGTAGGCTTCAAGGGCTCTTCAATTTCATTGTAAGGAAGGGTTTATCACTTCTTTGACATGGTAGAGGACTCCAAAATTGAGGGGTTGTGCTTGAGTAAATAAATCCATTTCCAAAAGCAAAGTTCAATGAAAAAAAGGTAAATAAATAGCAAAGGCTCCCCACGACTGCTCTTGTTCTTCCTAGCCTGCCCTGTGGTGAGAGGAGTTATATCAAATGTCCTCAAGACCTCAGATTAGCCTCCTTGCAGCCAGGAGTTTATTTGCAGCATTGGGTGTGTTGTGTGGAATAGTGGGTAAAGAGCACATCTCTTTGGTAAAAGGGGCATTACAGTAGCTGGAGGAGCTATGTAATTTTCAGCTGCTACTCTTTGCCTGGTGTTTTGGGCTGGCCCAGAGTCAACTTATCAGCCTATGACACCAGGCTTTTCTCTTCTTTAATTTTTTAAGGTTAGTAATATCAACATCAGACCATTTGATTACTATGTATTAGTATGTACTGTATTTTATTAAGGAGTCTTGTTATTGCTTGTTTACATGGAAATACTTACACTGTGTGCTGGCTCAACAAGATGCAAAAGGGGGGCTGTAAAAGGGTTTTGGGCATGGAGTAAGAAGAGAGAATTTGCAGTTTTCTTTTCTCTCTCAACATCTTGACCTTGTGGTCCCTTTCAGCTCTATGATTATTATTCTATGACATGAATACCTCTTAAGTCATTTTCATGCAAAAGATGGAAATCAGTGCTTTGTTGGATGTCATAGTGGTGAAGGAGTTGGAACTTCTCTCATGAACTAGAGGTTGGGATTCTGCGCAGTGAAATAGTTGCAAGACTGGATGTTGACAACTCCAAGACAGGATCCACTCTGTATTTCCGTTAGCTGCTTTAGAAAAGTAAGACTGGAGGACTTAATATGCTGTCTTCAGGCAATTGCTGTAGCTCAGTGGCGATCACCTTTTTACATGTGGAAGGTCCGAAGTTCAATCCCTGACATCCCCAGGTAGGGTAAGAGAGAGCCATTGCCAGTCAGTGCTGAGCTAGATGCACCAAAGGTTTGACATAAGGCAACTTCATATGTTCTGTATGCAAGACCAGACCATTTGCCCATCTTGCCCTGTACTATCTGCCTTGAATTTCCAAGGTGTTGGGACAGAAAATAGTATTTAATATCTCTTGTCACCTGTTTCTAAGATAGGGATTGAATCCAGGGCCTTCCGCATGCAAAGATGATGTTCTACCACTGAGTGGTGGTCCCTCCTTGGGATGAGATCCTGAGCCAGTGCAACATGCCAGGTGAGTACAAAGGGGGGGGGGTGTTGCTGCCTAGGACAAGAGGGGTGAGGCCTGTGTAGCACAACAAACATGGGAAGGGATTTGAACGGGAGTTGGTGAGCTCTTAATCATATTGCTGGTAGTTTGTCGCCTTTGCAACAAATATACCTGCTATTAGAGGCTTATTCTGGAGCTCCAATTGGGCAGCTGAGGCAAAGCATTGGGTTCCTGCCTGCTTTTTCTTCAAACAATATCTTCTAGCTTCCAGATTTCTGATAAATTGATAAGAGGAATTGCGGGAGTCAATAGAGTTGTAGACACTTTGCCAATATAACCGTAGTGCTATTGATCTGCCAGTAAATTAAAGTCTTACTTAGAGGCTGCCGATATTTCTAATCTCCTGCCTCGCCAATTACAACCTTCCAGCTACCTGAGAGAGACAGAGCAGGCAGGCAGGCCCAGCTGTTGGGCCCTGTTTAGTCTGGGGAGCTGCCAGGATACAAGACAATTCATTGGAGTATGAGAGGCTGTGGCTGTCTTACCATGCTACACTCCCCCCTCAAAGCATTTTAGTCAAGGAGAGACCCTTCCCATGTCCTCAAAAGGCCAAGGAGTGAGGTGACAAAAGGCCTTTTAAGTACACAACAATTTTGTTTATTTTCGCCAGTAGTTGGAATGCTGTGTTTGGTGAATCCTTGGTAATTCGTGTAAAACGTGTTTGTGGGAACAAGCACTGCTGTAGTTTTGGTGGCAGATAGCATTGTTATTACTCACCAGAAAGAGGATTCTGTGGCCACAGATGTTCAAGAGCCATTGCTGGTCAAGGAGTAGCATCAGTCACCACTTTGGGTAGTCAGTTGCCTTTTCTTCCTGTTTGCTTCACACACAGGGGAAATCCCAAAACTTGCTCTTCTGGGTGTATGTAATTTGAGGGGGAAATCTCTACCATTCATTTTTCTGACAAAATTTTTCTATTCCTAGATAATACAGAATGTGTTAAGCAACAGAATTCTGTAGAGATCTGATATATAGCCAGTCTCCATTCTTTTGCTGGGCAGCAGCATGTGCGGGGTTTAGCAGAGTGCTATGATGTGCAGAGGCAAAAGGCCGTGTTGGGAGCACAGGGGGGCTGCCCCCTTTCTGTAGTTTTAGCCCACCCTCCTCCCCCTCCCCTCACCCTGTTCCTGCTTGTTTGAAGCTGGACAAGCAGCTGAGTTGCTTTCAGAGGTCCAAGAAAGAACAATGGGATCGTTGAGCTCCCTGCTGGGGGTCCTGTTTTGAGTGATGATGGTCTGAGCAGATTGTTCACCTGATAAGCTCCTTTCAAGTCTCTTTATGTTTGAAAGTCCACAGTCGGCTTTGGGAAGAAATCTCCAGATAAATGCTGTGTTCTTTCTAATACCCCAGAGCAAAAATCAATTGGAGGGATAATTCCTCCCCTTGTCCTACACAGACTTTCATGTGTATATATCTCCAGCAGCACCTTCACATATGGAAAAGATTTCTTATATTGCCCTTGGATAAAAGCTTCTGCACTGATTGTGCAATGTGTGCCCTCTGGAGGATAGGTGTATTTTCCCAGGCAGAGTTTGGCTCCTGTGTTTTCCTGTTGAATTTAGATACAAGCAGAGAGAGGAAGATGAGAGCTACCCAGCTGAGCCCAGCTATAGGTTGTTTTAGCAGCAGATAGAACTACATGATGAATCCTCTCAACCTCACACTGAAAGGAGGAAAGATACTAATATCTGCAACTTGGAAGAGTAAGTCTTGGTGACTGTCTGAAGAGAGGGTGGCCTGCATTATACATTGGTTGTTTCTGTGCTTTATGTGAGTTGCTTTGAACACCTCTGTTTGTGGGGAAATTTGAAAATTCAGATATTTACCCATACTACATGCACAATAGAAAGGTGATGTGAGCATTGGATTGTGTGAAATCAGAGTATGTTAACCCCATTGTTCTGAACAATGACCCAGTGCCCATTCTGGAGTTCAGACCACCTTTCTTACTCTTAAGTAATTCAGTGATCTCCAGGTTAACTGGAACTGGTTACTTCTGATCAACTATATTAAGCTAAACAGACACAGCTAGTTGAGGAAGCATTTTGGACATCCATGGTTCACAACACTGGTGAAAATTCCAGCAGGATCGCCACCCTTGTCACTTCTGCAGAATCCAATCACTTTTACATTTAACTTACTGAGAGTTCTATTAAAGGATTGGAGTCCAGGTGAAAGGAGTTTATGTGTCCATTATTTCAATTAGCAGAGCATGGTTTGTTTTATGTGATTCATGTATAAATTTATTTTATTCATTCCAATCGTGTGTCCGCCTAGAGGTGCTCAGCTTGGAGCATTTCACTGTAGCCAGTCTATAAATGCTTACTTTTCTGGAGAGTTGGTGTTACAACTGGTGGGGTGTGTGTTTATGTCTGTTTCTTATTTTTATTTAGGAGCATAGCTAGATAAACTCTTTTTCCAGCAAGGAGGATCTTTTTGGAGGAATTGGATGAAGTTGATAAACTACTCTCAGCCCTGGCCAAAGCCCATTACCCATGATACAAGGAACAAGTTGGAGAGCTCCAGGCAGCACTAAGCGTTTGTAGTTCTTATCTGTCCCTTAAATGGCTTTGCAGTATTTATCTGGTCTGCAGTGTCTGAGCAAACATAATTCTGAGGGTGAAGGGGAGCTTTAGAACCTTCTGTTCCTACTTCTTCACAGTTAGGGTGTTCTTTCTCCCTACTGCACAGTATATTTGAGCCTAAACTCATCCTCCTGCCACTTGCCATTGCTGTTGCTGTGTTGGAGCCATTTTGCTGACTCATTGGTTTGGACTGAGATTTGTCCCACTTTCATTACTCACCATGGCTTCTGTGTTCAATCCCTGTGAAAGTCCTCCTATCTTCTCTGCAGCCTCCTGAGTCACTTCATTTCTGTAGTTTCCACTGTTCTTCAGACATCTTTGCCTGCTCAGTTAGCAGCATTAAAAATGGGGGGAAAGGGAGTTGGGATAGCATTTGGAGGAGCAGTGGTAACTGTTTCTGGCCGAGTCTGCTGACTTTGAAATTAGCCTTGATTTGTGATTGAGCTCAACCTGAATATATTGCTATGACTCAGTGCAGGACAGGATGGCGGCCTTGACAGCAGGGAGGGGAAAGTGAGTGCACAAGCAAGCAGTCTCCCCTTCCATTGGCATAACCTGTGAAATATTGCCTCTTGTGGCTGTGTCTTGCACTCTTGCTGAGCATGATGCCCAGTAGTGTATTAAACACTAGTTGAGTCAGGAGGGCAGCTGATCACCCACGAGAGATAAGCCAAGTTCTCTGATGGCAGATCAATAAAGGTTAGTGACATCATATCTCAAAGTGAGAGAACCTGCTTTCCACAGAGCTGTTTATCAGATGACAGCCTGAAACACTGTTAACATTTTCCTTGCCAGGGACGTGCTTCCCACTAGAACTGGCCTCTATGATTACTCTGGGCCTTGTTGCTTTACACCTTTGCCTCAACTATCCTCATGTCTGTCCTCTTGTGGGTCTGTCATGTGAGGAAAGTATGCATGTTGTGCTTACCTGCTGTATTCCTCCGTAGACTGAGGTGTCCATTGGGGTTTGCTAAGGATTTGTTCCAATAGGTTTGGAAAAGAGCATTTGAGCAAAAAGCAGCCAGAATTCCTATTGAGGCATTCTCATCATTCCACTGGCAGCACAGTGAAAGGGACTGAGAGCAGGCTGAGTAGGTCACAGTGACCAAAGTTCCCTCTAGTCTCACCCATTCAGATTGGAAGTGCCCACATTTCCAGATATCTTCATGTTGGTTGGCTTGTGAGCTGGACACGGGATCTTGCAGGACAAGACAGGTCTCTAGCATAGGAGGGGTTAACTCACAGGAAGGGAGTAACAGCTGGACTAGTCTCTAAGGCTTCTGCTCCCTCCCTCCTTCTCCCAAGGCCATTTTCAGAGGGCAGTGCCAGTTCAGGGGGAGGTGGGATGATGTCTGTGATCCCAGTCCCAGCTAATGGGCTGGTGTCCAAATGGAAAGTGTATTTTCAGGGTAGAAGTGCTGAGCCGTTAGTGGGGCCTGGATTACTGGGTGATTGTGCTGTCAATACTGCTGTATTGAGTCTGAGCAAGCCTTCACAACACAAGGAAACACTTAGCTCACTGCTCCTGCTTATTGAGAAGCCAATAGCAATTTACTGGCTGACACTTGACATCAGATCCATTCCCTGAGGTACAGTTCCTGCAAAACTATCCTTGTGTCCTCTCTCAACTTACCATTCTTGTTGCCCTCTTTCTTACCTGACATGTTGGGGGAGGGGGTGCAAGTGTTTGCCTTTTGTGTGTGCGCCTCTGCTAGACTTCATGGCTTCTGTGGAGTAACCACTCATTCCCATGGCATGCAGCGCACATGCTTTCACAGTTCAATAAGGGCTGCTTCCTGGGATAACGTGAAACTTTTGTGTGTGTATGAGAAGACTTTTGCTGTGTTTATTTTGGCAGTAAGGACAGGCGAAGGGCTCCTAATGTGCTACAGAAGGGGCAATACTAGCCTGAGTTTCTACCGTCTTTCCCCTTTTTTAAGACACCGTCTTATAACTTTTTTTCCTCAAAAAAACACAGGGTGGCTTACTTTCGGTGGGATGTCTTATTTTTTTTATTACCGGTACAGTTTTTACAGCTCAGGGCGCTGGCTCAGGACGCTGCTCGGTTCTCTTGAGTGCTCGGCGCTGCAGCAGCCACTGGTTCCGGGTGGCGGGGCAGCAGGCATCCTAGGCCGGGCCAGGCAGAGGCCGCTGGCTCAGGCGCTCAGCCTGCTGCTGCAGGGCGCTCCAAGCTCCTTGGCCAGGCCAGGCAAGGAAGAAGCAATGAGCCCAGCGGTGGCGACAAGCACAGAAGCGGCAGGGCGGCGATGGACGAGAAGGCGGAGCGCGGGGATGCAGCCAGCAAGGCGGGAGCGTGATCAGCTGTTAAGCGGAGCTCTTGGAGCGCCACTTCAGAGCTGAACGCGCTCTTGCAGTGCCAGCTGCATGGAGTGACTCTGTGAGTGGAGGTGCCTGTGGGGGTTGGTTTCCGCGGAGTGGAAGTATGGCTTATTTTGGGGGTATGTCTTATATTTCTCAAATGCTTAAAAACCCTGCCATGGCTTACTTTCTGACTACGTATTAAAAAAGGGGAAACAGGGTAAGCTGCTTGTGCCCAGGACAGGCTTCTTGGAGGTTCTCCTTCTTTTCGTCTACTCCCAATTTTGCCTGTACTTAATGTTCATAGAAATAAATTGTTCAAGTTTTCAGTGCAGTAGGGTATAATTAAAGTAGCTCTTCATATGGAAAATCTGCAGCAAAATGCTCTAACTTCTAACAGAAGTGTTGCTGTTCAGGGAACGAGCCACACCCTCCCCCAGGATACAGTGGTACTTTGGTTGTCGAACTTAATCCATTCGACTCCTGGAATGGTTTGAAAACCCAGGCATGGTTTCCAATTGGCTGCAGGAGCTTCCTGCACTCAATTGCAAGCTGCATCAGACGTTCAGCTTCCAAAAAAAGTTTGTAAACCAGAACACTCACTTCCAGGTTTGCGGCATTCGGGAGCCAAAATGTCTGAGTACCAAGGCGTTCGACAGCTAAGGTATGACTGTATTCCATTTGGAAAATTCCCCCCCCCCCATTTCTTGCTTTCTTTTCTAACTTGACATGTCAACATATTATGACATGTATACCCCTCATTTGGGGGGAGGGTTCTACAAATCTTGAGGTTCCCCTGAGTATGCTGACAAAGCTACAGTGAAACAATAGGGTAAAACAGCTCCACTTCTGTTGACACTCATCACCTGAGTTTACTATTAGAGAGTGATAGGATTCTGACATTTATGGGCATAATGACCACACAAAACATATTTCAGTCACATTTCAAATGAAAGGACTAGGAGGTTAATCCTCATGTGTAGAGAGCTAGTTCATCACTTATAGCATGCAGTGGTGATGGATAGATCATGGCACAATGGTTTGATTCCAGGGAGAGCATCTTCAAATGATTGCACAACATAAACAAGTTGAAAACTTAACCTTTTCTAGTTTTCCAGTTGCTTATGACTTTGATGTAGGTGCTTTGGTTGCCGTACATCCCTCTTCTCCATATCCGGAGGGCTGGACCCAGAGACACTAGGAGGAGCTAGTGATGTCTCCATTTCTGGATTGCTGTCTTCCTGATAAACTCTTGGCATGACATAGATCTGCACCTCCTTTCTTTCTGTTGGCTGCTAGAAATCCTTTTTTCAACTTGTGGTTATATTAGATATTAGCATGAATGAGAGCATACTGGGTGGTGGTGGTGGGAGCTAAGATAGTCAAGAACAATGTGAGAAGTGATACTTTGGTCTAAGTGGCTCAGCTTGCTTGTGGAAAGCTTTGAAGCTGGTTATTAGTTCCCAGTTGTTTGTGCAAAGTTCAAAATGCAACTCAGTCAGAAAATTTAATCAATTAAAGTTTATGTCTCTCCTGAGCCCCAAAATAAACTTTGGAATACCTCATATTATATAAGTCATTGACTGGGGGATAATCTCCTACAAGATATACAAAGCTTTTCTCCAATCAAGGTTGTCATGTTTCTGCAACATACATGAATGTGTGGTGACCTCAGATGTCACCAATAAGTAACGATCAAGGAGTGCACACTCCACAATAGGTTTTAGGCCAAAAGAATCTTACACCCCATATCCAGTAGAATATCCTTTGATATGGCATTTAGTCATATACTAAATGTCAATCATAGCCAAAATATGAAAAAATGAATAAAGAACTTGGGGTGTATATCATCAAACTCTAATGAATAAATGATGATCTCAGATTAACATGGGTGTATATGTGTCATATTTGACACTGGCTTGTCCTGAAATAAAGCAATGGATCAGATCTTATTCAGTGTCATCTTACATGGGATACTGTTCTAGAAATAAGGATGTATCAACATTTACTGTGGATGCACATCACAGCCACACTGGTTTCTTAAGATGCCTCCCACAATTTTTACTTGTTGGAATCATCTGCATTTGTGCCTTCAATATTTCACCTTTAAGAAATTCCCATCCATCTTCAATTCTCTTCTCTCTGAGAATTTCTGACCATGGAATCTCACTTAAGCTTTTAGAAATCCACCTTCATAAAGTCCAGAGTAAATATCCAACTACACTCAGCTTTCCTTTGCCTCTGTATCATGAAACCCAGGAGGACATGATCACTTCCTCCTAAGTTTCCCAGTATTCCCACTTCATTAATGAGTTTCTCTCTGTTGGTGAGGACCAAGTCCAAGATAGATGATCCCCTTGTTTCTTCCACCTTGTGGGAAATGAAATTGTCAGTGAGGGTGTGGAGGAATTTGTTAGACCTTGCATTCTTGACAAGGTTTTGAATTCCAACAGATATTAGGGAAGTTGAAGTCTCCCATGACTTACTATCTCTCTCTCATTTGAATGTATGGTAATCTGCCGTAGGAAGGCATTATCTAAGTCAGGCATCCCCAAACTGCGGCCCTCCAGATGTTTTGGCCTACAACTCCCATGATCCCTAGCTAACAGGACCAGTGGTCGGGGAAGATGTGAATTGTAGTCCAAAACATCTGGAGGGCCGAAGTTTGGGGATGCCTGATCTAAGTCTTCAGTGTGGCTTGGAGATCTATAGCAGATACTCAAAGTAAGGTCACTATTGTTTCCCTCTCTTACAATTTTTACCCTTATACGTACTCTCAAACTGCCTTCCATGTTCCAGGTCATGGATCTCTACACAAGTGTATTTATCCTTTACATATAATGCTGCTACTTCTTCTTTCTTGTTTGGTCTATTCCTTTTGAATAGGTTTTGCCTCTCAATTTCTACATTCCAGTCATACGTCTCATCCTACCAGGTTTCAGTAATGCCTTTTAGGTCATATTTGCTATCCTGTATTGAGCTTGAATTTGTCTTGCTTGTTTCTTATACTCTGTGCATTAGTATAGACCAGGGGTCAGCAACCTTTTTCAGCCGTAGGCCGGTCCACCGTTCCTCAGACCATGTGGTGGGCCGGACTATATTTTTTGGGGGGAAATGAATGAATTCCTATGCCCCACAAATAACCCAAAGATGCATTTTAAATAAAATGATACATTATACTCATGTAAAAACACGCTGATTCCCGGACTGTCCGTGGCCCGGATTGAGAAGCCAATTGGGCTGCATCTGACGCCCAGGCCTTAGGTTGCCTACCCCTGGTATAGACAACTGAAACCATAAGTCACTCCCTCCAGCTGCTTCCTCCTTATACTTTCCTCCCCTTTAGCAGGTTTCTGGATTTTCTGGACCACCATCTCAGTTTCCTGTGCATCAATGAAGCTGTTATCCCTAGTACCAGGTGTTCCCCTCTCATCTGTAATATTGTCTTCCTCCCACTCAGGATTTAGTTTAAAGCTCTCCTGATCAGGTTTGTGAGACTCTTAGCAAACACACTATTGCCAACCACTGTGAGGTCCCACCCATATTTTGCCCAAAGTACTTCCTCAAGGAAGCAGAGACTGAATAAGGAACTGGGACCCAGGTGGCGCTGTGGTTAAACCACTGAGCCTAGGGCTTGCTGATCAGAAGGTCGGCGGTTCGAATCCCTGTGACGGGGTGAGCTCCCGTTGCTTGGTCCCAGCTCCTGCCAACCTAGCAGTTCGAAAGCACGTCAAAATGCAAGTAGATAAATAGGAACCGCTACAGCGGGAAGGTAAACGGCGTTTCCATGTGCTGTTCTGGTTCGCCAGAAGCGGCTTTGTCATGCTGGCCACATGACCTGGAAGCTATACGCCGGCTCCCTCGGCCAATAATGCGAGATGAGCGCGCAGCCCCAGAGTCGGACACGACTGGACCTAATGGTCAGGGGTCCCTTTACCTTTACCTTTAGTGTACACAATACAATAAGCTTTGGTCCATCACCAGTACAGTGTCTGTCATGTTATATATTTATAAAAGTATTTATCTGCTACTAAATCACAAAACATCAAAACAGTTTACAACATTAAGAAGATAATCATGCAATAAAAGCATCAAAAAATTAAAAGCAATTTCAAAGCAAAAACTAAAAACAAGCAGCAATAAACCATTGTGGGAGATGTGCTCTTAATTGCCTGAATAGTCCTGGTGTAATAAAAAAGTTTTCAGCATGCGTTTTAAAGTTGGCACAGAAGGCACCCACTGAATCTTTTTTGGCAGAATATTCCACTGGACCGGGCGAAGGACACTAAAGGTTCAGTTTTTTCTTGTCAAACAAGCCACACCAACTCAGGTACTGATCGATTACTTCTGCAGGTGATCTCAGTGATAGAGATGGGACATAAGGATTCAGGTAATCCTTGAGGTACCCTGGACCTAAGCTGTTCAGGACTTTGTAAATTAATACAAGAACCTCAATATGAGATGGGCAGCCATTGCAGCTGTTTTAACAATGATTCCGCATGTTCTCAGCCAGAGGCTCCCTTCAGCAGTCTGGCCCCACCAGACCCAGGGGCAGGCAACCTCATACGGAGCGCATTACAGCAGTCCAGCCTTGAGGTTATCAACATATGGATGACAGTCATCAGGCTATCCCTGTCCAGGAATGGCCATAGTTGGTGAACCAGATCTTTATGAGGTCATGGAATAGTGTCTTTAAAAAAAGAAAAAGAAAAAAGTAGCTACTGAACTGAAAAGGTGAAATTCTTCTTCTAGGATTCCACCCACCTGCACATTAAAACTAGCATGCATTTAAAAATCAAGAGCAATCATTTTGAATGCAACTAGGATTTTTTTATGGACTGGTGATTATGGCTGGTGGCTATATCTGCCTGGAAAGGACAGGGTTTGATCAAAACTTTTTTGAAAGTGAAGATTTATTGAAAATTTATTTTGGGATATTTTGAATGGTGATAGCATGAGTATGTATACTTGACAGTGTGTTCAGTTCAAAGGGGATTGTGTCCAATGAAGTTCTATTTGGAGTAGGGGCATTGAAATTAATGGAACTATGTTAGTCAAATCCATTAATTTAATGGGTCTGCTCTGAGTAGAACAACCCTGAATACAACCCAAAGAAAGAGTTTGCGCTTTCATTTCACAGATAACTGACTTTCCTGTATGTAGTGTATGTCTATATTAAAGTAACATGTCAGGGAGAAGAGAGCAGCCTTGTTGTTCCTTGCTCTTGCCTGCATATTCTGGCTAGTGTTGGCAAGTGCACCCTTGGCAGTGTTTTTTCTCTCCAAAGGACACATCTGGCTGCGCGGATATATTATTTGTATGGGCCCAATGTTTGTTTGGTGGGTTCAAACCTCACTCCTTTATTTTTGCTATTATTGGTTTGGGTTACAAGCTAGTTACAGTGTCCTATACCGTAGGAAAGCATTGGGACAGATACAGTGCCATGCCACCTCATAGGCAACATATTACTGGATGCATAGATGCATGATTTATGGTGACCCAAAACTTATTTTGAGGCGAACACCCCCAGTTCCTTCTTCATTTCCTCCTTCATTGACTATAGTTGGTGTGTGGCTGCCATATTTGATGCTGGTTTACAACCAAGACCAGAAATGTGAATGTGTGATTTGGCATCATCAAAGTTTACTGTGGGGTGTGCACCCAGAATTTATTATTTATTTATTGTCATCTGAGATCATCACAAATCATGAGCACTGTGCACATGCACAACAATTTTGAATGGAGAAAATTATTGTGCATTTCAAAAGTGAGCAGCCCCCCAGTTTTGTGAAATAAAGAACTGGAACCTGAGAACTAGCAACCCACTTCATTGTAAAGGAGGCAAGTATCTGGAGACTGTAACCCTTGAAAAGGCCTCTTCCTGTGATCCCTGCAAACGGTACTTTTCTATCAAAGAACAATAGCCAGCATCTTGGCTTAACCTTGGCTGTAGGAGTCGAACTCTTGAAAGCAGCCTGGGGTTGAACACCACGCTGGATTTGAAGCCAGAAAGTCAGTGGTCAGCATTTGAGCACTCATGGTCTGAGCTATGTAGTACCTGTAACAAGTGGCAACTGTGGCATCTTACCAGTAGATAGGATTGAGGAGGCTGTGAGTCCTGATTGTGGCCTACTGTATGCTGCCAATGAAACCTTCAGGCAGAAAGGGAAAGCACTGGAGCAGCAGGCAGCAACTGTTACTTTCTTCTGCCTCTGATATGTGAGATTCTGTAGTCCTGGTCTCCATTTGAAATTAAATGCCTGAACTAGATAAAATCCTTTCTGGATCAGACCAGACCTATTGTCTATGCCAGGCATCCCCAAACTGTGGCCCTCCAGATGTTCTGGCCTACAACTCCCATGATCCCTAGCTAACAGGACCAGTGGTCGGGGAAGATGGGAATTGTAGTCCAAAACATCTGGAGGGCCGAGGTTTGGGGATGCCTGGTCTATGCTCCACTCCATAAAGCTCACAAGAGAGTTGTTTGTTGGAACTGTCATGGGAGCCTTTGGAGTGCTGCAGCTGAAGGAAGAGTGAAGATTCCCTTCCTGGGGGGACTTACTTTGGTTTGAAAAAAAACGACAGTCTGGTGCACCTTTGCGGTTGGGTGTTCTTCCTTCCCTGTATGTGTAGATGCAGGAGTATGAAGGGGGGGGGGACTCAGACACTCCATAGACATAGATGTACATAAGCTCCCAGACAGAGACTAGCTGGGCCACATTTTAGAGTGAAACATTTCTCAAGAGCAGGAATGACTCATGCCAGCAAAGTTCATGCCCTCTGGAGAAGGAGGGTCAGTATCTGCTTTACAGGAAAAGTGCTAATCTTGGGTATTAAATCAAACTCTATGGGACAGACAGCTGAAGCTCAGGCACAGATAGGTAAAGTGTGTAATAAGTCCTTTGCATCAGAAAACTCCCAAGTGTGAAGCGGATGGGTCTGTTGACAATTTGCATAGGTGGAGAAGGTAGTGAGCACTGAAGGAGCTGCTTGGTGTTAATGTCACAAGGAACTGCTTGAGGATCTGACAATGGGAATATCTCTACTCTTCCAGCCCTTTGCCCACCTGTCCCCTTTGGAGCTACTTTATAGAAGAGCACTCTTTGATCCCACATGTTGATAGTTGTGACCACTAGATGGCTGAAATGCTCCACTGAAGCACTGTGCTATGTGGTGATGTGGCATGTGAGGAGGCCATGGCTCAGCAAAGTACCTTAGTTGCAAGGCCATATAGCCATCACCTGCCTGGGAGTTTCCTGTAATGATGGTGCTTTGAACTGGAAGGGGTGTTCTCTCTCTCTCTGCTACTTGGACTAAGGACCCCGGGAAGCTGTCTTATGTTGCTGTGTATGACTAGGCACAGCCTAAGGCAGTGCTTCTCAAAGTTGGGTCTCCAGCTGTTGCAAGCTAGCAAGATCAGTGGTCAGGGATGATGGGAGTTATAGTCCAACAACAGCTGGAGACCCAAGTTTGAGAAACCCAGGCCTGAGGCTTTTCAGAAACAGCCCTTTAATCTTGCCTGATCTGCTCTTCTCTACAGGAGTACCCTGCACTGGCCCAGCCACCTCCTTACAGTGAGCATCTTTGTTGCAAGGTTTCTTCTCTTCAGGAGCAGCCTTTGTTCTGTCTCCAGTGGATGGTTGACTGTTTCTAAGGTAAAGGTAAAGGGACCCCTGACCATTAGGTCCAGTCGTGACCGACTCTGGGGTTGTGCGCTCATCTCGCATTATTGGCTGAGGGAGCCGGCGTATAGCTTCCAGGTCATGTGGCCAGTATGACAAAGCCGCTTCTGGCAAACCAAAGCAGCACATGGAAACACCGTTTACCTTCCGGCTATAGCATACTTGCATAGCTACTTGCATTTTGATGTGCTTTCGAACTGCTAGGTTGGCAGGAGCTGGGACCAAGCAACGGGAGCTCACCCCGTCACAGGGATTCGAACTGCCGACCTTCTGATCAGCAAGCCCTAGGCTCAGTGGTTTAGCCCATAGCGCCACCTGGATCTTCCATCTATCTTCCATCAAAGAGAGGGGCTTTAGAATGAGGAAGAGTGGGTATCAATGTTGCCAGGCTATATTGGCTGTGGGAAGGAGGGCAGGCACACACCTTTGCCAGATAAGCCTTCAGGGGTACTGGCAAGCAGGGCCATGCTGGAGCTGAGATGTGGCTGCTTTCTTGGCTTTCTTTCTTGCATCTTAAGGTCAGCTTTGTTGGAGAATTGGTGCAAAACATATGGTTGGGAGAGGACCACTTAGTGTGCCTCTGCACTGACACAGGCAACATTAGTTTTCTTTCCCCTTGGTGGTGATTGAGGCCTGAAAGGTCTTCCTGGAAACCCAAGATCACAGCACTGTTAAGAAATCTGAATGGGCCACCAGCCAGCTGCATCCTGCCTTACACAGTTGGAGGTGTTGCAAAGATTGGGAGAAAGCAGATGGCCTGGGGCTGCCTCTGGAGCAGGCAGGTTGCCACCACCTTTCAGGGCTTGGCATCAAAGCAAGGAGGCTTTCCAGTTCCACAGTAGATTAGCTGGAGAGGCTGGCTGTGGGCCATTATGGCAGCAATCTACCACCTCTTTGCTTCATCTCCACATGTTCGTTCTTTATTTTTGGTGTTCTTTATTGGCCAATTCTTGTATAGCTGAGTGCCTGTGTAACTTGAGAGAGAGAGTTTTAAGTTTAGTCCAAGCTGGAAAATAGAGAAGTTGTTTTGAAGGTAGTTGCTACATTTCAATTTCCACCTATTTCTGTGCCCTTTAATATGACTTACGTTTTGCTTGTCAGCTTTACACCAGGTTCAGACACTGGCAGAACAAATGGGTGCATTGCAGGGTAGACTGGATAGGATATTATCATGCAGGCTTTAAACTTGAAGGATTCTTGAATTCAGCAAGATTGCTGTGACAAGACCTTCTGTGTCCTGCACAGGCACCTGTATGGGTGCTAGAGACAGAGAAAAAACAGGTCAATTGCAAACTGGTAGCAAAAGTTGGAGGTTGCTATCATTTTTCTTCCTTATGGTAATGTTTAAGAGGATAGGTAAAGGTAAAGGTACCCCTGACCATTACGGTAGTTCCAGTTTAAGAGGATACATTGGAACAATATCATGTTGGGTTTTAGAGCATAGGCAAATATTGTTAATCAAATATATCATCAAATATATTGGTGGTTGACTGTTAACTCCTGTCTGTTCTGTTTGCTCACTTCAGCCATCCTCTGAACCTGCCTGTTGGTTTCAAGACTCAAAGACTTGTTGCTTCCTTTTCCATTGCAATAACTGGTACCGATTATTGCATTCAGAGCAAGGAGCCTTGCTTCCAGCCTTAAAAAAGAAGAAATAATAATATTTCCTCCATTTAACCAGCAGGCAGGTCCCAGGGGAGGTTACAATAATTTCAATTTCAGTGTTAAAACAGTCAAAACAAATGATAAGAAATGGTGGCAAATGGATTCTCTTCTTTGAAACAGTTTTCTGATTACGCTTTCAACTGGATGTACGTTCATTGGAGAACCAGCTTCATTCTTTTTGGCCCTTTGGAACAGCTTCTAACCTTGTCATGTTTCTCTCTGTTGCCAGGCCTTGGAGCCAAAAGAAGCAAGTAAGAATAATTTGGTTTTGCCTTCCTTTTCACCATAGATTCATTGTGATGATGAACATTTGGAATGCTTGAAGGTTTCTGCCTCTTGAGATTGATGGTGGTGGTAAGACAACTAGCTCCAAATGTCAAGGAGGAAGCTATGCATTGTTGCCAGACAGGGATGTTCCTTACAGGAGTGCAAGTTTTAGGACACAGGGAAGGAATGCCCTGTAGGGCTGTACATTGCAGCTTTGAATTGCACATGGTGGGTCTTTATTTCTTGAGGATTTCATGAATGGCTACCATGTTGGTCTCAGAGTAGATATCAACAGTTCATACAGATCCTTGAGTGAATTTGGTAATAGTGTAAGTCCTGGATTATTGAGACTTCTGCTGTGAGACTGTTCTGGTTCAGTAAATCTGCCCAGTGGTGGTATTTTGGAGTGAGTTGGTCTGTAATTTCTAATGGACCATGATCCTTGAGCTACCTAGTTTCAGTCTGGTGGCTGGGGAAACCCAGCCAGATGGGTGTGGTATAAATAAAATTATTATTATTATTATTATTATTATTATTATTATTATTTTATTTATTAACTTGCAAAATGGAGACTTGCCCCAGTTGTTTTCAGAACTTTCATTCAACTTTCTTTAATCATGCTGATGTCATACAGAAATGTTGCTGAGCCTCTCTGTTTGAATGCAAGCAGAAGCTTTTGTGTGTGTGTTGGGGTCCCCAGCAGGGCACCCTGGAGAATTTTTGCTATCTTCATCTTGCTTAGTTAGAAGCTGCAATTACTGCTCTAGCACTAATTACCTTGCCTAGCCATTAGATCACTTTACATGGAGAGCTTGGAGGCTGCCAGCAAAGGTCAACCTGGGGGCTTCTTGCTAAACTGCCCTCCAGTGACAGCTCTCATGAAAATGCATTAACAAAGCAGAAAGCTTGCAAAGGTAAATTTGAGCTGTATCCAGCTACAAAGGCCATGGAGTTCTAGTAGAAAATAGGCAGTAGAGTCCTGTTAGAAGCAAGTGCTGGTGAGAAAGGGGCTTTTGACAGGTCTTTCAGAAAGCATAGGCTCTGAAGGTGGCTCTGAACAATATAACTTTGCTAACATGTATATTTAGCATTGAACGTGTAATAGAACCAGTCAGTGTTGGAGGCCACTGCTGCTTGTGCTTTCTTCCCCGCAGAATTGCAAGTGATATTCTCATGCAGTGGAAGTTGTTCCCAGTACCAGTCACCACATGGAAGCAGCTTAAGATCCAAATAGTTTACTGTTGCAGAAGATAAGGGTTAGTAAAACAGTTGTATGCAGTTAGTAAAACGTAGATGTATGCAGCTTGCAGGCTTTTGCAGATGCAGCTATATACAGATGCATACAGGTACAAAGTATCTCCCCTGCTCTAAATAAGTCCAGCAATTCAAGATGTAGCACTGGACAAGTAACACAGACTGTCATACAGACTAACTGCAGACTGACACTACTGAGTTGACATGCATTAATCACAGATATAGTCAGGGTACTGGGTCATTGCCATAGCAACAGGTTTGGCTGACCTTGCACCTGCAGTTAGCTCATCCATGGGGTGATTTATGTTCATGAAGGAAATTAACCCCTTCTCATTTTCAGTTATTCCAGCACTGTTTGGGGTCCTCTTGTATATTTGAACATGCTATTCATTTGCCATGGCTTATAGCACCCCAGAGAAGAGGCCCTATACCCTCAGTGCCATATGTAATGACCTGTCTTAGCTAGGAGAATTGAATGTAGGGATGCTGAGGAGCTCTGGATATGTGAAGTGTTGAGTCTTGAAGCAAAAAGTTAAGCAAACAGTCATCTGTTGATGTCTCTAGGTCCCACCCAAGCTGTTGAAGAGTGATAGAGATTTAAAAAGGTAAAGGGACCCCTGACCATTAGGTCCAGTCGTGACTGACTCTGGGGTTGCGGCACTCATCTCGCGTTATTGGCCGAGGGAGCTGGCGTTCAGCTTCCAGGTCATGTGGCCAGCATGACAAAGTTGCTTCTGGTGAACCAGAGCAGCGCATGGAAACTAGTGAAAGCAATTGATTAGTGATGCTGTTGGGTGCTCCCTTCCTTCCCTGTGCCATTTCTGTGGATTCAGGGAGTAACTTGAGTTGACCCATATCTGTACTGACTTTTAGTTGCTACCATGTTCCACTTATTAGATGCCTAGTTGGCTAATGGAAGCAAAAGATGAATTGCCTTGAAGTCTGTGTACTTCTTTGCTGCAACACAGGTTTTCCAGCCCCTCTGCCTTTCATCCTAATGAATATTATCCAAGTAGTTTAGAACCAAGCAGGCTGCTGCTTAAGTGGATTTAAACTAGATCTACTGAATGAACAGAGCAAAAAGGGAATGTGAAAGTGACAATTTACTGAAGGAAAGTGAGGGGTTGTACAAAGCTATTGAGAGTAGTCTCGGAAGACCTTTGAAGAGCATGGGACAGCAGTTGGCATGAAACAAGTCAATTTCAAACAAGCTCCATTGAAAATCAAGGATAGCTCTTTACTTATACCTGCTTTTTGAGATATATGGTAGATCTTGCAGAAAGAGGCCTCTGTAAGTAAAGTACAGAATTGTGCCGCATGCACAAGATTTGGCTGTCTGTCGTCACAACATACAGTAATAGACAAGTAATCATCTTGTGGAGTGGTGACCAGTGGTGGCTGAAACTGAATGTTATTAGGGGAAATAATGTATAGTATGTTAGTGAGAAAAGGTAGCATTTAGACCAGGGCAGCAGCTGCTCCTTGTTGTTATTGTTCATTTTTCTTCCTTTTTTTAGCAGGACCCAACTGTCAACTTGCTTATTTTGGGAGGACTCACTTGTAAACTAATTCCATCTTTTGAGCACACTCTCCTTCTCTTCAACATAAAAAATCAAGAATACCACATCAGTAATTAACACTGACTCTCAATTTGACTCTCAAACAGTAATCAGTTGCTACTGGTCTGGTGAAAGAAGAAGAACCTCTTGTTTTACCCATCCAGGGAACACATGGATTCACTATATACGGTAGTAGGAATGTCATTAGCATTGCTATTTTGATGGAGCCTGATATGAAGAGCAAAATACCGGTAGCTATATCCCCCCAATACTTCCCTTATTTCTTAGGGCAAGGGATAGTACAGTACTGGGAGAGAGTGGGGAGCCCAAGGTTCTTCCTCTGCCACATGCGCTCTGCCCCTCCTCTCTGAGAATCACTGAGGTTTCAGCCAGTCTGACATGGGAGGAATTTCAAGTATTTTTCAGCCCAGAAGGCGGTTTAAGTCTTGGGCTTGTTTGTGTGTGAGAGCTTCAGAAGTGTATCCTGGAATGAAAGCAGCTGATCCTAAGTTAGTGTGGAGGTCTTTGGCCCAGGCTTTGCTGATACCTGGATGATCCTTCTATTCCTTTATGCAACGGGCTGAAGGCTGCACTTTGTACTCTTGTAGGGGCTCTGCAATTATCATAATAAACAGTTTTATCATCTGCTTGGCAATCAATAATGTGGCTTATGCTGCTTTAGTATCTCAGTGGTATTGATTACCTTAACAGCTGTGCAACTGCGGTCAGCTTCTGTTAACCCCTGGTCTGCTGCAGGGACCTGTCTGCCCTGAAGGGGCTGGGTGGGAAAATGGGCTATATGTGTGTAGCCCAGGCAGTACTGCAACTTGACAGAATGCCAAAATGGCTATCCAGGTGTAACCCTTAGTCCTGAGACTTAGTCCTGACAGCTGAGCCTGAAGGTCTCAGGTGGCATAGACACAGCCTGGAGCATGAGGATTCTGATCAGACTCTGAATGGGCAGGGGCAAAATGGAACATTCTGCCTACTTGTTGCTTGGACTCCTGTTACTTTTGGGGCCTTGAAATGACTTCTTCTTGCCCTGGCTAAAATGAGCTGCTCTGGTCCTAGGGACAAGGGTTTGCTTCTGGGGTCTTTCCTGTAAGACGTAGTCTCCATATCAGACCCCAAGGCTGGGTTCCACCTACCTATCTGCTTGATGCAGATTTGTATACCTGGTTATGTTGGGCATGAAACATGCCCTACTCTGCCTCATCCCTCAAAGCAAGAATGTATGGGTAGCACTGTTTTTTGGGTTTGGGGAAGCTTCCTTTGCCCAGAGAGCTGGGCCTTACCCAGGGGAGGGTTTCATGCCCTTTGGCATTTGGACACTGGGTCTTGTGGCCCCATCCTTCTCATAATGGAATTTCCCATCATTTGCTGCCCTACTGATTTCTGATCAATGAAAATGAAATTGCATCACCTCCTCAGAGGCTCTACATATTGCTGCTGCTTCCAGCTGTTGTCAGTTCTGGTAATATAATCTCATCAGGCGTGTGAGAGGGTAATAAGAAATAAAAAAATAAAGCCCTGCAATTAGCAGGAGGCCAAGCTGTAGAGTAACCATTTCAGTGCTGGTGTCCAGAAGTATTGAGAGCTCTTTGCATCTGCCCATCCCAAGGCCCAAGTAACTCCTTTCCTCTGGTCTCCCTTGAGCATAGATGAACAGGAGTTGATTCCAAGGAGAGAGCCCAGAGTCAGAAACAATGCTCTGTCCTTTGAGCTGGGTTTTCCCATGGAGCCACCCACGAAAGAAATCTTGGGATCACAGTCAGAAACTCACCAGTACCATATACTTAATGTGTTGCTGCTAGTTTGCTTATTTTTTTATTTTAACATGGTCTTAGGAAGGAAAGGGGGAAGACTGCTGGGTTGATTTATTCATTGGAATTTATATCCCACCCATACTACCATCAATTAGTTGTTTCCACTTCTCTTACTTTGTGCATGCAGATGTTCTGCTGAGCTATCTTCAATGCTTTCAGAGACCTTTTAGCTAGAAATCATCAACTATCTTGTGGCAGTGAGTTCATGGGGTGGGTCATATGTAGTGTAGTATATGGGGTGACTTCCAAGTTCTACTATTATATGGAGAAGGAGAAAACATTTTTTAAATCACTTGCCACATTTTTCATAAGTTTATAAGCTCCAGTTGCATGCTATCTTGTACTTAAAATGTCCCAAGCACTTTGGCTTTTCTTCATCAGGAAGTTGTCCCAGTTCCATGAACATTTTAATTGCCTTTTTGGTGGTGATTTCAGCTCTACAGAAAAGGGCAGTGAAAATTTTCGGAGTGTTGGAGCATGTCAGATGTGCAATCAAGAAGGTTCTGACTTCTGACTCTTCTTGACTTTCCTCTGTAGAAGCATTGTTCTAAAGATGTGCCCCCAGTAAGCCCATTTCTGTACATTTATTGGCTGAAGCACACTGTAGCCAAATATTTTCCCAGTTTTATTAGAACAAAGCTAAAAAGAAGCATTTTCTCTAACATTTAACGGGGGGGGGGGGGAGATAGCATGTTCTTTAGTTGCTTAGACTTCAGCCACTTATTGAATGGCACCTTTTGGCAGAAGGAGGTGTTGTCTGAGAAGTCTGGCCTGATCTGGCTGTGTTATTGCCCTGGGAAACTTCTTCCCCCTCTTCCTGAGCCAGGGACTCAGACCTGCTGTGTTCCCTTCCTGGGTTGTCAAACATTTGTGCTGGCTTCCTGTGGCTTGGAAATCTGTTTACACTCAAGGGGCTGCCTGAAGATCAGAAGGCCTTGCTGTGCATCAGTCTGCCTTCGTGTCTTGTGCCCACTTAAGCAGGCTATGTTGTGTCATTCTTGTTAGTTTTGTCAGCTTGCCAGTTCTGGCTGCTGGTGGCAAGCCCTGTGGAGCAGGGGCGTTCCTGAGAGGAAATCCCCCACCTTCCTCTTAAGTCTATCTTGCTTTGGGTCTTTTCCCCACTGCTGGATCTGGTAGGGCAGAGGGCATGTCCCTGTGTGGTTTTTAAGGAAGCCTCAAACTGAACTTGACCATTGCCCTTCTGGGAGCAGCCATTCTTCCTCTGCCTAGGAAACTCCAAAGCCCTTGCCAGGGATCAGGTCAGGGTAGAGTGGCTGTGTCTGAGGGGAGGGGCTGTGAAGTGTTTGCTCTCCTGTGTTTCCTTGCCCTCCCACAACTGCTTAGAGTTATTCTGCCTCCGCCTGGATTCTAACCGCAGTGGTGAGGTTGCTACACAGTCCCTGTACTGGCTGAGTTGGCAGCTTTCAGTTCCAGTCTGAGTTTATATTTGTGCTGGAAATAGCCGAGCTGAGGAAGTTGTGCCTGGCTTCTGGCACAAGGCTGATGCCTCTGGGATTGACCCCACTTAGAAGCCATTGTTGTGCTTGCTGGCGAAGCAGGAGAGAACCTTGTTTGCAGGTTTTGATTTCTCTTTAAATGCCACTGCAGCAAAACTTTTAAATCTAGTCTGCTAAAGGTGAATTGCAGTTTGAATGCTTTAGACAGTCCACTTCTTGATTACTGAATGTACTGTTGCTTACTGATGGAAAAATAAATGTCTGAGAGTCCACTCCTAAATGTCTTCTTATAAGTAAGTGTCACTGGGTTAATTGGGACTTACCACCAGGTAAGTGTGTAGAGGGTTACAGTTTGAATGAACCAGGAATATTGCTAAAATCAGAGCCTCTCAAGAAGCCATTATGTTTTGTATCATGCTTTAGGATCGGTACCATAAGGCACGTTTCTGGAGCTTCTTTCCTTGCTTACCATTTGGCCAGTAATGGGTTTCATTCCCAGTATTCTGAGTGAAGTTCTGCCCTTGCTTTTTCCTTACAACAAGCACCAGTTAAGAGCAACCCAACCACAGATATTGCTGGGTTCAAAAGGTTTTCTTGGGGCTCTGGGTGATTTTCCTGTTCTATGCTAGTGGCTCTGTTGAAGCTACAATCTACTTCAGGAATGGAAAACAAAACAAAACAAAACAAAACAAAAAAATGTGGCAACTTATTGTCTAACACATTTATTATGGCATATAAGCTTTTGTAGACAGCAATTATGTCAAGATAATATGCCACAAGACTTGTGCTTTGCTACAACAGACTAAAACAGCTACTTCTCCACTGGAATGGAGAACTGACTCAGGCAGTTAACACAACTGTGCCTTGAAGATTTCTTGCTTTAGTCTTCCAATGAGTGATTAGATGGCAGGGCAATGAGCAGCTTGAGCCATCATAGCAAAAGATTAACAATGAATCTGACCTCACATGTGTGAGAGCTTGTTTTAGAACCTGCTCTGTTGTGGTGGTGGTGAAAATAGGGTAGTCATACGTCAGGGATTTCCTGGACATATTCAGAATACTGCAGTCGGCAGAAATAGGCAAAAATGTCTTGTAAAATCCAGATGTATGGCATGCCAATTTTCCATAAAAATACTGTAGTTCAAAAACTGCTTTTTTTCTGCCCAACAATTTTGTGTGATCTCCACAATCAGGACCAGCAAGACATAGTTGACTTCTCATGGTAAGCTTATGGCTATCAAGCATAGCTTTCTCTCTAATTTTGTGTTATGACAGACTACCCATGGAACATAGGCACTGGGTGCAGGGGTCCCTGGGTACCCCAGGCCCCATACCATTCCCCATAAAGAGGCTGGGCACGCACAAATTTTTCTGCCGGGGCTGAGCACGCTGCGGGAGCGTGCAACCCAACATCAGCACGCCCAGTGGTGGAGCATACTTTCCCACCACTTGACCCTGGGTATACAGGGCAAGGATGGAGCCCGCTGTGCCTGGCTTGGCTGGGTGTGAGACTACTGGGTGTGAGACCACCCCCATCGTTCTGCCCGGACACTGAGGTCCAGTACCGAGGGCATTCTGGCGGTCCCCTCGTTGCGAGAAGCCAAGATGCAGGGAACCAGGCAGAGGGCCTTCTCGGTGGTGGATGTCCCATCAGATGTCAAAGAGAAAAACAGCTACCAGATTTTTAGAAGACATCTGAAGGCAGCCCTGTTTAGGGAGGCTTTTAATGTTTAATAGATTGTTTTATTTCATTTTTCTGTTGTAAGCCGCCCAGGGCGGGGTATAAATAATATATTATTATTATTGTTATTGTTATTGTTATTGTTATTATTATTATTGCATTTGCAGCATCCTCACGTGGCGCTGCCCAGCTGAGGAGAGGAGTGGCAGCGCTGTCACAGCTCTCCTACTTCTCTCCACCTCTCGGATCAGACCTGACCCAGGAGTGGAGCTGTGGCTGGGTGTGAGGAAGCTGGCAGGACCCTTGTGCATGCAACTCTGTACAGGAAAGAGGCGGCATCATGGCAACACAGCTGCTGCCTCCTCTCCACCCAGTGCAGGAGAATGGTGCCACTGTTGCAATACGGCTGCCACGAGTCGTATCCTCTCTGCGTGAACAGAGCTGAAGCTGGGTGTGAGGGAGCTGGCTCAGTACAGTAGAGGGGTGGCAACACTGCCTCTGCCTCTCCTCCACTCTGCCTCCAGGTCAGATCTGATCTGAAAATGGAGCTCCGACTGCGTGCCAGAGTCAGGCTCCAATGAGGGAGCCCGCGTGGGGGCACCTGGTCGCACCCCCTCTTCAAAATGTGTTTGGGGCCACCGCAGGCGTGCTGACGTCAGGCACATGCGTGCATCCAGCTTACGCAGCCCTGGGCACCCACAGTCCTGGGGCTAATCTGGTGGGCCCGCCATTGAAGCCGTTTGTGTTACACCATGCTCCCACACCAGGGGTCGGCAAAGTTTATCTTGCCTGGGCCAGATCGGTCCTGTGGAGATCCCTCCATGGGCTGGGACATGTGAGCGTGCCCACCCACGTTTTTTGGTGTCTGCACATGCGCAGATGCGATTTCCAGTGCCATGTTTAGCGCAGCGCGCGAGGGGCATCTTGATTCGGGGGCGGCTTGTGGGCCAGTCAGACGACCTCTGTGGGCCGCTTCCGGCCCATGGGCTTTAGGTTGGTGACCCCTGTCCTCCACCATAGCAGCTATTTTGTGACTGATGTCCACAGAAGTCTTAAAAAATGCAAAATGTGCCCACTGATTCAAAAGGGTTGGTGAGCCATTCTCTAAACTAAAAAGCCCCTAATATCATCCTCTTGATCATTTTGGTTGCCCTTTTCTGAACACTTTCTAACTCCACAATATCTTTTTTGAGGTGAGGCAACCAAAACTATACACAATATACAAAGTACAGTGGCACCATAGAATTGTTTAATGGCATGATGATATTGGCAGTTTATTTTCTATTCCTTTCCTAGTAATAAAATGGAATCCACAATTTTCACAACTACCACCCACTGGATCAACATCTTCATTGAGCTTTCTGCTGTGACTCCAAAGTTTGGTTCCTGATCAGTCAGTACCACTTCAGTCTGCATTAGTGTATGAGTGAAATCTAGATTATTTTTATTTTGGTTTTTTGCGTGTGCATCACTTTACATTTGTTTACACTGAATTGCATTTACTATATCAATTTCCAGTTACACCGTTTGGAAATATCCTTTGAGAGCTTTCCACAATCCATTTTTGTTCTAGTAACCCTGAATTATTTGTGGTCATTTGCTATCTTAATGGTCACCCTTAACTCCAGGTCATCAATGAATATAAGTTTAAAAGCACAGTTCCCAATACTGATCCATGGAGGACACAACTTCTTATTCTTCCATTGTGAGAACTTGTCTAGTTATTCTTTCTTTCTTTTTCCTGTTTTTTAACCAGGTAGCTGATCCACAAGAGCACCTGTTGCCTTATCCTATAACTGCCAAACTAGTTCAGGAGTCTTTGATGATGTGCTTCATTGAAAGCTTTTTGAAATGTTGAGTGCACAATGTTGATTGGATCACCACTAATTATATGCTTAGTTGCTGGGCTGGGCAATACCTGGTTTCCAGCTTTGTGATATGTCAGCAGCTAAACATCGTGATATCCCAATATACCACAATGTCCGAATTAAGGATGGAATCTACCATATGTAGAGGGATTGGCTGGCTTCACAATTTTTCCTGCACTGTGATTTTTCTCAGCACCTGCTCTTGTGATTCACTACCCCCCTGCCTGAGGTAGGGGAGAGCTGAGTCAGCAGAGTTAACAAGCTGCAGGAATCGAGGGAAGCATTGGCTGGCTTCACATTTTTTCCTCACATTGTGATATTTGTATAGCGCACGCACGCACGCACGCGCACCCACACCCACCCACACACCCACCCACACACGATTTGTGATATATTGCCAGGTCAAAAATTATGAAACGGATATCATGATATGGACTGCAAAACAGTTTGGGACGATATAACAATATATTGCCCAGCACTACTTAGTTGACACTTCCAAAGAACTGTAAAATGCTAATGGGACTTATCATTGCAGAAACCATGCTGGTTCTGCTTCAGCAAGACTTGTTCTATATTTTTAGTAATTCTATATTTAATAATGTTTTCCACCTTTCCCCTGGCATACAATTTTCCAGATCCTTTTTTAAAAAGTGGTGTTACATTTGCCACTTTCTAGTCTTTGGGTATGGAGGCTGATCTTACAGATAAATTACATATTTTGTAGTGAGTGACTAGGGATCTGTTGCATTTTCATACACAGGAATATTTGGAGGAACTTTTGGTCTGCTGTGAACAGTTTGCTTTATACTTTCTGTGGTGTTCTGATTAGGACACCACATTTTAGGATTAAACCTGCTACTTTTGTATCTTTGGATACCTTTCAGTTTGTGCAACACAAGGGGTGTGGATAGAATTCTAGCACTCTTCACATGGGGCTTGCTTTCAAGGGTTCTACAACCAATTCATAATACAACTGCCAGAATGTTGATTGGGTTGAGCTAAGAGGATGCATGAACCCAATCTTGAATCAGCTTAATTAGCTTTTAGAGGCTTCCATACTCAGTTCAGAGAGTGCTGGTTTTGACCATTAAAACTCTAAATGTCCTGCACCTCAGGCAGCTAAAGGATCACTGTCTCCCACTTGAACCTACCCAGCCCTACTGCTATCTGGAAGAAAGCAGAGTCTCATCTGGGGCAGGGCCTTTTCCTGAATGTGGAACTCTCCTTAGCTGAGGCCTGCTCTATCTCTTCTTTATTGATTTAGGCAGTAGGCTAACTTCGGTAGAGCCTTTGGGACCCTCTTTTGAGTTTGAAGGGGTTTCTTTGCTTGACTGGCTTTTGCTGCTGATTAATTAATTACTTATTGTTACTTATTCCAGTTATTTATGGATACATGAGAGATATTGAGCTCTCTTAAGGAAAGGCAGTAGTAAAAAGGTATGTTTTAAAGACCTTTTCAATCCCACAACTAAATACCACATGTTATCTGGGAGAGGGTTCTACCACTGCCACCTCCCCAAAGTTATTGGTGTTCTCTACTACTGTTGTGTTCTGTTTTGATCACTGTAGTAAGTTATAGTTGGATCTTCAATTTTTGACCCATCTTGGGGATGTTTTTAGTCAAAAGGCAGGGTATATATGTTTTTAACATAAATAGGTTGTGGTATACCTTCAAGGTGTAACAGTGGAGTCAGGGCTTGAGAGTTCCAGGAGCAGGGATGAATTGAAGCTGGGAAGAGCAAGAGCCTGGGGGCTGCAATGAGAGGTGGTGTTGGTGGGGGCTTTAGGTTTTCAGTTCCTTCTCTCTCTCTCTCTCTAACTGAAGATCATTGATTTTACGGGAAAACATGTTTACAGACAGTGCACTGATCGACCTGACTAGTTGACTTCTGCCTCCTTAAGTAAGAGCTACCTTTTCCTTAATGACTGGCTGATAGAGAGAGATGCAGTAGTGCTGGATATGTAGAAGGAATTTGGACAGGAAAATTCTTTGTGGGGTGAATTTGTTTAAGCTGGGTTCAGCCCCCAAGCTGGGATGTGTAATCTCTGTTTTGGGCTATGAGTTCAGACAGAGACAATTCCTGGAGTCTATGACTGCATTTCCCCCTAAGTGACTAGAAGCTCCGCATGAAGGAGGCCTGGTCCCTTTCAGCACAGTTTGTGTGACTGGTATTCATAGGCCTGGTTGGTTGGCAGAGCATCCCTCTCAGGGCCTTTTGCTGGCATCTGATAAGAGCATAAAAGGGGTAGGGTGGTGGTAGCAAGAATACCTTTCCATGGTGTGTTTCCTTCATTGGTTAACTTGTTGGGTAGGGGGAAGGGCAGTCAGAACAGCCGTGAGGCCAAAGAGCCCACCAATTAATTGGGAAGCATTTGCCGGTTTCTCTGGCCTGGCCTGCAGAGGAGATTGGCTTTCCTGTCAATAAACAAGTCCCTAGTGCAGCATCAAAGCCGCAGTCCTTTATCAATCGCAGCCTCTTCTTCCCGCTTGTTCCTGTAACTTACCAAGCATTTATGACATTGATTTTACAATCAGGCTGTTAACCCTCCCGCCCCATCAGCTCTGCCAACCCTATTGGCCCCACCTGTCAATCAGACAAGTCACAGCCAATAGGATAAGTTTGCTGTAGTACCTCTGCTGAGAGTGCCAGATTTGTCCTCTTGGCTTTCCAGCTTGAGCAGCCAGTTGTTTTTTGCCCCCTGCCCCAGTAAAACTTTTCAGATGAACCTTCAGCACTAAACCCTTCAAAAGCAGGAAGTTTGTGGAAGTTGCTGCTGAGTTTTCTGGTCCAGCAAGATTAGATGCAGAGCTATGAAGATTCTAGACACTGCAGAGAAGTGTTATATTGCCAGAGGAACAGGACATAATATGTTTGAAGTGGGAGCCAAAAAGGAACTCCATAAAAGATCTGTCACTCTGAAGAAGTCTAACAAGGCCATCTTAGAAAAGCTGCTTTCCCTTATGCCACTGGGGAAAGGCTGCACAGCTGTGAACTGAACTTCTGTCAAGTAGAACCATGGAATGGGCCACCAAGGGCAGCTGCTGACTGGCCTCAGACAGAGCTAGCTGAGCCAAGAGAGGGTTACAAGTGGAGGTTGCAGTACTTGTTGTTATGCTGTATGCTGCCCTGTGCTCTAGTAAGAGATAGGCAGTATATAAATAAAATGAGTAAATATTATAGTTTTTACATCTGGTGTCAATTTTGAGGACTCTGGGTTCCCTTCCAGCCAGTGTGGTGTAGCTAGAATGTTGGCTTGGGACCTGGGAGACCACGGTTCAAATCCCCACTCAGCCATGAAGCACACGAAGTAACCCTGGGCCAATCACTTGCTCCCTGCCTAACCTATCTTGCAAGGTTGTTGTGAGGATAAAACAGGGAGAAAGAGAAATATTTACACCACCTTGAGCTCCTTAGAGGACAGGTGGGATACAAATGCAATAAGCAAATAAACAAGTTTTTGTTAATGCTGGAAATGTGAAGAGAGTGGCAAGAGTAGGAAGTCTTTCGGTCATTCAGGAAATGCCTATGGGCAGTGCTATTTTTCTGGAAAAAGAGGTCAGGAATGCTTCCCTTGTTGGCAATGGTGCTCACCTGAGAGGTGCTGGAACAGAGTTCTGGTGAGTTCCGTCTATAAAAAAGGGCTGCCTGTGGGCAGTTGACTCAGGCGGGGGTGGCGGCGTGAGGACAACAGAAGCTAATGAGCATCTCAGTTGCTGACAATGGAGGGATGGCAGGAGCAGACTTTGGTATTTCAAATTTCAGGGACACCCTGTGTGATGCCAAAATTTGGCGGGCCCCCAGCTCTCTCCTTCTGTGCTGCTCAAGTCACTACATCACAGTTGTGGTACCCTGTGGCACCCTCTAGGCTCGATTCCCAGTGTGGTGGAATCAGTCACACTGCCCTAAATCAGCTTCTTTAATTGGGAGCTGTTGACAGGCATTGCTCCACTGTAGCCTTCCCTCAGGCTTCCCTGGTTCATTTGACTCCACCCTCTGAGCAGCCCTGAACAGGAAGTAGGAAGTGACTTCTGGCAGACTGAGCAACAACATCTTTTCACTGCTCTTCAGCTGCGCTGTGTTGGTGCCTTAGCCTTGTGCTGCCCTGTTTCTACCTGGATTCTTCCCAGTCCGGCTATCTGCTTCATTCCTCTTTAGTTACTGCCTGCCTTCAGGCTCCTCTTCCTTTCCCCCTACTCTCAGCAGCTGTAGGCAGAGAGGAGGTATCATTCTCCAGGTAATCAAGCTTGGCTACCATATGCTAAAAGTCCAAAGTGCATTCTGTCAGTCTGTGGAACCCATTAGGTTCCAGCAGGTGTCAAGTGGAATTTAAATGTGATCAAAGTGTCTCAAGAAGCTGTCAGGATGATCCTTTGGGGAATGAGGACTAAAACGTGAGAGGCTTGAATGGTAGCAGCACCATCAATGTATATGTTCCAAACTCAGATTGCAATGTGACAGAATTGCACACTGTTTGAAAAATACTCACTTTGTCCTTTGCTTGGCTGAACTGGTCATGACTCCGCTGTGAGTATAGATGGTGTGGTTAGTCAGGCCTGATCCTACATAACAAAGCTGTGAGTGAGAAGAGATGTTTGGCACAACTGACACACCTAAAGTTCAGAAACACCTCACTGTAGGACAAGGGTGTGATCTGCATAGTCAGTGCTGTAGAGCTTCCTCTTTTTTGCCTGCCTAATAGACACATGGCACTTGTTCTGGAGTGCTACATAAAGAAGCAGTCTGGTGGATGGCTTTCTCTTGCCATCAGTATATTGCAAGTTCATTATTCAGAGCCCTCCCTCAGTAGCTTAAACTAAGGAGGCTGGCATACCATTCCTGTCTAGCCTACGTCATGTTTTTGTTTTACAAGGCAGTGCATAAACTGGAGCTACTTTCAGCAAGTGCATAGAATAGATAGACCTGCTGTGTCCCCTTGCAGGTGCCAGGGTGCAGCTCCCATTAGCAAACAATTTATTTTATTTATTAAATTTCTATACAGCCCTTCATCTGAGGATCACAGGGCGGCTTACAATATAAAAACACAAAAATACATAACATAGCAACAAGCAAAACACCAACACCAACACCACCCCAATTAAAGGACCACAGATTCTTTAACTAGCCAAAAGTCTGGGAGAAGAGGGATGTTTTTTCCTGGTTCCTGAATAAGCTTTGGGAAACAGATTTTTTAATTTATTTTTTATTTGGTACTTGAATAAGTGAGGGGCTTTCCAAGAGCTCCTTCCATGCTGCTTTGACTGCCATAGTGCTGATGGGTTTTGGTGTTCCTGATAACTTCTGCCCATCCGTGCTTTCCTCCCGCTATATTTTCCAGGCTTGGCAACAGAGAGTAGCTGCTTTATTGGGTGAGGGGGCTGTGTGCATGTCACGACTGCTCTGTGTGGAAATGTGGCCTATTCTTTCTCCTAACTGACTGCTTCTCTCTCTCTCTCTCTCTCTCTCTCTCTCTCTCTCTCTCTCTCTCTCTCTCTCTCTCTCTCCTCTTTTTCTGCCTTTAGGTCCGAACCAAACTGGGTGCAATGAATGCTCCATGCAGGCCTCGCCATGGAAGGCTGTGACTCATCTGTCATCTCGGGGAAGGACAATGGGTGTGCTATTCCTCAGCACCAGCAATGGACTGAACTCAGCAGCACCCACCTCCCCAGCAAACCTTGTAACATGGAGCCATCTGCAGCGGAGAGCCATGAAGCCCTAGACAACCGGCGGGCTGCTTTCAGTGAGCACTCCGCAGAAAGTGTCGTTGCCTCTGGCTCCAGCACTGAGCCAGCCAGCAAGGAGGTCAGCTGTAACGAATGCTCCACCTCCTTTGCCAGCTTACAGACCTACATGGAGCACCACTGCCCCAGTGCCCGTCCGCTCCTCCCTCTGCAAGAAGACTGTGGGAGTGACACTGGCGAGGAGGGAGATGAGGAAAGTGATGTAGAGAATCTGGCAGGGGAGATAGTCTACCAGCCAGATGGCTCGGCATACATTGTTGAAAGCATCAGTCAGCTGATCCAAAGTGGGGGGGTCTGTGGGGGTGGCAATGGCACCAGCAGTGGGACTCTCCCATCACTCTTTATGAACTCTCTCCCCAGTGCTGGGAGCAAGCAAGGCGAGGCAACTTCGGCTGCGCCTGTCTACCCACAGATCATCAACACTTTCCACATAGCCTCATCCTTTGGAAAGTGGTTTGAGGGCTCGGACCAGGCCTTCCCGAATACCTCAGCCCTGACAGGGGTCAGCCCTGTCCTGCACAGCTTCCGCGTTTTTGATGTGCGCCACAAAAGCAACAAGGATTACCTGAACAGCGATGGTTCTGCCAAAAGTTCCTGCGTATCCAAAGATGTTCCCAACAATGTGGACCTGTCCAAATTTGATGGCTTTGTGCTTTATGGAAAGCGGAAGCCCATCCTGATGTGTTTCTTGTGCAAGCTCTCCTTTGGATATGTCCGCTCATTTGTGACCCATGCGGTGCATGACCATCGAATGACTCTGAGCGAGGAGGAGCGGAAAATTCTTAGCAATAAGAACATCTCCGCTATCATCCAAGGAATAGGCAAAGACAAGGAACCCCTTGTAAGCTTTTTGGAACCAAAAAACAAAAACTTTCCACACCCTTTCGTTTCCACAGCTAACCTCATAGGCCCTGGACACAGTTTCTATGGCAAATTCAGTGGGCTCCGCATGGAAGGGGAAGGGGGTACCCAGGTTGGGGCTGCCAGTGGAGCAGAACAACCCCAGTCGGGCCTCTTGGCCTCTGGGGCTCTCTTGAACCTTGGAGGGCTAACAAGTTCAGCTTTGAAGACCCCAATTACCTCAGTCCCCCTGGGCCCACTGGCTTCCAGTCCAACAATATCCTCCGAGGGGAAGGAGGACCATGGGATAGTAGAGTATGAAAAGCAAGACCTGGCTGACCAGGACAGCCTCTCAGAGAAAATTGAGCCAGCTGGGGAGGACGAGGAGGAGGAAGAGGACGAGGAGGAGGAAGAGGACGAGGAGGAGGAAGATGATGAGGGGTGCAAAGGGCTGTTCCCAAGCGAGTTGGAGGATGAATTGGAGGAAAGACCTCTTGAGGAGTCTGGGGCAGTGGCAGGCAGCAGCAGCAGCAAAAAGGACCTTGCTCTCTCAAACCAAAGCATTTCTCCCTTAATGCCTAATGTGCTCCAGACTCTGTCCAGGGGCACAGCTTCTTCTAGTTCTAATTCTGCTTCTTCCTTTGTCTTTGATGGTGCAAATAGGAGGAATTGTTTAAGCTTTAACAGTGAAGGCAGTGAGGGCAGCAGGAGGCTCGACTTCAGTGATGAAAGTGCCAATAAAGACAATGCCACAGTACCAGAACCAAATGAGAGTGTTGAGGGTGAAGACGGGAGCTGCATTTCCCATCACCAGCATGTGGGGCCCCTATGTGAGCTTGGGGGTGGGGAGTGCCCTTCGGGGAGCGGTGTGGAGTGCCCCAAGTGTGACACCATCCTGGGCTCCTCACGGTCACTTGGCGGCCACATGACCATGATGCATTCACGAAACTCGTGTAAGACGCTCAAGTGCCCCAAGTGTAATTGGCACTACAAGTACCAGCAGACACTTGAGGCTCACATGAAGGAAAAGCACCCAGAGCCGGGGGGTGCGTGTGCCTATTGCAAAAGTGGGCAGCCCCACCCACGGCTGGCACGGGGCGAGAGCTACACATGTGGTTACAAGCCTTTCCGCTGTGAGGTTTGTAACTACTCCACTACTACCAAAGGCAACCTCAGTATTCATATGCAGTCTGACAAGCATCTCAACAACATGCAGAACCTGCAGAATGGAGGCGGGGAACAAGTTTTCAGCCACACTGCTGGGGCTGCGGCAGCAGCTGCAGCTGCGGCGGCTGCTGCTGCTGCTGCTGCCGCCGCCAACATGGGTAGCAGCTGTGGGGCCCCCTCCCCCACCAAACCAAAAAGCAAACCAACCTGGCGGTGCGAGGTTTGTGACTATGAGACCAACGTTGCCAGGAACCTTCGCATTCACATGACCAGTGAGAAGCACATGCACAACATGATGCTGCTTCAGCAGAACATGAGCCAAATGCAGCACAACCGCCACTTGGGCCTGGGCAGCCTGCCTGCTGAGGCTGAGCTGTACCAGTACTACCTGGCTCAGAATATGACCCTGCCCAACCTCAAGATGGACAGCGCTGCGTCTGAGGCTCCGTTCATGATGGGCAGCTTCCAGATGGATCCCACCAACACAATAGCATCCATGGCCCCATCTCTAGGTGAGGTGACCTGAGTTTGCCCTGTGATTCTTTGTGGGGGGTTGTGCATAGATATTCTGAGCTGAGGTCTGTCACTGGGCGGAGCCATGGAAGAAATGGTGTGCAAGAGTGGCTTTTCGTGGGTCATGAGATGTGTTCAGGTTTCTTGTTTTCTGTGGGCAGCATGTTTACGTCTCTTAGCAAATTTTGTGAGTTTAAGAACATCAAAAAGGTTATGAAGAGGGCAATCTGCCATCAGACTCCTACAGACATGCATATGTTAGATGCTTTATTCTTGTACCTCTGCCAACCTATTCTAAAAGTTTCTCTTTTTACATGAGAGTTAGGAATATGTTTATGAAGGAAAAGGGCAAAACCCAGCTTTCAGGGTTGTTCCATGTGTGTGGTGAATGCAGCAGACTTAGTGGTAATGGTGAATTGACAGCCCTGAATTGCTAAAAAACCAAAAAATAAAGAATAACTTCTTGCCTGCCCCCCTTTCTTTAGCATTTAAGCTTAAACCTAGGTTGATATTTATACAGGTGAGTGATCACTTGAATCATGCTGGTTTTCATATTGTCAGAATATGCATATGCCTCCATCCTCCTTTTTCTGGAGAAAGCAGGAGAGCTGTGATTATTATTGCATTCATAAGTATAACTGACCAGACAGGTTTAAACTTTTGTTATATACTAATAATTTTTTTATATGTGTCTGCAGTAACCTTTTGGAAGAACTGTGTGATGTTTCAAACAGAGCAGGGCTGATTGTGACACCACCTTTTGAATATTTAATATTAAAGTGTTTTCCCATATGGTAATAATGGTAGGTTTTTTTAGCACTAACATATCACAAGAAAAGCCTATGTTTAATTCTATCACTGTTAGTGGAGTTTGCTGCTTTAGAGAGGAGTATACATCTTTTAAACAACTGCAGTGGTGCATGCGTATGGAAGTCACTATTTTTGGTAATCTGTGAAATCGTACAGTTCTGAGTGTAGTGGCTCAGCAACTTCTTCCTGGAGTGTGTCAAGCCAACTTCCTGCTGAGATTGAGAGATTCAGGCTGGGGGTGGGGGCAGCATGGCACCCCCTCATTGTTAGCAAAGCAATTTCTCCCCCTCCCTATGGATGCATCTAAAGCTGTAAGAAAGGCCATCCTGTGGCTGCAACCTTGGACTGAGTGGAGGGTGTGCAGAAGAGCCAGGTTTGGCCCCAGCAAACTTATGGCCAATGTTTTATTGGAGAAAAAGGAGATGGAGATGTCACTTTCTCATTTTATGTAGCCTGTCTTTCACATATCAGTAGATACTTTCGTACTGGGAGTTTTGCAGGGAAATGAGTGACTTTTCTTGCCGTACAGTGCATAGTAGTATAATCTGCTCTGAAACAGGGCAGGGGGAGGGAGGGAGAAATCATGCTTTTAAGATTTCTTCCCCTGAACTAAGCATCAGAGAGACCTGCCCTTTGTGTCTTTCTGTGTTTGAAGTTCAGAGAAATCCCTCCTTTTGGAAACTGCAAGCTTTTCAGACAACTGTGTTTATAATTTAGCTGTTCTTTCAAAGTCTCTTGTCTCAAACAGATTCTGTGAAAATTCCCAATTTTTTATTGGGCATCTTGTGAAATGTTATAAAGCATTGAAAACTCCATTGTTCTATAATATGAGCCCAAACTCAGCATTACTGCTGTTTAGACAATGAGAATTATAGGCAAAAGTAGCTGTAGGAGGAAATGCTACAAAAACTAAGAAGCCATTGTCTGAAGAAGAACAGGTGTTTTAAAGGACTATGGCAGAAGGGAGATGATGGGAAGTAGATGAGGGTGGCTTGAGAGTGGAAAGATTGTCTTGACTGTGATGTTCCTGCACCTAGCTGTCCAAACAATATTTTTATTATGCAGAATGAATTGAGGTGACTGTGTGTAAAGCATTGGTGCATATGATTTTGTAGAAGTCTGTACTAATGTACTTAAAGTGAAAAACTGTGTGTGAGAGTGAGAGAAAGCATTAAAAAGTATGGCAGTCTATGGGTTTCATTCAATGTAGTGCTAAGTTAAACTCATTTAGATGTATTATTGTTCCACTGGTGAAATGTTTTGCATCAATGGAATGTTTTGAGTGAGAGAATGCAGAAGCAGGTTGCTGATAGATTTGTTGCACAGTAGATTGCGAAATCTATTGCACAGTAGTATGTGACTGCTAGGACAGCAGTTCCATTGGATTGCTCTGTTGTGCAACATTAAAATTCACCCATCTGCTAGCAGCACTTACACTTGTGGACAGAGAGTATTGGATACAGCCTTATGAACACAACCTCAAATTCCTCTGCTTCTGTGCTGCATTTTTAATGTGCTATACTGGTCTCTCATACCCCCATGAGGGTAGATTTCTTGTTTCCATATTATAGGTGGCAAGTAAGCTGAGATGGAAACTTACCGTTGACTGAAAAGGAAATGGAACAGCCCAGAGTAGGCTATTGTTCTCACTGCTGGACTCCATGTTTGGAATGCTGTTAGTTTGGCTAGAGTGTACAACTGCAGTACTGTGTTCCCTACCTGGTCCCCCCTTTCCCGAAAATGCAGAATTCTGGTGTTCATCATGCTTTAACAAATGGGCTAGTGGGTAACACTAGTTCATTCAGACATCGTGCCAAATCATGGTTTGCCCTAATCTTACAGTTGGCCAATTGTACAGCTGACAATTTTTTTGCCTCTGTTTCTGCCTCAGATGTCCACCTTCATCTTCATGATGCAGTAAACCCTGGAGGCAGGTCAATGACTATAGCGATGGTTTGCCAATTCAGACATGATATACCAAAGCATAGTTAAGCTATGGTTTGATGTGATATCTGAATTGCACCAGTGCATTCCTCATGGGAATTAGTATGACTTCCTTCCTGAACTTGAGGCACCCAAGGGCATAGCTAGGGTTGTGGCAGGGGGATTCTGCTTAGAGATGTAAAATTATTAGGCATTTTGAAGCAATGGAAGAAAACTGCTTGTTTGGGGGAGGGGAGGGGATTTGGGCAGGTGATAGAAGTAAATATATTCAACATTCCTTTTTATCAGAATCAAATGTCCTTTTCTACATTAAGAACATGAAGTTGTGTGGTAGTTTGATATATATTAAATGTAAAAGTACACATTCCTTCACTCTCACTAAAACAATGATAAACCAAAGATCTCAAATGGAACTGTAACTTGATCCACCATATTGTATTAACTGCATCTATTTTTTTGCCAGGTGGGAGCAGGTGGAAAAATAGAAATAAAATAAAAGCTGAAAATTGAAACCATTAACATCCTAGTAAACAGGGGGGGGGGCTTTTTAATTGAGCTTAGAAGCAGTATTTAGCCCTCAGTATGATTGTGCAGAAAATATGAGAGAGCACTCATATAGAAAATAACCATCCCTGTAATATAATTAAAGAGTAATACTAAATCTGAATATTTTCAATTAATCTTAATTGTGTCACTGAACTCTTCAATAGTATGTCATCCTATGTAGTCAGGCTATAATCCTCTGCACACTTACAAGCAAGTAAGCTCCATTAAACTGAGTGGAATTGGATTGGATTGCAGGTGTCACTTTAGCTGTAGACAAATTTTAAATTTAATTTATTTAATTTATATAAGATCCCATCTCAGCAAATATATCCTTGAATATACCAGTATGAGTTATTTTTCATCTTAATCAAACTAAATGTCTCAAATACCACTTTTAGCTCGATGGGCTTCAGAAAATTCAGGCATTGAAATTAGCTTAAGTCTGTCATAAATTTAGTTTTCATCCTTGATTTGGGGTGCTGGTTCAAACATTTATCAGTTTAATTTTACTTGATGTAGTACAGGGGTAGGAAACCTCAGACCCAGGCCCAAATGTGCCCCCCCAGGCCTCTATCAGGCCCTCAAAACTTTTCCTGGGCCACACCCCATCATTGGCCCTGCCTTGCAACCTGGGTGGTTTTGCTTGGCTTGAATGTGTCCTTGAACTCTTAACAATGCCTCTTGCTTGTCTGAATGAAAGGCAGAGAGGAAGGTCTGTAGAAACTAGCCTACTGTGCAAAGGTGCCAACTTCTGCCTCTTACCCCACCCACTATGGTAAGCAGCCTTTGGAAGGTTGCCCCTTAGGCTCAAAAATGTTCCATAATCCTGACGTATCAGCTGGAGGAATGTGAGGCAAGTGGAAAGATACATTGAGGACTGCGTTGAGCATAGGTCACGTCACTCTTGTCAGGGCAATATGCTTGGAATGCTCTCAATTTAGTGCATATACCAGTACCGGTACATAGGGATGTTCAGCAGTGTTTGAAAGTACTTTTCCAACATCGTGAGAAGGATGTTGCCTGTTGAATAATCTCATCAAACACAGCAACAATGCATAACCCTTAAATCACTCTTTGATCTAAGAGACTTGCAACAATGTGAACTGACAGTTACTTTTTAAAAATAAAATTGATATTATTTTAATAATAAATGCAGGTTTTTTTAAAAATAAGTACTGCATTTATTATTATAAAGGATAAAATATTTCTTAGCTATTTCCCAATTTCCAGTATGTCCATTTCAGGCCTTGGAAAATAAAAGGGGGAAAGTGGGGTTCTGTTTCCAGTTTCACCCTGTTTCTAGCCCAGGTCTTCATGCCTTAAGGTCTGTAGGAGCTTCTTTGACCAGGACCCTTCTAGATGCACTGCTGTCATGGAGTAGGAATGAGTTGCTGCCCTCCACCCTGCTTGTTTCTGCAGAGCTTTTCTGACTGACTTTCTTCTTTCTCTGTGCAGTGGGTGGAGAGATCCCCCTGGACATGCGGCTTGGGGGTGGGCAGCTGGTGTCTGAGGAGCTAATGAACCTGGGGGAGACGTTCACGCAGACCAATGACCCTTCGCTGAAGCTTTTCCAGTGTGCCGTGTGCAACAAGTTCACCACAGACAATTTGGACCTGCTGGGGCTGCACATGAACGTGGAGCGCAACCTGCCTGAAGAGGAATGGAAGGCTGTGATGGGGGACTCTTATCAGTGCAAGTTGTGTCGCTACAATACGCAGCTCAAGGCCAATTTCCAGCTCCATTGCAAGACTGACAAACACGTGCAGAAGTACCAGCTGGTGGCACATATCAAGGAGGGGGGCAAGGCCAATGAGTGGAGGCTCAAGTGTGTGGCTATTGGGAACCCCGTGCATTTGAAATGCAATGCCTGTGACTATTATACCAACAGCTTAGAGAAGCTGCGTCTCCACACAGCGAACTCCAGGCATGAGGCCAGCCTGAAACTCTACAAGGTAAGGAAGACCCAGTTTTTCACATGCTTTTGCTGTTGGGTGGGACAGTGCAAAAAAACTTTGGCAGCTTGCCTTGAACACCAGTTCAGTTTCATTTATTCCTAGCTTGGCTAAGAGTAGCTTTTCTAGAAGGAATTCTGAGACTGGGTGCCAGTGCAAGGATGTCAGCAGACATGTAACCCACAGAGCTGCTACTCTTTCTATTGGCTCACCACCTGCAGCCCAATTCTAGGAGAGTCTTTTGTTGAGGAAACGCAGTGTTTGCAGATACTGTACAAGAATGTCCCTTCCTCCTATAAGGAAGATAATTCTTTGAGTAGGGAATGCACATTTATGTGCGGTTTGTACTAAGGGGTGGGGTGACCTGGTTGTTTCTATTCTTGTGGTGCTGTTGTTTGTTGCTCCTATGCCTAATAGTTGTGCTGTTGCATTCGTATTTTATGCCAGAAATGTGCACATCTCCTTAGCCTTTCTCAATATAGGGCTCCAAGGCACACAGGTGTTCATGGATCACACCTGTCATTTATACATCCTGTACATTGGTGTACCTGCAGCAAAGTGGCAGGTCAGAGAGGAGGGATGGTTGTAATAGGGCTCTGCTGCCAAGCATGTTTTTCTCCTCCTCTAGTATATCCTCACTGCCTCTGTTTTACCTCTCTGTCAGCTTCTTCTGGCTGCAAATTTCTGTTCCCCTTGCCCTGCCCCCAACCAATCCATGTAGACTAGAAACCGAGAAGCTCTGCATATACAGTAAATAGTCCTTTCACTTGCACGGCAGAATTGCTCCAGACATTTCTATTGATTTTCACTGGACTTAAAGCTTCACCTTTTTCTCTAATCATCCCATAATGGCTTTAGTATGAACAATCAGGTACAAATTGCTATAAATCTAAGCAGCTTCTAAGCAGCTTCACTTCATGTACCTTCCACTCACTTATACATGCTGTCTTACTTGCTTTCATCTGTTTTCTTCAATTTTCTGTTCTACTTGTTCTGCCACTCTCCAGCCCTCCTCCTGTTCGCTAAAGGGTGTTGCCCTCTTGATGCTGGGTTCATTCTTATTCTCTTTTGTCTGCTTCTTGACTGTCTGGCCCAAAGTTGGCTATTGGCAAAGTTTCAGGAGAGCAGAGTAACTTGTTACCGAGTATTTGGCCTGGCATAACAGAGCTGCAGGTGCTTATGACCCCAAGTAGGCTTTGCTTGGTTCTGAAAATTAACCTAGGCTAAGTGAGTATGTAAATGTTCACCAGGGGATGACCACTGCAGGAGACTTTACTGATGTATGTTATTGTGTGTGAAGGGGCTAGTTGAGCTGCTCGGAGCCGCAGCCAGACTGTAGAGCTATGTCAGGAATGAGCACTACATGGTTCTTCCTCCAGGATGGGTGGGAAATGGGAAAGGTAGTTGGGGCAATGTGATAGATCTTCTTGCCTATGCAGCAAGCGTCTGCTGATGTTATCTACCTGCTGAGGATGCTACCCATGTACAAAACTGGTATTAAATCTGCAACTTGCTCCCAAACTCTTTTAGGTATTCGAATTTCATATATGCGGAGGCTTCAGGCATTTGAGTCCTCCACTTATATAAAACTCCATGTCTCCAATTTTACCCACAAGGAAGGAGACTGAGCCTGACTTCCATGTTGAGAAATATCAGGCTTAGTCCGTCCCAGTTTGGCTCTAGTGTTGGGTAGTATCCCAACCTGGTTAGACGGATTGGTTTGTAGTGGTGGTGGAAGCATTATTAGGATGATGTGACTTAATCTAGAACAGGTGTCAGCAACCTTTTTCAGCTGTGGGTCCCTCAGACCAAGTGATGGGCCGGACTATATTTTGAAAAATATATATGAATGAATTCCTATGCCCCACAAATAACCCAGAGATGCATTTTAAATAAAAGCACACATTCTACTCATGTAAAAGCACCAGGCAGGCCCCACAAATAACCCAGAGATGCTTTTTAAATAAAAGAACACATTCTACTCATGTAAAAACATGCTGATTCCCAGACCATCCATGGGCCGAATTGAGAAGGCGATTGGGCCGCATCTGGCCCCTGGGCCTTAGGTTGCCTACCCCTGGTCTAGAAGAAGTTGAGTTTGGATATTGGAATCGAATGTTGGGAATCATCCTGACAACAAAGTCTGGCTCTTCATTTGTGTTTCTGCCTCTGTGGCTCGGGAGTCTGGGGAACAATCCTAGGGCTAGCTTTTCTTTTTTCAGGACCTTGAGTTGTGTATTGTAAAATGGAGATTGGTGGGATGTTTTCCTCTTGCTAATGTAATCCATTAGCCTGGCACATGCATAATCAGTTTAGAGTGCAGTTAACTGGATGTAATCGAGTTCTTGCCTCTCTGCTGGAGAAAATCCTCTCCAGATGCTGCCTGGGTGAGAGAGCTCAAGGCTTATCATACTTGCAATCCTCCTTACCCTGCCTTTTTGCCATTTTCCTTTTAAGTTGTTATTCCTTGGCTCCATGTATTGCATAAATGGTGCTAGGTGCCAGAAATGTGTGCGTGTGTGACTGACAAGTATCAGCAGAGGGACACTTGAAACCTTGCTCCTTGAGCAGGTTGCCTAGTGGGTTTTAGTGCTAATGAGATAGCCCTTGTGGCGCTGATAAGAAGTTGGCAAGCACCACCTATGTATAGCTTCAGTGGCAAAGTAGGCACAAAGGTAAGGTGGATGTGTTGGGAAGCCTGGATGCAAAAGCAAAAATGCAAAAGCAAATCATTCTTGCACAACAGGGAAATGAAAGAATTTTCAAACTAGTATATGAAACCACTGAATAATTCAACACTATATTTAAGTCTCCCAAAGAAGTGGACTTATTTATTTATTTGGTCCGTAGCTTGTTAATGGCATGGATTCAAATGATGTCCAATTTTACCACATTGGCTAGGCATGCAGTAGAGCAAGGCTGAGGAAACGTTGTGCCTCCAGATGTTGCTAAATTGTAACTCCCATCAGCCTCAGCAAACATAGCCAGTGGCCAGAGATGATGGGTATTGTAGTCCAGTAACATCTGGAGGGACACTTGAAGTAGCTGCTGCTCACATTGTACATTAGGGTCATGCTGCCAGAATAGATTACTTGCTTAATAGCTCTTTTTTGGCATTTAAATATTCCTAATTATGCTTTAATTTGTCCCTTAATGGGACTTTCTGCTCAATGGCTGATCCCCAAAAGCAGTTTACCAGGAAAGTCACCTTTTGTACATGTCAGGAAGCCCATTGGAGCTTGTGTTGGCACTCATCCTTTCAAGCCTGAGAGTAGTCCTCACAGGTGGCGCTGTGGGTTAAACCACAGAGCCTAGGGCTTGCCGATCAGAAGATTGGCGGTTCAAATCCCCGTGACGGAGTGAGCTCCCATTGCTCGGTCCCTGCTCCTGCCAACCTAACAGTTTGAAAGCATGTCAAAGTGCAAGTAGATAAATAGGTACTGCTCTGGCGGGAAGGTAAGCGGCATTTCTGTGTGCTGCTCTGGTTCTCCAGAAGCGGCTTAGTCATGCTGGCAACATGACTCGGAAGCTGTATGCCGGCTCCCTCGGCCAATAAAGTGAGATGAGCGCCGCAACCCCAGAGTTGTCCATGACTGGACCTGATGGTCAGGGTTACCTTTACCTTTACCTTTAAGTAATACTATACAAGACAGGCTTCCTTCAGCAGTTCTGGATGGCCATAATAATAAGATTCCATATGCAGACAGACTCTGTTTTTTGTTTTTCTGTTTTTGGTAACCCCATTATATGTTAACTTATCCCTGTCACAGATCCAAGGAGGCACTTCTCTTTGTACAGGATAGTGGGCTCTTCCCAAGTGAGAGGGTTCAGTGTTCATTGAGTGACAACAGTACATTGGAGACACATAAGGTGGCCTTTTTTTGTTGTGGTAGCAAAAAAGATCAGAAAGAAGGAACTGGATAAAATAGCCATAAACTATAAGAGGGATTCAGAGTACTAAATTGAAAATCAGTGTAGATGCAGGGCCATCCCTGTTATCAGATATCTCACATATGTTTACTGTTTTTATTTGTCGATGTCTGAGTTATATTTTAAGCTGAATGTGATTTATGGAATTGTCATGGCACAATAAACTTACTTTGATTTGATACAAGGCAGGCATCTACAGGTAAATAAGTTTGCCACCAGATCTGGGATTGAAAAAGAAAATCCTTGCACTTTTTGTTGAATGAAGCTGGAGAGATGCTGGCTCTGGAACAGCCTGCAGGAGTGTGTTGGCTTTTCTTAATGATGTGTGTTTCTTGCTACTCCATGCTCATGACTAGATGGTACATTGTGGGTAAAAGGAAGTAGTCTCTCCTTGCACCTTCATGTTTGCCATTAAGTTGTCTCTGTAGAACTCTCCTGTATGGATATCTGGATATACAGTATCATGTATTGGTGCACTCTATGTAAGTTTTTTTCACTTCAGCTGTCTTTCTACTAGTATGGTTTTCAGGCCTTTGTTTCTTTTCCCCAGATTATCCTCTTCAGGGAGGCCATAGCTGTCTGTACTTTTACTGTCATAGCTAAGATAGATACTGTATTCCTGACTCTTCCCAAGAGTCAAGCATTGGTTCCTTGGTGTAAAGCATTTTATATTTGCTTTGGCACATTGGACTTAGTAGATGGCTGAGTGTGCCTACTGAGGTCTGGAAGCCTTACTTGTCCCCAAGCAGCTGAATAGTTCTTTGTGTACCTTGCTCCTGTTCTTCTTCCTCCTCCTCCACTTCTTTGCTATGGCTGTTTGCTTTCAGCAGTGGTGGTGCTGTTTCATCCTGGATGGTCTTGTTGAGACCATTTGGCAGCGGGTGAGATGGTGCTCCAAATAAACTTCAGCTTTGTGTGCAGAATGAAGATGATAAAAGCACTGGAAATGTTTCAGGAAGCAGAAAGTGAATCCTCTCAACTGAGAGGATGCTAATTACACAGCTAATTAATCCAACAGATGTTGCTCTCTCTTGGTGCAGATCATGCTAGTTAAGTAGGCTTCCTGCATACTCTTCAGAATGCCTTGGCGTACATTCTGTGTTTATCATTTTAGGCACTGGAGTGCCTGGAGCCTCTTTGAGGTTTTAGCCTTTAAAGCTGGGGGCAAAAGGAGCTACAGACCTTACTGTAACCTGTGGAGACTCTCTCTTCCATCAGCCTGAATCTTTTCCAGCTAACAGATAATGTCCTCTAGGCTTGAATCATACCACATGCGTTTGCATGTGCTCCATGACATTCTTGTTTGCAAGTGATAGTAAAGGCATCAGTGAACAGACAGACATGTGTCAGGAGTTTGAACCCACCTAGGGTAGTAGAGCTCAGTGTTCCTTTCATTGCCCTGCTTGGTCTTAAATTCTTTGGAGACTGACAGGCACTGAACATCTCCTTAGCAAAGCCTTCAGTTAATCGGTCAGTTTACTGTGGTGGTGTTTATTATGAACATTTATATTCCACCTTTCCATCAGAATATTGTCTAATAATAAATAGAAAATACAGGAAAATACAAGCTAAAAGCATTTAAACTGCACCATGAATAAAACATACGAAATAATAAAACAGCTCTAAAAGTAAAGAAAGCATATAAGAGCAGGAGAAATTAAACATCCTATTAAAATCACTGATGAGCCATCTGAAAAAGAGAAGTTTGCCCTTCATTGAGAGAGGGTATTCCATAGTCTGGGTGCAGCCACTAGAAGGTTTCTACAAAATTATCCTGTATACTTTACTGATGCCAGAGGACAGAGCTGACCCATCCATGAAGCAGGGTGAAACAGCTGCCTTGGGTGGTGGCAGAGAAGCAGTACCAGTATTAACACCAATTTTTGAGACCTTGAAAGATCTCACATGGTGTGAGAGATCTCATGAGAGCTTAGTGATATCTTGCCATAAATTGGCACCAATACCGAAGGAGATGGGGTGGTGTGGTGGCTGTGTCAGTGGCACAGCTGAACAGGATGGTGCTTCCATTTCTTCCCAAGGCTATCCCAAGGCTAGAATCCTGTAACCCAAATTGCTAGCCTGATTCTTGAGGAGAGAATACTACTCGCTCTAAAAAGTTCCGGGATAGTCTTTCCGTGTGGGTTCATGTAGAAGCTTAAACATCATGGAAAGCAGAACAGAACCCTCTGGGGCGCCATAGGGCACTAGCCAAGGGGCCAGACAGGAGCCTCCCAGCACCACCTTTTGGAACCAGCTGTCTAGGTAAAACTTGAACCACTGAGCAACATCTCAGGGGAATACCCTGGGTAATAATGGTATCAAGTCATTGAAAGGTCCAGCAGAACCAATAGGGATGTATTTCCCTTTTCTAGTTCCTGGCATAGGACATCAGCTAAGGTGATCATAATTGTTTCAATCCCTTAACCAGGTTTGAATATGGATTTAAAGCAGGGGTCCCCAAACTTACATGGCCTCGGGCCGGTTCCTCCGGCGCCGATCACGTGGCGGGCCGGAGGGCGGGGGAACGCGCTCCCATACACGCATGCACTCGCTTTTTCTGGTGCGGCGAAGCACTGGAAATGGCTTCTGCGCATGCACAGACGTCATTTCTGGTGCACTTCCGGGGCGGTGCAGCACCAGAAATAGCTTGTGCGCATGCGTATGGGAGTGTGTTCCCCCACCCTCCGGCCTGCGCATGCGCACAAGCTATTTCTGGCACCGCACCAACCCGAAGATGGGCAACCGCACGGCGGCGTGCCAATAAGAGTGGGGGTCATCGGGGGGCCGCACAATTGGCTCACGCGGGCCGCATCCGGCCCCCGGGCCTTAGTTTGGGGACCCCTGATTTAAAGTGACCTTGATAATGTGTTTCATGCAGCTGAGAGACCATTTTGGAGCTGAGAGACCATTTTATGTTCAAGCACCTAGCCCAGAAATAGAATGTTAGACTGACCAGAAATTATTCAGTTTAGTGGGATTCAGGGAAGGCTTTTTCAATAATGGCTTTTTTTAAGGCTTGGTGAAACCACACCCTCATGTAAGGAAACATTTACCAGTCTCCTTAATTAGCCAATTTCTCCTCCTCACAGTTTATACCAGTCAGAAAGGCCCAGGGACACACACACATGGTAGGCCTCACCTGTCCACATCCTTGGGCTGTGCAAATTGAAAAGTAATAAGTAGTTGCTCTAGGTAGCTCCACAGAAGTACACTAAGACCTAGTAACAATAGGTGAGGATTCCTCCTACTCCCCCTTAAGGCTCATGAGGCAACAGGCCCGTGGTTACATGAAATAACTTCGCTGGATGAGACTGCAGGGCACCATGGTGATGTGAAAGTAAGCTTGCTTTGCCATCATTATTGCCATAGCACAAGTCCCTAAATTGTGTTCTAGTTTGAGTTGAGTTCTGATTTGCCCCAATGTGCAACTATATTGCTAAATCATTTGCTGAGGGACTAATGGGATGTTTCCCATGACAGCCTTGCAGTTACTCCTTGAGGTGAGTTCACCTGCTTGCATAAGAGCTGTGCTTCCATGCTAGTGTGGGCGGGAGGGAGGTGCCTCTGCTGCCCCTCTGGACGGAAAGCAGGCCATTGTTGTTTTGGCTGAGTATTTATCTGAAGGTGGATTTTGCCTGAGGGCTGTTGTGGCAATAGAAACGGAGTCTCATGGAAAAGAAGGCAAGCACCACAAACCCAGCAGGTGCTAGTAGCAGAAGAGCCGAAGAGAAGCACTTGAAAGGAGCCAGGAGAGAGAAATATGGTCCAAGGCACAGGAGTGCTGCTTGGGGTCTTGGAGCCTCCTGTAAATCACAGTTACTGCACTTGATTCAGCATAATTGATGCGGCCTCGTTGCCCACAGCTGATGAGGATTATATCAGCTTGGTTTAACAGTCTCATTTCCTACTCCCAGTGCACCCTTGTTTTAATGTGTTTCAGTTAATGAGGTAGAAGAGAGGATGAGGTGTTGCCATTTATACACAGGCAGAATCTGTGCAGAGGCTCCACCAGCACAGATACAGCTACTCTTGGGCATTGAGAAATCCGTTGCTCACCTTCCAATGGATGCTTCTGGCTCATGGCTGCAGGGGTTCTGTTGCAGGCCCCACCCGAACCATGTATCAGGCAAAGCATTCGGTGGTGGGGAGTGTTTGGATCCCCTATGCACAAAGCCTTTGGAGCTGGAAGCAAAAGACTTCGGTGTCTGGGGGGTCTCAAAATCAGAAATGTGTGTGTGTAAGAGTTGAGGCAGAGCACACCTTCCTACCTGCTCCCCAAATCCTATTATTGGGAACTGCTGCTGAGGTTGATGTTCTGTGGCTGTCTGTGAGGTCTTTGGCTATGATAAGGGTTTCTTGTGCCAGTGCCTGGGTGGGCTTCGAGTTGTCACCCTTAAAAACTGCCCTTTGCTGCTTTGGTAGGGGGTAGTGTTCTTTCTGAGCAGCAGCTGCCTGCAGGTGGAAGGGACACCCCCTCCTCTAGTTAACATTCTGGTGTGAAGTGTCTATAAATAGTTAAGCTGCCTGTTATCTAAGTCCTGGCCTGGTGCCAGGCCTTGGCATCAGCTGGCTGCCAGCACAGCCCCCAAGGCCTGCCTATTTCAGCACTCCTGAAGGCAAAGCTGCTGTTGGTTTAAGCAGGAATTAAATAATTACCATGTCTTAGCTCTCCCCACCTTCCCTGGGCTGACACTATAAATTGTCAGGCTGCTTGTATTTAATGTGAATTATGTCATATGGTATCCCCTTTGATTTTGACATGCCTCAGTTTGTAAATACATGAGCCTCTCAAAGGATTGTGGTTAGCCTCGGGGAGCTGAGTAGGGAGCAAGCACAATGCTTGCCTCTTTCAACAGGCAGAGTAGTGCCTGGAATGGAAAGCGCTTGCTGCTGCTCAGCATGTGACGAAGGGAGGTTGTAGGAGAGCTGGGGAGCCATGGAGTCCCCACCCCCAGCTTGGCGGGGACCCTGTTGTGCAGTGCTGTGGCTGTTTGCCTTCATGATGCTTCTCCAAAAATGTGGGTTCCCAGGCAGATGTGTGCTGCAAGTGTGCAGGCATATAAATGAGCTTTGCATGAGGCAACTCCTTATTTGGCTTCAGCAAAGTACAACAGAAACAGTTGGGGCCAGATGTGTGAGATTCTCTTGCCAAGCAAGTGAAGGCTGTCTCTTCAGCATGCTTTTCTGAGCCCTGTTTTCATGTTTGCATTTTTAAGTTGCTACAGGAAGGGGGGCTTCTGAAACTTGACCAATGCAAAGCTATGATTGTAAAAAACAGTAGTTACAAGTTGGGAGTAAACCAGGCTTCCTCAAGCTCGCCCCTCCAGATGTTTTTGGCCTTCAACTCCCATGATCCCTAGCTAGCAGGACCAGTGGTCAGGGATGATGGGAATTGTAGTCTCAAAACATCTGGAGGGCCGACTTTGAGGAAGCCTGGTGTAAACAAATCAACAGATAGTTAAAAAACATTATTCTGGGATATTCTCCACAGAAAAGTGGTGGAAACCAAACAAATTTTCTAGACTTGAGACTGATAATAGATTCCTTAAAATGTGATTCAGTGAGTGGTGGTCTACTGGGGTCAGAAAGGGGTCTTTTCTCCCACTGCATGGCAACCACTACAAACAGGGCAGGTTCTTGAGTGACACTGAGATGTACCAAAATCAGATTTTTTAATGTCACGGATCGGGGGCTTACAAAGTAATTTCCCTTAAAGTCAGGTCAGCTGGGCCTAGGGGACCATCTTAAAATGTGACTTGGTTCCTTGAACCTAAGAAGAGCCTGGTTGCCGAAAGCCCAGCTTATCTTGTCTCCTGACTTCCCACAAGCAGGTCATGAAGACAACAGCCCTTTCCAACTGTGGCCCTCAAGCAACTTTCATTCAATAGCAACCCATGTCTTCTAAACAAGGAGGTTTCATTTAGCTCTGGTGGCCAATAGCAGTTGATCGGTGCATCCTTCTATGATTTTGCCTAATAAGCTTTTGAAGCCCACTAAACAAGTGGCCACCTCTGCATATTGTGGCAGCAATTCCCACAAGTTTATGACGGAGACAATTAGGAGACAATCAAACCAAAAGTTCAAAAAAGAGTGGGAAATTTATAAGGAATATTTTTAAAAAACAGTGCCGTCAAGTCAAAACCTGGGCATGCTTTGATTAATTTTCACAAATTACAATATGGATTAGAAGTATAGTATTCAGATAGCAGAAGAAATGATGAAATGATTAAAGAAGCAGTTTAACAAATTGGTAAGACAGACCCGCTTTGAGGAAGACGGAAGTCTACTAGGGAAGATAAGGAATTGGAAATTAAGAATATGGCGGCATAAGTTCTTTTGTAAGAATTTATGGATTTTTTTCCTTTTTTCTGTTATGATTTTTGTTAATCTATTGTGTGTGTTTGTTAATTAAGGAAACTAATAAAAACATTTTTTAAAAAAAGTTAATGTATGTGTTGTGTGCAAGAATATAAGAAGAGACTAGCTGTAGCTGGATCAGGCCAAAGGGGGCCTATCTAGTCCAGCATCCTGCTCTCTCAATGCCCAATCAGATGCCTCTTCTGGAAAGCCCACAAGCTGGATGAGAGCAGAACAGCACTCTCCCCACTTCTGATTCCCAGCAACTGGTATTCCAAGGAATACTTCCTCTTATAGTGAAGATAGAACATGGCCATAATGGCTAGTAGCCATCAGCAGCCTTGTCCTCCATGAATTTGTCTAATCCCCTTTTGAAGCCTTCTCTGTTGCTGGCCATCGCTAGCTCTTGCAGGAGCAAATTCCATAATCTGCAATTGAACACATTGTAAATAAGTACTTTTGTCTGTCCTGAATCTTCAGATTCATTGAATGAACCCAGTGAGTTCTAGTATTACGTGTACAAATTCTAGTAGAATGAAAGAGAGGGGAAAGAAATCCTTTTTTCCAAAATGTTCAGTTTTATATCTGCCTTCCTACCCACCTACCCCAATTTCCCCCTCTTTAGGTAAAATTACCCAAACAGTTTAGCTTTTCATTGTGGACTGCAGGCCAAACTTCAAAGACAATCCCCAAGGGAAAAGGGGTTATTGATGACTTCCAAAAGCCCTTGATGTTATGGATATGTGGAAATCCTAAATGCTAGTGTTAACCCTGTATGTATGTATTTATGTATGTATGTATGCATAAATTATTATAATATGAAGCAACTAAAATTGCAAGGCATTCTACAAAAAATTAAAGCAAAGGCCCTGCCTGCAGGCTTACAATTGAAAGCATACCATGATGGCAGAAAGGTGTTCTCTGAGGTCAGTTCACACTTTAGTAGTGGAATGCTTTGTGCACAGTATTAGTCAGCTTGTGTATCTTGGCAGGTCATGGATCTGTCCCACCACTTTCTCAATTGTGCACTAAGGCAATATGTTCTTATAATATGAATCTGATGGTATGCTAGTGCGCCTCATAAAAAAAGCTTTGAGATGAAGATCAATGCTACCTTTTTGATCAGCAAATGTAAAATTTGCCACATGTCTGATCTCCAAGTTATTGGCTTACAATTTAACGTTGCCTATGCAGGTGGATTGCTGCTGTGAGTAAAGAAAATGGCCAAGATGGGCCTTCACTTAAATGGATGCCTCTAATCTACATGCTTTAGCATAGGGTCCCCAAACTAAGGCCCAATCGCCTTCTTAATCCGGCCCGGGGACGGTTCAGGAATCAGCATGTTTTTACATGAGTAGAATGTGTCCTTTTATTTAAAATGCATCTCTGGGTTATTTGTGGGGCATAGGAATTCATTCATATATATTTTTTCAAAATATAGTCCCCCCCCCAAGGTCTGAGGGACAGTGGACCGACCCCCTGCTGAAAAAAATTGCTGACCCCTGCTTTAGCATTTGCACATCCCTTCTGTGAACATGGTTAATGATAAAGGCTGGGCTACTGAGTGTTTCACTGAAACAATTGCCCCACAAGTAGGAATTGGAACTTGGGTCTCTCTCCAGTCTCAGTCTGATGCTGTAACTGCTAAAAATGCATAGCATGGATGTTCTGCTCCTTGAGGGACCCTAAACCCAAGGGAAACAAGCCAAGGTAAAGTGCTGGGACTAGGGCTTCCCCAGAGGAGACTGATCACATCAGAGGCCCAAGGGAGACTGATAGATGCCCCTTCCTGTTCACTTGCTAGGTTATAAGGTACACCTGGTCTCTCTCTGGCTTTTCCTTCCTCCTACGTAGACTCCTGTGGATGATGTCTCCTGGCAACTAGGGTCACATCTACATTGTACATTTAGAGCACTGTTATAACACTTTAAAAGCCATGAAGAATCCTGGGAACTCTAGTTTGTTAAGGGCACTGAAAATTGTAGCTCTGTGAGGTCAGTACCCTTAATAAAATACAGTTCCCAGAATTCTTTGGTGGAAGCTGTGATTGCTAAAGTGGTATAAGAGTGCTTTAAATGTATGGTGTATCAGGTGTGGATATGACCCGAATGTGAATTTCCTGCCGTTGGCTCTGGATTTCACACATGGCATGAAGAGGGATAGTCGGGTTGAGGCATGGAGGGGTTTACGTTGAGGACTGGCAAGATGCCTCTGGAACTGGGTAGCTCAGTGGAGGCTCAGTGGGCTATTCAGAACTGCCACCGGGGGCAAGGACTTTATGCTGGGTCCCAGAACTCCTCCTTGGATGAGTGCCTACTGAATACTTTTGTATTCTAGCACTGCTCTGAGATCACTCCCTATAATCAAGTTCATGCACTCATTGGTAGGCACTGTGCATTTATTACTATCTCATTTCTTAGAATGAGATAGGCCTTTGTTGGGCCTCCAGAATATATGCCTTTGTTTCTGTTACGCACCATCAATTGGTTGCCCAGTGACAATATAGCTACTATATGCATTAATTAAATGACTTGAAGTAAATGTGTTTATTGGAATATGAACAATCCAGAAGAAGATCTGTTGTGCCTTTGACTGAGCGTAGGATGGGAGAAATTAGGACTGTTTCTTTCCAATGGAAGCAAATCTTGTGGTTGGTGACCATAGCTCAAGTGGCCTTTGTTTCCCATGGAGGGTTGCAGAATTGCCCCCACTTATGTGGACCTGTTTCAACTTGCATGAACTTTGCCAATGTTGTGCTCCTTAGTTGTTCATAAACTAGTGACCCCCTCAATAGGCTGGATCTCATGTGTCTTACATTCTTGGAGCTTATGCAGCAAGTCCCTGGTCTCACTTGAGTGTCCAGCTAAAGCTGCCTTTGTCAGGTGCTTTGGGACTGGGTTTCTTGGTGTTCTGCCTTTATCCAAGACCAGCCCATTGAAGCTACTTGGGGGTCATTTCTGGAGTGCTTCTGCCTTGGGGTTCCCAGTAGAAGCTTATCTCAGAACAAGCTGTGTGGGCAAGAAATTGGGGGTGTTAGTTGGTTTCTAGATCTGGTTGGCAAAGTGCTCCTTTAGTGATGATAAACTGTAATTAATCCATGCAACTTGCTTATTGCCAGATGGTATATAGGCAGGAGCTTTGTATGACTCTGACAAGGGTGTGTGTGTGATAGGTAGAAGACAAGGGTGTAAAACCTTAAGAACTGAAGTGATGAAAATCTTATGCTGAGGTTTAATGTATGCAAGTGTGGAAGCCAACCCCAGAGCTGCGTCAGGATATCCCAGAGATGAAGCCTTCCTAGTCATGTATTTTATTTATTTTTTATTTTTTATTGATTTCCTTTTGTATGTACAGTATACTAAATGCAAGGATATGCAAGATTGGCAACTTGTATTTTTTAATAAAAATAATAATAGAGTAAATGTGAATGCATAATACTGTTTCAATAATGAAATACTTATATTTTTTTTATTTAAAAAAACACCTCATACTCATATTATTCCTGTTGTGTTTTTTAGTCTGCAATCCTTTTCTTGAATAATACCATATCTATCCACGCTGCCTAGTTTTAACAGAAACCCAAGCTGGTCTTTTTACAGCCTTCCCCTTCTGCATATCCATCTCTTGTGGAATGGATACTGTTGTTGTCTTCTGGTTTAATCACTAGATATTATTAGGTTTATTTATTGAAAGAATTTTTATCCAGAATGTGGTTTGAATTATTGGCTGATGATGATCAGTCTACTACTTCATGAGGTTTTCAAATCCTGGTTAAAGGACAACTCAGTTACTTTTGCTGCTGCTTTAAGGTTCAAGTACAGTTAAGGCTGGAGGGGGGATTTTTTTCCTATGGATTGGAGGAAGCCCCTGGACCTGCTGTATGCTCACTGTCTTTTGATTGTTTGTTGTTGTTGTTTAGTCGTTTAGTCGTGTCCGACTCTTCGTGACCCCATGGACCATAGCACGCCAGGCACTCCTGTCTTGCACCGCCTCCCGCAGTTTGGTCAGACTCATGTTGGTAGCTTCGAGAACACTGTCCAACCATCTCGTCCTCTGTCGTCCCCTTCTCCTAGTGCCCTTTTGATTACAACTTCTTTATCATTATGACTCTGGCCTTCATCAGCCCCTGGACAGTCCTTTCATATCTTGATGGTCATTGCAATGGTGTGTGCAGCAGTGATGTGGCACAGAAAAAGCTTTTGGAAGAAAAATCTTTTCACTACCAGAAAATTATCTGCTTTAAAAATGTTTCATTAAATTGACTGATAACAAAATGAATGAACACAATACAGATCAACTGGGGGCTGGAATGGATACAATGCCAATCAAATCTAAAGCAAAATCTTAATTAACTTTTTCCAGGTGACTTTCACTAGAAAGCACAAATATTTATGCACACAGGTATAACAAAAATAATATACTAACAGTTTTCAGAGCTTAGTCCCTGTGCCCTAAAGTCAGGGATGTGTGTTTCTATTGAGTTTGTTATTTTTAAAAACACTTTAAAGTATTAATAAAATAACAATAACATTTAAACCATACTATGTGTACCTTATTGTTTTCCCCAACCCTCACCAGTCAAATATTTAAGTTTGACTACCGTACATTTGGCTATTGGAATCTTTTTTTAAAAGATAGCTATGCAGCATTTAAAATTAACATGATATGCCATTGTTTTTGTTTACTAAATGTAGGGCAAAGAAACATGTGAAGCAGGAATGCCCCCCCCCCAGAAAAAACCAGATCAAATTGTCCTGGTCCTGGAATGGGTGTTGTGTGGGGGAAAGAGGAAAGGGGATTTCCCATGTCTGGATCTCTCTTCTAGCTAGGTTACATGCTTGTTGAAAGCTTGCACTTGCCTCCACCCAAGGCCAGAGGAGAATAATGCTAGCAGGTCATTCAACCTCTTTCTGAAAGAAGCAAGGCAGGAGAGCCCAGCTGGACTCCACATAACAGCCTATCAAAGAGGTGGCATGAGAAGAGTACAAATATCCTTATACCGTATTTCTGACTTCAGTAATACAGTCCTCGTCAGTAATACAGTTTGTCCTGACTTATAACACCCACAATCTGAACAATATGGTGAGGTAGAAGGAAACTGGGAGGCATCCAAACTAGAAATTGTAATGAATGGCCATTTATCTACCCTCACAGTGACCAGTTAAATGTAAATTTAGGCCATGACAATGTGTCAAAATTTCTAGACATGATAAATGATTGTGTCTTAACAGTTAGCCATGGAACCGACAAGAGGAGAGGCGACTCTTGATTTAATCCTATGTGATGCCCTGGATCTGGTGCAAGATGTAAGTGTTGTTGAACTGTTTGGAAACGCTGACTACAATGCTAACAGATTCTACATGCATACTGTCCAAAATGTGTTAACATAATAAATTAACTTTCAGAGGAGATGATAGATAGATAGATAGAAAGATAGATAAGATAGATATGGCTGGAAAAAAGCAAAAAAGGAAGAGAGCAAAAAACTCTTCCGCTAACTTGGAAGAGTTACCTCGAGTTGAGAACTTTGCCCCAGGATGAGAACGGAAATTGTGTGCCGGCGGCGTAGCGGCAGCACGAGGCCCCATTAGCAAAAGCACAATTCTAGTTAAGAACAGTTTCAAGTTAAGAACAGACCTCCGGAACGAATTAAGTTCGTAACTAGAGGTACCACTGTAGGCCTATTTATTAAAACATTTATATTCTGCCTTTCTGTTGGAGATTCTTAGTTATAAAGTTTAAAGCAGTATTTAAAAAATCAGGGAAACACAGAGAAGATTTGTTTCAAGCCCAAAGTTCCCTTGAAAAGTCAAGTTTTAGCTGCTTACCAAAAGACAAGCAATGAGGCTACACAGATAGGTCTGCTTGCGGAGGATGTTCCACAAGTTAGGCACAGCAGTCACTAAAGCCTCACCTCATGGGTACCGTCAAATGAGGAATGAGTCTGCTCTTGAAAGTGCCTGGTGCATTTGGAGATTCTAGAGATTGAACCAGAGACCACTGGCAGCAAAACATGTGCTCTACCCTTAAGCTATGACTCCTAATGATGGGGATGCTGTTAAGGATGAACTATCTGTAGTGGAGAGCAACAGATTGTTTAGCACTTAAATGGGATCTAGGATATCGTAAGGTTGTCCTGAACTGGCGCATTATAGGTCTTGCCTCAGTTTTCCCAACTTCCCTAGGATAATGAATTTTGCACACAAAGTTGATGGTATACACGTATTAAATTATAGGGTGAGCCTCAGATGTCTTCATGCCAGAAGCTGAAAAACAAGTACTGTTAACTCTGTATCTGAAGGCAGAATTAGATCTGTGCTCTAGATGTCACTTCTGTTAACTTCCAAGTGAGTGTCCATCTTCCAGAGCTACTACACTAGTTTGTGGCGCTAAAATGTATGCTGAATTTTCACCAACAAAAAGTGTCAGGTTAAGTTTCATCCCCCAATACCTTTTTCATTTTAAAACTATTTTTTTATTAATTATTAAATTTCTACCCCATCCTTTCTCCCAAAGGTGGTATGGTTAAGTAGCATAGCAATATAATTAAAATATTAAGAACATCTAAAAATATTTTAGATGTGCTGTTTGCAGCTTGTTAGAAGCTTCTTGGTTCTATGTCAATTTACAAGCTAGGTAGTTTGGGATCACATAGACAAAAATTATGATACAAAGTCATAATGCAACCAATCATATTCGTATTGTCACAGAGCGGAGTAAGAGTAAGGGCAGGAAGCATTGCCTTCACTCTAAATGGACTGCCTAGTAATACCACCTAGCCACTCAGGTGACTTCATGAAGCCAAATCAGAGTGAGGGCAATGCTTCCTGCATCTCTTGCTTGATATTTTAGCCTATTTTGCAGGCTTCCAGAAAAACTGGATAATGGTAGTAGAGATGGGAACTTTATAAGAGTCATGTTTTTTCATAAAAATGTGTACTCCCCATCAGTTCAGCCTTGCTCATAAACATGACATAATCATTTAAGGATTTGTGAGTAACTTTTGAGAAGACAGACACATTTTTATGCTTAGGAATTGAGATTTATCCCAACGTTTGTTTTTCTGCCTTCTCTCATTGTGGCCAAAGAGCTGTGGAAGCCCTCACCAAAGAAATGGTCAGGTTCAAGGTACCTTCTGCATATACATTCTTTGCCCCCTTCTAGCGTGTTCATAGTTACATACCATTATTCTGCAAGGAGGCTGGCATGTGCACACCTGAAAGGGATGGTTTCTGCTTCTAGGCCACTTGATCTTGTTGCTGCTGCTGGCTTCTGGTCTTTCCTCTGAGCAGCCCAAGGGCCCCGCAGCCCAACAGTCTTCTGTCTTTTGGAATGGCTGTAGTGAGTGATTAATTAGGATTCTGTGGCCTACTGTGCAATTGGGGAAGACTTGCTTGGTCCCATCTCTACTGCTGCGTGTCCACCTGTCCCTGGGGAGGAGGCCGTGTTGCTCTCTGAAACCTGCATGCAGAGCAGCCTCGTTAAGGACTGATCTGTTTAGCTGGCTTGTGCTGCAGCCGGGTTCTTGCCTCCCTCTGGGCTTTAGCCCCTCCTCATTAAGCCAGTTGGGGCTATTGATTGGGTGTTTGTGTTTGGAAGAGTCTTACTTACTCCATGCATTATCTTGACAGATTGATCAGACCTGATTGAGAACCTCTTAAAGGAACGAACAGCTGTAATGGGAAAGTTGGACTCTGTCATCCGTTAGGGTGATTCTGGGAGCGAGAGGAACAAGGCTGACATCTTGGAGCAATTGTATTTACAATTAACATGGCTGAAAACGATTGCCTCTATTGATCCCCCCTTCCTGCAATTACAGCCCCATTGTTTACATTCCAGCACTTCAGTTATAAAAAGGAAATTCAATAATTATTGCATTATTTAAAGTTAAAGTGCCACAGAGTTTGCTGGCTGTGCTTGCTGGTTGATTTAACGTTCAGTAAAATCTATGCTGAGCTCTCCATCTTTAGGTTGAGCAATATTGGCTTTTAATGAGGCTTCAAGGGTGGAGCAAAAATCCACCTGCCGGCCGTGTGTTTCTGTTGTTTATGGGGGATCCTGACAGAGACTCCATTGCATGTAGGTGTTGGTAGAGGAACAAACCCTGGGTCGACCAGTCATTTCTGTATTGGAATGGATGGGGGAAAGCAAAGCGGTGAGCAATCTGAGATACTGCCATAAAATAGATTTCCCTTTTGGTTCTATGGAAGGGGCAGAAGAAGGGTTCAGAGGTGCCAGCAACAGCAGCACCTTTGCTTGCTTCTGCCACTCTTAGCACAGGCTTCACAGAGCAGTTGACCATGGGGAGATGGTTGACTACTGCTTGCTTCAGGGACAGTTGCAATTTCTAATCTGCCCTGAGATATAAAAGGGAGTTTAACTATTTATAAAACTCAGATGCCTTCTGTAACAATGATGTGAACAAGCCATGTATGTCTATGTCAGCTAGGATCCAGGCAGTGTTGGGGTGGAAGAAGCATAAAAGTGAGTTCATTTTTAAGTCCTGGTTTTATGTGTCTTAACTGTGGTGTTCAGTTAATCAATAGTTTCTGGCACTTGCTGCGGAGACCTCTGTTCCCTTTCTCTAAAACTGCTTTGCATGAATTATGCTTAGTTCCTTGAGCCACCTTTTTGTTGACTTTTAATGTATACCTTAATGCTGGTGAAACCACAGAGGCCTGACAGTGACCGCATTTGGGAAAAGCTGAGGGCACCATGTGAAAATTTTCTTGGCCCAGCAGAGCGGAGATTTCCTGCAATGTACAGGGGCATATCTGACTCTACTGTATGCAAAGTTGGAGATTTAACTCCCCCTTGAAATGACTGTGTGTAGCCTACCTTCACTTGTCTCTATGCAGTTGTCCTAAAATTTTGGCAACATGAGGGCATTTGGGCCCAATATATGACTTTTACAGAACCTACTGAGTGATTTTACTGCTATAGGTTGAACCCAAAGTTTCTCACCTGCTCTCCTTGTCTCCCTTATTCATGATAAACTAGAGTTGGGGAGCCTGTGGCCCTCCAGCTTCCATCATCATTGACCATTGACCATGCTGACTGAGGTTAATGGGAGTTGGTGTCCAACAACTTCTGGAGGGCCAGTCCTGGGAAACCAAAATCATAGTCAAGGAACTGGCTTTTCAGTTAAAATCAGTATGTATAAGTCTGTCATTATCCATTGCCTTTAGCCTTTATTGCTTCCTTCTGTAGATTTAACAGTTCACAGTGCACCAATAGCAATAGAGGCCACAACTGGCAGACAATACCCACACCCCTGTCAGCTTCTAGAGTCCAGACCTAGCAGCCCAAAATAGTTTTGGTCCTGCTCACACCTAGCCCAGCATCCCCTAGACCTGTTTTCTCCTTGACTTCAACCCCTGTGTCTGTCTTTGTTCTACTGGACTCCTGATCAGCCTTACAAGTGCTGCTTTCTCTTTCCCCTCCTGAGCTTTAAGTTGTGTGAAATTTTTTCCACAGCCATTTGCTTGGTTAGCCCCTTTGGGGCTCTCTTCCTTTCTTCTCTAACATCTTTTCAAGATGTGGCTCACCACCAGACCTTTCTTAAAATTTCTCTTTCTCAGTCATTTTCTGTCCTTAACTGTATAGCTACTGTCCCTTAGCAACTGAACACGGGGAACTGTCCATGGGTCTTGAACATTTATTTGTGGATTGTTTGGACAGAGGGCAGATCTCCCATGCCTAGAAAACACAGGTCTGAGCATTTCTCCACTTGACCCACACTTTCTAGGCACAGGTCCGAGCAATTGCCCCCTTGCCTTGCTCCTTTCCCAAGCCCCAATCTTTAGAGCTAAATCAGAGAAAACATCAATCTGGAGTAAACCCAAATTGCTGCTGCAATAGAGCACTAAAGAGCTGTTTTCCCTGGGGGATAGCAGCGGGACAAGAGGAAGTGTGGATAAGCCCAGAGTCTTCCCCAGCTGCAGCTCTAAGAAACCCTGAAGCCCACCAGTACAAAGGACTCATTCTTCCATTTGGCCTTTTTGAAGTGCCGCTGGGATCTTTTATCAGGAGTTTTGGATTGAAATATGTGAGTGATGCATCTCTCTCTCTCTCTCTCTCTCTCTCTCTCTCTCTCTCTCTCTCTCACACACACACACACACACACACACTTGAATTGGGAGAGGCAACTCTGGTGCTAGATTGATGCTTAGAGGTGGTCATGGACTAGATGTGGGCCAGTAAAGAAGATCCCATGAAGAAAATGTATTCTGAGTTCTTGCATACAGGAGCTGGGGAGATGAAGCAGGTCTATAGCTTGGGGGTCCCCCTGAATCCAGCACTGTTACTGGAGGCTCAAGTAGTCTCGCTGGATAGGAATGCCTGTTTCCAGCAACAGCCCCTTCCAGACAGAGATGACTTGGCCACTGTACTCTTGGTCTGGTGATGTCTAACTCAGATGCTTGTAATGTGATCTACATAGTGTTTCCCTTGAAAACTATTTGGAAACTTCAACTGGTCCAAAATGCAACAGCCAGCTTTACTAGTCAGGGTTCTATTTAGAGATCATATAACCCCTATTTTAAGACAACTGCACTGGTTGCTGTTTGTTTCCTGGGCCTGATTTAAGGTGTTCAAAGGCCTAAACCCCAGATATCTGAAAGGCCACCTCCTTCCCTACAGATCTCTCAGATAGACAGAAGGAGCCCTCTTGGTTGTTTCATTATGTCAGAAGTTCAGAGGCTGGCAGCCTGGGGTGGACATACTCCATGGTAGCCTCTAAACCATGAAACTCCCTCCTCACAGATGTGCATCTATCACCTTTGCTATATCTTCTTATCTGGAAAACACACCTCTTTCCCCTGACCTTTGGCAGTTAAGATTTCTGTGGGACCTGCTTCTTTGTGTTGTGTATATTTATTTTATCTATTTTCATTTTAGAACTGTTTTATTTGGCTTTGACATTACACAGTTATAAATGTTGTAACCTGCCCTGGGACTATATGGTGAAGGGTGGGCAAGAAATCCTAATAATAATAATAATAATAATAATAATAATAATAATAATAATAATAATATATTGAATTTATATACCGCCCTATACCTGCAGGTCTCAGGACAGTTCACAGGATAAAATCAGAATGTAGAACTACAAAGTACATAATCAAATTGAAAACAACAACAACCCAATAACCCCCCCCCAAAAAAAAACCCACATTTTAAAAGTGCGTAGGATATGTTAAAAACAGTTAAAACACCAAAAAGCAATTTTAAAAATATTTTTAAAAAACAACTTAAAAGCAATTTAACAGCATCAGTCCTTTTGAAGCCTGAGTCAGGTGGAGAGAGGCAGGAGTGGGCCCTCAGGCTCTCAGCAGGGTGGTCCTTTCTGGGCAGCAGTAGTCCAAATAAGCTTCTTGGGCGCCACCCTGGTTGCAGATTGCTGAAGTTCTGTGTGGTGAGAATTTATATACCACTTGATTTTGTGAAAACCTCTTAAGTGGCATAAAAAAGGTAAAGGACCCCTGACACTCAAGTCCAGTCGCGAACGACTCTGGGGTTACAGTGCTAATCTTACTTTACTGGCTGAGGGAGCCGACATTTGTTTGCAGACAGGTTTTCCGGGGCATGTGGCCAGCATGACTAAGCTGCTTCTGGTGAAACCAGAGCAGTGCACAGAAACGCTGTTTACCTTCCCGCCAGAGCAGTACCTATTTATCTACTTGTACTGTGTGCTTTCGAACTGCTAGGTGGGCAGGAGCTGGGACTGAGCATTGGGAGCTCATCCCGTCGCAGGGATTCGAACCACTGACCTTCTGATCAGCAAGCCCAAGAAGCTCTGTGGTTTAGACAGATTCCTTACAAGTATTATGTGGAACTCATAACAGTGCCAGTTCCATAGACTGAAGCAACTGAGTGGGCCTATATGGGGTAAGGCAATTCTGCAAGTAAACTGGTCTCTAGCTGTTAAGGGCTTACTAATAGTAACACTTTGATTATCTTGGCCCTGTAGCAGATAGACAACCGGCTTAAAACATATTTTAATGTTTCATATTATATTTTGTAAACTGCTTAGAGGTTTTCTTACCAATCCAGAGATATATAAATTTTATTAAATAGAATTAAAACCAGTGCAGATCTCTGAGCAGAGGGTTGCATACAGACAGGGTCTCACTGCTGTCAGCAAGCGAGCTGCTAAAACTAACTGCAGTTTCTGCATAAAGTACAAGGAAAGCCCCACACAGACTATGTTGCAGCAGTGTCTCAACTACTGTGGTCAAGGCTTCCGGTCCAGGAACGGTTGTAGCTGTCACACCAGTCACAAGGTGCTTCTAGTCACTGAGGCTACTTGCACCTCCATTGACAGAGCTGGATCTAGAAGTACCCCGGAACTGGATACCTGCTCCTTCAGAAAGTGCAGCCCCAAATATTGGGAATGTGTGTTTAAAATGGATCAAATAATTTTTTATAATAAGTATTTTAGAAGAAGAAACGGTTTAAGAAGAAGAGAGCGCTATATTAGTCATTAATAGAAATGTGGAAGGGGGGAGGAGGAAGTCGACAGAATAAGAATCATATATGATATTGTTATAGAAATATTTTTTTCCTTGTTCTTTGTTTTTTGTTCTTCATTTCCCCCCCCCCCGTTTTTTGTATTCTTTTTGTATACCCCTCGTTTTTTGTATTCTTTTTGTATATCCCTTTTTTGTACCTTTATAAAACCAATAAAAATATATTTTTTAAAAAAAACCAGAAAGTGCAGCCCTGTCCAGAGCCAGTGTGGTGTAGGAGAGCCAGTGTAGTGTAGTGGTTAAGAGTGGTAGACTTGTAATCTGGGGAGCCGGGTTCGCGTCTCCGCTCCTCCACATGCAGCTGCTGGGTGACCTTGGGCTAGTCACACTTCTCTGAAGTCTCTCAGCCCCACCTACCTCACAGGGTGTCTGTTGTGGGGGAGGAGGGGAAAGGAGATTGTTAGCCGCTTTGAGACTCCTTCGGGTAGTGATAAAGCGGGATATCAAATCCAAACTCTTCTTCTTCTTCTTCTTCAGTTGACCAATTTCTTAGGCATGGGAATCACACACCCACAGGGCCTCTGTCTTTCCAGGATCTAAGCTCAGCTTATTTGTAGTCAGAGTAATACCCTCCAGCTCTTGTGGACTGCAACTCCTGTCATTCCCGACCATTGGCTATGCTGTCTGCGGCTGGTGGGTGTTTTAGTCCACAACATCACGAGGGCACAGTGTTGACTATCTCTTTTCTAACAAATGGTCCTCACTGGACTGAGGAATGCCCTCATTTTGCAGCAAGTTCTAATCCTTTGGGAGCTTCACTTGTGATGGTTTTTATCAAATGTACTTCAGTGTGTTTCTGCTTTAAAAGTGAAGCTTTGACTAACCATGATCAATATTTTGCATTTCATGCGTGAAGAACCTGATGTTAGAAGCTTCCTGTTGTTGGGAAGGGGGAGGGGGAAACTGTTGTGCCCCTCCAAATTATGGAATTGATCAATGTACCCTGGCAGAAGTTGTTTGGCTTTTCTTACTTAGTAGCTAGTAAAAGCCTATATTCTTTAGAAGAAATTACTTCCTAGGGAGACTTCTTGTTTAGCTTTTCCTTTTCCTATTCTGTATGGATAAGCTTTGAGTAGAGCATGTGCTATGCATGTAGAAGGTCCCAGGTTTAATCCCTGGCATCCCCAGGTAGGGTTGGGAGAGACCCCTATCTGAAAATCTGGAGAATCACAGCTCATCAGTGTAGACAATGCTGAGCTATGTGGACCAGTCATCTCTCTTGATGTACGACAGCTTCCAATGTTTCTTTGTGGTTCTGCCTGTTATCCCTGAGAATTGTAAGTTTCTTTTTTGGTCTAGCTCAACTCCATTGAGGGGCAGTCTGCACTAGGGGCTGAACTAGCATTTAATTCTCACAAAGCTTTTTCTATAATGAATTGAATTCAGCAGGCTTGTGAAGGGAGGTGCATTACTGCCCACGGGTGAGGAGGAGTGGGTTGCTGTGAAGCTGGCCAAAGATGATCCAATTTGGTTTCTTTCTGTGTTTGCTGCAGAAAGAAGGAAGGTCAGACAAATGACACCCATTTTTTTCAGAGTGGTAAAAACAAAAAAGGGAATGTGAGGAGCTCTTCAAACTGGATAAATGTGTGTTAAATGGCATGTGTGCTTCATTGTAAGCAAGTGTAAAGCCGTGCACATTGAGGCAAAACAACAACAACCCCCCCCCCAATTTTACACATACAGGAATATACTGTGTACAGTTCTGGTCAACTCAGCTGAGAAAGGACATTGTAGAACTCAAAAAGGTTAAGAAAAGAGCACAAGAATGACCATATGACTAGAAGAAGCCCCCATGAGGAAAGTTACAACATTTGGGAACATTTAGTTTAGGGAAAAAGGCAATTGAAGGGGGAAATGATAAAAGTGTATAAAATTATGCATGGCGTGGAGAAAGTGGAAAGAAATAAGTTTTTCTCCCTCCTGCTCATAATACCAGAACCAGTGGGGCAATCCAATGAAGCTGAATGCTAGAAGATCCAGAACAGACAAAAGGAAGGACTTATTCATGCAGACATGTAGTTAGACGATTGAATTCATTTCAACAAGAGGTGGTGATGGCCACCAACTTGGAAAGCTTTAATAAGGTTTTGCACAAATTCATGAAAAGACATAAGGCTATCATGACCAGCAGCTGCTAGTCATGATGACTCCAGTGAGGGAGGCAAAATGCCTCTGAACTGTAAGTGGGGAGAGTGCTCTTGTTTTTCAGGTGTCCTATTGGGGCATCTGGTTGGCTAGTGTGACAAAAAGGTGCTGGACTAGATGGGCCTTTGGCCTGATCCTTTAACTCCCTGTGTCATGCACCTTGGATGTTGTTCTAGTTTGCTGTACAGTGGTACTTTGGAACTTCCACAGGTAGTGAAGTCCTGAATAGTTTTCTGTGTAGAGTAAGTGTAGGTGACAAACGACGAGTTTGTCTTTTAAATTCAGATTTTTAAAAGATGCTTCTTATGAGTGAAATGCAGAGAGTGTGGGGAAGTCTGCCTTCTTCTGCCCCCACTTGGGCTTTTGAGGTCCCTAGGATTTTGACACGCTCAGTTTTGCCAGTTTTGCCCTGGAGTTTGTATAAGTTGGTCCTCATTGCTGACCTTTTGTTCTAATTTCCTTTCTGCAGCACCTTCAGCATCATGAGAGTGGAGTTGATGGGGAAAGCTGCTTCTACCACTGTGTCCTATGTAACTACTCCACCAAGGCCAAACTGAATCTCATTCAGCATGTGCGCTCCATGAAACACCAGCGGAGTGAGAGCCTGCGTAAGCTGCAGCGCCTACAGAAGGGCCTTCCCGAAGAAGAAGAGGACCTGGGCCAAATCTTCACCATCCAGAAGTGCTCCGCCCCTGATGCTGGTGAGTGGTATTTCTCACACGAGCAAAGTGTAGCTCTTCTTTCTGCCATTACAGTGAGATGTGTCTGCTTCAGTGACACCAGGGTGTTGCTCTCTCAATTTCAGAAGGTGAGGAACAAGTTGACCTCCCTTCATGACTGCTGTTGGGAAGGCAGCACTAGGATTGCGACTGGATTTTTGGCCCAGCACTCAGACACTTGTCTGGCTGAATAACGGTTTGCACTGACTTTCTGCTTGCTTGGTGGGACCAACATCAGCCAAGTTGGCCTGAAGTGGATGTATTCGTCTAGTGTTGTGGAGATCTTACTTGCATTTCATTCTCCTGTTGTAAGGAAAGCATCCAGCTGGCCTTCATGAGTTGTTTTATGATCTATAGAGACTGCTTACTGCCTGCTGTCTGCTTCTTTTCCTTTGGGATTGCATTAGCACCAACCGTGCTGTGCCATGCCCTGGCAGGTTGCAGGAAGTAAGGATTATGTGCAGGCAGTGGGGGTGGCAAGGGAAGGAGGCAGAGGCATAGCGTGGAGGGCTCTCAGGGTGATGGCCCTGGGTGCATTTTTCTGGGGAACGCTACACATTTGGCTCCTCACTCCATCCTGCATTGCAAAGCTGGAATCTGATCTGAATGATTCACTTTGTGAGGCTGGGATCAAAGGGTGCCCTGCCAGCCCCAAGCCACTTTTAGAGGCTGGGATGATCCAGGGACAGGTGACGCAGTGCTGCCCTGCTTGGCTCTGGTAGAGTTGGGGTCACATTGGTGGTGAGTGCTGGGCTGGCGCAGCAGACTCTGTTAACCCTCTGCGCCCAACTGCCCCTGGTGCACATGCGCATGTGCACGCCCCTGGGTCTGGCAAAACACACTACACCACTGGAGTCAATGTATTGGTCCCATACCCACCCCCCGTCTAACATGATAGAGAAGACTGAGCTCCTTGTATTGTGTTTTGTGCAGGGGCATTAATGAGAGGAGGCTGGGTTAGGTTAATGCTATAGAAGTTTGGAAGAGGCCCCTTCCAATTCAAACTGGCCTATCCTCCAATTTGTTTTTGGTGCATTTGTTTTCTAAAATAAAATAAAGCTTTCAAATCAGATTTGCTTAGGTTCAATGAGAACCTAAGAGAGAGAGAGAGAGAGTAGCAGAAAACAGATCCAATGTGCAGCAGCCGTGAAAAGTGCAAATGCCATGTGAGGCATCACTCAGAAAGGAATTGAAAATAAAACTGCTAATATCATCCAGCTGTTATACAAATCTATGTTGAGATCACACTTTTGTTCCTATTTTTAAAGGGCTATCAGGTATATCGTAGGAATTTTTCAAGAAGTTTTCTCTAGTCTCTTGGCCCAAACTAAAAGTAAAGAGACCCCTGACCGTTAGGTCCAGTCACGGACAACTCTGGGGTTGTGGCGCTCATCTCGCTTTACTGGCCGAGGGAGCCGGTGTGTCCGCAGACAGCTTCAGGGTCATGTGGCCAGCATGACAAAGCCGCTTCTGGCGACCAGAGCAGCGCACAGAAACGCTGTTTACCTTCCCGCCACAGTGGTACCTATTTATCTACTTGCACTTGACATGCTTTCGAACTGCTAGGTTGGCAGGAGCAGGCACCAAACAATGGGAGCTCACCCCGTTGCAGGGATTTGAACCACCAACCTTCTGATCAGCAAGCCCTAGGCTCAGTGGTTTAACCCACAGCGCCACCCGCGTCCTGGCCCAAATTAAGGACAATCCAATGTATCTTCCTTTTGCTTGACTTATGAGGCCTCCTTTGCCTTTGTAGGCTTCCCTACTGCCTGCCTTCCTTGGCTCAGTTAAGTGCCATTCTCCTTGTATGTGTGACAGAATGCTGCTTTATGCAGAAGGGTCCATCCATTTGTCCTAGCCCAACCATAAATAGTCTCCCTGATTTCCTCCATGGCTCTGCTAGGAGGCATGGCAGCAGTCCCTTCATTCGACAGCAAACAACAGCCAATTCATTGTGGTGAACATAATTATTTCAGCACCACTTCTAATCACAGCCTGAGACATAAGAATGCAAGAATAACCCTGCTGGGTCAGACCAAAGGCCCATCTAGTCTAGCATCCTGTTCTCACAGTGGCCACCCTATGGGAAGCTCACAAAGATGAGATGAGCACAGCAGCACTCTCCCCACTTGTGATTCCCAGCCACTGGTATTCAGGGGATTTCTGCCTCTGACAGTGGAGGAATAACATAGCCGTCATGACTAGTAGCCCTTAACAGCTTCCTCAATAAATTTATCTAAACCCCTTCTAAAGTCATCCACACTGGTGACAATCACAACCTATTGTGTGAGTGAGTTCCATAGTTCAAGTATGTGTTATGTGAAGAAGTGCTTTGTTTTGTCTGTCCTGAATCTTCCAGCCTCATTGGATGGTCCAAAGTTTTATTATTCTGGAGAAACACCTCTCTATCTTATTTCTCCACACCGTGTATAGTTTTATACATCTTTGTCATGTCCTCCCTTACTTGCTTTTTTAAAAAAACTAAAAAAGTTCAAATGTTGTAATCTTTCCTCATATAAGAGGTGCTGCAGCCCCTTGGTCATTTTGTTGCCCTTTTCTAAACCCTTTCCAGCTCTGCAAAATCCATTTCAAGGTGAGGCATCCAGAACTGCACACAGCGCAGTCACATTATAAATTTGCATAAAGGTATAAAGACCCTGATGCTGGGAAAGATTGAGGGCACAAGGAGAAGGGGGTGACAGAGGATGAGGTGGTTGGACAGTGTTCTCGAAGCTACCAACATGAGTCTGACCAAACTGCGGGAGGCAGTGGGAGACAGGAGTGCCTGGCGTGCTCTGGTCCATGGGGTCACGAAGAGTCGGACACGACTAAACGACTAAACAACAACAACATTACAATATTATCAGTTTTGTTGCCACTTTCCTAATTATCCCTAACATGGAATTTACCTTTCATAACTGTCACACACTGGGTTGACATCATAGAACCTCATCAGTCACTGCCAGTTTAGGCTTAATAAGTGCATATGTAAAGTTACTTTTTTTTTTTTGCTCCACTGGCCATCACTTTACCCTTCCTTACATTGAATCTCGTTTTCTATTTAAATGCCATTCACCCAGTTTTGAGAGTTCATTTTGGAACTCCTAGCAATCCCTTTCTGTTCAAGTTTCTGCGGTCCTCCAGGCCATTTATGAACAAGTTAAAAAGCACAGTTCCTGATTCTGAGCCTTGGGGCCAGGGCACTTCTGCTTCCTATTCTTTAACCAATTCCTGCTCCATAAGAGAACCTGACTGCTAAGCTTACTCAGGAGTCTTTGGTGAGGTACTTTATCAACAGCTTTTTTTGAAAGTCTAAGTGCAAAATGGTCATATTAACACCACACATTTAAATCACACATGGCTTCCCCCAAAGAATCCTAGGGACTGTATATTGCTAAGGGTGCTGTGCATTGGGGCTCTGTGAGAGGTAGACTACAGTTCCCAGGATTCTTTGGGGGAAGCCATGTATGCTTTAAATGCATGGTATGGATATGACCAAAATTAATTGGATCATCTCTGTCTATATGCTTGTTTACACTCAAATAACTCTAATGGGTTGTGAGACAGAAATTAGGCTTCCAGATGCCATGCTGGTTCTGCTTTGGCAAGGCTTGTTCTTCCATATGCTTGGTAATTCTATCTTTAGCGGTGATTTCCACCAGTTTTCCTGGAGCAGACATTAAGCTAACTGACTTGCATTTTCTCAGATCTCCACTTGATCCCTTCTAAAAAAATTGGTGTAACATTGGCCACTTTCCTCGGGCTTGGAGGCTAACTGTACGGACATAGGAAGCTGCCTTGTCTTTTCTAACTGGCAATGGCTCTCCAGGGTTTCAGACAACTATGCAAAGTATCACTGTGGTGATAATACCGTGTTTCTCATATTTTAAGGCATCCCTACAAAATAAGGCATGGCAGGATTTTCAAGACCTAACGAAATATAAGGCGTACCCCGAAAATAAGACATGCTGGTATGGCAGGGCATGCCATGCCAAGTCCCAACCCAGCGGGACCCGGCAAAGGTCTGAGAGGGCGGCTCCAGGAAGCGAGGAAGGAGCAGGCAGCGGCCGACAGCAAGAACCTTCCGCGAGGGAAAATGGGACGACATGCCCAGGCGAGAGACAGGAGGAGGAAGAGGGCAGCGGCGGCGGCAGCAGCTGCAAGCAGGGGCCCAGACAAGGAGGCAGCCGGGAGCGCGAGAGGGAGTGCAGCCGGAGCCGGAGGGCGAGGAGGAGCCTCTGGCGTGGGGAAGCCGGAGGGCGGGCAGGCAGGCAGGCCGGGCGGCTGTGGCGGGGCAGAGGATCCGCCGGTGGGAGCTGGGAAGGAGGAGGAAGTGATGCGTGTTCCGGCTCCTCGTGTACTGCAGCGCGGTAGCTCCGCCCGGCCTGGCTCCTCCTTCCCTGGTGTGCGCTGTGCTCGCGCTGTGCTGCTCTCCCGCCGTCTCTTCTGGCTCAGCCAGAGCCGAGACAAGGACACGGGGAAGGAGGAGGAAGAGGAGGCGGGGCCTCGGCACCCATGGCAGCCTCCTCCGGATGGGAGCAGCACTACATGGCGGGGAGCCCACCCTTTGCCGGCTCGAGCAGCAAGCCGGCGGTGGGCTGCTGCCTTTGCTGGTTCCCGCTCAGTCGGGGCTCGGCAAAGCGCGCACTTTGCCAAGCCCCAACGGAGCGGGAGCCGGCAAAGGCAGCAGCGCGCGCTTTGCCAAGCTCCAAGCCGGCGGCGGGACGCAGCAAGAGCTGCAGCGCGCACAGCTTGGAGCCCCAACCCGGCAGGACCCAGCAGCGTGCCCTGCTGAAGCGCCAACAAAGTGCACAGCAGCCAGTTCCGGGCGCCGAGCCACAGCAGGAAGAGGAGGTACCATAATTTTTTTAAAAAAATAAGACACCCCCGAATAAAGGTAAAAATGAATATAAGACATGACTTATAATATGAGAAACACGGTATGAACCATAAACAGCCAAAACCACCACACACTGGCTGGAAAATGTAACGAGGAATTTACTTGAACGCTAATCTAAAAGAATGAACTCATGGTCATTCTCCAGCGTTTCAGGCAAAAACTTTTCCCAGCCCTATCTGGAATTGAACCTGGGACCTTCTGCATGCAAGGCAGTTGCTCAAAGCAACTTCAAGCTACTGTACATGGTTTTGTTAGAAGACCAGCAATTTAACATTCAAGTGTTTTTTAAAACTGCCTGGTGCATCCAAACCCTGTGATTTGTCACTTTTTAATTTGTCATTAAGACCTAGAACCTTGTGACTTATTACCACTGTTTGCCTTTGTTCCTCAGACTGCCTTCCTGAAAGTTAGTTCAGGCACAAGGATATTTCTTACATCTTCCACTGTCAAGACAGATCAAAGAATTCACCTCTGAAATCTCCTTTTCCTCCTTTAGCACACTGTCAAGACAGATCAAAGAATTCACCTCTGAAATCTCCTTTTCCTCCTTTAGCACACCTTTGGCTTCCTTGTTGTCCAAAGGTCCAACTACTGTACCTTGTTAGCCTGTCTCCTGCTCTTAACGTATTTAAAGAGTTTTTATGTAGCTGGTCTTTGCTGAAAACATAATGTGCTCCTCAAATTCTTTTCTTTCTTTTTTTACATCATTTATTGTCTGTTTGAATATATTTTGCCAAAGTTTGAATATATTTTGTGATTCTTTGGGCAAGACTTCTATTTTCTGAAGAAAGCCTTCTTGCCTCCTAATAGTTTCTGGATTTTCCTGGTTAACCACACTGGCATCCTCTTAGCCCTGATCTCCAGTATACATTCTAGCTAACTTCCATTAGAATAGAGTGTGTTGGTACAATCCCCAAGCATTCTAGAGACATTGGACCCTATTTCCTTTTCAACTTCCTTTTTATCAGTTCCCTCATTTTTGGGTAGCTTTCTCTATTGGAGTCAAATGTCACCACTTACATCTCATACCTAGGTGCTGAGGTTTTGGCAGAAGAAGTACTTAATTTGTCCTCATGTGTTTGTGTTTTGGGAGGCAAGAAGGCAGCTGTGTCCAGTGGGTAGAAGAGGTGATGGTGAAAGATATGAATAGCTTAATCATTTTCTGTTTTGCTCAAGGAAACACTTTCTCATGCCCCTTGAAGGTGTAGTATAAACTTATATATACACACACACCAAGCACTGGGTTAATGAAAGTCTCTAGTAGGAGCGCCTGGCAGGAAGGAAGTGGTTAGCAGGATTGTGGCAAGCAGAGTGAAGGCATGCTGCAGTTGCTCTGAAACGTGGCAGGAATCTCATAAACCTCCAGCTTGCTCCACCAGACACTTGTCATCAGCCGCTCATGGCTTTCATTAAGCAGCAAGAGAGGAAGCTCCAGCTGCTGACTTGTTCCAGAATGTTTTCCTTGTTCAGCTGCATCCTAAGCCCACAAGGAGCAGCCAGCTGCCAGATTGCTGAGCTGGGAAACTTGGCAGTGATTTGGGGTCCCTCTGCTGGCTGCTTCTCATCATTAAAGGCATCCCTCCTCCTCCTCCTGCTCCTCCTCCTCCTCCTCCTCCTGCTGCTGCTGCACAGGCCTGGTTCTTTTCACGTGTTGTGTTTAGCAGTAAGCCACAACATAGGCTTTACTTGGCCTGGCTGGGTTTCTGATGCTATCTTGCCCTTTTGTGTAGAGGCAAAGCTTCACCTTCCCTCTGAAAGCTCTTCTCTTCCCGTTGGATGACTTGCCCAAGGAACGCAGGGCTATATACGTCTTCCCAACCTGCAGCAGAAACTGCAGGGCACAGAGGGCAGCACCCCACATGGTGGTCGTTTGAAAGCCTTGGTTGATAGACAATGTTGAAATACAGAATCAGTTCCTCCTACTGCTTTGTAATTTGCTCATACCTTTGGGAGATCGGATTCAGTATGTGGAGAAGTTGTTGCTCAGTAGTAGACTCTGCTTGGCACATAGAAGGTTCCAGGTCCAACCCTTTAATAAAAGGATCTTGTAGCAGGTGGCTGAAAAGACCTCCACTGCATTAGACACAGGAGAGCCACTGCCAGACAGATGAACAAATAGACTTAACTTGGAATAAGGCAGTTAGGAAGCTACCTTATACTGAGTCAGCCCACTGGTCCATTTAGCTCAGTATTGTCTCCACTGACGGCAGCAGCTGCCCAGGATTTCAGGCAGGAGCCTCTGCCAGCCCTATCTGGAGAACCAGGGATTGATCTTGGGAACATCTGTATGCAAGGGAGATGCTGTACCACTGAGCACAGGCCCTTCTCAATAGTTTCCCATGTTAAATAGGTTCCTTCTGTGCTCCTTCTGTGGTCTGCTACCAGTCAGGAAGCAATTCATGCATCACCTGTTCTCAAGTTTGGGGCGGGAGGTATATGTGCCTGGTGGTGATGACGCATCAGGCTTTGATGAGTTCTTTCTGTCTCCTGTATTTGAGATTTCTTTTTCAGCAAGTGTTTCTGGCATGTGGCATGGTTACACTTGCAGCTTGCAAATCCTTTTGAAGTGAATCTCCTTGCAGTCCAGTGACATCTGAAAACATTTTAGCCACTTGTAGTTCCAGGCTGTTGCACCGTTTTGATGGCCTTATCATGCTGGCTGATGAGTAGTTCACTCTTCCAAACTTCCAGGCCAAACTTCCAAAAGCCAATAAATTAAAAGATTGTTTAGCTTTGCCTTCTGGTGCCTGACTGAATACAACACCCATACCTGTATCTTCTGTAGCTGATGCTCCAGCCCATGAGTGTCAGTAACATACTCTTCCTGCATATTCACATGAAACATGTATGATTGACCTCTGGGCTCTCTAGGTAAAAGCTGATATCTTTCTAGGCATTACTACCCTGCCCTAGACCAAACCAAGAAGATTCTCCCTAATTTCTTGGCATTCTCCTCCTTCATCCTTTGGCTTGTAGCTGGGCTTGTCCTCTGCCCTCCACTGCTTGCTTTGCTGCTGCCTTTGTGGCAGGACAATAGCATTAATTCCAGCCTTTGCAGGCAGGCAGTGCCTGTCTGTTCCACTTGACTAGTACAGCTGCCTCTGCTTTCCAGGCCACCTCCCAGGGGCCCTTCCTCCTTCCCTCGTTCTGAGGAAGGGGAAAGGTGACTGTTTGGATTCCAGGATTTGGGGGCGGGGAGCAAGGGGGGGGAGAGAGAAGATGTTAGGTAAAGGTAAAGGTACCCCTGATGGTTGTTCCAGCCGCGGACGACACTGGGGTTGTGGCGCTCATCTCACTCTATAGGCCGAGGGAGCCGGCGTTTGTCCACAGACAGCTTCCAGGTCATGTGGCCAGCATGTCTAAGCCGCTTCTGGAGAACCAGAGCAGCACACAGAAACGCCATTTACCTTCCCGCCGGAGCAGTACCTGTTTATCTACTTGAACTTTGATGTGCTTTTGAACTGCTAGGTAGGCAGGAGCTGGAACCGAGCAACGGGAGCTCACCCCGTCGCAGGAATTCGAACTGCCAACATTCTGATCGGCAAGCCCTAGGCTCTGTAGTTTAGACCAGTGCTCCCCAACCTTTTTATCGCCGCGGACCAGTCAACGTTTGATAATTTTACTGCGGCCCGCTGAGGGGGGGGACGTTTATTGTTTATATTTTATTTAGATTGTTTTGATTTAATAATTTTAATTTAATTGTATTTAATGATCCTTAGGCAGCCCGGTACCAATTGATCCACGGACCGCTACCGGTCCGTGGCCCGGGGGTTGAGGACCACTGGTTTAGACCACAGCGCCACCCACTAGGCATGTTAGTAGCTTATAATATCAAATCAACCATGCTAGTTTGGCCACTCTAGTAGTTCTCTGAAACCTTGTGTAGGGAGGATGCCCTTCTCATTGTTTCCTAGAAGCAGAGGTACAAATACCAGTAAGTCATTTTAGACCCTAAACATTTAATGGCCTTATAATGGGAGTGTGTGTGTTCGCATTCTGTCCTTGGCCCATAGTAGTTATAAATGACTTGGATGAAGGTATTGAGGTATTGCTAATCAAATTTGCAGATAGCACGACTTGGGAGGAGTAGCCAATGCCACAGAAGACAGAATCAGGATTCAAGTTGTCCTTAACAGATTGGAGAAGGGGGCCAACATAATTTCATATGGGACAAATAATCAAGTTCTACACCTATACAAGGAAGACCAGCTGGCTTGCCAGCAGTACATTTGAAAAGGATCTAGGGGTCTTAGTAGACCACAAGCTTAACATGAGTCAACAGTGTGACGCAGCAGCAAAAAAAGGCTAATGCTGTTTCAGACTGCATCAACAGAAGTCTAGTGTCCTGATCAAGGAAAGTCATAGTACCTGTATTCTGTAGTACCATAGTATTCTGCCTTGGTCAGACCACACCAATTTGTCCAATTCTGGGTACCACAATTTAAGAAGGATATTAACAGGCTGGAACGTGTGCAGAGGAGGGCAACCAAGATGATCAAGAGTCTGGAAACTAAGCCTTATGAGGAACAGTTGAGGGAGCTGGGTATGTTTCCCTGGAAAAGAGGAGACTGAGAGGAGATATGATAACCATCTTCCAATATCTAAAGGGCTGTCATAGGGAAGATGGAGTTAGCATGTTTCCTTCTGCTCTGGATGCTGCTGATACTGGGCTTCATTGTTGCTGTGCAAGTGGCCTCCTCAACTACAGGGCCCTAGGCTTCAGCTCCAAAGTCCAGCCCTAGCTGCACCACGACTTGGATGTTGTCTAGGAGATCCTTTCCATGAAAGTTGATGTGGAAAGTGCTGCACTCTCACAGAGCCTGTGGACTCTCTCTTGGGTCACAGAGCAAAACCTCCATATTGGGGTACAGAAGGGTTAGATGTTTTCTGGATCCCACCCTCTAAAATATTTCAGTTGAAATTATTTTAACCATTTGGAAAATGTTTGAGATTCATACAGCATGTAAAATTACAGAATGTGCATTTTTAGCTTACTTACTGAATAGACATCAGTCATGCTAAATCAGATCCCAATTGATTTATGATATTGCAATATTTTCAACTAAAATGTCCAGTTACAATTTTTCTGAAAAGGTGACATCACTGTATAAACAACATGTTTCTGTCTACCGTTTTTAAAATGCCAAAAATGTATTCATGTGACTCCTTTTCGGCAAAATAGAAGTAGAAATGTGTTGTTGTTGCTGTGTTATTTCAGGGCTGCAACAATAACAAAATCTGACTGTAATTTGCTTTAATTATCCGATAAATGGGGTGGGTCCTTTTTAAAAAATGGTGTCAAAGTCCAGAATAAAGAACATACAGTGGAAGCTATAGAATTCAAGAGTACAAGACACACCTCTGTGGGCTAAACATCAAATCTAACCATCTCATATTTATTTACCTTTTCACAAGAAGTGTAACTGCTTCTATTTGGGTTTTCCTCTGTTTTTGTTTTGTTAGCAAAGCTTGGCTGTGAACTTTTTGGGCTGTGTAAATGCCATTTCTGCCAATGATTTAAGAGCAGGTTTAAATGTTAGCTGTCCAATTTGTGCAAGGCAATGCTCCTCCTCAAGTTTATGTTTGGGAAGATGGCTGTGCAGAGAAACCCAAAGTGGTTTTAGATACTGGCCAAAGAAGAGAGCTCCTCCTGTTTCTGCTCAGAGGCTGTCTCAGGCCAGGTGACAGGAGCAATTTTATTTTTTGAAACATTGGCTTCGATGGCAGCTCAGGGCTGCAGGTGTATGAGGTGGGGAGTGCCAAATCTGTGGCTCTAGCCAGCAACAAAAGTGGAGTTGTCATCCTTCACAAGCCGTGGCTTGTTGGCCAAACAGATGGAGCCTAGTTGCTTCTCCCAGTATGTTCACTTTGGCCAATGGGAAGAAGCTTCCTGGAATATGGCAGGGGCCTTCCCAGACCAATTGATGGCTGTGCACGTACACGGCGGCTCCCTCCGCCCAGCCTGTGCAAATTGGCAAGTTCTAATCTGGTCATCCTTGGTGTTCTGCTAACAGGCTTCTGCCTCTGAGGGGTAATCATGCAGGCATAAATTCAGAAAGTTGCAAAGCTCTGAGCAGTCTTGTGAGCATTAAAAGTGTCCTCTTTGCCAGAAAGGTCGTTCATAACTTGGCTGCACTGCTGATGTACAGTCAGTGATATTGATTGATTAATGTATAAAAAGCACCAAATGCATTTGCTTCTATGAAAGAGAATAAAGTGCAGGCGAGTCTCTCTTTATTTTCACCTCATCCTTTTGTTTGAAGGACATTCCTCCCCCTTTTTTTGTTTTGCTGGCTTCGTTTAAGGGGGATACAAAAAGCCAGTTTCTGCCAAGTAATGTGTTCACAAAAGGAACATTGATTCACATCAGTGTCGCTTGAGTTACCCTTGCAAAGAAATGGTTCTTACATTAACCCTTCTGTTCATCAAAGATGAACTAAGACTCAGAATTAGCTCTGCCTCTCTCATCATAGAACTGGTTGCAAAAGAAGTATTGCCTCTGCTACTAATTGCTGCAAAAGGGGTCTTCGCCCACTGCACCCAGACTCGAAGATGGCTGCTTTTGCCCCAGCTCATGGCAAATTTTTGCTTCGTGATTGCTTTGCTTTCCTCACCCTGCAGAGTCTGCTGCTTCTATGTCTACTCAATTGATCCTTCTTGGAAGGGGGTTTGACCTCAGTCTTGTTTTCCAATGGATGGTGGCTTTACTATTCAAAAACAGATTAGTCCTGATTGGCTGGTTTTGTTTCATCATGTCAAGCTGTTTCCCAATTCTTTGAAGTGGGACATGAATAGGAAGCAGAGAGAGGGCAAGGAGTGCTTAGAGGAGTCACTGCAGGCCTTCAGTCAGCCAAGGCTCCAAGCCGCCACATATGCCTACTATGTGTTTGTTTGTTTGTTCATGTATGTTTCTCCCAATGTGTGTGTGTGCACACATGCATGTGCCTGCATCGCTGTGTCCAATGTGGCTGAAGTATAGCCATGCTTACTGTACATCTCCTGCCTTTTGCAGGAGGGAGCAGTGTGGATTTTCCCACATGACCATTAGTGCAGCACCCCGTTAGAAGTACTGTATGTAGTGCCAAGAGCAATTGGGCACCTTTTCAGTGAATCCTTTTGGGTGGGGTCTGGCATTACATTAAACTGGATATGAGCTGGGGGGTGGGTGGGGGCCGTTTCAGATTCTGTACTCAGCAGAGCAAAACCCTGCAACCAATTTGTTTCCTTGAGGACTAACATATAAGACGCCCACTCCCCCCACCTACCCCCTGTCTCCAGGAGGAGCTTGATTTTTCTACAGCTGCTAGGAATGGCCAAAAGAGGCAAACAATGAGTTTGAAAATCTGAGGATGATGGGGGTTGGATGCTTTGCAGTCAGCCTGCTGAGCGTGAATCCATTTTCTCGCCTCCTTCTCTGCAGAATAAATTAGAATTTGCCTGATCTAATAAAATGGCTCCATCTCTCTGCCATCTTTCCCTCCCAGCCTCCGCTGCTCAGCCATAGTGCAGGCTGTTTGCCTCTTGTTTGCCTCTTACTTGAGCCTGCTGGCTTGGACTGGAGCTCCTGAGCATGCACCACAGATTGGGGGGCATGGCTGGACAGGACATTGGTTACAGCAGCCTCTCTCTATGTTTATTGTCAGGCCTGTTAGGTGTTTAATGGAGGTGGCTGCCAGAAGAAGCCCTTTTCCGTGGTGTGTGGGGAGATAGCAAAATAATAGTTGTGGATAACAACTGAGGACGGGCAGGAGTGAAGAGTGCCAGTCGAACTGACTCAACAGCCCTGCACCCCTGCTCCTTATCTCATCCCACCTCACACTTCATGCCTTTGCTATAGGCTACAGATGGGTTTGTTGCCACTTGAACCTCTTTTCCCTTTGGATTTGGATTTCCTAAATTATTTGTTTTCCCCTGGTTTTGCAGTGTGTCTTACTGGATTGCTTGCTCCTGAGAAGGATCCTGCTAAGTGTTAAAGAGCTGTTTTAAAAATAGACCAAGCATTATCTTTGAGACTTGAGCAGGCTGTCCTTAAGGTAGCTTTCATTTTTGGAACTTTTTGATATTTTTCTTCAAATTTGGGGCTAAGCAGCTATTTTGACTCTTCCTCTGTGTTAATCTCTGGCTGGCAGTGTACATAGCCTAGCCTGGGGCAAACCTTTCTCCACACACCACCAACTAGATCACTAAAGCAGTTACTGATGGTGTTCTATGCCAAAGGTATGCTTAAGTTTGAACACTGCAGAGAATATATAATTAATGGGTAGGGGTGTGTGTGTGTGTGTGTGTGTGTGTGTAATCATCTGACAAAAATGTGTCAGTAGCACAAGTAAAGGCCTGGTTTGCACATATGTTAAGGCAAATTGTAAAGGTAAAGGGACCCCTGACCATTAGGTCCAGTCATGACCGACTCTGGGGTTGCAGCGCTCATCTCGTGTTATTGGCCGAGGGAGCTGGCGTACAGCTTCCAGGTCATATGGCCAGCATGAGTAAGCCACTTACTGGCAAACCAGAGCAGCACACGGAAACACTGTTTACCTTCCCGCTGTAGTGGTACCTACTTGCACTTTGACGTGCTTTCGAACTGCTAGGTTGGCAGGAGCTGGGACCGAGCAACGGGAGTTCACCTCGTCTTGGGGATTCGAACCACCGACCTTCTGATTGGCAAGCCCTAGGCTCTGTGGTTTAACTCACAGCGCCACCCATGTCCCTAAGGCAAATTGTAGCTAAGTGTAAACAAGTGTGTGGGTGCTTGGAGGAATCTTATGGCTACTTCACTCCCCCCCCCAGTCTTTCTGTTGCTGTACTACTTAGAGCCAAGCCATGGTTTGGCTTAGCATTACAGCCAATTCCAAGCTTCTTATTTGCTTCACTACACAACCGTGAGTTGTAGCCAAGGTTTGTTCTTAGCTTGCTGCTTTCAGTTTGGTTTGGAGAGACAACCCATGAGCCCAGGCTCAGACATAACAGTAAGCCAAACTAAGGCTTGCTTCCAGGTAGTACAGTGGCAGTAGGACCAGGGAAGGAGTGAAGTAGCTGTGATTTTTCTTCTGAATACCTGTACACTCACTTGTTCACACTTAACCATGGTTTGGCTTGGTATTATATATGAACTGGGTCACATTTTAATGTTTAGCATTGGATTTCATATTTAAGCCAATAAAAAATTAGGCTTTCTGTCCAAAATAAATTATTCAAACCAGTAACAAATCTGTAGTGCCACACCTTGTGTATACGTTCTCTGTGAGATACTTTATTCCAACTCCAATTTTTAATTACAGGTAGGTAGCCGTGTTGGTCTGACGTAGTCGAAACAAAATAAAAAAATTCCTTCCAGCAGCACCTTAGTGACCAACTAAGTTTGTCATAGGTATGAGCTTTCGTGTGCATGCACACTTCTTCAGAAGTGTATCTGAAGAAGTGTGCATGCACACGAAAGCTCATACCTATGACAAACTTAGTTGGTCTCTAAGGTGCTGCTGGAAGGAATTTTTTTATTTTGTTCCAATTTTTAAAAAGGAATTAAGGGGATATGCTTGCTTGCTTGTTTGTTACAAAGCAGTGGGGCAGAAAGGGAGATTTAGGATAAATGATGTGTGGTAGGGGAGTAGTGGGAAACAATGGTGGGGTGGTGGGGAGCCATGAGTTGTGCAGGACACAACTGGAGCCGCTGCCCTTGAACACTATGACTTTTTGCTGGCAGTTGCTTACCTGTTGTTCAAACGTATCTCCACAAACAAAAGTCCAACAACACCTGCTTAATTTTTCAAGTGAAAGCCGAGATTTTCATGATTTGATGCCAGTTGTCAGATCACATGAGCGTAGGAGTACGGCAGCCTCCCTTTGTGCAGCTGAGGGTTCTCAGATTTGCGGTCCTCTGCCACATCATGCTGTTCCTTTGTAGAGAATTGCTCGCCACAGGCAAATGCTTTAGGAGGTGGCCAAGCCCTGGGATCTGTATGTCTCAGTTGGGCTTCTGCCTATATGGAGAGCAGGGCTCCAGATGGAGTCAAGGAGGAGAGGCTCTCTTCTTTATGCGATTACATTTATGGCAGAGAAGAAAATGCTTGAAGCAATCAGCATGGAATTCTTAATTGCTTTGCTTACTTCTATTCCCCTTGTGGGATAGATTGTGCAAATGCAGGAGCTGCTGGCCCCTCATGGCCTTGCCTTCCACACTATTTTTAACCAGTGCTTTGTTTTGTAAAGATGCGCAGAGCATCCCTCTCCCGGATGCCACAGAAGAGCAGGAGGGAAGCACTTGCTGAGAGCTCCTTGAGTTGATAGGCTGTTGCTGCTCCTGCCAGGTATTTGTGGCTGCTCTGTCTGGCTTGACTGCCTCGCCTTTCTCCCATAGCTTTGTTCAAGGCTTCTGCTTCGTTATCCCCCCTCTCCCCCCCCCACCAGCCACTTCAATGTGGCCCACATATCCCTCCCTCAGATGTGTTTCTTCCTTTTTGAGTTTCCAGCACGTGTCTCAGGAGGATGTGAAATCCAAGAACCAGATCTCTGAGATTTCAGAATAAAATAAAAGTAAACTCTGCTTGAAAACACTTTAGCAGGAAAGCCAGGCTAATTGTAAATCAATGAGTCTTAAAATGCAGCATTGATCTCCAGTTAGAAGTTTGAAAGGGAAAGCGGTAATTACTGTGCTCCAAAGGTAGCTTTTTCTCTCATAAGTTCTGGGCAGAAAGAAGGCTCATTAAGGGCAGCAATTTGGAATCTGGGTAATTAGTTTAAAAAGTACTTTTGTGATGTGATTTCCTGAGTTGGAAATGACTGGAGTCTTCCCACCTTTATAGTTTAGCCCTGATAAATCAAATCTTGTCAATGGCTTGTAGATCCCTGGAGGTCCAGTCTGCTTGCAAAGCTGAGGGCAGCTGTGGGGCAGCACCCCTTCCAACACCTTCAGCCTGCTGCATTTGTGTGGAGTCAATTTCAATTGTTCTTGGGCCAAACAACTTGTAAGCAGTGCGTTCCTTTGAGGGAGAAAGCTGGGAAATGGCTGAGACTGATCCAGCCACCCTTCCCAGATCTTCAAATCAGCTTCTTCTCCTCCTCCCACTCTGTCTTGTCCACGAGCCCAAAATAAGCTAGCAATTGCCCTCGAAGTATTTTCTTTCTATTTAGACACCAGACTGCTGCATGGGTGGGTGGGCAGCCACCTGGGAGGTCCCAAGCCCATCACCAGGGGTGCCCCAGAGCAGAGCAGCAGCAGGCAAAGCCCCACAGGGCTGATAGCAACTGTAGCAACCAAATACTCAGAGGAGGAGGAGCCCCTTTCCTCCCTTCTCCATATCCTCCCACTTCGATGAGAGAGCTCCTTAGCCCCACATGATGGACACAGAGGCAGGAACAAGAGGGTGCATCTTTGCCAGGACAAGAGGCCAGCTTCCAGGTGCAGATCTACCCCCTTGGATAGGGAGGGAGGTGAGTTGTCGTCGGACAAGGAGAGGAGGGAGATAATTCATCCATACTTTTCCTGGGCCCAGACATTAGACAGCTCTTGGGGAAGGTGTGGAAGCATGACAGTGAACCTCCCTGAACAGGCTCAACAGGCTGAGGAACAGCCTCAGACAATGGTTTGAAGGCCTCCCCAAAGCACAAGGCCCTCAAGAGGGTTTTACCCTTCCAGGGAGAATTTGAAGAGAACATTTTGAATGAATGGCAGATTCCTGGAGTCTCCAAGGCAGCACACTCAATTATGAATTGTCTATCCCTTTGAAAAGCATGCCCTGGAGTTGTTCAAGGTCCCACTTGTACATGCACCCCCCCTTTTTATTTCGCATGGGTTTATGGTGTCCTGGAATGGGGATGACTTCCCCAAGAACAAGAGGGCAGAGGTCTTGCTTGCATTAGGCCTCAGCCTATGCCATTAGGGTCTCAGAAGCAGCCTCATTCATGGCCAAAACTTGCCTACATTGGGGTTCAAGCCATGCTGGAACGAGCCCTGCTCTAGGCCAACTACCTACATCAAGGAATAGCAAAACTTTCCAAGGCATAGTCCTACATGGCTGATGCCTCAGCAGATACCTTACAATTCTCTGTGAAAGCCATGACTTGGCAGTGCACAGGCAGCTCTGGCTTAAGCAATGACATACAGATGTTAAGTCAACCGCCATGGCCAATGACCCCTTTAAAGGGAGTAAGCTCTTCAGGAAGGGGCTGGAGGATGCCCTGGTAGAGACTAGGGACAGAAATAGGGCACTCCCCAATAAGCAGGTGAAGAGGAAGGGCCAAAAATACCATTACTCTTCCTTTTGGAAGGGCTCCTTTAACTGCCTGTATGGCATAGACTGTGCTGCTCCCTCCAACTGGGACTCAAGGTGACTTACAGAAAAAATAAGAACAGCTAAAAACATTTTTAAAAAATCATTAAAAGCAATTAAACATTAATAGAATTAAAAGCTATAAGATCTATTAAAACATACACAACAAAAACAGTGCAACACCAGCCCTTTCATTAAAAGCAATCAGTTCCCAATAGTCTGTTGGAATAAATCCTCACTTCCTCATTAAATAGTTTGCTAGTTTCTTTTCAAGCTGCTTCTAGCCTATGAAAAGTGACATTTGCATCCTTCAATATGAGCTTCTTCCCTCAAACAGATCAGCAGCACCATATTTCTCTCCCTTTCCTCACCACCCTCTGGTGTATCTTGTTCTATGGCCCCATCACAGCACCATCTCTACCCCCTCCCTGGCTGAAGTCGTTGAATAACTTGTACCCATTGACTTCCCATGGTATAACTCCCCTTTTCCCATTAGAATTGTAGATAAAACAAGTAGAGCTTCTGGACTTACCCATATTTATCAGCAGGTTGCTCTCATGTCTGCATATACAGTGGTTTGCGTATACAGTGCTCAGAAAGACCCACAAGATTTTGCAGTCTTGAGTATGCATCTGTAAGAGGATGGGTAATATATTTTCTGGGAGTGCAGGCCTTGCATGATTATGGATGTCTGTACTGATGGATTTCTCATGCACATGTGTATGTGTATAGAGAGAGTGCAACAAAAAGGTTGTGTATTGTGCAGGAGAAGAGGTGTTTTGACATACAGATGCACACATGGCCAATGAGGGTCTGTGGGGAAGCTGGCTTAAGAAGAATGAGAAACCCTTGCAATGAAAGCTTCTTTGCTCTGCCTTGAACTCCCACCTTCTAACAAACAGGGTAGCGAATGGCAGCCGCTGGCCAGAAATTGATTACATTAATTGATATGCCAATAAGAGAGCTTGTTACATCTGCCATTGGTTAGGCCAACTAACAAGTCCTGCTGATCAATGAAACCAATAAAGATTTCATCCATTAATGAGCAACATGGTAATTAATGTTATCCATAAACCAATTAGCTTGGGTAGCTAATGTGCTTGTTAGTGCAGTGAATGGCAGATTGTGGTACATTTCGGGGAGGAGGGCATCAGCTGCAGTCATGAGAACAGTAGTCCTGTTCAGGTTTGAAAGAAACAAGAATAACAGTGGACATTACCTACTTGGGAAAGACAAAGTGCAGAAAAATCCACTGTTTGCTAGTGGCCCTTTCCTGTTAAGCAGCACCCAGTTGATGAAGACCATCTCAAAATCAGCTGGTTGCATTTCAGGGATGTGGCAAAATTCTTTTATAGGGGAAGAAAATTGGAGTGGTCAACATTTTTTGTTTCCCAGAAAGTCCTGTTCTCAGGTTTTAGTTTAATTTTAGAACTGTCAGTTTTTTACTAGTCACTGGAGGCCACCATTATAACAACATAATAACGGCCCTTCAGCTGCGACAGGCCAAAGGGGGCCATCTATTTCAGCATGCTGTTCTCACAGTGGCCAAGCAGATGCCTCAGTGAAGCCTGCAAACAGGATTCTCCCCCACTTGGGATTCCCAGCAGCTGACATATGAGACATACTGCCTCCGACACCAGACAGCATTTTGTCCTCTATGGAGAACTGTGTTTGCTCAATCACATTTCTGCCCTGCTCCCTTCTTAGTGCTCAGAGAGACCAATAGTTCTAAAAATACAACACAAAGCTGGTAAGGAGGAATTAAATTAAAATGATATTAAATTTGCCCTAAGCCCCACCCCAAATTTATTTCATAAAATTTATACACTACTTGATTGTAAAACACTTCAAAGTTGTTTGCAAAAAGACTAAAACAATAAAATTATCAGTAAAAATAGTTAAGAACAATAATTTAAAACATTCCAACAATAATTAAAATCTACAATAAGTTAAAAATATATTAAAGCACATATAAACTTTCTACAAATCTGGGTAGGCTTGCCTAGGCAAAAAAAGTTTAACAGCCACCAAAAGGAGTACAGAGAAGGTGTAATGTCAACAGGCAGAGAATTCCAAGTCATAAATGTCTTTTGCCCCTCCTCTGCTTCAGCCTTGGATTCTGAACTGCTCCCTGTCACTGGCTCTCCCTGCTCACTAAACCCTGTTGCCCCTTCAACATCCAGCCCCCTCTTCCCAATCTTCTCCCTCTGATCTCTCCTTGGTGTCCCACCACCAATCCCCTGGCTCTGAGCTGTTCTCCTTTCGGGGTTCCCTGGCTGGTGCCTCCCATGACTCATCTTCAGCCAGCCAGTTCCTGACACCATAGCTGTGGTGTCAGTCACAGCTGGGAAAAGGTGTTTCTAATAACTGATACCAACCTGGGCCTCCAGTGACAAAGCTGGACTCAGAAGCACCTCCCAGACTGTGAACCTGCTTATTCAGAGTGAGTACAACCCCATCCAGGGTAGGCAATTGACCAATTTCTCAGACACAGGAACTGTTCATCCACAGTGCCTCTGTCTCACCAGGATTCAAGCTTAGCTTGTTCTTCTCATCCATCTCGCCATTGCATCCAAACACTGGTCCAGGGACTGCACAGCCTCTCCCAATTCTGAGATGGAGACACAGAGCTGAGTAACACCAGCACACTGATGACACTTTGCCCCAAAACTCCTAAGGACCATTCCCAGCAGCTTCATAGAAATATTGAATAGCATTTGAGATAGGATAGTCTCCTACGGCACCTCATAACATAGCCACCGGGGCCAAAAAACACTCTCTTAATGCTGCTGTCTGTGTTCAGTCCTGGAAGTAGGATTGGAACCACTGTCACACAGTGCCCCCATTCCCTGGAGTCAGTCTAGAAGGATGCCATGGACAGTGGTATCAAAAGCCAACGAGAAATCAAGAAGCAAGAATAAGGTCATGCTCTCACTGTTTTGCTCTCCTCAAAGGTCAGCCATCAGGGCGACCAAGGTCAACTCAGTCCTGTGGCTAGGCCTGAACCCATTTTGGAATGGATCTGAACAAGCAAGTCTCAAGTATTCATGGAACCACTTTAAGGCTTAAACTTAGAAATACAGCTCTTGGAAGGAAGTTCATTGTGGCTTAATTGCTATAGTAGTGCCTCTGTGTGCCTGTCCTGTGTGCTCCATGTGGTGGAACATACCGTAAAGCTATGTTTAGGGAGAGGGGTTATGCTAAGAGGATTTGGGAACATTGCTGACTTTCCCCCACCCCCATCCCCACCCCACTTGTCAGGAGGTAGGCCATCATCTTCTGTGCCAGCTGGCTGTCTAATGCTTGTCTTAACACTTTGTTTAAAAATCAACATATTTATAAAATTCAGTTGAGCCCTGGCCTATTACCAGGACTGTCTTTGCAGGCAGTTGCCCCCCTTCCTCCTCCAGAGAGCACATTTTAGAGACCTAGCTTCAAAGTAGCTGCAGTGACCAGATTTGGAGTATGCTTCAAGGTGGAGTATGCTTCAAGGTGGCTACCTTACTAGAGGGACTTGATGAAAGGCATACCGGTTTATACTCATTGCTACTTCCTGGTGTTTCAAGCAGAGCAGTCAACCTCCAAAACTGTTAAGGTTCTGAACCTGAGATTCCAGTGAAGCCTAAATACCACATCCTCTGTGGGTCCTTGTCATCTCCCCTCCCTAGCCACGCTTCATAAGACTGTGTGGCAATGCCACTTTCGTCTTATTTAGATTCAGCCTCACTTGGCTCATCTACTTCCTTGTCTTGGCAAGTCCCCTGAGTGACCACAGACTCTGCACACTTGGGCCAGATGAAAAAAGGCAGACTGAAGTTTTATCATCAGTAGAAAAAATGCTGAACACTAAACCATTGTATGATTTCTTTTGGTGGCCTTGCTTACACAAGGAAGGGGATGACATGAAGAAAACCTGCAGGACTCTGCCAGGAAGGGTCAGTTTTCTGTTATAACCACTGTGCTTTTCCTGCCAGAAATGAGCACAGCCCCTCCACAGCAGTTTTATGAGAGCTTGCTCAGTGCCCATTGAGTCCCCAACCCTCATAAAAACAGCAACAGTTTCCAAAGATTGCATAGCTGGGGCTAGGACAACCCAGTCAGATGGGTGGGGACAAATAATAAATAACAATTACAATAGGGTGTTAATCTGGTGGCCACCTGCTCTCTGCCAGTGTACTCTATCCCCCTTCAGTCTTTGGAGCAAAGGTGGTATATAGATGTAGCAGGTAAGTATTGCTCTGAGAAGGAGAGGGTGTGATTGCCCTTCCCCACCCTAGCCAACACATAATAAGGCAATAAAAATGTGGAGGGGCAACCAAACAGTATCTTGTGGGTTAGAAAGAGAGAGAGCCTTTATGCGATAACATGGCTAGTCTGGAAGAGGTATAGGGCCTGAGAGGGCCCAGAATGATGAAGATCACTGGAGGAGGATGCACATAAAGCAATAACAGTGCCTCCAAACGCCTAGTCCGATACTTGGTTGCCAGCAGTTCCTTTGCATTGTTAGGAATTGACCCTAGGAGACCCCTTGTGGATTCCCTAATTGAAAATTAATACTAGATCAATGCCACGAGCAATTTGCATATTGATCATAAACAACTTTGAAGGCACCAAGTGTGTGTCAGATCAATAGGACTCTCTGTAGGCTGCGGCGGAAGTGCCTCCTTTCGCCTCAGTCTGCACTCCACATGCAGTTAATGATTTGGGGATGTCTTTAAGTGCAGAAGAAGAAAGGGGAACCAGTTGGGCATGGTGTGGATGGAGGGTGGCAATGAGATGTGAAGCAGCTTAAGACTTGGCAGCCTTTGAGCAATGCTCCCTGACTGAGGAAGTTGGTAAGCAACAGTTATCCTAGTTTCTGGTATGAAACTCTAAATTTAAAGAAGGACTTTGAGGATCAGTTGCAGTAGGATGCAGTACTATATATCTTTATTACATATCTTTAGGTGTCGGGCAAAAACACTTCTCTTTTCCTAGCCTTTGGCTAGTTAAACAATATATGGCCTTTAAAATGAGGGGGTATTGCTTTTGTTTGTTACTTTTGTTTGTATTTTTGTACAGTGGTATCTCGACTTACGAACGACTCAACAACCGAATTTTTCGACTTACAAATGGGCTAATGGCCGCGCGCTTATGAATGTTTTGACATCTGAAAGGAAACCGCAGCAGTTTTAGATAGGGATTTTTCAACTTACGAATTTTTAGATAGGGTTGCTTCGACTTACTAATTTTTCCGTTTCCAATGCATTCCTATAGGAAATTGCGTTTCCAATGGCGTTTTTCGACTTACGAATTTTTCGACCTACGAAGGTGCCTTTGGAACAGATTAAATTTGTAAGTCGAGGCACCACTGTAATTTTATATTGTAAACTATCCTGTGATTTTCAGATGAAGGGCTGTATAGAAATTTAATTTAATAACACACGCCATGAGCAGCCTAGGGATAACCATCATTTGACACCACCACCCCCCATGTGAGTTGCCAGTAGGTTCAAGAAAGCCCCATGCATCTGATTACTTCATTATAGAACCTTTCATTAACTTGGCTGTGCTGTACTGTGCTGATGAACTGCCACTGGCTGCAGGAGCACATAATTGAGAGAATGAGATTCATAGTGCAGGTGTTTTAGAGTCAGCTGTTGGGCTTGGGTGGCTAGTCCTAGGGCACCTGACATACTGTTCTACATCTCTTGGAAGGCACAGCAGGGTTTCCCTCTGGAAAAGTAGAGCTTGGACTTTCTGTCTCTCGTTTCTTTAGAGTCCAACAATAGGGTCTTCATGAAGCTGAATTTTCCTTTGCCAAAGCAATTACAAGCATCTAGCTGGTTTTGCTGCCCAAGCTGGTGATGAAGCTCAATCTTCCGCTATCTCCAGGCACCCTCCAAAGAGACTGGGTTTCTAGGTAGCTGCTCCACCCATTTTAGAGCAATTGTTTTGCCAAATTACAGTAAGTGCTTGGGCAACTCATTGCCCCATCTGGATTTGCTTTAGAGAAAGACCCAACAGCACAAGGTGGTCAGAAACAGTTCAAGGTTAAATATCACCCTCTGTTTCTCTAAGGAACATGCAGTGAGGGGTATAAAGCCAAGGCTGAATTCAACAGCAATTCTACATGAGTGTGAGGTATTGTCAGGAATGTGAGGTACTCACTGTGAGTGAGGTATTTGCTCAGTGGTGAAGCTGAAGGTTACATGTTATATGGTTCATTGGTTCAGTATAGCATGGTGAGCTGGCATGGTAAAGTGCTGGTGGATCTCTCTGCAAAGTTGTTTCTTTACAATGTTTATTTCTAAGACCAGAATAACTGTATTAGAGTAGATTAGTTCATGAAGTACGAGCATCTTTTTAAGTTTATGTAGCTAGTTTGCTTATGCTTGTCTTGTGCCATGAGATAATAAACACTTTATATTTTGAACTGAACTGAATAGGAAATGAGTTTTCCTAACTAGGAACTCTGGAAAAGGCTGACTACTGGAAAGCAGGAAAACTCTGGTGTTCTGCTGGAAGACTGCTAGAAGAGTACATACTCTTGCTGATCACATTGGTCGAAGTGTGGTGTAGATGGTGGGCCCAAGTCTAATAGTTTATGGGCCAACTGACTTCTAACATTCTATCCAAAGGGAATCGTTGATTGTGCAAATCTGAAGTATATTTGCTTGCATTTCTCCTGCAAAAGCAAGCTTCTAGCCTCTTGTGGCCATAGATAAATCACAATGCCCTCTTGGCAATTCCTGCTTCAGCTAGGGCAGGGGCACCTTTGTGCAGCACTCAGTTGCTTCACATTTTCCCTGACTCGTGTCCATGCCCTTGCCCTTCCTGTGAGGTTCTTGTGAAGATTGTACATGAAGCAAGGTCTGTGTCAATTGGATCAGAAGAGGCCCATAGTGGCTGAGCATCTTCTTTCAATGCCGGAGATCCCTGGTTTTATTCTTAGTATCTTCAGTTTAAGGAAAGATCTCTGTTAGGCTGGAGAGCTACTGCCACCAGCAGAATACACAATCCTGGGCTATGTGAACCAATGTGCCTTGCCTTCAGGCTCAGGAAATTACCCATTGGTGGGGTTTATCTTTGGAGCAGCAGGGCTCAGGCTTAATCCCAAACTCTTCCCTTGCATTCTTCTCTCCCCCACCCCAATCTTGGTTTCTCCAAGCCTTTCCCCCTCCCAATTTGTTTCCTTCATTGGGCCTAGGCGTGCTTTCCAAACCTCCATAGCCCAAAGGCTGGATTTGGGATCCTTTGACTTACATTCGTGTGATTCTTCCTGGTCATGACCTGCATTTTGCGTGCATGTAGTTTCAGTTCATTCCAGTGTGAAAGGGCATGAGTTGCACAAAATAAAGGGCCACCTTGAGATGCATTTGTAGCTCCTACTTGGAAGTGCTTTAGTCTCCATGTGACACAGACTCTAGAAAGCTGTTGAATCACCATCAAAAGTCCACCTTATGTTACTCTCCTGATTTTGATGCTCAATTTTTCACAGCTGTTTGAAGTAGAAAATGAGAGCGAGTATTTATTCCCCTTGAAAGATGAACTATAGGAGGAAGCAAAAGGAAGCAATCTCTCCTGCCTTACATTTCCTTCATCATCTGAGCTCTTTGGAGACCTGAGCTACTTCTCCCACCCAGTTACCTTTGGATCTCTAGGAACAATTTGGAATATTAGGCAAAGGAGCTCTCAGCTAGAAGGGCTGTGTATTTTGCATGCTGGTTCAAAGTGTGTCTGTCACTGGGGATGGGGGAGTGGGAAGAATGATTGTCTGCTGAGGCAGGCATGGGGCTCTGAAATGCAGAAGAGCTTCCTGCTATCCTTGTGTCTACGGATTAGCAGAAGATGCTGCCCATACAGTTCCCAATTTCATTTTTGCCTGAGGAGGTAGGACATACTCTTCCTAAAAAACTAAAAAACAGAGGCTGACACTTGAATCTCTCATACTCATTCTCATAGACTGCTTTTCAGAATTTGTGGCATGCCGGACTGTTAGGATGTAATGCTGTGCTGCTACTATGACTGCAAAGCCTTCTTCACACACATTGGCTAAGAGGCTACATACGCTTATGCCTGCTTGCTTATTGGGTACCTGTGGAAATCAGTGGGACACCACCAAGCATGATTCCCATTTTGTTGTGAGAGTTCCTGATTACTACCTGGCTGCTTCTCTGACTTGGGGTGTGTGCCTTGAGATGAACCTTTCTCTATCTTCTCTCTGTATATAATCTAAAAGCAGCAGACTCTATCAAAAAGCAATATAAAATTGCCTGCAGAGATAAAACGGATTAAATTTAAAGACCTGGGAAAACAAGGAGACCCTCACCTATCATGGAAATAACATCAAGGTAGGTGCCTGGCAGGGTTCTTTGGGGAGAGCATTCTAAGAGCAAAACTCCCTGATACCGTAGCTACTTGCCAGACGTCAGACAACTGGTGATGATGGCGATGATCTTAGTGTATAGACAGGCCCATATGGAGGACAGCTATCCTTCAGGCTAATACAGCTAATTGTGTTTCTAATTTGACGATTAGTATTTGGGTTTTATAAGGTTGTTATCTGTACTCAGCTTCTGTCATGAAGAGAGAGAGCCCTGCTAGGGGTCAAGTCATGCACCCCACCTCTCCCTACATAGAACTTCATTGCCTAAGAGGGAAATGTTGTCTGAGGGAGAGGTAGACTGACCCATTGCTCTTGTCTGAGAGGCTCAAAGGGTAGGACAGTTTTGTGAGAAACAATCTCTCCCTCCACCACTTTGACCATACAAGATCCAGGCAGGTCTGACCTTCTGGTAAGTGAGTCAGACAATCTGGCAAGTAAGGACTGGCTTGGTGTTACCTGCCTTCTACCTGACACTGTTTTCTTGACAGATATAATCAGCACTTAAAGGTAAAGGTACCTCTGACCGCTATGGGATGCGGGTGGTGCTGTGGGTTAAACCACAGAGCCTAGGGCTTGCAAATCAGAAGGTCGGCGGTTCGAATCCCCGCGACGGTGTGAGCTCCCGTTGCTCGGTCCCAGCTCCTGCCAACCTAGCAGTTCGAAAGCACGTCAAAGTGCAAGTAGATAAATAGGTATCACTACAGCGGGAAGGTAAACGGCATTTCCGTGTGCTGCTCTGGTTCGCCAAAAGCGGCTTTGTCATGCTGGCCACTTGACCTGGAAGCTGTACGCTGGTTCCCTCGGCCAATAACACAAGATGAATGCCGCAACCCCAGAGTCAGTCACGACTGGACCTAATGTTCAGGGGTCCCTTTACCTTTACCCCTGACCGTTAGGTCCAGTCGCGTACGACTCTGAGGTTGTGGTGTTCATCTTGCTCTATAGGCCAAAGGAGCCGGCGTTTGTCCACAGAGACTTCCAGGTCATGTGGCCAGCATGACCAAGCTGCTTTTGGCGAACCAGAGCAGCGCACGGAAACGCCATTTACCTTCCCACCGGAGTGGTACCTATTTATCTACTTGCACTTTGACGTGCTTTTGAACTGCTAGGTTGGCAGGAGCTGGGACCAAACAACGGGAGCTCACCCCGTCCCAGGGATTCGAACTGCCAACATTCTGATTGGCAAGCCCTAGGCTCTGTGGTTTAGACCACAGCACCACCCGCCTCCCAATCAGCACTTACTTTGCTGCAAATATGCACCACTATCCCTGCATTTCTTTTTCTTCTTTGGCCCATGCCCCCTTTCGGAGGCAATAAAACTGATAATGTAGAAAATGTGATTGTATGAGCAACTTTCACAAAGGTACACCACTTTGAACATGACAGAGATTACTTCCGTGCTGAGGAAATGCCATGTGTGAAGTGGGTCTGGCTGGAAGCAATGTTCAGAGAGTCCTGCTCTGAATGAAGCGGCTGATCTTCTCTGCTTAAAGAGTATAGGCCATTTGTTCAGAACTTGGAATAACTCTTGGACCGTCCCTCCTTCCTGACTGTTAACAGGAAAGGCTTCCAACTGTCCTCTAGGTTAGAACCTGGAGCAAACAGCATCTTCAGTGCTGATTTATTTTGCAGGAGTAAATGAAACCACAGCTCAGAGTCATCTTTGTTGACTTGTCCAGTTTCTGTATTTATATCTGACATTTCATTTTTGTCCAGCCTTTTTCAGACAAGGTGCACTCAGAAGTAGTTGGCACTAGGGTTTCTTTGAAGGTGTGTGTGTGTGTGTGTGTGTGTGTGTGTGTGTATCTGGGCCAATGTCCCGACAGTCTCAAGCTATTTGTCTCTACTGCTGCTCTCCTCAGGGAGGTTCCCATTGTCATTCCTGCTTCGTCTGTCACTGACAGTGTCATTTTAGAGGGTGAAACCTACTGTAATTTTTGCACATTTCTTCAGTGAGGGGTCTTGAAAATACGTTTTGGGGTGAGGAATTCAAATCTGCTAATATTTTTGTGATTGGACAAAAATCTTGTCCAATGGTAAGTCCAGGCTTGGTAAGTTTGATGAGGAAGCACATAAACTGCTTTTGGAAAACCAAAAGATTTTAATTTTACCTTCTGAATATGTCAGGTATTGTGAAATAACAATAAATAAGAATAAGAATATTAATATGTAATATAACTGCAAGCACTTGGCAATCTTTTAAAATGATTTCTGTGCCATTTTACACACATTTTACTTACCAAGTAAAATTAAATTATATTAGTTTAACCAAAATATATTTTGAATTCCCAAATTATGTTACAACTTTTTAGCACTCCTTATTTTTGGAAGTTAAAAGTTGAAAAATTCATCACACCCTTATGTCAGGGCTGCAGCCTGCTTATTACTGTCCAATGATGGGAGCAGTCTCTTGTTGAGGCAGCGGGGTGGGGTGGGGGTGACATAGTAGGAATTTTTCTTGCTAACGGGGTGGGTGGGGGTGGGTGGGTTATCCTTCTGTGTTTCAAAGAAGCAGCCTGTGTACAATTAAAACTTGTTTCTGGTAAACCTCATTCCAGGAAGATGAGCTTTTAACAAAAGGCTTTTGACAGCTGCAGGGTATTTCAATTTTTTTATGCTGAATGAAAAATCAATACATTTTTCTGGGTTATACATATTCAGAACAGGCTGGATATTTCCATTATAATGGAAAATGGGTGTCTGTGCCCATCTCGCCTGTCAGAGCTGCACCATCGCATTTTCCAAGCCACTGCTAAATATTTCAAACCCGATTTGATTGTGGTTCGTGACAGCTAATGTTTCTCGGCTCTTGAGTCTACTGGAACGGGCGGGAGTGGGGAGGCAAACATGCTCTACTTCCCTCCTTTCTCGTTGTCCTTTTCACCCAGACCCTGCAAGCCCTTGAAGTGTTTGGATGAGGGGGCTGTCATTTTGTTAAGGGAATGGAGGGGGGGCGGAAAGGCTCTGTTCGCCTGGCTGTTTTCCAGATGGAAGTGGGTGGATTGTCCATGCAGGGCTTTAAGGCTGTCCGTCAGGATGTGTGAAGGAGCAGGAGTCGTGGGGCCTTTTGTCCTTTGATTGGAGGTGGGGGCTGAGGCCTATTTTCTTGACTAAGCTTAGATTGGGAATTCTGTGCACTTCACCAAGGGCCGGGAGGAGATGCCTCCTCTTGAGAAATAGGGTTTGTCTACAACATTTGTTGTAGAGGCAAAAAAAAAACACACCTCTGACTTGAGCCTTCCTTTGTGGAGAACTTTGAGCAGGACAAGCATGAAATTATTTGGATTTCCAAGTCCCACAGCTAAGGAATGATTCAGGGGGGGGTCAGCAAGTGCATCAGTTGCCTGGGGAGGCGCCTGACTGGTCTCTACCAGACAACTCCCTGCAATCTATCCTTTTTGGTTCACACTGTTCAGACCTTGCTTGGGACATAGGAACATACGTATCCTGTCTCAGTAAGTCATGGCCTGTCTGCCAAGTTTGTAGGAGCAGAAGAGACAGGCCCTGTGGCATCCATGTGGGACCCACCACTCTTTGCAAGAGCTTTACGTGCCCTTTGCTTGCCCTCAGAGGTTTGTGGGGCTTTTGTCCTTCCTGGCCAAAGTAAAAGTAAAAGTGTTCCATTGGAAACTTGGGGATAAGGCATTAAAGTAAGGGCCTAAGGATAACTTGTGAGGCTCCTCTTGCCAGCTAGCAGAATTAATCCCTCTCCAGGTGACGTACCCCTTCCCTTTCAATGCTGGTGGCCTCCTTGGAATGCTTATTTGGAAAAAGAAACCTGGCTGGAAAAGGTGAGGTGCCTACAAGGGGACAGGGTAAAGACTCTGGGCTCTGCTGCTGAAGCATGAGCTGAGCCCAAGGATTGAAGGTGGGAGCTTTACCACATGGGCTATTCTTTCTTTAGTTGGGAGAGTTCCCAGTGTGGTCTAGGGGAAGGACCTCAGCTCTAGGAGAATGGTATGTGTATTTGTTTGTGTGCTTACTTTATGTTGGAAAGGTTGGGACTAGACTAGTGACACTCTGCCTTCCATTCTCTGCCCCCAGCCACAGAGGCCATCCATCACCTCCGTGTAGTTGCCTATGCCTAATGCTCTCTTTGTAGCTGCTTTTTTTTAAAAAAGAATTTCCCCTAAAGAAATTGCAGTGGAGCCCTGGCAGGAGGCAGAGGGGCATCTCTCCCGTTACACACGAAAGGAACTGCTGCCACTGTTTAATGTTTTGGGGGAATCCTAGAAAGAAGGGCTCTTGAGAGCCTGAAGTCAATGCTGAGCTGCTTCCCTACCCTTCCCTTCCCACCCCAAATAATGGGCTTCTTTTCCTGTTATAACCAGTGTTGTCCTCCTCCTACCGCCCCCTGCCCCCCGCCCCCCCATTTGCAGGTTGGTTCTTGAGAGACAGTATCTCCTTTGCAGGGCTAGCCAATAAAACAAGGCAGCAGAGCGGAGGAGAGAAATTTGCAGTGTGTATCCTTGTTTTTTAATCATTTTTCTACCTTTATTGGTATTCATAGCTCACATTTTCCTGGTTACTGTCAGCCTGGGCTTTCATCCATTTTAAAGAGCTATTTTCCCCCTTGTTGTTGATGATGATGGTATAAAGACAGATGGTGTAACTGCTTATGAATGTCCTATTTTATTTCCTCTGAACCAGACAGTTTGCTGGAAGACGTATATTATTTCCACATGCTTCGGAGGGGAGCCCAGACAGTACAGTTGCAACTGAGCAGCCAGCCGGCTAGCCAGCCATCCTTTGCTTGCTTTGGAGAGGGTGACACCTCTAGGTGGCTGCTGGGACTGCAGGGGACCTTCAGCATGGCTGGGCCAGAAGGGTCTTGGTGGGCATTTTCTTCTTTTGAGGAGCTTTTTCCGAAATTTGGCTGGAGGAGAAAGACTGCTCAGGAGGCCCACATTTTCTTCTTGCTTAAAGGTGAAGCTCAGATGGAGCCAGTAGTCCCTAGACTAAACAGTCACCAGTCTTAACAGTAAATAAATAATAATAATAATATCTAGTAAAAGCATCTGCAGCTGGAAATTGGTCCTCCAGGCTTCACCACCAGTTCAGCCTCTATAAGCTTATTTAAATAAGAGCAAGTAAGGGCATGGATGTCCTTCCTCCAGCAGTGCAGTGTGCTATAGTGGTTAGTGTGTTGGATGCTCCCTAGAGCACTATGGGTTCAAATAACAATTTGATCACAAAGATCATTGTATGTCCCTCAACCTAGTCTACCTCATAAGAGGGCAGATCTCTTTAGAGGAAGGTTTATTCAAAGCCATGGAGCTGCTCCAGGCTTGGCCCATACGCCAATGAAGTGCTTTGAACACTCAAGCATTTTATAGACATACTAAGCATTACTACACCTCCTCCTCTCCTTTCCATAGAAGATGCACAGTCAGTGTGTTCTGCATCTCAACAACTCTACGCTTTCTCTGCTGATAAAGCAAGGAAGGAGATTCTTCTCCTGCCAGGAGGCTAATCTTAAATTCTCGGGGCTTACATCACTAGCTGCTTCACTGCCTATTGGATCCTTGAGGCACACACAGATTTTGCTGAGTGCTCATGTGAGGGTCACAAAGTGCAGGCAGTGAATGGCACAAGAAAGGACAGTACTGCTGCAGCTTCCTCTTTTTAGGAACTTGGCAACTTATACTTCAGTGGGTGTTTTGACAGAACTCCCCCACTCCACAAAAACATGTGATATAAATTCAAAGCAGTTTGGCCCCTGATGTTGTGCTGTGTGCGTGGTACAATGTTTTTGATGGCTACCTAGTGCTAAAGAACAGGTGTGACTATCTTTCCTGGGTGTTCTGTTTACTTTACTGCTTCAGGCACAGGTGGGATGTCTTTCTCTCACCATTCAGTCCAAACAGACTGTCCAAACCTAGGACCCAGAGGCAGGGCTTTGGGGATACTATATGATTTCAAGGCAAGTTTGAAACCTGACACTCCCATGGGTGCAAACTGACCGCCATGTGGGGCCATTTCAAAAGCACTGCTGATGGCCAGATCCCAGGGTACACACCACACCCATTTTATCTGCTTGACTAGGTTGGTTGAACTGCAGAGCCAAGTGGAATTATCAGATGTACAGTGACTGATGATGACTACCTGTTTGCTTCCAAATGCTTGTGAGCTGATTGGCTGATGCTTTATTCAGGTTGCTTTCTAACGCTGCTAAAGTTAGCTTTGTCACCTTCCCCTCCACAGCCTTGGTCCATAACTAGCATGGGTTGTCAGTTTTCAGTTTTCTACCTGCCTTCTAATCTCTGGTTCGAGTCTGTCCTCCCTTCAGTTGCATACCAGCCCTGTCAACAGTGTTTTTACCTGGCTGGAATATGTCCTTGAACTCAGACAGAGCCCCTATCTTACCGGTAGCTGCATAGAGGGTAGAGGGTTGTGTGAGTCTGCATAGAAACTAGCCTGCTGTACAAAGGTGAAAATGGCATTCTCTGCTCCATCCACTTCTGCTTCTAGCACTGCCCACCACTGGCATGTGGCCCCTGGAAAGTTCCCCAGAACCATACACATCCTTCAGGCTAAAAAAAAAAGTTATCCATCACTGTTTTAAAGCTACAAATGGCTTGGGGCCAGGTTTCTTGAAGGCTCGCCACCTCCTGTATTTACCTGCATGGACCCTGAGATTCCAGGTTTCCCTGCCTAATGAAGTGATGTGTGTAGTTGCTAGGGACTGGTCCTTGTTGGTGCAGCCCCAGTTATGGAATGGGCTGCCTGGAGAGGCTCTTTTGGCACCCCTGCTAGGTGCCTGGTGAAAAGACCTTCTTTTTCTCTCAGGACACTTAACCACAATATGTACATTCCCTTGACAGTTTTAAATTGGTTTAGCTGCTATGTATGTTCGTTCATTTGTATTTATAGTCATAGTTTGTTAGTTTGTTTGGGTTTTTTGTTTTTGTTTATTGTTGACTTACTTTATTTTGGGTTTACTGTTTTATTGTGAAAAATTGTGGATTGTATTCTGTTTTTCAATGTTTGCAAACTATCCAGAGCATTTGGTTGTATAGGTGGCATGCAAATGAAGTACGGTAAATAAATTTGGAGGCCAAACTAAAGCTTTCCCCAGGAGATTTAGGGGATTAGGTAGGGAAGTAGATGTAAATTGAATCCACAGACTCCTAGCCTGAGCTTTGTATCCAGTGAGCTTTTAAAGCAGTGTTAGAAATTAGCCAGGTGCCAGGTGTGTTTTCTGTCTGGCGTGGGTTCAATTGTGAGCACGTGGAGATTCTGGATTCCAGATTGGTGACTTGACATCTCCATCTAGCTGGCTTCTCCAGCTTTCTTAAGCAGGTAAACAACAGAGTGTAATAATAAATCCCATTTGGGGGAAATGGCGCCTAGACATACTGTTGTGGTGTCCTAGGTTTATGATGCCATTTGGCAATTAGGTTATATATCTGAGTTTCTAACACTGCTTGTAAGAAGCAGTGGCCACAATTTCTGTTGCTCCTATAGCACCTACTGCGTGCCTCCCTACCGTGCAATTGCCAAGGCTTCTCCACCAGGACCCTCTTTGGGTCCCTTTTCAGCCACTCAGTTTCTGCGGTGACTTGGAGATAAAGGGAGTGTGTATTGGGGCTGCGCCTGAGGATTCCCAAATGAGATGGGAAACAACCCAGAGTCCATTGTAGGACCAAATGTGAAAAGGTAGAAGTGGTGACTTAAGGCAACATTGCTGCATGTGTCAAGTGCAGTTTTTCTTTACCTCTTTCTTTTCCTTCTTTTTCTTCTCCCATTTCAGAGGAGTTGATTGAAGATGCAGAAGGGCCTCCTAGTGAGGCAGCTCCTGATCCAGAAGAGCCTGTTAAAGATGCAGAGGCTGCTGTTGACAAGGATGAGGGCAAATGGGCGGCAGGTGAGTGAGAGTCAATGGAAGGCGAGCTCTGGTTCTCTCTCACACACGTTGCTCTAGTGAAAGTTTTCCTACAGCGGGTTTGGAGGCTGTTCTCAAATTTGTCTTAATCACTCTCTCAGTCAGAATGTCCCCAGTCAGTCTGCATTTTTACCCCCTTGTTTTGTAAGAGCAGCAGTACATATTTATATTAGGAAAGAGGTGTTTTATAGTGAACTTGCTCTGTTTCTTTTTTAAAAAAAAATACAAGTGAACTTTGAAGCTGAAAGGATTTTTGTGAAATAATGCAAAATCTAGAGCATATTTTAAAATTGCCTATGCCTAAATGTGAATCGCTCTGAACAGTTGAGGTGGATGTTTACCTCCTACAAGCCAGAAGAATATGGCAAAAGAAATCCTTGGGCTAGTTCTGTATGGAGCTGATTCAGAGACAGAAGGGAGCAGTCTGCTTTGCACAAAGAGTGGTTCTGACCCTTTATGCAACCAATCCTATGAATATATTTTTTTCTCCTAGCCTGGTGCATCGGTTCTCTACAGTTTGGGTCTGTATTTGTTCAGCAGCAGAAGGCCATCTCAAGTCATAATAGCTGTCAAAAAATTCTCAGTCCTTGAAATAAGATTTACTAGATAAGCAGGGGCTGTATCAGAAAGAAAAAAGATTTCTTATACTTTGTTTTCAAACAAGGAGACAGTGAGCCTTTCAAAGGTGAAAGTGTTGTTCCCTCTAGTCTGGACAGATTAATCCCAGAGCAGATACTGCTGCTTTCCTAGGGTGTGTGGTATGGGGTTTTTATGTAGGAAGTTAAAATATTTGTGAATAGTTTACTGTGATGCACAAAGTCACTAAATGATTAAAAAGACAAAAGAAAATCTTGATCCAGAAACATTTCATGTGTTTGGCAGCACTGGAACTCACCCTCAGCCTTCACAACAGGAAGGGATAATGAATTAAGTAAGCAGTAGTTGTGGCAGACCAGCTCAAAGAGCTTTTAAGTGCTCCCCATTTTTAGAGATCGGCAGGGCTCACCTAACGCAGCAATCAGTGCAACAGAGCATCCGTAATTCGCACCCATGGCAGATTGCTATTAGGGGAGGTATTAATGGGCTGCCAAGGGCTGGGAAATTGTTACAGAAAAGTGTTTATGGAGTAAGAGCTAGCAGGCATGATTGCAATTGGGTTTGACATGTTTAACATAAATGGCTACTGCACAGCTCTTGCTGTTTATGAATAATTCCTACAGGCCCACTGCCTTTCTAATTGCAAAAGTAGGGAAAGGGGGGGACCCAATTCCCTCCCCCCCAAAAACCAGGCCAAGGCCATCCTGACTGAACTTTCCCCTAATTTTCACAGGGAGTCATGTATAACCAAGTCTCATCAGATGCCCTGGATACTGTGATGGGGGAGGCCTGGGGTCAGCTGTGCCTGGAATCTGTACCTACTGTACCTTCTCAGTGCCTGAGCATGAGGGACAAACTGAATTTATTAGTGTTATCTGGGAAGGGCATGGGGAGCATTGTCTGTTAAAGCCCAGAGGTTGGGGTTGCTGATGATTTCTTCCTGCCCACTCTGTATCCTCTGTGAAAGACATGAGGTACAACTCTCTTTATCCCCCAATTCATTGAATCAGAAGTGGAACAGAGCCAATATGGCTCCAGCCCACCTCCCAATCATGCAGCATTCTGGCATCTCTTTAGATATTTGGAAAAAGGTGGGCAACATCTTCCTGCTTTTAAAATTCTCTACTTTGGCTATTTTCTTCTTCTTTCTGGCTCCTGATTCATAGCTCTCTTCTTTTCAGAAGACACTGTAGCCTAGTTGTAGATTACTCCCTCGCCAGCTTTTTGTGGGCCTTGTGTAGAACTCTTAGTTGAATTTACATTTTAGCCTCAGTTTCCAGCTTACTAGGATAATTCTGAACATTTAGTCTATTGGTTGCATATTTTGTATTATTGGTGAACTGCCAATGCCATTGTCTAGGTAATTGAAGATGCACTGGACCCACCATGATTCTGCTTCTCTCCAGTCAATATCTCTTTCCCAATGTGCTGCATACCAGCTCCTACTTCTTGCCAAAAGCATGATCAGCATTAAAGTGGGGAGGCAGCTTTATTAGCTAGAGGAAGTGTTTATTAATTCTTTTTGTCTTCCTGTTTTTAACAAGTCTGCCTCTGCAACTTACTGCTTACCCTCCCTTAGGGGTTGTTGGGGCCCAGCACAGCCCTCATGCTAAACTAGTGGCTACTCTTGGACCTCTGTTTTCAGGAAGGATGATTGTCCCACTTTGTCCACATTTCTTTATGGAAGTTGGTGAGGCACAATAATTCCTTCTTGTTTCCTTAGCTTAATCACTCTTTGGCATCTGTTTCCAAGACTTCTTAGTGTGCTTGAATTTCCACCAGCCCTTTTTTGAGGTGCCTTGCTTGGGCTGTGTTTTCCCTTCCTGCCTTGGTGGGTTCATTGGCTACTCCTGTCTCAGGGGGCACAATATAGCCTCGGGCTGCTGTGCAAATCACCCCAATGGTCCACTGGCATGAGCATGGCCCACATAACAGCACCAGCAGCTCTGAGTCTCATTTCTGCTTAACATTCATCACAAGGCCTCCATCAAGGAGTCCAAGTGACCAAACTACACCCTGTGTAGTGCCTTTTCCATGGTTCCAGCTTAACCAGGAAGGGTGTCTTCAAAGCAGCCCCACCCCATGTCATGCCATCAGCCACCTGAGGTGCAGCATTGCCACACGGTGGAGCAGAAGGACCTACCTAGTTGGAGAGCTGGGCTTCAGGGATGCTGACTGGCTGCTGAGCTGGTATGATCAATGGAGAGAGCAAATGTCAGTAAGTCCTGCTGTAAATTTCTGGGGCAGGTGGCGAGTTGGTTTACGGAATGCAGAGAGATGAGAACCCAGCTTTACGGAAAGCAGCATGAATTAATAATCATTTAATTGGCTCCTCCATTATGCTGCTGGATTAGTAGATGGAAGTTTAGATGAAGGGGCTGTCAATGGTGCTTTAGCTCAGAGAAACTGATGACTGGGGGGCAGGGGAGAGGCAACTGTCTTTAGTCAGGTAGAGTCCATCCTCCTCAGTCCTCCTACCCTGGGCTCTTTGAGCTTCACCTCTATGCTGCTTTTCACAGCTCATGGATGGAAGGAGACTTTTTTCAGTGTGGAAAATTTGAAGCAGCAGGAAGACTTTTTTGGTAGTAAACTGTTGCAGTGAGCTAATTCTTAGGTGAGGGATTCATAGTGCACTTCAAAAGGTATAAAACAATTTTCAGGGTCATTTCATTGTATTGGTATGAGTGTAGCCTTCACTTTAAGGCTTTAAGCCTCCCAGAGTGGCTGGGGAAACCTCCTGGTCTCCAAAATTGACTTTGCAGCTGAAACAGCCTTGCTGTGACTAGGCGGCAGGATGGTGAGAGAGCAATGCTTATTCCTTTGGAGATGTTGCCAGAGAATCGCAGCTGGCAGATAAAGTGGATTGATAATGCCTTAGATATCCATGGAATGCCAGCTACTTTGGACATCCCTTCTCCTCCTCATCCGCCCTCTCCCCTGTCATTCACTCCTCCTTCCTGTGCATTATCTTTGTGCAAAGCAAGCAGGGCAGCTAGCCTCCACTCCACCTGATGTCTCTCACATGATAGGGCCTCAGGAAAAGGTTTCCCATCAATTGGCTGCTTATCTTCTCCTTTCAGAGCTTTAGCAGCTATTCCATGGATGTCTTTCTAGAGAAGATCAACCTGTCTCCCAGTACTTTATCAAGAAGTCCCATTAGAAACGGAAGGAGCGCTTGCTAAGTTCTTGTTTTCGTGGGCCTGTTGAGGTCAGTGACAGATCGTGAAGGTTTAAGGCTGGAGCTCCAAGAGGTAGTAGTGACTCCAGGAGCTGTTGCATTTAATCCAGAGCAATGACTACATTTGGCCACACCAAGTTTATAAAGGATTATAAACACAAGGAAAGGATTATTCTCCAGGAAGTTCCAATATACTGGGGTACCCCACATAACTAGCAATGCCCTCATTTTCTATGCTTTTATAGTCCTCTTAGATAAATATCGAACAACCCATATATAGATAAATATTGACCAGAGTCTTTCCTCAGAGATGCCAGGAACACCTGGCCTAAAGATTATCTCCGTTCAATGGAAAGGAAAACAGTTGAGTATCCCATTCATGCAATGTCCCACCCTCAAGACTTCATCTCCTGCAGTGATAAAATCAGAACTCTCCACTATGGTATCTCTTCTACTCCTAAATATTTTCCTGTTCCATCCACCAACACATTTAATGAGTTGACCAGTCTGCTGTCCTTGACTTTTCCCTCATTTGTGTCCCATTGATACGCTTTACTCCTGACTCTTAATAGTCTTCTCTCCTGCCATCATTACATCTCTCAGCCACACAGCCAACCTCTCTGTCACCTCTACCTTGTTGCATTCACACATGTTGCCATTTCCCCAGATACTGCCTGAGTACTTGTCTATTCTTTGTCTCCAAACTCCTGGAGTGTAATGCTAGCCCCTGCATTTTCTTTCTATAAACTTCTCTCTCTTGACCACTTACAATCTAGCTTCACTCTCTGCACTTCACTGAAACTACCCATACCCAGCTCACTGGTAGTCTCCTTGCTGCCAAATGTCCATGACCACTCTGCCACTCAGGACCAGATTTCATTGGGCTCATGGCATGACACCACAATAACTTCTGCCCAGTGCCAACCTGGTATTGCGGCTGCCTCTGCCATTGCCATTAGTGCAGGCATGGCCAAACTTGGCCCTCTAGATGTTTTGGGACTACAACTCCCATCATTCCTAGCTAACAGGACCAGTGGTCACGAATGATGGGAATTGTAGTCCCAAAACATCTGGAGGGCCAAGTTTGACCATGCCTGCATTAGAGTTTCTGCATAGTGTGGCTGCAGGCTGTCTGCTGCTGTTGCTGTTAGGTTGTATCCAGTGCTAGTTCTGCTCAAATCAGACCCATTGAAATGAATGAACCTAAGATGTTCATTCACTTATGTGGGTATCCTCTGAGTAGTACTAGCACTGGATATACCCTGTTGTTGTCATTTAATATTACGTAGGCTCGTTAGTTGCTTGTTACCCCAGGGTTTATGTTTATGTTTCTAAACATAATTACATTATCCGATTAACAAATTCATACAGAAAAACAGCTGCAATTAATTAAAATAAATACACACACAATGCCCTCCTCCCCACAAAAGCCACAGAAAGATTTAGCAGCACACTAGTAACAAAACAACATCATCTCAGTCCATCAGTAGTGTGGGGAAAAGGTAACTCCCCTCACGGGGGAGAGCTTCCCACATATAGGGAACCACAACTGAAAAGTAACTCTGCTTACCCCCCGCCTGGATTCAACATTGGGCATTGGGGAATCTAATATAGTGATTACCCCATAATATTATGGAGTCAAGAGCTGGCTCAGCTCCCACAGTCTGTACTGCCGCTGCTGGGGAAGCATCCGTAAGGAGAATGGGCAAGGACTGTAGCTTAGGAGTGGCATACATGCTTTGCATGTGGGAAGGTCACAGGTTTAATCCCCGTCATTGTCTCCAGGTACAGCTGGGAAGGTTCACAGCATAAAACCCTAGAGAGCCACTGTCAGTCACAATAGACAGAACTGAGTTAGATGGACCATTAGTCTGACTTGGTGTAAAACAACTTCCTATTTACCTAACCAGGACCATCCCAATATATTTGGCACTTGAGGCAAAGCCCAAAATGGTGTCCCCCCTCGCCACTAACGATGAGTGGATGTGTGAAGATTGACATCAGGAATAAGGGATTCCTTTGATGGCAGCAGGGGTGCTGGTCAGGTGTCTCATTGGCAGCAGGTTCAGCAATGGGCCTTTCTGAGTCCCTGGGGAGGTGCCTGACTATGCCAGTCCCTGACGCCAGCCCTGCTTCCTGCTTCTACAGGTGAACTCTGCTTCCTGCTTGACTCTGGCAATGTTTTTCTCTTCCTCAAATGGGGTTTCCCTTGTTCCTCTGTGATTCTCTCTTTATACACTGTCCCTGAGTGATATTGTACAATCTTATGCCATTCAGTACCATCCATAGGCTAATAACACCCAGCTCTACCTCTCTATCCCAAGTCCCCCTGTGTCTCTAGTTGTTTGCCCAATATTTCTGCTTGGATGCTGCATCACTGTCTTTAACCCATTTTGTCCCAAACCTAACTTCGTATCTCTCCCCAAAAACCCTCTCCTCATCCTCCTCTACTCTCCATATCCATTAACATGTGCTTGATCTTTGACTCCTCACTCTTCAGCCTGTTGTCAGGTCACGTCTGTTCCACAGTTTACAACATCACAAAAATGTGCCCCCTTTTCTCTGCCTTCTTGGCGAGAAATCTGACTCTGGCTCATGCTATGGTCACCTGCCTTCTTGGTCACAACAGCCATGTCACAGCTTTTATCCACTTTACTTCTGTGCAGAACTTGGAGCACAGACTTGTTCACCCATACATACACCTTCCACCACCATCCTAGCTTCCTCTATTTTTCTAGATCCACCACAAACGCATTGGGCTTACTGTGCCCAAACTCTCTGATCTTACATATTATTTATTGATTTATTGTGCTCATAGACCACTTTTTGTTGCATCATAGCCCCAAAGCCTTTTCCAATACCCTTAACAAACAGCATGTCATTAAAATACATGAAACACGGTTAAACATTATAACCTATTTCTTTCTTTCCTTTTAGAAAGTCACTCAATCACTAAACTCTGTAATATAATAAATAGTAGAAATATAATATTGATAACATTATCAATAAAACACATCTAAAATTGCAAAAAACATTTTAAAGTATTGACTTAAAAAATCACAGATAAAATCAGTAAATATTTTAAAACCAACCTAGATTGCAGAATTATATGGCTGAGTAGACTTGATGAAATAACCTCATCAGAAGTCTAATTAAATATAGTGTGCACCTCTGTATTTTATAATATATGCAATTATTGTAGCAGTAACAGCCCAGCAATGTATATCCTGATATATTTCTGCCTGTAACCTTTGTTCCTCTATTGCCCCTATCCTTAGCTTGAAGGTCTCCTGCTTCTGCAAATGGCTTCACCCTTGCTAACAGGGATGGTGAAAGTGGTTAAGGCAGTAGGAGTCAGGCTTATTTGGGATCTCTCTCTCTCTCTCTCTCTCTCTCTCTCTCTCTCTCTGTGTGTGTGTGTGTGTGTGTGTGTGTGTGTAAAAATATTGGCATAGTTGTGGAGGAGCCCCAGTTCCCTTATCTGGTTGGAGGAGCAATGGGGAGGGTAACATCCACACACTGAGGACAGGATGACTCGGTGGTGCATCTGGGAGCCTTGGTTTCAGGCCTTGTACTCCTTCTGCTATTTGACTTTGTGCAGGGTCCTCTTGTGGCTTTTGAACAAATTCCCCCGTCAGAATCTTCCTTGCATCTTTTTTGGGGTGGGGGGTGTAGCAAGCCAGAAGCATTAAACTGCTTAGTTAATCGGCAGCCAATCCATCATGTTAAATATCCAGCTGTCATATATTACCTTTCAAGTGAAAATGAATAACTCCCATTAAGGGTGAAATGGGTTTGAAGTCGATTCGAGACAGATTAAAGTACTGTTCTGAATGTGGTTGTTCAGGGGGGCTAGGTGTAATATGCTTGTCCTTGTAGTTTTTAAATAATAGATGCCCTGCAGATTTATGTGCTCCAGGGTACAGAGTTCAAAGGTCATGAGGTGGGCATTCTGGGAAGAGCATCAACTTCCTGGAACACACCAGAATGGTGTTCATTCTGCCTTTCTGGTGTTTCTGTGGGTATGTGTGACCAGTCTGGTCAGTTTTTCTATGTTTGAAAGAGACAGAGAAAATTGTGAGGGAGCTTATCTTGGCATCTGTGAAAGCCTGCATGCCTATCTCTAAACTGCAGCGGGAGATATTTATTTTTTATTTCAATCATTTGTATACCGCATAATCAGAGTCTTTTCTGAGCAGTGTACAGGAGACTAAAAAGGAGTTTAAAACTAAAAAGTAAAAATTCAAGCCCGCTGGGGGAAAAGTCTTCCATAAGTCCTGGAAGTTCAACAGGGAAGGGGCCTCAATGGTGATATCAAAACTGAACCCACAATAATGAATGCATTGCTCCTTGTGGTTATGACTCATGCATCCATGCCATGGGGACTATGTGACTCCCCCAAAGACATCAGAGATTGAGTGAGGACATAAGGGATCAGGTGGTCCCTGGGGTATCCTGGGCCCAAGTTATTATGGGCCTTGTAAACTGACAGAAGAACATTGAAGCTGGCCCAGTGGTGTATGGGCAGCCGGTGCAAGCTTTTGAGCACTGGTGTTATGTGCATGTTTGATGCAATGTGAGGTAGATGATGTGATTGTCTTGGGTGGGTGGGAGTGGCAGAACCTCTCAAGCCACCTGTGTCTCCCACCATCCCAACTACATGGGGAGTCTGCCATGCCCTTCCCTTTGTTGACTCAAATTGCATTAGAAATCTATGTAGAGTTTTAGCTTTGCTATGTTGTCTGCCTGTGTTCATTCACCAGTGACCAGAGTAATTACATCCTGGAATCAGGATTGGGGAGTGATTATTGATGTGGAGCATGCAGGGATGACTGAAGAGTAAAGTTGTAGCATGTGTGACTCAGCTGGGCTCACCCACAGCCTGGCTACAATGGTCCATGGAAGAAAAATAGTTCTTAGTCAAAGTGGAAAGGGACATTTTTTGAGACATTTTTCTCCCCCTAAAAAAACAGTGGGGAGATTAGAATGTTGCAGGGGCATTGCACGGAGAAAGCACCAACCAGCACATATTTTATCTTATTTATTTAAAAGCATTTACAAAGCACTTATAATTTTAAAAATCTCCAACAAACCATATCACTAAAACAAAAATGCAACATAAAACTCACAAAACAGTAGTACAAAAAGGCGATTCAAGTAAAAAAAAATTGCCTAGAAAGCCTGGGCCAAATGACCCTTTTTGGATCACTGCCCTATGATATTCTCTAGGCTGCAGTACCATGAGTAGAATTTCCCCAGGTGATCTAAGGGCTTATACAGGTTTATTCAGGGATCGTCAGGTAATCTAGTTCATGTTGGTTTCAGGTTTTCCACAACTGTAGCACATATCTGGCATTCAGGCAGTGACACGATTTTGATTTTATTTATTTTTTCAGCCCAAAGCTTCAAAAGTAATTCAGAATGAAGATTCAGAGCATGTTTGTGTAAAGGAATGGAATTGAGGAGCAGTGCAGAATGGGAGGCTTGGCCATCTGTGAGGAATTCATAGATGCCATTCTTGCCTCCAGGTTCTTCCAGAGCTGAGGTGTCACATAGTCATGCAGTTGTTTCTGCCCCCCCCCTTTTTGTTGCAGCGCATGTTACCCCAGCTGAAAAGGAGCTGACAGAGTCCCCAGCATCCTCTAAACGTATCTCCTTTCCGAGAAGCTCTGAGTCGCCTGTCACCAAATGGCCTAAAACATCAGATGAGACCAAGCTGGAGCAGGTAAGGCACTGGAGCAACTGGCATTTGTTCCTGCAAAGTCATGGCTCAACTTCCTTCCTTCCTTCCATCCATCCATCCATCCATCCCTCTATCCCTCTGTATATTCAGCTTTTAAATCCACTTGGGCCCACGAGGCAGTTCATAGTGAAATTGTTTTTTTTTTATTCTTACTGTGGAAATGGGCAGTGTGTTTCAAAAGGTGTTAAAAAGGTGGAGGAAGACACCTGTCCTGCAGCCTGGCCTTATCAAGGCTTAATTCTGCCAAAGCTTGTGATGTCTTCTTGTCCTCCAGGTATATCAGTGCCCATATTGCAAGTACAGTAACACCGATGTCAACCGGTTGAGGGTCCATGCCATGACTCAGCACTCGGTTCAGCCTATGCTTCGGTGCCCTCTCTGCCAGGACATGCTCAGCAACAAGATCCACCTGCAGCTGCACCTCACTCACCTCCACAGCGTCTCCCCGGACTGTGTGGAGAAGCTCATTTTGACGGTGAGTCCCTATATTGTGGGTGGGTAGCCTGCACCTCTCAGCCAAAGAAAGGGAGGGCAAGAGACAAGGAGGAAATAAGGCCCCCTGCGAGCAATTGGTTTTTACTTCTTGGAAAACCAACCCATCCCACCCTGACAATCACCTGGGGAGGTGGGAGAATGAAGAGTGGTGGTGGCAGAAAAAGCGGGTGACCCTACTCACTGATGGATGTGATAGATTACCCCCAAGAAAATGTGGCCCTCAGTGGGGAAAATGTTCCCCACCCCCAGAAAGCCCATCTTGCCTGCATTATTTCTTTTCTTCTTCTTCTTCTTCTTCTTCTTCTTCTTCTTCTTCTTCTTCTTCTTCTTCTTCTTCTTCTTCTTCTTCTTCTTCTTCTTCCTCCTCCTCCTCCTCCTCCTCCTCCTCCTCCTCCTCCTCCTCCTCCTCAGTGAATTGCCCAAATTTAACACACCTGCCAGTAGGCAAGCAGATGCCAGGCACTGTTGAAATGCCACCTATTGAGTAGTGACTTGGGCCAGCGATACAAAAGTGGGGACCGGGCCTACCTTTAGCACAGTGTGCTACAAGTAGGGTGCAGCAGGGAGACAAGGCCGAAGTTTATTGTGACATCACAGGCCAGGGGAACACATTTTCTTTACATGCAGAAGGTATCCCAGGTTCAAACCCTGGGAATATTCCTTGACTGAAACCCTGCAGTGTTGTTATTGCTACTAGTTCGCATAGACAATACTGAACTCAGTGGACCAATGGTGTGACTTGGTATAAGGCAGCTTTCTAAGCTCCTCAGGCAAGTGAGCTGGTCCCACAGGACTGAGGTCAGAAGAACTGCTTTGATGGATATGACTGGGATCCTTTATTGCCAAGCCCGCTTTCTGACACCGACCACCCAGATGCCTCTGGAACCTCCAAGAAGGGCATGGAGCCTTTCTCCAGATCTGGTATTCAGAGGTAGACTGCCTATGAACATAGGGATTCCATTCTGCTGACATGCCTAATAGAAGAGGCATCCTCCATACATTTATCACTTTTTAAAACTATCCAAGTTTAGTGTCCACCTGTTACCACATCTTATGGTAGGAAATTCCACATGCTAATTATGTATTGTCTGATACAGGTGCTTTCTTTTGTCTTGTCTAAATGGCCTACACATTTTTTGTTCAAAGCTTTTCTATTGAAACTTGCCTCTTCTTGTTAAATCCCTTTTGCTGATTCTGCTGTGATTGCCCTTTGCCTTGACTTTGCCTTCCCTTTCCTCACTTCAGTTCTTTCATCTCTATTCAACATCCAGCAGCAAAGTACCATATCCAGCACAAGTGTTTTGCCTTTACCTTTAGGGCTCTCCAGGGCTTTCCTTCCCCTCGTTTGGCTTAAGTCCTTACTGTGCACACACCACTACAGGGAATCCCAAGTAGTGCATGTGACTGTCTTTGTGTGTCTTCATCCACTCTGTCCCCAAATTCCTCCATTTTCCCTCTTGTTGAAATCCAGGTTCTAAACCTGTCCCTTTGCGTTTGTGACTCTGTTAGGTGCCATGCCCACTGATGGCACTATTATAAACAGTTGAGGGCGACCTTACCTAGGCAGCAGAAGAGCTCTCCTCCCAATCCCATAAGCTGCTGCTGCTGCTGACCCAGCCTCAGCATGACAGAGCCTCTTTGCTTCCAGGGCTCTCCCAGAATGTCACTCATGATGGCTTGAAAGCGCATTCTGATCTTTGCCCCAGCTACTTGTTGTTATAATAATTTTAAGATCATATATATATATATATATATATATATATATATATATATATGATTAATGTTCATAACTGTATATATAAACCACATGTCTGAAACTTCACAGAAAAAAGTCCTGAACAAATTGACCTCAAATATTTCTCTGCAAGCTCAAAGTGGGAAACCTCCCCATTGTCTCTTTCCTCACCAATCCTGTCTTAAGGGCACATTTAGGATATGAATAGGGTGAGAGTCTGTGACCTGGCTCAGGAACTAAGTATTTATCATTACAAAAGACTGGCCAGGCTCCTCAGGTAATCCAGACAATTGACCATTAACAGGTAACCTGCCAGGCAGGATAAAAACAATGCACTCAGATTTCTGCTGTAGACCGCCTTTTTCTGTGATGTATCTACTGTATGTTGTTTCTGGGGCGGGGAATTAAAAATTTCTATATACAGTAAGAGCTTGCACACCTTTGTTCTGGGTCTCCCCCCCCTTCCTGTGTGTGTGGGGGGGGGGACACCCTGTTGCAACAGCTTTTTAATAAAGATCAGACTTAACTAGCCGCCTTGCTTTTCACTAGAATTCTGGTCTGATCTCTGTAATTTTACCAGCCAGTAAGGGCTTTCAATTGTGCTCTGCCGGAGGTCCAGGCTCCCTCCCTGAGAAGGACCCCTTTTAACTCATATAACAATTTTGTGACTCTGGTGGGACTCTGGTTTTACCAGGAATTTGGGGCTGCTGGGGGGTAAGGAAGCCCAGCGTGCTCCCAGCCAGTTTGCAGGGAGGGCATCCAGTCCTCAGCGGACCAAAATTCCTGGCTTTAATTGGGAGTCCCAGCGGGACCAACCAGAGAAAGCAATGCTGATCTTGCCAGCAGAAAAGTGGAAGTTTTGCATCAGAGCAGGTTTTCTTCAATTGGGATCCCGGGACAACAGACAAGCGAGCTCACAAAGTGAGTATAAAGGGTTCTGGACATGGGGAGTGGGCTACTGACCGCAGCAACTAAAAATCTTTTCCCTAGCCCTTTCTACTTTTATTGTGGACTTAACCAACTCCCCGGCTACAGTCCTTACGCTTTAAAAACTGTGTTTAAAGGGTACCAAACCCAGCTCACTCCTACCAACCTGTGCAAGGAGGCTGAGCGGGCTGTCTCTCTTCTATTAATTGGGTAAGATGCCCCAAGAATTGGCTCCAGCTGACCTTGATAGCCAACTCTGTTTCCTTTCCCCTTCCTGTCCAGGCAAAGCTGCACCTGCAGGGCTACAATCCGAAAGGAAGTGACTGTCTCACGTCAGAAAGCAACGTTGCCTTTTCTGTTTCACAATTCTATCCAGACATTACTTCCTTGGCATTGCATTCACAAGCGACTGTCTTTGTGTGTCTTCATCCACTCTGTCCCCAAATTCCTCCATATTCCCTCTTGTTGAAATCCAGGTACTAAACCTGTCCCTTTGCGTTTGTGACTCTGTTAGGTGCCATGCCCACCGATGGCACTATTATAAACAGTTGAGGGTGACTTTACCCAGGCAGCAGAACAGCTCTCCTCCCAATGCCATAAGCTGCTGCTGCTGCTGCTGCTGCTGCTGCTGCTGCTGCTGCTGCTGCTGACCCAGCCTCCGCATGAAAGAGCCTCTTTGCTTCCAGGGCTCTCCTAGAATGTCACTCATGATTGCTTGAAAGCACATTCTGATCTTTGCCCCAGCTACTTGTGTCTTGAGTTTTTCCTGACATCAGTCTGCCCAAGAGATTGGCAAGAGGATGCTGCTGCTGGAAAGGCGGGGTCCCTTCAGAGCTCTTGTAAGGGCCCCTCTCTGGCCTTTGGACTGGGGCTGGGAGAGGCTTCTCTTAATCTTACTTTATCATGTGCCTTTCAGGAACCTGCCATGTTTAATATGACTGTTGCCATAGCAACAGCTACTTGCTGATACCATGGTGTGCCGTGTATCTGGGTATTCCACAGTGCCCCCCTCTTTCCCTGTCAACAATAGCAAAGGAACCCTCTCCCCATTTCGTCAGAGGCCTGTTGTGCTGCACTACTGTCTGTGGGGCAAGGGCAATTATGAGAGGGATGTTGTACACCAGCTGACCAGTGACCAGTGATTGGGGTTTGGGGTGAGGTTGTGAAGATCAAAGGTTGCTGCTGTAGTTATGATTGGGGATGGTCCCTATGCTCAGTACTGACTTATCCCCCAGCTTTTAGTGTTGTGGCTGATTCACTCTTCGCAGGACTGTGTTGATTTGGCAGAATCATCACAGGGGCTGAAGGCAGTAAAAAGCTCTTTTTCTTTCTTCCCTTCCATCATTCATCTGTCTTTCCTCCCCAGTTGCATTCTGGTGCTGTTTCTCTCCCTACTTGCATCTTCTCCTCTCCCCATTGTGTGTCTCTCTCTCCCTTCCACTGTCATTCGGTCATCCTCACCCCCCCCCCAACCCTGTCTCATTCCCCATCTCGGATGAAGGTAATGAAAATAATCGGCCTTCATTAATTCTGAGCCCTGTGAGATGATAGCCATTTGGAGCCATGTTTGCCAATTAGATGGTCTAAATTAGAAGTGACCTTGGTATAGTGCCATCGCTTTGCCTCTCTGAGCCTAATGAAGCTTTTCTCTCTAGCACACACACTCCTGCCCGCTCTCCCTCTCATTCTTTGTAATGGAAATTGCCTCCTTTGTCTGGCTCTGGAACCTCGTCTTGTACAACTCCCCCCTCCCCCATTGCACGGACAGAGGAGATGTTAATGTGTCTTCTCAGTCAGACTCTTGCTGGAGGTTTCATTTTCGACCAATTAGATTCCAGCCGTTGTAGGGGGCAGGGAGTGCCTGAACTGACAATGGTGTCTGATACAAGAAGATAGTAGAGGAATGGGCTTCATTCCTCTCTTTCTTCATTCCTCTCACTACCTAGGGTAGTGTCTCTTTTCAGAGAAGGCATAGGGGAACACCTGGGCTGGGTACCAGCTGACATTTGGGATCTTGAATGCTTGATTGCAGTGCTCAGGCCCACACTAGTAGCTTAATCTGCAGGGCATTGTCAAGTAGAAGGGGCAGGTGGACATGTCACAGTGCTGCAATCTGTAGTGCAAAAGTGCACACTGGTTTGCTTTCCACCAACTTGGCTCCCTCCAGGCATAAATCCCTTGATGCCACTGGTGAGCAAAACAAGCTTAAGCCAGCTTTGGTCACCTCTTCTGAGCAGAACTGGTGTTCCTTGTTAAAAGGATCTGTAGCTCTCCACCCATGACTGCTGCTTACTGAGGAGCGTGTCCTTGAGGGAGCTGAAATGACACCTAGGGTGTTGCTCAAGTCACTTCGTGACAGGGCCCTTTGGTCCTTGGGGCATCCCTCCCCATCTCAGCCTCCTGCCTTTAACTACTTGGGGTGGGGGGGGGCAGTATGCCACTAGAGAAAGGGAATGAGTTAAGCACACCTAAGGTGGGAAGGAAGGAAGAACTGGTTGGCTTGCAGCAGCAGATTGAAATGCAGAGGAGCACGTGAGGTTGATGATTATATTTCAGGGAGAGTTAATTGACGGAAGGTGAAGGCAGACAAAGAATTGCTGCTTACTGCCTTCTTGAATCCCAATCAGGAATTATGATTAAAGACGCGGCAAGACAACAGACGCTTGATGAATTGGTGTCTCTCTCTCTCTCTTTCTCCCTCTCTCTCTCCCCCCCCCCTTTTGGTTTTGCCGTCATTCACACTTGATTGACTTCAACCTTTCAAGTGCAAAAGCCTCTCTTTCCATTATTATTCGTAGCCATCTCAGTTTTTCTAATTAAAGTGTATGAAAACAATTACTGATCCTTCGTACTGAGTCTGGTAGTGGGGGTGGCTACCATCCTAGTTTTGTGGGGAAAACCATGATTTGCTGTAATAATGTGCAGCTTAGGTTAGATAACATTATTCTTTTCCTACTCCGCTGGGCCTTTCCCCCACACTTTCTTTTGAATTATTTTCATAATTTCTGTAGAGGAAGAGAAAGTGCCTGTCCTGTTGATAGTGCTAAGAGTGGCACTTGTTGTTCCTTCCTGCTGTCTTTCCTTTTCCCAATTCCTTCATCTCTCAAATCCGACCCTCGGGGCTACTCTGAGCCCCTTCTTTCCATAAGGGATGGTACATTGGTACAGCCTTGAAAATAGACAGGAATGCTGGAGGGGACTTGTGCCTCCTGGTTCATCTCCCTCCAGAGACAGGATTTGTTCATTCCTGTATGGCCTTTACATGGTGTGTAGCCAGGATCCCTGGAAAAAGCCCTCTGTGCAGCTTTCCAGGTCCCCTGAATCCAGGCCTCCTCCTTCTCATTGGGCATTTGCTTATGTGAATTTGCCATGGGTATTACTGGTCAGTGGATACTGGTGGTGCCCTTCAGTGGTTGTCAATGCCAAATAGGCGGAACAATTACAACAGGAATATACAGAAACCAGTTTGAGGGAGAGCATATTGGCCTTTAGGGCAATTGTACTTGAGACAAAAAAAAAACCAAACACTGAAGAGAAGGATTAGAGCTGTTTCCTTTCTACAAAAAGTAAAAATTATAGGAGAGTAGCTGCCTTGCTGTGTAGCAGGAGAAGAATGAAAAGTGGGGTGTCTCTATGTAACCTGTGCTACATAGCCCAAGTCAGAGCCCAGAGGCATCAGCCAGTCTTTGTAAGGGACAGAGCACAGCACTTGCTTTTTCACAAAAAAGGGAAAAGTCTTCCCCTGGATCAGCTTTGTGTCCATCGTTTATTTTGCATTCAAGCAAACAAGCAGTTTCTTGTTCCCAATAGTTTCATAATCATTTTTCTGAATTGTGTGTGTTTGGAGGGGGACGGAGTGTGTTTCATAAAGTAAGACAAGAATGGGCTTTTGCATTCAGGTCAAAGATGAAAAAAGTTGGGATGATAGAAAAACAAAGACACTTTACAGATGAGGAAAAACTAACCTGATGTATGAAATGATTTAATATAAGGTCAAAAGACAAAAAGAGACAATGTGTATGTTTCTACTTTGAAAACAAGTAGATACATATTGTCTGTTTTAAAATTGTCTTTATACTTTATATTAAATAATTTCATACATCAGCTTTGTTTCTGCTCACTTGTAAAGGTTCAGGACACCGGCCATCTTCCCATAATTATTTTTCCAACTAGGTGCCTGTAGGAACTTGAAGCATCCTTGGGAGTAGGCAGCAGCCATCCCTTGCTCATTGCCACCTTTTAGTTTGCTGCTGCCTCTCAACATGGAGGATCCAGCCACCATGGACAGAAATACAGACACACCCCACTCATGAATTCATTTAATCCTTTTTTAAAAGCCTTCAAAGCAAGCAGACATCGCTACATCATGAGGCTGTGAATTCTTTCAGCTCAGTAGGTGTTCTTTGAAGAAATACTTCATTGGTGTCAGTTTTGGACCTATTGCCAATCAACTTGAGTGTATGACCCAGATTTCTAGATTTGGGGGGGGGGGGAAGGTTCCCCACCATGTCATTCATAACCCCTATCATGCCACTCGTGATCAGTCATCTTCCCCCCAAAAAAATAAAAAGTTGAACGTTTTCGCAGCCTTTCCTTAAAGAGACACTGCTTCTCTGAGCCCATGATATTATTATGTATTTTATAATTGATATCTTGTAAGAAAGGCGAGATATAAATATACTGAATGGTAATCATCATCATCTATTGGAGTCACCCTTTTCCAGGCCTATAATATTAATATGAGCCAGGTGCTTTGAGTGTACTGGTTAAAAAACAACAACCTTTAAGCAAGTCTACAAAGACATATAATTTTATTATGTTCATTTGTTTTGTTGTTTTGTTTTAAAAAGCTCTAAGGTTTTACCTATATTTTATTAATTTTGTTATCTTCTACTTTTAAAGTCTGTTTTATTGCCATTTTTATTGACTTCATTCCACTTTTATGTAAATCACTTGGAGATTGTTTTTATTAAGCAGTATAATTTTTTGCTAAATGAAATAAATACTAAATGTAATTGGACAGGGGAGAACTTTACATAGTGACTTTAAATATGGTTGCAGCACATATTTATTTAATGGCATAATGGTGCCCATTATTTTGTTTTCCAAGCCCATATATAATGATTCGTAACTCTGGATCTGCTTATTCCCATCACCGCTGCAGCCTACAGAACTGTGGTTTGAGTGAGCAAAATGGCTGCTGTCCATTCTGGTAACGTTTGCTTTTGAGTGCCCTCTTGTATCTGTGCACTGATGCTGCCGGCTCAGGCCCAGCAAAGACACTGCTGTTCGCCAAACAACCGGAGATGGCTGCTGCTAGAAATTAGCACAGCTTCCCTTTTGCAGAGGTGCATCATCAGAAGGCAACCATTGTGGCCATCCCAGCTTTGAACTCAACTTCGTCATCAGCATGCGAAAGCCAATATTTTCAAGAGTACATGGTGATCTTTGCATGCCTGTGTAGGTACCCACATTTGCCCCTAACGTAGACCCTCTTTTATCATCAATTATGGGTGCCTATTCAGTGCATTGTATTCTTTTCAGCCATAACAAATGTGGATGGCTGTGTGTTTTCCTCAACGCTGACCTTCTGACCTTTGCTATCAAGAGATCTTGCTTGTTCTTTGAGCCCAAGTGAAGAGGAGGGCTGTGCTGCTGCTGCTGCTTTTTCTGTTGAAGTGCAGAAAGGGAGGCTGAAGCTTCTTCTTTTCCTGCCAAAGACAATCTGCTGTCCCTTCCATTTATCTTTCTCCTGCCTCCCTTGACACATCTCTCTTTCATTTTCTAGCTCCTCCTTTTTTGGTATTAAGCCATTTTGAAAATAGTGCTACTACAGCCCTTCCTGATTTAAAACTGCAGTGAGGTTTCCAATATGTGGTTTAATTAAGAGCTTCCTTACTTTTTCAACCAGTTAAGGTGGGCCTTTCAACATACCTACCCAATCAGTTGTGTAAGAACTTTCACAGCTATGACAAAACATTATCAATGATCAAAGACTGAGCTGAGCATAAAGGAAAATATTAATATTACTATTCTTTGAAAACATGCCCCTAATTATGTCCAGAATGTAACAGTGGGAATGTTTTAGGCTAATTTAAACACCAGACTGTGTAGGGGCTCAAGACTGACAACATGTTAAAAGTTTTAAAGACATCTTTGCCTGTCTCCTTCTCTTTTGGGCAACTACAGGTGACAACCCCAGAGGTTATGATGCCTAGCAGTATGTTTCTTCCAGCTGCAACACCAGATCGAGATGGGAACACCAGCACGGATGAGTCAACCAAGCAGCCTGGTCAGTACCGACTTTAATTGTTCAGTTGGAGGCACTTTTTCCTCAGGGTTTTCAGATGCTCCAGAGTCTAGAAGCGAGTCCTGGAATATTTGAGCTCTTTTGCACCTTCTGTTTGGGACTCTGAGTGGGTGATGATACTGAGGCATTAGGACCCCAAGACACAGTCTGTTTGGCAGCAGTGGCGAGTCTTTCTGTGCTCTACAGGCCCCAATTGAGTTTATTGTTATTGTTATTAATAATAATAATAATAATAATAATACCCCGCCCATCTGGCTGGGTTTCCCCAGCCACTCTGGGCGGCTTCCAACAGAATATTAAAATACAATAATTATTAAACATTAAAAGCTTCCCTAAAAAGGGCTGCATTCAGATGTCTTCTAAAAGTCTGGTAGTTTTTTTCTCTTTGACATCTGGTGGGAGGGCGTTCCACAGGGTGGGTGCCACTACCGAGAAGGCCCTCTGCCTGGTTCCCTGTAACTTGGATTCTCACAGCGAGGGAACCGCCAGAAGGCCCTCAGCCACTGGACCTCAGTGTCCGGGCAGAAGGATGGGGGTGGAGATGCTCCTTCAAGTATACTGGACCGAGGCTGTTTAGGGCTTTTAAAGGTCAGCACCAACACTTTGAATTGTGCTCGGAAACATAACCGGTGTTATGTGGTCTCGGTGGCTGCTCCCAGTCACCAGTCTAGCTGCCGCATTCTGGATTAGTTGTAGTTTCTGGATCACCTTCAAAAGTAGCCCCACATAGAGCGCATTGCAGTAGTCCAAGCGAGAGATAACTAGAGCATGCACCACTCTGGCGAGACAGTCTGCGGGCAGGTAGGGTCTCAGCCTGCGTACCAGATGGAGCTGATAGACAGCTGCCCTGGACACAGAATTGACCTGCGCCTCCATGGACAGCTGTGAGTCCAAAATGACTCCCAGGCTGCGCCTGCGGTCTTTCAGTTGCCCCATTCAGGACCAGGGAGTCCTCCACACCCGCCCGCCTCCTGTCCCCCACAAACAGTACTTCTGTCTTGTCAGGATTCAACCTCAAGGCACTCACACAAGACCTTCACCGTCTTCACTGGTTCTGATCTGAAATAGAGGTAGAGCCGGGTATCATCCGCATACTGATGAACACCCAGCCCAAACCCCCTGATGATCTCTCCCAGCAGCTGCATGTAGATACTGAAAAGCATGGGGGAGAGGACAGAACCCTGAGGCACCCCACAAGTGAGAGCCCAGGGGTCTGAACACTCATCCCCCACCACCACTTTCTGAACACGGCCAAAGAGGGAGGAGCGGAGCCACTGTATGACAGTGCCCCCAGCTCCCAACCCCTCTAGACGGTCCACCAGTTTCTGGTGCTTGAGCCAAAGGTAGGCGGAACTCTGTGAGTCTGGTGCATGACCAAGGGTGTATCAGTGTCATATTTAGGGTGGTGCAGGTGGTTCCCCTGCACAGGGCATCAAGCCTAGGGGGTGCAAAATCGAGAAGTTCCATTTGGGAGCACCAAATTTTGGCCTTGTACAGAACACTATATTATGAAAGATTAGCAAAGTTCGCCTCTGGGTGTATGTTGGGAGGGGAGCTTTTAGTGCATTGAGATCTCCATCATCTAACCAGGAACATATTTGTGTTTTCACACATACAATGAAAAATGACCTGGAATGCCCTTCTTGCTCTCCTTCTCCCTCATGCCCCTTCCCTGCAGTCTTAATTGCAGTATGGTTGACATATCACTAGGTGTTACATTGTGTTAGTTTGGTGCCATGCATTATAAAACACTGTTGGAGAAGCACCATATATTCATAGTGTGTGCATAAAGGCAGCAGAAGTGGGTGAGGCCTGAGCTTTGAGTGGGAAGAGAGAGATTCATGTGGAGGCAGAGCCAAGACAGGATAGCATGAAGGAGAGTACTGTATCTTTTTATTCTGGTGAGAAAGGTAGGAGAAGCTTGGGATGTCAGCCTCTTGGCCAGATGCTCACCCTTGATCCAATTGAGAAGAGTCTAGTGAGAGGTCCCAATATGTCCAGATGAATGGCCTTTCAGCTGATTCCCTGGTGGCCCGCTGGAATGCGGAGTTAACCAGCGCTATTGACTGTCTGGCTCCGAAGCGCCCTCTCAGATTGCATGGAGCCCGGACAGCCCCGTGGTTTTCCCCGGCGCTGAGGGCGATGAAACAGTCGTTGAGACGGCTAGAGCGCCGGTGGCGGAAAACTCATTTTGAATCAGACCGGACACGGGCTAGAGCTCAACTTTGAGCCTACCAAGTGGCAATGGCGACGGCGAAGAGGACCTTCTTCACCGTCTCCATCGCATCTGCAGAAAACAGCAGCAGGAGACTCTTCCAGGTGGTTCGCAATTTAGCGGAACCACCTGCTCCATCCGGGCCCAGTACGGGCCACATGATCTCCTGCAATGATTTTGCAAAGTTTTTTGCAGATAAAGTCGCTCAGATTCGGGAAGAGGTAGACTCCATCGTGGGAGCAGGGCCGGGGCGGGGGAGTGCTAGAGTCCTGTCTAGTCAAGTTTTGTGGGATCAATTTCAATCTGTTACCTCCGAGGATGTGGACAGGCTGCTTGGACGAGTGAAACCAACCACCTGTCTCCTTGATCCTTGCCCATCCTGGCTTATAAAAGCTAGCCGGGAAGGGCTGGGCGATGGGCTTCGCGGGTTGGTAAATGCTTCTCTCCATGAGGGAGCCATCCCAGACCCGCTGAAAGAGGCGGTTATTAAACCGCTTCTTAAAAAACCATCTTTAGATCCGGCCAATATGGCCAACTATCGCCCAGTCTCAAATCTTCCATTCTTGGGCAAGAAGCGGACCATTTGGATCCCTTCCAGTCAGGATTCAGGCCTCATCATGGGACTGAAACTGCCTTGGTCGCACTGGTCGATGATCTCCGGCGGGCTAGGGACAAAGGTGAGAGCTGTTTCCTTATTCTGCTGGATCTCTCAGCGGCTTTTGACACCATCGACCATAACATCCTTCTGGACCATCTAGAGGGCTTGGGAGCTGGGGGCACTGTCATGCAGTGGTTCCGCTCCTTCCTCCTGGACCGTGTTCAGAAAGTGGTGGTGGGGGGATGAGTGTTCAGACCCCTGGGCTCTCACTTGTGGGGTGCCTCAGGGTTCTGTCCTCTCCCCCATGCTTTTTAACATCTATATGCAGCCGCTGGGAGAGATCATCAGGGGGTTTGGGCTGGGTGTCCATCAGTATGCTGATGATACCCAGCTCTACCTCTCTTTTAAATCAGAACCAGTGAAGGCGGTGAAGGTCCTGTGTGAGTGTCTGGAGGCGGTTGGAGCATGGATGGCGGCTAACAGATTGAGATTGAATCCTGACAAGACAGAAGTACTGTTTGTGGGGGACAGGAGGCGGGCGGGTGTGGAGGACTCCCTGGTCCTGAATGGGGTAACTGTGCCCCTGAAAGACCAGGTGCGCAGCCTGGGAGTCATTTTAGACTCACAGGAGTCATTTTAGACTCACAGCTGTCCATGGAGGCACAGGTCAACTCTGTGTCCAGGGCAGCTGTTTATCAGCTCCATCTGGTACGCAGGCTGAGTCCCTACCTGCCCACTGACTGTCTCTCCAGAGTGGTGCATGCTCTAGTTATCTCTCGCTTGGACTACTGCAATGCGCTCTACGTGGGGCTACCTTTGAAGGTGACCCGGAAACTACAACTAATCCAGAATGCAGCAGCTAGACTGGTGACTGGGAGCGGCCGCCGAGACCACATAATACCGGTCCTGAAAGACCTACATTGGCTCCCAGTACGTTTCCGAGCACAATTCAAAGTGTTGGTGTTGACCTTTAAAACCCTAAACGGCCTCGGTCCGGTATACCTGAAGGAGCGTCTCCACCCCCATCGTTCTGCCCGGACACTGAGGTCCAGCTCCGAGGGCCTTCTGGCGGTTCCCTCGCTACGAGAAGCCAAGTTATAGGGAACCAGGCAGAGGGCCTTCTCGGTAGTGGCACCCACCCTGTGGAATGCCCTCCCACTAGAGGTCAAAGAGAACAACAATTACCAGACCTTTAGAAGGCATCTCAAGGCAGCCCTGTTTAGGGAAGCTTTTAATGTCTGATGGATTTCTGTATTTTAGTGTTTTGTTGGAAGCCGCCCAGAGTGGCTGGGGGAACCCGGCCAGATGGGCGGGGTATAAATAATAAATTATTATTATTATTATTATTATTATTATTATTATTATTATTATTATTAAATAGCACAGAGGATGTGTCTATGGCTGACAAGGACTCTCATCGTCTCTTTGTTTCTTTCTCCACAGAGACTTCAGAGGACTTAGGCAAAGGCCTGCTACTGGCTTCTGAGAACACAGGGGAGCGTGGGGCAGAACCAAAGCATGCTCCACCTGACCAGGCCTCTGCCAGGGATGATGCTGGATTTCTGTGCTGGAAGAAGGGCTGCAGCCAGGTGTTCAAAAGCTCCACTGCCCTGCAAGCGCATTTCAATGAGGTCCACAGTAAGCGGCCCCAGTTGCCTGTCTCTGACCGTCACGTTTACAAATACCGCTGCAACCAATGCAGCCTGGCCTTCAAAACAATTGAGAAGCTCCAGCTGCACTCCCAGTACCATGTCATCCGGGCAGCTACTATGTGTTGCCTTTGCCAACGCAGCTTCCGCACTTTTCAAGCCCTCAAGAAGCACCTGGAGACAAGTCACCTGGAACTGAGTGAAGCTGACATCCAGCAACTGTACGGTGGGCTCCTGGTCAACGGGGACCTCCTGGCCATGGGTGACCCTTCGCTGGCTGAAGACCACACTGTCATAGTAGAGGAGGACAAAGAGGAGGAGAGTGACCTAGAGGACAAGCAAAGTCCCACAGGAAGTGACTCTGGGTCTGTACAGGAAGACTCTGGCTCAGAACCAAAACGAGCTCTCCCCTTCCGAAAGGGCCCAAACTTCACCATGGAGAAGTTCCTGGACCCATCCCGCCCATACAAGTGCACAGTTTGCAAAGAATCCTTCACACAGAAAAACATCCTTTTAGTCCACTACAATTCAGTCTCTCACCTGCACAAGCTGAAACGAGCCCTCCAAGAGTCCACCTCTGGCCAGCCGGAGCCCACCAGCAGCCCCGACAACAAGCCCTTCAAGTGCAGCACTTGCAGCGTGGCCTATAGCCAGAGCTCCACCTTAGAGATCCACATGCGGTCCGTCCTGCATCAGACCAAGGCACGAGCTGCCAAACTGGAGGCTGCGGGGGGTAGCAGTGGCAGCAGCAACAGCAATGGAGCTGCTGGCGGCAGTGGTGGCAGCAGCAGCAGCGTCTCTCTGGGCTCTTCCACACCCAGCCCCATCAGCACAACCACCACCACCTCCTTTGCCATGACGAACACAAGCACTGCCAACACAGCTCCCGTCTCTAGCCTGCTCAGCCAGGTCTCTTGCGAGAGCACTGGAATCCCTTCTCTCAGCAACCCCATCAGTACCAGCTCCACCCTGGCAGCTGCTGCAAGCCCCTCTGAGCCCAAAGAGGTGAACCGTAAGAAACTGGCTGACATGATTGCTTCACGGCAGCAGCAACAGCAGCAGCAGCAGCAGCAAGCGCACACCCTGGCGCAGGCACAGGCGCAAGTACAGGCACAGTTCCAGCAAGAGCTCCAGCAACAAGCTGCTCTCCTGCAGTCACAGCTCTTCAACCCTACTCTCTTGCCCCACTTCCCAATGACCACAGAGACTCTCCTCCAGCTCCAGCAGCAGCAGCACCTTCTCTTTCCCTTCTACATTCCCAGTGCCGAGTTCCAGCTGAACCCCGAAGTGAGCTTGCCTGTGACCAGTGGCACGCTGACACTGACTGGGACCGGACCTAGCCTTCTGGATGACTTGAAGGTGCAGCTCCCCCAGCCAGGCCACCCATCACTCTTGCAGCAGCCACCGCAGCAGCAGCTGCCTCAAGGTCAGCTGTCACAGCCGCCTCATTGTGTTCTCCTTCAGCAGAGCCAACACTCAGAGAAGAAGAGCAAGGCTTTTGGGAAGGAGAAGGAAGTCCAAAGGGAACAGGAGAGCTTTGAAAAGGGGGAGGGCACCTCCATCTCTAAAGAGCTCCTTCCTGACACCCTGAAGTCCAAAGACAAGCCAGAGTCGGCAGGGACAGGATCAGGCCCTGCAGAACCTTCTATGTTTCCTCCTCGTATCGCATCAGATGCACGTGGGAATGCCACAAAAGCCTTGCTGGAAAACTTTGGTTTTGAGTTAGTCATTCAATACAATGAGAACAAGCAGAAGGTGCAGAAGAAGGCTGGGAAGACAGAGCAGGGTGAGAGCTTGGAAAAGTTGGAATGTGAGTCATGTGGGAAATTCTTCTCTAATGTCCTCATCCTGAAGAGCCACCAAGAACATGTCCACCAGCATTACTTCCCCTTCAAGCAGCTGGAAAAGTTTGCCAAGCAGTACCGTGAACACTACGACAAGCTGTACCCACTGCGGCCTCAAACTCCAGAGCCGCCCCCTCCTCCACCGCCACCGCCCCCTCCACCTCTTCCACCTCCTCTGCCAGCTCCACCTCCACAGCAGCCTTCTACGCCTACCATTCCTGCTTCGGCTCCATCCATTACATCTCCCACCATTACACCAGCCCAGCCATCGCTGCCCCTCACTCAACTTTCCATGCCTATGGAGCTGCCAATCTTCTCTCCCCTGATGATGCAGACCATGCCTTTGCAAACCTTACCTGCCCAGTTGCCACCGCAGCTTGGCCCCGTGGACACTTTGCCTGCAGACCTGGCCCAGCTGTACCAACACCAGCTCAACCCAGGCCTTCTGCAGCAGCAGCAACAGAACAAGAGGCCACGCACGCGGATCACAGATGACCAGCTCCGGGTCTTGAGGCAATATTTTGACATCAACAATTCCCCAAGCGAGGAGCAGATCAAGGAGATGGCAGACAAGTCTGGACTGCCACAGAAGGTAATCAAGCACTGGTTTCGGAACACACTCTTCAAAGAGCGCCAGCGTAACAAGGACTCCCCATACAATTTCAGCAACCCTCCAATTACCAGCCTGGAGGACCTGAAGGTAGATTCTCGACCACCCTCTCCAGAGCCTCAAAAGCATGAGTACTGGGGAAGCAAGAGGTCTTCCAGGACTCGGTTTACTGACTACCAACTCCGAGTGCTGCAGGATTTCTTTGATGCCAATGCTTACCCCAAGGATGATGAGTTTGAGCAGCTCTCGAATTTGCTCAACCTCCCAACCCGTGTGATAGTGGTATGGTTTCAGAATGCTCGCCAGAAGGCCAGGAAAAACTATGAGAATCAGGGGGAAGGGAAGGATGGGGAGCGACGGGAGCTGACAAATGACAGGTACATCCGGACAAGTAACTTGAATTACCAGTGCAAGAAGTGCAGCCTTGTCTTCCAGCGCATCTTTGACCTGATCAAACATCAGAAAAAGCTGTGCTACAAGGATGAGGATGAAGACGGGCAGGATGACAGTCAGAACGAGGATTCCATGGATGCAGCAGAGCTGCTGACCCCAACCAGTTCCTCCTGCAGCACCCCAATGCCTTCCCAGGCCTACAGCACCCCCACGTCTTCTGCAAATACAGCCTGCTCTTCCTCAGCTTTTCTACCACAGCTCACTGGTGAAGCAGACGATGACTACTCCATCTATAGTTCTAAAGCAGAAGCTACAGACGAAAAACCAAAGCAACCTGAACCTCCAAGTACGCAGCAAAACCAAACTCCAGAGAAGCAAATGCAACCAAAGCAGGAGGTGCAGCAGCAGCAGCAGCAACAGCAGGACCCAGGCGAGCCAAAGGCCAGTACAGCACACCCAAAGGCCTCCCCACCCACCCCACAGCAATCAGTCCAGCCTCCCCCACAGTCTGTGCTGCCACAGTCCAGTCCTAGCCCCTCACAGCTCTCTCACCTACACCTCAAGCCCCTTCACACATCCACCCCCCAACAGCTGGCCAACTTGCCTCCTCAGCTCATCCCCTACCAATGTGACCAGTGCAAACTGGCATTTCCCTCCTTTGAGCATTGGCAAGAGCATCAGCAGCTCCACTTCTTGAGCGCCCAGAACCAGTTTATCCACCCCCAGTTTCTAGACAGGACTTTGGATATGCCTTTCATGCTCTTTGATCCCAGCAACCCCCTCCTGGCCAGTCAGCTGCTGTCTGGGACGCTCCCCCAGCTGCCCATGAGCTCAGCCACTTCACCCTCCACACCAACATCCACCATGAGCACACTGAAGAGAAAGTTGGAGGAGAAAGCCAGTGCAAGTCCTGGCGAGAATGACAGCAGCACCGGCGGGGAGGAGCCCCAGAGGGACAAGCGTCTCCGAACAACCATCACCCCAGAACAGCTGGAAATTCTCTACCAGAAATACTTACTTGATTCCAACCCTACCAGAAAGATGCTCGACCACATTGCTCATGAGGTAGGCTTGAAAAAACGTGTGGTGCAGGTTTGGTTCCAGAACACTCGGGCCCGGGAGCGGAAGGGGCAGTTCCGGGCAGTGGGGCCTGCCCAAGCCCACAGGCGGTGCCCTTTTTGCCGGGCCCTCTTCAAAGCCAAAACAGCCCTGGAAGCACACATCCGATCGCGGCACTGGCATGAAGCCAAGCGGGCAGGGTACAACTTGACCTTGTCAGCCATGCTTTTAGATTGTGATGGAGGGCTCCAGATGAAGGGAGACCTCTTTGATGGAGCAAGCTTTGCTCACCTGCCACTCACCAGCAGCGATAGCCAGGGCATTCCACTCTCCCCAGTGAGCAAGTCTCTGGAGCTCTCTCCTCGAACTCTGCTGAGCCCCTCCTCCATTAAAGTAGAAGGGATAGAGGACTTTGAGAGCCCCTCTATGTCCTCTGTCAATCTGAGCTTTGACCACACCAAGCTGGACAACGATGACTGCTCCTCTGTCAACACAGCCATCACAGACACCACCACGGGGGATGAAGGCAATGCAGACAATGACAGTGCCACGGGGATCACCACAGAAGCCAAATGCACCTCAGGGCCAGGTGAGGGCCTGACCAAGGCTGCCATGATAGCAATGTCAGAGTATGAAGACAGACTGTCTTCTGGCCTTGTCAGCCCAGCTCCAAGTTACTACAGCAAAGAGTATGACAATGAAGGTACTGTGGACTACAGTGAGACCTCCAGCCTGGCAGACCCTTGCTCACCCAGCCCTGGCACAAGTGGCTCAGCAGGCAAGTCTGGAGATAGTGGGGATCGGCCAGGACAGAAGCGCTTCCGGACACAAATGACGAACCTCCAGCTGAAGGTTCTAAAGTCCTGCTTTAATGACTACAGGACACCAACCATGCTGGAATGTGAGGTCCTGGGCAACGATATTGGGCTGCCAAAGAGAGTTGTTCAGGTCTGGTTCCAGAATGCTCGGGCTAAGGAGAAGAAAGCCAAGCTCAGTATGGCCAAGCATTTTGGCATTAACCAAGCAAGCTATGAGGGACCCAAAACAGAGTGCACTTTGTGTGGTGTCAAGTACAGTGCCCGCTTGTCTGTACGTGACCATATCTTCTCTCAGCAGCACATTTCCAAAGTGAAGGACACCATCGGAAGCCAGCTGGACAAAGAGAAGGAGTACTTTGACCCAGCCACTGTCCGTCAGTTGATGGCGCAGCAGGAGCTGGACCGGATCAAGAAGGCCAATGAAGTTCTCGGCCTGGCTGCTCAGCAGCCAGGCATGTTTGACAGCCCCCCTCTGCAGGCTTTGAACCTTCCTGCCACCTACCCAGCAGCACTTCAGGGCATCCCTCCTGTCCTCTTGCCGGGCCTCAACAGCCCATCCTTGCCTGGCTTCACTCCCTCAAACACAGGTGAGTTCCCACTGCATTCCCCCCATCGCTTCTTTGCTACATGGCTCTAGTGTCCTGGGGAGGAGGGATTTTGATGCACTGTGAGCATCACGGGGTCCCTGAGGGAAATTCTGGGTTGCTACAAGCAAAAATGGCCTTCCTCAGATCCACTTTCTGACTGGCCTCGTGCACAAGTGCTCAGCATGCAAAGGCAAGGTTCCTGTTTCAGGTGGATGGTTCTTGGTTGCTTGAGAACCAGTCACCACTGTCATCAGGGGTCGAAGAAGCAATATAGGTGCCTCCCTCCCTCCCTCCCAAGTCCCAAGGCCAACTCTTATTTTGTTTTTGTTTTTATTCTTATTCTGCTCTTAGACCCTGTTGGGACCCCAGAACTCTGACAACATAACTAAGCATTAACAATAAAGTTAAGTTGTTGTTGTTTAGTCGTTTAGTCGTGTCCAACTCTTCGTGACCCCATGAACCAGAGCACACCAGGCACTCCTGTCCTCCACTGCCTCCCGCAGTTTGGTCAAACTCATGTTCGTAGCTTCGAGAACACTGTCCAACCATCTCATCCTCTGTCGTCCCCTTCTCCTTGTGCCCTCAATCTTTCCCAACATCAGGGTCTTTCCCAAGGATTCTTCTCTTCTCATGAGGTGGCCAAAGTATTGGAGCCTCAGCTTCAGGATCTGTCCTTCCAGTGAGCACTCAGGGCTGATTTCCTTCAGAATGGATAGGTTTGATCTTGCAGTCCATGGGACTCTCAAGAGTCTCCTCTAGCACCATAATTCAAAAGCATCAATTCTTCGGCGATCAGCTTTCTTTATGGTCCAGCTCTCACTTCCATACACCACTACTGGGAAAACCATAGCTTTAACTATACGGACCTTTGTCGGCAAGGTGATGTCTCTGCTTTTTAAGATGCTGTCTAGGTTTATCATTGCTTTTCTCCCAAGAAGCAGGCGTCTTTTAATTTCGTGACTGCTGTCACCATCTGCGGTGATCATGGAACCCAAGAAAGTAAAATCTCTCACTGCCTCCATTTCTTCCCCTTCTAATAAAGTTAATAGTTAAACCCAACAGCAAGAAATACAATTCACAACACCAATCTGATTAAGTTCAAAATGTCATTTAATCGTCTGGAGGCTGCTCCTCATGCAGTAACTACAGAGGGGAGAAAAAGGGCGAGAGCTTCCAGTTAGCAGAAGAAAATGGCACATGCCCTTCCTGTGACAGCCCTTCATGTCCCTCCTGCACAGCAAAAACTGGCCTCAAGCAGGTGGCTTCTCAGTCCTTCGCTCCATGCCTTGAGCACCTTGACCCTTGCTCATTTGTTGGCTTTCATACAGGCATTTGCAAGGCTCATGTTTGGCCTCTCCTGCTTAGTGAGTGTTTATCTTACCACAGTGGGATGTTAATCATCATGATTTCTCACAACCAGCTTTTCTGCAACCTGAATTTGTTTACATCACATTTGCTCCCAGTGTGGTTTACTAATAGAATGTCTGAGCGTTAAAAGTATGAAATATAATACAAAATTGAAATCCCAGCAATATCATACAGCAGATGGGCATCATGCAGTTTCAGCTGGTCCATACAGAACCACCCCCAAGGCCTGGATGAAGAAGTACATATTCAGCTGGTGCTGATGAACCAGATAGGGCCTCAGGGGAAGGGACTCCATAGCCAGAGTGCCACTGCAGAGAAGTCCTACCACGAATCACTGAATCACGGGTTACTTAGCAACAGGACTGCCAACAGGGCCTCCCTTGCAGGTTGGTATAAGGACAGATGCTCCTTCTAGCATTGAAGTCTCAATTCATTTAGAGCTTTATAAATTAACATGGACACCTTGAATTGGGCTTAGTAACCTACAGGTGACCAGCGCAGATCCTTGCAGAACTGATGCTCTGTTGTAGCAATTAATTCTACCACTGAACACTGAAGTGCCACATTTTGCACTACAGAAACAATTCAGACTTTCAGGGTCTACATGGGACTGTCCCATCAGGTCTACATGGGACTTATCCCATCAGAAGGCAGACAAAGAGGATTGTTTTTGTGAAAGCACCTCAACATTGAATTCTCTTCCTGCAAAGCTAGCATGCCAGAGGGAAGGCTGTGCTGGAATTCAGCTTCCTGGTGTGCTGGACTGCATATAAAGCTGTTTTTTGCACTTAGGCCATTGGTCCATCTAGTTTCCTGCTTTTATCTCTGGCTGCTATGTCGAAAGCAGACATAGAGGCCTTTCCTAGACATATTAGCTAAGATCACCACCAACTTGGATGGCTTTAAAAAGAGGATTCGACACATTAAGGCAGCCCTGTTTAGGGAAGCTTTTAATGTTTGATGGATTTCTGTATTTTGGTGTTTTGTTGGAAGCCGCCCAGAGTGGCTGGGGGAACCCGGCCAGATGGGCGGGGTATAAATAATGAATTATTATTATTATTATTATTATTATTATTATTATTATTATTATTATTAGAGGAGGAGGAGAAAGTTATCAATGAAACCACCCTACCTACCAACCAACCTTCCTGAGGACGGGAGCTCTTTTGGCAGTCCCTCAGAATTGCTGGACACACACACACACAGTGTGTGTGTGTAGCATTTTTAATACAGAGACAAAAAACACATTCCACATCCTCTTTCCTCCACTCGCCCAATTGTACAGCTTTCATACCAATCTCTACATACAACTAAATATCTGGTGATTCCCCTTCCACCCTTTTCCTGGTTTCTTTATTTTCTTTTATATCATGTATTCCAAATTTTTAATCTTCACATTTCTTCCTCTGTTAAATTCTATTAACTCCTATTCTGCTGGATTTACTCAAGACCTGCTAGGTTAGTTACTTGTTTATACTGGTCCTTATATTCTTTATCCTCCTTTTCTTTTACCCTATTCGTTACGCCTGCCAATTCAGCATATTCAGGCATTTTAAACTGCCACTCTTCCTTGGTGGGTACCGTATCCATTCTCTACTTTTGTGCCAATAAGATTCTAGCCACAGTGGTGGCATATAATTGTTGTTGTTGTTGTTTAGGGACTACTGTTGTTACCAATCCCAAAAGGAATGTCTCAAGCTTTTTTGGGAAGGTTTTTTAACATACCTTTTTAAAATTCATTGTAAATTACTTCCCAGAATTCCTTGATTACTCTACAGGACCACCACATGTGGAAAAAGAATCCCTCTACTTCATTGTATTTCCAACATTTACCGTTTTCTTTTTTAAACATTTTCACTAGTTTGGCAGGTGTTAAATACCATCTGTGGGTCATTTTCATCATATTTTCCTGTAATGCGTAACATGCCATAAAATTCATATTTACTGTTCATAAATTCTCCCACAGCTCATAATCAATGTTATAACCCACATCCTGTGCCCACTTAATCATACTTGATTTCACAAATTCCTCTTTTGTATCCCACTCTAGCAGCAGTTTGTACATTTTTTATAATACTTTCACATTCGTATCTAATAAATCCCTTGTGAATTGGGGATTTTTCTTCTGCAAATCCAATGTTTTAATCCATTTTAAACAGTTTGTTTATCTGATGTTTCGGTAACCTATCTGTTAGTATTTTTTTTAATTCCTCGGGATTTTCCAACCTTGGTTCCTGTCCAGAAAGATCTAAGATTTCTTTATATATTAACCATTGTTTTTCCATATTTGTTCTTTTCTTGCAGTGGCTTCAGTCGGGGATATCCATATTGATGTTTTATTTTCTAATAGATTTATTTACTTTTCCCATACTCTGTATATATATATATTTCTGATCACATGATTTGTAAAGGTTTTATAAATTTTTGCCTTCCCATACCATAGGCAGGCATACCACCCAAATTGTATACCATGTCCTTCCAAATTTAAACCTCTGATATTTTCCAACAATATCCAATCTTTTATCCACCATAAACATGATGCCACAAGGTAGATTTGGAAGTCTGGGAGAGTGAAGCCTCCTCTTCCTTTCATATCATTCATGGTTTTGTGTTTTATTCTGGGCTTCCTCCCCTGCCAGATAAACCTTGGTATATTTTTCTGCCACTCTTTGAAGCATCAAGTGTTGTTAATTACATAGCTGCCAACCGTCCCTTTTTTTGCGGGAAACTCCCTTATTCCAAGCCACAGCTGTCAACTTTCCCTTTTTTTGCTGGAAATTCCCTTATTCCAGCGCTGTTTCCCGCTGCTATCCTGGATTGTTAGATATACCGTAGACTGTCCCCAGGACAGGTGAGGCTGCTGATCCCTTATTTCAAATCCGAAAGTGGACAGGTAAGGCTCCTGACCCCTTATTTTCAAATCCGAAAGTTGACAGCTATGTAATTATTGGGATATTTTGAAATAAGAATAGCATTTTTGAAAGGACATTCATTTTAATAGCCAAAATCCTGCCAGTAACAATAGTTTCATTCTTTCCCATATTTCCAAATTTCTCTTTATTTATTTCCAAACCCTTACATAGTTATCTTGGTAAATATTATAGTTCGTTGTTAACCAGGTCCCCAAATACTTAGTTTTTCCCCTCTACTTTTCACCCATACATGATTTCTAGATCATTTTTTGCTTGATTGTCCATATTTGTAACCATCGTCTTGGTTTTTCCTTTATTTAATTTGAAACCAACTAGCTTTCCAAATCTGTCTATCTCATCTATCACTTCTGGTATGCTCTCAGTCAGATTTTGTAAAGTTAATACTAAGTCATCCGCAAATGCTTTTAATTTATAGTTTTGCTGTCCCAGTTTTATTCCTTGTATTCTATCATTTTTCCTTATATTTTACGCCAAAATTTCTATTATTAATATGAATAACAGCGGAGACAATGGGCAGCCCTACCTCGTCCCTTTGTGTATCTCACATTTTTCTGAAATATTATTATTTACTATAATATTTGCTGTTTAGTCTTTATAGATTGATTTTATACCCTTCAGAAAGGTTTTGCCAAATGCCATCTTTTCCTGTAACTTTGTCATAAATAGCCAGGAGACGTTATTGAAAGCCTGCTTTTCATTATGGACTTCTAAGTGTTTCAAAACATTTATAATGTTCCTAACATTTTCTTTCATTTCATTTCTTTCAACCCAGGAAGAAAACCTGTCTGGTCTTCATGTATCAAATTTCTTAGAGTTGTTTTAAATCTATTTACCAATATCAACGTAAAATGTTTGTAATCGTTATTTAATGATGATATCGGTCTATAATCTTTAGGTTCCATTAGGTCTTTTATCATATTTTGGTATCAGAGTTATATATGCTTCTTTCCAGGACTCTGGTATCCTTCCTGTCTCCAGTACGTTATTCATAATATCTTTGAGTGGAAGCGTTAGCTCCTCTTGAAATTTCTTATATCCTGCCGACAAACCATCTGGCCCTGGGGATTTTCATGTCTTAATTTGGCTTAGTACCCTTTGCATTTCCATCCTTGATATTGGAGTATTTAAAATCTTTGCATTTTCTTCTGATATTTTGTCCAGTTTACATTCTTCCAAATACTCCTCAATCAGTTCTGAGATTTCTTGCTCTTTTTTATAAAGATCTACATAGAATTTAACAAATCCATGTCATCTCTTTTTGATTGGTTGTGGGGGTTCCATTTTTTTAGCAGACCATTGATTATCCTTTTTTCTTTTTCTTTCTTCAGTTGCCAAGCTAATAACTTCCCTGGTTTATTTGCAAATTCAAATCTTTTTTGTTTCATCGCTTTAATTTTCCTTTCTATATCTTGTTTAATTAGCATAGAGTGTTGTGTTTGTAATATTTTAATTCTTTGTAATAGCTCTTTCTTACCTGGTTTTTTACTAAGCTCTTTCTCTTTCTTTGTTAGTTCCTTTAATACTTCTTGGGTCTTTGCCTCTCTTATTCCTTTTTGATGTACATTTTGTTGGATCACGTATCCCCTTATGACCACCTTACCTGCATCCCACATCACATTCGCATCTACCCCTTTATTAAGATTGAATTTGAAATATTATTTTAGAATCTTTTCCCCTTTGGCTACAATTTCTGAGTTGTTTAATAATTCCTCATTTATTCTCCATCTGTAACCATTTTGGTTCTCCCTTAGTATCTTTAGTGATATCAAATTGTGGTCTGAGATCATTCTCGGGTGTATCTCCACCTTTTTCACCCTCATCCCCAAATCTTTGAAGACCCACACTATATCTATTCTACTTGATGAATTTTGAGAACTTTGATGAAATGTGTGCTTGCATTCTGTTGGATGTTTAAATCTCCGTAAGTCTATTAGGTCCATGTTTTTTATCATATCAAAAAAGGAATTTGGCAGTTTCCCTTCCTTGGATCTTGTTTCCCGATCTGACTTATCATATTCCAGAGATGTAACCCCAATATATATATATATATATATATATATATATATATATATATATATATATATATATATATGATTGATATCTGTTCATTTGGGGCATATATTTCCACAATTATCCAACTTTCCCCTTCCACTTTGACCTCCACCACTCCTATTCTACCTTCTTCATCTTTATACCACTGTTTAGGCTCTAACTTTTTACAACTCCTAAATGGTGGGACTCTGTCCCCTGCAGAGGAGCATCTTCATTGCACAGCTTTTGCCTAAAGGTGAAGGTGTACCTTTTTCACCTTGGCCTTTGACATTTAAGGTATTTTGTGCTGTGGGACCCACCTCATTTGCTGAATTTATATTGTTCTCTTCAATTTGGGACAGTTTTATATGGTCTGCCATTGTAATGACTTTATCTGCTTTTATAAGGATAATAGAAATAGATGGCCTTTGGCCTGATCCAGCAGGCTTTCCTTACGTTCTTTAACAGGAACTGCCTGTGGGACCCTCTGCTTTGCCAATGAGCAATGGCCCCTCCCCTAATTTTGCACATGGGCCCCCTTAAACCAAGAGAGCCTTTTGAAGAGGTCTGGATAGCTCTGGGCATTTGGCATTTGGCAATTTGTAGCAGGATAGATACCTTTGCTTCTAGTCATGGCTGCTGCAGCTGCTCTCTTCCTTCTTCCCCAAACTTGCCCAGAAAAGGTGTTCTAGTGGGCCCACCCCTCCCATCATCACCTTTCCCAGAACATAGCTGGAAATGGCAATAGTTCAAAACCAGACATTGTCATGGGACATATTCCATCCTTCCCTAAGAGCCCTCCAGCAGCTCTCCCCGTTCCTTCTTCCTAATCCCTTGTACCCACAATGAGCAAGAGGAAAACATCACCATTTATTTATACATTGTGTGTAGACTGGTCCTTTTGACCTACTCACAAAACAGGATATAACTTTGCATACACTTTGCCTATACTTGAGTGTCATATACAAATTTGTGTCCTCTTTTGCAGGTGAACCACCACCACCCCACAGGTATATTGGTATGCGTAACAGAAAATCAGCAGATGAGGCTTCTTCCATAATATGCTTCCTTATTAGAAAAGGCTTGATCTGTTGAATTTCTGCCTGCCACACAGCTGTTAAAGGTTCAAGACCCTATTGTCAGTACTAAACTATGCAAAGAACTCCAGTTTATTGAGCTGTAAACCAGTTATATTCTTGTAGTTTGGGGCAGGGAATCCTCTTCTAGCCAGTGAGCCAGATTCTTATTTCTCCATGTATCAAATTTGACAGGTGGGTGGGGCTGCCCACCTGTCCATCATCTGACATTACAGTGACATCAGGTGGCACTGTTTTTTATTTCAGCACTGGCTGTTTGAAAACTCTTTTACAAACAGACACACATTGCTCTTTGAATATCCAGAAATCTGAAATTCAAAGAGCAGTGCTGGGAGGGAGAAGCTGTTGCCACTGAATTTGCTGCTAAATTAGAGATCCCTCACACACATGGTGGAAGCATGACACACTCCCACTGCAGATCAGCTGATGGGTCGTGAGAATGAACTTTTCTCCAGCAAAGGACAAATTGGGAGCTCACATTAATCTCCCAGTTGTACCTTTGAATCTCTGCCCTTACCTGCTTCATACCTGATAGCATGTATGGCATCAAGTGTTGGGCAGGTGAGCACTGATTATCATTACCCAAAGCATCCTTGCAGGCCAAGTGGGGAGACTTAGCTGGCCAACATTAGCCCACAGGCTAAAGGTTCCCCACTTTCTGTGGGTTAGGCTGGCAGTACAACATTCAGTGCAAAACTAAGTGTGATATTTCAGATGGCGGAGGGGAGAGGTGGTCAGAATTGGCTGTGGGTTTACAGTGGCATGTTTAGATAGAGTCAATATTAAATTGTTTAAAAGCAACCAGTGCACTCTAGGAGCATTTGTTATTATTCATTTATACCTTCTAGTAATTGCAGAAATGTTCAAATGGCTTCTTTTTTCTTTATTTTTTTAACAAAGGGGGCATGATCCTTGGAAATGAAGTTGCCATTAATTTATATTAGCAACAACTATCCACCCCCAATAATCCCCCTATCCCCCCCCAGCTTCTTGGTGAGAAAACAACTCAGACCCCCTTCCCCCATCCCATATTGAACAATGAACTTTACAACCCTGTCCCACAACTGGATTCTCCCCAAAAATAATCCCAATCCAGCACACAAAGAGACTGTTTAACCCTGAACTACATCATAGGGTTGAGATCTATTTCTCTCTCTCAGCCTCTGTTCTAGCAAAATTAGCATAGCAACTTCTAATGTAACCCATGCTTTCTTCGCCACAATATTAGTGATGGATTTTATTTGCACTTGTGTTTGCATTAACCCAGTATTTTTTAAAAATGTAAATAAGCAGAATAGGCAACATTTCTGCATGGGGGGGGGGGGACCCGAATTAGAAAGAGCATGAATTTATGCCTTTTTGCTCTTGGGTGGCCATGCTATTGTCCAGTCACAACTGGATTTTTTAGTTATTTTCTCTGGACAAGAATCACTTCTCTACTAGGGAAGATGAAAACATAGTTTCAAAATGAACCAATAAGTCCCTTAAAAATGAACCTGGCAGTCCTTCTCCATTTCCTGAATCTACAGAAAATCTAGTGTGACACAAGCACCAAAGAAGGCTGAAAAATGACTTCAGAATGATTCAGGAAGTCCCTCCAGAAGGGACTCCCTGGGTCATTTAAAAATTTTATTTTTGGTCTTCTGTTGGACTTGTATGACTCTGAATATCTCTATATCTCTATACTGATTTCACTCATTGGCTAAAATCACTGAAAACAGGAGCAGGTTCATATTTCACAAAACTATTGTTTGAGATGATGCCTCATAATTTTGCTTCATAATGTTCACTCTACATTTTTTATTTTCTTTAATGAATAGAATCATAGAATTATTATAGAGTTGTGAGGGACCATGAGGGTCATCCACTACAGCCCCCTGCATCGTTCACCCAACATGGGGCTCGAACCCATGACCCTAAGATTAATAGTCTCATGCTCTACCAACTGAGCTATCCCAGGAATACTAGTAGTCTGGGACCCCTTGCTTCCTCTGGGCCTGGTACAGCAGTACTCTCTGTCCACACCCTTGGTGTCATGGCACAGCCCTCACTGAATTTTGGGATTTCTGCATAATCGGAGTCCTTTTCTCCAAAGGGGGAAGTAGCTCTTCTTCTTTACCACCACCACCACCACCAACAACAACAACAACTCTTTCTCCAGCCAGCTGCTTCCAACCAGAGGCAAAATACTGGCCTTTGCCTTTCTTGGGTTCATTGTCCAGCTTAGGAACAGGCCTAGCTACCTGTCTTCCACCTAACTCTTACTTTATTTCTGTCCCTTTCTTTCTAGCTTTAACTTCTCCAAAACCCAACCTGATGGGTCTACCCGGCACAAGCATCCCCTCGCCTGGCCTTCCCACCTCTGGATTACCAAATAAACAACCTTCGGCCTCCCTGAGCTCCCCCACCCCAGCACAAGCCACAGCGGCCACGGTTCCACAGCCACAGCCACCACAGCCTCAGCCACCGCCTCGGAAGGACAAAGAAAGTGAGAAGACAAAAGAGAAGGACAAAGCACCCAAGGGGGGGAAGGGGGATTCCCTGCTGGCACCCAAGAAGGACAAAGTGGAGGTGCCTGCCCCAGCTGCCCTCTCTGCCACGCTGCCTGCCATGGAGTACTCTGTGGACCCCACGCAGCTCCAGGCTCTGCAGGCAGCTCTGAACTCGGACCCCACAGCTTTGCTGACAAGCCAGTTCCTCCCCTACTTTGTCCCTGGTTTTTCTCCCTACTATGCCCCTCAGATCCCAGGGGCCTTACAGAGCGGGTACCTTCAGCCCATGTATGGCATGGAGGGGCTGTTCCCTTACAGCCCTGCACTGTCACAAGCCCTGCTCGGCTTGTCCCCTGGTTCCCTGTTGCAGCAGTACCAGCAATATCAACAGAGCCTGCAAGAAGCGTTGCAGCAACAGCAGCAGCAACAGCAGCAGCAACAACATCATCATCAACAACAACAACAACAACAGAGGCAAGCGCAACAGCAGCAGCAGAAATTGCTGCAGCTGCAGCAGCAGCAGCAGCCCAAAAGAAGCCAAACCCCAGTCCCCTCAGGGGCTGCTACCCCAGAAAAAGACCCTGCCAAAGAATCCCCCAAGCAAGAAGAGCAGAAGAATGCACCCCGCGAGGTGTCCCCCCACCTGCCCAAACCCCAAGAAGAGCCTGAAACGGAAAGCAACAGTGCCGTGGACTCCCTCTGTGACCCCTTCATCGTTCCAAAGGTGCAGTACAGGCTGGTCTGCCAGAAGTGCCAGGCAGGCTTCAGCACCCAGGAGGCAGCCACCGACCACCTGAAGTCCCTCTGCTTCTTTGGTCAGTCTGTGGTGAATCTGCAAGAGATGGTGCTTCATGTGCCCACGGGCGGCAGCAGCAAGGGCAACAGCTCGTACCAGTGTGTGGCGTGTGAGAGCACGGTGTGCGGGGATGAAGCCCTCCAGCAGCATCTCGAGTCTGCCTCGCACAAACATCGAACAATCCCAAGAGCAGCAAGAAACGCCAAAGAGCACCCCAGTCTATTACCTCACTCCGCCTGCCTCCCCGACCCTAGCACCGCATCTACCTCGCAGTCTGCCGCTCACTCAAATGACAGCCCCTCCCCCCCGTCCTCAGCTTCCCCCCACACCTCCAGAAAGTCTTGGCCTCAAGTGGTCCCCCAGGCTCCTCTGGGGAAGCCTCCTCCTCCTCCTCTCTCCTCATCTTCAACGGTTACCTCAAGTTCATGCAGCACCTCAGGGGTTCAGCCCTCGATGCCAACAGATGACTATTTGGAGGAGTCTGACTCGGATCTTAGCCAAAAGTCCAATGGACCGGCTAGCCCGGCGGAGAGGCCTGAGGAGCCAAGCTGCCCCAAGGACGGTGGTCTCACTAGCCTAGAAATGGACACCTTTAGATTGTAAGCTTTGAAGATGAACAATTTAAAAAAATGAATTAAAAAAAATTAACAAACCAATTTCAAAAATAGACTAACTGCAATTCCAAAGCTTCTAACCAAAAAAAAGAAAAAGAAAAAAAGAAGAGAGAAGTGTGGGTTGTTTTCCCATATACCGATGCCGGCAGATTTTCCATTGCTTTCTTTTTGCATTTCGGCTGTGCTGTGTTGGTCTGGAAGGCCTAAGCCCCCTACCCCCCCCCCCCTGGTTGCCTCTCCAGGGTCTTTCTGTTTGTCTGTGGAGCCCCAGCCCCCCCCCCCTTGAGAGCACAGCAGAGGCCGGCATAACTGTATGGGAAAGCAGGCCACCTTGTTACCGTTTTAAATTTCTTGCTATCTTAGCATTCAGATACCAATGGCTTGCTAAAAGGAAAAAAAAAAGAAATGTAACGTCTTTTTATTCTCAGGTCAATCGCTCACACTTTGTTCGGTTTTCAGAATCATTGTTTTATATAAATATATATATATATAATTTCTTTTTTGGTTTTGATTTTTTTTTCCAAGAAAAGGATTTTTTTTGTTAATTTAAAAATGGGCAGAAAGTCTTCAAGAGACAAACAATGTGAACTGTGTTAGCTTTCTGGGGATTTTAAGGGTAGCTTTTCTGCTGAAGCCAATTTCAAGGGGAAAAGTTCAGCACTCCCACTTTTCAGAAAAACAAACAAACCCAACAACACGCAAAGAGTGTTAAGGACTTGGAGCTTAAAAATAAGTTTTAAAACAACTGACTTTCTGTATTTATGATAGATATGACCATTTTTGGTGTTGAGTAGATTGTTGCATTGGAAATGAACTGAAGCAGTATGGTAGATTTAAAAGAAAAACCCCTTTTGTGTACATTTAGCTTTTGTATTGGTCCAGCTGACGGCTTCTCATTGGATGTTGTCTTGTTCATTCCTAGCCAGCTAGATTACAACCCATCGATTCGCTCGCCGAAGCTTCCCCTCCCCCTTTGTACCTTGACTCCCTTCTCCATCCTGTAATCTTCCACTTATGGTCACTGCCTTCATTTCTTAGAGGGCAGCTGCAGAATTATTTTATAAAAACTAAAGAAAAATTCAAAGGGTTTCAAAGGGGGTCAGTAGGATCCCTTGCAGAATATTTTTGTTGGGGGTTCAAAACTTTTTAAGGTGTATACATGTCTGTTACCCTTGTGCACTTAACTCTGTCTTCTTTTCTTTTTCTTCTTTTGGCTTCCTTTCCTCATTTTGTAAATGCTTCAAAGGCTCCATTTTGGAACTGTAGGCCTTTGTTTCTCTTTGGGTAATTAGGGTGCACTTCTTCCTTTTTCCAAGGACTTTTTGTTATATGTGTGTGTGTGTTTGTGTGCTTGTGTGTGTGCGTGTGTGTGTGCATGTGTGGGTGGGTTTTGTTTTGTTTTTCTGTTTTGTTTTTCTTTCCTCGAAAAGAAAATTCATGCTTTAAATAAAATCCAAAGACAAACCCTTTTCACCACTGGTGCAGAATGAGCAAAAAGGATTCTTTTGACTTGAGGATTTGTTTCTGATTACCGCCACAAGAATCAGTTTAAATAAAGGAACTCATAAAGAAAAACATGCATGTAGGTTGTTCTCTGTGCTTCTTCTGCAAGCAGAGGAGCAACCCTTCCTGCAACTGCAACAAACAACACGATGCTCCTGCGTTGTTAGGGTGGTGTCGCTGCTAGTGTCGTGTGAGCCCCAGAGGGGCAGGCAACAAAAAGCATTTGGGGCCTGGTGCAAATCTCTCTCTGCTCCCCGTTGGTGGCATCTTCTCTGGTCCGGACATTGAAAGGAAAACTTTGTGCTGCTACAATGTAGAGTTTGGAGACAAGCAGGCCTTGCATGGTCACTTCCTAGCCAAAGGTCAACATTCCCTTCTCCCTCCCTACACCCACCCTTAATAGTGAAAGGCCTCCTCTTCCTGACCATCTTCCTTGTGTTTCAAAAGGGAACTAGACTGTGAATGGGGGGAGGGGGAGGGAAGAGGCACTTCTTTCACCTTCAGACTTCTCTTCCCTTCCTCCCTTCTCCCCAGCCCGCAAACTGTGGAAGCTGCCAGAGCCCCTGGGTGAGGCTGGTGTGTTCCATCCCAGAGAGGAAGGGCGGGTGGGCAGACAGGCAGACTGACCAATGGACAGCAACAGCGTCCTCCTCCTCCTCCTCTCTCCTCCCCTCCCTAAGCCAGGACTCTTCATGCCTTTTTTGTCTTTAGCTTAATGGAAGACTCAACCTTGAACTGGTGTACATATTTCTGACTAGACTGATGCACAATGCAAGTTCCTTTTTTAAATTTTTTAAGTAGACCGTACTAAAAAGAGTACCATTGAATATTCCTGCCAGTATCCAATTGTAGCATAAGGTGTCAAAAGAGGACAAAATGTTGCTGTTTTCCCTTTTTACAAAGATCCTTGTATTTTTCCCTTGCTTGAGATGAACATTTTTTAAATTTTAAAGTTGTACAGTTTTTGTTTCCATTATTTTATCTTGTTTGTAATTCTATGAAAAATATATAGATATATATATATTTTTTGCCATTTAACTTGTATGTTACTCTGTATCATATAGAAGTTTTTTGTTTTGTTTTGGTTCTCTGTGTGGTATAAGTTGCCAGTTAAACACTAGCTTTACCTGTCAGGTTTGCGTGGTCTGCTTTGAAATCATTTTGTTTATTTCCCCTTCTCCCTTCCTCCCTCCCTCCCTCCCTCCCCCTTCCCCTGCCCCGCTCCCATTGATTAATCACACAGGGTGCAATCTTCCTCCTCCCACTCCAAAAAGTGTTTCAGTGCATTTTCTGATAACTCTTCCTCTGTGTGGGGGGAGACTCTCCCAGTTTGATGAGAGTCGTCTCTGTCCTAGAAGGGCAGAGCAGCCTCCCCTGCTGCCCCTCTCCTCTCTCTTGCTCCCACAGCCAACATGGAGTTCATAGAGCTCCCTGAGCAAAGCAGCCCCTCCAAGCCATCCTCTGCCTCCTCCCACCCTGCCATTATGGGTTATGTGGGTTGGCACTTGGGTTCTGCAGAAGCTCAGCAGGGGTAGAGGAGCAGCTGCACTAAGCAGCACCCAGAGCCGTGCTGGGAAGTGGGGGGTGGGAATAAGGCCTCTGTGCCAGCCAGTATTTGGTGCCTGGGCTGCAAAATCCTCCAGCCTCTTTCCCATGGAACTGGCCTCTTACCTGAGCCACCGTTCACACTGCGGAGATGTCATTTTGTTTTTAACAGCTCTCCCTTGATGCTGGAATTTAAGCCAAGTGATAGAATGGAAAACACAAGCATGGCATTATTGAGCAGAGCAGTGTCTGTAACCAAGAGTGTTCTGAAGAAGTGGAATGTTGCAGGCGCTGGTTCCAACCAAGACAGTGCCAGGTAGGCAGGCAGGTGATGACAGGTGCAGCAGGGTCCCTGTGCAAGCCAGCACAAAGGGTGGCAGTCTGGGACTCTTAAACAGAATCAGAACATGAGATATTTGGTTGGATTGATGGCACTGGAAATCCTGCCCACTGTGAAACAAATTTTTGACTATTTTTCATTTGTTTGATTTGGGGGCGGGGGGTGGGGACAAGTCTGGATAAAACAGAAAGCATAAATGAGGTGAAGAGGTATATGAACAGCCTTTGCAATGTACAAAAACTAGAGCAAGTGAAACCAAAAATGATGTTCTTGGTGTTTTTCTATAATGTAGTCTTGTTAGCTTTTTTGTTACTGTAACAATGCTGATCTCGAACTGTACCAAAATACATGGAGACGGACAAAAACAGAAACCACACGGAACTCTTTAAAAAAAAGATTTTGTCACAAAACACTTTGTTGTCATAGTTAAGTTGATTGTAGATGGTAATTGAATATACTCCTTTGAAAATATTTCATCAAGTATGTTTCCTGCTCATTGTGATACATTAAAAAAATGAGCAAAAGCTCTTGTCTCTGCTGTCCCCGGGTATGTGTGAATGTGAGTGCCTGTCTGTCCTACGAAAGGGAGCGCTTTTATGCGTGGGGGACAGAATGTGGGAAGGATGTCTGTGACAGCAAATCCCCTGGGTAAGTGCATGAGAGCCGCTGCCTCTTGTTCAAGTGTGTCTTAGCACCCAGGCAGAGTGTGTGCTACAGTTCTGTGAAGCCTAAGTGGCTCTGCAGGAGGACTTTCTTACCACTAACGGGACACAGTTTGGGGAAGGGTGGCATTAGCTCAGTTTCTTGCCTCTGGGAAATGAAGCGTTCCAAAATCAGAATTTCCCCAAGTGCCTAAGAAAGAATTCCCAGCCCTTCCGTTTCACAGATTACTTCAAGAGACTTAGGAGCATGCTGGGTGAAAGTGGAATGAGGGGACAGTGTCTCCATCTCCTCAAGTGCAAAACAAAGAGGTAAGTGGCTGGTTTTCTGCCCCATCTTTTTTGGCAGGGAGGGCTTAAGAGACGTGCAGGGTGGTAGCTGATCCTTGGCTGGTCTTATAGCATGGGAAAGCCCCAAAGGCAGACCTCTGAGTTCTTTCCTATCTCAAAGCCTAGAATTGTCCCAAGACCGTAAGAAGATAGATACCTGCGCACCATTTTTTCTTGTTTCACGTATTTCACAAAATTTATGAACCATTTGATTTTAAGGGGAGGGGGAAACCTTAAAAGCTGTATTGCTGTGGCCTGTATTAATTGTTGTGCTGTATTACTATGGCCTGCAGGATAGCTCAGTCAGTAGAGCATGAGACTCTTAATCTCAGGGTCGTGGATTCAAGCCCCCCCCCCCCTGCCCGTTGGGCAAAAGGATTGCTGCATTACAGGGGGTTGGGCTAGGTGACCCTCATGGTCCCTTCCAACTCTACAATTCTTTTATTCTATTATTATTAATGATAAGGACAACCTAAGAAGAGCTGGCTCAATCAAGCCAGTGGCCCTTCTAGTGCAGCATCCTGTTCTCACAGTGGCCAACGAGATGCCTATGAGAAGCCTACAAGCAGGACCCAAGCACAAGACCACTCACCCTTCCTACAGTTTCCAGCAAGTGATACTGAGAAACGTACTGCCTCTGACCATCAAGGCAGAGCATCACCACTGATAACCCTTGAATTTGTCCAGCCTTTTAAAGCCATCCAAGATGGTGGCCTTCACTGCCTTCTATGGGAGTGAATTCCATAACAGCACTGCATGAAGAGTGTCATTTTGTCTGTCCTGAATCCAACATTCCATTTCATTAGTTGTTCATTAGTAGTATCCATTGCTTCCATTCCATGCATAATTTTATACACTTGGTCTCTTACTCACCTTTTTTAAACTGTTGGACCAAGGCCTAGCCAAGTCGTCTAGAAAAGGGAGTTGACCTATAAAAGCTGTGAATAGAGCAATTTGGGTATTTTCCAAAAATTGCTTCCAATCAAAACAAAAAGCCAAAAAAACCCCACCCTTGAAGGATTCATCCCAATACCACCACCACCACCACCCCTCTATTTTTCTTACACATATACAGTGGTACCTTGGGTTATAGACACTTCAGGTTACAGACTCCACGAATCAAGAAATAGTACCTCGGTTTAAGAACTTTGCTTCAGGATGAGAACAGAAATTGCACAGCAGTGGCGCGGCAGCAGCGGGGTGCCCCATTAGCTAAAGTGGTGCTTCAGGTTAAGAACAGTTTCAGGTTAAGAACGGACCTCCAGAACGAATTAAGTTCTTAACCCGAGGTACCACTGTATGTAACAGGAAGCCAGTCTTCCATCCACAGAGTAGTGACCCTCCTGGGATTGGTAGACATCACCTCAAACTGCTCTATCCACCTAAGGTAGCAGATGGGGGCGTCATTTAAGGACTACCTCAGCTGCTTAATATGAATATGCTTTTGGCATGGGGGTGCGGCTGTGCTTCCTTTGGGTTTTCTGCTTCCAGCCCGAAAGGATCTTCATCTAGGGCTGTTTTATAAGGAATAGTCATGCAGCTGCATTGCTGCTTGCACTGAGTTTCTGTTGCCCCTGAAAATAACTGCTGGTACATATGTCTTTCTAATATAAACAATTTGCTTTTTAAGCAGCATTTGCAAAAGCTGCAGAGATTTCATGGAAGAGACAGAAGGGGTCCTACTTTTGCCAAGAAGCCATCACTGTGCTGCTGCATGTTGAGGTATGAACATTTCCAGCAAGGGTGTCTTCTTGCCCCTCACCCAACTAAAAACAAGGCAGTCTCAGTGTGTAAAAGACATTGCTTGATAGGGCCAGAGATGCAAGAGGTGCTGAATGTACCAATCACTGAGTAATGGATTCTCTACAGTGTATGAGAAGCTGAATATATGTCCCTGCTTCTTCTGTTCTCTCTACCCTGCCAGCCCATCCTGGCCTTCATAGCTTTTGTTTGTAGTGTTATAAAAAGAAGGGAAAATTTGCTTGGAACAATAATAAATAAACAGAGTTAGCAAAGAAAGCCATTTTGATTAAAGTTGGAGAGGTGGAAGGACTGACATACAAGCCATCAACTCCAACATAAGCCCACAGAATAATACCTTGGAAGGCATTGCCATAGCTCCTCCCATCCCGTGGTTGGCAACTAGACTGGCTAGTGGGCCATTTTAATGCAGAAGCCATTTACCCCTCCCTCATGTTGCTGGGGGTATACAACAAATGGCATGATGGGTGTCCCTGGCAGCTTACTCTCCCTTTTTCATAGCTGAAGGCAAAGTGGGCAGAAGTGAGCAGGCAGCCAGAGACCTACGACATGCCTAGGACAGCATCCCGCATCAGATGGCACCACTCTGCCTCCTCTGGATTCTTTTGAAAGATGGGAGGGCAGCATCCTCTCTGGCTGAGTTGTTCTCTGGTTTGTGTAGCAAATCTGTTGCTGCCTCTGGCTCATCTTGCTCGGCCTTACTCTGGTTCAAGTCTTAAAACGGATATAGTACTGAGCAAGGAATGGTTCACTGGATACCTTCTTTTTCTTCTGACAGTCCTTGAAAGTTTTCCCCTTGTTGCTTTGTAAATTCTGAGATGCAGACACGCTTAAGGGATGTGGAGATTCCATTTTCCAAATAAATCAGTGGAGCTTTCTCTGAGTTCTCCCCATCCCTTATTGAAATGCCCCAGCTGCCCTACCAGCTTCATAAATTATTTGTCCTCACATTCAAAGAACTGCAGTTCTTGTGCCATTTGCCTTTCCAACAAGGTATTCATTCCTTTTCTGGGTTGTTGTTTTGTGTGTGTGTGTGTGATTAGATTCTTATTGAGAAATCACACTGCTTGTTCACTACCCATTGTTTTCTCAGGCACCTTTGCTTATTAGGATAGTTGAAAACTTCCTCTAATATCACCATTTTGTGACCTTTAGGCACTTGGTTAAATTGTCAAGGCCACTTAATCTTCTGCTCTGAAGTAGATCATCCTCCTGACACACCTGCTGTTACCCCTCCCGCTTCCTTACCAAAATTATGAGTTTTCAATCATCTTCCTCCTGTCTCTGTCATTAAAATGAATTCTCATCTACAAGGCTGCTTCACTCTGCTTTTTAATCCTCCCCACCCCCCTTAATTCCAGGGAAGCAATTCTCAATATTGGCATTCCAGTTATGTCACTAGTGACTTGGGAGCTATGTGATATTCTTTGTCCAAGGCCTATTTCAACTAAATCTGTGGTGGTCATGAAAGTTGGTCTGGACCCAGAGTATGCGACTGCAAGGTCACCAGACGTTGGGGCTGAGCAGAGGTGGATTTAGGGAAGCACGATTGGTTCGGTTGCACTGGGAGTGGAACCTCGAGGGCACTGCAACTATGCTTTAGAATGAGGTTGGAGGACACCAAATCTTAGCATTACGTAGGGTACCACTGAAATTTGAGACACCAAGGTTTGCCACTGGGCCAAGTCAGGGCTTAGATGACTCTGGAAGATAAGGGAGATCATTGAGGTGGTTAGACAAGAACTCCAGGAGAAACCTAACAGACCACCGGGGCCTATAGGCCCAGAGCCTGGACCATCACAGACACACTTCTCATTAAAAATCCCCAAAGTCAAATAAAATAATAATGATAAGACCATATAAACATGTTAAAAATAGAGTTAACAATGCAAGCTTGCTACCAAAATGCCCAGGAAAACAAAAACGTATTTGCCTGGGACTGAAATATTGACGAAGTTGGCCTCTCTGGGGAAAGCACTCTATAAATGGTTATGGTATACCATCCTGTCCTCCATTTTGGAAGAGTGGGATCTAAATCTATAAAACATATATGGGGGAAAGGCAGTTCTTTAGGCATAGAGGTTCCGAGTCGTATTAAGCTTTAAAAGTTAAGAACAGCACTTTGAAATGGGCCCAGAAACAAATAAGTAGCCAGTGTAGTCAGACCAAAACCCATGTTATATGTTCATGCTTTCTGGTTTCAGTTCACTGAGAAGCAGATATATTCTGCATTAGATGTAGTTTCCAAACTGCCTCCAGGATCAGCCTTAAATACAATGCAACGTGGGGATTACCAGAGCATAGACAGCTGAAGCCAGACTATCCCTGTTCATATAGGACCAAATCTGGGCTCCCAGCTGAAGCTGATAGGTGCCACTTGGTGCCACTTATATGGATGGAGCTTCAATTTATTGTCTTTTACTCAGTTCATTACTGAGGCCAAGCACTGATCCAGTATATCTTGCTTGAGCTTTGAAGGAAAAGTAGACGTGTGTTATCAGCATATTGATGACCCAACGTTTCAGGTGTTAAAAAAGCATGGGGGATAAAACTAAACACTGCAGAACCCCACACTAGAGGCTCATGGGGCTAAAAACATACCCCAAACACCACCATAGAACAGCAGAACTATTGCAAGACAGTGCCACCTGTCCCAACTCAGTCCTCAAAGATGCTTACCATGGTTGATGGTATTGAAAGCTGCCAAGAGGTCAAGGAGAATCAGCAAATACATCATCTCCCATTCCTGTCATTATACAAAGTGGCCAAAACAGGGCCTGAAACCCAACTGAAATGAATCTAGTAAATCAGTCTCATCCAAGAGTCCTTGGAACTAGTCATTGACCACCTACTCAAAAATAGTACCCAGGAAGGATACATTTGCCTATAACTGTTCAAGTCTTCTGGGTCACAAAGGTTTTCCTAAGGAGAGATCTCACTGCTGTATTTCAGAGAGCCTGGGACCATTGCCTCTCAGAGAGATTACCTCCTTGGTCCAGTTGGTGGTCTCCTCCTTGCCAGATATCAGCCACAAGGGTCAATGATGCAAATGGTCAATGCACCCATTGAATTACTTTATCCACATCCTTGAGCCCTATCAACAGAAACTCACCCATGAACACATGAGGAACCACCCTCTCCACATCCCTGGAAATTGACCTGCTACAATAGCAGAGTCCAGGTACCAATGGACACAAGCAATTTTACCCTCAAAACACCTTGCAGATAAATCACAGCAGACTACTGAAGGTTCTACCACCATTAGGCCAAAATATGAAAGGCCCTGTGCCACTCTAAAAGTGGCTCTGTTGCACAAGACATCCAGGATGCAATGGAGACAGAGAAGTAGACTCAGCAATGATCACACCATTGAGTTTGATTGTGTTTTGAGTCCTCTGCAACTTGCATTCTTGCTGTCTTCCAACCTGCACAAAGGTAAATATTACCAACCCTCAGTCTCCTATGGCAACGTAATGATGCCCTGCCAACTTCTTGGCCATCCACTATAAGGATATTGGGAATGTACACACACACCACAACAATATTTCTGCTGCCTGCAGCTTAGGACCAAATCAGATACGATTCCAGAGAGCCACAAGTGGACCACCCAATGCAACCCAGGTGAGGGGTGGCATTTAACTCCCCTCACATTGTTTATCAGTCTGAATATCCTCCGCCTCCCCCCAGTAAAAAGACCATAGCCAATAATCTTGCTGGAGAGAGAGAAAGGAATACAGGAACATACCCTTTCTTGCGTATTAGGTTTACCATAATAGCAGCTTGGGTGCTGGGGATTGTGATTTGCAAATAGCCATGGGGAGAGGGTGAAAGTTCCCCAGTGCTGCAGCTGCAGTCAAAATCAGAATATGCGCAAACACAGCTGCTTTTTAGGTTAGAAAAAATAACTGGCAAGGTGGTGTGAAAAATGATGCATGGAGGTTTATCTTCCTTTCATAACACTAGAACCTGATAGAGGTTGTCCAGTATTAGAAGATTCAGAACAAGCAACAGAAAGTTCATACTACAAATAGTTAGATGATGCAATTCATGGCCACACAAAATAGTGGTGGCCACCAACTTGGACCACTTTAAAAAGGGCATTAGACAAATCATGGAGGGTCAGGCTACGTCCTACCTCCACAGTCCAACGCAGTCTGCACCAGTTGCTGGGGAGCACAAGTGAGCAGAGCACTGATGTTGCACTTAAGTCCTACTTGCATCTGGTTGGTCCCTATGAGAAGGGGTGGCTGGACAACTAGATGGGCCCCTTTGTTCTGAACCAGCTGCAGGCAGGCTCTTCTGAAGTTTCTATATTTTAAATGAAGTGATTGACTTAAGTATCTCTTCTGTGGGCCAAAACTTACATTATGTAGAGCCCAGCTGTTTTCCCAATTCCCAGCTATCTCCACGGTGTCCACTGCAGAATAGACCAATGGTGGGTTGAGGTATTGGGGGGCCGAGAGAGGAAAGCTTGGTGGCTCCTTCCTTTGCACGCCCAATATTTTCTTCAGATCCACCCCATCTCATATGAAGAGCTGGCTGGATCAGGCCAATGGCTCATCTAGTCCAGCATCCTGTTCTCCCAGTGGCTAACCAGATTGTTGTTGTTGTTGTTAAAATGTGCATACTGTTCTTCATCTGTAGATCTCAAGGCAGTTCACAACATAAAATTACAATATAAAAACCACAAAATACATAATAAAAGCAAGAACAGGAAGAAAACAACCCAATAATTTCCCCCTTCCACCAACATATTTAAAGGGGGATAGGATGTTAATCAGCCAAAGGCCTGGTTGATGAGGAATGTTTTCGCCTGGTGCCTAAAGGTGTATAATGAAGGCACCAGCTGAACCTCCCTGGGGAGAGCATTCCACAAGTGGGAAGCCACTGCAGAAAAGGCCCATTCTTGTGTTACCACCCTCCAGACCTCTTCTGAGGAGGCACATGAAGATGGGCCTCACAGGATGATCTCAGGGTAGGTTCATATGGAGAGAGGTGGTCCTTGAGGTATTGTGGTCCTGAGCCATTTATACTTTATAGGTCAAAACCAGAACTTTGAATTGGGCCTCGAAACTGATTGGCAGCCAGTGCAGTCAGGACAAGATCGGTGTGATATGCTCAAACTGTCTTGCCCTGGTGAGCAACCTGGCCACCGAATTCTGTACCAGCTGAAATTTCTGAACTGTCTTCAGAGGTAGCCTTATGTATAACACATTGCAGTAATCTAACCTAGAGGTTGCAGTAATCTAAGCAGGTGCCTGTGGGAAACCAGCCAGGAGCGGTGCTAGGGCTTTTTGCGCCCTAGACAAAAACACCTTCTGGCGCCCCCCAGGCGCATGCGCCATGATGCACGCACGCACACCGCTGATGCCCCTGCGTCCCCTCCATTGGCGGGAGGAGCGCGGGCCAAGGGGGGAGCTCGGCACCCTCCCGCCTGTGGAGGGGACGCTTTGAGCTCCTCAGCAGCAGCGGCTGTAGCGAGCGAGCGGCGGCGGCAGCAGCAGCGCCCATAGCTGAAGGCTTCAGCTGCGGGTGCTGCCGTCGCTTGCTCACTGCAGCCGCTGGGGAGCTCACAGCGTCCCCTCCGTGGGCGGGAGGGCGCTGAGCTCTCCTTTTGGCTTGTGCTCCTCCCGTCTGTGGAGGGGATGCTGGGGGCTCCTCTGCGAGCAAGCAGGCGGGCGGCGGTGGCGGCAGCACCCATAGCTGAAGGCTTCGGCTGCGGGCACTTGCCGCCACTACCGCTGCCGCTGGGGAGCTCTTGGCGTCCCCTCCATAGGCGGGAGGAGCGTGAGCCTTGGGAGGGTAGCGGTGGCGCGGGGGTTTTGCGGGGCAGGCTCGGCAGTGCCCCCTCCATTTTCGCGCCCTAGGCAATGGCCTAGTCCGCCTAAATGGATGCACCAGCCCTGAAACCAGCAAGCAGGATTCATGCACAAGAGCACTCTCCTCTCCTGTGATTTCCAGCAACTGGTATTCAAAAGCATTGCTGCCTCCAGCTGTGGATTTCATTTCATTTTCAAATGGGGCTGCAGAAGAATTTAAAACCCCTACTAAACGCAGAGACAGGAGCTGGCAAAGAAAGTACCTGCCCTCCCTCCCACCTCTCAGGTTAAGAGCTGGAAGTGGAGAGCCAACTTTTCAAGAAGGGTTTCTCATTTCCCGTCTTTGATCAGTGAGACCAATGGAGAAGAGATGTGGATGCTTATGAATAACTTCCACATGAAGCCGGGAAAGGGAAGGGCTGCTGGCGGCATCACCAGGGAGCTCTCTGTTTGACTCCAAGGGGCTCTTGTTCCAACACCAGCTTTTGCTCCCTCCTTGTCAGACAGCAGAAGATGAAAGCTGCCTTTTTGATTTAACAGCACCTCTTGTGACAGGCCAGGAGAGGAAGAGCCTCTGAAGCATTGGGGTGGGGAGCAAGGAAAGATCAATGGGATCCAGATAGATGTGACAGGAATTATGAGACTAGGTCTCTAAATGAGTTTGTGCTTTTTCCTGGACCTGCAAAGTAGATGCTGACCCTGCCAGTATAGCCAGTCTCTCATTCCTGTTTCGGGGAAGATGGCATGCCCCTTCACCCTGATCCAGGCACTTGTGCGAGGAGGGGTAAAAGAGGTACTTCTATCATTTCTTACTGGAATACTTGGTCTGATCTTGGAGAGAGAGAAATTATTTTGCCAGACATGGTGAAGCATGGATGGTGATGGTCAAAAGGCAAAAAGTTCCAATATGGCCGTGAACTGCAGAGAACTGCAGCCTGGCAGATCTCTGTCCTCAGTTTCTCTTCACTCTTGGCCATAGTTTGACTCTGAGCAATATTGATAACTCTTAATTTGTTTTTTGCTCGCTGATATGCTCTTAACATACATATATTTAGCTTGTACACAGTGAGCTTTATGTGCTTAGCAAAAATAAAGGGAGCAGACATCCCACCCACCATTGCAGCCGGTGTGTTTTGACTATATGCGATTTTGGCTTCAGGTGCTATCCATGGAATGTTTAGAGGGTTTGCAAGGAGTGGATACTTTGAACAATGGCAATTCCAGACACTTCTGTAGCACTAATATTATTGCATCATCAAATACCTGGTTTTTCTTTCCAACATCTGGCCCTAGTATGTTGGCTACTTCTGAAATACGGACTGTTAGTAGTATAATAGTGCAGGAGCACAGACAGTTGCTCTATTCCATTATCATGGTTACTGGCAACTGGAAAGTATCTTCTGTGCATGCGGAAAACTCCCCTTTTCCTCCTACCATGGAGCAACCTCTGCTTGAGTGATGGAAGGGGAAGGATATCAAGAGGTGGTTCAGCTTTCAACACATTTTATTTATTTATTTAGACTATTTCTATGCCAGCCAATATATACAGTATATAAATATTTCTTAAGTAATATATAGCAAACAAAAACAAACAAAAAGTTACAAAAATACATAATAAAACCATTAATGGAAATTACAAATAAATACTGATATAAATTCCTTCTTCTGACACACTTCCTCACTCAGCACCTCTCAGCCCCCTGGCTTTTACCCAGGACTCCACCCATCTACCCCAAACAAACTCTCAAATCACCTCCAATATCTCACACCAAAGAAGGTTTCTTGGACCTGCTAACATCATCCCCGTCTCTCTAGGCTTGCTTTTATGGGCAGGCACCAAGACTGAGGCACCTTCCTTAGGCTATCCACGCCAGCAGGTTTGAAACTGATTATGTGCAGTGCAGCGGATTGAGTGCTAAATGCAACAGAGCTATAGACAATGTGAGGAAGTCTTCATCCCTGCCCATGAAAGCAAGCCCAGCGATAGGGCACTAAAGCAGCTGGAAGAGAAGGGGTGTGCAGAGGCTGAAGAAAGATATTGCACCCTACAATAACTGCATTAGGAAGTCCTGGCAACTTCCTTCTTAGCACAGGGGTAAAGAGGGGAGGGGAACAAAAGGAATTGTTTGACTTAAGAGTGTGCATACACGTGCACACACACATGCGAACACTAGTGGAGAATTCTCAAAATAAGCATTGCCTACAGAGCTGGGGGTTGCTTTTTGTTTTACTTGTATTTCTTGTCATTTGCAACATGGGCGTAACCAGGATTTATGTTAGGAGGGGCAGAACCTCTGTTTGCTATGTATTTTTAATGTTTTTTATTGCTTGGGGGCAGCTGCCCCTCCCTGCCCCCCGGCTACGCCCATGATTTGTAATAACCTGTGGAGTTTATTCTGTCATCATGGAGACTGGAGTCCTCCATTCCTTTCTGCTGAGTCTCAAAGGAGCAGAGATGACCAAAGCTCTGCTACTGCTGTGGTGGGGCATGGGATGCCCAGCGGTGGAGCCAGCTGTGTACCTTACTTAGCTTCCAAGGGAAAGGCTCTTAGCCCTCAAGCAGAGGAAAAGAAGATATCCTGGGCAGTGCAGCAGGTTCGCCTTTGCCAGCTGAACAAGCAAGAGAAATGAAGCTTGATTTGGTTCTGGCTTCTGCCCTGCAGCTTGTTGGGCTTCAGGGTCTGGATGCAGCCTCTTGCCTCCTCCCCACCACCTTAGGGCCCAGTGGAGCATGACTGTCTGCATAGCTCCAGCATGGCTTCTCTTTTTAAATGACCAAAATCCATTGGAATCTAAATTCTTGAATGATGCTTCACTTGTGCCTTCAAGAGCTGCCCCAAATGAAAATGGTGGTGATATTCTTTCTGGAGGGAGCACCATGATGAGAGCCACTCAGAGGTGCCCAGGGCAAGGGTTTGGTGTGTGCATGGAGCAGGGGATAAGAGCTGAGTGGATGCTTCACGCCAGAAGGGCCTTCCGGGTCTTTTCATGGAGTCAGCCCTGCACAGCTTGAGTAGCTGCCCATCTCGCCTTGGAAATGCTTTCTCACTTTGTTCAGAATTGGCAGTGATCTGACAGCTGAAACTCCCTGTGTGTCCGGTGAGTCCATGGAATCCAGGAGAGGAGCTCTGTGAGCATTGTTGGGCTGCCCTGTCTTGGGGTGTGAGCTGTCCTGGACAGAAATCCCCTTAAGGCAAAAGAGCTTGCCCCTTCTCCTCAGGAGCTCCAAGAGCCATGCTGCCAGAAGACCCATCAATGGACCCTCTTCTGTCCAGTTGAAGCCAGGGAGTCTGCCACCTGTGGATGCTGCTGTCCCTCCTCCCAATAGGTCTTATTTGTGCACTCCCTTCTTAGGAAGCTGCTTTCAGCCATTCGCATCCAGCCACTTAGCAATAAAGCAGACAGAAATTCAAGTAGTTTCAGGCCTAGCAAACTGACTCTACCCATCTGTGCCCCCCCCCAATTTAGAATGCAGGAAGGCAAAAATTGAAACTGCTGTTGGTGAGGCGATAGCAACATGCATATTTGATTTTTACGATGGATGTAAATTGCTGAATAAGGCAATGGCATAAAGGGAGGCTGTGGCTTCCTGCCTGTCATGGGCAGCCAGCAACTGCGGAACAAAAGCTCTGGCCATTAGAAACTCAGCAGAGAGGCACATTATATAAATGACTTTGCCTTCCTCACCCCTCTGCTCCCCACTGGGGCAGATAGGACAGCACTGGGCTGGGGCACTCAATTCTTGTATGTATTTCCTGTGTGAATGCCCACCTACCCGCCTTTTATTTTTTTTAGACTGACCCCTGACAAGTTGGTTGGGTTGAGAGAGTCCAGGGATTGGCCCCACAGTGAGTACGGCAGCTGAATCCAGGATTGCACCAGGTGCCTCTCCAATGGCATAAGGCTCCAAAACTCTGTCTTCCTGGTACTGTCAAAGGCAGGGCTCTGCTAGACAGACAGGAGGGCAGTTAATGTTCTTGATATGATCCCCATAAGAGTGTGGCTGCTTCAGTGCAACTGGGAGCAGTTTTGTTTTGCTGCAATTGAATTTGTAGTTCCAGAGCAGTTCTGGGGCACATATCCTTCCTTAGAAAGCCAGTCCCAAGAGAGGAGTTGTGTTCCCTGCAACAGAATGCCACAGATGTGAAAGAGGTACAGGCACAGGGGACACCTGTCATTCTACTGTTTGCCAGAGGAGGATGCTGCTCTTAGCCCTGATGGGAACTTTTCTGCTTCCCTGAACTGGTGCCCAGCCCCCAGTTAGGTTGTGTTTTTTCGCTGCTAAGTAGCTAAACTGAGATGTTGTGTGTAAGAAATGGAAAGTGACAGGATATGACCAAGACATTGGAAATCAATCCAGACTAAATGCGCTTCTTAACTATAAGTGAATAGTTGAAAACAATCCTCTTTTATAGCCGTGGAGATAAATACTCTGTTTTTATTAGGAAAAAATGGCTTTGGACTGAATAAAGTCATTTGATTAACTAGTCAAAGCAGATGGTTTATTGATGTTTCAGGAAAGAGTTTACAAGGTCTGTTGAAAAAAAGAGACCCTAACAAATGACCCTGCCGTGGGGGACATTGACAGTTCACTGTAATAGATTTATGGGCTTCAACTTGGTGTTTTGTCCACATCTGGTTTATTATGATAAAATGTTGAGGCTTGACTAACCTATACCCTTCTTGCAATCTACTATATCGACCCTTGAACTCTAGGACTCTGTAGCAAAGCTGGGCATTAACATCCAAATTTGTCTTAATCCAGCAAGATCAGTTTCTGTGTTGTAGTTTATTTCGAGCGTCCATGTATATACACACTGCACAGTGGAAGGGTAGATTACATTGGCTTGTGCCCAAGCTATTTATATCTTATGGCAGTGGATTTAAAGTTTAAGAGATGAGATCCCAGATGATTTGTGTGATCTCCAGGAACTCAGCTGTGCCCCTAGAGACCTGGGGCATGGATTTCTTGGAGACGGGCTTTGAGTTTCTCAGCATTGCCACTGACAGACAGCTATTCAAGGCCGGGCAAGAGGCTGAGGGCTGGAGCTCAGGGACAGAGTAGAAGATCCAGGTTTGGTCCTCTTCCCTGAAGGAACAGAAAGGGGCTATTGGGAGCAGTGGTACACCAGAGTTGATGCTGCAGGCATGGTGGGACAGCTGTTCTGCAACTTCCACGACAGATACTCATAAGTTTAAGAATGTAAGAGCAGTTGTGTGGGATAAGACAATAGGTCCACCTAGCCCACCACCCTGTTCTGACAGCAACAACCACCTAGGTGCCTCCAGGCATCTTATGAGCAGCAGGGTTTGAGGGCAAGGCTGTCTTCTTTGCACTGCCAAATCTTTTAGGGCAGGCCTCTTCTCAGCCCCTCAGTACCAGAAGCAACCATGCCTCAGTATGATGGAGGGGGAAGGCCATGTCACATTGCCACAATAATTCATAGCAACTCTACAGCCCCTTGGCTGTGCTGCTACTGCTGCTGCCTATGTGACACACTCTCCCTTCCTCACCCCCATCCCATTTCATACCCTAAGAGTTGTTGTTTTTTGTTTCTATCTGGGATGGGGCCCAAAGAGGAGAGGAGGCAGGAGCCATGGAAATGGAATATATCTCTCCTGTGGGAAGCTATGAGAGGAGGAAGCCAGCAAGGGACTCGTATGTGTTAATTTGCCACTGTTGTGAGCTCTGCTAACCACTATCTGAATGTAGCTGATGATGACAAAGTGATGAATGGAAGTCGAAGGCATCTTTTATTGCCTCCACCAGGCTTGTGGGCTATATATGCACTTTCTACTTTTTCATAACAGGTCTGGTGGGCAGTTGGCTGCTGGAATTCCGGGTTGTTCTGCAGCCGCTACTCTCCTGTAATAAGATCTGCAGAAATAATTTAAAAGAGCTGAAAGGCAATTTAGAGCCATCTTTCCTCCCTCCCTCTGCCCCAGCATACAATAGGAGCTTGCCAGGTACCCTCCAGATGAACTAAGCTGCCTCCTAAAATATTTCTTTCCCTTATTTCTGTAATTTATTAACTGCTTGCAATTTTATTTACTGGGGGGCTCTGGATTAACTCTGAGAACAGTTGCTGTCCAAGCTTCCCCTCAGTCTCTTTTGTGTCCTTTCTCTCTCCTGAGAGAGCCAGTGTGGTGTAGTGGTTAAGAGCGGTAGACTCGTAATCTGGGGAACCGGGTTCGCGTCTCCGCTCCTCCACATGCAGCTGCTGGGTCAGACCTTGGGCTAGTCATACTTTTTCAAAGTCTCTCAGCCCCACTCACCTCACAGGGTGTCTGTTGTGGGGGAGGAAGGGAAAGGAGATTGTTAGCCACTTTGAGACTCTGGGTAGTGATAAAGCGGGATATCAAATCCAAACTCTTCTTCTCCTCTGTTCCAGAAGAGCCAGTCGCTAACTGAGCTTCTGCTCTGAAAAAAGACTTTCCTGTTTCTCATCCTCTGAACAAGCCACATGCAGAGGATTTGATTTCTCCCAGCCCCACTCACTCAACAGCATTTGGCCTTCCTTGGCTTGGTGAGATTCCAGGGGAGCTCGTTGCACTGCACTGAAGAGCATACACAACTCCGGTTCCTACAGGCCACATGCCAACTGTAGTGCCCTCCAAGCACAGCATCACAGGTTGCTGAAGGTGAGGGACAGAAGGCAGCTAGGCAGGGAAGACTCGGCATTGCTGTCAGGAGGGCCCAGGACCTAGACTCTCAGCATGGCAGTAAGCAGTGGGTAGCAAATTTAATGTAAAGAGTTTGCCTATTATGGAATGTAGAGCTGCACATACAAAATGGGTTCCTGCATGTGCTGCTCCTTCAGCTGAAGTGAATGGGTTCAGTGCTGCTCAACCTGCTTCTGCACTAGGCTTTGGGAACCTTTGGATGCTGCTAAACTACCATTCTTTTTAGCCCCAGCAAGCATGGCCAATGTCTAGGGATGATGTGAGTTGTAATTCAGCAACATCTGGAGGGCCAGAGTTCTCGCCCACACCTGCTCTACATTGTCCCAGAGCCCTAAACCAGCTCTCTCCTGCTAGCTATAGAGATTTAACCTGCTATCAGTAGGGCTGACTAAACTTGTCAGACTACAAATCCCATCATACCTGTTCATTGGTCATGCTTGCTGGGGTTGGTAGCAGCTGGTCATATTGCTGCTGGTGGCTTCTAGTCATGATGACTGTGTCTAGGACCTCTAGGATCAGAGGTGTGGTGCCTCTGAAGAGCAAGGTCTGAATGCAATATTATCTCCACCACTTGGTAATCCCAGTGAAAGGCAAACTGCCTCAATTTGTAGAGGAAGAACCTGGTTCTCCTCAATGTTAGTGCCTAGCCTCATCCTGTTCCATGGTTCAGGTAGGTAGCTGTGTTGGTCTGACACAATCAAAATAAATAAATAAATATTTTTTTAAAAAAAAATGTCCAGTAGCACCTTAGTCTTATCCTCTTTTAATGCCATCTGCATTTGCATCCATGACTGCACTTGGTAGCAGCTCAGTGGGCATGCCAAGGAGATCTCCGGCTGCTTTGCGGTTTCCCAGAAGCAACAGCTTGGCCACTCTGGGACTGCTGAGCCAGAGGCGCCAGTGCAGAGAAAGAAAGCGGGCCCAAGTTTTCCTCCTTCTCCCATATTTGGATTTTACTTTTACGGGGGGGGGGGTTGTGATTAAATAAATTTGACTGCGGGTGGACTTAGGGTGAATAAGAGGAAGTGCCCCCCCCCGCAACACCCACACCCCGCTGCCCTCATTGGGGCGGGACACCCACCCACATGAAAAGAAGAGGCGGAGTTGCAACCCCGCTGCTAGGCATGGCATCTCAATGGAGCCTTCATGGCCAATGGCAGTCTACTTCCACACAACATTCGCGGCCGGATCATCCTGCCCGCGGCTTCGCCGTACAAGTCCAGCAGGCGCTCGAGCAGCGGGACCTGAAGACCCACAGAAAGGCCCGGTGCCTGTGTGCCCCCTGCGGGGCTGGAGTCCGCATCCACGGGCGCCTGCCCGAAGGTACCGGCGCTTCGCAAAGGGCAGGGCAGGCCCTTGGCTTGGGGCGGGGAGGAACGCCGGGTTTCCACACAGGTCAAATTCTGGCCTGTAAAACAAGGGGGCGTGTCGCCCCATCGCAGTGCCTCTACCGCGCGGTCGCCATGGTGACCGGCGGCCGCTCTCCCGTCTGCCGAGCTTGCCTGCAATACCTCGCTCCTTATTGGCCGAAGGGAGAACCAGAAGCCAATCGCCTAAGCCGCTTTCGTCCTTCCAGGTGCCAGCAAGGTAGAGCGACTCCAGCTCGGAGAGGTCCGTTGCGCGGCTCTCCGCCCCAGGCAGCGGTGATTGGGTTCTGATGGGGGAGAAGGCGGGCCCAGATCTGGCACTCCATCGCCGTTGGCCGAGCGGCGTGCCCATCACTTAGTGGGCGGGGAGAAGGACTAGCGGCGGCCCCGTTTGAAGCAGGAGATGGAGATGGAGGCACCGGAGCGGGAAGAGGCCTGGGGTGAGGAGGTCGTAGCAGGGAACGCGCCCCTTACCCCTCAGAGGAAGCCCCTCCCCCAAAGGCATCCTTCGCGGACCCCTCCCATCCCCCCGCCTCGTGTCCACCGGGGAACAAGGGCGGGGTCTGGAGGAGGAGGCGCCCCCACCCTCGGCTCGCCCCGTCTCCCGGTTCTGATGGCCGCCTTTCTCCCCAGCAGAATGCCTGGGCCGCCCTCCGGCCTCTCGTGCATTGAAGTGTCTCTTTGGAGAGCTCCGTACCCTCTACCAAGAGCGCCTGCATTGCGTGGGGATCCAGCTGGCGGAGAATCCGGAAGGCGCTCGCAAGGTATCTTCCCTCTTCCCCTTAATAGGTCTCCCTTTGTAGGAGGTGTTCCCCTGAGCAACATCCTGCCCCTTCCTGCCAGGGTACTGCTGGCTCGCCCTCGACTGCCCAAAGGGAGTGGGCGCCTGACACAGGGCCGGATTTAGGTTTGATGAGGCCCTAAGCTACTGAAGGTAATGTCCAGACCTTTATATATCCAGCTGTCCTTTATCAACAACAAATTGTCGCTGTTAGAAATGAGAAAACTAGTGATATTTTAGGGAGCAGACTAGCAGGAATGGCCCATTTCTTAGGAGCCTACACAACACAAAACATTGTTGCTGTATGTAGGTTTTATTTGTTTTTTTATCTTATATTTTGGAAATGTACATCCAGGTTTTTCTCCTTTAAATTTTTTTGGGTGCCCCAAGAGAATGCGGCCCTAAGCTATAGCTTGTCTAGCTTATACGTAAATACAGCACTGCACACATACCCTGTGACTGGCATTGCTGCAAAACTGGTGGCTGGTTTCTTCAGTGGTTGTAACTGTTTGCTGTTTATCCCACAGCTTTATCATGTTTGTAAGGTGTACAGTACTGTATCTGGGCCATCAGCTGCCAGGCTTGCTCATGTTCGCACCATTGAGTTCTTGGGTGATCAACCTACTCAGCCTCTTGGCTCTCTTCTTTCTGTTTGCATCCAGAATTAGATTGTGGTTGTGCACCTGTGGGCCTGGCATTTTCTTGCAATGTATTTCACAGCTGCTCTATTTCATGGAGGAAAAATGAGGCCTACAGGCTCACCAGGTGTCCCCGGGAATCAGGTCTAAGGCCCCTTGGAAACTTACCCAAGGTTAGGGTTGAGAGCCTGAGAGGGTTGTTCTGCTGTGTGGTTGGACAGTAAAGGGACTGTATCTGGATGACTGAATCAAGCCCTCCAAGGAGTCTTGTTTTTGAAGGAGGACAAAGTCCAGAACTGACTATTCCAGATAATGGATGCAGCTCTGCTCAGGTACTTCTGCCTTTGTGGACTGTTTCTGGTAGGCTACTCTGTGTGGTGGAGATGCTCAGCAGTGCATTGGCTGACAAATGGTATCTGAGTACAAGCATAGCAACCCTATTGCCAGGCCCCTTGATCCACTTGTTTCAGAAGTTCTGCCACTGAGTGCTGACAGGGCAGCTGGACCTTTCCACAAGAGCTCAGACTTCCTCCTGAGTTGTCTAGCTTGGCACACATAATTACCCAGATGCCATTTTTGGCACTTTTTTGTATATTAGAAAGTGGGAAATGGAAAGAGATAATAAAGGTAGCTATATTTGGTCCATAAGTAAAATTTTATTTGAGCAGCCAAAATGTCACAAAATAACGTGCACGTTTCCAGGTCTCTAGAACTCCTCTTCAGGCTGGATGCCAAGCAGAACAGGGGGGAGGCAAAGAAAAGCTGGGTTAATGTTGTAGCACTTTTTTAAAAAAATATTTTTATTAAGTTTTAAATAACAAATTTCAATTTAAACAATTCATTCACCTTCACATTTAGGATTCTCTGAATGTTGTAGCACATTTAGTCAAAGTCTTATAAAGCGATATTCACAACCTTAAGAAGTAGAATGTAGTATAATGCAAGCTTCAAAAGAGTGCAGCTTTTAATATTGTTAGGAGTTATTAAAATGTGAATGAGAACAGGCAAAGTTACAACACTTTCATAAACAATGGAGAAAAAATACAACTAAGGAGGATAGGATTGTTAATATTCCATCATCATTTTAGACAACACATATAGGTATTAATAAAAACTATTAACTACACAAGAAGAGCAAAAGATCCTGGAACTGACAGCCAGTTCTGCTCTCAGCCTCATTCCACCTCCTGGTGAGGCCTCCATTCTGCAAATATGGGATTTTTGTATTCTACATGGCCTCTGCCACTAGTAGGAGTGATAATCACATCATGGTGAGTTGACTCAAGTGCTGCCTTCACCCCACCAATACAGCTTTAAACAGCTGCCTGCCATTATGGACTCTGCTCAGCAAAGGAGAGTCAAGAAAGGGTCAATGTCTCTGTCATGTTTATGCCAGTGTGGTCCTGTTGACAAAAGCAAAGTCTAGGTGACATTTATGTGGCAGTGGGCCCAATCGTCTTCTGGCATTGGATGCAGTTGTAGTTAGTGCTGAAAACTGTGGCAAATCTCTGGCAAATATTGTAGTGCTGGCAGTGTGATTATGCTGGCCTGTAAAGAGAAGGATGCTCCTTGGACATGGTCATTGTTTCTCTCATCTATCCCCCTTGCATATGAGGTTTTGAAACTTAATGTTACTGTGTTTTAAGGAAAGGCTTCGGTCCCATTGTAGACTGTTTGTGCTCATGACTTCTTATGATCTCGCTGAGCATCCAGACTCCCAAGTGGCTCCTGAGCAGGGTGCTGGAAGGTGAGGGATCCTAAAGTCTCTGGCTGGGTGACCATTGTTATCTGCATGTACCTCGAACCCTCTTCATCACGCTTTCTGTGTAAAGTAGAAACATTATTGTAAGAGAGAGGGCTTGCAGAGAGCAGCCCACTCTGCTTACTTCCATCAGATGGGAGAGCAGCAGCAAGTCTGGGAGTTCAAATCAGGAACAGGAAGGGTTAAGACGGGTCCAGGGCTCTGCAGAGTCCTGGTGGCTCAGCTCCAGGTTGGTAGCAGGGAAGCAGGGGAGGAGCTAGCTTCAGCAGGGGCTGGAAAGGAGGGAGGAGAGAGAACGGCACCTCAGGAGCCTGGTTTGGGACCACGGAGGACCCATAGAGCAAGGAGGAGGGGCGTTTGGATGCCCAGTCTTAAAAGGGGGGTCAGAGCCCACGAGAGGCCATTGTGGGCTTCTGCCCCATGCAGAGCAGACATGATTTGAGACATCTCACCACTGTATATAGCATGCACAATAAAACTATGAAAATCCAGAGGATGTGTGGAGTGCTTACTCGGGAGTAGCCAACACCTCATCTGTGACAGCAAGCCCACAATCTTTTGATGGCTACCCCGAGGAGAGAGAGCGGCAAACGTGACAGCAAGCCCACAATCTTTTGATGGCTACCCCGAGGGGAGAGACCTGGGAACGTGGCAGCATCTAAATCGGAAGAGAGAAATGCCAAGGAAGGATTGGCATGCGTGAGGGGAACAGCAGAGAGCAAGCTGCAGCCAGCACCCTGCAACTATGGAACGGCTCAAGCACCAGGTAGGCACCCGGGCACAGGGGAAGCCAGGCTTACTGAACCGAGCAGCTCTGAACACAGCCAAGCCGGAGGAGCGGAGGCTGGACAAGCAGAGAGGACACTCAGGAGGGCTGAGGAGCTGATTGCCGCCACGGGCCAGCGCTTTGTAGGGCGACCCTCAGCACAAGCTGGCTCTAAGGCTGAAAGGCATGGTGGCGTGGAAGTGCAGGAGGCTGAGAGGCGAGTCCGGCCAGAGGGGACAGACGGAGGGGAAAGGCAGCGGCCACAAGTTCCCATACAGTCCCGGGGAGGCAGCCCAGCACAGACCTCTCCAGCCAGATGTGATGCAGAGGGACAAAGCCCGCGCGCGGGTACTTTCAAACGCTGACGCGGGAAAACAGAGGGAAGAGAAAGGCGGGAGATGCCTTTACAATGCACCCAGCCACTTGGTGGAACACTGCCCCCAGAGGAAGGAATGGCGAGAGCAGGCAGGCACAGACACAAGCCTGGATGCCAGATCAGGAGGGGAGGGGCCAGGCGGAGCACCAACAACTGAGCCCTCCGGTAACACCCCACAGCACGACAAAGAGATGGAAGTGAGTCTGCAGCTGCCAAGAGGCCAGACCCAGGAGACAGTCGGGCTTCTCCGCAGGGGCAGCAGCAACGATTTCCTATCGGTGGACTTGGCTAAGCAGAATCAGATTCCCATTTTCCCAAGGGAGCTGCCCATGAGCGTCTTGACCGTAGGCGGCCGGGAATTGCAGGAGGGTGAGGTCACGCAACAGACCCCCTCTCGGAAGATGACAGTGAACAAGCACGCAGAAGTGCTAGCTTTGGACTTAATGGACAATGACCCTGTGGGCAGCCAGCGCCGGGGAGATCTCACCTTTGGAGATGCAGACGGCAACGAGCACTGCAGGAAAGAAGGAGAATCCTCAGGATCGCACCACATCAGCTCCCCAGGCGGATAGAACGACGCAGAGGCGGGGATGCAGGAAGAGAAACTGAGCCAACTCACCAAAGAGGACACTTTTACCCAGAACATACGGAGGGACTTGAGGGAGGGAGAGGGGGCAGGGGAAAGGCTTGCAGAGAAAGAGGGGTTACTCTTTAGCAATGATGCCCGGTATATGCCCCAGGACTCCCTCAGAGGGAAGATTCTCAGGCAATATCATGACAACCCCACGGAGGGGCATGCAGTACATGTCTTCACGAGGCTCACACCCAGTAAGGCCAGTCTTGGGCGAAACCCCAGAGCCTTCCCAGAGCAGGGGGAGGGGGAGATTGGGGGACCACCTATTGAGGCATGGGGTGAGAGGAGGGAGACAGTACACCAACAACTGGATGGAGACGTGGCAAGGGGCAATGAGGCTTACAAGGAGGGGGCAGACCATCACGGGGGACTGGAGAAGGTCTTCCACGGAGGGGACAGGGTCTGGCTGTGGTCAGAAGGCCTTCCCATGGGGGGAAGGGGGAAGAAGCTGGCACCCAGAAGGCTGGGGCCCTTCAAGGTTCTGACACAGATCAACCCTGTCACCTTCAGGGGGGAAGTACCTACAGCGAGAAAGGTCCATCCCGTGGGTCACAGGTCTTTGCTCTCACACTTTAGGGAAAGCCCAAGGTTCAGAGGACGTGACACACATCCAACACAAGACGCTGACAGGAGGGAGGGGGAGGAAATCACACAAAAGACACTAGACAGAAGGGTGGAGGGAGAAGGCAGCCAAGAGGTTCCAGAAAGAAAGGAAGAGGAGGAGGTCTACAGTGCCACAGCGAGCCCGGGCTCCCGGTGGGGGGAGGGGGGGTTAAAATGTCTGATGGCCAGGCAGGGCACTCCTGCTTCCCAAAACGAGGAGGCAACCACGCACACCATGCAAGGGGAGGACCGCACACTGGAACTGCACGCTCCTTTCTCCCACAGACCCAAACCACCACACGTCAGTAGCACAGGGAACACAGAGGGGGAGGGCGATCCCAGGTGGGGAGCAGGGGAGACGCAGACCCAAGGAGCCCTCCGGGAATCGGAAGCAATTTTCCAGAGGGAGGAGGAGGATGACAACGGAAGGAACTACACGGACCAGCCACCCAGCACCGACTGGGAACAGGATTTTACACACACTACAGAGGAGGAAGACCTGTCAGGCTTCCAGCCCTCTTTACAGACATCAGACCAGGCAAACCAGGCCTCAGAAAGGGGGGGGGAGCCTGGAGGGGGGGTGGATGTAAGAGAGAGGGCTTGCAGAGAGCAGCCCACTCTGCTTACTTCCATCAGATGGGAGAGCAGCAGCAAGTCTGGGAGTTCAAATCAGGAACAGGAAGGGTTAAGACGGGTCCAGGGCTCTGCAGAGTCCTGGTGGCTCAGCTCCAGGTTGGTAGCAGGGAAGCAGAGGAGGAGCTAGCTTCAGCAGGGGCTGGAAAGGAGGGAGGAGAGAGAACGGCACCTCAGGAGCCTGGTTTGGGACCACGGAGGACCCATAGAGCAAGGAGGAGGGGCGTTTGGATGCCCAGTCTTAAAAGGGGGGTCAGAGCCCACGAGAGGCCATTGTGGGCTTCTGCCCCATGCAGAGCAGACATGATTTGAGACATCTCACCACTGTATATAGCATGCACAATAAAACTATGAAAATCCAGAGGATGTGTGGAGTGCTTACTCGGGAGTAGCCAACACCTCATCTGTGACAATTATCCTTCTACCTTCTTTTATTCAGATAGGGAATATTCCTGGCAAATAATGACCAGTGTAGAAACTAACTAGCCCATTTCTGAAAAATAAGGTGGCCTTGTATGAAGGGCATATTACAGTATTTGTGTTGGCTTTGGTGGTGCAAAAATATTGAAAGGTTTTGCTCTGTGCCTGCATGACAGCCATCAGCCTGTATTGAATTCTACAAATAGCATACGTGAAAGGTCTTGGAGATGGGGAGTCTGCCCGCTCCCTCCCCAGCTGGTATTTTTAGCTGGATGAGAGAATTAGAGTGCTGGTGCGCTCTTGTCCAGGGTTCCTACTCACCCTTCATTCAAGCAGAGTAAATGCAATCTCCAATACCGTTCTTAAAAAAAATCTCTGAAGAGTCAGAGCACTGGAGGGCTTCAAATGAGCTGTGGAATAGAAGCAGTTCATTAGACACTTAGTTTCTATCTTTGGAAACTAAAAGCCTAGAACAAAACAGGAGGCATTTCATCCTCTGCCAGATCGGATGAGAAAATGTAGAGGGGGTAGTGGTTGAAAGATGAAAGATAGGGAGGGAGGCAGCATGAAAGTGGAACTACCCCCAGGGAGAGCCAAAACATTGCCACTTTAGAGGAGGGTGTGTTCCTGAGAATGGGGAGCAAAAGCCAGCCCCTGGTACACATGCACCTTGAATATTGCGGCTTCTGGAAGATCATTGGGGAGCTGCTGCAGTGATGAAAAAGGGCTGTGCTTGGCTTGCCTGTGCCTTGGCCAGGGGCTCCCTTTTTCCAGGAAGATGCCTCTGCTGTATGGAGGGGTATAACCCTAATGGCTGGTTGTATGCCATTAAAAGGTATTGTACACTCATAAAAGAATGACATTTTGATCAATGCTGTTATAAGAATTACTGTCTTGACACAGGAAAGCTTTCCTGTTGCAAGTTTAAAAATATGCATTTAAAAGCTTTTTATTGAATACCTTTGCAGCATCCCTGAGAAATCAGCCGTTTTGGTGTGAGGTTGCTCTGAAGTGCTCCTTGGTGTAGCCGGGGTGCAAAGCTGCTCTTTGTGATTGGAAAGAAGAAGGGCTGTTGGGCTCAATTATTGCAGAGGCAGAGGGGGAAACTCCTTAGGCACATACCCTACAAAATAAAAATTTGCTACTTAAAAGAAAAAGCACCTACTTATTTTTATTTATTTACTTTTGGGCAGTTACTCCACCAGCCCTCTTTTCCACCTTTGGGCCTGGAAACTGATCAGGTCAGTTAGAGTGCATTTGCTAAGGTGCATGGACTCAAGCACCTCTCCATCACATCCTCCTGCTGTTTAATTGTAGATGTCACATGTAGTTTGATCCTTGTTTGTCTTTGCAGGTAAAAGCTTTACCTGCTGAAGGGGTCTTGATTCCTGTTAGCCTCTCAAATGTGTTTGTCAAACCCCTTCGCAACTGAGTCATTGCAATAACTATCCTAGCTGTGCTGTGTCAATCCAAGGATTTTGTATAGATGCCTGTTGAGACCCCAGCTCATAGTGTATGTGAAGGAACGTACTCCAGGGGGGGGGGGAGAGAGAGCGAGAGAGAGTGCCTGTGGCAATTGACCTGCCTGCAGTGTATAACTGATCCTGCCTAACAAGCAACCTGTTGAGTGACCGAACGGTGGGGACTTGTGTCATGGCAGGGACAGCCTGGATCCAGCTGAGTAACAGCCGCAGGAACCTAGAACTTGGTGAACACAACACAAGCCCTGAGAAATCTGGGCTTCTGCTCTGAACTGGCATTGGTTCATTCATCTGAAGCTTCTGAGTTCTGGAGTGAGCTAGCACACAGAATGTCTTTTATCATCCCTTTGTTTCCTGTTGATCCCCTGCCCCCAGCCAGATGCCAGCAGCTCCTTTTTTCATTATGCTGTCCTCTATGCAGGTGCACTTAGGAGTGCTGTGTTGGTTTGAGGGCCTCATCCTTTGGAATGCTTTGCAGCTGTTGTGTTTAGGCCTTACAGGGGGAAAACCGCATCACATTAAGAACAGAGGCCGGCCTTTTTTTTTTAAAGGGAAATTCCCTTATGCTGAATAGGCTTCCCTGTGAGAAAAGGGAAAACTTGACAGCTATGATCCTGATTTTAACAGCAAAAGGGATGCACAAGAGGAGGGAGTAGAACTCTAAGCCTGTCCTTGCCACCTAACCACCTGGCCTTGCAAAGCCTCCTTTTTTTGTCTGGTCTTATTGTTTAGTTTGTCTGTTAGGGGTTTAACCATGACAGAGCCTTTTCAGTGGTGGTTCCCCATTTGTGAAATGCCCTGTCAGCAGTGTTTGTATTTACAACCAAATTTTAAAAGCGCAGTGACAAAGCCCCACTTGGCAAGAAACAATTAGGAGTGGACTTTAAGTTTCCCAATAGTTCCACACCTGATGTCATAAGTGGATGAGTATGACTTGGGGCGGAAAAGGCCTAGGAGGCAAAACGAGAACTGCTGCTGCGCCTAATGAGTGCCCCACCACCGGGAGGGCCAGAGATTCCCCACAGTTGGTCTTTCTTTGTGGGAATTGTTGCAAGTAAAAAGTGTGTGCACAAAGATGCTGCTACTGAGGCAGCTTTGATTATTTCCTGCAAAGCTCCACAGAAGTCAATTTTTTTCTTAGCTAGTTTTGGGATCTCTGTTAGGAAAGTGCTGAAAGATTTCCTCTTTCACCACCTCACCTTTCTCTAAACTGGCTGCTCCTGCCTTGGCAAGTGTTTCTCTGTGTGAATACTTGGTTGGGATAAGAGATTCCTTGGGAGGGTTTGCTATTGCTGTTTTACTGTTGCTGTTATGGAGAACATAAAGACATTCTGGCAGCTTTGTGTGAACATTTATTTCTTTTCTTTTTTAAATTTGAAAATTTATAGAGGATTTTGTTAAATAGCCTGTTGATGATAGCCCTGTCTTCAGTGTCCACACATTGTAGGATTCTTATCTGTGGTGTCAATGTACTGCCCCCCCCATTTCTAATCCTAAGGATATAATACTACTTCCAACTAATACTTCTAATTCTGCAAAGTTAGTCTATACAGCGAGCGGTACCTCAGTTTAGGAACAGCCCTATTTACAAACTATTCGGTTTACAAGTAGTTTCCCAGTTTGCAAACTTTACCTTAGTCTAAGAACGGAATCCGAACAATGGAAGGGCACCGGTGACAAGAGGCCTCATTAGGGAAAGTGCGCCTCGGTTTAAGAACGGCTTCAGTTTAAGAATGGACTTCCGGAACGGATTAAGTTCATAAACCGAGGTACCACTGTATAGATAAACTTTTGTTCTGTCAATTTATTTTCAAACTTGTTTTGCAGGCTTTGGACACACTACTAAAACATGACCAGAGAGGGCAGTAGACAAGGAAAATAGAGATCCAGAATGCTTAGCACAGCCCCCTTCCTCCTGTGGTCACGCATGCACGTGCAGCTGCTGACCGCCCATTGGCTGGGGCCTGAAACACTTTGTGATTGGCTGCTACTGGCCTTTGCTAGTACAGTAGTACCTCGGGTTACGAACACGATCCGTTCCGGATCGCGGTTCGTAACCCGAAAAGGTCGCAAACTGAGCGCCATTTCTGCGCATGCGCAAAGCCGCTTCTGTGCATGCGTGGGACGCGTGCGCGCCGAAAACACTTCCGGGTTTGCGGAGTTCGTAACCCGAACTGTTCGCAACCCGAGCGGGTCGTAAACCGAGGTACGACTGTACAAGGAGGAGGGAGGGAGGAGGCGTCGCCACGGTGAGGGAGAGGGAGGAAATGGCGACGCAGGGGGAAAAAATGGCTCTCGCTGGAAAAAAAAAATTAAATGCAGAATGGCCATGCCGATACCCAGACCTTTTGCGGGCCCGTTTGGGAGGCCAATTGGGCCGCATCCGGCCCACGGGCCGTAGTCTTGAGACCCTGGTGTATACCCTGCCTTTCTATCAAACATTTACTATAACCACACGAAAACAAACAATAAAAAACCCAATGATACATTCCCAACAAGATGGAGGTACTGTTTGTGGGTGGTTTGCCTGCCCAAGGAAGTGATGTTCAGCCTGTTCTGGCCTGATCTATGTGCCTGCTAAATATCAGGAGTGCAGTTAGAACTTGCATATCCAGCTTTGACTCAGGAAGCACAGCTATTCTCAGTAGCTCTGAGTGGCACTTTTCACCATCTTTGGTTTGTGGCCTCCTACAGCCCTTTTGCACCATTCCCTCCTGGCTACAGTCATCCGGGCTCTGGAAATCTCAAAACAGTACAGTATTAGTGTAATGTGCTATTGTTGAGGCTGCCTTTGGAAACAATTTGGAAACTGTGGCTGCTTCAGAATACAACTGCTGACCTGGGCTGGGTGACAACTCCCCCCTCCCCCCTCTCTCTCTTTCTACCCCTCCCCCAAATACATACGTTAAGACAGTCCCACTAGCTCTCAGTTAATTACTGAGCTCAATTCAAGGTGCAGGGCCTTTTTTCTTAAATCCAGAAGGGTTCTTATGCTCCTGGGGCTTTGAAATTTCTGAAGAGCTCCATTGTTTGGCCACTGATGGGCATTCCAGGCTGATTTGATCTTTCCGTAGAAGATTACTTGGATTAATGAGATCAGTCAGGCTCAGAGACTCAGCTGCAGTTGGACTGACGATCAAGCTGGAGGTGTGTTAGCCAGGCATAGAGCTCTGTACTGCCAGCACATTACTTCCGTTGCCAAGAAGTTGTTGTCTCTTTTACACACGCAGAGTGAAACCTCTGGTTTCTGAAAAGGAAGGCTAGAATAGCATTAGTGTGTTGTCCCACATTCTGCTTGCACAACTGCCCATAGCTCCAAAGGCTGTCAGCAAGATCTCTGTGCCCTAGTTAGAGAAACTGCAATAAGCCGTACTCTTCTGACGCTCTTGGTAAGTGGCTGTCACAGTCCCTCATAGTTCTAACAAGCTGCAGATGTTTGGTGGGCAATGCTGCTTTTGGTTCTTCAGAGAGGAGGTCTTGGGAGTTCTGGCTCTGGATGTTGCTACTCTTTAATGCTGATGGTTCTGGTGTCTCCCTCTGACCCTCTTCTTTTTTGGCCCTCTTTCTCAGCAGCACATCAGCCTCTGTTCCCTCTCCCTCCCTACTCCCTTGCTCACAACACACAGACTCTTCCTCTCATGTCCTTTTCTCCTCCTCACTGAATTCATCTTTGGCTTCCTTGGTGAAATCTGTGCTGTTCTCCTGTTTATAGATTAATCTGTCTCTGTATTTAGAATTTTGCAGCAGCTCATCCAGTGGCTGGGCTAACAGGATCCAGCATACTACTTAGTTTTATCTCTCTTCCGTGTGGTGCCAATATCTTGGTTCACAAGTACTGTATATTCCTGCCTATAAGACTACTTTTTAACCCAGGAAAATCTTCTCAAAAGTCGGGGGTCGTCTTATACACCGGGTCGTATTTCTTATATGGCAAGTATATCCCAAACTCTATATTTTAACTGGAAAAGTTGGGGGTCATCTTATACGCCCAGTCATCTTATACGCCGGAATATACAAGTATATTTCAGAAGCTGGTGGTCTGTGGACTCTAGCTCAGCCCCCAGTGTGCAAAACACTGAAACTATCTGCATCCCTTTCAGTCTGGTTTTGGTCACTGATGGGTGCTGGGGAGAGGGGGCCCTGCAGATTTTCCAGTTCAGCTTCCTTCTGGATTGGCTGCCACAGATCCCTCCCTAATGCACTCCCCCTCTCATTTGCGGGTTTATTTGTTTGTTTCATTTTTAGAAGGTATGGGCTGCCCTTCAGTATAATATTTCCAGGATATTTTTCAAATAAAAAGAAAAAAAATACATAAACACCAAAACCATAAAATCAAAGGGCATCTGATAAAAGCAATGTAAAAAAGCCACAATGATTTGTTAAAAGATCTACAGAAGATCTCCATCTGGTACCAAAATGACATTGAAGTTGGTGTAGAGTGAGCTGCCTTATAGGACAGTGGTGTCACCACCAAGGAGTCCCTCCCTCTTTGCCCTGTCCTCATCCTCTGCATGGAGCCCTTTCTGCCCCGCCCCCTCTTTCTCTTCTGGAGAAAGTGGAGCAATTGGAGTGTCTTTATGTAGAATCATGGCTGTACCATTTTAGTTTGTGGGGTGGAGTGCAGGGGTGGATGCTCAGATCTGCAGAGTACAAAGTCTTTTGCCCCACCCTTTGTTGACCGCCCAGTAGCCTGGCTTGGACTTGTCTGTGCTGATGACAGTCTAAGCTGGGATTCACATTTGCACTGTAATTAGTTAATTATTTTTAATATTTATATCCCAGCTTCAGGTTTCTTAAATGGTTCCCCCTCTTATAACAACTTTGTGCTGCAGGTTAGGCAGTGGATGAGCCAGGATTTGACTTTGGGTCCGTCCAGTCCAAGTCTACTATGTCACATCATAAATTATAGAGTTGGAAGCATCCCTGTTGTTTATGACATACATATGAGTACTAATGCCTGGGAATTCCTAGGGATTCCCCTTCAGTTTCTTGGAGTTCTGGGTTCCATATCCAGCTTGTTCATGGCTGTCATTTGCATGCCAGAAGGATCTCTCCCTCCCTCAATTCTTTTGGGAAAGCAAGCAGCACAAGTCCAAGAAGAACAGTCCTCTCCATTCCCTCTGGTGTTGCTTACTGCAATTCTGGCGCTCTTGTTCCCAGACAGTTTCCTTTAACAGTCTGCCCTGGTAACTCTGCAGCTCTGGATTCTGTATGGGAGATGGGGAGGCCTTTCTCTTCCCACCCTCCCACATCCAAAGCATCTGGGGACACTTTGCATCTCTTTCCAGAGATTTTTACATGATTATTGTCATAGGGAACCTGAAGCCATGGAAGTTAGCTCCAAAGTTTGCAATACTCAAGGGGCTCTTGTGAGTCTTAGTCCTCCGAGCCTGAGGTTTTCCTCCCCACCCCCTAAACACACCTCCTTTTAACATCCCTGGGGGCATATGTGGAGTTTCTGCTGAAGCCAAGAGTTGCTTTGCTTTGCATGGGTAATTAACTGGATCATGTAACAGACAAAAAATGTTTTTCCTGTACTGCGGTAATAATAAATCTGTTGCTACTTCTGGCCTGCTGTGTTTTGACCATAGTTGGAGATGTCTAATGACCGAGTGATTTTTCTCCCACAAAGTTCAAATAACAACAAAGGACCTGCTTCATTCCAATAGGACTGGCAGGCAAGAATAAGGAACTGCTAATGCCTCCATAGGATACAAGTGAGGAGCTGCATCTTTCTCTCAGAGTTTGGAACTGTTGAAAGATGTGGCCAAGTTCAGGATTCTTCAGTCATGCCTAACCTGTGGCAGAGGCTTTGCATAGATTTCCCCGTAGGCCAGATTCTCCCCAATGCCAGCTCATGGTGCTCAGGTGCTTTAGCACTCCCTTGCAGATTAAAAAACACACATGTAATATTGTGTTTCTGTCATGGGCAGTCAGTAGCACTGATTGAAGGTTTGGATAAAAAGGTGGCAATGTTGGAGCCTTTTTAGTTTGGAAAAAAAGCTTGAGTTAAGGGAAGATATGAAGGAGGTATATTGGATATTGGAAAAAGTGAAAAAGATGGATTTTACTTTCAGCAAAGGCTATTCAGTGAAGCTGAATGTTGGGAAATTCAGGACAGACAAAATAAACTACTTTTTCACATAGCACATAGTTAAATGATGGAATCCCTTGATACAGGATGTAGTGATGATGATTGCCACCAACTTGAATTAGACAACCTCCTGGAGGACTTATCCAGTACAGTACTTATCCTACTAGCCATGATGGCTGTGTATTAGTTACCTTCAGTGCCAGAGGCAGTATGCTGGGAATCACGAGTGGGCAGAGGTCCTCTTTTGGAGTTCCCATTGGGCCATCTGGTTGGGCCCTGTGAGAACAGGATGCCAGACCAGATGGGCCTTTGCCCTGATCCAGCAGGGCTACTCTTATGGGAACATACATTGATGCTGAATGTGTGGGGTGTCAATTATGTATTTATATTTATCAGTAAGAGGCATGAAGGAGTACCCTTGGGGAGGTGGGCAACTGTCAAGGGGGCTCTACAAAATGGAGTCACATCTTCTTCCTGCCGTTTCTGCCTGTGATGAGACAAGTAGCTATGGCTGTTAACACCACAAATATTTGGCTGGCAGGAAAGGTAAAGGCAGTGAGGGAGAGTTGTGGCTAGGCAAGAAATGAACATGTGGAGGCTGCCTAATTAGGTTTGACAGACTCAATAGTGGAAGGACTTCTGTGCCTTTAATTGCCCTGCTCTCTTTTGAGTCTGGAAACCTTAAAGAGAAACCAGCAGACCCTTTGCTTGGAAATTAAACAAAGGGCCTGCTGGTTTCTCTTTAAGGTTTCCAGACTCAAAAGAGAGCAGGGCAATTAAAGGCACAGAAGTCCTGTCCACTATTGAGTCTGGCAACCCTAGCTGCCTTCCATTGTACTTTAGCCTGCCTTCCAAATCACAAGTTTCCTTATGCACCTGAACTGGTATAGCATCAACTGCATCAGTATTCCTCACTTTTTTGAAGGTATAACTTTCCTTGCTCACGCACTATAGCTTTACTCAAGTGACCTTCTACACATATCCTATCTGTACATTAGCACGGCTTAGGAATGTGTTTGTCACTTCTGTCTAAAAATACCCAGATGGTAGGATTCACGATCCATGAAGGCTAATTGAAACAATTTCTCTTCAGGTTTTGGCAGGTGATGCATGCATCTTAAGCATTAATATCTATAAACTGAATAGTTAATGAATCTAGGCTCTAATAATGAATTAGAAACACTGAAATTATCAGGATGTGGAGGAGCATTTTCAGTCACGTTTGCTTATTAAAAGCTTGCTACTTAATAAGCTAATCACTCTATTTGACCCCAAAGGAGTAGCTTGGTTGATTAGGAACAGGTTTTCATGTGCCAAAACTTTACTAGTGAAGACTTCTGGGTGAATTCTTTCATCTTTGGTAGCTGCCTTTGTCACTGGGAAGCACAGTTTTGCTGCCCTTCTTTTCCTGCTCCCAGCAGCTAGAAGGGAGAGGTGGCTGCCTATCTTGGCAAATGGTGGCACAAGTGAACTTGCAAACCCACCAGGTGAGCTGGCCCTGACTTTGTCTCATGGCAACATGGATTTGGTCCCTTCTGCTGTTCTCCAGCAGGGAGTTAACCAGTGCAACTGCCTCTTTCAGGGGCTAAGAGGCACATCCTGGGAATGGAGACATGAGTTAGGGACATTTGTAGCTTAGTGCTAGGTCATTTCTGGCCTTTCTGTGGCCCAGAAGCTCAATGTTGTGATTAAGTCCCTGTCCTGACAAAGACTATGGCTCTGTGAGGTGACACCCCTGATGGTTTAAGATGAGAGGTTCTGGAAAGAGCAGCCAGGGCCCTCTCTCCATTTATTGCCTCTTCCTCCCGCCTACCTGCTGCCATTCCCACATACCCTTCTCTCAGAAAAGAAAGACACACTTGAGTTGAAAGAGATGTTCTGGCTGCAAAGTTCTGCATAGGTTGCCTGAAGACAGTGGCTTCCTTAGGTTACTGATTCTGGTATGTAAAAGGCCAGATTCAACTGTTTCCTGCAAAAAGTAGCTCCAGCTGCTTCCTGCAAACAAGACCTGGATAGGAAGGCCCTTTTCTGAAGTTTGGTTTCTCCCCCGCCCTTCCAGGTGGAGTAGGAACATACTCAACTCCACATTCTGGGTCCTCATGGCGGGGTCTGTCATTGTTGTCAGCTGGTTTCTGAGCCAAACCACTTTCTCAGAAAATGCCCTCTGGGGTAGGCCCAGTCTGCTGTCCTTGCTTCCTAATTCTCAACACTGAGTAGGGTGTCTGAGGCTCTACCTTTTCTCTCTCCTCCATGTGCAGATGGAGGTGAGGCTTCTGCAGGCCTACATCATAGATCTGAGTGACCAGAACACCATCTTGATTCAGACAGTGGAGGAGCTGGAGAACCAAATGCTTGACCTCATGAAACTGGCTGCAGCTGAGGACAAATTTCAGGTATGTGTAGGGGCTGGGTGAGGGGTCACAGTCCTGGGTTCCAGGGCACGAATTTCCTTGCTGATAGCTGTGGGATGCCCAACTCCATTCACTCTGAGAGAGACACTTCTGCATTAACTGAAGTTGCAGCACCGTGTTAACCACAGAAAAACCTTTGTGTCATAGGCCTTCTGAGTTAACTTCCTGTTTCTTTTAGCACCCCTGGTGGCCTTTTCTCTTCTCTCCATCACTGTAGGCCTTTCAGCTCCCATCTTTATTAGCCCTCCCTTCAAATTGTTGATCTTCTAGCAGAAATATGTAAGGGTTTGTCAAATCATCCAATATACCAGAGGCTATTAGAGGGTAGCCAAAATAAATCTAATTTATTTATTTTAAATATATATTATGGAGGATGCCAGAAATTACAGGCTCCTTAGCTCATTGTTTAAGTTGGTGGAAAGCACAATTAAAACTTGAATAATTAAGCATATAAAACAGCCCCTCCCTCAACGTGGTACCCCCCCCCAAGATCTTTTTGAACAACTGCTTGCGTCATCCCTGACCACTAAACATGCTAGATGGGGCTGATGTGAGTTATAGTCAGAAACATCCGGAGGGCACCAATTTAAGGAAGCCAGGAACAGAAAATACAAGCCTTTCGGAGGAAGAGTTATGGGGGATTTTGCCAAGGGGAATCTTGCCTTGCCAACCTTTCTGGAGTTCTTTGAGAGGGTTGGTACACCGAGAGATCCCAGTAAACTTTTTATGTTTGGACCTCCAAGTGGCTTTTGGCAGACTCCATCCCCAAAGGCTTCAGTCCTGGAATAAGAGAACAGGCCTTGCTTTGCTATCAGTAACTGCTTAGAGAGCAGGAAGGAGTCAGTATACCAGTAGGAATAAATGGACAGTTTCTGCAGTAAAGGCAAGGAGGGAGTGGGGTCACCTGAGGACCTGGTTTGGAACCAGGCTATATGTCACTGATTCACAAATGAACTGGAGGCTGGAGTGAGTGGTGAGATGACCAGTTTGGCAGATGACTCCAAACTGCTTCAGGATGGTAAAGACTTGCACAAATTACAAACAACTCCAAAGAGAGTGCCTGCCAGCTAAGCAGAGGTGCCATTTAGTGTAAGTCAACCTGAATTTCTGTGTATTGAGGGGAAATAATCCTTAATGTTCATATAAGACCCTGATAGGGTCTTAAAGTGGGGTTTTAAACTGCCTTTCTAAGGAAATATTGGGACTGGAATAATGTAAAGTTCAGTGCAAAATCCAGTTCTGTATGTAGCTGGGGTGGGTGGTAAAGGCAAATTCCAAGCTGGGGCCTGGAAAGGAGGTGTCCAAGGAGCTAAATTGCTTTATATTCGTCTCTGGCACTGTTGCAGTTGTGCACCTTTCTGGTTGTCCCTTCTCAAAAGAATGCAGTAGAGCAGGAAAAGGGCAACCTGAGTGATCAGGAGGTTACAGCACCTTCTGTATGAGGTGCAATTAAAGCCTTTAATGGTTTTTAGATTAGAAAAGAAAGAGCTTAATAGAAGTTCATTGAATTATGCATCATGTGCAGAACATGGAACAGAGAGGAAGTGCCTGCGGGATGGTAGGCTTGGGATGGCTTCCCTTATTCTCACATCCAGCAAGCTGTGCTTCTCTATCAACTCTGCTTTGTCTCTTCATTGCACATGCCCTTTACCCCTCTTGTCCCATGAGTTAGTGTGCTTTCCCCCTTTCAGTTTCCTTGCCTTTCCTATCAACCAATCCACTGCAGAAATCATTTTCTGTCCCACTAGCATTCTGGGACTGCCCTCAAACCTACAGTAACTTCTCTGGCTTTCCTTTTGCCTCTCTTTTCACAGGTTCTTCTGAATCTCTCTACATTTTTCCCCTGTTTCAATGGGTCTTTCTGAACCCCCTTCTCTTGTTCTACAGGTATTTTGGCAAGCCTCCTCCCTCATTTCTCTTTCTTCCAGTAGCTGTCAACTCATGGGGGGAGGCATAGAAATTAGCAGGTTAACCTTTTCACATCATGAAGATGAGTCCCTTGCACATCAAATTACAGCTCTGATGACCAATGGAAAAGCTGGAAACCCTGCTCTTTCCCCACCAGACAGGACTTTCTCTCCTTAGAGCTCTCAATTTCCACCCTTCCCCCTTTTTTTCTCTCTGTCCTCCATTCCACCTTACCCCTCCTCCTCTTCTTCTTTTCTGAGTTTGGCAACAAAGGCAGCTTCCCCTTTCCCAGCAATTAACCTGGTGCAGGAATCTCTGCCCCCGTTGAATAGAACCACTGGGCTTTTCTCTGCTACATGCCCTTAGGCAGAAAGAAGGGCAGCCTGTAGATGGGCCTGTGTGTGTGCTGGCCCCACAGATTGGACTGCAAATGAGAGGACCCATGGGCCAGTCTTCTCGTCTCCCCTCTTGGAGAATCTTGTCACTTACTGCAGCAAGTGGCTGTTGCCTGATTCATAAGGTTGGGAGAAATGCCTATCCAGGTTGCAGGGTGAGAGGCGCCAGCAGGGTGTTTCTGCTTTTGTCAAAGCTTTGGAGTGCTAGACCATAACAGATGGCAAACAGAAAACTGAGCTAAGAAGAAAATGTGGGAAAGAAAAAGCAAATTTGTTGATTGCATATATGACAGAGATATTGTTAATTGCGAGCGAGCAAGCAAGCGCGCGCACACACGCACACACAGAGCCTTGTGTCCTTTAAAAACATAATAGCTGGACAATTTGATAACTGCTTATTGGAGGGGGACCAAAGCCACAACTGCAACTATTTGTTATGTATAGGAGTTCTGAATGAACACTTCAGCCCCCTCCTGACGGTCCTTTATTCTATGCATTCCTGGTTATTTGTGCTGCTGAAATATCTTTGTGCCTGCAAAAGTTTTGGGGTGGGCATACAGCTTCTTTTCCAGTCAGTGCATGTCCCATGGCTTCCTGGTGAAATCCTGCTTTTGTTGCACTATAACACAGGGGTGTATCCAGATGGCAGTAATGCAACAACCTTGAGGAAGTGTTGCAGAACAACCAAAGTAGAATGATGTGTGGTCGACCCAATATAAATCCACCACTGATAGGCTATTATTGTGTCAATGACATGTTGCAGAATACAGCTACAGTTGCCCCATTCTCTTTCCATGGCTCTGGGGAAAGGAGTGTAGGACAAGGCCTTTTAGCTTCCTTGGGTGTCTGCTGTCTCCTTCCTATCCCACACTGCTGTAAGGGTAAGGGCAACTCCAGACAGGATTGAAAAGTGCCTTGTTTGTTGTTGTTGTTGTTGTTGGTGGTGGTGATGTGTGTGTGTGAGAATGGTGTAGGATCGTCAATAGTGGTGCATGGCCATACACTCAAAGAACCTCAGTGTTAACAGATACTCTCAAATTAGTCATCTAGCAGAAAACGAACAGCATTTTAAGCCTCCCTGTGCTCAGGAAGATTCTGTTTTCTCTAAGACGAGGGCAATCTTGTACTTGTTTTCCACTATAAATAGTTCATTGTTTCCTAACCAAACTGGGGGGTCCATCAAAAGCTGGAAAGTGGGCAAAGGGCAGTTCTTGCTGCTCTGCCTACTGAGGCCCCTTCAGTCAGTTCTGGCTTTCTCCTCAAATGAGTGGTTCTGTTGGCGAGTCAAAAGTTCCCCAGCATCTTGACTTGCACTGCAGGGGTTATGAGCTGCTCTTGTCCAGGAGCCTGTTTGGCCTGGCCTGCAGACAACCATTTGCCCAGTCACTCCCAGGTAGGCAGCACTGGGTGAGATCTTCTCTCTTCCCTTCTGTGCTTCGCTTTTCCTGCTGGCGCAATCCAGGATGTGGGGAGAGGCTGCACGGAGCTCCCTGGATTCCCAGAGCTACAGAGACACCTGCTGGGCAGTGCTGGGAGTGGCAGCAGGTGGCTGGAGCTGTATGGGCTTGCCTGGCTCTTGCTTGGGCCTCCATTGGCTGGGCTTGTTTCTTTTGCTAAATGCCCACTTGGACCTATGACGGTGAGGGCAACGGCTTCTCAATGGCAGCTAGCAAGAGAGCCTTCCTAACTCTGATTTGCAAGGTGTTGGCAGCAAACCCTGCTTTGTTCTGTCACAGATGTCTGCTGGGATGGGTGGATCTTCAACCCAGTCTGGCCAGGCAAGTCCTGTGGCCAGCTCTCCTGTCCCAACCCTGCTCTGCCCTGTCAGCCCTGCCCTGAGGAAGCCTCTTTCCTCGTATGTGCTCTCTGTAGCTCTTTGGGTTTCAACTGCAGGACCAAGGGCTTTGGGTGAAACTCATTGGGAGGAGGCAGGTTTCAGCTCCTCAGTATGACTTGTGGTTCCTTGAAGCAGTAAGAGAAGTGTGGGAGAAGGGATTGGTTCAGCCCTTTTGGGTTTTTTTATTTTCCCACCACTGTGCTAAGGAAGAATAATAAGCAGAAAATTCCTCTCTGCCTGATTATCAAAGTAGCAGAATAGCTGCCCCCTTGCAACCCCAGGGTGTGGTTTGCCTGGGTAGGCTTCTCTCTTTGGGGGGGGGCAGTGGGTCTGCACCAATTTGCTTGTGTGGACTGAAGCAATTGCCTGAAATGGCAAAGGGGAGGCATGAAAGGCACCCCAGTGGTTTCTCTAGCTGAGGAACTGGTGTCTGGATTGGTATGGGGGTGGGGTGCCTGTATGAGGTGGCAGAAACACAATTTGGGTTAGAAATTGGATTCCTCTGATAAGGAATTCAGAAGCAGCTGCCGCCGCTGCCTCATTCACTCAGCAGCCGAATAATCATATGCGCTTTAATAATCTTTATTTTACAGGAGTATGTTGCCAGGGCAACGGAATGTAAGCAGCAGAACGGCCCCTTGCCGCTCTCAAAGGCAAATCTGCAGAAAGAGATTCTCTTGCTGCCTCTTCCCCCCCCCCAAAGCCCCCTCTCTTTCAGTGTAATGATGGCTCTTATTTTTCATGCGCTGATTTCATAATCGCCTAGAAGGGTCCCTTTCCCCATTTCCTTTATTTATGTCTGAGGACAGGCCCGGGCAGATGCCTAGAAGCATCCCAGCTGTGTAGGGAGGGGGGGGCAGCAAGCAAGCTATTGGGCTGGGGAAGGGGGAATTAATCAGACAGCCTTTTGCTATGCCTTTCCTCCCCGGTGCTGTTTGCCTTCCACTCAGCCCAACCAGGTGATTGTCGGGGTCAGGGAGAAGTCAGGAACTGATTGCATTAATTGGAAATTATTGGCTAGGTGCATATTTGGTGTGTTGGGTTGGGAGGGGTCTTTAGAACAGGGCAAATTGAATCACAGTCAGGAGAATAATGAGGCCCCCAGGCCGCAAGCTCTGCAAAGGGCTTTCCAGAGTGTTTCCTATAATGGATTCTGCTCTCTTGCTGGAAAGGTGACGTCTTCCCCGGCTCCCCCCCCCCCAAAAAAAGACGTAGGCATCTTGATTAGGTGATCTGGGAAATTGGCTGGTTTGGAAACATTTAAAATGTTCCCTGGACATTTTAAAATGTTCCCTGGTCCCTGGAGCTGTAGATCCCCCATTTAGACAGCCGTTGCTGCGGCTGCTCATCAGTCTCCTGCCTGCCCCTCCAGGTGCCAAGGGCCAGGCTTTGGATTCAGAGCCAGTGAAAAAGAGTCAGGCCCTGCGGAGGAGGATGAAGCTTCTGCCCACATGCAGCTGGTGGGCTGGAGCAGAGGTCACTCTGTTTCCCCTGCGCTGGAATCATGGAGTCCAAAGGGATCTTGAAGGTCATGATGTGGTTCATCCCCCTCCTCCATGTAGGACGAAGCCAACAAGCTATCCCTGAAGGATGGCCATTCAGCCTCTGCTTGAACCGCCCCCAAAGAAGGTGAAGAGTGCATCCCCTCCCACAGCAGAGGTGCTGCTTCCACTATCAAGCAGCTCTTTCCCTTAGGAAGCTTCTTCTGATCTTTAGCCAAAATTAGCTTCCTTTCCATTTTCACTCATGAGTCCCTGTCCTGTCTTCTGAAGCAACAGAGAACAAGAGTCAACTGCACCTTCAGATGTTTGAAATACCTGTTGTCACCTGCCTCATTCACCTTCTCTTTTCCAAGCTAAGTATGCCCAGCAGTTCTTTCAACTGTTTATCGTGGAGCTTTGTTTCCAGATCGCTCACTATCCTTGCCACCCTTCTCTTGACACACTCCAGTTTGTTCATGCTCTCCTTAAAATATAGTGCCCAGAACTGTACACATTACTCTAGATGCAGGTCTGAGCAGCACAGAATTCAGCAGAGCTATGACTTCCCATGATCTAGATCCCATACTTTCCCCTCTATTGGCCACTTAATAATATTTCTGTCCATTGTAACAATTGTAATGCACTGTGCTAGATGCTGTGTGGGTTTTTAATTGTATTTTTGTTGCTTTCCCCCCTTTTATTATATTACAATTTGCATTCAATAAAATTCAATTTGTAATGCAATGGAATACAATATAAGAAGTGGAAGTAGGAATATAAATTCATTTTAAAATTAATATACTGTAAATACTTAATGCACACATGCTGTGGACCCCAGTTTGGGAACTCCTGACCTAGATGTGATGCTTTTATTAATGCAGCCTAGGACTATGTTTGCTTTTTTTTAAGTAGCTGTGTTGGGCTGCTTGCTCATTTTTGGCTTGTGAACAGCCTCTGTACCCAGATCCTTTCTGCAGATCCTGCTGCCAAGCCAAGGCTCCCCCATCGTGTTCATGTTCCTTTGATTCTTTTGTTCTTAAGTGCAGGACTTCACATTTATCTCTATTGAATTTTCTCTTGTTGGTTTCAGCCCAGTGTTCTCGCCTGTCAAGATCACTTTGGATCTGGCATCTGTCTTTTGTGCTGATGTCTCCCTCCCAGCTTTGTGTCACCTGCAAATTTGGTTACAGTCCTCTCTACGTTTCCATCCCAAGTCATTTGTAAAAAGGTTGAACAGCTCGAGGCTTTGGAAAGAGCCCTCTGGCACACCACATAAGACCTCGTTCCAGTTTGAGGCAGAGCCATTCATGAGCCCTTGTTGGATATGATTGCTCAGCCAGCTAACAGAAGAGAGGCAGGACAGAACAAGTGGGTGGGGTGAGGAGAGCTCATGTTTGGCTGATTGTGACCCGTTCTAGGGTAGAACTGCTCTGTCTGGTCTGTGGGCCAGGGCCTCCTGCTCTTTGGGCTTTTCTGGGAATCCCTGCTTGGAAGCCTTCTAAGCCCTCCTGGGTATCCACCACCACTCTCCCCAAATAGTGCTTGCAGCCCATCTGATTTGCTTAAATGCTGTGGGGAAGAGTATTAGCACATTTTCCATGCCAGATGTGCACCCGAGCCTATCCCCTCTTTCCCAGGATAGCTGCATAACTAAACTGAGGCAGGGAGAAGGTGGGAGGCATGATTTGTGCTTTGCTCTAAGCCTCCTATTCTGTCTCCTGGCTTCTGCCGTTCTCATTGTTCCTCTCCAGTCAAATGGTAGATAGCAGAAAAGCACATTACTTGTGAAAAACAATGAACTGTAACATTCAAAAAGTGGGACATGGTGTGTGCTGCGAACTACGTTTGCCATGACTTGGAATTTTATAGCTTGCTGAACTGTACTCTAAAATTCTGTGTGCTCCTGAAAAGCTACAAAATATAAACTGAATCACAGTTTAAAACAAATATGATTTTTCACAATTGCCACAGAGCAAGAACTGTTGATTATTGGAGTACTATTAAGCTCTTTGCTTGAAGTCTCTGATCTCCCATCCAATAATTGGCAGCACCTTCTCTGGCCTGAATAGGGTAACTCAGCTGTGCTCAACTTGATCCCTCCCCCAAACCCAGCAAGTGTTCCATGTTTGCTCACTCTGCGGTGGAATGCAAATCCAAAGGTTGTTTATATCCGCCACTCCTAGAGCATTTGTGGGGAGGTTCCTGGTTAGCCATTGTGAGGTCGCCTCGCTTGCAACAGCCCGTCCAGTACTGATGAGATCTTTATTCCTGCCTATGTAGCAATGGCTGCTCTTTTTTCCATTTTGGATTAGAGGCCTGGCCAGAATCAGGTGTGAATGTGCAGACTGAGCTTAAAGCCTTGTCTTCCTCACAGGGCCATGTACGTTGGAGCATGGCTGTTCATGGCAGAGCGAATGAATGGCTTGGTTGGGAGAGGGGCATCTTTCACCCACTCACCCCCTTGAAGAGCCAGTTGTGCTCAGAGCAGCCTGGACTTTGGAGGGTGGCTGTTCCATTTCCTTCCTCCTCCTCCACTTGGGAGCTGTCTTTGTCTCTGGAGCATGGATCAAGCAACTTAATGAATGAATTCAACAAGCTCAAGCTCAGCTCTTCTTCAAAAAGGCTTGGTGGCTCTTCATGCCTGTCATGCTATTTCCAGCATGCTCTCACAAGTCAGGGAGTCCTGTCAGCAACATCCTCAGGCAGGCAGAGCCCTGGGATCCAGCAAGAGGAAAGCCCAGCCCAGGTGGCATTTAATCACAGTCAGCTAATTGTAAACCATGGTTTCTTACACACATTTCCAGTAGTGAAAGATTGAATGGTTCGCAACTGTTGCCGAGTTTGATTACCAGGATCAATAAGCCACAGGATGTTTCGGAATCTGGAGCTGCAGGAAACTATGAGATTGCGCAAGCTCAGCAAGAATTGTTGGGCATCTCTTCCAGGCCTGGCCTGCCATACTGAGGCAAGGCCTACTGCATGGGGCAGTTCCTCTTGTCTCCAGCAGCAGCCTGTAGGCTAGTGTGTGGGCCAGGTTGCCGGGGGGAGGGGAGGCGCAAAATGAGTGGCTGGCAGGAAATGCGGCTTTTGCCAGGGAAAGTGCTGAGCTTGGTGCACTATTGCCTGAAAGTCATGAGCCAGGTGTGCTCCTGGTGTGGTGCAGCGGAGTCTGTGGCCCTTTGAGTTGCCCTACCACCACCCTGCCTTTTCTGGGGCAATGGGGTGCAAGAAAGTGGCTGTAGCCTCACCTCCCTTTTGCTGTTGTGTGCATGGGCCAAGAGTGATGCTCATCATGTCTAGACTTGGCAAGGCCTCGCTCGCCTCCACTTACTTTGGAAGTGTTCAGGCTTTGTGTAAAGCGGCATGTTCTGTTGTGGGTCAGAAAGTCCAAAAAGAGAGAGGAGAGAATGCCAATGAGATTTGGAAGGGAGGCAAAAGCAAGGATAACCAAGAGTCTGGAGCACAAAGTTTGAGGCCTGGCCCAGACCCTCCCGTGAACTTTCTGCCAATTCTGTTGGTCTTTTCTCTAAAACTGCTCTTTCTGGTGGGAGGAGCGTCACACCACTTCTTTTATTCTAACTGCTCTTTCTTCATAGTCACCTGGTAGGAGGGATGTCACACAGTGCTGCTCCCACCTCACGACTTCTTTTATGTAGTAGGCATTGCCGCCAACACCTGCGTCTGCCGCCTCCACTGTATGTGTTTTCTTCTCTCCCTGCACCCTGCTTGTGGGCACCACTGTGCCTTTCTCTTTCCTGCTATGCTGGGTACAGAACTGGAGCTTCAGAAATGGAGGTCGCCCCCACCCCTCCTACCACACAGTCCACCAGCACAGGCCCCTCTGCTTAATGCCTGTTGAATTCTGTGCTGTGTGCCAATGGGAGCCTCTACTCTGTGACAGGGTCACCAGGTGGAAGCGGAACTGCCCCTGAGCCCTCTGCATAGAGCTGGATCCAAATCAGAATACTGAAAAGCCTGGATGGTGTTTTTTAAAATAATAATAATAATCCTTCCTTTTTAACAGCTTCAGAGCAAATCTCCCAAAGCAATTCCAGCCAAACTTCTAACATTTCAGACACATAAAATTTTTAGGGCTTGTGGTAGTGGAATTTGAATATTATTTATGGGTTTTCATTTTAAAGAGAAGAAAAATACAAAACTTTTTCCTTCCCCCTTTCTCTCTCTGCCCCCCCCCTTCATTCTTCATCTCCACAGAGGAGTTTAATTTTAAATGATAAATGTCGAAATTAGAGACCATCGAGAAAATCCAATTTAGTGAGGAGTTTTAAAAATCCCATAATAAACGCCGAGTGAAATGTATGATTTAATGCGGGGCACCAATGGCTGCTATTATGTGCTATTAGCAAAGCGGGGCTGAGAGGGAGTCTTTATCACTGGCTGATGCTGGCTGGCCCGGCCTTTCCTCCTGCTATTGATTTGTAGCCGCTTGTCATAATGACATCGGGAAGCAATGAATGGAAGATGGGCTTTTGATAGGGTTGAGGGGGGCATTGGGGGGAGAGCAAAAATTCAGCAAGTTTTCTATCTCTTCTGCCTGATTAGATTTTTTCCCCTGTTCTTTTAAGAGCTTTCACATTCCAATAAAAATGCTAAACCAGCTCTGAAGCAGAATTGTTAGGGAGTAAATAGCTCATCGCTTTTAAAGGGGGAAGAGCAACATCTCGACAGCTCTGCTGACCTCACAGCATTTGAATCTGAAGAATGCTTCTCAGTCTTGTGAAATGGAGGTGGCTGCTGGAGGCATCTTCGCCAGGGACTTGTAGGCAGATCTCATAAACATGGTGGAGAGGGAGGGGCACCCCTCCCCCCAATAAGATAACCCAGCCAATTGCCCACAAAACGGACAAGGGCCCTCCTTTAAAAAGGCTGGGCACTTCCAAGGCATTGCAGCATGGGGAAATCTCATGTTCATGTCTGCTGGGGAGAATATTGAACCCTGGGTTGAGAAAGGCAAGAAGATTCTTGCAGCTGTAGCTTCACTTGTGTCTTGAGGAATAAAGTGGCCCTGCCTCTGCCAGGAGGTGCCTCAAGTCTAGCTGTGGAGGGGGAGGGGCCACTGTGGGCTGGCTGTTGATCTACAACTGAACCATGTCCCGCATCATGCAGCCACATTGAGGTCCCATTGTGGATGGATTTGAGATACTTTTGTGAACAGAAAGCCGAGACCCAGTGCTTTCCTGCAGCCTTGAGATAGCCTTGCAAGGAAGAACCAATTAAATGGTGGGCACTTTACGACAGATGAATGGGAAGCTTACTCAGCATACAGTTAAACTATGGAATTCAATTCTTCAGTATGCCTTAAGGGCATACTGGTAAATTAGATACATGCCTTGAGGGTAAGGCTTTTGTGGCTACTTGTCACTTCCAGGGAGGCAGCCTGCCTCCGAACACCAGTTGCTGGGGAGGCCAAGTGGGGAAGGTACTCTTAGGCTTGTAAGTTTCCCAGAGGCATTTGATTAGGCACTGCAGGGAGCAGAATGCCAGACTAGACTGATCTAGTGTCTTTGGCCTGATCCAGCTTCAGGGCTGCTCTTAGATGCCCTTGCAAGCTTCTTACGTCATCGCCTAGCCAGGACATTGCTCTAAAGGGCATTACTGCTACATTTCCAGTTCCTTGAAGCCTGCTTCTTTGCCTGGTCCCAGGGCCGTCTTAAGCGCCGCTGGCGCCGTGGAGCGACGGATCCCTCCGGCGCCCTGCCCCCCGCCCCATTTCCCAGCGCGGTGGACGGGCGGGCGCAGCGCGGCTGCCACAAGCGCTGCTGTGCGGCGCCGCAGCGGGCGGGCAGGCACAGCACGGTTGGCGGACCGGCCAGCCAGCGGGCGGGCGCAGCTCGCAGCGCCCTCCTGGCGGGCCGGCGCTGTGGTGCCCTGCGCCACCGGGGGTCTACCTAGAGCCAGCCCTGCCTGGTCCCCTGGAGGTGGCTCTTCTTGCTGAGACCCAGGCCAGTCACTATTTGACATGTCTGTCATAAAGCAATTGGATTGCTGTCCTCCTCCCATAAGGAGCAGGTGAAGGTCCACATTTTGCCACCTTGCCTACAAGGATATCATGGGGGAACATTGTCAGGTGCTTTGCTGAAATCAAGTTATGGTTTGTCCACAGTGATCCCATGGTCTGCCTGTCTAGTAATTCCATCAGAAATGGAGATAAGGTTGGGGTTGCATGGCTATTACTCTATAAAACTCAAATTGGCTTCTGTTAAGAAATGATTTTCTAGATACTCCCAGGCTTACTGTTATAGCCAGACTGTGGTTTCCTTTCTGCAGGTCATTCATTATTAGACTAAAATACTTGTATTCTTTTGCTCCTGTTTGGCATTCTGTCTCTGTCTCTCTCTCTCTCTCTCTCTCTCTCTCTCTCTCTCTCTGTCTGTCTGTCTGTCTCTCTCTCTCTCTGTGTGTGTGTGTGTGTGTGTGTGTGTGTGTGTGTGTGTGTGTGTGAGAGAGAGAGAGAGAGAGAGAGAGAGAGAGAGAGAGAGAGAGAGAGAGAGAGAGAGATGCAAACACTATGGGGACATGGGAGCTCCCATTTGGAGAGGAAGTCTTTTGGGCTGTGCAGCAGACCCAACACTCAACAGCCTGGACTCTTCTCTAGCCCTTTTCGGCTCCATTAGCAACAGTCAAGGGAGGCTTCCTGCAGTAACCCAGATAGGCTCCTGCAACTCTGGGGCCTCTGCTGCTGCTGCTGGCGCAGTGCTCCTCTCACACGCTTGTGTTCTCCATTCTTGATCAATCACTGACAGCCTCATTGTTTTATAATGCCCCTCTCAGCACGCTGTTTTCAACCCATTGCCCTGCTTGCTTTATAGTCTATAAATATTTAATTCTTTAATAAACTGCTTATGTGTAACACCAAATGACAGGTGTGTGTCATTCCTCTCTTCCATGGTGCATCTGTTTGCAAAACAGTGTTCTGCTCTCTCTCGGCAAGAGCCACAATGCCTCTTAGCCATCTGCAACTTTGCTCTTGGAGTCTGGAGTCTGTTGCCTTCAGAAGGTGGTGCTGGGCTCACTTCTGAGCATGCTTCTACTTAGGGAGGGTTGTGTGGAGGGGCATTTGCTCTTGCCCCAGATTGGCCTCTATACAGCTTCTGTTAGCAGCTGCTGCAGCTGCTGCTGGGCTTTCTGTAAATCCCCCACCTCCCTGTTCTTTCTACACTGTAAGATATGCGTGGAGGGGGCCCTATCCAAGGCCTTTGTTACAACCATTTCCTTGGTGTTGCTGTTGCTGCTAAGTGTACTAACATCTAGACCAGTGTTTCCCAACCTTGTGCCTCCAGATGTTTTCGGACTACAATTCCCATCATTCCTGACCACTGGTCTTGCTAGCTAAGGATGATGGGAGTTGTAGTCCCAAAACATCTGGAGGCACAAGGTTGGGAAACACTGATCTAGACAGCCAGGTTTGGGGGCCTTGGCCTCACTTGTAGCACTTAAAGACTAACAATTTTATTAAGGTGCAAGCTCTTTTGGACTATCCTCAGTTGCAAGGCTATGTACATGTGGTTTGTGGGGGCAGGATTGTAAATAGTGAGGTCAGAGTGAACTGAGATGCAGAAAAGTACAGAGATGCTGAAGCATCTTTAGCCAGTACTGGCAGCTCCAGGGTCAGCAATCTAAATCATAGGTTGGCAACCTCCGGCCCACAGAGGCCATTTATCCGGCCCAAGAGCCACCCAGTCACCGAGCTGCCCGCTCGGCAAGTCCCCTGTGTGCTGCGCTAAACCGGCGTAGCGCGGCGCGGAGACTCGCCAAGTGGTGCTGGAAACGGCATCTGTGCATGCCCAGACGCCGAAAATCGCTTCTGCGCAGGTGTGATTTTTGGCTTCTGGGCATGCGCAGAGGCAATTTCCGTCGCCCTGAACATGCGCAGCGCTGCTCCAGAAATCGCTTCTGCGCCTGTCTGGCCCATGGATGATCGTCCGTGAGAATGATCCGGCCCATGGCCGGAAAACGTTGCTGACGCCTGATCTAAATCTTTGGCTGAGAAACAAACAGAATGGGCAGCAGAGACTCCAGTTTGGGAAAAACAAAGCTGCCCCCCACCCCCACCACAATTAATTCTGTTTACCTTTATTGCTGTCTTTTGACACTGCCATCTGTTCTAGAGCTTTTTGTTATATACACCGGACGGATATTGGAATCAGCAAGGGATACCCACATGACCTGAAGGTGCTGCTGTGCAATGCCAGGTTGATGATGAATAAGACCACTGCCATTCACGACCTGAATGTGGATGGAGGATTTGACCTGGCATGTGTGACAGAGACCTGGTTGGATGAAGCCGATGGGCCCGTTCTTGGCGCTGCTTGTCCACCAGGTTTCTCTTATGCACAGCAACCCAGGCCATCTGGGCGGGGAGGGGGGGTTGCAGTGATTTTTAGGAAGTCATTAGTTTGCACCAGGCGTCCTATTGGTAAGATGGAGTTTTCTGAGTGCATGTTCTGGAAGTTGGGCAATAGGGGCAGTACAGGATTCCTTTTGGTGTACCGACCTCCCCGCTGCACCAAGGATTCCCTGCCCGAGCTGCTGCAGGTCGTGTCGGATGTGCTCCTGGAGACACCTAGCTTGGTTGTCTTAGGGGATTTTAACATCCATGCCGACACGACCTTACAAGGAGCTGCTCGGGACTTCGTGGAAAGCATGGCCACCATGGGGCTGTCCCTGAATAAGTCTGGCCCAACTCATAGCCGCGGACATGCCTTGGACTTGGTGTTTACCTCTATGGATGTTGGTGATCTGACATTAAGTAAAAGCGAAACAAAAGAAGTGCCATGGTCAGATCACTTTCTGGTGCAACTGGACTTCTCCGCAACCCTTCCCCTCTGCAGGGAGGTGGGACCGATTCGGATGGTCCGCCCCCATTACTTAATGGATCCAATTGGCTTCCAGAGAGTGGTAGGGGATGTTTTATCCCATGTCGATGGCCTTTCAGCTGATTCCCTGGTGGCCCGCTGGAATGCGGAGTTAACCAGCGCTATTGACTGTCTGGCTCCGAAGCGCCCTCTCAGATTGCATGGAGCCCGGACAGCCCCGTGGTTTTCCCCGGCGCTGAGGGCGATGAAACAGTCGTTGAGACGGCTAGAGCGCCGGTGGCGGAAAACTCATTTTGAATCAGACCGGACACGGGCTAGAGCTCAACTTTGAGCCTACCAAGTGGCAATGGCGACGGCGAAGAGGACCTTCTTCGCCGTCTCCATTGCATCTGCAGAAAACAGCAGCAGGAGACTCTTCCAGGTGGTTCACAATTTAGCGGAACCACCTGCTCCATCCGGGCCCAGTATGGGCCACATGATCTCCTGCAATGATTTTGCAAAGTTTTTTGCAGATAAAGTCGCTCAGATTCGGGAAGAGGTAGACTCCACCGTGGGAGCAGGGCCGGGGCGGGGGAGTGCTAGAGTCCTGTCTAGTCAAGTTTTGTGGGATCAGTTTCAATCTGTTACCTCCGAGGATGTGGACAGGCTGCTTCGACGAGTGAAACCAACCACCTGTCTCCTTGATCCTTGCCCATCCTGGCTTATAAAAGCTAGCCAGGAAGGGCTGGGCGATGGGCTTCGCGGGTTGGTAAATGCTTCTCTCCATGAAGGAGCCTTCCCAGACCCGCTGAAAGAGGCGGTTATTAAACCGCTTCTTAAAAAACCATCTTTAGATCCGGCCAATATGGCCAACTATCGCCCAGTCTCAAATCTTCCATTCTTGGGCAAGGTGATTGAACGAGTGGTTGCTGAACAACTTCAGGCACACCTGGAAGAAGCGGACCATTTGGATCCCTTCCAGTCAGGATTCAGGCCTCATCATGGGACTGAAACTGCCTTGGTCGCACTGGTCGATGATCTCCGGTGGGCTAGGGACAAAGGTAAGAGCTGTTTCCTAGTTCTGCTGGATCTCTCAGCGGCTTTTGACACCATCGACCATAACATCCTTCTGGATCGTCTAGAGGGTTTGGGAGCTGGGGGCACTGTCATGCAGTGGTTCCGCTCCTTCCTCCTGGGCCGTGTTCAGAAAGTGGTGGTGGGGGATGAGTGTTCAGACCCCTGGGCTCTCACTTGTGGGGTGCCTCAGGGTTCTGTCCTCTCCCCCATGCTTTTTAACATCTATATGCAGCCGCTGGGAGAGATCATCAGGGGGTTTGGGCTGGGTGTCCATCAGTATGCTGATGATACCCAGCTCTACCTCTCTTTTAAATCAGAACCAGTGAAGGCGGTGAAGGTCCTGTGTGAGTGCTTGGAGGCGGTTGGAGGATGGATGGCGGCTAACAGATTGAGATTGAATCCTGACAAGACAGAAGTACTGTTTGTGGGGGACAGGAGGCGGGCGGGTGTGGAGGACTCCCTGGTCCTGAATGGGGTAACTGTGCCCCTGAAAGACCAGGTGCGCAGCCTGGGAGTCATCTTAGACTCACAGCTGTCCATGGAGGCACAGGTCAACTCTGTGTCCAAGACAGCTGTTTATCAGCTCCATCTGGTACGCAGGCTGAGTCCCTACCTGCCCACTGACTGTCTCTCCAGAGTGGTGCATGCTCTAGTTATCTCTCGCTTGGACTACTGCAATGCGCTCTACGTGGGGCTACCTTTGAAGGTGACCCGGAAACTACAACTAATCCAGAATGCGGCCGCTAGACTGGTGACTGGGAGCGGCCGCCGAGACCACATAACACCGGTCCTGAAAGACCTACATTGGCTCCCAGTACGTTTCCGAGCACAATTCAAAGTGTTGGTGTTGACCTTTAAAGCCCTAAACGGCCTCGGTCCGGTATACCTGAAGGAGCGTCTCCACCCCCATCGTTCTGCCCGGACACTGAGGTCCAGCTCCGAGGGCCTTCTGGCGGTTCCCTCACTACGAGAAGCCAAGTTACAGGGAACCAGGCAGAGGGCCTTCTCGGTAGTGGCACCCACCCTGTGGAATGCCCTCCCACTAGAGGTCAAAGAGAACAACAATTACCAGACCTTTAGAAGGCATCTCAAGGCAGCCCTGTTTAGGGAAGCTTTTAATGTTTGATGGATTTCTGTATTTTAATGTTTGATGGATTTCTGTATTTTAGAATTTCTGTTTTGTTGGAAGCCGCCCAGAGTGGCTGGGGGAACCCGGCCAGATGGGCGGGGTATAAATAATAAATTATTATTATTATTATCATTATTACACACTTTATCCATAAAACATCTTCCTAACCTAAACTTGCTGTTTGACCCTGCCTTATTTTAAAGGGTTTCCTTTCAGTGTCTATGGGCACCTCAAAAGCCTTTGGTGTGTTTACATAAGTTTTTTCTATGAAGAGAGGGTACTCATCCCTGATGTATTGGGTGATATGTAGGGAAATCTGGAGGGTCCCTGAAGCCTGCTTTTAACCTGAGACCTCCACTGGGTGGGGAGGGAAGATTGCAGACAAAGCCCTACTGTCTGTGAAAGAAGCTACACAGTGGATGCTGAAGCCAGGCCTGGGGCCAGTTTTGCCAGTTACTTAAGACACACCTTTTCATCCCAGCCTTCAGATCTTTTTGATGAGGCTTTCAAGGTGGCTTTTTACTGACCAGTCTATTATTAATATAATAATAACATACTGATGCTGATATTTAGAGCTGATGAGCTAGTTGAACAGTAGCTGTTGCAGGTGAAGTATTTTGTACTATTACTTGTAAACTGCTTTGTGATTTTTAAGAAGAGGGGTATACAGTACAGTGGAACCTCGGTTTATGAACACCTCGGTTTATGAATTTTCGGCCGCAGACCCATCTGGAACGGATTAATTCACTTTCCATTACTTTCAATGGGAAAGTTCGCTTCAGTTTATGAGCGCTTCAGTTTATGAACAGACTTCCGGAACCAATTACACCCATGCTTCGGGTTAAGTACGCTTCAGGTTGAGTACTCTGCGGACCCGTCTGGGACGAATTAATCAACTTTCCATTACTTTCAATGGGAAAGTTCACTTCAGTTTATGAACGGTTACTCCGCGGACCATCTGGAACGGATTAATTCACTTTCCATTACTTTCAATGGGAAAGTTCGCTTCAGTTTATGAAGGCTTCAGTTTATGAACAGACTTCCGGAACCAATTGTGTTCATAAACCGAGGTTCCACTGTATATGTGAAATAAATGGAAACTTTCCTCCTCATTGGCAATGCTTTTCTGGAAGCATGAAGAGATGCTTCTGCAAGGATCATGGTGTGTGGCTGTAAAACATATTGTTGTTATTACTATTACATTTATTTATAACCCACCTTTTCCCCAATATAAAAAGCTAAAAACATGTAAAAGATAATTGTTAAAATTAATTAAACTCTAGTAGGGTTAACTTAATATAAAAACAAATCTATTAAAATACAGATAAGAAAAACAGCACAGCACTATTTAAATCCACCCTTTCTTTTCTTTTCCTTTAAAAAAAAGCAGTTTCCAAAGGCCTCTCTGAATGCAACAGTCTTCACCTGCCAGCAGAAGGACAAGAAAAGAGAGCCAGTCTAGCTTCTCTAGGTAGGGATTTCCAAAGTCTGGGAGCAGCCACCAAGAAGGCCCTTTCCAACATCCCCATGAAGCATGCCTGTGAGGGTGATGGGACTGAGAAAAGAGCTTTCCCCAAATCTCCCAGAGCCTGGTCAGTTTCATAAGAGAGAATACAGTCCTTCGGATAGCCTGGACATAAGCCATGGAGGGCTTTAGTGGTCATAACCAGCAATTTGAATTGTGCCCAGAAACAGATAGATAGCCAGTGGAGCTGTTGTAAAGTTGTAATAATGGACTTTTATGCTCCCTATAATCAACTTTGGTCAACCATCCAGCTGCAGCTCTTTGGGCCAGTTGACGTTTCTGAGCACTTTTCAAAAGGGCTCCATGTAGAGCATGTTACAGTAATCCAAACTGAAGATGGTGCCACCTCTCATCCCATCTGAATTAGGAAGCTGTAAAACTGAAAATGGCAACCAGGAAATATGTGGGAGTGGTCAGAGCCCCTGCCTTGGGAAGAAAGGCCAAAGAGACCAGGCCTTTTTAGTTTAGGGTTAGTAGTGCTGGAATGTGTTGCTGTGAAAATCACGCCTTTCCAGTTACCGGTTTCATATAGCAGAGATTTATTTTTTTTTATTTAAAGTTTATTTTATAGCACCCTTCATGATATCAAATTTCAGGACGGTGTGCAACATAAAACAAATATAAAAATACACTTTAAAAGGGCCTGTACGACTTTAAAACAGACTAAAACTTTCACATGTTTAAGTTGTGGGCATATGGAAGGTTTCAAATTGCCCAGGGTCACACTCCCATGCAGCTCACCTTCCATGGCAACTTGCTGGGTCAGTCTATTGTATCAAATGCTAGACTATTCCAGCACCTAGTCCAGGCGGGGGACAATCTCCATCTTGCTTGACAGGCATGGTCTGCCAGGCTTACCCATTTGGCCCACCAGACTGTTTTGGGCAAGTCATGCCCACCAGCTCTAAACCTGATGTCGTAAAGCTAAGGTGGGGCTTGGCTGACAGGGAAGAGATTGCCCTAAACCTGCTTTTTGCAGCTCTCCAGACACCTGACAACTACCTGGTTATCAGGAGCCTTTGAAGCACTAGACTTCCAGGGAGGAATCATGGCTGTTTAAATGTTTCTTGACAAGGTTTCATCATCAGGGATAATTAGGTGGTGTTTAATGATAGCTATTGCCTATTGTATTATCTCTGAGGAACAGAGCTAACAGGGATTAACTTCCAGTGTTCTGGAAGAACTGTTCTCCCATCGTGAGAAATCTTCAAGGTGAGTGACCAGGCACCAGAAGAACTGCAATCTTGCCAAAACACCACTTAATAGCCCTAGGTGTCAGTCCTTAGGGAAAAGATCAGCTCAACCTCCCTTTCTTCAATCATTTCGGAAACTCCTATAAATTACTATTGAGACTCTCTCTCTGACCCGACAGCTGGTTTAAGACAAGATGCCATTAAAGGGCTAAAAACAAAATTAAAAAGTATGCTCTAATCCATGGGTAGGCAAACTAAGGCCCGGGGGCCAAATCCGGCACACTCGCCTTCTAAATCCGGCCCGCAGATGGTCTGGGAATCAGCATGTTTTTACATTAGTAGAATGTGTGCTTTTATTTAGAATGCATCTCTGGGTTGTTTGATGTCATGCAACAATTACTGAAGGACCACTTAAAAGAACTAAGAGCGGAAATGCAGAAAATGGTAAATGGAAAAGGATTGGACAAAGTTTAGGCTGGAGAAAATATGCAGCCTTTGAGAAAGAATACTGGTAGAGGTTTGCCCGAGCAGTAGTAGTTTTAGTAGTAGTAGGGACCCAGGTGGCGCTGTGGGTTAAACCACAGAGTCTAGGGCTTGCTGATCAGATCGGCGGTTCGAATCCCTGCAACGGGGTGAGCTCCCGTTGCTCGGTCCCAGCTCCTGCCCACCTAGCAGTTCGAAAACACATCACAGTGCAAGTAGATAAATAGGGAAGGTAAACGGCGTTTCCGTGTGCTGCTCTGGTTCGCCAGAAGCAGCTTTGTCATGCTGGCCACATGACCCAGAAGCTGTCTGCGGACAAACGCCGGCTCCCTCGGCCTATAGAGCAAGATGAGCGCCGCAACCCCAGAGTCGGACACGACTGGACCTGATGGTCAGGGGCACCTTTACCTTTTAGTAGTAGTAGTAGTAGTAGTAGTAGTAGTAGTAGTAGTAATACCTTTATTGTCAATGTACAACCTGTGTTGTACGTGTAGAATGTAATGGTTATGGCTTGAGGCTATGGATGATGAAATCAAGAGGATCTCCACATGCCGCAGCCTGAAGGAGCTAAATGCTGGAGTCATGATGTTGGAAATGGGGAAGGAAACCACGGATGCAGAGACTAAGAAATATCCAGAGCTGGAAGGAATAGAGTTAGGAAAGAAATGACTGTAAAATTTGAACTAAATCTAGAGGAAAAAATTATTAAGCCTCTCGCAGCATTCTTGGAAAAAGAATGGAAGAAGAGGAAATAGAACCCATGTTTTGTTTTGTTTTTTAAATTAGGATGGAAAATGATGGTCAACAGGAAATAGGAAGATAGGGATCTGGGTGTGAAATAATGATTATGCACAAGTAAATAACTATGGATCATTGTCTCAATAAATGACCACAGCAAAGAGAATCTTGAAGGAATAAAGACCAAGGATTTACTGTTTCTCAATACTGGAGGTAAAATTGTTATGTTAGTCTGGGAAAAGACGATTATTGACTTTTATCAATAGTAATAATAATTGAAGAACCTCTTTTGGACTTTTTGGAATTAAAAATGAATGAACTTGAGATGCCTGGACTTAAAGACTGAGGAACAGTTGTGTACTACCCTGGAGTGAACATTTGAAATTTTTGAAGAACTCTTGTATAAAGCTGACCAGTGCATAGTTTTATATCCTTTTATACTTATTTCTTTTTTATATTCCTTTATAGTTATTTTTTTACTCCTTTAATATTTTTACCTCTTTGTTATTTTTTCTTTGTTTTGGCTGCTGCTTTGGTTTGTTTCTATGTGTTTTTTATTATCCTCTACTCAGGGCTAATGAGGGGTTTGCATACAGATGAAGGTGATGAATGGTTGTTGAAGGACCCTGTGTGAGAGGCAGGAAGGGAAGATCTCCTAGGGTGGGAGGCTGGGTGAGGAAAGGGAAGCTCTCAGGGGAGAGCTGGGAGGGTTCACCTTTTTCTGTTTGGGACAATTTAAGATCTCCCTGTGAGAAAGGACTTTGCGTTCTTCTTTTTCTCTTCCTTTGTTTTTGTTTAGATTAATTTGTTTTGTATTGCATTGCATTATGAAAGGTCTTATTAAATTCTTACGGGTGGCGGGGGAGAGGAACCTATGAAGCATTGCACAAAGGAGAACCTAGTGCTAAGACAGGATCATTCTCCTTTTGCATCATCCATTGCAAAGGGAGAGCAATCCTGCTTAGTGCTGGGCTTGGTTGCACTTTTCTGTTACGCAGGCAGGGGAGTGGCACTCACTTAAAGGAGACTGCTGCACATCCACTTAAAGGAGAAGTAGAGCAAAATAAAGTTTGAAACAGCTTCCCTTCTGCCAGCTTAACAGAAAAATGCAGTGTGTGTGTGTGCGTACGCGTGTACATGTACACACACCACACAATGGCTCTCTCATTCCTCGGTGTTACGATTTGGAGACATCCACATTTGCAGAACTGGTCTGAAATGCAATGTCTTCCATTCATCCTGTGTCTTCATGTGGATACCTTTTGGTGATAGGTTTTGTTATAAGAATTTTAAGGTCATATATATATATAATAATTGTTCATAAAACATGTACATGAATGTACAGAAACATGTCTGAAGCAGCACAGGAAGACAGGCCTGACTGACACCATTTTGACTCTCTCTCTCTGACCAGGTGTTCCTCTGCAAGGAAGAAGGGGGGTGGGGGGAACCTTCTCATTGTCTCAGGAATTAAAGTGATAATCCCTGGCATCCTGATACCTGGGTGCCAGACAAAAGGGTGTGATTAACTTGGCTGGGAAACAGGGAAATGTAAATATCTCTCTCTTTTGTTGATTAGGTTTTGGGGGCAGGGGGCAGGGTCCAGACTGCTCAGATTACTGCCACCAGACCTCCCCTTTCATGATGTACCTATGATGAATCTAGGGAGAGGGGTCTTGGGCTACACCCCTTCTGTGACATATGGATGATGCTTCTGGGGGGTGGGCTGAAACCAATTTCAAATTTCTTTTTAAGGGCAAGACACCTTTGTTTGGGGTTCCTTCCTTGTTCTCCTGCGTGAGAGGAAGGACCCTGTTGCAACAGTTTTTTTTTATTCTTTAATAAACTGTACTTTGCTTTTGACAGCCTTAGTTTGGTCTCTGTCATTCTACGGCTAGCGGCAACATCGTGCCTGCTTGCCTGGATCCTTGGGCTCTCCCTGGGTCAGGATCCATTTCTCTGGGTTCATAGGAACCAGCTTAAATTTTACTTCAGTTTTATTTATATTTCATGATATGTCCATGATACCTGTGATAATAGTGTCAGATTGTCCTCTGGTTTTTGTAATCTGGGGGAGCGGGGAAATGTCCCTAAAGGTTGAATTAAATTTAAGGAGCATGGGTGAACTACCATCTTATTTTTAAATACAAGGTGGCCATAGGTTTCTCTCATTTAAAAGCAAAAAAAACCCAAAACCCTCAACTACTTCATATTTAAAGCAAATATAAAAAATGACCTTCCCAAGGAAAGGTCTGGCATACCTACATCTCCCCACTTGGTGGTTGGTAGTGATGGTGAGTGATCCCATTAGAGTTATCCCAACTTGTGAGCACAAGGCCAGTGGGGTTGGGCTCTGTCTAGCTCAGCAAAGAGGGGTTTGGGGAATATTCCAAAATATTCCTATAAAGATGCATTTGTCCAAATATATCTGCAAGTGGCCTCAGTAACCCTAGAGAATTATAGAATCATAGAGTTGGAAGAGACCACAAGGGCCATCCAGTCCAACCCCCTGCCAAGCAGGAAACACCATCAAAGCATTCTTGACATATGCCTGTCAAGCCTCTGCTTAAAGACCTCCAAAGACTACGTAAGAGAAGATCTCTTGGGTCATTTGCCAACTTTGGGATACATATTACTGATTCTTGCAATATGCAGCTGATAGTGGAGAATGTGTGGTTTTGCAGATTTTGCATCATGTGCCATTAGATGGTGAAAGGACATAACAGGTTTATTCATGGTGCAGAGAAAGCACACCCTCATAATATTACAACTGGGGACCATGCAATGAAACTGACTGAGTGGCATAGCATTAGGACAGCCAAAGGAAGGAACTTCTTTAATAACTAAAGGTTAACTTGTGGAATTCACTGCTGCAAAATGTGGCTTTGAAATGGGGATAGAGTGATCAATTATTTTGGTCAGCTTTTTGCAGCAGACTGAACCAGTTCAACGTTTCCTGAACTTGCCTACAGCTCAGAATTCAACTGTCAGCCATATTTCACACTTGTGATTTTGTGATTCTGTTTTGGTCCCGAGAAGTGTGTGTGAAAATACTTATTTAATGTTAAGATGTATGCAACTTGTCTCTTTTAGGAGGAACAGTGCGGTGAAATGTATCTAAAACATGTGTTTTGTGGGAAGATTGTGTACAAAATGTGTACAATTCACCTGTGGATCTTTTGTATATTCTTTTGGAAAGTGTGCAAAAGACTTATGATTGAGCCCCAGGGAAATTGACCTGAGACAGACGTAGACTGGTCCACCCACCTCCACCCTGAAAGAGCATTAGGCAAATTCATAGAAGAGAATATCAGGCCTGTTGGTGTGAATGGTTCTGTGCAATTTCTATGCAGAGCGGGTGTCTGCCCCTAAGTATCTTATTTGGCCGCTGCCAGTCAGAGCAGGTGATATTATTGGGCTGACACAAAAGAAGGCAGCTGTCTGTCCCTCCATCACTCCAATCAGTTTAGGTTTAGAATCTATGGAGACTGTCCTATTTTGTCCTCCCAACAGCCCAAACAAATGGCACAGGGACCAAGACCCCTGAGGGGGTTTGAATCCAGGACCAGTGTTACCTAGAACCACTGCATCATGTGGACTGGCTCCTTCACTCTTTGGATTCCTTTTTGGTAGGCTTCTTTTTGGTTTAATGTGGGTTTTTTTAAAATTTCTTTTAAAAATAAAAAAGGAATCCCTTGTAATCGTCTCAGATATTTCTGGCTTTGGCCCTTTAACTGTTGCTGAACTACAAGTCCCAGCACCCTTAGCCAATGGCCATGCTTGCTGTGGCTGTTGCAAATTGTAGTTCAGCAGCATCTGGAGGGCCTGGAGGTTCCTCACCCCTGGCGTAGTTCTAATATTCTGTCTGTTCCAAAATAAGCTGTGTGGCAACCCTGCTTTGGACTCCATGATGCTGCTTCCATCCCTTTGGACTTGGTGGTGCCATCTCTGCATTGCAATTTCTTTGTAACTTAAAAACAACAGGTGGGCTCTCTGAAGGGACTTGACCCTAACCCCATTTTACTCCCTTTGGTTTCCTTTCCTTTCCAGGGGCACGAAAGCAGTCTCTTCCTGCTCTGTGTAGGCCTCCTTTTTCACCTTGAGCAGGACAGTGACCCCCAAATCCAGGTGTGGGGAAGGATGAAGGGGGGTCTCTAGTTCAGCCCCACTTGCTAGCTTCCTCGGTCCACTTCTGGGGAAATCTACTTGCCACGGGAGTGGGCAGAGTCCTCAGAGGTATGGCTGCCTTGGGCCCCAGCTTGCCTCCTTTCCAGCAGCCACTGCTGGTCTTTGGCCTGGTCCAAGTTTCACCCTCAGCAGCTCCTGTGGAACCAGTGCTGTTGCCTTGTCTCCCTTCTCCTTGTGAGGCTTCTCTGCATCTGCTGTGGAAATGCCAGTCCAGGCTGGAGCAGCGCTGAAAGTCCCTTGCCCAGGAAGAAATGCCCCTGGAGCCTCCTAGTGAAACGTGTGACTGGAAATGCAGCGCTGTCTCAGCTGCCGTCTCTCCCCTGCCTGTTTCTCTGGGCGTGGCAGAGAGGATCTTCCTCCCCTTGGCACATTCAAAGTTGGCCTGCACGCCATGTGACTCATGACTCACCATCACTTCCCTCCCCTCCACCAGTTCTGTTTCATTTGAATGAAGATAATTTATGTGGACATTCCTTCAGTCGGGTGTCTGTCATCATTCCTTCCCCTCCCTCTGTCCTAACACTGTTATTTCATTGACGCTTTGCGCCCCAATGGGGTCGTTATGCTTTTGCATATCATTATGTTTTTATGAAGAACAACAGCGACATCTGCATGTGCCGCAGCGCTATGGGCACAAGCAGAGGAAATGCAATAAGCCCCCCCCCCAAAAAAGACAGTGCCTCCCTAGTTCTGGCTGCCTTCAACTCGCTGTGCTGCCACCACTGCCACCAGCAGCTCCACCATCAACGGCACCCTCCCATTTCCACTCATCCGAATAGTCATAGTTGCCCAAGAGGGAAAACTGGGAAGGGGGGGGGGGAGTAAATTCTGCTATCTAAAATTATCCAGTCAAGTTCTGCTTCTGAGCCAAGAGCATGTCACCGTATGGCAGCTTGTGAAGCTGACAGTGGTTGTTCTGCTGGCAGAAAAGCCCCTCCACCCCCAAAACCAACCAGCATCCGATGAAAAGCCAAAGGCAGCAGTGACAATCCTGCTGTTGTCTGAGTGTGATAAAAGCCCCCAATTAAGACGTTGGCCATGTCTAAGAGCCACAAAGAATCCCCTGTATTCAGCTGCAGCTGCCGCCACTGGTGCCTTCCTTCTCTGGCTAGTGCCAGGGCAAAAAGATCTCAGCCGGCAAGTAATTGATGAAATGACTGAGTGGGGACACCAAAAGAAAAGCAAGCAAAGGAGGAAAACAGAGGAGACCCAACTGTTTGCTAATAAGAGGGTGGGCTGCAATTCCCGCATGGATATCCTTGCCCCCACTACACACTCCCAACCCCCCCCCCCGACATTGTCTCCAGAATTAATCTGATCCCAAATGCCTGTGAAGAAGGGCAGACCTGCCAGGGCATTCCCCTGGAGCCAGCGATCCTCCTGGCAATGCAAGTCTGGCTTGGCCTCAGTCCCCTCTTCGAAGGCTCCGCTGCTGGAATTGGAGGTATCCTGGGTTATATCCCACTTTCGAAGGTTTCCAAATGGAAGGCGGACTGAGGTCTGGCTCCTGGCATCTCACGCAGATAGGCAGGCATCTCGTTGCCCCCAACCCCCGCCCCTGCCCGCAACATTGCACCTCTCTTGGCTCACCATCCCCCTGTAGTTTGCCTTAATGATATGCAAATGAAATATGCATAAAACCATTCTACTGTATGATGATTAAACACTGAAGACATTAACAGCCGTGCCTCGCGCTTTGACGGTGGTGGTAATCTTCCCCGAATATCCACTTTGCGGAGTTTGAGAAACCCAAGCTGCTGCTGGCCGGATGTGTGGAGGCTTGAGCGGGCACTGCGGGTGACCCAGCACCCATCTCTCTGCTGCTGCTTTTCCAGGAGGATCTCCCACCCCGCTTTTCGTCCTGCATTCCGTTTGTAATCCAGCCACGCGACTGCACCGGGCGATTAACAGAACACCCCTCTTTTCTCTTAACGTTTCAGAGCTCATTAGCAAAACGATTATTCCTCATTAACCGCAAAAGCTTGTTCATTAGAAGAAAAAAGATGCCCAAAAGATGCCATTGCTGTTAATCCTGAGCTCTGCCGCTTGGCAGTAAATCCTGTACCAGTATTTTCCATGCAAAAGAGATGCGTGCCAATCTC